>NW_026622874.1:81258781-82528846 GCF_023065955.2 Ursus arctos | reverse complement strand
AGGCCTTATGTGATCTTGCCCCTGCCTTTCCCTCACCATCTACATGGCCAGGTAGCCACCTGCTGGGCCTCCAAGAGGCTAGGCCCCAGCCTGTCTCAGGACCTTTGCATGTCACCTACTTTCCCAGGTCTTTTCAAAGCTGATGCCCTTTCATTAGATATCTACCCCCTACCCTCTCCAGGAGGAGAGAGGTTCCCTGGCCGCCCATCTGAAACCTCCCCCCAACCCCTAGCAACCCGCTCGCAGTCATGACCACCTCTCCCTGTTTTCTTTCCTTCATGGTTCTCATCACAATCTGGAACTACCTAGTCCATTTGTGTATGTGTCGTCTGCCTCCTGCACCAGAATGTAAGCTCCACGGGCACCTCTCAGTTACCTCAACCGTAAAGTGGAGATGGTTATACTTACTTCATCAGTGGTTATAAGGATTATTATCTCTTTTTAAAATCCTTTAAAATGCTGTTCTCCCAATACCTAGAACAGTGCATGGCATGAAGTGGACACTCAATACAGTACAAAGAACAATTAAATAAATGAACACATGAAATGAGGCGGTTACAGACCCTTTACCCAGTGAGCCTAACTCAGCCTCATCCACACACTGGTGGACTCATGGTTTGGGCCTTAAGGACACTTCAGAACAGACAAGTGCTGTGGCTCAGGCAGAAGCACACCTCCCCAGCCATAAGCCAAGCTCCCCCAACTGCAGTGACCACCTGTGACCACCTTGGGTAGACAGTGGCCATAATGGCACTCTGTTAGCAGTGGCTCCGTGGCCTTGAGCACAAGAAATTTCCCCCAGCAGGGAGGTGCCAACAAATGGAAAGGAGACAAGGACACCAGGTGGAGCTAAGGAGGGGTTCGGAGCAAAGGAAATACCTGAATGCCACACCTGGGTGCATCCCTGTGCACCTAGGAATCTAACCTGTCAGACAATCAGAAATGTAGAGGCAACTCCAAAGTCTCTTGGGCTACTGGAGGGAGAAGACAAAGTATAACGCAGCTGAGAGGGCCCCAAGCGCAAACAGTCTCAAGGCCCGGATTCTAACTGCCTGTGGGCATCTCTGGCCAGACATCTCCCCCCTCTGGGTCACCTCAGCTAAAGAGTTAGTCTGGAGAAAAAGAACTAATTAACCCTTAACTGGGCATCAGAATTTTCTCCAAGGATTTCACACACGTTCTTATCTTCTCAACAGTCCCGTTAAGATTCATCATTCCCAATTAAGAAACTAGGAAATTAAGATTCAGAGAGTAGGTGATTTTGCCCAAGGTCACAGTGCTGGAGAACAGCAGAGCCCGAGCCGAACCCCAGGTCTGGCTGATGTCAACGATCCGTATTCTTAACCACTATGCTGCACACCTCTTGAATAAAAGGCAACATGGGATAGTGGGTAAGAGCCTGGACTTTCAGAGCAGAACGACACCGGTTCAAATCCCACCTCAACTACTTACCATCCGTGGCCCACCTGAGAATGCTTGGTCCTGAAAGATCTCACTATTTTCATCCCTAAAATGGGGATAATAAAAGTACCAACCTCCCGGGGACTGCGGGGAGGATTAAGTAAGGTAATCAATGTAACCTGCGGGGAGCTTTGTTATTACTTGGCAACTACCAACGTCGGAGCACACAGCCGCCACAAATCAAACCCTGCGAGCTAGGGCTTCTCGCGTCTTACCCTATTTAGCCCTCACCACAACCCTATAAGGCAGTTAATTTTATTATCCCCATTTCACAGATGAAGAAACGCTGGCAACTGCTAAGACCTCCTCTGTCGCCCAACGATTCTAAAGCTAACATAACTGAACGACCTTGTTTATGTACAGGTTTACTTGACGTGCTTACTGACACCTCCTCCAACCCAATGGTCAGGGCCGTATCCGCGGCACGGTGCTGGCTCTCAGTGAACGCTGACTGTGGCCTGAATAGATGAATGAAGAATGCCGGGCCTGGCCGGGCGGAGGCTGATGTGGTTCAGGGCGAGGAGGGGGCCGGGGCAAGCTTGGGCACCCTCCCCCTGCCCAGCGGGGCGGGCCGTCGACCCCGGGCCACACTGTCCAATGGGTTTCGCCTTCCTCTCGGGTGGTCAGGCCCCCTTCTCACGCCCACCACGCAGCCATCGCCACTAGCCGCCGCGCTGGCTGGACACCGGCTGCCTTCGGACAGGTGCTCCCGCAGGAGGCCCGCCTGGGCCGGGCGGAGCACGGTGGCTGGACCCTGAGTCACCGCCGGCAGCCTCGGCCGCGGCATCCCCGACTCCCGGGCCGGGCCGAGGTCGGAGCCCGCGGCCGGCCCGGGTCTACGGGGGCCGGCTACCCATCCTTCCCGCCCGAGTCCCGGGAGGCCCCCAGCCCCTGGGTTCGGCGCGGCGCGGGCCTCCCGGCCTACTCGGCAGCCCAGCCCAGGCCCACCTCGCGAGTGCGGCCCGGCTCCAGCCCGGGCGTGCGCTGCCTTCTCGGCACTCACCTCTCCGCGGGGGCCGCGCGCGGGCGGCGGCAACGGCCCAGGTACCCGCGGGCTGCAGAGGTGGCGGCGGCCCAGCTCTTCTCTTAGGCAGCGGCCATGTTGCTGGTGGAGAAACTCCAGCGGACACGTGGGGGGAGCGGGGCCGGGCCTCACGCTTCCTTTTACCCACAATGCCCCGCCCCGACGCGCGCAGACCCGCCTCCTCCGTCGCTCCATTCATGCTGGCCTCCTGCCCCGTCTGGCAGCAGGGGGCGCTGATGACCCGGCAAAAGAGCAGAAAACAGACCGGTGCCAAGGCAGTAGGGACAAAACAAAAGCGAGAAACTTCCTGGCAGCGGTGGGATTCGAACCCACGCCCCCGAAGAGACTGGAGCCTTAATCCAGCGCCTTAGACCGCTCGGCCACGCTACCCGGTTGAAACAGACTTCTTCCGAGAGACTACTTAATGCTTTACAGAGCAAATTTCACTGACGTTTCTCGTGTTTTACGTGATTTTGGTGGACTTATTTTGAAAATGTCATGTATTTAAGAGAAAATATTTGCTCCAATAATTACACCCAGATTTGTCCCAAATAGGTTTTAGAGCGAAAAGCAGTTTAAGAATCCGTGTTCTGAGTCAGCTGTTTAACCCGGAGCCCTCTGGAGGGGTCACGTATCTCCGTTATCTCCGGAGAAATGATGGATTCCAGCAGTAATTCCCCCCAGGGGCTCCGAAGACCAAACCGGGGGAGCTGCTGTAAGCAGTTTTCTCTGAAAAGTTATGTGTGTTAATTTTTAGTTACTCCAATAATAAGTGAAGTATTACAAAATATTAAAACTTTTCAGATAAGGTACAAATGCTCTTTTACCTTTGACCCTAAGTCCCATCCACAGAGGTAACCATCATTATCAGCTTAGTATCTATCCATCCGGATTTTTTGCTGTGAATTTATGTGGATATTTTTGGATATATTCATATGGGTATATAGATATCCAAAGAGAATTGATGCTTTGTTTTTATTGTGTACGGGTTTTTACATAAATATTATCATACTATTACCCTTGATCTGCAACTGTTTTTTCGCCCAAATAAACTTTTAAAATATCTAACCATGTTGATGGAAATAAATATTTAAAAATACAGGAAAAATGCAAGGAAAAAAATGAACACCCATATTCCTACCATCTAATATTGTGGCATTTCACTTCCAATTCTTTTCCTATGTACATACTTTCCATTAAAGGTTATTCAGGAAACGATATGAATATGCTGTCCTTTTAAAAATCCATTTAAAAATATACTAGATCATTAAAAATTTTTAAAAATAAAAATATACTGGACCATTACAAATTAAAAATAAAACCTCCTTCCCAAACATCCTCCCTTGGCTATGACTATTATTATGATTTGATGTGTATTCCATCCATTTTTCATAATTTCCTATCTATATATTTATACCTATAGATACATACATTTGTGTGTGTATATATACATATATTCTCATGAACAATATATATACTGGTCTTCTGTATGTTTTCCATTTTCATAAATATTATTGTGCCAAGATCATTCTGAAACTTGTTCTTTTACTCCAACATTATGAGGTCTCTTAATGCATATAGATTTTATTCCAAGATGTGAATACAGACATTTAAGTTGTTCATATTATATTGTTATATTTAAGTTTCTGGTTAATATTGAGTTGGCACACACCCTCACATTTGGGCATTCCATATCTCTCCTTATCTTCAATTCCTCCTCAACTCAGTTTTTTTCCCCATCCACCTTTAACATAAATATTGATATGCAAAGGTTTCATTGCATCAGGAGAGTTTGTTGCTTTTAAAGGAATTTTTTAAAAATATAGAAGCAGCCATCTATTGAAGACACAGGCTAGCCATTGTAAGGCATTCAAAGCTAAATGAGGAATAGTCCTTAAGATCAATAGAAGCATTCATCTCGTTGCAGTGTTTTAGTACTAGGAGGGACTTTGTCAGTTGTGTGCTGGGTTTTCCAAAAGGAAATATCCCCATGGTGAGGGATAATTGCTGTAATATCTGCCTAATTTCGCTTTTCTAAGAATTGCCTGACCAGCCCAGAGAATGGATCCCTGGCAGTCACCTTTGTGCCCCCCTGACCCTGTCATACCATGGCCAGGTGGCTCTGTGGTAGATAGAGGACTCAGGTCAAACCAATCACTTCTCTTTTGAGAATCTGAACTGAGACATGGTGATTTCCTGATTTGTTAATTTGGCTGTTTTCAGTGTTAGAGTGTAAAGCATTAGTGTCTAACAATGACTGGAACAAGGGAGAAAGGGAGATTTGGGGTAGCCATATTTTGTGAAATAGATCAGAGAAGTAGAGGAAGCCAGTGCATGGGGGGAAAAAAGAATGATACAATGAGAAGCACAGAGTCACAGAGAAATCCTGAGGGTTTTCTGGCTCCCAGCTCAAGACCCTTCCTAGGACCCAGTGGGATTCACATTCGTGGAGACATCCTTGTATCATTGTAATAAATGGCCCTGTTCTGCTCAAGCTGGTGCTACCTGGTAGCTGTGCTTTGTAAGAAATAACCCCCCCCCCCCTGCCAGTATGGTAGGGGCTCAAACGAAGTTAGAGATATTTCTGACAGAATATTCTGGAACAATTCAGGTCTGTCCCTACTAATACATACTGAATGGGGTGCTTAACAGGGAGCCTACACAGATGCAGGCTGATTCTGAAAGGCGGAGCCCAGGGCCTCCCTTGGGGAGTTTCTTGCAGTCTTGCAGCCCCCTTACACAGCTGTCTGTGACAATCAGATGTGAAACTAATAAAAAGGAGAAGCAGAATGTTGCATCAGAATCCCAGGATCCACAGGGTCCCAGCAGCTTTAGGGGTGGATGGAGGGAAGGGCTGAAATCCTGGCCATCCCTTGGCGTGCCTACTTCTCTGCCCCTGGTTAATGGGGCAGGTGGAGGGAGGAAGCACCACAGATCAAATACTGCCCATTTGTCCTTCACCCCCAATCTAGGGACTGTCAGGTAAAGGCTGGCTGCCTCTATATCATAAGCCCTCAGCTGCGGGCAGTGATGATGGGCGTGGGGACTCAGTCCTGGATCCCCACCATTCTTCTCTCCCTTGCTCCTGGATGGAGACCAAACCTGGACAGAGACCAAACCTCTCTGCATGAAACTTTCTGGAAAGAAATGAACATTCCTCATAAAATGCTTAAGCTTCTTCTTATGAAATTTAATAGCATTGAGACTCGTAATTCGAAGCTAGTTTTCTGCGAACCCTACTGATGGTCATCTGTCAGTCAAGAGCATAGTGCACTTTTACCGAACATTCTTTTCTTTTTGATTTAATCATTCTTGTCCTATAGACTGTGTCTACCAGGATAGAGGCTAAAAAGTGGTCACCTTGTGCCGGGTGCAGTGGGTGGGGGTATATTGCCTGGGAAGACCCAAGGGAGCTTTCTGGGGTGCTGAAAATGTTCCAAAGTTCATCAAACTGTACACTAAAATTGTGCGATTTTTACAGGTGCTACTGTAATAAAAAGTAAATCTTTTGAAAATTTTCCTGCTAATTATGAATCTTTGAATTAGCCTCCTAGAGGACCCACACTTGCAGCAAGGTTGTAATACAATTTTGACATAGGCTTACAACAAAACCATCTGAAAAGTTTCCTTTAACACTCCCCTCTAAGCTTCAGGGCCCTTTTCCTCTTCCTCCCCAAAGGGAATACTCTGGGTGAGAACCTGTTGTTTTGCTTTCCCAGAAGCCTTTCCCCCATTTTCTGGTTCCAATACTGATTTTTCCTTTGGGAAACACTCTTGCCTGTGGTCTAAGAGGAACGGTCAATCAAATCGCTAAGGGGGCGGGCACAAGGCCCAATTAGGCCAATCAGAGGCTTTAGCCTGGGACGCTGACTCTGACTCTGGCCCTCCGTAGCCCTCAATTCGGCGCTAAACTGAACTTCCAGACCACCTGTTACCTTCTGCTTCCTCGAGCCACACGCTCGCCCTCGTACCTCTCTCTTTCTGAGGCCTGATTCTTTCCATTTTTTCCATTCTCTAAGTTGCTTCCTTTCCCCAAATGGCTTCTTTGCTAAAGTTAGCCAGCACTGAGTTACCAACAACCAAGGCAACCGCATCATCACATAAGCTTCCCAAAAAAGAACTTTGCTCTTGTAGGAGACACACTTCAGTTGTGTGCAGAGCATACACCCTTAGCACGGTGCCCAGAGCACTTTTTTTTTTTTTCCTTCCTGGAACAAATGCTTAATTGGAAGAAAAACTAGGGCACGGGCGTGAACTAGGGCTCTCCCTGGTAAACTGGGACATGCATCACCTGACACCTTGACCACACAAAGATCCATCTAAGTTGACAGGCCCGAGTGAGATGTCCTGTGTTTAGTCACACATACAGCTGCAGGCTCCGCTGCTGGGGGGGCGGGGGGGCTTCCTCAATTCGTCTATGTTTCAGTTTTGCAAACAAGCTCCTGGTGTCCCAAGAAGGTGCTGGTGGGTCACGGGGATAACACAGCAGCCTCAGTTGTCATTGTTTATGTTGGAACATTGATGATACCTGATCTTAGAACCTTCCAACTTTCCTTCTTGATTAATGAAAACATTCTTGGCAAATGGTTTTGCCAGAGGACCACATTTAAGCCTCCTTTTTCTCATCTGTGAAATGGTCACGATAATACAGTAATAGTTTGTTGCAGAGTTAGAACTGTATGTGCCCAGCCCAATGTCTGACATACTGTATATCATTGCTAAGACTTGTGTTTCTCATTTTAATATCTCTACAATTGACCTGCATCCTGTGACCAATGACAGGTGGTCATTTTCAGTTTTTTTTTTTTTTAACTTACTGATTCATAAAATAGTGGTACATCTTAAGATCGGTGCTGTCTTACATTCGATAAGACATAGTAGACGCTCAATACATTAATTACTATCGTGAAGTTTTAACTTAGCAAATTTAATTTGGTATTTTTAACTTGGTGGCTATTTTAAATTTTTAAAAAAAGATTATTTATTTACTTATTTGAGAGAGAGAAAGAGCACAGAAGGAGAGGGAGAAGCAGCATCCTCACGCGGGGCTCGATCCATCCCAGGACCCTGGGATCATGACCTGAGCCAAAGGCAGATGCTTAACTGACTGAGCCACCCAGAAGCCCCTGAATTCTTACTTTGATCACTTTATCAAAGCCATACATGTGTATATCAATTCTATAAGGCTTGTTATCAAAATCAGCAGTACGCCTGCCCCTTCTGCCCTAGGCAACCAATTTCAGCTTTCGACTGATTCTTCTGATATTTACCACCAAATGTCTAAACAATACGCTCACATTACTTTTGTTTTGGGGAGGTTTTTGTTTTGGACATTCCTGACTGGCTTCCTACCAAGGAAGGTAAAAATTGAACCGTAACCATCCCTACTTCTACCATTGAAAACACTCCCGACCCCAGTCCTCCAAATACCCATATTGTGATTTCATTTGGGTGGTAATTATTACTAAGGGGCACTCACTAAGTTTGAGGTTAGCCATACACTCAACTATTATTTTGCCTTTTCTGGAAAATGTTTATAGTTAACAATTGCCCGAGAAATAAAATGTATCTAGCGTCTATGAATTCGTACCTAACTTAACTTCAGATTGTCCATCCTTGCCACACAGACATAGAGGGTATTCTATTGCTTCAGTTTCTTGAAGACATTTCTCCCATAGACCCTTACCAGGCCATAAACTTTTTTTTTTTTTTAAGTAAACTCTACTCTCAACATGGGGCTCAAATTCAAGACTCCAAGATCAACAGTTGCATGCTCTACCGACTGAGCCAGCCAGGTGCCCCCCCCCAGGACTATAAACTCTTAAGTTTAGGGCAAGGCCACCATGTTGGGCTCATCCCTCACCCTCGGGGGTCTGATTTCACCTCAGTCTGGTGCTGGAGCCCATGCATTTTCTTGTTATTCCCACACACGCTAGCCCTCCTTTGATAGAGCAAATCTTCCAGTGTCTTCTGGAGAAAGAGTACATGAAAGATTAATTCTTTTGAGGATTTATAGGTCTGAAAATGTCTTTATTCTATCCTTGTACTTGGTTAATAGTTTGGGCATATGAGTGTGTGTTAAGAGCATTTCCCCCAGAATTTAGAAGGCATCATCTCCCAACTTCCAATGTTACTGTTGAGATGATGTCTGATGTCATTGTGATTCTCCATCCTTTGAAACTGGTTCTTTCCCTATGGAAGCTTCCAGGATCCTTTGTCCTTGGTGTTCTGAAATTTCACGAAGATGAATCTTGGCATAGGTCTCATTTTATTCACTGTGTTAGGTAGTCATGAGCCCTGTTATTCCGGAAAACATACATTCTTCAGTTCTGAGAAATATTCCTGAGTTTTTTTTTTAAAGATTCTCTTCCCTTTCTCAAACTCCTATGTTAGGCTCCCAGACTTCAAAGAAAAAAAATATTTTTTTAAAATTAAGACTATTACACTTGTGGGGCGCCTGGGTGGCACAGCGGTTAAGCATCTGCCTTCGGCTCAGGGCGTGATCCCAGTGTTCTGGGATCGAGTCCCACATCGGGCTCCTCCGCTATGAGCCTGCTTCTTCCTCTCCCACTCCCCCTGCTTGTGTTCCCTCTCTCGCTGGCTGTCTCTATCTCTGTCAAATAAATAAATAAAATCTTAAAAAAAAAAAAAAGACTATTACACTTGTTTTTTTCTAATAGATACTACTTAATATTAGGAGCTCCATTTCTCCAGAATTTAGTTTATAATTGGGAAAACTAAAAATGTGCATTAAATAAAAAAGAAGCATGTAGGAAGAAAAACAAGTGAGTGTTTCAAATGGTTCATAAAAGGAAAATACCAGACCCAGTCCTAACGAGACTTAGGAGCTCCTTTTGGTGACCTGAAATACTCGTAAGTATGTCAAGGTAGAAGGAAAGAAACCAAACCTTTCTGGAACTCTCACTGTATTGCAGTGAAAAGTATTTGCTTACTGCTAAATGATTTGTATACTGGTAGGACTGAGTTCACTTCTTTAAATTTTAATCAACACATGCCAAATATAATTTAGTAAAAATGACAACTATACCTACATGCAAGTTCAATTTCTATTAAAAGCCTGCATGAAAATCTTATCTAGGAAAAGAAAATCTTAGAACTCTGGTCCCAAATTTTAAACGGCCAAGGGAAAGATCGTTAAAACAAAACAAACCCCAAAAAACATACAGGGGTACCTGGCTGGCTCAGTTGGAAGAGCATATGACTATTGGTTTTGGGGTTGTGAGTTCAAGCCTTGTGTGGGTGCAGAGATTAAAGATAAAACAATAAATAAAAGATAAAGATTAAAAAAAAACCCCGCACATATATAATCTTGGGCTGTTCTTAGCTAATTTCTCCACAAAGCAAAAGTAATAACAATTTTAAGTGTTTCATTATAGAATACCGTACAGCTTGGTTTGCCTGTTCCTCTGATTCAGAATTTTCTAACACATTTTTCATCTTTTTGGGGTTTTTTGTTGACAACGTGGGAAACAAACACAGAAGGAAGTGCAGATAAAATTAAATGCCCTTAAAACCTGCAGACCGTTGACAAATACTTGAGGCAGGCAGAGTGTTAACAGTTCCTCCAAGGAGCTCCCAACTGTCTTAATGTCAGTGACTTGCTAGAGAGAAAAACCACCTTGGACTGACAAAGCAAGTATCCTGTGCGTCTTCTTTAGCGTATGAAAATCCTTTTGGAACTTCCCTTATCTTTACTTCCCCCAACCCCAAAATGTATCATCGGTTGCTCTTCACAATCCTAGGGCAGCAGCAGCTCTGTCCCCAGACTTAATCACCTTTTTTTGCACCGAAGACATCTCAAGGATCCTTTCTTGGCCTTCGGCTCTGGACCCCAACAGCACTACTCCAAAAAACATCATTGATGTTCCACTTCCTGGGAGAGCTCTTCCATTATTTTCCAACCCTTTAAGTTACTCATTTCTGTAAGAATACACTCAATTTACAAGAGCTCTTTTGTTGTGTGAATTTTTAGAATTGCATCTGTTCTTTTCATGGATGCGAAAAAAAAATTTTAAGATTTTTAAGTAATCTCTACACTCCACACGGGGCTTGTAACAACCCGGAGAGGAAGAGTCACTCACTCCACCCACTGAACCAGCCAGGCACCCCTGCAATATCTTTTTTTTTAAGATTGTGTTTATTTTAGAGACAGCATGAGCAGGAGGGGCAGAGAGAGAGAGAGAGAATCTCAGAGTCCACGCTGAGCACCAAGCCCAATGTGTCTCGCCCCCAGAACTCTGAAATCATGACTTGAGCTGAAACCAGGAGTCAGACGCCTAACCCACTGCGCCACCCAGGCACCCCACCCCTGCAATATCTTAGCTAAGGAAACTAACCATAGCTTTTTGTTTCTTAAGGTATCCTCCTTCTTGCATTTCGTTTGCTCCAAGATGGTCTCTTCTGTTGATTGGTTCTGGCGTCTTTTGTGTGAAATGCTTACGGGTCCTTACACAGGGATCTTTGGCCGGCTATTCAAGTTTTTAAAAATGGGCCTCTAAAAGGTGTGGGAATTCCTGTGGATGTGGGGTTTGGTGGCTTGAGGTCTTTCCAGTGAGGTGCTCCCTCCAGCCAGTTTCCTTAGGAGGAAGGACTTTTAAGTAGTTCATCTCAGATTCCCTAGGGCTTTCTCCAGTTGTCTGCCTTCTGCCAGGAGGGTCAAAGTCAGGTTGCCAATGCCTGGCAGCAAAGGAGGAAAAGGCGGCTGGTGAAGCCTTTACAGCCAATATGGAAACTTCCCCCTAACCCTCTTTTCTGTAGAGCAGTCAGACTTTACTGTGCCTGGCCTCCCAGGCTTCTGCAGGGTGATGGACAGGCAGCAGCCTCGCTACACAGGGCAGGTGAACAGGTCTAGTGGTCTGATCCTTTAAGTCTTTCAACGGACCCTGTGTTTTTAGCCCCATTTCATTTTCCCCTCTCCTTCCAGAGGTTCCAGGTGCCAATGCCTCAGCCTTTGGGGGTGGCGGCGTTCTCAGTGCTAATTCAATTATAATCTTCTGCTTTCCAGCCTCATGGGCTTATGCCACTAGGAAAATCTCTTTCCTGTCATTTTAGTGGGGCCTCAGGAAGCCAATGGACCTAAATATGTGACTTCAGTGTACTATGCATAAGTTCACATTTCTTTAAGTTGAAAAAGCATTAGTTTGAAACCAAACGATCATACCGGTGACCAAGATTTTCTTAAGTTCTGGATCACAAAACATCTTTAACATGCATTATCTTCTCTGAGGCGGATGACAACTTCAAAGTATAAAGATTATTCTTTGTTTTATGGATGAGAAGAATCAGGGGAGGAAAATAAAGGTTCACATACTTTAAAGCAAAAGGACAGCACAGGGCCAAATCTAGACGAAATTTTTTTTTAAAAATTACAATTTATTGGAAATATTAAAAATCAGGAGAACTCGCATTAACAAATCCAATTTCAGCAGCTCTTCAGAGACTGGAAAACGGGGCGACATGGCGCCCGCACGCTTCTCATGGTGACAATCACTTGGAGCTCTATCCCAGCTGCTCCTTTCAGACGGAGCCTGGGTTCCCAGACAGCTGCTTCATCCGGGCAGCCACTCTGTCCCATGTTACTACGAGGCATTTGAATTTGAGACCAGAAACAAAGAGACCACTTTATTTGAAAAGACAACATGAACTGAGTACATATGCAAACATAAACATATAACACAGGCCACTTCTCTGGGTCCCACCCAGAGTCCACCTTGTCTAGGTTAAACGGTTACCTTGAGACTAGAAACAGGAGTTAACAGGCACAAATCCATGCAGAGAATATCCATATTTTGTCTCTTTTCCCCCACACAAGCTGCATATACCTTTGTAAACGTGTTGATTTATAAATCATGTCCAGTAGGGCAGAAAAATGTGCTGGGATGAAAGGAAGTCACTAAGACAGCAACGAGGACACTTTACCTGGCTTGGTTCCCCAAGTTCGCATTTGATGATGAATTCCCACAGTGCCTCAGGGGAAGGGATATTCAGATGCCCTGGGGTTTGGGATTTTTTTTTTTTCCTTCTTACATCCATAAAGTCTGCTTAAAAAAAAAACAAAAACAAAAAACCTAAAGCAAACCCGAGAGGGACATTACACTCTAGTCTTATTTTAAATTTTATTCCCGGGATCCTCTAAATAACAGCGCCTTTCAAATCCTAGCTACAGCTAGCTAACCAGCAGGGTCACTGTTGAGAGTCTATCTTTCAAAACCTTGGTTTCTCCATCTACGATGGAAGATATAGGACTATATCCCAGACTGTTCTCCTGAACCTTCACCTGCCCTTGATGATGGTCTCTGATGTCTTCCCAATTGGGCTGGAATGTCCTGGGGTTGTCTTTTGTTTTTGCATGCCCAGAATCTATGGGGAAAAAAAAAAAAAAAGATGCCCTAACCAGCTTTAGCAGGCACAAAACTAGGTTTTGAAGGTGGGAGAAGTTTTCCTACTGGCTCAGAAGGATCTCGGCCTCTTGCAGATCATTTGACTCTCACTGGTCCTGAATAAGCATTTGCTTAGCTATGTATCCAGGCCATCCCAGCCTCCTGGAAGATAAGGTGGCTGAGTTAAGGCCATGGAGGTGGGTGGGTTGGAACTGGAGGGGTGACATCACAAGCCAATTCAGACAACAAATTGTTACTGGTTGGAAGACTTGGCGCCTCGGATTAGGTGCTGTGAGTAGGGCTGGCTCTCCATTTGCTCACACGTTTACCGTTTATCGAGTGCTCACTCTGCCAAGGCACTGTGTTTTTGAGCACTGAAAGCTGTAACGCTGAGACAGCTTCTGGCTTCAGAGCACACTATAGTGACCCTTAGTCAAGGACTGGAGCCGGAGTTGGCAAACTACTGCCTAGGCAGCCTGTTCTGGTAAATAAAGTTTTATTGGAACACCAGCCAAGCTCATTCATTTAGGTACTGTTCCTTGGTGTTTCTTCACAACAGCAGGGCTGAGTAGTTACAACAGAGACCCTATGACCTACAAAGCCTACAATATTTACTATCTGGCCTTTTACCAGAGGTAAGAGATAAGTTACAATCAAGCTGCTTCTCATGTACGTTTACCATATGCAATTTAACTAGATGCACGGGTTTAAAATACACAGATGAAAAACCTAACACAAGCCAACTTTCTTGACTGGCTGCAAATGAAAAAAGGGTGATCTGTCCCAACCTGTAAAGGAAGCTTGTTGTGGTGAATCCATATGCAAAAATGAGGGATACTGTAACTTACAGGTGGTCTAAAGGATTTTTTCCAAGGGCAACTCGGAGTCAGCTTGATTTTTTCCACCTGTGCACACCCTGAACTTTAGAACCAAAGGTTCAGATGCTGGCCCAGGTTCAGGACTCCACAGCACTTAACAGTATTGTGCTGAAAGAGCTGTTTTAATGGACAGATAAGAACGGTTTCTATGCCACATTCTGCTTGTTTGGTTTTCACTTTTTAACACAGAAAGAGAGGCTGCTTTAGCACCTGGGCTTGATCAAAGCAGTGTGTGTTCTTTGCCTTGACACACCGGCTGAAATCATACTGGTATTAAATCTTACTCCTTTTAAGGGGAAAGCTCATGAAATGCAGAGCCACATTCTGGCCCTGGGGAAACTACTGGAATTAGTTAAGTGTTTATAGTTCTTGCCCTCTCTTCCTCAAACATCTTAGATAAATCTCAAGGGGCCGCTGCTGAAATCGTACTGCTGCAATTTACAAGAAAATCAGCCCAGCTTCAAGCAGAAAATGGCAAGGACAGGGGTTGGGGAACAGAGCCTACATACGAACGTCAGATGCTAAGAAAACACAGAGGAACACTGTACAAAGTACTTTAGTTACACTGTGGATGCTGCCACTGAGATGCGAAGTATGTGTCTGCTTGGAGGAAAGGCTCCAAATCCAAATTTCGGTTCTTACACGTAAAATGTTTGAGGCGCACCCACTTCCACACTAGCTAAGTTAGAGGTAGTAAATGTGTGCATACGAAAAAAATCCAATCTGTTTTCTAAAGCCCACTGCAGAAAGCATGCTAAAAAACGGAATTTGGCTGTATTCCAGAAAATCAGTTGCATTTGGGAAGGAAATTAAACTACAAGATTAGCAAACGGTTAGTGTGTGGGCCTTTGCCAAGAACGGAAGGGGGCTTGGGTACCGTACAATCTCACATCCACAGAACGATGCCATGCATGCTTCCAAATGCTCTGAGAAGTATGGCTTTGCACTAAGTCATGATAATACGCACCCCAAGGAAAATTAATTTGCAGCTCTACCTTCCCCATTATGATTCAGGAAACAAGTTCTGTGGGCCTGAGATTTCATTTCAATAGAGCCTGAAAAAGCTGGCGAATAAAGCCCAAAGCCCTATTTTTCTAATTCATGGCAGAAAAGCACTTTCTTATATCTCATGACCGCCCCCCCCAAAAAAGCTCAAAACAATACGCTGGTTCATTGGGCTGCTTTTTCAATCCCCACTCCCCAAGATACTGCCCTAAGGGACAGCTGCAGAGTCTTCGCCAATAGCAAAGACATTTTCAAGAGTCAAAAAACGAAATACAAAAGTTGATTTACAACACAGTAAAAATACTTGCCCTTTCCCGCCAAAAAACCCCTAAAGAAGTCAATAAGTCTTTTCCCTCCCCGTCTTAGCCTTTTTGCTTGGGACTGGCCGGCAGTGTTTTCCTGGCAAGCTATTCCTCCATCTGCGCCCAGGCCTCCTCCGCCTTCTCGTAGTACTGGTTGGCCAGCCGGCCCTTCATGGCTTCCATCGCTGCCTCGGCTGCCTGTGTGTACAAGTCGCCTGAAGAAGAGCAAAGTGGGGCACAAAGAGGTGAACCACCTGTCATTTTTGCCAGTCCCGTGTCCCGGACCCCTTCCTGGGAACAGCCATCCTGAGCTCCTCATCCTCTTACCCCCGCCGTGGAACCTGGGTGGGCACGTGATTCAAGCCTAACCAATCAAAGCACTCTCCCCATTCCCACTTGGCCATAGGGACTTCCATATAGCCAATCAGACATCCAGACATAGACACAGCCAATCAGAGTAAGCCATCTCAATGAGCTCAGTGATTGGTTTAGGGGTGGGTGGGGGGATTCCATTTGAGCCAATGAGAATCGGGCTGAGGATTTTTACAAGACTAATTGGGAGGAATGCATGAAAGGGGAAGAAATAAAGATTATTAACAGCCTCGTGTCAGTTCTGGAGAGTTTTGCTTCCAAGGAAATCTGTGCAACGTGTACAAAAACACTTGGTTTTCAGAGTTTTTTGGATTTAGAAATTTCAAATAAGGGATTCCAGAATTGCATTATTACTTGCTTAGGGGTTGTTGTTTTTTAATACCACATTAAAAAACACTTTTGAACTTTTAAATTTAGGATCATCCTATGAAATCAGGAGTCCAGTATGTTTAATATGTAACAGAAAAAATATATATATAACATGCAGGTCAACTGATGAATGGATAAAGAAAATGTGGTGTATTTACAGGATGGAATATCGTTTGGTAATAAAAAGGAATGACATACTGATACATGTTACAACATGGATGAACCCTGAAAACATGATGCTAAGTGAAGGAAGCCAGATACAAAAGGCCACATATTGTATGAGTCCATTTATATGAAACATCTAGAACAGGCAAATCCATACAGACAGGCAGTAGGTTGGTGGTTTCCAGGGACAGAGGGAAGAAATGGGGAGTCACCGCTACCAGGTGATGGAAATGTTCTGAAATTAAATAGTGGTGATGGTTGCACGATATGATAAATATATTAAAAGCCACAGAACCATACACTTAAAAACGGTGAATTTTATGTAATGAAATGTCAGTTCAATTTTTAAAACTGTAGAAATACCAAACTCCTAATATGTAACCATTAAAATAAAAATGTTCATCTGCATACCAGCTCCATAAAGCCCCCTCCTAAACCAGCACCACGTGGGCATCCAGCCCGGCACACAGGGCCAGTAGGAATCTTTCTCCTCTCCAAGGAATGAAGAGACTCGGTCTTGTGTCTTGCTGTAATTCCCACTGAGACAGGCACTATGGCCCTCCTGGCCTAGCCCTGTCCCCACACAGGGGCTGGTTCATCAGGCCCTACCTGATCTCTGTGGGTCCTTCTCCAGTCCGCAACCGCCGGTGAACAGCATCTCAGCCTCCCTGGCCAGCAGCGTGTACCGAGGCTCATCCTGCATCCCGTCATACTCACCGCCCTCGTCACAGTCTGTCATCTCCAGGGCAGTGTTGTACCAGTGCAGAGCCTCTGGCCAGTCTTGGGACCTTCCAGGGCATACAAGGGAAAAGTCCGAAGTTACCAAGGAAATGGGCAGGAGGGAAGAGGCCCATCAGCAGGAGGGACAAGTCAGGGATCCCAGTGGGGCCACCACCTATGATTCATGACCCACAGTACCCAATGCTACCACATCTAAGGGGTGTCATTCACATTGTACATTTACGTATGAAGACATCTGTCAGGTAGCTTTCCCTAGCAAGATTGGTATATTACACAATTTTCCAACAGATGATGTACAGTATCTTGAGGAAGGGGGCATTTTTTTTAGTAAGTACAAAATCACACTATGGGCTAGCATTAGCAGTGGCTGGGACACCAGCCAATCTGCCCTATGACTCAGGCAGGAAAAGAGGTGGGTGGGGAACCCTTTGCCAGGGCCTCCAGAACCACCCGAGCTAACAGCAGTCCCTCAGCCCCATCTTATCCTCTGCCTGTGCTGGCCAGCTCTGGCTCTCCTCCAGCACAACACAGGGCTCTCCCCAGAGCAGTGGGCTTCTCTCTCTGGCTCTGCCCCTCTACCGTCAATTCTTTTTCCCTACTACAGCACAGGAACAGCCAAGCCACCGAGGGCAGACACAGGTTCCATGCAAATCTGAACATGAAATAAAGAGCAAACAGGGCAGCGGGCTTTTTCTTGGAGTGTACTAACTAAGCATGTGAGTACTATGTATAGCACATCAGGAAAGAGCAAAGAGAAATGCAGATAAGAAAGTCTATGGGTCTCGTGAAATATTCCAAGAGCCACAGCTCCCATGATTTGCTGGCCTCTCCTCTGAGGCCCTACCTGACCTGGCTCCACCTGTCTACACTCTCATTAATCTCCTTCCATGCCGAACTGGCTGGGCCCTCTTCTCCTCCCTGAACATGCCAGACCCTGTCTGCCCCTGGGCCTTCACACCTGCTGCTCCCTCTGCTTGGAGCATTCATTCTTTGTCCTTCCATACCTGACTCCTCATCCCCTCAACCTCAGCTCATACATCACCTCTTTGGAGGCACCATCCCCAAACACCCCATTTCCCACAATCACCTCAATCTGTAATTCTGTTTACTTATTCACTTGCGTATCACGGTTTCCCCTGGCTAGGACATAAACTCCGAGAAGCCTGGAACTTTGTTTTGTCCACTGCGGCATTCCCAGGGCCTGGCAAATAGCTCAGCCTCCCTCAATGTCTGAAGGAAGAAATGTGAACACGTGGCTGGCTGGGATGGGATTCGGGAGATGACACTGATTCCATTTTATTTCATAGAAAGGGCCAATAATTTGAAAATTACCAGTGACATACCTGACAAACTAGGGTTTTAACAGTGGACTGGAAGTCACTGAGCTACATGATCTCACTCTTTTCAGCTTTCACCCTCCCCAATCTAGAAGGGCAAAGCAGACCTGCCTCAAACACATTACATGGGAAAGAAGAGAAAGGGCCTAATCTCTCCCTGCCCACCCCCACCCGACTCTACACCCAGTGGTCAGGGTGCCCACCCTGCCTTGGAATTTCCAGTGACTTTTTCTTCCCGTGTTAAGTGGTAACTTCTGAGAAGGCTGAAACCACATAAATGCAAATTTGGGCCTACATGGGGCCCTGCCTTACCCAGAGCTGGCCCTTAATTAACGCTCCCTGAATGGAAGAGGCTGGAACTGCTTGGAATGAGGAAGAAGAATAAGAAAATGACTATAGCAGAAGCTATAAAAGAAAATTGTGATAGATTTAACTACACGAATATTAGAAACCAGTTGCCCCAAACCCAGTACAATGGTCGAGTGGAACATACGCTCCCCCTCCCCCAGAGTAATGGCAGCCATCCCTGAAAAACATTTTTTTTTAAAAAGAGAAGCATATGCCTAGGAGTTGATAGCCTTAATATTAAATAATTCTTAACAGGGGCGCCTGGGTGGCTGAGTCGGTTAAGCGTCTGCTTTCAGCTCGGGTCATGATCTCCGGGTCCTAGGATCGAGCCCCACATCGGGCTCCCTGCTCAGTGGAGAATCTGCTTCTCTCTCTCCCTCTGCTGCTCCCCCTGCTTGTGCTCTCTCTCATTCTCATAAATAAATAAATAAATAAATAAATAAATAAATAAATCTGAAAGAAAAATTCTTAACCAATCAAAAATAAAACAAAACACTATCATCCCAAGTAAAAAGTAAACAAAAGGCATAAGGAGAAAACATACAAGAGCAAAGACTTCCTAAAGACCCCAGAGACAAATCTTCAATGTCCAGCTCCAGGCCCTCCCACCCATGCTGGGCTCCCCCACGGCCATCAACGGGCATCACACATGTTGGCATTTGACCTGACATAACCATGTCATGTTGTTTTGGTTCACCTCCTCTCCACGCCAGTCCACTGAGGAGCAGGCCAATGCATAGTACACTGGAGAAAAGGGGAGAAGACCCAAGATTTGGCCCTGTCACTTGCTAGCTATCTGACCACGGGCAAGTCCCCTCACTTCTCAGAACTAGTCGAGTCATCCACGTAACGGGGCTAAAAGACCTGCCCTGTCTGCGTCAGGGAGAAGTGTTGGTTCATTCATTTGACTACTAAGCCAGGCCCCACGGTAAGCGCTGGGATTAGAGAGATGCAAGGAGACCCGATTCTTGCTCTCAATGAGATATAATCACAGATATGAAGGTACGGTCCAAATAGAAGGGGGCATTATTGTCACACAGCAGATATCTGATCCGTTTTTGGGCTGCGTGATATGCAGAACAGGAAGGATGTCACGTAGCGAGACATTTTAAACACTGAGAGCTGGATATGACACAGCCACAGTCCTGATGTTCCCTAAACCCAGGGAAGGGAGATGAGACCTTGGCCCAAAGAGGGGGGAAGGTCCAGTATAAACAATAAACGTGCCCACCTGCTCCCGTCCAGGGAGCCAGGGGCTCCTGAGGACAGCAGGAGTAGCTGTGATCCAGTGGGGTCCACAGGGCTGAGCAATGGGTCCAATGACCAGTTTCATTCCACCAAATAGTCTCCACTGCTGGGACCTCTGGGACTTCCCACTGGCTAAGCCAAGAAAATGAGGTGAAGCTCTCTTCCTCCCACTGCAGAAAGCAGTCCTGGCCCCCGAGCCCAAGGAGACAGCTGGAAAAGTGCCGGCACCTGCAGAGTCGTGGCCTCCAGGAGACTCAGAGCCACTCTGGAAACTCACACCAGGCCTAAGCCACCGTTGGAGCTCGCTCCCCTCCCACCTCTCCCTCTCCGAAGTGAGAAACAATAAAAATAAAAGTAGAGGGGCGTCTGGGTGGCTCAGTTGTTTAAGCTACCACTTTTGATTTCGGCTCAGGTCACAATCTCAGAGTCGTGGGCTCCATGCTCATCGGGGAGTCTGAGATTCTCGCTCTTCTTCTCCTTCTGCCCCTCCCCCACACACTCTCTCTCAAAAAAATAAAAATAAAAATAAATAAAAGTGTTCTTTAAAAAAATAATAAATAAAAGTAGAAAGAGGAAATTAAATCACCCTTAATCCTATCATCTAGGGACAACCACTCTGGATCGAAAGCAAACCTTTTTACATAATGGTTAAGAGGTCCATCATTTATCTATCATTTATCTCACGCTGAATCTGCCAGGCACAGTGAGAATTACAGGCATCATCTCAATTAACCCTCACACAACCACCCTGGGATACAGTTTCTTTAATTATTCCCATTTCACACCATGAAGAGACTGAGATCAGGGAGGTGAAATATCTCGTCCACCGTAGGAGCCTGGGACTGGGGAACCCGGGTCTGTGCTGCTACTGAGGGGAAACCCCCACCCGCAGCCCAACATCCCACCAGCTCTGCCTGAGCGACAGCCACAGTACCTGTCTGGGCTGAGGTTCTGGCCCGTGTCAAAAGCCCGAGCCACCAGGATCATGGACTGTCTGTCGCCAGCTTCAGCTGCCTTCAGTAAGTATTCGAATCCTTTGGTTTTATTCTCTTCTGAATCCTGTCAATACAAACCAAAGAGGGGGAGAGAGACAGAGATGCGGCAGGGAGGAATGGAAGCTTAGTCTACTCTTTTTTTTTTTTTAAGATTTTAATTATTTATTTGAGAGAGAGAAAAAAAGCAAGAAGCAAGTTCCCTGCTCAGCAGGGAGCCCGATACGGGACTCGATCCCTGGACCCCGAGATCATGAATCTGAGCCGAAAGCAGGCATTTAACCAACTGAGTCACCCAGGCACCCCAGCTTAGCCCACCCTTGCTCACTGTACTCCATTTGCTCCAATTCCTGCAAGAGCCACATCGTCTCCTGCCTCCAGTAGGGCTCTCCGCTTCCATTATTTAAAAAGTTCTTATTTTTATGTACTTATTTTTTAACATTTTCTTTTACTGAGATGTAATTCACATACTGTACAATTCATCCATTTAAAGCACACAATTCAGTGGGTTTTAGTATATTCACAGAATGTGCAACTATCACCATTATCAATTTCAGAATATTTTCATCAGCCCAAGAAGAAACCAAAACACCATACCCCTCCACCATCACCTCCCAAATGCCCCATCCCACCCAGCCCTAAGTAACCACTAGCCTACATTCTGTCTCTAGAAATCTCTCTATTCTGGACACTGTATATACCATCATACATTATGTGGTCTGCTAGCACTTGCTTCTTTAACTTAACCTAAAGGTTTTAATGTATCAGTGCTTTGTTCTTTTTATGGCCAATTAACATTCCATTGTATGGATATATGACATTTTATTCATCAGTTGGTAGACGTCTGGATTGTTTCCACCTTCTGGCTATTGTGAATAATGCTGCTATGAACATCTGTTACGAGTTTTCACATGGATGTGTGTTTTTATTCTCTTGGGTAGATACCCAGGAGTGGAGTCGCTGGGTCACATGTACTCTATGCTTGGCCTTTGGAGGCGCTGCCCAACTGTTTCCCACCGTGGCTGCACCCTGTTACATTCCCACCAACACTCCCCATTCCTACCTGCTTCCATGCTGCTCCCCCAAGATCCTTCCCATCGCAGCGGCCACAGAGATGCTTTTAAAGACCAAGTCAGGTCATAGTACTCTATCAAAAGCTGCTCTATGGCTTCTTACCTTACTCAGAGACAAATCCCAAACCCTCCTATCAGCCCACCAGGCCCTTCTCAACCTTTGGGCTTCAAGAAGACCACCTGTTGTCCCCATATCCATTCTCCTCCACCATATTTTTGCCAGCACATGGATGAAAAGCTAAAAACTACATTTCTCAGCCTCCCCTGTAGCCAGAATCTGTGTCCTAACACGAGAAGTCTGTCCAGCCCCTCTGTCACATTCCCTGTCGTATTTTTTTCCCCAGCATATCAGAACAATGCCCGGCACAGGAAGTGCTCAATAAAGGCTACTTATTTTTAATTCTGTTGGAAAGATTCTTATTTGTTAATTATGGTCTGTACGACATCCTTTCCCACCTGAAAAGTTTGCTCCATGAGAGCAGGAACCTAGGACAGTGCCAAGTGTAGGAGACTTTCAAAAAACGTGTGGAATAAATGCATGTCTTAGCAAAAACAACAACAGCAACGCAAGTTCCAAAGGAGGGGGTCACTGGAGAAAGTGGGTGATGGGCTTTCTAGAGCGCACAGCGGCTTCTCAGGGTGCATGCCCATCGTTTTACTTGCTAAGCCATAAGCCTGCTGGGACACAGCTCACTTCCTTCCGGCCTGCCCTGTCCTAACCACAAAGCTCTGTCCCACCACACTCCTGCTAGTGGAAGCTGCCAGAGTCCATCCTCCAGAGAAAGGCCTTCGGGATGCCTAAAGATGGGGAAACTGAAATGGCCTCTCGATTCCTTTACAAGGGTGCCAGGGTGTGGTGTGTGCAAACAGCCTGAGGTCACAAGGAGACTTGCCCCCCAGTCCTGGCCCCTCACCACTCATCCTGGGCTCTGAGATTCCTTTCTGCAGGCCTCAGATCCTTCTGAGCGTCCTCTCTGTGCCAGGCTTGCAGGCGGATGCTGGGGGAATGGGCCTAGGCTGCTGTACGTCACTCTCATGACAGCTGACTGTGAAATTATCAGGAAGTTTTTTTGTCCTTAAAGATTTTACTTATTTATTGTTTTTTTTTTTTTTTTGAAAGGGAGAGCGGGGGGAGAGGCAGAGGGAGTGGGAGGGAATCTTAAGCTGGCGCCATACCTAGTACAGAGCCAACTCGGGCCTCTATCCCACAACCCCGAGATTGTGACCTGAGTCGAAATGAACGCTTAACTGCTTCATCAAGTGCATAACCAACTGAGCCACCCAGGCTCACCCCTAAAGGTTTTATTTTTAAGTAATTTCTACATCCAACATGAGGCTTGAACTCACAATCCCGAGATCAAGAGTCATGTGCTCCCCCGACTGAGCCAGGCGCCCCTCTACAGATCAGAGTTTGATTGTTCTTTTTGATGAAAACAAAGGGACGGAGAAAATATTGATAATGCAGGTTAAACTTAAAAGTGTGTCACATCTGTAATCATGACACTAACACAGGAAATTGAAGACCCATTTCTCAGTATTTAAAACTATTATCTGATTCAGCAAAGAAGTTGCTCAGGTCAGCGGCAAATAAAGTTCCAGCTCTGACCGTCCTGTCACCTCTGTTCCCCCTGCCTGGACGGCTCACGTCCTGCACTCTGCCTGGCTGACTCCCACTCAGCTTTAGGGTCTAACTCAGAGGGTACCTTATTCATCTGTTCCGCAAGCGTACATTGAGTATGTACTGTGTGTCGGGCTCTGTTCTCACTACTGAGGACACAGCTGGAACCTGGTATCAGGAAGCCTCCCTTGACCCTGGGACACCCACTCGGGGCCCCTCCCCACCTGCCTCCCCCAGTATCTTCTGCTTCTCCCATCACGCCCGGTCGTAACTGCTTGGAAACCTACTGTCACCTTGCACTCGTCCTCCAGGGGCAGAGCCCAATCCCGCCAGTTTCAGCTAACCGGCAAGAACCTGGCCCTAACTTGTGTTCAGGAAGTTTCTGGGGCACACACAAACTTGCAGGATGGGGAGGATGATGACGGAACACCCCCGTGGCTGGGTCCCTGCCACCCCTCACCTTCAGAGAGACGTCGGCCAGGATGTGGTGCGGCAGCTGTGAGCACATGAGCCCCAGGCCCACGATGGCCTCCAGCTCGCCCAGGTCGGCTGCGTGCTCCAGGTGGAAGACGGCCGACTCGCGGTCCCACTCCTCGTCCTTCTCGCAGAAACGCCCACCCTCGTGGTAGCGCACCATGGCCAAATGCACCTGCCACACAGACACCTGGGTGTTGGCCCAGCTGCCTGGGCAGCTCCACCCCCGGGCACCCTGGCAGCCTGCAGGAGGAAGCGAAGAGTGGAGCAGAAGCATGGGCCGGGCTTTGGGTCAGTGGCAAGAGGGCTCTGAGACGGGCATCGCAGGTACCTTTCCCAGAATGGACTTCCCGATTTTCTTCTCCAGGTCCAGAGCATTAAGCCTTTGCACTTCCAGGGCCACGGCGGAAGGTCTCGGCAGGTGGAGGCGGGACGGGTTGAGGAGATTCCACTTCTCCACGCAGACCTGCAGGAGAGACCGGGGCCCGGAGTTTATAGGTCAGGGAATGAGGGGCAGGGATGCAGGCGCCATCACCAGCCGTCGGCCGCTCCTACTGCATGAACCTGGCTGGCAAGACGCAGGGAGCAAACCCTGAAGGTATCAAATTTTCTTGGACAAACATGGCTCCACTTCTAATCCCTCAAATCCTACCAATTTATGGGCGCTGTGGGGATATCCTAGTACAAAGGCCAGCCGACGCACTGCAGCAGTTCAAAGCGTTTCGCTCTCATTTCTCAAGCAGGCTTTGCTTGGGAGGCTGGACCCTAAGCTGCCCCCTTGGCCTGTGACCCATGCAATGCGCCAGAAAAGCCTGACTTCAGACCCTGCAGCAAATCCACTCCGCTTTCCTCTGTGCATCAACAGGATGCTTTGGGGGATGGGTTTTGAAAACCACATCTTGTTCCCGGCTAAAGACACTGTCTTCCAAAGGTCCTCGCAGGACAGAGCCAGGCAGCCGCGTGAACGTGAACAATAACCATCCTGCAATGCACAGGGCACCCCCGCCCACGACCAAGAAGGGCCCAGCCCAGAAAGTCAACGGCACCACGGCTGAACCACCCTGCTCCACACCATGCTGAGACCCTGTCCCACGTGGTAAATCAATACCGCATGGTGTAAATGACCCGTGTAGTAATACTTGCCTGCTAACCCGGCGAAAGCTGCTTAAGATCTCGGTTTTCTCATTCGTAAATGGGGATGAATAACATTAGCCTGTCTCATTGGGTGGTTGCAAGAAGTTAATTAACTAATGCTATGAGGTTCTGTGGGCATGACTTTGACACATGAGCTGTGGCCCTTACCACCCCCGCCTCCCCAGGAGGGGCTATCCTGCTCTTCTCTCTTCCTCTCCACAGGTGCCCTGCCCAGGCCAAGGGATCAAAAAGTATTTGCCAGGGGGACTGGCTCCTTTGCAAAATCTTCCTTTAGTTGGTGTGTGAGGTGCCTGGGCAGACAGCAGTGACAGGAGAGGAAAAACAGAGGCTGGAAAAGGCAAGCACGCAGCCATGACAAGGGTGCCCCAGGGCGCATTACCCGTCCGGAGCTGCCCAGGCTGTCTTCGTCTGACTCGTACCTCCGGTTACCGTTGGAGTGGCCCTGAGGGAAGAGGAGGGTGGTGAGCCACACAGCAGCTCTCCCTCCTAAGAACAGGTCCCTGCCTCCCCTCCAGGGGAAACCTTCTACGGGACAGGCCCGGCCACCCCCCCTCCCCATAGGACCCTCCTTCCAGGGGACCCTCCTCCGAAGGGACAGGCCTGTCCCCTAGGAAGGGCAGCTGGAACTCCTGTGTGCCAAGCAGAGAAGATGCAGGGTAACAAGCAGGACCGATAGGCTGGAGTGCCCACAGCCTTGCCCTCACCCTGTGTGCACAAATGGAAAGGACTCAAGGCACAGGATCGTGGCAGATGAGCACCAAGAAAACCTCCTTCCTCTTACCAAAGCTCCCGTAACAGTCTGACTTGCAGTAACAAAGCTGAGACCAAAGGGCCGCCCGCAAGACTGGTGTGAAGGCTCAGACTCAACTCTGGCACAGGGCAAGACCTCTCAGTGGAAGACACCGCCAGAGCCACCCTCATCAGGACGCTGCTGGGTTGCCTTGAAACCCCGCCCTCCCCAGGGAGGCCGGAACACCACGTGTGGAGCTGGGCCCTCCCACCTACTCCAATAGGTCATTCTGACCTATTATCCAGCATCCTCTCCACCCACCAACCAGAGGTTCCAGCTTTGCCCTAAGAGTTGTCCAACACTTTCAACCCTAATCCCCCACACTTGTCCCCTTACTAAACTTTCTGGTCCACATGACCCTGTTTTATCCTCTGCCCTGCATTTAGTTTTATCTGAAACGATCTCGTGCATCTGTTTACCTCTTACGTTCGTAAGACCCACTCATGTGTCCCTCCACCCTTCCATCCTCCTGGACCATGAGGCAATAAATACTCTGGTCTCATTTCTTGGGGGTTTCTTACATGTTCGCGGGGCTCTGGGTCATCCAGCTCACCCCGCTTCTCACTGGGGTATCCACTGTCTCCACTGTTTTCAGAGTCCTGTGGAGAGAAGATGGTCCTAGGGTCTCAGTGGTCCTCTGAGTGGTAGTGGTTTCTGGATGTCCCAGCCATGTGCTCTCTCTCCTTTGTCTATCACCTCAATGAACATTCTCTTCCCTCTGCCCTTGCTGGGTGGGTGACAAGGGAGCAGTATAAAGTAGTGGCAGAGAGCCTGGGCTCTGGAGGCAAACTGGGCATGTCTGAGCTTTGTGACTTGCCTGCTGGGCCCTGAGCAGCAGTTTCCTTAGCCACGGGATTCCTATAGCACCTACATCCAAGGATGAGGATGAAGTGAGGTGTTACCCACTGAGAGTGGACCACAGGAAGTGCTATTATGAAGAGCCGCTCACTCATTCCACAGGCAGAAAAACAAAGGCTGGTTTGTAAGATATGACCCAAGGACACCAGTGTAGCACTGAGAGCAATATTTACTATAGTGAAGCCCTCTGCCAAAACAAGGACCTATTTTTTTATCCTTCTAGATAGTTCAGGATCTCTAAAACTTCACTCATTGCACTGGTGGGTTCCGGCCATCTCCGCATGTCACCTGCATCACTATCCAGCTCATACTTTCATGCTTCCTTCTCCATCCTACTCAGAAGTATTCCCACTTTCCACTAAGAACAGAGAATACTAAGATGAACTCCCAGGCACCTATCACCCGGCTTTGTCAGCTCCTAACATTAGGCCTTAGTTACTTCAGATTTTTTATTTTTTAATTTTTTAAAAGATTTTATTTATTTATTTTAGAGAGAGTGAGAAAAAGATCATGAGCTGGGGGAGGAGCAGACAGAGAGGGAGCCCGATGCAGGGCTCGATCCCAGGACCCTGGGATCATGACCCGAGCTGAAGGCAGATGCTTAACCGACTGAGCCACCCAGGCGCCCCACATCATTCATTTTTAAATGAAATGAAAACATTACTGCTAAAATCTAGACCTCTTGTGCACCCTTCCCTACCCTCAACCCCTTCCCACTCCAGGTAAAACCACTTTCGTGAATTCATACTTCCTAATTGTCTATAGATAAGCCATTTTCTTTTACTTAAATAAATACGTATTTAAAAGAGGTTTGGTGTCACCAGCGTAAATGGATCTCTCTCCTAGGCAGGCGGGAGCCATGCAAACATGCACAGTAGAATCCTTGGCCTCTGGTCTGGCCAGCAATCCCACCACCCTGATGAGCTGCATATCGTGAAAAGGCCCTGCCCTTGTATCTAGAACTATGGATTTCTCTTCCACCTCCCCCAAGGCTTTTGTTCTGTGTGAACTGAAAGGCTATTCTGGTTTCTTTTTTAAAAAATATTTCAATTTTTAAAATTGAGATGTAATTTACAGACATTCGACTGAATCGTGTGGCATGCTGAGTGAAACGCTGTTTTGGAAATGGAGAGCAGGCCATACCCAGAAGCTCCCAGTAGCTGGCTCCTTGCAACACCCCCTCCCCCCGCCACCCACTACCTGACCTTGGGCCCCTCCTCCCACCCTTTGGACTGAGTCCCAAGCTGAGCAACAGAGAGCCTGCTCATACCCCGGCTCTGCACTTCTCGCTCTGGGACCCCGGGCGAGGAAGCCAACCTTTCCACACCTATTACCTCATCTGAGAAATGGGGGGAATACCCACACCAGGGTGGAGCAAAGAAGCAAAGTACAGTAGTACAGAGAGTGGGTCTGAGGCCAGGTGGCGTGGATTTGAACCGTGGTTCCATCACTGAATGACAGTGGGCAAAAGTGGCTGTACCTTTCTGTGCCTCAGTGTCCTCATCCTAAATCAGGGATCATGAGAGCACTGCCCAGGCAGCTGCTGAGATCGGGGATAAGAAGCAGGCAGCTGAGGGACAGATGGGAGACAGGCTTTTCACCTTACTAATCTTTGGTACCTTTCCTTCTTCAACCATGAGAATGTGTGAGCTACTCTGAAACTCTAAAATTTATTCTAAGTCTAGAATGAAATCTACTATAAAAGGAATAAAAAGGGGCACCTGGGTGGGTCGGTCGGTTAAGCGTCTGCCTTTGGCTCAGGTCATGATCCCAGGGTCCTGGGATCGAGCCCCAGGTCGGGCTCCCTGCTCATCAGGGAGCCTGCTTCTCCCTCTCCCGCTTCCCTTGCTTGTGCTTTCTCTCCGTCAAATAAATAAATAATATCTTTAAAAAAAAAAAAAAGGAATAAAAAATGATCTACCTCATAGGTTGTTGGGGCTTAAAGGAGAGTATCTATCAAGCTCTTTTTTTTTTTTTTTTAAAGATTTTATTTACTTATTCGACAGGACAGAGACAGCCAGCGAGAGAGGGAACACAAGCAGGGAGAGTGGGAGAGGAAGAAGCAGGCTCATAGCGGAGGAGCCTGACGTGGGGCTTGATCCCATAACGCCGGGATCACGCCCTGAGCCGAAGGCAGACGCTTAACCGCTGTGCCACCCAGGCACCCCAGTATCTATCAAGCTCTTAAAACAGTGTCTGCCCATAGTGACAATTCCATAATGTCAGCGACTCTTATTTTTTTCTTCCACTCAAAAACGCTGAAAAGCAGTCAAGAGTGACTTGAACCTTTGGAGCAATCCCAGGGTGTAGCTTCAAGTGCACCTGAGGTCTGTGCAAGGGCGACATCTCAGCCCAGTCTGTTTTTAAGATTCCTATGAGTTTTTATTTTGACACCGTAATTTGGTTTGTGTAAATGCGGATGTGACTCCTTCAGCTTCCTACCGCGGATCAGCCAGAGGCTGCTGGAAACCTGTCCTGTTTATCCAGCCTGAGAGCATCACATCGGACCGTGCTGTAAGATACTCGTCTGAAACCCAGGAGTGCTCCCTCTCCCAGGACCGCTATCCACAGGCACATGGCCAGACCAGCCCCGGGCTGAGCTCGCTCGGCATCTACCAGAAGGTTGCACTGTTGCTAATTTGGATTCCCTTTTCTTTAACCGTCTCCAGGAACGGCGATGGAGCCAGCTCCTCTCAGAGGACACCACTGCCCTGGGCAGGAGGCTGAGAGTTTTCTGCATTCCTCTGTGCTCCCCGGAGCAGACCTGGCTCTGAGGATTCAGCCTTGGTCCTGACTAGGAGTGAGTCCATTCCTCCCCGCCCTGCTCCCCTGGTCCCGCTCCAGCTTACCCGGTGGTTGTCCAGATGGTCGTGGTCTCGGGGTGCCATGTTGTCAAGGTCACTGAACACAGGCCAATCTGGGCAAGAGAAAACAGAGATAAGGCACCAGCTCCGCCAGAACTGTTTATAAAAGACCAACTACAGCCTAGAACTGAATGCACCTGCCACCAGGCCTTTTTTCATTTTAAATTTTTTTAAGAAGATGCAAAAATGGGAAAAGAATGTTGTCGGCACCTGGGGGGGCTACCGTTCTTCCTCAAGAATTTATTTAGAGTTGGGGCACCTGGATGGCTCAGTCGGTTAAGCGACTGACTCTTGGATTTCAACTCAGGTCATGATCTCAGGGTCATGAGATTAAGCCCTGGATTGGGCTCCGTGCTTGGCACAGAGTCTCTTTGGAAATCTCCATCTGCCCCCCGCCCCGCTCTCTAAAATAAATAAATAAATCTTAAAAAAAAAACAAACAACTTATCGAAGTTGTAATGCAAATATACTTGTGCAATGTGCTTAGAGGGAACGTACCTGGGCCCCGGCTGGCCTTCAGTGAGGTGCAGGTGTGAAGGAACAACCGCCATGTGTCTATTTGGGGCCCAATGAGTAGCTACAAGTTGGGGAAGCCTCAGATGGCTTCTGGTGGTTCCCAGTTTCAATCTCCCGCCCTGAACTTCCACAGCCAAATCCGGCTTGTTTCCTTTTTTTAACGTGGTTTTTAAGAATGGTTTTTCCATTTTAAAGTGGTTGAACATTTTAAAAGAATGGTATCTTGAGATATGTGAAAATTACATAAAATATACAATTTAGTGTCTTTATTGGACCAAGGCCACGCCTGTTCACTTGAGTACCATGGCCACGTCATGCTGCTAATGCAGAAACCGTACGTCCCACAAAGCCTAAAAGATTTACCCTCTGGCCATCTAAGAAAATTCTGTCAACTCCTGCTTCAAACTATACCCAAGATCCTCTAGTGGAAATGTCCAAAAGGCTTGACATTTGACACTAAAATCTTCCTCTTCTGCTCCTCTGTGGCCTCACCCAGCTGCATGAACGGCCACACCACCCTTGAAGTTCTTTGGATCAAACCCCCGGAGTCAGCCTTGCCTCCCCTCTTTCCTGCAGACCCCACATCCACAGCAGCAGCAAACTCTGTCACTTCAATTTCGGCTCAGGACGTGATCCCCGAGTCCTGGAATCGAGCCCCACATCAGGCTCCTCCGCTGGGAGCCTGCTTCTTCCTCTCCCACTCCCCCTGCTTGTGTTCCCTCTCTCGCTGGCTGTCTGTCAAATAAATAAATAAAATCTTAAAAAAAAAAAAAAAAAAAAAAAAAGGATTGTTTTCCGCCTCTGACCTATTCATATGATGTTCATCAGTTTCCTAATGTGGAACAGCTGTCAGATGCCTGCAAAAACCCTATTTGATTATGACGGAGTAGTCTCTTAGGATACTACTAGCTTTTTTTCATACCTCATTTAGAATTTCTATATTGTGTATTTATTTATAAGTGAGGTTGGAACATAGGTTTTCTTTTTTCGCTGTTTTGTTAAATTTTGGTATAAAGGTTTAGCTAGTTTCATAAACACACCTTGTTTTCTAAAATAGGGGTTGTTTTTCTAGCATTCGGATGACTTGTATCTTGAAAATTTATTCAATGAACTGACTCATAAAACCATCTGGGCCATGACCCTTTTTGGTTACCATATCTGATTTACTAACATAAGTGAAAGCCAGTTTAGCGGTGTCCCTTCTGGTGCTTGTCCCCTCCAAGCACGATGACCAGGGACCAAAACATCACTCACGGAGGTGGTCCAGTTTCTGGCTGTGTGGTGTGGCCGAAGACGGGGAGGAAGGGAGAGAGTCAAAGGTCACGTCACTCATGTTCTCATCTCCAGAGTTCTCTGAAAGGCGAAGAAGCAGTGGGGGGCGACTCCCAGAGAGGGTCCTTACTCGGGGGCTCCCACACTTTTCCTCTGTCCCCCTCAAGATGGTCTTGGCCGATTGCTGGAGAAGTAACAGGGACACCCGTGTCACGCAGGAGCTTTGGGGAGTGAAGGGCTCTTCCAGTAGCATGTTGTTCACCTGAACCCCGAGGCCCTTTCAGTCAACAGCTCCCATACGTGCCTGTTTAGGGACTGGCAGGAAATCTAAAAATAATCAGTGGGGGATTAACCCAAAGGCCTCTAAAAAGGGGCATCTGGCACAGGAGTTCAAAGCCAGCCAGCATTCCCAAAGTGCTGACCATACTCTACAGCCCTGAGCTGGGGAACACCCGCCACCATACATCGAGAATCCCAAGCTGGTCTTTGCCAACAGTCTCTTGTAACTGATCAAGGTATTGGGGGAGGGGGCGGGTACATCCTGGACATAGTAAGGTGTCCAAAGAGCCAGGTCCAAGTCGACTCCAGCCATTTTTCAACATGCCACACAAATACACATACCACACAACTCTCTGTCTCTACACACTTGGTCTCCTCACTGTGGTCAAAAGAGGTCCAATCAAGCAGACCCCAGTTACTGTGTTAGTGGGGACACTTGGAAGGGCTTTGTGCACTGATCTGAGAACGAGGCGCACAGATGAGGCTGAGATCCTTCTGGCCCTGAAACTCTTCAAGTAAGCATCACAGGGCCTGGGCTGCCATCACGGAGAAGGAGTTTACTGGCCTGGCAGCAGAAGGGCCCGGTCCCTCCGAGCAGGTTCCCACTGGGCACCCACCAGCAGCTTGGTGTTCTGATTCACGGCGTCCCTCTCTCTTGGCGAGAGGTCAAAGGGAGCGAGGCCCATGCTCTTGCAAATCCGGTTGCAGGCATGAGAGTAGAAGAAGAGCGCCATTCCCCGAACACCTGCAGACAGAGCAGGGGAGTCTGCTTTGTGACAGAGGTGGGGCAGCACCGGGCACCATAAACGTGGCAGGGGCAGGCGTCGAACACGCTGACGTGGCGGGTGTCAGGCGTCCCAAGCTTCCATCCCCGCCATCTTAGAAAAGCCAACCTACCGCCTCAGTGGGTTTCCCTGGGCACACGAAAAGCTGGGAGACTTGGGGGGCAGAGGGAGTGTGGTCTCCATGGAAACGAGCTGGCTTTCCCCACCTACCTAGATTGCCATCTCCAAAGTCAGTGCCCTTCTCGGTGTGGATCTGCGGGTCAGTGTAGAGGTCGCCTACACCCTGGATGTCTACCACAATCAGCTGATGTCCAGAACGCTCAAATGTGAAGTGGCTGAAGGCCTGGGGGTAGGGCAGGGGGGAGACAGGGATAGTAAGGTGACCGACCACAAGAGACCAGGCTGTGGTCTACTGGACACAGGTCAGCCGCCACCGAGAAGGGGCTGCAACACCCCAGCTCTGCCCATGGTGGGGCCTTTCTCTGCAAGGAGAGGTTGTAGAGAGGAAAGGATAAAGGGAGGAGCCCTGTTTAATCCTGCAGGGACCTTAGGTCTGCGCACGGAAGCTGGCTGGGTGGTCCTGTTTCAGAATCTACCTCAGGGGGGCTCCATGAGGCTGGAGGACCCTCTGGGGGTGAGACTCACACCCACAGGGACCCTCCCCTCCAAGGGCCTCACCTGTGGTGTCAGACGCATGTTGTCATCGCGAACAAAGCCTGAGTTGGAGTTGTACTTGATGTACTTGCCCTCAATATAGTGCTCCAGGTGGAAGAGAGGCTTGCCCGGTCTGTCCTTCAGCTCCACCACGCACATCTGCATGATGTCCACCTGGGGGGAGGGGAGCAGGTCAGGCAGGAGCCGGGCGGCCCTCGCCGCCGACGGCAGATCGGAGCAGAGGGCTCGGGAGAAGCCAGCCTGCACGGGCTCCAATCCTGGCTCCGTCAGTTATCAGCTCTCTGCAGAGAAAGCTGCCAACCGTCCCCAGAACCCACTCTCCCCTTTCCTTTTGAGAATGAAAACCCCTATGATGGCCTAAATGCGTCTCCCCAAAATTCCTATGTTGACATCCTAACCCTCAAAGGTGATGGTATTAGGTGGGGCCTTCAGGAGGGGATTAGGTCATGAGCGAGGAGCCCTCATGAATGGGACTGGTGCCCCGATAAAAGTGACCACACAGAGCCCCTTCACTACTTGCATGTGAGGACACAGGAAGACGACACCGGCGAGGAACCATGGGAGGGACCTGACCAGAATGTGACCATGCTGGCACCCTGATTTTGGACTTCCCAGCCTCCAAAATTGTAAGCAATGCATTTCTGCAGTTTTTAAGTTGCCCATCCGTGGTATTTTGTCAGAGCAGTCCAGAGGGACTAAGACACCGCCCATGTGAGTTCTAACACGACGCACAGCCATCCAGTAGGAATGATGCGGCCTGGCTTCCCTGGGGGCTCGGTGCGGCCATGTGACCAAGCCCGGCCAATGGGAAGCAAGCAGCCCCGATGCTGGAACTCCAGCCTGCCCCCCCTCCTCTGGCCAACCAGAGGCTGTAGAGCGGACATGTGCCAGGGAGGCCAACCTGGCCACGTAGCCCACGGCCACACCCCAGAGGAAGGCAGGACAGAAGAACCAACCAGGCTTCTGGATGACTTCAGGAGTCGTGGCACCAGCCCACCCTGAGCCCGCTCACCAAAGAGGGACTGTCCGATGAGAGAGAGAAACCCAGTTGCACTGGCACACGTTTATGGGCCTGTAGGCTAAGCAGCTTAGCCCATGCCTTATATTAATACCGTGAATGTGAACCAACTGTGCCTCAGCTTCCCTGCCTGTGGAATGGGGATCTCGCACTCGGTGTGAGGATGAAATCTGGTGACACATGAAAGAGTCTGTCAACATTTGCTGATGTTAATATTACTAGCAGACACCACTTTAGAGCAGTATACACCGAACCATAAAGGGTGGTTCTCTCCCTGCAACGGGGAGGTATGGGGAACTTAGACATTCCTTGCTGAATTTTTTACCAAGCACATGTTTCATCTATATGCAGAAGGAAATGTGGGGTTGGTAAGACCTGAGACATTACCCACGGCACCCCATCCTCCCCTCAATGACACCCACAATAGAAGGATCCAGGTCTGTGTTTCCCAAGGAAACAACCATCCGAGGAACTGTCTGGCTGGGTCACTAAACAGGCAGACAACAGCTGTAGAGACTGAGGAGGCCCCGAGCTGAGAACTGCCCCAAACATGGCCTCAGTTCCGAGAACCAGCCTAAGGGGGAGGAGCAGCTGGTTATCAGAGGTTCCCACCCCAAATATGGCTCTATCCCTGTACGAAAGTCTCTGGCAGGGCCACCTGCTTGGCCAGTGGGCTCACTGGGAGAGGAGTAGCTGCAGGGGTGCAGCCAGCAAGGGATGGCCTGCTCCTCCTCAAACAGCTACGTTCTTTTCCCTTCTTCAATTCCACCGGCCACATTATTCACCGAGCACTTACGCACTGCGAAGACAGACTGAACAAGGCACAAAATCCCTGCCCCTGGGGGAGAGAGGCAACCCAAATATTAACTACAGGAACAAGACTCTTTCGGACAGGGCTAACTGCTCCAAGCAAAAGAAACTAGAACAGACAGAATGACGCGACAGAGGACAAAGTGGGAGGGCTACTTCATATAGGATGGCCCGGGGAGGCCTTGCTGAGCCGGTGACATATGAGCTGAGACCTGAACTATGAGAAGGAGCTCAACATGCAAGGATGGGGCTGGGGCTTGGGGGGGCGACAACAGTGATACAGGCTGGGGGCACAGCCAGAGCAAAGGTCCTAAGGCAGGAACAAGGTTAGGGAGGAAGAGAAAAGTGGCCAGGATGGCACGAAGCAAATTACTGAGGAGGTCACAGACCCCACGGGTGGGGACTGTGGCTTCTTGGGTCTACTCCAAGTGCACTTAATCAAGGGCCACGCAAACAGCAGGCACTCAACAAATTCTGCTGGCTTCTTGGAAGCGCTCTCTCAAGACATCCAAGAGACAGTACCATGTTATCTCATAGGTGTTCAAACAGTGGGAGAGCTGAGCAGTGAATTTAGGCAGGGCAGACATGGCTGTTTTTCAAATGCCCACAGGCAACAGGAAATTCTGCTTGGCCTGAGGTCACTAAACACCCCAGGAGCTCAACTGAAGAAGCCAACTGGGCAGGGGCCTGGAACACCTGGATTTGAGCCCTGGCTCTTTTGCTGCCTGTTGCGATAGGTCACTTAACCCCTTTGAGCCTGGGGTTCCCCAGGGGCAGACATGCTATCCATTCTCCCCTTCTCTGCTTTTTCCTGGGAGCCACCAATCTCAGTCTGCATAGTCTGGGGGAAGGACCCACACTGCTGCCTCTGAGGGCAAGCGCAGGGCTCAGGCCTGCCCAATCTGCATATCCCCTCCCCTGGCTATTGTGATTGGCTCAGCAACAGGCACCTGACCTAATCAGAGCCAATGAACCCCAGTTCTGAGACTTTCTTTGGAACTTCTGGGAAAACAGGTGTTGTCATGCCACCAAGGCTTCTGAGAAGACAGAACGTGTAAGCCTGCAGCTGCTTGTGGCCAACACACCATTCCAACTTGAGAAGCTGCCTGCAAGCAAGGCCACACAGAACATCAAGGCTAGAGAAGGGGGAAGATTCTCAACATCCTGTCTGGTCCTGGATCCAGCCGTATCTGTGGCCAGCACTATTTTTCAGTTACATGAGGCAATAAATTCCCTTTTAGCATTAAGCCCTTTGAGTGGGTTTCTAATATTTGCAAAAAAAATCCTGACTAACAGATCCCATTTGGTTTTTTTTTGGTTTTTTTTTTTTTTTTTTTAAAGATTTTATTTATTTACTTGACAGAGATAGCCAGCGAGAGAGGGAACACAAGCAGGGGGAGTGGGAGAGGAAGAAGCAGGCTCATAGCAGAGGAGCCTGATGTGGGGCTCGATCCCATAACGCCGGGATCACGCCCCGAGCCGAAGGCAGGCGCTCAACCGCTGTGCCACCCAGGTGCCCCAATAGATCCCATTTGTAAATGGGATCAAAACATTCCAACCTCAAACAACCTCGGAGCTCCGTTTTAGGAATATATGACTCTGCATGTAGTGAATCGTGCTCAATATGTGACGGCTATTACTAGCTACTGTTAAGACCTTGAAGGGGACCATGACCGGCACCACTGTCGCCTTTGTCTTCAGTCTCCATCCCTGGCCACCTTGTGTGGGGAGGTGGCAGGGAGGGGTGCCACACACCTGCTTGGGGGGTTTGTGCCGATTATACTCCTCTCCCCAGAGCTTGGCCTCCATCTGTAGACGCACATCCTCAAAGTACACGTCTCTATCCACGGACTCGATGTAGCGCTTTGCCACGTAGTTGGAAGCCCCCTTCCACTGCTGAGTGTGCAGGAAGTTGGAAAGCTTCTTCCTGGGGTGGGGGCGGGGGGACAGCAGAGGGCCTGCCTGGGTACTTGGGTCCACCAGGGATCCAGCCTGACCCACTGCATCCTTCAAAGGGCTGGGAAGAGGCTTAAGGGATGTAGTTAAAGGTCTCTTATCCCACATCTGTTGGTCTCCAACACCAGAGCGGAGGTCAGTGGGATACTCCATGTCCTCCCCCAGCCCATCCCCACAGCCAGGGCAAATGTGTGGCCGATGGAGACCAGACACAGAGATGCTTGGCCTACAAGAAGCAGAGGCCGTGGTCTCAGTTTCTCGGCCAGAGATGTCGCAATGCCCCCGCTCATAGGAGCCTGAGGGAGTCTGGGCAGGGTCCCCGAGAGCCAGGCTGAGTCACTTACGTCCTGAAGCACTCCCTCATCGCTCCACGGCCAAAGGGCTGAAAGACACCAAAGAGAGGGTTATCAGGCCCCAGGCCCCACCCAGAAGCAGTCCTGAGTCAGGAACAGATTCTCCCCTTGGACATCACCCACCACATGGACACCTGGACCTCATCGCAATCCTAAAATTCCGGAGCCCTCCCTCCGTCACCCCAGCACTAGAGCCTGACTGAACTTCTAACCTGGAGGCTTCAGGGATGACAAGACCACCATCCCCCCACCCTGGCTGAGGGGAAGAACCCCCAGGGGGTAAAGATGTTATGGGGGTAACAGTGCATGTCAAAGAATGTTTTTGCAGCCCTCCTGTTTCCTGTAACAGAAAAAGAGTGGAGGGGTGCCTAGATAGCTCAGTCAGTTAAGTGTCTGACTCTTGATTTCAGCTCAGGTCATGGTCTCAGGGTTGTGGGATCGAGCCCCACATCTGGCTCCACACTCAGCACAGAGTCTGCTTGTCCATCTCCCACTGTCCCTCCCCACCCCTCTCTCTCCAATAAATAAATAAAATCTTTAAAAAAAAAAAAAAAGAAAAGAAAAAGAGAGAAAAAGAGTGGAAACAACCTAAATGTCCATCAACAGTATAATGGATAAATCAATCAGGTCTACTCACTTGGCGGAATACTATACATCAACGAGAATGAATATATTCTGTTGTTCTGTTCTATTATTCTGTATTATTCTATAAATTACAGGGCTAGCAAAAACAAGTATGAATGTCACAGACAAAACACTGAGCAGAAGAAGCCACATTCAAAAGAATACATACGGAACGGCTCCATTTATAGGAAAAACACAAACAGGCAAACTACTCCAGGGCGGTAGATTCTGAGCTGGTGCTTAGCCTTGGGGGAAGGGAGTAGTTGCCGGGGGGGGGGGGGGGGGGGGCGTTCAGGGGGCCACTGGTTACACGGAGCATTCACTTTGTGAAACTCATCAAGGTGTACCCTTTTCTGAGTGTGTGACATGTGGAAAAAAAGTTTCGCACAACCATCCTCCCCCTGACAATGCAGGAAGTGCTCCATTTTCTAGTCTATTCCTCCCCCCTCCCCCAAAAGGATGATTGCGAGCCACTGAATCCCTTTTACAGCTCAGGTTTAGGCGGTGACCTGCAATTTCTGAAAACCGATATACGCATTTATGGTCCACTGATTTTTGACAAGAGTCCCAAGGATCATCTTTTGATGTATGATACATATATAAAATGTCCAGAAGAGGTAAGCCTATAGAGACAGGGCAGATGGGTGGTCGTCTAGGGCTGGGGGAGACGAGCGCATTGGGGGCTGGCTGCTGGTGGGTTAAGTACGGGGTTTCTTTTGGAGACGGTGAAATGTTCTGGAATCCATCATGGTGATGGTTGCACAGCTCTGTGACTATACCAAAAACCACCGAACCCGTACGCTTTAAATGGGTATGTTGTATGGTGGGTGAATTGTATCTCAATAAAATGATTACAAAAAATAAAATAAATACACAGTAATATAGAGAATGCCCCAAAGTTAGAACAATTAAGTGAGTGTGAAGGGGAGGGAACAGGGACAGAAGTCTGGTCAAGAAGAATCTGCACTCAGCTCTGTCCCCACTGGGCCACGGACAGCTCACCTGAGACGCCATCTTGATGAGAACTTCATCTTCCAGCCACTCCCCTGTGACAGCATTGTACCTGCAGAGAGAAGCCACCCCAGGGCACAGCATCGCTAACAGGATCCCCTCACCCACTGGCTAAAAGTGAAAAGACTTTTCCCGGCTTCCCGCTGCCCTTGGGATCGAGACCACTCCACCCACAGGCCCAGCCGACCTCCCAGGTTGGGTCTGTGGACACTCTCCCCTCCCAGACCCCCACTGGCCTCCTTCCCTTTCCTCTCCAAGGTGTTGCCCAGCACTTGTGCTGTGGGTGGGCTTGTTCCCTATCGCCCCCCCGCCCCCACTGGACTGTAACTTCATAAAGCCAGGTCTGTGTCTGTCTTCTTCACTGCAGGGGCTGCTACATGTGGAAGCTTAATACACACACATTGGATGAACAACTGGATAAATATCTTTATTTTAACTAGTCTACACAACAAATGGCGTGTCCCGGGACAGGAGGCGGCAGAACGCTCCATCTTGCCAGGCACCTGTGTGAGGCCCAGTACAGGTAGCAAAGGTGTCCTGATGCAGGAAGGGCTAGGGGAGGCCCTGTCTCTTTTGAGTTCAGCCGAGGAAGGGGCTGCCGGAGGACACCCAAGGCAGAGCAAGACAGAGAATGTTCCAGAACAATTCCATCTCTCCTTTCTTAGGAATCTTTCCAGAGCAAACCTGGCTCTAGGCCTGGCTGGGCCTCAAACAGATTTGCCTGGTAGAGAGAGTGCCTCAGCCTGGAGCCCATGTGTCACCGACCAGTCACCATGCTGGCCTTATAGGGAGGGAGGAACAGAGCCCATACCCTGCCCTACTGGGACCCCCACAATGCTGGCCTTAGCTGCCAGCACAGCCCCCAGGGCCTGCTAGGAGGTGGGCCTCCAGCAGCAGGGAGGGGGTGCATGCCAGGCTCTAAGCCATCTCCTCACAGGAAGGAGCAGGGACACGTTGCAGAAAGATGCAGAAAGCTACACCGTTTCTGCCTGCCTAGCATCAGGTCCCTCTTCTTTCAGTAACAGCACCCCAATTTCCCTTTGGAGAACCACCATCCTCCATTCTCAGAATATGTGGACTGGGTGGAACTGAAACCCAACACCTTCTGGCTTGCAGAATGTGATCTAGACATGGTCAATCAGAGCAAAGCTCCCTGGCACGTGACTGGTTCAGAGAGGGGCATGTAACCAAAGCCAGACCGATGACATTCCATTGTGGAACTTTTCTTTAAAATTATCTGAGAAGGAAAAGATCCTTCTCTGTTGGGTGAAATGAAATGCGGGGCTCTTGGCATCTGTGCCACTGATGTAAGAGAGTCTAATCTGAGGTCAAAGCCCAAAGTGTCCCTGTAGCATCTGGAACCAGCCGTACCTGAAGTCCACATGTGTGAGCCAAACATTCCTTTCTATGCTAAAGACTATGAATTGGGTTTCTGTCACCTGCATTTGAAACAGAGTTCTGACTAATTGAAAGACACTGAACTGAGAGTCAGAAGGTTAGCTTATTAACTACCCGGGTAACGCTGGGCAAACCTCTATCTCCCCTGGGGCAATTATGGGACCCAGGGTGTTGGCTTAGAGGATTCAGACTGGAGGGGTCTACGGAGGTCATAGGACAGGAGGGTGAAATCCAGGATAGGTCCAAGAGCCCTCTAATATCATGCACAAAATCAGACATACGTGTGCAACGTTCTAGGATGGCCCTCATCAGATTCTCAAGAGTGGTCCCAAATACTTGACATGATTCCTACTTCAGGCTTTTTTTTTTTTAATGAACACACACACATAGAGGGCTTCAAACGGTGCCTGTCACATGCATTCAATACACAGAGCTGTTATCATCCTAGTTACCCTTGATGATGGTATTCTATGGTTTTTGCTATTTTCTTTCTTCTTGAAACCTCCTGAAATAACTCCTCTCCCTCTACCTTTCCAAATAGGAATTCCAGACGCTCATAATTCCATTTTGCGAATCTTCCTGGGGCCGAGGCCTCAAAAAGCTCACATGCTATCTCCGTGCGTTCTCTCTCCCTTCGGTGGCAACTGTAGGGGCCACGTGGTGAGACAGTGGAACCACGAGATGGGAGAAGCCTGGATGCCTGAGCGGCCCCCAAGGGTCCCTGAGCTCTCACCCAACTTCACTCAAGTGAGAGGTACACCGCTGCTGCACTGAGCCTCTGGGGCATTTGTTACTGCAGCATGACTCAGCCCTGCCTGACGTGTACGTACGTTCGAGGACCACCCTGACGAGAAAGGGGATCACGCACAGCGCCTGAAGCATGCATAAATGCTCAAATAGTGGCAGATATGATCATTATTCCCTTCCCCTTGACCTCCAAAGGTACTCAGGCCTCACTGAGCAGAAGCAGGACCCATACCCCCAAGGACTCCTTGAGACCTGGGGCCACACAGCACCCCCAGACAAGCTGCCGACCTGTGACGTGTGGCACATTCCGTGGCAATATCCTCCAGGTGGAACTCAGCCCAGGGGTCAGGCATGTGTTTGGCCTTCTCGATCGCATGCTTCCAAGCTTCCTGCAGAAGGCGAAGGGAAATGTTAGACCAGGGTCTGCGAGGCAGTGCCGCCCCAGCCTCCTCCCGCCCCATGATTTCCCAAGCGTCTCCCAGCTCTGGGGAGGCAGACAACATCAGTGAGAGAGAAACACTGCCTACAATTATCCTTTCAGGAACAGAGTTCCAAAAGACCCTATTTGTTCTCACCTGGGCACAGGCTTCCCATGGGCAGAAGTGACATATTTTAACTATGAAACCAAAGAAACACAATACACATAGGAAAGCACATAGCACTTCACCCGTAAACAAAAAGTTGAAAATAAAAAAATAGTCTTGCCTTGTTTGGGCTGGCAAACTTATTTTTTTAAAGGATTTTATTTATTTGACAGAGAGAGAGAGTGCAAGCAAGGGGAGCAGCAGAGAGAGAGGGAGAAGCAGGCTCCCTGCTGAGCAGGGACCTCCCCCCCCTCCCCCCCCGCCGCCAATGCAGGGCTTGATCCCAGGATTATGACCTGAGCTGAAGGCAGACGCTTAACCCACTGAGCCACCCAGGTGCTTCGTGGACTGGCAAACATTTTAAAGATTTATTTATTTTGGAGAGAGAGAGAACATAAGCGCATGTGTGAGTGAGGGTTGGGACAGAGGGAGAGGGAGAGAATCTCAAGCGGACTCCCCACTTGGGGGAGCCCAACTCTGGGCACCATCCCTGGATCCCGAGATCATGACCTGAGCTGAAATCAAGAGCTGGATGCTTAACCGACTGAGCCACCCAGTCGCCCCCAGACTGGTAAACATTTTAATGACTGTTCATAACTAGTGCTGGCCGGGATATGGGGAAACGGGTGCCCTCCCACACAGTCAATGGGTCTAACCCTCCTCCAAAGGCAACTAGGCAATGTACTGAATGAAAAACGTGAATTCCTGTATTCTGACTCAGCAATTTTACATCTAGAAACGTGTCCTAGAGAAACACACAAATCTGCAATTATATATATACATACACATACATATATATATAAAGAAGCATCGTCATGTGCAAAACCAAATTCAACCCAAATGCCCACATGTGGGGACTGGTTAAACACATTTTGATTACATCCACTTAAAATGCTAAGGAGCCCTTTCAAACGACTGTGCTTACTCTATTAGTGGGAATTCTGGATCCTATCAGAGTCAACGTCATCTTTTTGTAAATATTGTGTAAATCATAAATATACCCGATTTTATCGCTCTAAATGAAAATCGTAGACAACACAACCTTCCTAAACTCAGAATATCTCCAACCACGCCAAAGATATGTTATCTTTACATTAACAGAGCGCTAAGTTCTGGGCTCAGATGATTAGGAAGAGATTCCCATGAGACAGTCCAAGGTCCTGGGGACGCAAGAATATTCGTCATGCAGAACTGCTTTGCCCATTTCAGGTTTTTAGCATCCATGCCCTCCACCTTCTCAACACCTTAGTGCCCCTGCATCATTGTGGGGACCAAAGATAGCCCCCCAAACTTTCAAAATTGGGAAAGATGACCAAGGCATGTAATGGAGATAAGGCGGATTCTCAGCAGTATCATCACCCAATCCCCTTGTTTTAAAAAGCTCATTTTATTGATTTTATAATCCCACAGTGGAATCCTTCCCTGTCCCCTCCCAACACTCCTCCACCTGCACTGGGTCGTAACCTCTTCCTGCTCCTTCCCTAAAGAAACCCCTACCCCGCAGCCTCTCGCAGGATCTGTGAGGCCAAAACTCCTTTCTGGGCCAGAGGCCTGAGCCACGGGGGAGGCGGCTGGATGGGGGGGCTGGACACTGGGTGTCAGACCCGCAGCAATTCCAGACCTCCTCACCCACCGGGGGGATCCCTCAGCTTCCCACGGACTCAGGCCCGGGCAAGACCGCACCCCAGGCGTGTCGCCGGCCTGAGCCTCAGCCTCACGGCTGGGATCCTGCTCAGAGGAGAAAAAGCAGAGCAACTGAGCTTTCTGAAAAACACACGCACTCGCACGGTTCACAAGGGCTAGGGCTTCCTCACTGGGGCTTGGATTCCAATCTCTGCAAAACCCAAAAATAAAGAAAGAATTTCTTCCTTCCAATTTGGAAGTGAATTCATACTTAATGAAAACACTCAGGAAAGAGAAAAGACAAAATTCAAATCCGCCACATGCGCCCCCACCCCCCAGAGCACCGTCAATGCTCTGGACTTGTTCTTTTCCAGATCCTTCCTGTGCATTTTTTTGTACGACTGGAATCACACTGTAAATACAGTTCACAGCCTTTCAGGAGCGTGGGCCCATGGGGCTCGGTACTTTATATATCGTGATCGTGATTATTTTCCTGATTCCAAATGTATGATCTGCTTACTATTAAAAAACCACACACACTACAGAATATGAAGTAGAAAGTGAAAGTACTTTCTGACCCATTGCTCTGACAACCACAGCTGACGGCTGATGTTGATTCTCTGTAAGTTTGTTCCTCTGCTTTTGTTAACACAAAAGGCGTATAGCATCAGGCCAGAGCCCTAGCATTCTGCTCTTCTCCACTTAACACGGGGCCTTGCATATCCTCCCATGTCCTATGTTCAGGCAGCTGGGTTGACCCCATGCAATTGTACAAATGTACCTTAAGGTACTTCTCTAACCTCAGTTGAAGGATACTTGGATTCTCTCTGACAATCCCTAGTACAGGCAGTCCTGAAGTGAACACCCTCGTATCTAAACCCTTATGCAATCGTGCAAGATCTCAGTAGGACATATTTCTTGGAAGTGTAACTGCTGGATCACATTTAAAATGCACAAATTTGGAATTCTCTAAAAGATGACACTCCAAGAGGCAGAGAACACATCACTTAAATATTTATTATTTTAATTTTAGTTTTCTTAAAGATTTATTTCTTTGAGAGAAAGAGAGAGAGCACAAGATCGTGAGTTCGCATGCACAAGTGGGGAGGGGCAGAGGGAGAGAATCTTCAAGCAGACTCCTCGCTGAGCAGGTCCCAACACGGGGCTGGATCCCACGACCCAAAAGATCATGACCTGAGCCAAAACCAACAGTCCGACGCTCAACCGACTGAGCCACTCAGGCGCCCCCATGACTTACATTTTTAAACACAAACATGACATCATGAATTTACAAGTTAGCTGGAAGTGCTAAGTCACTACTAACGTCACCATTCACCTGTGGTTCTCCGCTGTTAGAATTTGAGCGTGTCACCGATTTTTCCATTATAAATAACCCTGCCACAGACATGTTTAAAACTAAAACAGTTCCTGAACCTCTGCACTTAAAACAAACAAACAAAAGTACCACTGTTTCCTCTCATATTCCCGCTGCTGTGAACAGCGCTCTGTGCTCTGCCGGGGACACATGGCTCTCCAACTGCACTCTCTTAACCAGTGACTCAAACGCTCCCCGACTCCCCTCCATTCAGGGAGGAATATCAAGAGAAATTACCTCCTGGCTGAAAAAATGAAAAGAAAAAAAAAATCAAGGAAAAAAGTATTTCAGAATTTAAGAGCATGTTATTTCACAGGATCAAAATTACGTTTTTGCCAAACCCAGAAAAGAATCACGCCACGCCTTGTTGGCAACGGATGGGTTTAATGCAACTGACTTTTCTTTTTAAAGCACAATACAAAAATTCCTGGAGGGAGATTTGTTCCCGGGACTCTGGTTGCCATCCACAGCTGACTGTGCGAACCTCCATTTCCTTGTTTACAAAAGACAACGAGGAATGTTTTGACTACTAGTAGCCAACTTTTTTCCTGCCCCACACCTGGGCTAGACCGCTGTCCCCCAAGAAATAGCGGCTCACTGAGGTTACTATGCTCATTACAGCTCAACAGCCCTGAAATGAGCTGCAAACTGCTGGTATACTATTTTACCCATCAGGTTAAGTAAAACAAGTGTTTATGGAGGCCTGAGAAGTGGGTCCTCTCAGACACTGAGGGGAGTGGAAGCAGGTACGGTCACCTTTGACAGCCACCTGGCAGTACCTTCATTGACTTGTGACCCAGCCATCGTGATCACCTACCCAGGTGTGTGCAGGTGAGCAGCCCAAGGATGGGTCTGTGCTTACAATGCCACATAACCTCGGGCATTGCCGGTAACTTGCCTATTCACAGGGAGAGGATTCCATACACTTGGTATAGCAGTACACAGCCATTAAAAAGATCAAAGTGTGGGGCGCCTGGGTGGCTCAGCTGGTTAAACACCCAACTCTTGATTTCAGCTCCGTCATGATCTCCAGATCACGGGATCAAGCCCTGCATCAGGCTCATTGCGGGGTCTGCTTGGGATTTTCTGCCTCTCCGTCTGCCCCTCCCCCCACTTGTGTGCTCTCTCTCTCTAAAATAAATATCTTTAAAAAAAGAAACATCAAGGCAAGGTGTGCTCGAGACACCTGGGTGGCTCAGTCCATCAATGGTCTGCTGTTGGCTCAGGTCATGACCTCAGGGTCCTGGGATTGAGCCCCTCATAGGGCTCCGCGCTCAGTAGGGAGTCTGATTCTCCCTCTCCCTCTGCCCCTCCGCCCCACTCATGCTCTCTCAAATAAATAAAATGTTTTAAAAAACTAAGATCAAATAAAATAAAAAGACCCAAACTCAGTTGTTGTGCTATCTTACACAGAATGGGGGGCCCAGCGGGGGTTCCTAAAAAGGAAAACATAACCCTGCTTAGAGAATGGAAAAGTCTTTGGTTCTTCAAGGCCTGAGAGTACAAAATAAAAATAAATACATAGGGGCTCCTGGGTGGCTCAGTCATTAAGCGTCTGCCTTCTGCTCAGGGCGTGATCCCGGCGTTATGGGATCGATACCCGCATCAGGCTCCTCCACTGGGAGCCTGCTTCTTCCTCTCCCACTCCCCGCTTGTTCCCTCTCTCTCTGGCTGCCTGTCAAATACATAAATAAAATCTTTAAAAAAAAATACATAAACATATAATAATAACAATAACAACAAATTTCCTGGACTATGCCAGCAGTGAGGCCGGATATTCGGGTAATGCATTTGCAATCTGTCCGGCACATAGGACGTTAGTGCTGTTGGTGTTGTTTCTATATCGCTATTCTTATTACCACCAACACAGCAATCAGGGCCTCCGATCTTACATGAGGAAGCATTCGGAGGCTGCCTAAGTCCTCCCTGAGACACCAACTGTTATTCTCCCAGTGGATGTTATAAAATGTTGTTCCCCATGATCCTTTCCATAGACTCTAAGAAACTGTAGCTGTATGTCAGCCTGACCTACCCTTCCTGGCTGATAGCAAAGGGCTGGCTAATCTATACCCAAGGACACATAAAAGCAGCAGGAGGAACTGGGGAAGCATGCTTGCTCGCTTGCTCACTGGGGAAGAGGCCACAGTGCTGTGTGGCTGCCCCACTCGGGACCGCATGCGTTTAGAGGTTTCGTGCAATTTCCACGGAACTCAGCATTGACTATGGCAACAAGAAAACTGGAAACTGCCTCAGTATCCCACAAGAGGAAATGCTCACAGCCACTGCTCTGTATTCATACAATGGACGGCCAGGGAGCCATTAAGAAAAAAGATGAACTAGATCCACATTTACTAATATGGAAAGATATGTGCCATCTCTTGTCTGCCAAGAAAAACTGCTTACTGAAGAGCATATATACATGATCTTATTACTGTAATAAAATCCCTATTTAGTCAAGTCTATATTTATAGTGAAATACAGAAAAGACCGAAATACACACTAAGACCTCAAGAGCAATTATATCTACACTCTCACTGTTTTCTGCCAGGAACATGGAGTACTTCCACAAGCAATCAGACAAATAATTGCCGAAGAAATATAGCTGAAAGTTCTAAAGAAATCTCTGCCAAAAAGAGTAGCTGCTGCTGGTCTCCCCAACCAGTGGGATTCAGAGCCAGGGCTAGAGAGGAGAGGATGGGAAGGATGGAAAGTTGGGGCGCCTGGGTGGCTCAGTTAAGCGTCTGCCTTCGGCTCAGGGCACAATCCTGGGGTCCTGGGATTGAGCCCCGCGTTGGGTTCCCTGCTCCAAGGGGAGTCTGCTTCTCCCTCTCCCCCTGCCCCTCCACCCATTTGTACATGGGCTCTCTAATAAACAAAATCTTAAAAAAAAACCCCACAAAACCCAGCAAAGCAATAACATTCCCTAGGGTGGCATAATGCCCTTGCCTCCTAGAAGCCCCTCCCCAGACAGAATCCCAGCCTGCACTTCAAGGCAACCCTCCTGAAGCAGACAGGCAGGTAGGACAGCTCCCCAGTCCACTGAGGTGGTGCCCGAGGCTCAGAGAGCAAGGGGGAAACTTGCCTACAGGCCTGCAGCAACCAGGAACCAGCAGACCCAGAATGCAGACCAAGCCCGTCAAGCCCCAGTTCCCCACTCTTCTGCAAAAGGGAAGCTCGAGGAACCAAACTGAGTTTGACCATGTGACCTAGCGATGCACTCCTAAGTATCTACCCAAGACATATGCACACGTGTCCACACAATTTGTGTAGCATTATCTGCAAAAGCCAAAGGGGAGAAACAACCCAAATACGGATCAACAGGGGCGCCTGGGTGGCTCAGTGGGTTGAGTGTGTTTGGCTCAGGTCATGATCCCAGGGTCCTAGGATCGAGTCCCAGGTCGGGCTCCCCGCTCAGCGGAGAACCTGCCTCTCCCTTTCCCTCTGTCACTCCCCTGCTTGTGCTCTCCAGTAAATAAAATCTTTAAAAAAAATGGTACATTCATGCAACAGGGTAATAGTCAGCAATGAAAAATGAGCACGGACACATGGATGAACCTTGAAAATGTTGCAGTTAAGTCGAAAGAAGCCAGACACAAAAGACCCCATGTTATATAATCCTCTTTCTATGAAATGTCCGGAACAGGCAAATCCAGAGAGATTGAAAGTAGATCCGTGGTTGCCAGGGGCTGGGTGGACTGGGGATCTTGGGGGGCTATGGCTAAGAGGTGTGTGGTTTCTTTTTAGGGCTAAGGAAAACGGGCTAAAATTGACCATGGTGATGGGAATGCATAATTGTATACTTAAAGCTGCTGCCTAGACATTTCAAACGGATAAATTGTATGTTACATGAATTACATTGCAACAAAGCTGCTAAAAAACATTTACAAAGTAAAATTAAATGGGGGCCCCTGTACCCCGATACATTTCCACAAAGGATGTGAGCATTTGAGCGCCTGCACAGACCTGAGAGAGGAGTCCCTGCAGTCAGGCTTGTGTCTCCTCATTCCCCTCCTGTTTTTCAGACACAGGTCACCAGGTGGCCTCCTGCCCACTGCCAGCATCACCCTCTTTTTTCCTTCATCTGCCCAGCAGGCCCTCCTCTTGCTGGAGGTCCAAAGCTTTCTGGATGCTAGACGCCCAAGCTTCCCTGTCTGATTCTGCATTCCCAAAGCAGTGGGCGGAGCCCCAAAATGTTCACCCCCTCTGGGTATGCACAGAGCTTCCTGTGGTCACAGGGCAGGGACAGAAGCCCAGTCCTGCCAGGGTGGGGCTTTCTGGGGCTTGGGGTGGGCAGGGATGTCTCTCTTCCCAGTGAGTCATCAGACCCTAGCCTCTTGGTCTCATTCTGGGGTAATCGCTGTCCTTTGACCCAGCTGTCAGAGCCACCCTTGGTGGGCTGAAAATATAACTGTCAGCACCAAAGTCTTCCAACAGGGGCGTGGGGAGCAGGCGTGCCCATACTGCGTGAGGGGCAGATGCTGGTGCAATCTCTTTGAAAGGCAGTGGGCAATGCCCAGCTGAGTTCTAAATGTTTTGCTCCAGCCATTCCACCCCTGGGGATTTAACCTGGCAGGTGTGCCCGTGCAGGGGAACAAGGACATACCGAGAGAGATGTTTTTGGAAGAGCTGTTTGTGGAGCAAAAGACTGGAAACAACCTTCACACCCATCCATAAGGGCCTGGCTCAACACACTATGGGGCTTCCAGACATGATATCCAGCCATCAAGAAACAACAACAAAATAGGCTGCCACATGCTACAGTCACGAAGAACACCAAGTGACTCAGATCTTAGAGCCTCAGGTTTACTATCTACGCCCTTCCTCACGGGACTTACACACAGATCAAATGAGTGACGTGTGCAGAGCCGTGCCCGCCCTTCCCACGGTGGCTGTTACTAAGCGCTAGCTGATGTCAGCTCACGTCTGTGCAGTCAACTAACATTTCCATAAAAAAGAAAGGGGGAGGGTCGTATACATGTACCCGCTTGTGCATGTAAGGAACGTTTCTGGAAGGACACTCCCCCAGGGAAACAGGGATCGGGGGTGCCAGGCTTCCTTATCACTACACCTTGGATATGGTTTGAATTCTTTCTACCTTGTATATGTATTTACTTACGTGTTATGAAATATATATGTATTTTAAAGTTTGCTTAGATAGACGTATAAGGAGATTTATTACAGCACTCTTTGTAAAGGGAAAAAAAGGGGAATAATGGAAGTGTCCCGCAAGAAGGGGGCTGGCTAAATAAATCCATGTACATCATGTGACAGAATACAATTCACTCTAAAAATAAAAGAGGTGGGGGGCACCTGGCTGGCTCAGTTGGTTAAGCACCTGACTCTTGATTCTGGCTCCGATCATGATCTCAGGGTCAAGAGATCAAGCCCCACGTCAGGCTCCACGCTCAGTGCAGAGTGTCCTTGGAATTCTCTCCCTCTCCCTCTGCGTCCCCTCCCTAAACAAAATTTTTTTTTAAAGATTTATTTATTTATTCGATAGCGATAGAGACAGCCAGCGAGAGAGGGAACACAAGCAGGGGGAGTGGGAGAGGAAGAAGCAGGCTCAGAGCGGAGGAGCCTGATGTGGGGCTCGATCCCATAACGCCGGGATCACGCCCTGAGCCGAAGGCAGACGCCCAACCGCTGTGCCACCCAGGCGCCCCTCTCTAAACAAATTTAAACAATAAATAAAAATAAGAGAGGTGAAAATAAAAAAATAAAGGTAAAAGAGTTGATCTATATGTCCTGATATGGAATGATCCCCAAGATACTCCCAGACCAGGAAAACATTTTTTAAAAATAAAAATTTCCACTTTATTTTTTTTCTTAAGATTTTATTTATTTGAGAGAGAGAGAACACAAGCAGGGGGGAGCGGCAGAGGGAGAAGCAGGCTCCCCACTGAGCAGGGAGCCCGACGTGGGGCTCAATCCCAGGACCCTGGGATCATGACCTGTGCCAAAAGCAGACATTTAACCGACTGAGCCACCCACGTACCCCAAATTTCCCACTTTATTAAAAAATTAAAAACGTATATATGCTCATTCTAGACAATGGAGAAATGACAGAGCAGTAGAAAGGGAATGCGATCGCTCCAGATCCTATCCAAAGACAATCCCTGCTGGTGTGCTGATAGACTTCCTTCCAGGCTTTTCGGGGGGTGTGTGTGTGTGTGTGTGTGTGTGTGTATGTGTGTGTGTGTGTGGACATGTGCGTGTTTTACGAAGCTATAACTGTACTCTATATTCTGCTATTTGAGTTTAACTCCAGAGCCGAAGCACTTTCCCACGTTATGGCAAATTCTATAAACATCCTTGCTTGGCCGCCTGATACTCTATTAAGAGGGCGGCCCCCTGATCGACTGCACCACCGTCCCCCGGGGGGAACTAGGCGGAAGGCCCTGGCCTTGACAAGGACAGAACTGGACTGTTCACACTACCCGTCCGGTACCTGCCGGGGTGGTGCCTCTTTGGAGGCCATTTTGGTTGAACCACCCAGGTTGCCATGTCGACAGTAAACAAAAAACATGTTAGCTTTGCTAGCTTTGTGGAGTGCCAGGAGGAGTGAGGTTTGGAGAACTGAGCTGCTGTCCCCCTCCGAAGCTGCCCCAGGCAACATGGACCCCACAGAGCCTGCTTTCGGTTACCTAGGAAGGTGGGCAACGAAGAGGCACGTCTGGTCCATGACTGGTCATTCGACCCAGGACAGGGTATGGGAAGTGCAATGAGACAGTCCCCAGCCTTGCAGGCAGTGGCTGACTCAGAGGCTGACAGATGCACGCAGAGGTCCGCTCCGAGCCCCAGGGAATGCACAAGAGATAGCCAGGGCAGGGTGTCTTAAAACCACGTCCTGAGGGAGTCAGGACAAATCACTTTAACAGACCAGACGGAGACATCAGTTTCAAGAGGTTTCAGGCAGAGGCGTGAAAAGGGAAAACTATTCCAGGAACAGGGAGAGGTGTGGGGTGAACAGAGCCCAGAAGGGTCCCTGGGGACCACGAGTGCGCCCATCCTCAGTGAGGATTTTGAACTATGCCTAGTAGAAATTTTAAGGAAGGGCGATTTATTGATTTGTTTGGGAGAGGGGAGGTTACCTGGCTGTTTTGCTTTATTTTTCTTCTTCTGAAAAGTCTTTTTCTATACATAAGCAATACATAGGTGTAGTTTAAAAGTCCAGAATGTTTAAAAACATATGGGGCGCCTGGGTGGCACAGCGGTTAAGCGTCTGCCTTCGGCTCAGGGCGTGATCCTGGCGTTATGGGATCGAGCCCCACATCAGGCTCTTCAGCTATGAGCCTGCTTCTTCCTCTCCCGCTCCCCCTGCTTGTGTTCCCTCTCTCGCTGGCTGTCTCTATCTCTGTCAAATAAATAAATAAAATCTTTAAAAAAAAAAAAAAAAACATATATAATGTAGATAAAAGTCTCCCATAATGGCAGCCTCTCCCCCAGAAAGAATCACCATTAACTACTGTGTACAAATTCCTCCACTCAAGTTTTTGCTATGTAAACACTAAGACGTGTATATATTTTTTTCATAAATGTAGGACTGTATTATATTTCAACTTGCTTTCTTAACAGTATATAAAAATAAAACTAGCTACCATTTTTTTTCTAATTATGTCCATACTGTCCTTATGGCTTTTCATGGGATCTTTCCCCCAAACACAAACACACACACACATTTTCGCACTGTTCTCAAGTCAAATCACATAGAAACATCATCTTTGCTTTAATGTAAATACACTACTCTCTTAGGACCGTGGTTTAAAATTTAAATAAGTCCCTCTTGAAGAAAGGAAAAAATGAAACAAGACGAAACCAGAGAGAGAGACAAACCATAAGAGATTCTTAATCTCAGGAAACAAACTGAGGGTTTGCTGGAGTGAAGGGAGGTGGAGGGACAGGGGTGTCTGGGTGAAGGACACTGGGGAGGGTATGTGTTGTGGTGAGTGCTGTGTATTGTGTAAGACTGATGAACCACAGACCTGTACCCCTAAAACAAATAATACATTATATATTAATAATAAAATATATATGTATCTTTCAAAAATGAATAAATAAGCCCCTCTTAATGGACATTTAAACTATTTCCATTTTTTTCTTTATTACAAATAATACTGCAACGTACATCTTTGAATATGTAAATCTGAACGCCTGTACAACTAATTCGGTACTGGATCTAAACTGAGGTGGGCACCCCTCATGTGGGCTTAGAAAATACACGGCAGGGAACATTCTGGCTTGTCAAAAGAAACAGGGGAGAAATATGTCACTTAGTGGACAGGGGTCGGACACGCTGACTATCCTACAATGTAAGGGACAGGCCCACCCAATAAAGAATTGTCCCTCCCCGAATGCCAACAGTACCCCCAGCGGGAAGACTTTGGCTGAGGAGGATTCTCTGGAGATCAAATTGTCATCTCAGCTGTTTGTTTTTTTTTTTATTTTAGTAACTATTGTCAAATGGCCTACCACGGTTTATGTTTAACATAAATACTATCCCTTGGCAACAGGCCACCTACAGTGAGTCCCCCATCCCCTCCTGATTCTGAATGAAGCACCTACTGTGTGCAGAGCAGGGCCCCAGGCACTGGGGATGAGTGATAAAGAGGCCACCGTGTCCTGCCCTCATGAGGCTCACGTCCTAAAGCCACACCCGCAGACAAACCTCCATTCACGGGGACACTCAGTCTGGGCCTCCTTTAGAGGCCTCACTGAGGTCACGTTTTGTGGTCAGGGACTGGCCGTGAGTGTCTGAGACCCTTCAGCTGCTGGGCCCTCTCAGTGTCTTCTAAAAAGCCCCATCCAGGCTCAGGGTTCCTCTGGACAGACAGCTGTGGGGTCTGCCCCCACTGGGAGGCCACCAGGATCCTCCTTTCCTGGAAGCAATCCCTCTTCTGTGACACCGACCCCCACCCCCTCCCCTTCTCACGCCCTGGCTCAGAAATGACTGGGTCAGAGAAAGAACGCCTGACCCAGAGAGAGAACGCCTGACCCAGGCTGGGCCAACTAGATATTCGCCCGCTTGCTTGCAACCGGGATGGAGAGGGTCAAATCTGTCTTTGCATGTGGCTCCAAATGCAATGAGGGGGCGCTGGGGCCAGTGGTGGTCCATCTGCCTGCTGTGTAGACTGAGGCAGAGGAGAATAAAGGACAGGTAAAGAGAGACCGAGAGACAGTCCTGCTGGCTTCTGCTTCCTAGACCGGGCCCCTAACACCAGACATTCTTTCTCCCGTGGGGTCTCAAGAAATAAATACCCTTCTTCCCTTGAGCTGGCATAAGCTGCCTTCTGTCTCATAAGCCCTGAGCCCTCCAGCCCCTTTGGATTCCCTCACATCAGGTACAAGATGCCTCAGGAATCCGAGACTCCTCTAGCCTCCCTGACCCACAGTGGACGCAGGAGTGCCAGGCCGCTCCCCTGCCCTTCCCACGCCGCCCTCAACGGGGCTGGGTATGAGTCTCAGAGGCTGGCTGAGGAAGGGAAAGTGAAACAAGCAGCCGCCTGATCCTGCAGGAGCCCCCCAACCTCAGAGGGGACCCACAGGGTTGTTTCTGGAGCTGCCTGCCCCACAGAGACTTAAGCTAGAACTCTGGCTTTGACAGGAGGAAAATACCCAACTGTCCAAGAACTAGAATTACTAATTTTCTAAAAAGATTACTTTTGAAGTTAGAGAAGAATGGCTCCAATTCCCAACCCCGAAGTGGTAACGTGCATTTTGCTTACAGTACTAACAGATACCTTCTGTTGGTGGGCACTCAATTAAATAAGGATGCATTTAAAATTTTGTCAAGGTGCCTGGCTGGCTCAGTTGGAAGAGCACATGACTCATGATCTCGGGGTTATGAGTTTGAGCCCCACGTTGGGCATAGAGATTACTAACTAAATAAATGAATTTTTTTCATCACCAGTTATGATACAAAAGCCCAATAATGTTCATCTTTCCCCCTCTCCTTTATACCAGCTTTACTGTGGTATGAACACAAATCCCTAACAAAATAAGTACCCTTTTCCTCAAGTCAGAAGGATGCCCAACTCCAAGCAGTGTTTCTTTTTTTAATTTTTTTAATTAAGATTTTTATTTTAATTCTAGTGAACATACAGTGTTATATTAAGGCAGGGGCTTTTTCGACCACAACCAACACGAAGACCTATATTTTACATCACGTCCCTGGACCCAAAGACACACGTATCAGGTGTGAAATGCAATATTTGTGTGATTAGAGCCTGGCCATCCACCACCAACTGGGTCCCCACATCTATGTGTGTGAACATGTGTGAGCATATGTCCCAAAAAATAAGATCTTTATGTGCGCCTGCATGGCTTAGTCAGTTAAGCATCTGCCTTCGGCTCAGGTCATGATCCTGGAGTCCTGGGACTGAGTCCCGCATCGGGCACCCCGCTTAGCGGGCAGTCTGCTTCTCCCTCTGGCCCTCCCCCCTCTCATGCTCTCTATTTTCTCTCAAATAAATAAAATATTTAAAAAAAAAGATCTTTATAATTTGCAGCAGTCTCCCATATTTCCTATTCTGTTTTGCTGCATTTTTTGAAAAGTTGGTGAAGGTTTTCACAACCCAGTAGTGGGTCCTAAGCAGCTATTTCAAAAACACCTGCTCAAAGTAATGAAACTTGTTTTAAGCCTTCAAAATCCTCCCAGCTTAACAGGCATATCCCCTGATCCAGAATTTAGAGTGCTGCCCAAGGTCTGGGAACACAGGGAAGACCCCAACCAGTGACCCCAGCTCCCCCATCCCTTGCGGCAGGTGGGCAGGGGTGGAACGGGTGGGTGGTCCACTCACCTTAAAATGGAAGGAGCTTGCGGGGGACCCGCTGGACCCATACCGCTCACTTTTCGTTAGGTTGCTATAGTAGTTATTAACCTTGGAATTGACATTCTGGTGTGACCTGGGGTCATCAGTGATGGGGCAGATGAAGTAACCTTCCTCATCGTCGCTGTCGGCCTCGGACTCACTGTCGTGACCAGCCCGGGGGGTCTGGCCGCCATCAACACCTTCCAGGCGGAAAATGAGGTCTTCGTCTGCCATGTTCCTGGGATGCCCGTGTTACCCAAGGGGTAGACAGCAGAGCCAGAGTTGCAGGGCAAACGCAGCGGTGTGGGTCCTACAAGGGAAGCAAGACAATCCGTGTCAGGGCCCAGGGGGTGAGAGCGTGCAGTGCCCCACACCCTGAATGCTCCTGGCCACAGAAAGAGCTGGCGCTCTCGGAGAGTAAAGTGCAGCTATCTTTTGGGGAGGTGCACTTGGCGGGCAGGATCTAGAACGTTTTTAAATGTACAAACCTGTTGACGCGGTAATTCCACTTCGAAGAACTCAGTGTTTGAAATAAGGCAGGGAAAATAAATGCTTCTTAAGCATCTGGAGTGATCTTTTTTAGAAGTAAAGTGTATCAGATCATTCCCCAGCTTAACACCCTCCGGCAGCTTCTCTCCACATTAGTAATCAAATGCAAATAGCTCTTAAGGCTACAAGAACGGCTTTAGTCTGGTCCCTGCCCACTTCTCCTCTGGCCTTGGCAGCTCTCCAGGCCCATTGGCTTGCTTTTTGTTTGAACATGGGGAGCCCATTTCCACCCCAGGGCCTTTGTACTTGCTATTCCTTGTGCCTGCAACAATCTCTTCCCAATCTTCCAACACTGGGTTCTCTTTCATCAGTTGGATCCTGACTCAAGAGAAATCTAGAGGTCTTATCCGGCTCAATTCAAAGAATTCCTCTCAAATGCACATCTGTTACTCCCTAGCACATGTCTCTGCTTTATTCTCTATACAAAGATTTTCCCAAGCTGAAACCTCATTTATTCTTTTACTGTCCGTCTCCCCAGTGCCTCAAAGACTGCGTGGCACAGACCGGGCACTGGATACACATCCCAAGAATGGTTGAGTGGCCCAAAGAATGTTCTCTTTAGCATGATCAATAACAGCAAAAAAAAATGCTAACAGCCCACAACGTCTATCAGTGGAGGTTGGTTAAATTAATTATAGCTTTCTATACCGCGCACGGTTGTCCGACTATTACAAAGAAAGGGGAAGCTCTGGATATACACAGACATGCAAAAGGAGTCAAGAAAAAGTTCAGCAAGACTGTAGAATACGAAAGTCAATAGTATTTCTGTACACTAACAATGAAAAATCCAAAGATGAAATTATGAAAATTAAGTCCATCTATAAAGAACATCAAAAAGAATAAAACACTTGGGAATGAATTAAATGAAAGAATTATATGACTCGTACACTGAAACACAAAACCCACTGAAAGAAATTAAAGATCTAAAAAAAAAAAAATGGGAAGATATTCCGTGTTCACAGATCAGAGGATTTAATATTGCTAAGATGGCAATACTCCCCAAATTGATCTTTGACTCAAACCAATCACTATCAAATTCCTCGTGGCTTCTTTGAAGAAATTAAGAAGTGCCTGCTAAAGCTCACATGGAAATGCAAGGGACCCAAAATAGCCAAAACTGTCTTGAAAAAAGAGGAACAAAGTTGAAGGAGTCACACTTCCTGAATTCAAAACTTGCTACAAAGCTGCAGTAACGAGGACAGTTTGTATCGGCATTGGGACAGACACAGATCAATGGAAGAGATCTGAAGAGTCCAGAAATGAACGCTGATGTTTACAGCCATGGAGTACGACAAGGGCGTCAAGACAACTCGATGGGGAAAGAATAATCTTTTCAACAACGGGGTGCCGGGACAAGTGAATATATATACATGGCAACAAAATGAAATTGAACCCCTTCCTGACACTAGTCACAAAACATAACTAAAAATGGATCAAAGACTTAAATACAAAAGCTAAAACATGATCTAACTCTTAGAAAAGAACACAGGAGAAAATCTTTGTGATGTGGGTCAGGCGAAGCCTTCTTCGATACCATACCAAAAGCACAAGCAACAAAAGAACAGATAAAACTAAACACTTGGGCTTCAAAGGACGCCAATGAGAGTAGAGCGATCATCTGCAGAAAGGGAGAAGTTCTGCAAATCAGACAGCTGATAAGGGACTCTATGAAGAACGTAGACAACAATAAAATGACAACTCAAATAAAAAATGGGCAAAGGGCCTGAATGGACTTGAATAGACATTTCTCTGAAGAAGATAGTCTCGTGACCAGTAAGCACGTGAAAAGATGGTCAACATGAGTCATTAGGGAAATGCAAGTCAAAGCCACACCCACTAGGATGGATATCATAATTAGAAAAAAACCCAGAAAATAACAGATGTTGGCAAGAGTATGGAGAAACTGAAACCCTCCTACACTGTTGCTAGGACTGTAAAATGGTGCGACCACTTTGGAAAATAGTCTGGCCGTTCCTCCAAAAGTTAACCACAGAATTGCCCTATGATCCTGCAATTCCACTCCTGGGTGTCCATCCAAGTGAAATGAACACATCCACACACAAACCTGTGTACATATGTTCAGAGAAGTACTATTCGTAATAGCCAAAAGGGGAAACAACCTAGATGGCCAGCAACTAGTGAATCGATAAACAAAATGTATCCACGAGGGAATGCTATGCGGCCACAGAAAGGCGTGATGAATTTAACACTTGGGCGAACCTTAAAAGCACCAGGCTAAGGGAAAGAATCTGACTGCAAAGGACCACATATTGAATGATTCCATGTATATGAAATGTCCAGAAGGCAAATCTAGAGACAGAAGGTACATGAGTGATTGCCTGAGGACGGAGGAGACTTGTGGGACAGAATGGGGAACAACTGCTAATGGGTTTCTTTGCAGTTGGCAAAAATATGTTCTAAAACTGTGTGTTGGTTGCGTGACTGCCAATATACTAAAAACCATCGGATTGTACACTTTTAAATAAAGATTTTATTTATTTGAGAGGGAGCAAGAACAAGAGAGAGCACAGATGGAGAGGGAGAAGCAGACTCCCTGCTGAGCAGAGAGACTGACTCAGGGCTGGATCCCAGGACCCGGAGGTTGTGACCTGAGCCAAAGGCAGACGCTTAACCGACTGAGCCACCCATGTGCCCTTTAAATAAACAGAGGTTTGTGAATTATATTTCAATGAAGCTTAAGTCAAAAAAAAATGTGCAATTTTAAGATTTTTAAGTAATCTCTACACCCAACATGGGGCTCGAACTTACAGCCCAGAGATCAAGAGTCACACGCTCTACTGAGCCAACTAAGCACCCCAAAAACCGTTAAACTTAAAAAGCAAGTTGCAGAACAGCAGGTATATCATGGGGATCCTACTCGTGTTAAAAGAAAAAGGACAGGGCCTTGCTTAAAATTAAAAAAAAAAAAAAAAGGGAAAAGGACATTTGTAGATGCATAAAAGCTTCTCTCAGGGACCCCCGGGGGAACTCTAGCAGCGCTGGTGATGTGGTTTTGGGATATCGGTGAGGTGAGGTCTGGAGCCGACGACCAAGAAAGAATTCTTGAGGTGCCTTTGGTGCAAAATGGTGGTGGGACCCCTCGGCAGAAAGAGCTTCTGCCCCAGGTCATGAGGGGTGGCTGATTATATACTATGGAGTTGGGGGAGGTAAGGAAAAAGGGAGGTTGAGAAAGTACTTTCATATGTTAAAGAAGACTCGCAGGACACCTGAGGCCTTGCCATTGTCAAGTTAAAGTTTTTTCCCATCTCACAAGGCATTAACATGAAGATAGTTGGAAGCTTCCTGGAAGAGCATCACAGGTCCCACCCAGGAGTGAGGGGGTGGGGGCAAGCTGCAGGGTGTCAGCTTATGCTTTGTCCCCAGCGAGCCTTTGGATCCCTCATCATTCTCCCCCTGAACAATTCTGACCCTTAAATCTTGAAGGTTGTTAAGGCGGAAGGTCTCATCTTCTGTAACGTCTTCCTGCCGAATAGGGGCGTGGAGCTGTCCCTACCCATGGGTCAATACTGGTCAGCTGGGGATGTATAGGGGAGCTACGAAGGGGAGGCAGCTGAATCCAACAGTCAACAGAGATGAACCTCCTTGAGTAGAAAGGATCATCTGTTAGCTGGAGGTTATGGCAGTCAAGGAGTCTTGACACTACGAAGGGAGACACCAGAAATGACAAAACAAGGTTAATAACGGTAATGAGAAAGAGAAGTCTGAATGAAAGATCTCTGACAGGTGACCTTTGATAATTACCTTCCAGTCCAGGAGTTTTAAGCAATCACTAAAGGAAAGAGATCATTTAAAGTGCCAATTTGAGTACTCATGTCAGGTAGAAACCCAGAAGTGTTTTGTGGTAATCTGGACTGTGTTTTTATGCCAGCACACATCTTCACCTTGTGTAGCAGTTAAAACATCTGATGTCCTTCTATTTTGTAGGGTATCACATAGGGCTTTGACTCTGCATTTATTAAGAACTTCCATGTGTCAAACAATACCCTCCAGTCTCAAACAGAGAACAAAAATGGATGTTAACTGGTCATACCAATGAGACACAGACGTGTCCACCATTGTTTTAAATTTGGAACGTTGGCTGGGTTGGTAATGATTTTAATAATTCATCTGTACATGCAGGCAAAACCCAGAGTACAGCGGCCTTCCAGCCTGGGGGAGGCTTACGGACACGAGTTAGAGCCCTATAGCCATTGGGTCCCAGCCACGAGCCACTCCTGATACTGGGCCTCCTTGCACTGCAGTCAGGATTTCAAGGGCTGCATACGTGCAATAATTTCAGGCCCATATCTGATTGGGGAGTTATGGCTTGATAATAATCCCCCTTTTTTAAAAAAATTGCTCCATGGGCATCTTAAGACTAGAAAGGCTTATTTGGAGTCAGTATAAATATTAATTTTTAAGGCTTTGGCAATTGCAAAGCACAAGTGAGCACTACAGCATACCTGGGTTTTTTTATTCCCTTTTCCATGAAACTACTGCCATCAGTAAACCAACTGTCATCTGTATTTCCAATAGGGGCATCTTAAATCTGGTTGACTAGAATAAGCAAGATCAATAACCTCTGAACGGTTCTGCTCTATAGGAGAACAATGGTCAGGTCCAGGAATAAGGGGAGCTGGGTGTAAAGTATGACAGGTTTTCACTACTGGGTGTTTACCCCAAAGATACAGACGTAGAGAAGGGCCACATGCACCCCAATGTTCACAGCAGCATTGTCCACAATAGCTAAATCGTGGAAGGAGCCGAGATGCCCTTCAACAGATGACTGGATTAAGAAGTTGTGGTCCAGGGCGCCTGGGTGGCTCAGTCATTAAGCGTCTGCCTTCGGCTCAGGGCATGATCCCAGCGGTTCTGGGATCGAGCCCTGCATCAGGCTCCTCTGCTGGGAACCTGCTTCTTCCTCTCCCACTCCCCCTGCTTGTGTTCCCTCTCTCGCTGGCTGTCTCTCTCTCTCTCAAATAAATAAAATCTTAAAAAAAAAAAAAAGATGTGGTCCATATATACAATGGAATATTACTCAGCCATCAGAAAGAACGATTACACAACATTTGCAGCAACATGGACGACGAGACTGGAGGAGATTATATGAAGTGAAATAAGTCAAGCAGAGAAAGACAATTATCATATGGTTTCACTCATTTATGGAACATAAGAAACAGCAGGAAGATCGGTAGGAGGAGGAAGGGAAGAATGAATGAGGGGGGGTAAACAGAAGGGGGAATGAACCATGAGAGACTATGGACTCTGGGAAACAAACTGAGGGCTTCAGAGGGGAGGGGGGTGGGGGATTGGGGTAGGCCAGTGATGGGTACTGAGGGCACGTATTGCATGGTGCCCTGGGTATTATACGCAAATAATGAATCATGGAACATTGCATCAAAAACTGGGGATGTACTGTATGGTGAATAATATAATAAATTTTCAAAAAAGTATGACAGGTTTCAAGTATTATTTCAGACACATATCTATAAGCATAACCTTGTACTTAATAAGTCGGCTTCCCATTATCCATTGGTGGCTTTTGGTCTTGGACCTGATGTGAAGTCATTACAGTCAGAGCCTGTCCCGTAGTGAGCTTTGAGGCTCCTTTTACCAGGAGGGCTGTTGTATGCTTGGCCAAAGCCTCTCCTTGTACGGTACATAGACAGAGGAGGCTTCTAGGATAATTACAACCATGCGGGATGAAACCATTAACAAGGCCTCTTTGAGGTCTAGCCTTAATATCTTAATTAACAAGGAATCACTGGCAAATGGGGGAAGACTTCTCAAGAGATGGGATCCTCAAGTCATCATCCAGCCCAATCACAAGGAAAGTGGGGTCATCCATTATCACCACAAGCCCATAGTTAACCCTGTGGAGTGGGGTATGCTTCTGGCTTTTAGGGAATGATACCATCCCAGCCACACAGAATTGGTCAAGGTGATACCCGAGTTATAAAATTGTTGGGGAATCTATCCCATTTCCCAGTTGTCTAAATAATTACGCGCCCATGGGGTCCTGTTATTATCCCCACAGAACAGAAAGCACGAAGATTATCTATATAAGCTATTGTGCAATTTCTCTCAAGTTTACCTCAAGTTGTCTAGCTTAGGTAAACAACAGACATTAAAGATGATCGGATCGAGAATTTAACATCCACAAAGGTGTGTTATTGAAACATAATTTTTCTCTCTAAAATAACCCTCATTTCCAGAGACAGCCAAATCAGGACTAATTTATTTGAAAAACAAATACAATTTAACAAACTTGGAGTAATTATTTACATAAGCTCAGCAGAATAATAATTGATCATACAAATCTTTTAGAATCTGCTTTGCTGGAACATTTTACAAGGAATCTCTAGGTTGAACTTCTGGTAGCCTCTCCAGGCCAGAAGCCAAGCCAGGTACTTGCCATCAGACATGCCTGCAATATCTGTAGATTTGGTTGGATTCCTCTTCACGAGGCCCCCAAAGTATCCTGAGGTTCCTGCACCTGCCAGAAAGTGACATTCTTTACTCACCTGGTGAGGCTGCTGGGAACTCTTTAGCAAGGTATCAGGCCAACATTTCCAAGGGGCTTTATGGCTCCAGGTTTCATAAAGTCAACCTTAGTTCCTGAAAGCTGTTTGGTCATATCTGAGTATATGTATGTCTCTCAAAATATGACATTCCAGTCAAAGCCTTGGTAAAATAACCAATGTTTCCAATGGTGTCCTGTTAAAAGGAGAACAATACTAACTGAACTTATGCAAATGATTATGACTGCCATGGAAGAAAGAAAACTTACTGAGACCTTTTTAATTTCAGAGGGCTCAGGTAAAGAGAAAAGTTATATGCTTTAATTTGCTTTATTATTATTTCTGTATATCACTGATGTCTTAAGAGAAAGTTTCCTCAATCTGGAAGAGCAAACATTAGAGAACCAGCAGTGTTTTAAACAAGAGTCACAACACTATAATCTTTTGTTTATTTAGTCCGATGTTACTAATTCTAGTTTAGTTAGAATGCAGCCCTTAGTTCTAGAAATTCTTACCCATTTCAGTTTTAGAATTCTATAAAGATATCAAATACCTGTATCTGTCCCAAAAGTCCTTTATATGAATCTCCTTGAAGATGAAACTCATTTACAAGAAAATAAGAACAATTATAAATGACAAAAACTCAGAATGGACATGGTTAGAGATCTGATGAGATGAGAATTTACAATATCGCTGGCAAAGCAATCAGGTTACTTCTGTGACACATAACACTTCGACAGCCAGAATATCGAGTGATGAAGACCTTCTAGTGTGTTCAGGAATTGCATGTTATCTCAGAATAATTTAGCACTTACTGTTAACAGTACTTCCGGAGTAACTTAGCATATCAAAGAGAAAGGCCTAAAGAGTTAAGGAGACTTCATTTACAATTTAAATCTTGGGAAGTCTGTTAAAACCTTAAAGTTACAGCACATGCCTGAATAGGATTACAGATCATCACAAAACTCAATTATTTTTATTTAACCAAGGTGACAATAAGAGATTTGAAAGGCAAATATGTAGGGTTCTACAGTTGTTAGCAAAGTTTAGCTCCTTTAATATTGAGAAGTTTTTTCTTTTTTTTTTCTTTTTAAAGATTTTATTTATTTATTTGACAGAGAGACACAGCCAGTGAGAGAGGGAACACGAGCAGGGGGAGTGGGAGAGGAAGAAGCAGGCTCCCAGCGGAGCAGGGAGTATGGGGCTCGATCCCAACACCCTGGGATCATGCCCTGAGCCGAAGGCAGACGCTTAACGACTGAGCCACCCAGGCGCCCCAATATTGAGAAGTTTCAACCAAGTAATGGAAAACCTGATAAAAGACAAAATATAGAAACTTTGTTCTCTGGGCAGACAAAAGAGAAAAAACTTTTGTCTACATTTTCTTATCCAGAGCAGGACAATTCAAGAAACCTTTGTCTTTTGCAAACTTATACATCTTATACCGGTGTACTTTAAAAATCCGTTCACTTCAATCTTAGTCCCTCCTGACCACACCTAAAATTCCTTTCCAAGGATTTCCCTTCACAAACGTCCACAACCTTCTTTCGCATTCACATTTTATCCCATGCCATCTTTCCAAACAACCATCTTATTTAGGAAAAAATTACCTTCTTTTACCTTCAATAAAAAATGCACTCCCATTCCTTATCCTTCTTACATATCTCCTACTTTTCCACACAGGGTTGCTTATTTCCGTCAGTCTTCATTACATTGAGCACAATTCTGCATTCTTTAGAAACCTTAGTGTCCAGTGAAGACTAAGCAGTAACCAACGGCGAACTGTCCCACCAGAATTCTTTAGATGGCAAATGTATGAATCAGTTAAGCACAAGGCATGTTTACCAACAGATTTAAATACCCTTAGTGTCTCTGCAGTAAGTAGTCAAAAGCACAAACCTACATCCAGTCATCAATGACTCAGCAGTGTATCCTATTTGGAAAAGCCCTAGCTGTCCACCGAATTCATCCAAGCAAAAGACCTAGACATCCCATTTATCATCCAAGCAAAGTTTCAGGTTACCAAAGACTTTTTGAAAGCTATTTTAACAAATACCCATGAAAACTATTAGACAATTTAACCATCATTTTAGTCACCTTTTTACTAACAACTTCCAACAGAGATAACACAAGTTTGTTTGACCTTCCGTAAACCTTGATAGAATAAAAGTATCACGTTTAAAAAAAAAAAAAAAGTATCACGTTTACTGCTGATAACTTTAAAAGCATGTCTATCTTGAACCAACGAATGTCAACTTAAATACTGAATTATGTTTCACCTGGGCCCACCCCATTTTCTATTTTTACCTGAGACACTGGTGGGGAAATATGGAGTGGGTGGTGGTAAGTCCAGGGGTGCTCTTCTTTGCTGCTTGATGATGAGAGGAGGAGGGGCCACGGTGCCTGAAGCACCAAAGATGGTACAAAGCCAGTTGTGCAGGCCGCACCCAAGGTGGTGCAGAAAGAGAAGGGGGAGGGGCAGACAGAAGGCAGAGAAAGGGTTCCCGGTTCTAGAGCTCATCAGCTCCAACAGGAGCAGATGCCATGTTTTCCTGCCAACAAGCGGGGATAAACAGTCCATGTCGGGCCAGAGAAGACAGGGAATTCCCCTGAAACAAAGGGAGTTTCGGCAGCTGCTTGGGAATATTCCTTAAAGTCCCCCTCCCGAGGGAGACTAACCACAGTTTGCTCCAGTTATAGCCATTAACCTGGGAATTGAGTGAGGGACAAGCCCCCACATCTGTTAGGAGGAACACAGAGAGAGAGAGAGTCCGAGTCCCTTTTGCTAGGGATGACCTATGTTTCCTCCAGCAACCTGGGTTTACTAGGAGGAGGCCTACTTAGGTAATTATCATCCAATATGTCAGGAGAGAGTTTACTAGCCAAATATGTTCTGCAAGAGGCCGCTGAGGTGCTGGTGAGGAGCAATGAAGGCCTAGGTACGAGCAATGAGGTGCCCCAAGTCCATCTGCCCTGTTCCTTGCAGAAGCGATCTGACAGATCCCACTGAGGCCATGCAGTGTTACAGGAGCTCAGGCCTTTCCTAAATTTTGCAATCCGAATTTGTTTCCAGTGGGTTAAAAGGCGCCCCAAGGGAGAATGCTTGGGAACCAAAGGAGAAGCCTACTGAGGCCATGCTTCCAGAAAAGTAAAGAATGTCCACTACCAAATCCCCCCCCCCCCCGCCGACTCCCGGGTGGCATCCCACGCAGGATATGTCAGAGGTTCCCGTGCATCAAAAGCAACCGGAGGCGTCCCTCAAACAAGACTTCACTATTGATCACAACCCTGCCTTCCCGTGAAGGCAATTCCTGCCGTAACAGGCCCGCAGGAGGGATGCCGAGTCCCTCCCCCACCCCATCGCATCCTAGGCTGCAGATGGGCGCCTGGTGAATGGACTAAGATACTGCGTCCTCCTATACCCTGAAAGTTGTGTTACTGCCCTGCCCTTTTTAACCCATGGAAAATACTAGGAAAGTTTTACAAGGGGGAAATTACTGAAGTTCGTAGCTTAAGTAGTTAGTAGAGGACACTGACTGAGAACAGTAAAGATGGAAATCCGTGGTCTAAGCGACATTCCAGCACATGCGGTCCTTACAGCCAACTTCCCTAGGAAACAGTCCCCGGTTGGGTTGTAATTCCATCGGGTACTGGTTTCGGCCGGCTCCCAGTGGAGGTCCCGCGGCCAGAAGTTGCTAGACCAGAGATGTGGAGGGGATCACATCAGATCAACCAGGAGGACACCTCACACGGTAGCCTTAAGATTGGCAGTCGTGCTAGTCACTGAGGGGGCTGCCCCGTGCCCAAGACAGACAGGAATAAAGAGAAGGCATCAAGTTTCTGGGTCTTAGGCCAGGGTACTAACGTCCAGGCAGGCTTTCTCCTCCCCACAGAGTAGCCACGGGCTAGAGGATTGCAGCCTGACATATAGACATGAAAGTGTTCCAGTAAGACCGGGCTCCTTGCAGAGTCCCCGGAATGAGAGTAAAAGAAGAGAAGTACTCACCAATTTTGCACTGAAGCTCAGAGTCCAGATGTAAAGACTCAAAGCTCCACGTACGGGCGCCAAACGATGTGGTTTGGGGATATCGGTGAGGTGAGGTCTGGAGCCGACGACCGAGAAAGATTTCTTGAGGCGTCTTTGGTGCAAAATGGTGGTTTATTAAAGCACGGGGACAGGACCCGTGGGAAGAAAGAGCTGCAGCCCCAGGTCGTCAGGGGTGGCTGATTATATACCATGGGGTTGGGGGAGGTAAGGAAAAAGGGAGGTTGAGAAAGTACTTTCATATGTTAAAGAAGACTCGCAGGACACCTGAGGCCTTGCCATTGTCCAGTTAAGGTGGTTTCCCCCTCTAACAAGGCATTAACAGGAAGATAGTTGGGAGCTTCCTGGAAGAAGGTCACCCACCCAGGAGTGTGGGGTGGGGGGGAGGCTGCAGGCTGTCAGCTTATGCTTTGTCCTCGGCGAGCCTTCTGTTCCCTCATCACCGCGGTGGGCAGTAGCACTGGAAGCTGGCCGCTTGGCGGGGGCGGGGGGGGGGGGGGGGGGGACTTTTAAGAACTTTATACACTTCTATGCTGTTGTCACTTTTTACAAAGCTGGACTGCTTTCAACATAAAATAACAAATAAGTGAAAACAATTTTAAAACTTTTTCGATCAAGGCAATGATTCCTCTTATTCTTCACGGCTCTTTCCATCGGCAGGCAGCCTTCCAGATCGGACGCTCTGGCTCCTTCCTAACAGTTACCATAGGGGGAAAGACATTTCTACCCTACCTCGATGCACCCAAAATGTTCACCAAGATTGCAGAACACCGCACGCGGCCTTACTCTGTACGACGCACTCTGCTATCTTCTATTCGACCGCGTTCTGTTTTGCTTTACTTTCTTTTCATTCCTTTTCCTTAACGCGCCACCCGCGGTGATTTCTTGAAAATCCCTGATCTGGGCGTCAACTGCAAAGTTGGTTCTTACCCTGTGGGCAAGACAGTCAGGGGCTGGAGCCAATGCGTCAGCCACCTGACCCTGCTTGTTACCAAACACTGCCCAGGGCCCTGGGCCCACTCCCCGCCCTTGCCTTCCTGGCCGCTCCCAGCCCTGGTGCTTCACTCTGCCCTGGTCAGCCCTTGGCCGGAACCTCTGCTGACCAAGGCAGTGCGGTGCCTGGAGCTGCCAGCAGACCCAGCCAGGTCACCGGCCTCTGGGGGCGGGGAAAGTGCCGGGCAGGGGGCCGGAATCACAGTTTCGGTCTACAGACCTCCAGGCAGTGTAGCCCAGTGAGGAGCCTGCACTCAGGTACAAATCCAAGCTGTGTTGCTCGTGACCTTGACTAAATCGATTCATCTCGCTAACTCCCCCATTTGCGAGAGGAGCAGAGTGGGGAAGTGGCCTGAGGTTGGGAATCATGAGCAGAACCCCAACCCCTGGCCACGTCTCACCACAGATCTGACCTTCTCCCTGACCCCGGGGGAAACAAAAGGCACTTCAGACAAGCAGCTGGGACCCTGCCTGGCACAGCGCCCGTACTCAGCAGGAACGTGATGTATATTCCAGAACTGAGTAGAGCAGGAGCTGTTTGATGGTTTTTCCGTTGTCATAAATTTGCTCTTAAGGCAGCTGTGACAGCGCCTGCTAACTGTCCCCCAACAGCTGTTCTCTCCTTAATAACAACCGCTGGTTTTTGGCTAAGCACATGGCCGCTCAAAATAAGGTCTACACTTCCCAGGTTCCTTTGCAGTTAGGTGCGACCATATGACCAAGTTCTGGCCAAGGGGATATAAGCAGAAAGCCTGTTTTTAACTTTAGGGAAGAGTTTTTAAAGGGAGGGAATGTGCCCTTCTGGACTCTTCCTCCTTCCTGCTGGCTGGAACAGAGGTGTGATGGCTGGAACTCAAGCAGCTATTTTTAACCAGGAAGAGGAAACCGTAGCTGTGGATGGCAGAGCCATGAGACAGAGGGAGCCTGGGGCAGCATAATCTTACATCATGGGGACTCACAATCTGCAGACCCTGCTATCTAAACTTTATAATCAACTGAAATTTTCTTTTTTCCCCTACTACTTGCTAATTCAGTCTGGTCCAGTAACCCCATCTCTCCCATAAAAAGTCACACCACATCTCTTAATGATAAGTCAATACCTGGGTAGGATCAGCCTGGGAAAACTGTGGCCTCAATCCAGAGCCCACACTTGGCAGCCACTCCCACTTCTGCCCAGGAAGACTGGGCCCTGGAGGATGTTGGATTCCCCTAGGAAGGCAAGGAGCCCTCACTGGCCCATAACTCAGGCCTGTGATGCCTGTTCCAACACCAGCCAGGGCCCTGGCCTCCCAGGAATCTCCATCTGACCTGGGCTTCCCTCTGCCCACAGGGGCCTGCTCCTCTTAGCGAGAAGCCTGAGACCAGGAGCAGGACCCCAGCTTGCAAGACGTCTGTATTCTCTAGAAGGGTCCTCTGTCCTCACTCAGGGATCCAGATTTTCCCTTCCCAGTCCCTGACACGCCCTGGGAAAATATTTGTATGGAGAGCCAGCTGAGTAGAGTTGAGTCAGACTGGAGTTCAAGCCCCAGCTCTGCCACTTCCTAGCTGTGGGACGTTACCTCCCAAGCCTCAGCTTCCTTGCTACCATCCGGGGTGAAGAGTTTTACCCACCCTGTTAACTTGACGGCGCCAGCACAGAGCCAGCACTAAGACAGAGAATTAGCATTATCATCATAAATAACCAGAGCTGAACCTTGGAGCCCAGCCACGCTGGTAACCTGGATACCTGGTTAGCAGCCAACCAAGCTTCTTCAGGGGTCCTCAGGGGACAGGCTATTTTAGGCTCTGGCCAGGGAACCACTGCTCTTACTGGGTCTCACTATAAAAGGTTCCTCTGGCAGTGGCTGGGACAGAAAACAATGTTTGCAATGTCCAGGTCAAGACCTGTGGGCCAAGCCACACTGACCGCTGGTCCTCCCTGGGGCTCCTCTCGCCACCCCCACCCCCACCCCCCGAGCTGCCTCGCTAGCAGAAATGAACTGCATTCTCCTGCCTGCCACTCCCAGGAGCCGGCACCCCAGAGCCAACACGGCCCCTGCTGAGCCGGCCGGTGCACACATTACTACGTGCCCAGCACGGCAGAACCCACCTAGTCCTCAACCGCACCACGGTGAACAGGGTGACTCAGAGGCCACCTTGCATCACGCACCTGCCTCTGCTCGGGGATCTGCCTCTCCCCCACTCTCAGGTTCTGCAGTTGGGGTTGTCTAGCCGGTACTTCAGGTAGTTGTTGCCACATCCCTAAATAATATGGTTTCTCTGTTATTTCTTATCTATTTGGGTCCTTATTTATTGATTTCCTGGTATGATAAATGACACTTGAGCTTCCCTTGAACTTCCTACTTCCCTTCCCACCACCCCCAGACTGGCAGGTCTTCTCCTGCTTCCTTTAGACCCCATGCTAAGAACGCTGTCATGCCACCAAGCAGAAGGAGCTAGGGGTTTCTCACAGTTAGTTCAGTGTGAGTTCAACTCACCGTGAGAGAGAAGGAAAGATGTGGGTTTTGTGCTGCAAATAACTGATAAGAAAGCAGAAGCTACTTTAGCTCCTACTGACCTCAAAGATGAGTAATTTTTACTGAAATATAGATAAGTGACATATATGGACAGCTTCGGCAGGGACTCTCTCACCTGGCAATGACAGGAGATGCCGGGCAGAGAAGGGACAGCCCGCTTTGTGACGGGGCACCTTGGGGGAGGAGAAGAGAGCAGGGGCAGGCTGCCCTGGGCTGCCCCTGGCTTGTTCCAAGGGTGTCTTGGGCTCTAGCTTGAGTCCTCGGTCTCCTTCAAACCAGAGAGAAAAGCCTGTCTTGAAAAGATATCTGCACTCCCCTGTTCACCGAGCATTATTTACAAGAGTCGAGATACGGAAACGACCTAAGAGATGGATGAATGGATGATGAAAATCCGGTGTATATACACAATGGAATGTAATTCGTTCTGTCATTTGCAAAAAACACACAATCCTGCCATCTGCAAAAACATGAATGAACCTGGAGGACGTTATGTTCGGTGAAATAAGCCAGACAAAGAAAGACAAACATTTTATGATCTCGCTTATACGTGGAAGTGAAAAAACCTCAAAGTCCTAAAAACAGAGAGCAGAATGGTGGTTGTCAGGGGCTGGGAGGTGGAGGAAACAGGAAGATGGTGGTCAAAGGGTATGAAGTTTCGGTTGTGCTAGATGAGAAAGTCCTGGGGATGTGATGTACAGCCTGGTACCTATAGTTATTAATACTCAACTGTATACCTGAAATTCACTAAGAGAAGAGATCTTTTTTAAAAGTTTAAGTATCTTTACACCCAACGTGGGGCTCAAATTCAAGACCCTGAGATCAAGAGTCCCGCGCTGTTCGAACTGAGCCAGCCAGGTACCCTGTGAATAGATCTTTTTTCTTTAAAAGATTTTATTTATGTATTTACTTGAGAAAGAGAGAAGGAAAGGGAGAGGGAGAGAGAGAGGAGGGGCAGAGGGAGGGGAAGAGAATCTTAAGCAGGCTCCATGCCCGATGCCCCATGTGGGGCTTCATCTCACACGCCTGAGATCATGACCTGGGCCAAAATCAAGTCAGAAGCTTAACCAAATGAGCCACCCAGGTGCTACCTGAGAATAGATCTTTTTTTTTTTTTTTTTTTAAGATTTTATTTATTTATTTGACAGAGAGAGACAGCCAGCGAGAGAGGGAACACAAGCAGGGGGAGTGGGAGAGGAAGAAGCAGGCTCCTAGCGGAGGAGCCTGATGTGGGGCTCGATCCCAGGACCCTGGGATCATGCCCTGAGCCGAAGGCAGACGCTTAACGACTGAGCCACCCAGGCGCCCCTGAGAAGAGATCTTATTTGTTCTCACACACACAAGAAATGGTAACCATGTGAGGTGATAGATGGCTGATTGTGGTAATCGTGTCACAATGCATGCGTGTATCACGTCATCACACTGTATACCTTAAATAGGTACAATTGTTATTTGTCAATTATATCTCAATAAAGCTGGTGGAAAAAAAATTAGCAAAAACCAAAGCCCATTATAGTGACGAAGGGCCTGCTCTCTGCAGCCACAGGGCCCATTCTGAATCCCCGGCCTCCCCACTCGGAGCCAAGGCCCTGTTCGAAGGTAAGCCGCGCCTTCCTGGAGTCTGTGTTTCCCCACAGCAGCTGGCACGGAGCAGGGCTCCACAGCACTAACCGATTCCTTTCCAGGCTGCGTTTTATTTATTTACTGGGGGTGGGGATGGTGACAAATGTGCAGCATCAGAGGTGACTAAGTCAAGCTCAGGTCAGCGTCTTACTAAGGTCTGTGTCCCTGGCACATGGTAGGTGCTCATGAAGAAACATTTATTTAGGGGCACCTGGGTAGCTCAGTCGGTTGGACATCCGACTCTTGGTTTTGGCTCAGGTCACGATCTCGGGGTCGTGGGATCTAGGCCCGGGGCCCCAGGCTCCCCACTCAGCAGGGAGTCCGGTTGGGCATTCTCTCTCTGCCCCTCCACCCACTTGCACACGCACACTCTCTCTCAAACATTTTTTTTGAGATTGTATTTATTTATTTGAGAGAGAGCAAGAGCACAAGCAGGGAGAGCAGCAGGGAGAGGGAGAAGCAGGCTCTCAGCGGAGCAGGGAGCCCCAAAGCAGGGCTCAATCCCAGGACTCTGGGATCATGACCTGAGCCCAAGGCAGACACTCAACCAACTGAGCCACCCAGGCGCCCCTCAAATAAATCTTTTTTTTTTTTTTTTTAAAGAGACATTTATTTAAACTATTGTAGAAATAAGAGAGTTTATGGCAAAATATGAGAATAAAAGGGCTGATTTCAGATGTGTATGCCCACCTGCATCCTCTCTGCATCTTACCTCCACCTGCCCGGCCCGAGAACCAATCACCATTCACCACCAAGCCCTCACCTCCCTGCCCCTGCACCCCACAGGGGGCCCTCTTTCTGAACTGCCTCTCCTGCCTGCTGCCAAACCCCTTGGTTCCCTTCAAAATCCAGCTCAAGTTTCTACTCCCTCCAGGAAGTCTCCCCTGGGTGGCGTCCTCATCTGTGAAACAGAGGACAGCTAGCAGTACCTGTAAATTAGGTTCCCTTACATGACAAAAGTGACTCTGCAGGTGTGATTAATTTAAGGATCTTGAGATGGGGAGATTCTCCTGGAAAATCCAGTGAGCCCTCTATAATCACAAGGGTCCTTACAAAAAGGGGACAGGAGGGTCAGAGCTCAAGAAATGGGATCATGGAAGCAGGGGGTCACAGAGAAATATGTGAAGAAGCCATGCTGATGAGGGAACAGAAGGCTGGCTGAAGACGAAGCATAAGGGGACACCCTGCAACCTCCCCCCCACCCCTCACTCCTGGGTGGGACACGTGTGACCTTCTTCCAGGAAGCTCCCAACTATCCTCATGTTAATGCCTTGCTAGGGGGGAAAACAACCTTAACTTGACAATGGCAAGGCCTCCACATCCTGAGAGTCTTCTTTAACATATGAAAGTACTTTCTCAACCTCCCTTTTTCCTTACCTCCCCCAACCCCATAGCATATAATCAGTATATAACCCCTTACAACACGCAGCTCTTTCTTCCCATGGGTCCTGTCCCCGTGCTTTAATAAACCACATCTCAAGAATTCTTTCTTGGTCGTGGGCTCCGGACTCCACCCCACTGAACCTCACGGATGTTCCAAAACCATATCAATGCAGCTGGCTTTGAAGATGGAGCATGGGGCCACAAGCCAAGGAAAGCAGGCATTCCCCTAGAAGATGGAAAAGCCAGGAAGATGGATTTCCCGTAGAGTCTCTGCAAGGAACTCAGCCCTGCTGACACCCTGATTCTTGAACTTCTGATCTCCAGACCCATGAGGTAAGAAATTTGTGTTGTTTTCAGTCACCAAGTGTGTGGTAATTAGGTTATAGTAGCAACAGGAAACAAGTCTAGAACAGTCTAGAACAATGGTGCCCTTCCAGCGGACACTTGGCAAATGTCTGGAGACATTTCTGGTTGTCACAGCTCTCAGAGTACACCTGGCGTCTAGTGAGCGTCTAGACACCAGGGATGCCGCTGAACATGGTACCACGCACAGGACAGGCCCCACAACACAGAAGTCATTATTCAGCTCAGAATGTTCATAGCGTCACGAGACCCTGCCTTACATGATTCTGGAGGAAGGGCAAGGAGCCTTCCCTGACCCAGTCTCCCTCCCCTCCTAAAAGCAAATCTCCATGCATACCATTTCTGGTATTTCTTTAGAATTGAAGAAATTAGCTTACTCACTGAAGAGAATGGCAACCCCCCAGCCGAACCCAAGGAGACAAGTCAACATTTGCTCTGGCGAGGCTCATAAAAACGTCACCACACTCCACCGAGCTTTGTGCACATAAAACTGTCATGGAGCAGAGGAAACTTTATTGTTTTAAAAAATCAGAAAAATGCAAGCACAAAATATTGTCATCATAGGTTCGATTCACAAAATGCACAAGAGGGCCTGAATTTTCATTTTTAAACATTTGCTGGGCACCCTTCTTATGTACCCAGGACACTCTGTACTCCTGGCAGGTCAGACCAGGGATACAGCATGTCTCACTTCTCAGGGGAACTCTGTGTTTACACAGGCTCTCGGTGGCCAGACCATGTGAACGTCTGGAACAAAAGGGGCCGTGTCTCACTCCTCTCCAGCTCCCAACCAGGAGCACAATGCCTGGCCCACACCAGGTTCTCCGTAAACGCATGTTGCATGAATGAGTAACTAGAGAAAAGTTGGCAATTTCTACTGATATCATGGGCATTGCAGGCGTGCAGTGGAGGGACTATCCCATTATAAGTACAAGGCATCTGGGGGTTAGTTAGCCTGAGACACAGCTGAGATCCTGAGTGGGAAAGCATGGATCATGGGGAGGCCCTCGAAAAGCACTCAGGACTAGGATCTAGCCCAAGAGGGTTCTGGGACAAACAGATCTGGGTTTAAGTCCGGTCTCTGCCACTAGCTGGGTGACATTGGGCAAGTTACTGAATCTCAGTCTCTTCATCTGTAAAATGCACTCGTGCAACAAAGTGGAGCAGAGCGAGCAAAGTGGAGAAGAGGTAGGAGAGGTGGCCAAGGACCAGAAAAAGCTACTGTGGCACAGACAGCTCTCCACAATAGATTTATTGCCCTCTCCCAGCCCTGCCACGGACTACATTTCCCAGGATCCTGTGCATCATCTAGGCGGGGCCGTGTGACTGCACTGGGGCCAAAGAAATGTAGGCAGGAGTAACTGTCGATGGTTCCAGGCAGCCCGTTTTCCACACCGTGGTTAACTCTCCCTCAAATGCAATCCTGTCTGGAGACACGTAGCACAGAACAGATTTGTAGGGTTTCAGTATCACTGACAAAGCACTTAACGTCTTAGCTCATCTCAGCTCCCTGCAGGACACGAAGCCCATTCCCTGGGCTTCACACTTGCTGTGCCCTCTGCCTGGCATACACCCTGGCCTGCCCTCCCTACCCATCCCCAGGGCAACTCTTCTTCTCATCCTTCGGGTCCCAGGTTAGATGCCACCTCCTCCAGGAAGCCTCCCCTGAATGCCAGGAGGTAGGCACAGCTTCATCCTACAGAGAAGAAAACTGAGGAAGACGGAGGTTATGTGACTTAACCAAAATCACATGGCTATTAAGTGAGGGAGTTGGGTGTGAAGCCAATGTAGGCTAAATCCAGTCAGCCATCACTTGCTAAACTGGTCATGGGACCGCTAACAGCAGTGGCCCCACCTGGGAGCTTGTTAGATGTGCAAATTCTCGGGCCTCACTCCAGGCCCACTGAATTAAACTCTGGAGGTGGGCCCAGCAATCTACGTTTCAACAAGCTCACAGGTGGTTCTGCTGTGCAGTAAAGTTCGAGAACCAGCAGCCTGGAGCAATTCTTTGCAGCTGAGCCACGTGCTTTCCAGGCACTCCCTGTGGAGTCCTTGCTAGGTCTAGAAAATGTCACAGCTGAAGAACTGAACACTCTCCACCCTCTGACTTTCTAGCCATTTGAAATGCTTCTCTGGGTGTCCCCAGCCCTGGGACTTTGGGGACCCAGAGACTGTCAGTGACTGCTGCTTCCTTTGTCTGAAGCCTTTTTGCTTGCGCCCATCACCCTTGGCTACAAGGGTTTAATCCAGCAACATTTAAAAATCCAAGCCGCGGGGCGCCTGGGACGCTCAGTCGGTTAAGCGAGTGCCTTCGGCTCAGGTCATGATCCCAGAGTCCTGGGATGGAGCCCCATGTCTGGCTCCCTGCTCAGTGGGGAGCCTGCTTCTCCCTCTGCCTCTGTCCCCTGGCTTGTGTTCTATCCCAAATAAATAAATAAAATCTTTAAAAAAAATCCAAGTCACTTTCATCCCATGGTGGCCACCGCGATCACGTTCTAGAACTTTCTCAGTTTACTAAGGCAACAGTCTGCAGCAGAAGTGACTTCTCCAACAAAAACTTTTATTTTTTTATCAGGCCAGCCAGCCAGTATGACCTTGGATGTAGTTCTCACCATCAATTTTTTCTGCTTCAGCTTTAAGAACTAGACCAGAAAGAGTGACCTCCTAGAGAAGGAGCTTGGACAAATCCAAGTTTCTGCTGTTGACCCTCAGCTTTCTTCCACACTGTTCTCAGTGTCCCGGCAACTGGCCACCAATCCTGCCAAAAACTGGACAAGCCTTCTTTGGGGGATCTGAGCAGTGTGAGAAAAAAAAGGCCTAAAGACACTCTTCCCCAGTGGAACAGCCCAGCCAGACCACCCCCAGGGGAAGGCCACAGCCCACAAGTCCCACGCACAGCCCCAGGCCTTCCACAGAGCTTACTGGAGCCCCATTCTCCTCAGCAGACATGGACCCCCAGGGGAGGCAGAAAAGGGGGCTCTAGTCCACAGGTCGATCACTCAGGGACCCAGACTCTGGGCTGCTTGCCCCCGGCCCCGGCCCCTTCCCCTCCAAGCCCTCCAGATCCACTGGTAAATGTGGGAAGTGGGGGAGGGAGGTCTCCAGGGTTCAAGCTTGAGAGGGGTACACGCTATTTCTGCTCACATTCCATCAGCCCAAATGCAGTCATGCAGCCCACCAAACTGTGAGGGAGCCTAGGAATTCAGCCAGCAATACTCCAGTTAGAGGAGATGGAGCGCACTGGTGACTAACTGCCATCTCTGCCACATAGCACATTAAAAACAGTTCAAGATAAAATCGGGACTATATCCTTAATCAGTCAAAAAGTAGTGTTCTGTCACCAAAAGCACAAAAGAGAGAAACTGTAAGTCGCAGAATGTACACAATTAATCCTATGTAATCTTGGGGCCATTTCAAGTGATCATCAGGCCCTGACCTCCTGCCTCCCCCAACACCCCTGCAGAAGAGAAGAACTTGGAACCCCTGCACATTGCCCTCTTTGAGAAGGGAACTCAAGGAGGGGGGATGGCAATCCCAGCTACCTTACACCTGAATTCACATCATATTGAGAAGCTTTATCATACTTGTTAAGCTAATTTATGAACAAAGGAATGAATGTGTGCATATGCTATCTCCAAACCCTACCTCCTTCCACTGGCATCCTTTCTAGATCAGCTCAAACATCACCTCCTCCAGGAAGCCTCCCCAGGCACCTCCCCCTCCACACACATCCACACAGCGGGCGTCGCCGGCTCCGGTTCCCAGGCTCCCACCTGCTTGCTAGATTAGTCCACAGCTGGTGGACCTTGCCTGTTAGCTGTTACGACAACCCTGGGCCTCGGTTTCCTCCTCCGTAAAAGCAGAGGGCTGGACTATGTCACTCAACTTCCTGGCTGAAACTGTGGCCCCAAGGCAAGCAGCGTCCAGGGCCGAGGACCCAGAAGTCAGGCTCCCAGAGTGTCCCCACAGCAGATGCAGCGGCCCCCTCCCATGCGGCCCATGTCTCATACTAGGGACGCAGCTAGGCTGGCTGCCCGCAATCCTCCACCCGAGCACAGACAGATCTAGGCCGGGACTTACCCGGGAGGCCTCCACCTCCGCGCCGCCACTCGCCTATCAATGCCCGGCCCTTGGCGCACATGTCGACGGAGCCTGCCAACACCCAAACTCCCTCCCGCAGCCAACAATGCAGCAAGGGCGCGTCTACACTGTCCTCGAGGTTCCAGGAATTCAGGCCTCTTGTTCAGGGGAGGGGATGCGGCTAGGTGCCCTGCAGGAGACAGGAAGGCAGCGCTGCGCGCACCCTGTGCGGGTTCCGAGAAGCCCCGGGCGGAGGCCCCCAAACTGCCTCTCCCAGCCGACTGTGTGCCAAGTGTTTTCCCAACAGACACTGCCGTTAATCTGCATGACTTCCCCCACCCCTTTTACAGAAGCCAACACTGAGCCCCAAAGAGTCGAAACCAGAGAAGCAGCGTCCCCCCCCCCCACACACACACACTCTCTGCGCCGCCTCCGACCCCACTTCCAAGCCACTACACAACGCGCTCGAAGCGCCGGTGCACCGGGGCGCCCAAGGCCTGCAGCGCCGGATCCCGGTCCCCGTCCGCCTGGCTACTCGCCGCCCGCACTTACCTCCCTCGGGCGGACAAGCACTGCAGCCGCTGCTCACGGCCGCGAAGATCCAGAGGAGTTGGCAGAGGCTCGCGGCCCGGTGCTCCAGGGTGCAGGGCGGGCGGGCCCCCCGAGAGTGCCGGGGAGCAGCGAGCGGGGCGCACGGGCCGGCGCTCCGGGGAGGCAGCGGGGGCCGCGCAGGGCGGTCGGATCGATCTCGGGGCGTGGGGGACGCGGGCCAGGGGCGGGAACGCAGATGACAGTCAGGGGAGCTGGGACAGCTGCAGCGCGGGGCGTCCGGCGTCGGATCCTGGCTAGAGCCGGGCTGGGGCTGGGGCACGAGCCTGCGGGCAGGGGCGGGGCTCTGGTCCGGCGGGCGCACGCTGCGGCGCTCACGTGGCCGCCCCCCGGTGGCCATCAGCGCTCCTGCAGCTGCCAGGAGGGTCTCCAGGCTCCAGCGCGAAAAGCGCGCTGAGTCCGCGCCTCGCCGCCTGTTGAGCACACGGGCGTCCCCACCCGTGAGGGTCTGGCCAAGCACCCACCCGCGAAGGGGCGCTCTCCCGGCGGGTAATCCGAGAAGTCCTTCCCAAAATCACTAGAAATCCATCTCATTAAGTCTCCACGCGTAAATTTAAATATCTTTATCGGAAATTGCTTTTTTTTTTCCTTCTGTTTTCTGCTTTGTAAAAACTTAGGCACTTACAAAAATTGCAATTATTTGTGTAATTATTTACTATCCCCTCTAGACGTTCCTTACCGTTCTAGTATATTGCCGTATTCCTAACTCTCAGCATGGGGCTTGGCGCATGCTAAATGCTTAATAGATATTTGCGCAGTGGATACATATGGAAAGGTATAAAGAAGAAAAGAATATAAAACTAATGGTAACTACTGTGAACATGTTGATATTCTATCCTTCCAGATACTGTTCTAGTAAAATTTTAGAAATTTCACAACTCTTATTTCAAATATAAAAATAAGTGATTGTTTATTGAGCGATTTATCTCATTCTATCTTGACACCAACCGAGGGAGGTAGGTTGCATTAGCTCTACTTCACGGATCATAAAACTGAGGGTCTTAGACATAAATTTGCCCAAAGGATTTCCTTCTTTTTTTTTAAAGTATTATTTACTTAAGTAATCTCTACACCCAACATGGGGCTTGAACTCAAGGCCCCAAGATCAAGGGTCATAGGCTCCTCCAACCAAGACAAACCAGGTGTCCCTGCCCAGAAGATTTCTAAGGTGGCTCCTCTTGGCAAAGGGCATCTACATTGCAGAAGCTGGAGGGCATGCTGAGTCTTGGCCCAGGAGAAGCCCAGCAAAGAGATTCCCCTGGGAGACCAAAGGCCTTCAGCTTACCAGCTGCTGTGGCCTCTGGGGGGGGGGGGGAGCAGGTTCAAGTTCATGCAGCTTGGAGAGGGGGATGACAGACAGGCGGCATCTCATAAGGTGGTGGGGTGAATGAAAAAAATAAAATGGTCTTGAAACCCATCATTTGGCCTCTGTGCTACAAGTTTTGGAAAATACAAGAGCTAGTAGATATTTTGGGTTGAAGTGTTGGCTCCTTTAGTCATCTTGGGAAAACTCCTCTAGCTTTTGGCAAGACAAAATTGTACCTGAAATTCTGACCGTGGGAAAGTTGGGCAGGAACAGACTCTGAGCTAATCTGTCCAAGTCCAAAGCCAGACAAAAAAACCCCCACTGTATTACTTAACCACTTATAGCTCTGTGGCCTTGGGCAAGTTAATTAACTCCTCTGAGCCTCTGTATTTTTGTCCACCCAGCAGAAGTTCCCTTTCTTTGCAAGAGGATCTTGATTAGTCTTCAGGAAACCAGCCCACCCTATTCTCAGTTGGCGAGAACAGCCCTCCCCACCGACCTGGGGCCAAGAGTGGACAGATGACAAGACCTGGCCAGTTAGCATATTTCATCCCTGTAGCCCAATGAGATACTAATCTGGATCTTTTCTAGCAAGCATAAAAAAGAGAATCTCTCTTTTCCAGAAAGTTGTTGAGCTTGTAGGATTTAAGCGTAGGGTTTCTGGACATTCATTGTGACGGCAAATATTTATTAAGCTCTTATTGCATGCCAAGTATTGTGCTAAGGAGTTGGGGGAAAGGCCTGCCTTCGGAGAGCTGTCTAATGGGGTAAGAAATGGAAGACTGGAAATTTCTCACATAGTCATTATGCCATGCCACTTCAACTGCCAGGTATGCCATGAGTGAGAAGTGTGGCAGGCAATGAGAGAGGACACAGGAAGGCTCTTCTGAAGAAATGACATTTGAGTGGGGGCCTGAAGGAAAAGTAGGCATCACTTCCAGTAGCTTTAGGAAGACGGGGACCCTGGGTGGCCTCAGCAAAGAGATGTGGACCAGATCATTCTTGGTTTTTGCCTGGTCTTTAATCTCCTCCTATAACCATCACACAAAGCTCTTCAGACTTTACTGAAGAGTTTGGGTAACAAAAAAGAATATAGGAGGGAAAACATGAACCCATACCAGTGATGTCACAGCGTCCAAGAGGAAAAGGAAACCCTTCACAGAGGACCGTTCATCAGCACACTCCAGCCTTGGCCCCCTGTCCCAAAACCTGCCCTTCCTCCTCTCACATGGACAAACATCTCCTCAAGCTCTGAGGGACAAAATCCCTGCCTCTGTTAGAAAATCCCTCTTTCCACTAACAGGAAGTTGGGTTTTTTCCCCCTTTCCCACCAGAGTAATCTATGGGACTCAATAACCCACAAGACGCAAAAGATATCATCAAGAAAGCAAAAAGTCACACCTGCAACTAAGGTAATATTGTGATTGTGTCATCTCTCTCTCTCTCTCTCTCTCTCTATATATATATATATTTTTTTTTTTGAGAGATAGAGAGAGAAAGAGAGCATGAATGCAATTAGGGGCAGGAGGGGCAGAGGGAAAGGGGCAGAGAGAATCCCAAGCAGCCTCCATGCCCAGCACAAGCTCGATGTGGGGCTCAATCCCATGACCATGAGATCATGACCTGAGCCAAAATCAAAAGTGGGAGGCTTAACCAACGGAGCCACCCAGGACCCCTTGATTTTGTGTCAAACATATATGTGTGTGTGTGTGTGTATATATATATATATATTTGTTTATTTAAAGTAAAAAGACAATTCAGAAAATGGGAGAAAATATTCACAAATCATGTGTCTGAATAGGGATTCATAGCTAGAATAGAGAGCTCTTACTACTCAACAATAAAGAGATAAGGAACCCAATCTAAAAGTCAGCAAAAGAGAGGTACCTGTGTGGCTCAGTCAGTTGGCGATCTGACTTTTGATTTCGGCTCAGGTTATGATCTCAGGGTCATGGGATCCAGCCCTGCATTGGGCTCCACGCTCAATACGGAGTCTGCTTGTCCCGCTCCCTCTGCTCCTTCATCTGTGTGCTCGCTCGCTCTCTCATACTTAAATAAATAAATAAGATCTTAAAAAATTCACTTATATGAAACATCCAGAATGGGGAAATCCATGGTAACAGAAGGTAGATTAGTGGTTGCCTGGGGCTGGGAAGGGAGTTTGGGGAGAATGGGAAGTGACTACTAATGGGTATAGGGTTTCTTTTTTGGGATGATGAAAATGTCCTAAAATTAATCGTGGCGATGGTTGCACAACTTTGAATATACTAAAAAAACACTGGATTATACGTTTTAAATGGGTATATTGTATGGTCTGTGAATTATACCACATCAAAGCTGTTTAGCCCCCCAAAAAAGTACTCATGGAGTCCCCATCTCACCCTGGTGCTTGGCGGTGTGGCAGCAGAGGAAAGGTCACCAGAAACAGTCGTCCAGCTCTTACGGGCACTGGCCCTGTAATCACAGATACGTGGCGATTCCCAGCTTCAAGGACATGGGTATAATCTCTGCACAGGCTCAGACAGGGATGGAGAACCACACTAGCCACACAGGCCACAGAAGGGAAATGGCTCTCAGGTGTTCACTGCTCAGGTCCCCTGTCCACAGGAGGCCGTGTCCACAGGGGTCATAGAGCAATTTCAGGTTCACGGCAAAATTGAGCAGAAGGTATAGAGACTTCCCATATCTCCCCTGTCCCCACACAGGCAGAGCCTCCCCATTATCGATGTCCCCTGCAGAGTGGTACGTTTGTTACAACTGATGAACCTACACTGACACATCATTATCACCCAAAGTCCATTGTTCACATTAAGGTTCACTCTTGGTGTGATGCGTTCCACGAGTCTAGATAAACATATAATGACAGGTATCTACCATTATAGTATTATAGAGAGTCGTTTTTTTTTTTTTTTAAGATTTTATTTATTTATTTGACAAAGAAAGAGACAGCCAGCGAGAGAGGGAACACAAGCAGGGGGAGTGGGAGAGGAAGAAGCAGGCTCCCAGCGGAGGAGCCCGATGTGGGGCTCGATCCCAGGACTCTGGGATCACGCCCTGAACCGAAGGCAGACGCCTGACGACTGAGCCACTCAGGTGCCCCTAGAGAGTAGTTTCTTTGCCCTAAAAATCCTGGCTCCCAACTATTCATCCCCTACACCCCTCCCCCAACTCTTGGGAACCACAGCGAGATGCTTCAAAGCAGCAACTTGAAAGTCCTCCTTGGCTCACCTCGTTGGCTCAGAAGGTCCCAGGCCTACTGGGCATAAGAAGTGAAGCCCATCACAGAACCATCAAACGGCCTGTGTATAGTTATGACTCACAGAAGCTATGAAATGACCACACTTGTGTCTTTTGGGTGGTTCATTTCTCACTTCGCCTTCTGCAAAGCAAACCCCAGGATTAGAGTGAGGCGTTTGCCCACACATCTGTCTAGGAAAAGATCCAGAAGCACAGCTCAAGATTACTCTTTACAGTGGGGACTTCTGAGCTGTGGGATTCAGCTGTAAAGGACAGCGGCGGTGAGGAAGAGAATGTCGCTTTTACTTTATACATATGACATGATGTTTGAAAAAAATTTTACAGTGGGGTTGCCTTACATTTCAAATTTATTTATTTTTAAATGTCATTTTTAAGTAATATCGACACCCAACATGGGGCTCAAACCCACAACCCGAGATCAAGAGTCGCATGCTCTACCGACTGAGCCAGCCAGGTGCCCCTACATTTCAAATTTACACTTATTTGTGCTTCTCGTTTCCTCGAGTTTCAACAAGGAACATGTATTACTTTTGCAAAAGTTATTTTTAAATGTCACTTCAAAACCCAAACTTTCACAAAATGAAACAAAACCCCAAAACGAAACAGTCCAGTTGTGCTGGTTTCTGTGGCCTCCCCTCCCCTCGCCTGGCTGGGGCTGGCTTTGCCCAGAAGCTGCCCTCTCTTCAAACTGCACCCCTGAAGACATCAATCAGCACAGAAGCCGAGTCAGCACGTCTGTGGGAGCCCAGACAGGCCGGGAGAGAACTGCTCAGTGGAGCAGATGAGCTCATGGCCTTGCTTCCACGGGATTTTTGGCATGAGGGTTCTGGGCAGCTCTGGAAGCAGCTCTCCTTCTCCTAGAAGACCTGCTCTTTGCCTGGTCAGGCCTAGTAAGTGCAGGATTAATGTTCACTTGAATTAAATTATCAGAGAGAGAGTTGGGGTGGCAGAAGTTTGCTCCCAGCACATGGTCCAACTATAGCAGAATGCTGAATCATGACGGGGGGAATCCTAAATAGGTCTCTGCTTCCTGCTTGTGGCTGCAGGTGATCTTCCAGAAGAATAGACCACAGTTTGGCCACGTCCAGACTGAAGTTCTATGAGCTCTTGTGTTAGGCAGCTCCAGCCAAAGCATTTGCCTCTGACTTTGTCTGGGCCCATGTAACAAGATGGAGTGGCCCTAACCAAGCACGCAAAACCACAAGTACGAGGAGGAGTCTTGTGGCCAATACTGTTCTAGGTTCTGGGGAGATAGCTTTGGGTGAACAAGACACAATCTGGAGATGACATTCTAGAAAGGCCCAGCATGGTCCTGGGAGAGACTCAAACACCTGCTTAAAGGAGGGGTAGGGAGATGTACGTGGAAAAACACCACCAAGTGGTCAGCGCCCAGACAAGAACTCTGGTAGTGAGTACACGGAGGTACTGGGAGGAGAGCTTAGGTCCCTGGAGTCACCACCACCACATCCACACTACATACATTTAAGTGCATGACACAGGGCACCCTGAGTGGCTCAGTGGATTAAGCATCTGCCTTGGGCTCAGGTCATGATCCCGGGGTCCTAGGATCGAGCCCCACATTGGGCTCCCTGCTCAGTGGGAAGCCTGCTTCTTCCTCTCCCCTTGCTCCTCATCTCTCTCTTTCTTTCTCTGTCAAATAAATAATAAAAATCTTTAAGTGCATGGCGTACATTACCGTGTTCAATCCTCCTCTGCTCCATTCTGGGGTATGAAGCACCCAGAAGAGTGCTTGACTTGCTGCAGATGCTCAAGGAGTATCAGCAGAATGAATGACTGTGATTCTCACAGCAATCCTGTGATGTGGGTATTATTATCACCCCACGATCACAGGGATGAATGACAGGTCCAGGGAGAAGTAGTTTTCCTAAGGTCACACAGCCAGTCAAGTCTCAGACTATGTGATTTCCAAGCCCATGCACTGGTTTTTCCACTGTACTGGTTTCCAATGACTGCTGTAACAATTTTCCACAAATTGAGTGGATTAAAACAACACAGTCATCTTACAGTTCTGGAAGTCAGAAGTCTGAAAATCAAGGTGTCAGGCACTTGTGTTCCTTTTCATAAGCTCTATGGGAGAAGGTGCATCCTTACCTTTTATAGCTTCTGGTGCATTCCCTGGCTTGTGGTTTCACTGGGACCTCTGTTTCTATCTTCAAACCTTCTCTGATTCCTGTGTTGCTCTTCTAAGGACCCTTGTGATTACACTGGGTTCACGTGGATAATCCAGAATAATCTCCCCATCTCTAGCTCCTTTATTACACCAACAAAGTTCCTTTTGTCACATAAAGTAACATACAGGTTCTGGGGATTTCGTTATGGACATCTTTGGGGGGCATTTCAGCTTACCACACCCACCGGCATATCTTTACTATACTGTATTTTTGTTATTTTCCTTAAGCATGCAAGGAGATGGATATGCCTAAGAGTACGTAAAGTTAGAAAAAAGTGGACTAAAAGGATCTGAGACTCCTGAGGAAGGAGGAAGGGGACTCGAACTTGAGGGTATCAAAAGAGACTTGAATCTTATCTATGTATACTGGTCAGTGTAGTTATTATTAAAGAATATTTGAAGCAAACATACAAAATGTTAACAATTAATTTGGGGTGATGGGAGTTAGAAATTTGCTATGTACTTATGTATTGTATATTTGCTCTGTATTTATTGCATTAAAACAGAAAACACTGAAATAGCCTGCACAGAAGAAGGGGAATCTTGGGTCTTGGGAGGGGAATCTTGGGTCCTGGGGCAGCTGATACAAGTCACTTAGCCTCTCTGCACTTCAGTTCTCCCTCTCTAATATGCAGACAAGAGGTACCTTTGAGGGATCCCAACAAGCAAATAATCCGTAACAACATCATTGACATTGTAACAACATTCACCTGGACCGGTGATTCTTACCTCCCGTTGGCAGGGACCAAACCATGGGGCCACCAAGGGCTTGCAGAGCTGACCTGAAGTAGGAATGGCGAGTCCGCAGGATGGAGACCCAGCCGGGTTTTGTGCAGAGCAAGGTTCCTGGCGGGATCCGCAGCCCCGAAAGGGAGGAAGCTACAGCGCGGCACCGCCCCCGCGTGGCCGTAGACAGTATACGCCGCACACGGCAAATCCAATGCACACACACGTGAGGACTGAATATTAACGTTTAACATTTGGGAACTCTTCTTTCCTTTGTAGTGCTGCGTTCAGTTCGTAGTTTTTGCTGCCCATCACAAAAGTACCGTGATTCCACAACGCAAAAGGGAACCAGGGATCAAGACGCCTTCAACAGGCGCAGGAAACACTTGGCTGGTACCGAGCATGCGCAAACCTAAGAGGGTGGGGCCACGGAGCGTGAGACGCCACGTCATTAGACTAATATAGTTTCAGCGGAAGCGGGTACCACGGGCGGTAGCGTGGCCGAGTGGTCTAAGGCGCTGGATTTAGGCTCCAGTCATTTCGATGGCGTGGGTTCGAATCCCACCGCTGCCACACCCTTGGAGATCCTTGTTTTCTTGAATTATTCAATCTGTTTGTCATCCTTTCCCAGTGCCTCTTTCTGCTCTTTTCTTACGCTCTTAAAAAAAAAAAGGAATGGAGAGCGAATGGAGAAAGGAAGAAATTGCAGCCCAGGCCCTCTCTTGCCCTAACCCAGTACACAAACCCAACAATGCAGCTACCTAAAAGAAAATCAGAAGTGTCTCCCTATTTCCAAGGGGAAAGCGTCTGAGATAACTTTAATAGTTTCCAGCGGACTGCCTGCATCTTTAATTTAATGCTCCAGGGCTGGAGGCCACAGGGAGCAGACCTCATTACTCCGCAAGAACAAAGGTTAGGTGGGGTGATTTTAATTAAGACTTGAGTTAAGGAAATTTCCTTTCCAGCCCCTTCTGTGTCCTACGGAGCGCTCCAGCTGACTCCACAAACCTCTGTTGGCAGAAGTCTGTCAGGTGACCCTACGAAAGGCTGGGGCATCAGAGGGCCTGTCCCACGTGGGGCTATCAACCTTAAGGTCCCAGCTTCATTGATCCACCTCCTAGTTGGTCTTCAGGCTTGGCTCAGGGGGCTCTCATCTATTTATTTATTCCATAACTATTATTGAAAGGCCTACTGTGTGCCATAAACCAAGTTTGTCCTGAGGCTACAGAGCACACAAGGCAGGCAAGTCTAGTCCCTCAGTTTTACAGCTGCGGTAATTTCAAATTACACCTGTGAGGAGTGTTGTAAAGTGCGTGCTGACCTGGCTCAGCGTCAACCAAGGAGGTGACATTTAGCTGGGACTTGAAATTGAGAGGTCAGGTCTGTGAAGGTGGGAGAGGGGAGTCCCAGGAAGAGGAAACAGCATGTGGAAGATACTAGCGGCAGATGAGAGCCTGGTGAGTTTGAGATGCTTTGAAGGCAATTCGGGGCAGCTGAGCAGAGAGCAGCATGCAAGGACTAAGGGCAAGAGATGAGACAGCCGTGTTGGCAAGGAGGGCCATGCACGCCCCACTGAGGCTTTGAACTTCATCCTCAGGGCAATGGGAAAACATCAAAAGGTTTTAAATGGGAGGATGGCATGTTCCAATTTTGGGTTTAGAAAGTTCCCTCTGGCAGCAGGAACTGCAGCTGTCTAGGAGAAAGGAGAGTGGCTTGTACCATGGTTGTGACAGTGTGTAGGACAGGAAAGGGTGGGTCAGACATTTTGGAAGTGATTGGACAGAACTCCCTGATGAAGATGTGAAGAACATGTCAAAAGTGATGGCCAGGTTTGGGACTTGAGCCCCTGACTGGTGGCACCAGTGGTGCCTCTCCTCTCCCTAGGAGGGAACACAGGATGAAGAATCTTTTCTTGGAGAAGATGATTTCAATTGGATTCACATTGAATTTGAGATGTGGGACATGGGCTTGAGCAGGGGTTGGACACAGAAGTCTGGAGGTCAAGAGAACACTCTGAACAAATGATACAGATTTGGGAGGTGATGGAGACTGAGGCCACGAGAATGGATGGACTTGCTCAGGAAGAGTGCACAGGGGCAATGGAGGGGCCAAGACAGAGTCCTGAGGAACAAAGTCTTAAAGGGAGGGCAGTGGGAGAGAGGGGGCAGAGAAAGGCTGGCCAGAGACAGGTGGAAAACAGGTGTGGTGTCATACCAAGAAGCGCATTGCAAAGAGGGAGTAGAGGGAGTATGTTGAACACTGCTAAGAGGCTTGGCAAGATAAAGACTGAAAAATATCCTTGGACTTATGATTTATGGACAAGGCCATTGATGACCCTGATTAAAGCCATTTTGAGGGGTGGCTGGGTGGCTCAGTCAGTTAAGCGTCTGACTCTCGGTTTGGGCTCAGGTCATGATCTCGGCACTGTTGGATCAGCTCCTGTGTTGGGCTCCTGCTCAGTGCAGAGTCTGCTGGTCCCTCTCCTTCTGCTCCCCCCCTCCTCGCTTGCTGTCTCTCTCTCTCCTTCTCTCTCTCTCGAATAAATAAGTGAATAAATAAAACCTTTAAAAAAAGCCATTTTGAATGAGTTGAAGAGGAGAAACAAACTAAGTGTGGACAACTTATCACAAAAATTGACTTTGAAAAGGGGGAGAGCCAAAGGAGCAGTAGTGAGACAGGTAATGGGGAATCAAGGGAGAATATTTTTAAGATGAGGGAGACTAGAGGGTATTTTTTAAATTTATTTTTTGGCAATCTCTACACCCAACATGGGGCTTGAATCCACAACCCTGAGTGCAAGGGTCGCACACTCCTCCCACTGAGCCAGCCAGGCGCCCTGAGACTGGTAGATATTTTAGACACCCAGCCTTGGGTCTACAACAGGGAACAGCTTTAACACCCACAGTAGGAAACTTAGGAATTCACCTTGATGGTCCATTCGGATTGGCTGCCCACAGTGACAGCTCTGTTTTCTGCATTCACATTGCTTCTAGTCAGTGTTTCCAAGTGAGCTAGGACCTCCTTCTCTCAGAACCTCACGCATGGAGGGCTGGTTACCTAGCAGCCTCTAAAATCCTCATGGGAACTGTTTGTTGGGTGAAGGGACCACCTCCTTTTCTTGGGTCAAGACACATGAAAGGAGGAAAGCTTTCTTGGCAGAGTGACCCACACTGCCCCCAAGCCCAGAGTGTAGATATTCAAGCTAGGGAAAGAGAGGACTTAGAGACATCCAGAAAACAAAGAAATTGATCTTCCTTTTGTTTTTTGAAAGCTGTGTTTCGGCAGAAGACAAAAGATGTAGAAGATTGTGTGAACAGTGAAAGCCTGTGTTCCCTGCCCTGAGAACAGATTCCTCAGGATTGATAGAGAGCAAAGTCAGAGAAGAAGGGGGTGAGTGTAGAGGCATGTGCGTTACTGGGAGGAAAGGGAGCCCCAAGAGCTGCCAGCCCCAAATGGCTCGAGGTAGATGCCAGAGCTCAAAGGAAGCCCTGACATGGCTGGGGCGCAGAAGAGCAGACGCTACCGTGGGTAGTGTTTAGTGAGCATTGGGCAGCTCCTCCATATTACTGCAGCTGCAGAAGAGGAACCCCGCTTGTCCACTTCGAAGTTAGGTATAACCCCAAGTTCCTCATCTGTGCAATGGGAACAAGAAACCCTACTGTAAGGGTGGCCCTAAGAATTAAATAAAAGAAGATAGATGAAAGCCCTCTCAAACTGTCAAGCATTAAACACACAAAGAATTATTACTGAGCTTTAAAAAATTATACGCACACGTGCGGTTCAACCGAGCAAAGAGGAGCATAGGCTTCTTAGCTGCTTCCCAAACTTTCTTAATTGTTCAGCAGAGAGGGATACACTGGGGATGGCCACGTTGGCTCTAACACATTCCCTCCCCTCCACTACAGGTGTTAGGCTTCTGATGGTTTTCTTCTCTGCCAGGATCCATCGTTGGATCGGCCAGTTCCGCACATTATGACACATACGTGGATATATTTACCCACTGATATCTTGGTGCTCATAATTAATACCAAGACAACGGGGAGGGGGTGTTTCTGTGGAGAGCAAGGCTTGGTTAAGAAATTTTGTGGGTTTAAACAGTAAAGATTACAGTGATCACCACTGCCCACTTATTAACAAATAGAAGAAATACGAAATTATAAAATAGGACCAAAATAAGTTCTAACTCTTCCCATTATAATTATATTGGTACTTTTTCAAAAGGTCCAGTTCTTTAAAAAGTTATTTTTTCGAGATACAATTTACACATAACATTAGTTGCAGATGTACAACATAATGATTTATGTATATATTGTGAAATGATCACGTCTAGTTAATATCCATCAAGACATACAGTTACAATATTTTTCTTGTAAGAAGAATTTGTAAAATCTACTCTCTTAGCAACTTTCACATATATAATATTAACCATAGTCGCCATTACATCACCATGACTTATTTATTTTATAACTGGAAGTTTATACCTTTCGACCACCTTAAAAAGTTTTGTTTTGGTTTAGATCCTTGCGGATAAGGAAGCCTGTGCTTACTAAGCTAAGTCAGCCCCAGGCTAGTAAACGGGGAAACCCGAAAAGGTTAGGCACAGGTGTCCTAAGGTGTCCCCCCAACCTTGACTATCAACACACAGGGAGATATGCATGACTGAGTGAACCCAAAACATTAAGGTAGCAGCAGATCAAAAGCAATTCTCCTAGAATGAGTCTATTCCAAGATCTCAAGACGATCTCAGGACAAGTGCAGAGGAGCCTGAGCGGCGAGGAGGGTCCAGTGTCCCCAGACACGCAGCAGCAGACGGGGAAAACTGCAAATACCAACCAGGCGTACACTCGGCCACTAAAGACGACTCTGGCCAGGCCCCAAGAACTCACCTGGGAGGCGTGGCTGAGGGGGGTGTGGTCAGAGAGGGAGAGGGCGGGGCTATTGCTGAATTACAATAAGGAGAGGGGAGGGACCAGATCGAGAGGGAGGGGCAGGGCCAGTCGAAAGGAGAAACGAAGGGGGGGGCGCAATCATACAAGTAGGGCCAGAAAGAGGGCGGAACCAGAGCAGGGGAGAATTCGGGGCAGAGAGGGGGATGAAGGCTCGGAAGGCGGATGAGGCTGTGAGGCCACCTGCTCAGTAACGTGGCCGGGCCAAGGCCCAGAGGGCGGGGCCTGGGTGGGGCCATGGCTCAAGAGGCGGAGCAGAGGCCTGCCCAAACCCAGAGATCAGGCCGGGGCGGAGTCAAGACACAGGGGGCGGGACCAAATACAGGGGGCGGGGTGTGGGCGGGGCAAGGGCACGGGGGCAAGCCCAGAGGCGGAGCAGAGGCGTGCCCAAGGCCGGAGGTCGACACGGGGGCGGAGTTAAGACCCAAGGGCGGGTCCAAGCCCAGAGGGCGGGGCGTGGGCGGGGAAGGGGGCGGGGCAAGACCGGAGGCGGAGCTGGGGCTGGTCCAAGCCCGGAAGATGGAGCAGAGGCAGGAGCAGACTGGCCCGTGACGAACATCAGACGATGGACGGCTGCAGGCCTTGCAAGTGCAAGGCCAGGGCAAGCAGCCCGAGCAGCAGCAGCAGACCAAGCAGCAGCCGTAGGAGCGTCCGCGCCGTACAGCCGCAGGGCCGCTGGCTCGTGGACCGCACGTATTGTTCCACGACGTCGGCGAAGCGGAACTTGTCTGGCGTATAGCCAAGCTGGGCGCGGGCCTTGGAGATCTGGAAGGTGTGCGTCACGGCCACGCTGCGCACCTGCGGGGAGAGGCGGGGCAGTCGAGGGGCGGGGCTATGCGGGTGGGAAGCATACTCCACCTTATTTTACCGAAAAGGTAAGGAGGGCAGAGGTTTCCCTTCTGTCGCACAGCTGTTTCAAAAAACCCGTATGCCGGAGCTTGCTCCTGCGATGCCCTCTTCAGGGAAGATCCCCTCTGGCCAAGCTGCTGGTCTTGGATGTTTGTGGGGGGAGAGGGCAATCTTGTCCCTTTTTGCCCCAGGTAGTAAGCGCAGGACCTTGGGGGATACAGCTGGGAATCAGATCAGCAGGGTCCTGGACACAGTGCTCTCACGCTTATGTGTCACCTTCCTTTGGGAAGTCTCCTTAACTTCCTCCGAACTGGCTTAGGTGCCCCTTCTGTGTGCTCTGAAGTTCCTCATAGTTTCCTCTAGTATAGCCCTATCACAGTGTGCTGAGTTGCCCGGTTGCGGAGCTATCTTCCCCTTTGGACTGTGAGCTCCTTGAGGTAAGGGCTATGTCTTACCTCCACTGCTCAGCACAATACCTGGCACAAGTGGGTGCTCAAAAAATGTTCAATGAATCAGACTGAAACTGGAGGGCTGGTTGGTATGTCACAGATTGACCAGCAGAGGGCGCCAGAGCCACAGTGCCCAGAAACCTCCTTAGCTAAATTGGGATCCTTTACCCCTTCCCTGAACACTGAAACCTGTAAGTGAAACCAGAGGAGGGAAGATAAGTCCCATCCAACCACAATTCAGCAGCACTTCGGCAGCTAATTTAGGTGATTGTGATTCCTGAGTTATTTCACAAGTTGATGGTTAAGCTGGAAATCATTTAGGTCTGGTCTGAGTTTGAATGTCAGCTCTGCTACTTAAGTGAATACTCATGGGCAGGTTATTTCAGCCCTGGGTGTCTCATTTCCTCTGGACATGGAGATAACAATCTACAATTTAGTAGTGAGAATTAAATGAGATAAAGCACAATGCCTGACATATCCATCACTCAATAGGTGGCCACTATTGTCATCCCCCCCCCCCCCCCCGTCTGGATGGTCCAAAAGAGAAACCACAGGGAAGTCCTTCTTTCTGTGACCCACGCTCTATCCAGGTCAGATAGCACTGAGCTTGAGTATGAACTGATGACAGAGCGGTGTGACCTTGGACAAGTCACTAATTTCTCTAGTGCTCAGTTTATCATAAAACACAATCATAATCTCTTGCCCTTCCTAACTTAGCAGTACCCCACAGAGAATCAGATAAGAGTGTGAACTAGGAGGATTTTGCAAGTAATGCCAAACACTACTATTTCCAATCTGCATTAAAACATCCTCTCTTTTAGGGGCGCCTGGGTGGCTCAGTTGGTTAAGCATTCGACTCTTGATTTTGGCTCAGGTCATGATCTCAGGGGTCATGATTCCAGGGTAATGAGGTCGAGCCCTGAGTAGGGCTCCACACTCATCTCGGAGTCTGCTTGCGAGTCTCTCTTCCTCTCCATCTGCCCCTCCCCCCCCTTGCATGTGCTCTCTGAAAATAAATAAATAAAATCTTTTTAAAAATCCTCTTTTGGGGACGCTTGGGTGGCTCAGTCATTTAAGCTCCTGCCTTCTGCTCAGGTCATGATCCCAGGATTCTGGGATCGAATTCTGCATTGGGCTCCTTGCTCAGTGGGGAGCCTGCTTCTCCCTCTGCCTGCTGCTCGCCCTGCTTGTGTTCTCTCTCTCTGACAAATAAATGAAGTCTTTTTATTTTTTTTTATTTTTTTTTAAAGGTTTTTTTTTTTTAAGATTTTATTTATTTATTTGACAGAGAGAGAGAGACAGCCAGCGAGAGAGGGAACACAAGCAGGGGGAGTGGGAGAGGAAGAAGCAGGCTCACAGCGGAGGAGCCTGATGTGGGGCTCGATCCCATAACGCCAGGATCACGCCCTGAGCCGAAGGCAGACGCTTAACCGCTGTGCCACCCAGGCGCCCCTAAGTCTTTTTTAAAATCCTCTTTTAAAAACTGTATGTGCAAACGGAAAACTGCATCATCATCATTTGAGGATAGTATTCTGGACACAGTAGGCACTTAATATATACTTATTATTCAGTAAGCATGGTGAACCTAGAACCACCAGGCTCCGAGTGCATGTGTCTTGAGAGTCGGTGGCATCGGTGGGTGGCAATCAAAAATGTGAATGTTACGGAACCTGACTTTGGGAGCCTCCAGGCTGGCAGTGAAGATAAGCTGCCTAGGAATGAAGCGACAGGAGTGAGGGACAGGCTTCAAGCTAATCACATTTCAGACCAAGAGAGCACAGCCTAAGCAAAAGCCCAGAGGTAGGGATGATTCCACAGAAGCTAGTGCTGGATTGGGGACGTCAGATAAGCATCTAGTTATGGTGTCAAAGGAGTGAGGAGTGGGGCCAGTGGGGTGGGGAACAGGGGCTCCCCCACCAGCAGCCCCCTTACCTCGCTCCGGGTGAGCAGCGGAGGGACGCTATAGATGGGCCTCAGGGCCAGGTGCAAATACTCCATCACGGCAGCTGTGTGGGGAGAGAGGGACCAATAACCAGGGTGCCTCCCTCTGTGCGAGCTCCAGGGAGGCCCTAGGGGACAAATCAATTGGGGGCATTATTTGCTTTGCTGGGGGTACGGGGTAGTCTCTTCTCTTTGCCAAATTCTCCTGTCCTTGGATTCCTTTAAATCAGCAGCTCTCAGCACACACTGGGGTGCTTTGTTTGGCTGTGAGATGTGTCACAAGTAAGTTGTCATTAATATTAAAGGACTGACATTTGAAAATAAATCAGAGCAGATTCACAGCTCAAATCATGCCTCCTCCTTTCACTCACTTCTATTCCAGTATGGTCTCTTGAGGAGGAGGAGAGAGAGAGAGAGAAGTTGGAGCAGTGGTTCTCAATCTGGGTGACACATGGGACCACTTTTAAAAATGCTCATGCTTCTCCCACCCCCTTTCCCTTGCTGCCACTCATGTAGTTGGTCTGGGGGGCAGCTGAGGCTTTTTGATATTTTATGAGTTCCCAGGTGATTCGGATGTGCAGCCAGAGCTACGAACTAGGGGGTGATAGCTTGCTAGGAACTAGAAATGTATATACAATCCTGTAAAAGTAACAGAACCCGTGGCTGATCTTTTCTCACCTGGGGGTCACAGAGTGTCAATCACTATGACAACACTGGGCAGAGCAGTCACCCTGCATGCATGGCCTGATGGACAAAAGTTGGCAGATCCCTGCTTTAAATGGCAAGCATCCCACTGGATTTAAAATACAACAGATCTAGCTAAGGTCTTCCAGGAACGCAGCTGTTTGTGACTTGAGGGTCACTGTCCCCTCGGGCTGACCACTCCGGGCCTGGTGCTTGCTCTGCATTCCAGCTGGAAAGAGGCCAGCAGAGGTGTCGATGGGGAGGGGAGTAAGAGTAGAGACTGACCTGAAGGGTGAGGAGGAAGCTCCACATCCCCCAAAAGCAGCCTTGACTTCAGGGTGACCTTGGGGGACAAGGCGGCCCTAGAGTCCCTCTCCGCCTCGCTGGCATGATGCCTCCCACCACAGGCCCCGCGGCCAGAGTCAGCCAAGCCCAGGTGTGAATTCTGCATGTCCCGCTTTCTTGCTGCAGCCCAATCACACCCACCTTGAAGGTGGGACAGGATTTATGCTGGGCCAGGACGAGGGTGAGGAGGCTGCCAGGCAAGGGCAGATCGGGCTCGGGGCACTTGCCCCTGAGATTGACGGTCTCCTGAGATTCTGTGCCCTCAGTGCCTCACTGACCTCCACCTAGTCCTGGCCCTGGGTCTGAAATGAGGTGATGCATTTGCACCGGGCACAAAGAGGGCTTTAACCACGCACACGCACACTCCTTTCCTTACCTGTTAGGTAAACCCAGGAAGTAGGCACCTGTATCCAGGGCTGGCTGTACCCTAGCTTCTCAAACTGCAAGGAAGCATGGCCTGAGATGAGAACAGGTCTTCCGGGGGCTGGTGGGGAAAGGCTACATGTTCCCTTTACCCTGGGGTGAGCGATGGGACCACATGGCCCCTTGCCTGCCTCCCCAAGGGGGAAAAACCCCACAGCCATCCCCCACTCCACGCCAGTCTTGAAATGGAAAATTTTGACCTCAGGTAGGGCTTGAATGCATGGGTCAGTTTTTAACCTGGGATCATTCCCATCATTTAGGGACTATTAACATCGGCCTACAGCCAAAGGCACTTACACAGGGCAGCCACTTTGGAAAACAGTCTGACAGTTCCTCAGAAGATTAAACAAAAGGAAAACAGTCTGGTAGCTTCTCCAAAGGTTAAACAGAGAGCCACCACCGGACCCGGCAATACCACTCCTGGGTACACACCCAAGGGAAATGAAAACGTACATACACAAAATACGTATACACTAATGTTCGCAGCAGCGTTATTCATAGTGGCCCCAAAGTAGAAAAACCCCCATTTCTATCAACTGATGAAGGGATAAACAAGATGTGGTATATCCCTAGAAGGGAATATCTTTCTGGCAATAGAACGGAACGAATACTGGCTACACACGGATGAACTTTGATGCCGAATGAAAGAGCCCTAACACAAACATTCACGTATGGATGATTCCATTTATAGGACGTGTCTACAGAGGCAAGTCTATGGAAACAGAGAGCAGACTAGGGGTTGCGTGGGGCTAGGGGTGGGGTGGGGGTAAAGGCATAATTTTGGGGGGCTTTGTTTTTTGGAGGATGATGAAATGTTCTAAAATTGATTATGGTGATCGTTGCACAACTCTGAATATATTAAAACCACAGAATTATGTGCTTTAAATAGGTGAATCGTACAATATATGAATTATATCTCAAAACTGTTGGCATTGATTTGCCTGAATGCCACGAGGGGGGATCCTCCAGCACGGGGCTGCTGGTTGACCCCTTCTAGGCAGGCCTGGCCCCAAGAAGGGATCTGCAGGGTACTGGACGAGGAGGCCAGGGTTCTCTCAGGGGCTGCAGCATAGGAAGCCCCAGGGCCAACACCTTCCTCTGTGCTTCAGTCTACCTTCCACTTACCCCTTACGGAGCTTCGTCGCACAGTATGGGGGCATCACAAGCAAACATGCACAGGGCAAGTTGACATAAATCAGGAATCAGGCTGGCAGGGACTATGGCAAACCAGGGAAGTACATGGTCCCCCAAAGGGGCAGCCACACCCAGCTCTAGCCAGTTCCAGTGCTGCCCAGTGGACACTATGACCAGAGCTGGTTTTTAATATGAAAGCTTCTGATTTTTTGGACAGAGGAAAGGATGACAAGGAGAGATGTGCAGAATCCCTGAATTCTCACTCGGGGTGGGGGCGGGCGGACGTCCGGGCACCTACCAGTGGGGCGATCCACTCGAAGAGGTTGACACTCTCCCCATCATTGATGTAGTACGCCTGGCCACTCTGAGGGGACACACAGGGAGGGGAACAGTCAGGCATCTGCCCCCCAGCCTGACGCCACCTTTTCAGATGGCTCAGCAGCTGTCTTGCCGATCTCCCCAATTCTCTGGAGCAGCCACTGGGGAGTCATGGCCATTCGCCAGCCCTGGGGACAGACCTGGGCAATTCCCTTTGAATTCTGGGGCTGCTACCCTGACTAGCTGTGTGACCTCCATAGAGTCACTCAACCTCTCTGTACCTCAGTTCCATCATCTGAGAAATGGGTATAAAATAATGGGCTCTCTTTCTTGGGCCGTCGTGAAGATTATATGGGATGGCGTATATAAAATGCTTAGTATTCGGTGACCATGACTTCAGGACCAACACCACCTACGTCACAGGGTCACTGCAAGGAGCTCTCTATAAAGAACCCCTCACCCCGAGCTTCCCTGAGCCTACAGTCCCACCGACCATCTTGAGTTGGGGAGAAAGGTGTGTGAGCTAGGAGTCCCCTAGGGCTGGGGTACCCTGCCCGCAGCCGGCTGGGAGGGAAGGCGGGGCCAGCACAGCAGGAGACTCACAGCCACGTAGCCCTTGGCCGCGGTGAGGGCCTCGGCTGCCAGCACGTGGGCCTGCACCAGATTGCGCACGTGGACCCAGTTCATCCGCGTCCTGCGGTCCCCAAATCGGAACATGAATAGCCTCTTCTTGATGTGGCTCTGGAGTGGGTGATAAACACAGACCCACACCTGGAGTGGCTTTGAATACCATGTCTATGACGGCGGCTCCCAAATTTCTAGCTCCAGGCCAGACCCCTCTGCCCCAGACCCATGTCCCGACGTCTCCATGTGGTGGTCACTTGTCTGTGTCCCGGAGCGAGCGCCTGACCTCCCAGCTCCTGTTCAAGGAGCTCCCCCATCTCATTAGACCGCACTCCGTGGCTCGGGCTGAAAGCCTGGGGCCCTCCGTTGGCCTTCCCTTCTCTCCACTCCACGTCCAACCCATCTGCAAATCCGGTTGGCTCAACTATTACACTCTGTCCAGAATCCAGCTGCTTCTCACCGCCCAGACTGCTGCCCCTCTTCTCTACCTGGAGACCAAAATAGCCTCTGAACTGGTCCCTACTTCCACCCACGGCCCCTGCAGCTGTTCTCCACACAGCCAGAGGGATCCTTCTGATTTAGATCCTGTGTCTTCCTGCTCAGAACCTTCTGGACGCCCACTCTCCAAAAGAAGTCTCAACAATGGCTGAGGAGGCCCTTCTGATCTGGCCCAGCTACTCTGACTTTGGTACTAACTCCCTTGCCCGCTCAGCTCCAGCCACACAGGCTCCCCCACCCCACGGGGGCGGCAGGCTCCCTTCTCAGGGCTTTGGACTAGCTTCTCCCTCCGCCTGGAAGGCTCTGCCACCTGTTCGATGAGGCTCCCCAGCTGCCCGGGTGCCCAGCTCCCACACCCTAATCCCCTTTCTGTATTTTTTCCATCGCACCTCAAACTTTCAAACACTCCTATCATTTACCATGTTTGTTACCCATCTCCTGTGAGTCTATGAGCCCCACAAGGGCAGGAATCGTCTGTTTTGCTCACTGATCTGTCGCAAAGCCCGGAGCAGCAACCTTTCTGTTTCCCAGGTTTGTACCCAAGCTGCCTGCTCTGTTTGGACCACCTTCCCTCTCCCACCCCATTTTCTTGGTTCATTCTTTCTTCTCTTTCCAAACAGCACAGGCATCATTCTGGACCTGCCCTGCCAGGCTCGCTCTGCTGTGCTCCCATTTTCTCCTTCTTCTCTCCACGTAGCCCTGGCCACACTGGCTCTGTGACCGGGGCATCTGTCTCCCTGACCAGGCTGTGAGCAATCTGAGGACAGGGCCTACAGTCCCTCGTAGCTATATCGCGGGCACCTGACTCTCTGGAGAGAGGCTTTCTATACGAAGACCCTTATGCTGCCAGCATGAGATGAGCCCTCTGGTCCCCAGGGAGCCCACATCTGAGTGGGGACAACAGGATCCCTCTGCCTCTTTGGGGTCATAGCTCTGAGACTCCCCGACCTGTGCCTAACCCTGGCAGGCACACACTGAGACCTTTGTTCCTGGTGGATGTGATAGGGGTAGAGACATCTCCCAGAACTAAGAGTCCCAGGCTCAGGATGTTACCCCAAGACCCACACAGTAACTGTGGACTGGAAGGCCCCGATCCATGCACATAGCAGCCAGGCTCATCCTGACCCTCAGGCCCAGGGCTGGGCTGACATACCGCTACGCGGGGCAGGTGCCTCTGCTCTTCAGGGCCATAGATCCCTGGGGGCCGGAGCACACACGTGCGCAGAATGCCTCCTCCTAGGACACAGGGAGGATGGTCAGGGGCCCGGGGAGGGGTGGACCAGCAAGGAGACACACAGAAATGCTGTCCACACCTCCTGGCCCTTACTTGGACAAGTTAGCAGGGAAGACAGGCCCTTAGGGTTGCCTTATTCAATTAATTATTCTCAGTAGATCCATTAGTCATTTAACAAACAATATTCAGAAGTTGCCCATCCTCTACCCCCAGCCCTGGGCCCTGGGAATCCAAGGATAAGCAAGAAATGGTCCCTGCACTCATGAAGCTCACAGGCCAGTAATAGAGGTAAGACCTGGATGCAGATACATATGCAGCCCATGAGTTTACCCAGCACTCAGGAGACGTAATCTCCTTTGACTCTCCTGAGAGTCAACTGCGCCCATTTTACAGATGCACACAGAGACCCTCACTACCTCATGCCAACAGCTGTCGCCCTTTGCTTTTTCTGATCCTCAGCTAAATAAGGACTGTGATGGCTCTCAGGGAGGTCCTACTATGTGCCTGGTACTCTGGTAAGCCAGGCTTTTGTCCTGCAAGGTGGGAACTGTTATTATCTCTGCTTTCTGGATAAAAGAACCCAGGCTCAGAGAAGGGATGGGATTTGCCTAAGGGCACACAGCTCAGCCTAGTGGAGCTGAGATGGGGGACGAAACTTGAGGTTCTAATGCCACAAACAGACCCTGTCTTTTCGTTCTCTCAGCCTTGGTCTCTTCATCTGGAAAATGGGTGCTCTGTTAGTGGTAGCAGCTGTACCTTCCAGACAATCCGTGGAGAAAGGAAAAGACTGGAGCCATCAACACAAGAGCCTGGGGGCTATTCCCCTTACTCTCACTGCTCTGTGCCAGCAGAGTCCCCCAGACCAACATGACGCTTGGTCCACGGCTTCCCCACTTCTCTGCCAAGGGTCCCCCGCATCGATGGAAGCTGAGAACAAGTCTCCCCCGGGGAAGTCTGGAGGTGCAGCCTGAAGGGCTGCCACAAACATATTTTTTTCCAGTCTTAAGAAAGCCTACAAAATTTTCAGTTTATCTCACAATCCATTTGTTTAAGATTTTTTAAAAATTTTAAAAATTACTTATTTGACTCTCAATCCCAACCCCTTATCTGAGATGGAGGCTTGTGGAAGACATTCCACTCTCTTGAAGCTCGGGTTCCCTGAGGGACTATGCCCCAGTTTGGGAAGCCCAGGTTACCCCATCTTCTTTTGGGGGCCCCTCCCCCTCTGCACAAGGTCCTAGGGGGCTGTCGGTCTGGATGCACCAGATGCGCCACTCTCCCCTGAGGTGATGGCCATGGCACCCAAGCTGGGCAATGACATATTCTCACCCAGGAACGTGACTCTCAGCATCACCGACACCAGGATCTAAAATCCTACAAGTGGGTTTACCCTGAAGAGACTGGTCACCAGCTCCTACGACCCCGTGTCTGGAGCTGCCCCAACCCTATATTTCCAAGCCATGGTGGTCATTTTCCTGGAAATATATTTTCCAGAAATGATCCCACATCCTTCCACAATAAGTTCCTTTTCCCGGCAAATTAGCCAGGGCCGGTGTCTTGGGTCTTAGCAAACACCCTGACTGCTTCTCCACCAACATCCTCACTTTACCATGAGGCCAGTATACTGGGTTGTGTGGTGGCCCCCAAAAAGATATGTCCACATTCCGGAACCTGTGGATATGGCCCTATCTGGAAGAGCATCTTTGCAGATGTAATTAAGGATCTCAAAATGAGATCATCTTGGATTATCTGGTGAGCCCCAAGGAATGAATGGGGCTACCCTGAGCTGGTGAAACAAGGAGATTCTCCCCTAGAGCCTTTGGAGGGAGTGCAGCCCAACCTGATCTCAGACACCTGGCTGTGAACTGTGAGAACCATGAGAGAAGACATTTCAGTTTTAAGCCACCAAGTTTGTGGTCACTTGTCCCGTTTGCACTGAGCTGAGATGTGCAGTCCTAGGCTCTGCTTCAGAGACTGGGGCCCTCCGTGCTGGGTCAGAGGCAGAGTCTCAGGGACCAGCTTGTGTTAACAGGGACTGGAAATCACCCAGGGTGACCACAGCTGGACTCCTGGAAGGCAGGTATCAGGTGAGCTTTTCTGTAAACAGCCTGCAGCTAATTTTAAACTCTGGGTCACCTGGGCTTCGTGGGGGGGGGGGGGGGGAGGTCTGGTTGCAGCTGACATTGGCCGGCGGGGCGCTGGGCAGCTACGTCACAGAGGGGCGGAGCCCAGGGTATCCATGACTCCCGACCACGGAAAACTGGGGATGCTCGTATAAATAATTCTTGGCCAAAGGATTAAGTGTCTGGTTTGCAGACTGTTGGTCCAGCCAGGGAAGGCCCCAGGCAAAGAAGAGAATTCAACCACACAGGGTCAAACCCCTAGGAAAACACAGCTGAATGTGTGTTCCTACTGGGATCAGGGGTCAAGGCCTGACAGGTCCAGGGTGCCAGGGTAGGGTGGGGAGGAACTGAGGGAAAAGAACCCATGCTCAGTGGCCTGCTTAGCTGTGGCTACAGTGAAGGATGATGGTTCAGCTCTTGGCTCTGGTGTTAGACGCCCCTGGTGTGAGGGTGCGGGGTTCAAACACCACCTCTGCCACCTAATAGCTATGTGACCTTAGCGAAGTCAGTTCACCCCTCAGCCTCAGCCTCCTCCCCTGTAAATCCACGGATTATAATTGCCAGCATCCCTCACTCTCCAAACTGGCCTGGCTCCTAAGTTTAGATACTTTAGATAGTAAGAGAAACCGAGTTTTCTGATTCTTTTTCGTTTCTGAATTTTGGAAAGCAAATAGTGATAATTTGGACAGCAAAGAATTTATCTGGATCAATCTGGCTCCTGATTTTGGAAAGCAAGGGATCCCTAAGGTTCTTAGTTCACACGGATGCTGTAAAGAGTTACTGAGAACTTTGCATATAAAATTAGCATGTAAAATAGGGCCAAGCATACAGTAAGCGCTTGATAAATGCAAACTGTCCGTATTCCTTTTTTTTTTTTTCCTTTTTAAACAGTGCCTGTTGTTATTTAATTCTCATACAAGCTCTTCGAGGTGGATTCCACTATCATCTGCATTTTGTTCCAGATGAGGAACTTGAGGCATGGAAAAAAGTATAATGCCCAAGATCACATGACAAAGGTAAGAGGTGGTGGAGCCTGGATTTGAACTCACTTCAGTCTGAGCCAGTGTGTGGGAGCAGCCACTGTGTCATACTGACGCCTGTCCATATTTTTTCCCCCAAGATTTATTTATTTGAGAGAGAGAGAGAGAGAGTGTGCAAGTGGGGGGGAGGGGCAGAGGGAGAGAGAGAATCCTGACACAGACCCCCCCACTGAGCATGGAGCCCAACACAGGGCTCAGGCCCAGGACCCTGAGATCATGACCTGAGCCAAAATGAAGAGTCAGCCACTTACCCAACTGAGCCACCCAGTGGCCCACCTATCCACATTCTATTATTACTTCTTTATAACCACAGGAGGCAATGCGGTAGGGCAGCCGAGGCCATACTATCTGGTAAATTATTGAAGGTTGAGCACTGGAGCCCTCGCTTGCATGGCCCTTCCACAGCGCTATGCCGCATCCCATATTCATAATTTTGTACTCTGTTAATCTAAAGAGCATACTTAAACCAGATCCACTCCTACGTGGCAGAAAAAAGACCCACTTCTATCTGGTCTCTTCTCCTACTCAAGACTGTTAGCAACAGGAGGGCAGAGACTGGACCTGACTTTCTTGGGACTGTATCCCCGGTGGGGTTCGGGCGCACAGCAGGTGCTCAGAATTTGTGGAATGATGAGTGACAAAGGCCCTGGGGAGCTGTCCTTTCGCAGGAAGGTGAGCCTCAGAGACACAGAAGCTAAAAGCCGGATTCCCTCATTGGGGTGGCAGCAGGGCCCCGTGATACTCACCTGGGAGAGGTGTTCCGTTGGCCGTGAGGGTCAACTGGTCAGCAATGGCTTTGGTTCGTGAGTAGTGGTCCATGTGCTGCCAGAGGACAGGGAGAAGAGAGCCACCAGGCAGGGGTCGGCGACCCTGCTGACAAGGCCTGCCTAGCCCACCAGGCACCGCGGCTGCCCCTCTGCTTTAGACCACACAGGGGTCGGATTCTGGGGACTCCCCCTGGGAAATGGCCAAGCCCTGAGCCCCAGGGCCCTTCTTTTCCCCTGGGGTGGGAGCTATGTGAGCAGAGTTCAGAGCAGCAACAAGAACCAGGGTCCCTCCCCTTAGGGAGGCTCTTGCCGGCCCCCAGGGCCTGCTCTGGGATGCAGACGCTGCAGGTGGGCTGGATGGACTATTTCCACGTAGTTCTTTAGTGTTCGTGTTTTCTTCACACACATCATCTCATTTCCTGCTTGCCATGCCCCCATGGGGGGTGGAGCGGTCATGCCCGGAGGAAGAAACAGAGACTCCGAGTAAAGTGACTTGCGCAGGGTCCCGCAGGTAGAACGTGGCCGGGTGGGCTCAAGGCCAGGTCTGCGTGATTTCAAACCCCCTGCTGGCATGACCAACTAAAACAGGAGAAGGCTCATGCTACTCAATTTTGGGGACCCCTTCTTCATGGGACTCACCCTGAGTTGTGAAGCTGACCCAGGTTTCCACCCATCCCTACCCTGTGGGCTGTGGGTCCCAGGCCCAGCAGCCCCGCCCACCCCTCCTGGAAGCCAGGTACCTTCTCCAGTGGGAAATATGGCACAGAGTCCTCATCGCCCTGCTCTATGGGCTTCCCGCCGAACGCAACATTGACGGTGCTGGTGTAGATGAGCCTTGGGACCCGCCGACGGACACAAACTGCGGTGACGGGCACACAGCAACACACACACACACACACACACACACACACGGCCAATGTGAGTACGAGGTGGCTGAGGAGGTGCCCACAGGGACCCAGCCTTGGACACACATCCTGGCCCCTGGGGCTCGCCCGGAATCAGAGGTGCTCAGGAGGGAAGGAGTGTGGGTCAAGTCCCTGCTCTGTGGGGCCCTGGGGGCCAGGCTGGCTCACTCCTCCTTCTCAGTATGGCTGTGGCCCCCTGAGCTACCTTGCCGGGGACAAGTCAGAAGAAAGTCTCACTTGATGGGGACACAGAAAAAAAGACACTCTAGAATCAGAGAGAAAAACAGCATGCCGACAAGGCAAGACATGCCCAGAGAACCCAGATGTGGGTCTTGTATTTTGGGGCCTCAGTGACTTTTCTAACCCATAATCTCTGAAATGCAAACCCCGTGCTGCCCGTGTCCCCAGACATGTTGTGGCCACACTGAGCCACCCCATGCGGGGGCCCGGGCAGGTCCGCAGTACGGTTAGGATGTGCCGCCCGCAGGCCCTCTGCTGGGGTGGGCAGGGGAAGGAGAGGAGGGTCCTACCTCTGTCCCCCTCCCCTGTCCCCAGAGCTGGGCCTGTGGCAGGAAAGGGGACAGAAGCAAGAAACACACAGCAGGTCACACTGAGCTCTGAGTGCCTACCATTGATCACTAGCTTGGTGCCTCCAACATTTATAGACTCAATCTGCTCTTTTTGCAGCTAAAAGACAAGACGGAGGTGGGAAAGTCGAGGTGCTGCTCAGGCCTGGTGGCAAAGGCCACGGAGGCCATAAGGCTGGGCTTAGGGTGGGGCCAGGCGGGGCTGCAGGATGTCCTGCTCGGGAGCAGGGATCTGGGAGGCCCGCGGGCAGTGCAGGAGCCCTGGGCCCCAGGGCCCAGCTCTGCCACTGTCTCCCAGGGCAGCCAGCAGAGTTTCCATCCCCTGCCCGGCCCTCGGCTCCCTCGTCTATAAAGTGAAGGCAGACCCCCTCGGGTGGTCGGCAGGATTGAATACACCCGTGGGACGACCTGGTACAGAGTTTGACACTGAAAAGGGACTCAAAATGTGTTGGCTCATTTCCTTACTCTGGAACTCCGGGCTTCCTTAGCTGTCAGACAGACAGGGTAACACTGTCTATGCTCCAGTGAGGTTGGGGTGGGGTGTGAAAATAAAAACACCTTGTCCACACAGAGAGAGCACTTGTGTTCCCCGGGACAGGGCAAAGCCTTTACATCTCACTTAATTCTCACAACCAACTAGGAGGTGGGTTCTGTCTCAATTTTTAAACTGTATTTATTCTCCTGGCTGTTGTTTGTAATAGGTAATACAATCACAAAGCCAAAAATAACTCATACAGGGGCATCTGGGTGGCTCAGTCGGTTAGGCGACTGACTCGATTTCAGCTCAGGTCATGATCTCAGGGTCATGCGATCGAGCCCTGCATTGGAATCCACATTCAGTACCACGTCAGCTTGAGATGCTCTCTCTCCCTCTCCCTCTGCCCCTTCCCCTCGCTGTCTCTCCTTAAATAACATATTTAAAAATATATTAAATAAAAAAATAGAATATTAAAAAAACCCCTCATACAGTAAAAAGGATATACAGGAAAAAGGAAATTTCCTTCCCACACCGGATTCCTAGCCTTCCCTGGCACCCCGCAACAGAGGCAACCACAGTTACTACTACCGTCCGTGTATTTCTAGAGATCATCTACACTTATTAACATCAGCACATATACACATGGGAGCATATAAATATTTATCGTAGCTTCTTTTTTTGTTGTTTTGTCCCCCTCAAGCAGGAGGATATCAAACGTTGTTTTCGTGCCTTGGAAATTATTCTGTTATCAGCACGTACGAGTTACTTCATTCTTTTGAATGGCTGCGTAGAATTTCAATGTGTGGATAGCTCACAGGTTATTTAAATAGTCCTTCACTGACAGGCATTTATGTCACTTCCTGTGTTTTGTTATTATAAACAATGCTGGGAATATATACAGTGTAGTGTGATTTCAGAGCCTAAGGGTAACTGTATGTTTTGACAGGTACCATCACACCGAGGAGGTTCCGACGTGAATACTGGTACAGACAAGGAAACAGAGGCTCAGAGAGGTTAACTCGCCCCAGGCCCCACAGCTAGAAACCGACAGAACTGGCATTTGGTCCCATGGATGCAAAAGGCAGGCTGGGTATCGTGTAAACCCTTCCTGAATTAGATGAAGGGCGATAATGACTACGCAGCATGAGGGGTGGGGCGGGCAGAACCAGGATCTGAACCCTGCTCTAAGTCCAGGTGTTGCATGTGGGGGCTCACCTTCTCAGCCCCGGACATTCCATAGGATGCCACGTGGAAGACACAGTCCACCCCTTCGAAGGCACGATACAGGGCTTCTTCATCACGGACGTCCGCCTGAAACAGAGAAGGAAGAGATGGGGACAGGATGTTTGGGTCCAAGGCAGAGATACCAACCGTGCACCTTGCCAGGTCCCAGAGCCGGTCCCCTGACCCCACCCTGGCCAAGCACCTGTAGGAGAGGCTGCATGATGCTACAGGGCCTCATTGTCTTCATCATCGTCATCGGCCCCAGTTATCAAGCTAAGTCATAGGGGCTGTGGTTGCTGTTTTAAGTGCACTGTTTCACTGACTCCCCTTGTGGGGAGCCTACTTTCCCTGGATGAGGACTCGGAAGCTCAGACATGTGGAGCCTTGTGGCTATGGCTGCCCGGCTGGGAAGGGCCAAACTTAACTTGTCCCATTCCAATACAACGCCACTGGTTTTACACCGGACGCTGTCCCCAGACCTCCACCACCAGCCTGGGCCCTCTACCCATCCCCCAAGATGCTCATCACTGCACCTGGATGAACTTGGTCCCCGGGGACAGCTCCCACTGCGGTCTGCGGATGTCAAGCAGTAGGACAGAACTGCCACTCTTGGCCAGGCTGGAACCCAGGCTAAAGCCCAGGTAGCCTCCTCCTCCAGTCACCAGAACCTTCTGCCGAGGGGCCTGCATGTGTGTGGCCTGAGTCTTCTGCTGCAGTGCTGATGTGGGGGCTATCTCTGGCTCACTGGGTTTGGGCCCAGTTCCCGTCTGGGACCCCCGTCTGGGCCCAGGCTCTACCCCTGGCCCAGGTAATGGTGCAGCTCCTGGCCTAGGTACCGGCCCAGGTACTGCTCCTGACCCAGGCCCCAGACCCAGGCCAGGTCCTGCAGCAGCACCAGGCCCTGGCCTAGGTCTGGACACAGCACCAGGCCCCGGCACAGGTCCAGACCCAGCACCATGCACCAGTCCAGGTCCTGAAGCAGCACCATGCCCTGGCCTAGGTTCAGACACAGCACCAAGCCCTGGTCCAGGTCCTGAAGCAGCAACAGGCCCTGGTCCAGGTTCTAGAACCACACCAGGCCCTGGTCCAGGTCTGGACACAGCACCAAGCCCTGGTCCAGGTTCTAGAACCACACCAGGCCCCAACCCAGGTCCTGACACAGCACCAGGCCCCAGCCCCAGCCCCAGAACAGTAGTAGGCCCTGGTCCAGGTCCTGAAACTGCACCAGGCCCGGGCCCAGCCCTGGGCCCAGGCCTGGACTCAGACCCCAGGCCTGACACTCCTCCCCAGGCCTGGCAGACAGGGCAGCTCTTCTCGCCCTGGCCTGCAGCTTTGCAGGCTTCTGAGGAGGAGCCTGCTGAGTTGGGCTTCATCCTCTACTGAGCCATGCGGACCGAGGATCTGTCCACCTGTAGAGAAAAACAAAAGAAAGAACATTCTAGAATTGTCTCAAGTCATGTGGATTATCAAAAAAGGGGAATTCCTGGTGGGGCTTAGAGATGCTCTGACTTCCCAGTGAACCTGTCCCTTTCAGAATTTTGAGAACTTTCAAAGTGGCTGCTGCCTCCCTCAGAGTCAGAGACAAGGCAGTTAGGCCTTGGGTTTTACAGCTGGGGAAACTGAGGCCCAAAGTCACACTGCATGGCTGAGGTTTACACCAAGCATTCTTGATTTCTCTACCAGTTCCTTAAAATCCCAGTTCCTGTGGCATACCAGAGGAAGACAGATCAAATCAGGGGAACCCCACCAGACTGAGAGGTGACTGCTTTCTGACTGGAAGATAGGGAGGGCTTCCTGGAGAAAGAGGCAGAAGGAAGAGGGGGACAGGAGGATGAGGAGGAGAGAAGGAGAAATAGAGGGAGAAGATGAGGCGGAGGAATGCACATGGGATCCAAAAGGGCTCTGTGCTCGGAAACCCGCCCATGATTCCAAGAGCTTCACCACCTCCTCCCTGACACCTGCTGCCTCTGCTTCTTCTGGGTGCCCCAGCCGTGCAGGTGGCTAGCGCTACACGTCTGTCCAAGCCCTCTGCTGGCTTCAGGGTCAGGTGTGTGAACCCTGGGTCCAGCACTGAGGGTCCTGTTGTCCTCCCTCCAGAAGTTAGATGAGCCAGGCTGTCAGTCACTGTCACCTTCATCATGCCACCCCCCCCTCCTGCTCCATCAGAAGACAAGGCTTGCACCAGGGGCCGGATCCTCATCATCACTATTGATCAAGGCAGTAACCAGTATGGTGGGCCAGCCGTTTGCCAGGCCCTGTGCATATGGAGATGGGCATCTCTGCCCTGCATGATGCCTATCGGCTGTAGAAAAGAACGGGCACTGAGTGATGATGATGAGCCCCGTGGTTGTTGCGGGTGATGTCATGGGGCAGGGACCCTGACAGCTATAAGGACTGTATTTTTTAGTCTCCGTTGTCACTGCCCTGCTCTCCAAAGTTCCAGGTGAGGGACCTGGTCACACCCTGCGCAAACACTGGTACTCATGGGTTTAACAGTGGGGAGACACCCCAAATCTGAGTCATCACAGGGGATGACTCTAATTCCCCCGTAAGGAGGTGAGAGGATGCAGCCCCACAGTGGAGCCCTTCCCTACCCAGGACTCTGTTCTGGGGACTGGTCTCTGAGACCAGAGCCATCTTTCTAGCCTATGGGGAGGTTTTTTGTGTATGTGACGAAGACTGGGTGTTCCCTTAGGCAAAATCCTTAAAATCTCACTGCACCTCGGTATCCACAGCTGTAAAATGGACCCAAATAACCCTGGCTGCTCCGTCTGCCTCACAGGGTGGTCATGAAAGACCAGATGCCAGAGCCCTTGGCAAACCACGGGAAAGCATGCTCCAGGAGGGCCTTGTTCACTGCAGTGTCCCAGCACCTGCAACGGCGCTGGCGCCAACCAGGTGGTAAGTAGCTGCTGACTGCGTGAAACCACTATGACCTCTTCTGCATCTGGGAGCACCGTGGGTGAGGACTGGGCTGACCCCTGCCTTGGCTGCACTGAATTCCCCTGGCAGTCCTGAGCGTTAGAGGCTACTGTTCCCATCACCCAGAGCTAGAAAGTGAGGCTCAGAGAACATTCGCGAACTTTGATGGGATCTCAATAAATGGGTGGGCCTGGATTCAGGTCACTGGGGACCCAGAGTGGGGTTTGGTGAAAGGAACTGGGGAAGGGGCGTCAGGGACCCACCCCGGCCGTATTGCCTCGCGGGACTTCCGGGAGAGGGTGCCCCGCACTCCGAGAGCAGCCCCAGCCGGGCAGCTCCGGGCGTGTCCTCTGGGGACCCCCTCACCACTCCCCCTGCCCACGGAGCCCCCGCAGCCTCCGCTGCGCTCACCGGGTCGGGCTCCCGCGGCGCTGCGTGCTCCCGGCGTTCCGTCCACGGTCTCAGCACGGAGCCCGGGCGCTGCGGGACGGCCGCCTCCCGGGGCGGGGCCAGGCTGGGCACCGGGACCGCCCCGCAGCGCCCGCCCCTCGCTCGCCCTGCACCGCCCCACCCGCGCCTCCCGCTCTCCGTGCCCTCTCGGCTCGCTCTCCGCGCCGCCCGATCCCTGCGCGAGAACGCCCGCGTTACTTAGGGCGGCGGCCGCAGGCTTTCACAGCGAGGAAACTGAGACCGGTCGAACAGGCAGGGGGTGCAATGGGCCTAGCTCCGGGTGGGGAAAGGACGCAAAGCGCCTGCGCGCCAGGCCTATCCTGCCGCACAGTGGTCCTAGAACAAGAAACAATGTTTCTTCACCCCCTTCCCCACCCGTCTGTTCCCCCCTCCACCCCTGCACGTTCCTCTCCGGGCAGCCTGCAGCCTGCCCTCCTCTCTTCCTCGGCCACCTATTCATCACCCCACTATTCTTCTATTCACCTTTTTGCCTATTCGTCCATTTTCGCACGCAATTTTTGTGTGTGTGTCCATTCATCTATCCATCCATCCCTCATTCTGTCTTTCCACCTATCCACCCAGCCTTCCATCCATCCAGTCATTCCATGTATCTTTCTTTCCTCCCGTTCACCAATCTGTCTTCCTTTCTCGTATTCTCCCACCCATCTCTGGGTTCATCCGTCCTCTGATGCGGTCATTTCACGTTTAATGGGGGCTTTGCGCTGGGGCACCGCTGGATCACAGCATCCCTGGAGAAGCCCTCTGCAGGTGGCAGGCATGAGCCTGGCAGCTGGCGCTGCTCCTATAGGAGCTCTGAGCCCTGAACCCAGAGGCCTGGTCACTTCCGCCTGAAGAGGCCACTGGAAAGGCTGCACCCGTGTGGGGAAGAGAAAAGAAAGTCTTGGCCAATGCATGCTGTGTGCCGGGTGGTAAGGTATCTTGCCGAATCATCACAACTCTGTTTTGGCCCAATTTTAGAGGTGGGGAAACAGGATCAGAGAGATGGAAAGAGGCTCGGAGTGTGGTGGGAAAAGGCCATGGGGGTCAGCCCTGGCTGTGAATCTTGGCTTTGCCACTTTCTTGCTCTGTGTTTCTGGGCAGCTACCAGACTCCGTGTCCTCATCCGAAAATTGGAAAAGTCACGTGCTTTACAGTGGGACATTGTTATATGCCGGGTATGGTGCCTGGCCAGTCAGTGCTCAGCCCACGGCAACTGTTATCATTGTATAAGAGGTTGGGATTCAAACCGAGGTCCTGTGCTTCGCTGTTTCCCAAACCATGTCCAGACCATGTCCATCACTCCGTTCCCAAAGACCAGCCTCTCCTCTCCCACCAGCTGGGCCTGGGGACTCATATCCCCAGGCCCAGCTGGCTGTTGTTGTCCATAGTTACAAGTTGAATTGTGTACCTGCCCCCCTCCCACCACCCCCATCCCCTCAATTCGCATGTTGACATCCTCACCTCCAGTACCTCAGAGTGTGACCTTGGAAATAGAGTCATTGCAGATCTTGTGGTCATGAAAGATAAGGTAATAGGGAGCAGGGCCTAATCCAGTACGACCAGCCTCCTTATGAAAGTGGGAAATTTGGACCCAGATGTGCACGCAGGGAGAGCATCATGTGAAGATTGGAGTTAGGCTGCCACAAGCCAAGGAACTACAAGGAACCAGGAGAGGGGCCTGTCACAGAGGCTCCCGAGTGCCTTCAGAGGGAACCGGGCCCTGGCGGGACCTTGATCTCGGGCTTCCAGCCTCTTCAGCTGGAGACAATCCGTTCCTGTTGTTTCAGCCGCTTATTTTGTGGTATGTTGTTATATGGTAGTTGTTACGACAACACCAGCAAAGCAATACAAACACCAGAGGTCATTTTCTCTATGTCCGTAGAGGTGACGCGGAAGGGCAGCTACCCGAGCCAGTGACCAGACCGAGATGCACGGGGGCAGGGGCTGTGGTCACTGCTGCCTCCCTGGGCCCAGCGTGGAGCCTGGCCAAAGCCAGGGCTTGTCAAGCTTCAGTGAACTGTGGTTTGTTTGGGTTTTTTTTTTTAAACAATTGATGAATTTTTACTTCCTAGATGAAGATCTAGAACATTTCCAGCACCCCAGATGTCTTCAGTATGCCCTTTACCACAGGGTAACCACTATTCTGACTTCTATTGCCAACGAGAGTTTTGAACGTGATATAAATGGAATTACACACTATGTACTCTTCTTTTGCAGGACATTGTTCGTAAGAGTGAGGCATCTTGTTGAATGTAGTTGTAGCTCCTTTTTAAAACTGATGTGTAGAAACGTACACTGTACCAATGTCTCACAAATGTATCAGATCGTACAAATGTATCACAATGTCTTTGTCCATTCTACCATTGGTGGACATCTAGGTTGTTTCCAATTTTTGGCTCTTATGAATGAAGCTGCTATAAACATTCTCGTATATGTGTTTTATGGAATACATGCACTGGTTTCTCTAGGAGTGGAATTGCTGAGTCATAGAGTAGGCGTACGTTTTCCTTCAGCAAAAATTATCACACAGTTTTACCAAGTGGTCGAACCAATTTACACTGCCCCCACTCCACCCGGCAATGCATGAGAGTTCTAGTTGCTCCGTATCTTGATATTGTTAGTCTTTTTACTTTGTGCCATTCTGGTGGGTGTGCAGTGGTATACCATTGTGGTTTTAATCTGCATGTCACTGTAAAGCTGTTGAGCACCTTTTCATAGACCTATTCTCCATTCGTACCTGTTTGAGTGTTCTGTCCATTTAAAAGAATTAGGATATTTATCTTTTTCTTATTATCTTATTATCTATTTCTTATAAAGACATTTATCCTATTTCTACATGAAGAACTTTTGGAGTTCTTCATATTTTCTGCATATGAATCTTTTTTTATCTTTTTTTAAAAAAGATTTTATTTATTTATTTGAGAGAGATAGGAGAGAGAGCACAAGCGGGGAGAAGAGGGAGAAGGAGATTCCCTGCTGAGCAGGGAGCCCGACGTGGGGCTCAATCCCAGGACTCTGGGATCACGACCTGAGCCAAAGGCAGATGCTTAACCAACTGAGCCACCCAGGTGCCCCTGCATATGAATCTTCTAATAAAGTTTTATATCACCAACAACTTAGACACACATACAGATGAACCAATCATCACTTCAGCTTAAAAGCCATTTTGGTCCTATTTAATTAAATATAAGCAACTTTTTGTCTCAGAAAGTGATCCCCAGACCACATAATACATGACATACTCATTTCATATGCACAGAGTAGGGCTGAGCCCAGTGGACCCAGCCTGACTTTCACTGCTTGAGCAGAGTGCTCTCTCTGGACTCAGCTCCAGAGCAGACTTTAATTCAGTTTGGTTGAACAGGGAGGGGAACAGGTGGTAAGGCCTACTTGTTTCTTCTCCCAAGATGGGCTGATGGTGAGTCTGCATCACCCCCGTGGAGCAGGGTGGTGGGAAGCACAGAGTGAGGGGACCAGGGTAGAAATGACATCCTCTGGCTGGTTTCTAGAGCTGGGCTCCCACAACTGAGCCGGATGATGACAGTTTACTACATCTGCCCCGTGGCAGCTTCTGGGGACCTAGAGATGGTGAGGACACCAGCCTCGTCCTGGGGGAGCTCACAGTCCAGAAGAGTTGGCAGGGAAGCAAGGAAGCATGACACGGAGTGCTGGGCATAATAAGTGCTACATGTCACTGCTGTGAAAAGGGATGTTTGGTCAGGATGCAATGGAAGGAAGGCTGGAGGCTCCCAGCTCTTGATGGGCCTCAGGGACATCTTCACAGTGGAGCTGAGGCCATTCGAATCAGCAGGAGTCACCAGGCAGAGGGTGCTAAGAAGGGCGTTCCGGGCAGGGCTTGGTGCAGAGCTTCCCAGTGAGTGACAATTCTGTGGCTGGAGTGTAGGGTGTGTTGGGGGACAGGGCGGGAACGTTAGGGTGGACCCAGGATGGCAGAGCCTTCCCTCCCTCAGCTTCCAGGGAGCCCTGGCACCTGGGATCATGTTTCCTGGGGATGAACTCTGGGTTACAGCTTTCCCAGGGCCAATGTGTGCTCAGTGAGTGATTATTTGTAGGGTGGTCTTTCCGTTTAAAGGCATCATTTCTGGTCCCTCCCCATAGGGACTACTGTCCATGGAACAGAGCATGCCGTCTGGCCCTTGGTGGGTACTTACAAGATGGAGGGTCTATCTCTTCCTCTTACCTGAGAATGCTTGTCTAAAAAGGAGTAACATTTGGTTCTGTGTTGTTTTTCTTCTGGAGCCGGGACCTAGTGGATGGGAGGTGAAGTAAGATGGTCCCCTTGATGCCCAGATTTCTGGGCCTGGTGGGGAGAAGCAGGGCAGGAGTTCTCGGAGGAAGGCTGCCATGACTAGGGTAGACCCTGTCTTGAGGAGGCCCGGGGTCTGGGTGGGCTGGAGCCACGAGGCAGGTGGGAGGGGCTGCTTGAAGGGCGTACCTGAAGGACTGGGCCTTCCAGAGGAAGCTTCTGGCCTTGGTGATCTCCTGGGCCAATTTCCTTAAATCATCTCCTTCAAACAGTGGCAACACGGGATCCTTGGAAAGGGGGGAAGGAAGGCGAAGTTAGATCTGTTAAATGACTGCATGCAACTGAAAATCCAAAATCTCAGCAGAAAAATGTTAGAGTTCGTCAAATGCGGCCTCCCACCCAGGTAGGAAATCTGTGGGCCTTGGTTTGCATACCTGCAGGGACAAAGAGCTCACCACCTGCCAAGGCAGTCATTCTGCAAATGGGACACTTTGAGATAAGGTGTCTGAGAGTCTGTGTCAGGAGTGGGCAGGCTGTGGCAAACTGAGATGGTCACTGAACTTCACTGAAGTCGGCCCCTGTCTTCCCAGCAGAACAGAAGTGGTACATGTTCCTTATTTCACTGTTACTCGGAGAAATCTGTTCTGCCCTTTCCCTATTGCTTCTAGTAAAACCAAGCTTCACAGACATGCTTTTTTCCTATTTCAACCAGTGGAATTCCAGAGGCTGGCGTTAAAAACACAAATTCTCACGATCAGCAAGAGAATGAGTTATGCAAAGCATTTGACTTCAAAAATTATGCCATGTCCTGTGATATGTACTTTAACCTCCAAAAAGAAATCTGGAAATCTGGTTGTTTGTCTTACTTGATCATTTGTTGCCTTGAAAGTGTTATAATTGACAGCACCGCGTTCCTAAAAGGCATACACATGTGCATAACTTTTCCGTCAGACCACAAGAGGGTGGTTGGTATTCTCCTCTTATCTCGCATGCAGGATGGAAGCTGTGACTTTACGGGATTTACTTCTTAGGTCATTTGATCTGTGTTTCAATGAACTGAACACAGGAGATGGAAATAGGCGCGACTCAAAGCAAAGAGGTTAACGGCGTGGGTGTCTGGGCTCCGGCTTTACCATTTGCTATGTCGTTAGGTGTATTCCTATCCCTTACTGAGCCTATTTATTCATCTGTTTAGTGGGTATAGTAATGGTCAAGAGGCTTGGAAGGATAGTCTATATAGAGCAATGCGCCTGCACAAAATAAGTGCTCGATGAATGTGAACTGTTCTATTATTTTTTAAAGATTTAATTTGATTTATTTATTTTAGGGAGAGAGAGAGAGAGAGAGAGAACACGTGTGTGTGAGGGAGGGAGGGGTAGAGGGGGAAGGAGATGGAGAGAGAGAGAATATTAAGCACACTCCATGCACAGCACAGAGCCCGATTTAGGGCTTGATCTGACGACCCTGAGATCATGACCTGAGCCGTAATCAAGAATCAGCCCAATGGACTGAGCCACTCAGGCGCCTCTGAACTCTTCTATTATTAAACGACACCTCCACACTCTGCTTCTTTCCCACCCTGAGGAGAGCCAGCCTAGAGGAAGAGCAGCAGGGAAACCAAACCCCTTCTAGCCAATGCTTTCTAGTCTCACAGGAGAAGCAGAGATCTTTCCAGTTAGAGGAGGAAAAAAACCCCACCTCTGTGGACATCACATGGAGACATTTGAACAGACTTCACTCCGTCACTCCGCAAACCTACCCTTTCATCCACGAAGCCCTTGGTCAGCAGGCCATGGATTTTGAGGAGAGTGTCCTCGTCAACGGGGCAGTGGTAGCGGCCCCCTGTGAGGGCGGCCAGGTTTCTCAGGAAGTCAGCTGCTGCCCTAGTTGGGAGAACAGAGGTGCTGGGGCCAGGCCCACTGACTGGCCAGGCAAGCTCCCTGCACCCCTAGCCCGTGGGGAGCTCAAGTCTGCCGGGCAGTTGGCCTTGGGCCTGGAGGCTCTGGGCCCTTGAGACCATGTTGGCATCACAGGCCCAGTGGTGGCAAGAAGCGGATTGGCTGCTTTCATGTCACCACTGAGCGTGAAAACACACGGTCAGCACACGGTCCTTAATCCAGCCGGTGCCTGCTCCTCTGTGTTAGGCCTGGCAGGGACATGGGTGTGACCTGTATGGAGCTCATGGTTTAGACAGCTCAAATACGCCCCCAACTCATCACAGTTTTGCCAATAACATGAAAGTCTTTTTCTGAAGGAGCAGAATCTCTCTGGTCTAACACATGTTCCTCTACGGTGATGGTTTGTAAAAATAACCATAACAATGCTACTTTGAGCTCTTTCCCCTCAACAGTCACCAGTGGGCTCCTGAGGAACATCAGGAGGGAGAATACGGTGCGTGCTCACAGGAATCCGTGCACACCCGTTTCCAGGCTGGAGAAGAGTCGGGAGAGCGGGTTCTTGGAGGTGGAGAGGGGGCTTTCACTCTGGCATAACACCTGCCCGGGCCCTTCTCATTTCTCATTTATGGGTCAGGGGGTCCGGGAGTGATCAAGGTCTAAGGGGAGACCCTGGACTGGGCGAGTTGCTCAGGGCCTGGGCCTCACACATGCAGCCAAGGGAGAGGAGCAGAGCTCGGACCGGCTCCTTCTTGCCCACCTGCCTGAGCCGTTCAGGGAAATGGTGTGCATTTTCACATCTCTCTTCTCCGTGAGTCTTTGGACTTCACTCAGAATAAGGCTGCAGCTCGTATCTGGCTTCCCGTCGGTCAGGAGGTACAATCCTTCCACGTTGTGAAAACTGAGGGCTTTCTGAAAGAGCAGGGGCAGGTCGTCTGGCTCGGGGTCGGGGATAGGCGCTAACCGGGAAGGGTCAAAAGCAACTGCCTGCTGTTCCCAGGGAAAATGCGTCTGATTGGATCCCACTGACTTGTCTGTTAAGGGTGAGAGCCCCACCCCTGCTTCAGCCTACCACAGACCAAGCAGGCTGCCAGGTTTAGGAGAAAGAGCACAGCCCACTTCCGGGCTGGTTAACCCCTGCGAGTCACTTAACCTCTCTGAGCCACTGTGTCTTCGTCTATGATGTGAGAACAAGAATCCCTTTCTTGCTGGGTTGTTGGGAAGATGAGAAAGGTAACACTTATTAAATCTGAAAGTGCCCTTTGTAATTTGAAAGGCTCGTGCAGTATCCGTATAGGGGGTGAGGGTATTTCTGTTTGGCTGATGGGGTTGGGTTCAGTAGTAGAACTTGCCAGTAACGCGTGCAGGATGGAGGTGCTCCCCTGAGCGTGCAGGTGGGTCACCCACTGCATGGCCTCGTGGCATGCCGCATCAGTGGTCTCCACCAGAGTGTCCCGCCACAGGTGCAGGTCCTCCGCAAAGCTGAGCAGGTTGAAGCTGGGGAGTGGGGAGAAGAGGTGGGGGGCAGAGAGGAGGTGAAAGGGAGTGGCTAGAACATGGCTGGTTGAAGTAACCCCCGTGAGGACTGTTCGTGCCTATCAGCGTCAAGCCCCCACAGCGAGCCCCGGGGCCCCTCGGGGAGAAGGAGAAGGTACACACCTAAGATTCCAGATGGAGACTGAAATAGATTAACATCCCACCTCGGCCACTTAGAGGGTACGTGATCTCTGGCAAATTACTCAACCTAAGTCCTAATCTTTTCTGAAAAATGGGGATAATAATGGCAATACTTCATGGGGGCGCTGTGAGGATTGAACAAAATCATGCCTGTAAAGTGCTTGGCAAGTGGAACGTGCTCGATAAATGTTTACTCTTATTAATGAGAAGGCAAGAATGAGTCCCAGCCTAGGAGAGTCTCCTGCTGTCTCCTAGCGTCCACCTTTGTGGGTAGAGAAAACAAACAACCCTGAACCCAACTCTCTTAAAAAATCAAGTTCAGCTGAAATCCACAATTGAAGGCCACCTGGTGGTTCCTTTGCTCTGCCTGCGATCGTCCCGGGGCCCGAGCTGGATTTCTAAAGGCTGTTATACTTCTGTAAAGGGTGCAGTGCTCCTTACTGCTCAGTTAAGCTATGCCTCCAGGCCTCGTGAACGGTGAAGAGGGAGGCCCCACAAACCGCCCCTTTTATCGTCCTGCCCCACACCCACTCATGCCCCTGCCTCTCACCTGTCACAGCGCTTCCTCAGCTGCTCCCAAATCAGCAGCACCAGCTCCGTCTTCACCTGCTGCAGGTGGGGGCCCACGGATCCCGACGTGTCCACCAGGATGCACACTTTGCTCTCCAAAATGGTGCCAAACAGTCGGCGGCTCCCTGCTCCAAGGTGGTGGGGGCAGAGGCAGGGAAGGAGTGAGGGGTCTCTCCCTCTCCACCCCCGCGGTGGTTATTCTCACAGCAGCTGTCAAGTACAAGGTCTGCCAAATACACCTGTTGCCTGACTGATCACCGATCAATGTCAACCCACTGGGAGATGGCCTTTGTGGTGGTGTTGGCAGGGTGTCAGTTGTCCAAGGGCAGAGCCGGTCAGTGCTGTGGGCTTTGGGAGGTCAAGATTTCAGCTGTGGCTTTGCCTGTGATCTGTGATCACTTGCACAAGTGGTTATAATTGCTCTGGCGTTGGGGCGCCTGGGTGGTTCAGTCGGTTAAGCATCTGCCTTTGGCTCAGGTCATGATCTTGGGATCCTAGGATTGAGCCCCGCATTGGGCTCCCTGCTCAGCGGGGAGTCTGCTTCTCTCTCTCCCTCTGCTCCTCCCTCCTGCTCGTGCTCTCTCTCTCAAATTAAAAAAAAAAAAAATCTTAAAAAAAATTGCTCTGGCCTTGAGTTTCCCCATCCCTACAATTGAGTGACGGTGCAAAGCAGTGTTACAGTATTGTTTGGAGCTGGGAAAGATGTTACAGAGCACGGAGTCCATCAGCTGGTCAACAGAAATCAGCGGAGCGTGGCGCTGAGCCCTCATGGAGCCGAGACTCGGGCAAGGAAGACAGATGTTAGATCAGCGGTTACAGCTCTCCGAGGCTTCTGACAGAGTGTCGTGCGGCACATCGTGGGGGGATTCTGAATTCCATGGGTGAGCTACCCCTGCAGGAGGAGTGGCAGCTGGTGCAGGAAGAGGTGGAGGTGTGGAGGGGACAGCCTGGGAAAGTCTAAGCTGGAGGAGGAGGGCTTGGCGTGCTCCGGGACCTAGAGAAAGCCCATGCAGGGACTCAGGACCACTGGAATGGAGAGACCCGTGGGGAGAGGGACAAGAAGTGAAGCTGGTGACGTGGTAAAAGGATTTGGGATTCATCCCAAGGGGAAACAGAGAGGGCCAGTGGCTGGCCCGGGTCACACAGACCAGCAGTGACCGCTGACATTCATACCCACATCCTCTGATCCACACTTTAGCCAGGCAACTGCTAACCCTATCCTTCCTGCTCCCCAGGGCTGAATATGGAGGTCACCCAGGGGAAAGCCGAAGGAACAGAAGAGGAAGCATCCAGCGTTCTCTAATCACACCTCAGGAACCTCCCTGGAGGCCGTAGTAGAAACAATGGAAAAACTGCCACAGAAAAGATGGGCTGCTCTCCAGGAAAAGGTGGACGGAGCTGGCTGGAAACCCCTGCCCATCGACTCCTTTGGGGTGTTCTCTGGCAATACTCATGTCAACATGAGGACAAGAGGGAGCCATCCTGAGGCATGCGAGACGTTCTGTGAGGATGGCCAACCATCCAGGCAGTCCGGGGACCTCCAACCACAAATGGACGGCTGACCCCTTGTAGGAACCGGATGGTGGAAACATAGAGCAAGTCCCCAAGCCCTATCGTTTTTACCTCCCCAATCTCTCCGACTCCACCTCCTTCATCCATCTCCATCACCCTCACCTCTTCCAGCTGGCCTGGTCTTTCTTTTCCCTGGGCTACTGTGAGTTTACCTGACTCCACTCCATCCCCTCAACAGTTTATAGTCTACCCGACAACCAGTGGGATCATTGCCCATGCTAGCTCAATCACTTTCCCCTCATTTACAACATTTAGTGGCTTCCAATTGCTCTTAGGACAAGGGACAAAGCCCGGGAATGGCCTCGTTTCTCTGGGATGGTCTCATCCTTACTTGCCCTCATTCTCAGCCACACTGGCTTTCTTTTTTTCTTTATTTAAATTTATTTAGAGAGAGAGAGAGAGAGAGAGTGTGTGTGAGTAGGGAGAGGGGCAGAGGGAGAGGAAGAGAGAGAATCTCAAGCAGACTCCTCACTGAGCAGGGAGCCTGACTCAAGGCTCAATCTCACGACCCTGAGATCATGACCTAAGCTAAAATCAAGAGCCAGATGCTTAACCAACAGAGCCACCCAGGCGTCCCTCACACTGGTTTCTGTTTAGTCTTTGTATTCAGCACCCCCCAGACCCCAGCACCTCAGATATGCCTGTCTTTCCTCTCTTTGCCCAGCTAACATCTATTCACTCTTCAGATCTTGGCTCAAATATCACCTCCTCAGGAAAGCCCTCCGTGATCTTCCTGTCCAGGCCTGCCACCCCCTTAGAGGCTCGCACGGCACCATGCCCATCTCCTCTGTACGTGTCACTGTGGTGACATTAGACTTATTTGTGAGACTCTTTGGTTAATGTCTGTCTCCTAAACTGCATGCTCCATGAGCTCAGGGACTGTGTGGGGTGTCAACTTCCACCATCTCCCCAGCGCCTGACAGGAGAGCAACACGTATTTGTTGAATAATGAATGAATGAGTGAATAAGTGAAGTAGCCCTGGGTTTTGAAGTGTTGGTGGCGTTTGAAGTATTAGGTGGCACTGGGGTGCGCACGTGTATGTGAGCGAGGGACTCAGCTCCTGCTGAAGAAGGAGTAGCGGCATCGCTGGTCTTCACACCCTTCCCAGCAGTGAACGTGCACTGGGATTGGAGGGAGGCACGTGACCTCTTTGCCCCACGTCAGCCTCTGACCCGACAACTGCACCTGGAGCTGGAAGCCCCCTCCAGGGGCTTTGGGAAGCACAGTCATCGCTCTACCCCACTGCACATGGTCTGTTTTACCAGGTTCTACTGCAGAGGACTGGACCTAATGAATTTGCACAGGATCCTGAGGGCCCCCCCCCAGGGACCTCTATAAAAGCCTCTTTTACTCCTTCCTCCTGTTGTCCCAGGAACCGTCCAGTCCCCAAAGCCTCAACGCCCTCCTGTCCAGCTCTAGCTATCTTCCTGGCCTCTTGAACTTGATGCTTCTGACCCTCTCTCGATCCCCAGCCCACCCTTCTCTAGGATGTGAGTGTGGCTCTCCTGGGCCAGCCCTGCCGTTAGCCTGCCCCGAAGGGGCCTTGGTGCTCTTTGGACAGAAGAGCGGGGGGATTCTTCTCTGCCAGGACCCCTCCCATATCTACCCTCATGGACCGGTTCTGTGGGATCCAATCAATAATCAATATTGACTTGAGCCTCTTGAGAGTGAGCACCCCAGTCATGTCCAGGAAGGCAAGGGGTGGGGGACGTGGCCTTGCAGGGTGGGCCTAGACAGGTCTGGGTTCTCTCTGGTGCCCTTTGGCCCATGTTCCACCTCCCTGACATCCAGTAGCTTGCCTGACCTCGGAACCCAGAAATCATGTTGTACCTGGATGACCCTCCTGGCCTCACCCTTGACCTGACAGTTTGTGCACCTGCCTGGGAAAGACTGACCCTGGTCCCCGGGGTTGACCTTGCACTTCCCCTCATGCCGCTCCCACCCTCCAGGATGGCGGGCAGACTCACCAGACAGCAGCCACTGCAGCCTCTGGACATAGCGCCTCAACACCTTCTCCAGGCCCGTGATGTATGCCTCGATTTCCCTGGGCGTCCACTGGATATGTCTCACTATCCCCTGGATTAAGGCAAGCCAAGGCGAATTTCCCCCCATCAGCTATGGCTTCAGATCCCCATCACTGCCGTAAATGGTTCAGTCGGTTGTGGTTAATAATTTCCAAAACATCTATTAGGCATGTATATATTTGCTTACAGGCTTTTTTTCTTTTATCAAACTACTAGATTTATCATTCTAAAAGGAGTAGGGGAATTGGGATGATGGTTTTGTGGCAAATGTGGTCACTCCAATAATAAAAAACATAGCATCTCTAAATTTTAAATTAGAAAACCCTAATGGTAGGACAGGAAGTCCAAACATGTCAAACTAAAAGATGACCACAGACAGAGAAGGGGACAGACAGCCTGATAAAACACCCATAAAACCTTTCTGGTGAATAATTTTGAATTTGGTGGCTACTGTTGGCTTTCTAGTTTCCCCTAACGTTGATAATGTGTAAAATGGCAAGGATAGAAAGTGGGATCTTCTAAAAAAAAAAAAAAAAAAAAAAAAAAAAGACAACCAAAAACCAAAAAGAGAATGATTCGTTTGTCATTTGTACTAAATTTCCTTGCTCCAGGGTCAAAGCAATGAAAAAAAATTTACCCAAAACTACAAACTAGAGAACACTGTCACCTCTCCCTGGGGTGGGGAGGAGGGAAGCCTCTGGTCTCCGCCAACCTGACAGAACCATCAACAGAACTGGGGTACAGAGTTCTGGTGAGTTCTTCAGCCACTGCCCCATTCTCAGGAACTGTTTCTAATTCCTGAGCTGCTGTGGAGCGTGTCTATCTCAGGGGTGGGGGGGATTGGGGGGTGGGGGTGTCAGGCCCTCCAGGGGTTGGCTTTTTTTCCAGCGGGATCTGCATTTCCCATTTGCTGAGAGCAATCCCACTTTGTGGCTAGAAGCAGGAAGAGAAGCCTCGGCACAGACACGCACATGGAGTGCCCCCAGCACACTGCACGGCTTGTGGCTGATCGCAGGCAGGGGGCGGGAGAAAGGGAAGGACAGCAACAAAACCCACAACTCACATTGATTTCTATGCTGGGCAGGACGCTGCAGTATTTGGCTGACGCCAGCCCCGGGACTGACTTTTGATGAGTGCAGCTGGGACCCATGTATCTGGAGATTTCCATTTTCAGTTTTTTTAGCCCGTAATTTGCTACCCACTGGAGAATAAAGGAAAGAACGATTATCTTGGGTAATGTAGGCTTAATTGAATGATGGTCTGACTCATCGATAAAAACCTCGTGTTTGAAATCTGTCTTGTGTTTGAAATGTGGGGTTTCTAGGTCCTCACCAAGTATCCGCTGCCCGTGGATTCCCTCCCCTGCGCTGGGGAGAGATGCACAAGAAACACGGGGGACGGGGACACAGTTTATGGAGCAACTGCTACTTCCTCGTCTGGTGGGCGTTGGTGGTTCCCCAATAATTTCAACTCTCTCCCACAAAATTTGAGTGGAAAGCCATGATTGGTGTGAAGTTCAGACTCTAAACCAATGAGGATAATATCAGTCTCCTTGTCACTGTGACAGATACAAGGATAGTCAGGCTCATGGCCATCGAGCCTGGCTCCGGGATTGGCCCCATCAGAACCAAGCTCAGACGTTTAATAAATGGTTGTGGGAAGAAAGCTGTTCCACCTTCAGGATATGAACAAGAAGGGGGATTTCTGCTGCTTGCAACCAAAAGATGGACACTGCTCAGTTATCTACACAAAATAGACTTCAACTACTCACCAATCCTATTAGACAGGAACAACTGTCTTCCTTTTTACAAATGAGGACACTGAGATTGAGTGTAGCTGAAGGACTTGCCCGAGGTCACCCAGCTAGGAAGTGGCAGGTCCTGGTTTCAAACATAGCTCTACTTAACTCTTTCCCCATCTGCCACATTAAGCAATCATTGTAAGCAGGTGTGTCCCCACTTCCAAGCATGCCCACTTTCCTAGAGGTGGAAGGTTGGTGGAAGGAATTATTGCTTGAGGGACATGTGCTGGTGCCAAGAACTTCATACCTCTTGGCTTGAGCAAACTGTATCCTTCCTGGGCAACTGGATAGAAGTGCTAACCCGTCGTACGCCCTTTCCTTGGGGGTACTTCTTGTATACGGAGCCTGGGAGAAACAGAGTGAGGTTATCTTGTACACCTCCCTTCCCTCCACCGTTCCTCTCCTCCCCTCCCCACTTGGGGCTTCCTTTTGCATGTTAATTTCTCTGTCAATCAAATCAGCTAGAAAATTCCTTAGGTGCAGTTTGTTGAAGGGTAGAAGGGAAGCTCTTAGGTGGATCAGGGGAAGCAGACTGCAATCTCCCCTCTCCACACCTCAGTGAATCTTTACTGGGATTTGTACCATTTCACAGTCATCAATGGGGGGGGCAGTAGGGACCGGAGGACACTCATCTCCACTCCCTTCCCAATTTCCCAATCAGCCTCAGAGCACAGGACACTGCCTCTCATGGATGGAGGGTGAGTGGTGTCAAGAATTGGCACGCCCATTTCCCCGGGCTGGAAGACCTGAGTGGCTTGAGGACAGGCACTGCTGCCCATGTGCTGGGACAGCTGGAGAGGCTCTCCCTACCACGGGGCCTGCTGACCCTACAGTTCCTACAGGACGGGGCCATCCAGACGTTTGCGTAGCCTCCAACTCACCCACGTTATTCCCCGACTCTGTATAAAACAGTGAGAGAGCGGTCTCTGCTTCCCTCCATTTGGTCTTCCTCCTCCGTTCTGCAGTCCCTTCTCTCACGGGCGGGGCTGCAGCTAGGGGACAAGTGGCCTGTTGGCTGGAGCAGCCTCAGGGGGTCACACGGTGACGCTGTCCAGCCTGTCTTAGAGACTTGTCGATTTCAGCCATGCTGCGCCCTCGAATAGGGCTCCAAGATGGCTTTGAGGTCCTTTGGGACTACCCCACGTCTTCTGGCCTCCCCGGGAGCAGCAACAGCCAGACCTGCCATTTGCCAAGTACCGACGTATCCCAGGCGGGGGTGCTTAGAGCTTTCCGTACCCCTGTCCTGTTTTATCTTCATAGTGGCCCAGGTTACAGGCGAGGTACAGGGGTCTCAGAATCAGTAAGGGTAGAGCAAAGATTCCACCCGGGTCTTGCTGACTCCACCACTCTGCTCTGGACCATTCTGCTAATGTCTCTGACATTGGACATAAGATACAAGGTCTTGGTGCTATGAGTTGAATACTGTAATAAACGTACTGATGTCCTGTCATGACCAGCTGGTGCTGGTCATTATCCTCAGCCCCTCTAGGCCTACGTTTCTTTGTCAGTAAAATGGGGAACTGACAGATGACCTGTCACACAGGTGGGATTGATGTAAACTTTAGATGGGTCAACCTCCATGGAAGGGCTGGCACGTGACCATGCCTCATGATCACCCGTCATTTTAGTTACTATCGTAATTAATTCACCTCTCAGCCAGGCCCGCCACCCACCGGCCTGAGCGCAGCCGTGCCTTACCTGGTGGGATGCCTGCTTTGCCGTTAGCTTGCAAGGGAGAACTCTTCTCTCTATCAGGGTCGTCTTTGAGGCTCTAGAAAAGAGGCAGTCTTTCCTATCAGTGGCCTGTTCTCCATGACAAGCCCAAACTGTGTGTAGCTTACTCCCATCCCAGGGGTCGAGTGTCCAGGAGGTTCTGTCCACACAGGCACTGTCCTCATTCAGAGACCTCCACCAGGTTCCAGGAGCCAGCCCAGACACCTTGCCTTCCCTTGGCTTCCCAAATTCTGGGATGAAACCCCAGTCTCAGTCGGACCATTAGGAACCTGTTGGGGAGGGGTCCATGGGAGCAGAATCTCAGACATGTTTGCCCATCTCCTGCTGCAGATTTAGATGAGACTGTGGGTTTTGGGGTTAAAAAAAAGTGTATGCATGTGTGGGGTGTGTGTTTAATAACAGTGAGGGAAGGGGGCGCCTGGGTGGCTCAGTCGTTAAGCGTCTGCCTTCGGCTCAGGGTATGATCCCGGAGTCCTGGGATGGAGCCCTGCATTGGACTCCCTGCTCCACTGAGAGCCTTGCTTCTTCCTCTCCCACTCCCCCTTCTTGTGTTCCCTCTCTCGCTGGCTGTCTCTCTCTCTCTGTCAAATAAATAAATAAAATCTTTGAAAAAAAAAATAACAGCAAGGGAGGGCATGCTAGGACACCCGTGGGATTTGCCAGAATTCCTCCGTTACCTGCCCTTCTTCCTACTGGACTGGGATTTCTGGCCTCTAGCATGATAAACAACCATTCAGGTAAGTTCTGTGCCCTACAGGGTACCTGAGTTTTAAGGGAGGAGTTCTTCCTCACTGGGCACAAGGGGAAAAGTGACGATGGCTGAAGAAGTCACCTGGGGCCCTGGACCAGCTCACATCACTGGGCGAGCTCTTGTGGAAAAGGTTTGGTGGCTGCCACCCGAGGGAGCCCCCGGCCCTGGCTCTAGGAGGCTCTTCGGAGGCCTTGGTATGGCCTGAGCCTCTTCGCAGAGTCAGTTCAGGAAGCACTGAAGGCCCAAGAGGCAGCCCCCGAGACTCTCAGGTTTCATCCCAGAATTTGCCTCTGGGCTGACTACTGGAACCTGGTGGAGGTCTTTGAATGAGATGGCAGTAAGCTACACAGGACCCGGATGGATTCCCTCATTCTGCAAATGCACTGTGTTCACAAGGATCTGTCCATCAGTGACGTGCTGCAGGGCTCTGGATATCTGCCTGTCTGCGCACAAGCCCTGGAGTCTGGGGGCCTCTGAGGTCCTTCTGATTTCTGTAGTAGGGTGGGTATTTTATGCCAGACAGATGCGACAGGCTGTGACAGGGTAAGGCCCGAGCAGGCACAGGGTCACCCTTGAGTCCTATGGGCCTCCGCCAAGCCTTGGGCAGCAGTAGCTGTGGTAGCAGGAGCCCGTTACATATCCTAAGACCCCGGTTCCTTTGCCCCCGAGAGACCCTCCAGGATAAGCCCTCCTGCCTTACAGCCGTCAGATGTCATGGTAGGTGCCAATGCCATGGAGTCCTTAGCACCAGCTAGGGAACAAAGCTGAGACAGCCAGCCAGAGTCAAAGGTGGGTGGAGAGGAGGCCAGAGATGCCCCCACAGCTGAGAAGCAGGTCCCCCAGACCTGAGAAGCAAGTCCCCCAGAGGAGTTCCTCCCCCGGGAGGCCAGGGCTGGAGGCACCCTTGGGACACTCACCCCTGAGCACCCTGCCCCTGTCCCCACCCCTGCTGGCCCTAGGGTCTGGGGGGCCTGGCCCAGGCCATTTCAAGATCTAGGAAAGACCAGGAGACAAGGTGGCAATGAAGTCCTCTGTGTGTTATTAGGGAGGGGAGTCAAACCATTCTGGCCACCGAGGGAGTTGTGGGTTTGGAAGAACAGAGTTTCTTGGGCTGACTTCTTTGCTTGAAAATCTTTGGCTTTTCTTTCAGGAGGACTGCACTTTCCTGTTCTTTTCCAGACTGGTTCTTCAGGGAGGACACCAGTAAGGCACACTGCAACGGGGATTGGGAGGGTTAGCAGCACTCCAGCCGTGGTGTGCCTCCAAGCAGGGCGCACGTGCGCGCGTGCGCGCGCGCACACACACACACACACACACACACACACACACACACACCAGGAGAGACTGGGTCCACTGGGGCCTCTGGACTCCTCTTTCTGTCCCTAGAATGCCTCCTGGGGCTGAGAGCACTATGGATCAATCCTATTAATAGTAAGTCCCATGTATTATTGGGATGCCTCAGGCACTAAGCTAGTCAATGCCTGGGGGTCTCAAACCCTCTTGCCAACAAGACACGCCAACTATGCTTTTAGGGCAAGTGCTATCTTAGCCCCATTTTATAGTTGAGGAACCCAAAGCTCCATGAGTTTAAGGGACATGCCCAAGGCCACACTACTCGTATGTAGAGGACTTTCCATTCAAACCCAGGCGGGTCTGGTCCAAAGCCAGTGTTTTCAGTTTGTGGACCCAGCAACCACATATGCCCATGAGCTCACCACATACCCGGGGCCAATGCTGGCCGAACAGTGGTGTAACACTTGGTTCCACATTTCTCTAGTGCCTGGAAGCTTCTCCAGTAATTCTCAAAGCAAATGAAGACACCTTTTGAATGTAAATCTCATCCTAGGAAGGGTGAGTTAAACCATTATTGCCCACTAACACTTTGCGAATGTTTGTCAGGTGAGGGGACAGACTAAGGTGCACTTGAGAAGGGTTAAACAAAGCCCCAGAGAGGCGTCCCTCCAGGGAGGGCAGCTGAGGCATGGCTGAGGGAGTCACAGATGGGCCAGTCCAGTGGACATGGGGGAAAGGAACCTGAAACTATGGCCTTGCCCTCCCAGCTCACACTCTGGTCAGGGGGATGTCACCCTGCAAATGGCTGCAATGAAAATGTGAGTCAGGCCAAGTCTCCTTCACAGGTTCTTCCTTTCTCTCCACATTGACCATGACCCGCCTCATGCTATCTGTCTACCCCCAGGGCTTGAACTGCTCCACATCTCCTTCCAGCCCCTAACTTCTCCCCCGTCTCAAGGACCCCCATTTGTCAGCTCACAAGCCCCAAAACCTCACCTTTGTCCTAGGCCCACCCTCCCTGCATCCCCGACAGGATCCTCTCCTGTTTTCTCTCTCCTGGTCAATGGCAACACCGTCTACCATGTCCCCTGGCAAGGAACGCAGAAGTTACTCTGGAATTCTTCTTCCTCGCCCCATGCATTTCATTGCCATAAATTTGGTCAATTCTTCCTTAAATGCTCCATGTCCATTCCCTAATCTCTGTTCTCATGGCTCCTGACACCACCGGCCCCTTTCTACCCCTCTCATCTCACCTGGAATTGCTCAACACCATTCCCTGAGGAAGTAACATTTTAGTCTTGAATGATAAGGAGCAACCTATGGGCCATCTGGGAGGGGATGAGGCAGAGAAAAGAGCAGGTGCAGAGGCCCCAAGTTAAGGAATGAGTTTGGGAATGAGCTCATGCATTCAAGGAACTCCAAGGAGGCCAGGATGTATAGCACACAGACCTTAACCATGACTTATAGGAAACTCCCATGCTCATCCAAAGCCTTGGGTGTCAGTGGACCAGGATATGGGAGGGAAGCTGATATGGGGTGAGTTGTGTTCCCCAGAAAGATATGTGGAAGTCCAAACCCCCATCCATGTGAATGTGACTTTCCTTGGAAATAGGGTCTTTGTAGATGTAATTAAGATGTAAGTTAATGAAGTCCTACTGGAGAAGGGTGTGCCCTTAATCCAACCGGACAGGCATCCCTGCAGGAGAGGAGATGCAGACACACACAGGGGGAGGGGAGCCTTGCGAAGGTGGAGGCAGAGCTGGGAGCTGTGTTGCCACAGCCAAGGAATGCCAAGGATTGCTGGTGACAAGGACTCTGACACCTCAGTTGGGCTCCTCTGAGCACTCTTCTTGACTCAGCCTTGACTTTGGCCTATTAGAACCAATTTTAGCAAAGAATCCTGTTAAGCCTGTTTGGCAAGAATCTCCCTACCCTTAATATCTAATTAAGTTCCTCTTAGTAAATTTCTATCCACTGACACTTTCTCTATATTGGCTATAAATTGGCTATAAATCCCCAGCTATCTTGGCTATATTCAGAGCTGAGTTCAGTCTCTCTCCTCTACTACAGTAGTCTTGGATAAAGTCTTCCTTGCCATTTTTACAAGCATCCAGTACAATTTTTTTAAACACCAGCCAGTACCAGAAGCTAGGAAGGGTTAAGGAGGGATTCTACCCAGAGCCCTCAGTAGGAGCATGGCCTCTGACAACTTGAGTTCAGACTTCTGGCCTCTGAGACTGAGAGGATAAATGTCTCTGGCTTTAAGCTGCCTAGTTTGTGGTACTTTATATGGCGGCCTCCATGACACTAATACAGAAGTGTAGTCATTTGCCCCACGCCTAAGGCATACCTTTTGGGAGTAGTTGAGAGCCTTTTCCATCTCAGACATGATGGCGTTGATGTCATCACTTTCGTAAATACCTAGACACAAAGCATATTGTGAGTATGGAAGAGGGGTGTAGATCCTGGCAAGCGTCCATATTTATACACACCAGGGCGTGTGAAGGTGACCTGAACTGACCAGCCCCCACCCCTACGCCACCCAGCGGTGAGGGGGATGGGCAGGTACACTGAGGCTCCCAGCAGGGGGACTGGCCCTGGGCCCCGGCACCCTGCACCCAGCCAACTGCTCTCTCCCAGAGAAAGGATGAGTTAGGAGTGATGGTCCTGCTATTTCGGTAAATAAAAAGACCTACCTTGGGATTACTTAAAGTATTTAGTGTCTGTTGTGAATATTGGTGATTTATTTGAGAGGGACTGGAGTGTAATGACTAAGAAGACAGCCTCTGAAGTTTGCCTGCCTGGGTTCAACTCCTGGTTCCACCACTTATTACCTGTGTGCTTTTGGGCTCTGTGTCTCAGCTTTCCCATCTGTAAAATGGAGATAATAGTAACCCACTTCATAGGGTTATTGTGAGGAATGAATAATAATATATGTAACATGCTTGGAACCATGTCTGGCATATAATAACTGTTCTAGAGTGTGTGCTATTATTAGTAGTAATCACCAATGATAAATGTATATGTCCAGCTCTTTTCTCGGGAAGAGCTGGGTAACAGGGCCCCAGAGTTCCAGCCCCAGCTATGCCACTAACTTTGTAACTACAGGTAACTCATGTCCCTGGGAGTCATTTCTTCATTTGTAAATCAGAGAGGGTGGAATGTACTAGTGTGCCCCAAACCTCAATCACTGCTGTATCCCCATCACGATTTCCCCTTATCTGCATACCACCTAAACCATTACCTCCTTCATTTATATGTTATCAGTTCACTTTTGTTTACTTAAAAGCGTGTATATATATATATATATATATATATATATATATATATAATTGACATATGTTAGTTTCATGCATACAACATAACGAATGGACATTTGCATGTATTGTGAAATGATCACTATAATGTCTATCTAACATACTTAAAAGTATATTTAAAAAAAGAAAACTTAAAAAAAATAAATAAAAAAGAAAACTTAAGGGTGCCTGGGTGGCTCAGTTGGCTAAGCATCTGACTCTTGATCTCAGCCCAGGTCTTGATCTCAGGGTCATGAGTTCAAGCCCCACATTGGACTCCACGCTGGGCCTGAGCCTACTTTAAAAAAAAAAAAAGTACATAAATAAAACATTTTAAAAAATAATAAATTTAAAAAAGAAAAAGGAAAATTTATGTCACTTTTTTTTTAAAGATTTTATTTATTTATTTGACAGAGAGAGACAGCGAGAGAGGGAACACAAGCAAGGGGAGTGTGAAAGGGAGAAGCAGGCTTCCCGCCGAGCAAGGAGCCTGATGTGGGGCTTGATCCCAGGACCCTGAGATCATGACCTGAGCCAAAGGCAGACGCTTAAAGGCTGAGCCACCCAGGTGCCCCATTTATGCCACTTTTGATAGAAGAAAGTTAACACTTTTTTTTAAACTTTTATTTATTTTTAAGTAGGCTCTAAGTCCAATGTGGGGCTTGAACTCATGACCAAGGGTCACATGCTCTACTGACTGAGCCAGCCAGGCACCCCCAGAAAGTGAGCACTTAAAAAAAAAGATTTATTATTTGGGGGGGAAGGGCAGAGGAAGAGAGAGAACCTGTACTTAGGGCTCAGTCTCACAACCCCAAGATCATGACCCCAAGATCATGACCCAAGCTGAAACCAAGAGTTGGTCGCATAACTGATTGAGCCACCCACGTGCCCCAAAGTTAGCACTTTTTTATATTTTTTAATTAAAAAAAAAAAGATTTTGTTTATTTATTTGACAGAGAGAGAGAGAGAGGGTGCATACAAGCCGGGGGAGTGCCAGGCAGAGGGAGAGGTAGGCTCCCCACTGAGCAAGAAGCCTGATGCAGGACTCAATCCCAGGACCCTGGGATCATGACCTGAGCCAAAGGTAGACGCTTAACTGACTGAGCCACCCAGGCGTCCCAAAGTTAGCACTTTTTAATGAAACTTTAAAATAGACAAATAACTTCTTACGGGAGGGAAAAAAACCTTTTCCTCTATTCTCTTAGATTTCTCCAGCTGGGAGAATAAAACTGACAAAGATAGATTAACAAGAAAAAAACAGAGTTTCCTAACATGGTAGCATGCACACAGGCAGGAGAAACTCAGTAACTCAGAGGGTGTGGTTGGAAGTTGGGGCCTGTATGGCATCTTAACCATGGACAGCTCGGGGCACCTGGGTGGTTCCGTCGTTAGGATTCTGCTTTCAGCTCAGGTCATGATCCCAGGGTCCTGGGATCTAGTCCTGCTTCGGGCTCCCTGCTCAGCGGGGAATGTTTCTCCCTCTACCTTTCCCCAGCTCACAAGTTCTCTCTCTCACTCGCAAATAAATAATATCTTAAAAACAACAGCAACAACAAAAATCAAGGACAGCTCCTTTATAGGGAAGTGACAAGACAAAGGGAAAGGGGTTAGGGTCTTGGGGGGGCGGCTGGCTGTGGAAAGGAAAACACAGGGAGGGAACTGAGGGAAGATAAGCTTGTTTTAGTAAGGTTTGTTGTCTCCAGTTCTTTTCTTCCTCTTCCTGGCACAGGAGAGGGAGACACCTAAGATGGAAATCTATGTCCTGCTTTTAGGCAAATGGGGGTGGGAGGAGGGCGGAGAACTTCGTCGCTGTTTCTCAGTTGTCTTCAGCTCAAACTAGTCCTTATGCCATGGTGGCTTATTTTGGGGTGGCATCTTCTGATCCCCTACAACTATAGCAATAAAAGAAAGTGACGCTGTGTGTTCCACATTCACCTGTCTTGCCAACCTCCTGTTGCAAACATACCACTTTTTGGGAAACGCTCAATTAAGAGACCCTAAAGGCCCCTTCCAGCTGTGACATCTTGAAATATTTTTAAGTCAGGGCACCTAGCTGGCTCGGTCCAGAGAGCATGCGACCCTTGATCTCGGGGTAGTGAGTTCAACCTCCACGTTGGGCATAGAGCTTATTTAAAAAATAAATAAATACAATATTTTTAAGTAGGTTTACTTTTTTTCTTTTTTACTTTAAAAAATTGTGGTAAAATACACTTAACATAAAATGTGCCATTTGGACCATTTTTAAAAAAGATTTATTTATTTATTTGAGAGAGAGCAGGAGGGACAGAGGGAGAGGGAGGGAGAATCTCAAGCAGACTGTGCTGAGTGTGGAGCCCAGTGCGGGGCTCGATCTCACAACCCTGAGATCAGGACCTGAGCTGAAACCAAGAGTCAGATGCTTACCTGTCTGTGCCCCCCCAGGAGCCCCCCATTTGAACCGTGTTTGAAGTGTGCAGTTCAGTGGCATTTAGTACGTTCACATCATTGTGTGGCCCTCACCACCCTCCGTCTCCAGAATAGGAATTCTGGAGATTTCTGAATGGGATTTCCACACGCCCCTTTTCTGGAACACACCTATGGCACAGGGAGCTATGTTGGTACTGAGACAACTTTCTGGAAGGCAGGAGGTGGAAGGGTCTGCCAACTGTCACGCACCTGTATCTCCAAACCAGTGGAAGCGCCCAGCGGTAGCCTGGGTGACCTCTCGGTAGGCGGCGGCCGTGTCAGTGCGGCTGGCATAGTGGGCAGGGGGCGTGATGTCCATCTGAGGCTCGCCCACGTAGAAGAGACACACGTTCAGCTGGAGGTCGCAGCCCCCACAGGCCTCGGCCATGTAGGCGCTGACCACGGGCTGTGGGGGGAGACAGGGCGGGAGGGCCCCACAGCTGAGGGCTCCTGGAGGGGCTGGTCTCAGGTCCGCTGAGCCTAATCCTCTTTCCTCAGGGCCTACTGGGTGCCTGGTCTAGTGCGTGGCACTGAGGATGGAAGGATAACTGAGCTTGGGCCACAGTTTCTCTGTCTTAATAGGGCATGGCCCAGGAGCGGACCCGAGAGCCTGCTCACGCCGAGTGTGGTCAGGGGACCAGAAGCATGGACATCTCCTGGGAGTTTGCTAGGAAGGCAGACTCTCAGGTCCCAGGCCAGGCCTTCAGAAATAGGATCTGCATTTTAACAACATCCCCAGGTAACTCTTCTGCACATTTAAGTCTAGTTTGGAAACTCAGGCTAGAGAACCCGTTGCTAGGCATCCATCCAGCAGAAGATGTAGGGTCGCAAAGGATGCCCAGGACAAGGCCTACCCACCATGTCCTGGTCAGGGATGCCCCCCGTGAAGAGGTAGATGCCCTGCGACTGGTGTTTGTCTTTGTCCCTGAAGTCCACTTCCACAGCCTTCCGCAGGGCGCTGAGGACATTCCTGCTGCCTTGACACCGCAGAGTCAGGGCCCACCTGGGAGGCAAGGAGGGCTGGCTGAGGGAGGCCCGCTGCTGAGGGAGGCCAGCCGTGAGGCCCCGGAGGGAGTGGGAGGGAGGGGATTCTGCTGGAGAGGGGAACAGAGCAAACAGCACCACAGAGGCTGCCCTCAGACATAGCAGGTTCAATCTCTGACGGTCACCTACCGCCAGGCGCTTTGTAGGTTTTCATGGCTCACGGCAACCATCTCGGGTCTCCAGCTTTCAATTGTGCTTCCAAACCTTGGGAGGGAAGGAAAGAGGGCGTGTTCTTAAGCAAGAGATATATCCATATTACACCCCAGGTCTTTGGGCTCCCCAGGCTTTCAAGGAGGCAGAATTCTGATTACACCCAAAAATACTAAGATGTCACTGGCCTGGGCCAACCACAAGATTTCCCTGCTAGTCATGATGCGTCACAATACATTTGCCGTGCAAGCAGAGTTGGGGGTCTCTCAGTCAAGACTCAGAGCCAGGACCAGCTCTGGCCAGACTTCGTTTCTGACTTCCCCACCCCACAAAGGAGGAAATCATTGCTCCACTTTAAATTCCCCTAGAACTGATTAAGCTCCCTAACTGGCTTTCTTCACTCTGTCTGTACTACAGCGGTTTTTTTTAAAAAAGATTTTATTTATTTATTTGAGAGCGAGAGAGTGAATGAGCGAGAGGGAGGGGCTGAGGCAGAGGGAGAAGCAGGCTCCCCAATGAGCAGGGAGCCCAATGTGGAGCTCAGTCTCAGGACCCCAGAGATCACGACCTGAGCCAAAGTCAGACGCTTAACTGACTGAGCCACCCAGGCACCCCTATAGTTTTTAATTTAAAAAAATACACATCATCTCATTTTCTTATGAGACAGAATTTAAATCCTTGAGAAGAGGACTGATCCCCCTTATCAAGGAAAAGGTGTTGCCTCTGGGTTAAGATGAATTCCTCCACCTGGCCTTCTGAGACTCTGCCCACAGATACCTCCCTCCCCCCACACATCCCCTACTGCTCTCTACTCCTCTCTGCCCCACTGTCTCTGCACATGTTTAAGTCTGTCCATTCTTAAAAATAACTTCCTCTTTCTACCAGGGTCCACTCTATCAGCCACTTCTCTTTCCCACGTGTGGATCAGGTTCCTGGAAAAACAATGTCCCACCACCTCCTCAGCTTCTCCTTACTTTGAAACCCACTGCAGTCAAGCTTCTGGTAGGTTCTCTGGCAAATATTAATAATGACCTCCTATCATGAAAATATCTATTATAGTTGGATCATAAATCCTCTATTACAGTTTGATATAAAATTCTAACAATATCCAGAGAGTAAAAAAATCCTCCAATTTTATTCCCCAGAAAACTTCTGTTAACTTTTTACTCTATATTCTTTCCATCATTGATTAAAAACATAAAAAGCATAGGGGCGCCTGGGCAGTTGGTAGAACATGTGACTCTTTTTTTTTTTTAGAGACAGAGAGGGGCCCTTGGGTGGCTCAGATGGCTAAGTGTTTGCCCTTGGCTCAGGTCATGATCGCCAAGTCCTGGAATCAAGCCCCAAATTGGGTTCCCTGCTCAGCTGGGAGTCTGCCTCTCCCTCTGCCTGTCCCCTATCCCCTCTGCTCATGCTCTCTCTCTTTCTCTCAAATGAATAAAGTATTTAAAAAAAAAGAGAGAGAGAGACAGAGAGAGAGCGGTGGTTGGGGGCAGAGGGAGAAGGAGAGAGAGAATCCTAAGCAGGCTCCATACCCAGTGTGGAGCCCGATGTGGGGCCCAATTTCATGACCTTGAGATTACGACCCAAGAGCCAAAATCAAGAGTCAGACACTTAACCGACTGAGCCACCCAGGTGCCCCAGGGTTGTGAGTTTCAGCCCCACCGTTGGGTGTAGAGATTACTTAAAAAGCAATAAAATCTTTAAAAAATAATAAATAAATAAATACATAAATAAATAAATAAAAATAAAAAGGGTAAAGCTTGTCAAATCACTAAGTTGTACACCTGACACTAATGTAACATTGTGTCAACTATACTAAAAAATAGCACAGATAAATACATATTAACAGAAATGGAATTTTACAGTATGTACTCTTTGTAACCTGCTTGTTTCCTTTCATTGGGATTTATGGAGGACATTTTTCTAAATGCACACATGTAAATCTCCCTCATTCTTTTGAATAGTTGCACTGTCAGGATTGTTTTACCCCTTTTGCCAATGGTCATGCAGTTTGCTTCCAGGTTTAACCGTTATTAGAACTCTGCATTGAACAACCCCACATGGTTATCTCTGCACACTGATCCTTGTATTTCTTTCAGATAAAATAAAAAGGTTTAGTTGAAGGAATGAAGAATATATGCTTAAAAATTTAATACAAGGACTATACCCAATGACACTTCTGCAGACAGTTTCCAAGAGTGCCCTTTCAATCACATCATCACCAGCACTAGGTATTGTTGTTATTTTGAATCTTTTAAATACTTGGTTGCCGAATTGAATTGCAAAAAAAAAAAAAAATTATATCTCATTCTTCTGTTATCAGAGAGCTCTACTGTCAAATTTAGTGGATTCCTTTATTCCTTCCTGCTTTGCTTCTGCAAGATCAAACTCTGTGTCTTTCTAAGACATGGCTTCTCAACAGCACCCTCTCCTCGCTCCTCGTTTTCCTCCTCCCTCTCTGGCTGCTCCTCTCTTGTGTTCCTTTGGTGGTTCCTTTCCTCTGCCCGCCCTCCAAACACCAGTGCCTCACCAGTTCTGCCTTTGGTTGTCTTCTCTTCCCTTCACATCTCCACAGGTGTGCTTCACGCACTTTTCAACCACATAACCAGAATGCTGATGGCTCGCAAACCAGTATTTCCTGACTCGAGTTCCTCACTGGAGGAGTCCCTATGACTCTTGATTCTCCTCTTGAAAATCTCCAATTCTACGGGATTAAAATCACATTCTACTTCCAAGACCTGCTCCATCTGGGACGTCTTCTCTTCACCGTTCTCACATCCTACAGCTAAATGGTAACTATGTGTTGTAGATTCTAACTCCTGAACACCTGTCACATGCGTCCCTTCTTCCGATCCCACGGCCATGGCTCAAGCCTGCTCCATGCTAGTGCCGACCACTTAGCAGTCCCAATGGCCTCCATCCCTCCAGGGTCACATCCCTTCAAAGCATCCTTCACACTGTGACGTGAGCATTCAAGATCTGATCATATTATCACCTTGCTTCAAGTCCTCTAATGCCTAGATGTCTTATAGTAGAAAAGCTCCTGAGCACAACCAGATATATAAACCCTCCATCACCTGTTTTATTTTGTCATGTCCAATCTCTCTTCTCACCCTATAACCTATTGAACTCCCTGATGGTCCCTCAAAGTTCCAGAGCTTGTGTTCCATAGCTCAAACACCTCCATGCCCCCTGTTGCTTCCTTTACCTAAAATGCCTTTCCTCCCCACTGCCCCCATCATTCCCATGTGCTAGGTAAACACCTACTCATTTGGCAACACTCAGCAAAAGATCACCTCCTCTGTGAAGATTTTTTTCTTTTCTTTTCTTTTTTTTTAGATTTCATTTACTTATTTATTTGAGAGAGAGAGAGAGCATGAGTGCAGGGGGAGGGGCAGGGGGGAGAGACAGAAGGAGAGAGAATCTTAAGCAGGCGCCATGCCAATTGCAGAGTCTAATGCTGGGCTTGATCTCACAACCCTGAGATCATGACCTGAGCCAAAACCAAGAGTCGGATGCCTCACCAACTGAGCCACCCAGGTGCCCCGTGAAGATTTTCTGACCTCCCTGTGCTCAGGCAGGATAGTCTGATCCTAAATCTGCCTATCTCTGCAGAAAGCAGTTAATGACACTTATTTCCTAACATGCCTGTCTCCCTCTACTAGACCCTAAGTTCCTTAAGGACAGGTACTGTATGTGTTCACTTCCGTATCCCCAGTGCAGTGATTGGTACCTGGCAGGCTTTCAGTAAATTTTGTTGAATGAATTAATGGATGGTAAATGAATGAAAACATTGCCTAAAACATTTCTCAAAGCATTTTTTTTCCCTGTAGAATGTATTAGAAAAAGATGAAGGGGCGCCTGGGTGGCTCAGTCGTTAAGCGTCTGCCTTCGGCTCAGGGCGTGATCCCAGCGTTCTGGGATCGAGTCCTGCATCAGGCTCCTCTGCCGGAAGCCTGCTTCTTCCTCTCCTACTCCCCCTGCTTGTGTTCCCTCTCTCGCTGGCTGTCTCTATCTCTGTCAAATAAATAAATAAAATCTTAAAAAAAAAAAAAAAAAGAAAAGAAAAAGATGAGGCTCTGGTACAGAATAATATATAATATTAACTGCTGACTTAATAGGTTTAGAATACTACTTATTTGATATGAAGTGGTATCAAAATGGATGGTCTGGGGCGCCTGGGTGGGGCAGTTGGTTGAGTGTCTGACTCTTGGCTTCAGCTCAGGTCATGATCTTGGGGTCATGAGATCAAGCCCCATGTCAGGCTCTGTGTTCAGTGGGGAGTCTGCTTGAGAATCTCTCTCTCCTTCTGCCCCTCCCCTCCTCTAAAGTAAATAAACAAATCTTTTAAGAAAGGTATAATCCAAGTGGATTCTTTTTCTCTCTTTCTCCCCTAATTAGTGGAAAAGGTATGCAATTATAATAAATATATAAAACTATATACTTAAATTATAGGTAACTATATATATAAATTATATATAACTGTATATAGTACATAATTTATATATATGATAGTTATATATAATTTAAATATATATAGTTATATATAATTTTTAAAAAGATTTTATTTCTTTATTTGACAGAGAGAAAGAGCACAAGTAGGGGGAGTGGCAGGCAGAGAGAGAGGGAGAAGCAGACCCCCCACTGAGCAGAGAGCCTGACGTGGGGCTCGATCTCAGGACCCTGGGATCATGCCCTGAGCCGAAGGCAGATGTTTAACCAACTGAGCCACCCAGGCGCCCCAGTTATATATAATTTCTTAAGATTTTATTTTTAAGTAATCTCTATATCCAATGTGGGGCTCAAACTCACAACCTGGGGATCCAGAGTCCCATGCTCCACTGACTGAGCCATCCGGGTTCCCCAGTTATATTTAATTTTAAAAATATATATTCAATATATAATATTTATATTTTAAACATATATATCAAATTATTTATATATAAAATAAATAATTTAAATATATATAAGTTATACATATTATATTGTTACACAATTTAAATATATATAGTTATATATAGAAATCTATATAATTAGCATTTGGAATTGAAATCTTAAATGTTTGACATACTGTCGCTTGCTAGACCTGAATTGGGACCTAACGCTGCGGCATGCCTGGGGGCCCTTCTTTCTCTCTTTTGTGTTTATCAGCTCAGAATCCAAATGGGGCAATGGGCTGAGTTACTTTATCTTGGCTGATCGAGCAGTGTGTTTTGGGGGCCACTTATCACCTTCGCCCCAGTGGGACTGTCCGGCAACCATTTAATTATTCAATACCCCAAACGAGATGATTCAAGTCAGATAAACTGATGGCCATCCTAGGATGCTGGGTGCTGGTGAGATGTCATCAAGCTACCTGCCAGGAACCTCAGCCCAGCGATGGCACGGAGCACAGGTGACCCCCGCCCTCAGCCCCCCACTGGGAACTAGGAGCCTACGCAATGATGTTGAAGCGGTCCTTGTTGGACAACTGTTCCTCCAGCAGAAGCCGCAGGGAGTGCTGGATATGAATAATGTACATGGAATTGGTCACCGAGATATCCAGCAGTATAACCACCCTAAAAAGAAACACAAGCTTTGAGAAGAGAACTGAATCTCTCAGATAATGTTTATTTTGTTCCGTTTTACTATTTAAAGTGTTTTCCAGGGGAGTTTTGCATGCCAAACTCACAGCTGGCCAAAATCTTCTCCGTGGTGTGAGGTCAACAGGAGTGAGTTTACAAGGGTAGACTAAGGGGGTCGTGGAAACTTCTCTCCCAAGGGGCTTTTACAGTGGAGTAAAGTCAAACGGTAGAGATGGTTTAAGGGGCGGGGGCTGCCTAGAATGATTCTCACACATTTCCCTGTTTTAAAGCACTAGCATTCACCACTGTTATAGGCTGGGGCCCCTGGAGGGGAAACAGAAACAAGTTAAGCAAATGAGATGGGGAATTAAGTGTATCTGGTCCTCTGCGGAAAGAAATGTATCTTTTAGTTTCTTCTCTCTGTTTTAAGATCCCTAGTCCCATTTGGCCTTCTTTCACTACTTCAAATCAATTCCCAACTCCACCCTGCACTCTCTTTTTGAGACAGAAATTATGGTTCTTTTTTCTTTGTTTGTTTGTTTTTGTTTTAAGCGTGTGTGCTGCCAAAGTGAGCATGAGACAGCAATTATGGATAGCAAAAGAAAATCCACTGGATTTAGAGTCAGAAGATCTTGATTCAGGTCCCACTTCCTGTGTGACTAAGGCAAGTCACAAAACCTCTCTGATCCTTGGCCTATTTGACTATGAACTATTTATAATGGGACTCCTCACAGGGTTGCTTTGAGAATTGAATGACAGACTAGTGTGGCACTTTGTAAGTGGTAATGCATCCAATAAGGGATGGATGGAATGGTAAGGATGATATAAATGCCACCAGTTGTTCCTCCCTGCTCAGCATCCAGCACCTTCCCTCACAACAGCATCCTGATTTTCCTTTGGAAAACTCCTCTGTCTCTATCAGTCCATTAGAAATGGGTGGAACAGACCCACCTCAAGCTTGAAGGGTGGGCATTTGATGTTAGGCAATTAGACTATCCTACCTCCCAGGCCACAGTGAACAGCTCCTCGGCAGGCCCTGCCCCGAGCTCTGGGAGTGCTAACTGATAGAAGGTAAGTGGGGAGCTTCAGGTGGCTATCCTGCTACCTGAAAGGGAAAGCCTGCTGGACAACAGAGCCCACAGGGAAGGACGTGGAGCTGAGAGATGGAGATAGATTCTTAACATGCACAAGCATGACCCCTGGATGGAGCCATGCCTGAAGACAGCTATCAAATCTATTTTAGAGTTTTCAGTTACCTTCAACCAGACCTCTCTGTTTTGTTTAAGCCAACTGGCATTTAGTTTCTCTTGCTTTTTAACTGAAAGAATCCTGAGTGACACAATGATGACAGTATTGATATTGATAAGGGTCGTGGTGACTTCTTCCTCTAGGGGTTCTGCTGAGTGATGGTTGATCCTTAATCTAAGAGACGGTTTCTGGTGCCACCAACAGGGAATTCATGGGTTGGAAAAGTGCCTATGTCACACACAGGGCTCACAAAGGACAAGAATGCTACTTGAGGGAAGGTACCTTTTTTCGCAGACAGTGCCCCAGATTCTTCGGCTAGCCAAGGAGAGCCACTCGATCCGTCTCTCGTACATTCGCAGAGCTCTGCTGAGCTGTTTCTGCAAACCCGTGGGTCACAGAGAGTGAGTGACTGACCAAAGGATGGCCGATTAAGGGGTCTGTTGGGGAAGGTGGGTTCTGGGGATGGGGTCACGGGTATTCAGGCAGTATAAACATTCCACTGAACCCTGGATGAGTCTGCCACAAGACCACAAAGAGAAGAGTCCACATATTTCATTGTGTGGAATGGGAGAGGAAGGATATCTTGCCCCAAAAGATTAGAGACTTTTGTTGGTTTGACAGGTCCCTGCCTGGGGAGCAGGTGGAGAAAGCTCCAGGGGGACGTGGAGGCAGAGCCCAGTCTGTTTATAAGAGGGCGTTTGCTCAATGGTGTCCCCACATTCCATGGCACCTTCTTCCTGTCCCCTCTTCCCAAACCCCATATGCTGACCAACTGGACCCATTACTAACCTGGTACTCATAGAGGAAGGGTGGGTCCACGTGAACATTCTTCACTGTCCCATCATGCCATTCAAATTGTACCATTGCCCTCTGCACTCGGGTGTGGCCAGGGTGGGCGGCCGGTGAACAGAGCACATGTGGGGAGGGACTGTAAGTTTAATTTGGGCACTGGGCTCTCCAAATCATATGGGTGAGAGGGAAATGGGCTTCAAGCACATCTGGGGTCAGGTTATGCCTCCCTGGTCATGGCAGCAGAAGGCCTTCAGGACAGTGGTCCCTGAATGCACCATGTCTGACAGCAAGCTTAGGCTGCCTTCTGGGGAGGATCTTCCAAACATCAGAGTCTTGATACAAGATAAGGTTGGAGGTTTTAGAGTAGCAGAGTCGGAGACCTTAAAACATACTGGCCATGGGTTCTTACATTTGGGAACCCAGATAGGCCTTCATGGACACTCCTCCACCAAGTTGTCATATCCACCCACCTAGTCTCATCAATCTGCTGCTACAATGATCTATCCCTCTTCTCTCTGGTTCTTCTATCTTTCTTTTGACCTTTCTCTTCACCTAGTATGCCCTCCTTCCATTTCTCCATCCTTCCAACCTTTTCTATTCTATTCTGCCATTGGTCCTTCCATTTTTCCCCTCCATAGTTCCATATGTTCACATTTCCTCCCTTCCTTCCACCCAGCCAGCCAGGGAAACATTCACTGGCTGCTTGCTTGTGCTAGATATTGGGGATACAGGATTGGAGAAGAGAGTTTGTTCTTTTTAAGGCTCCTACTCTGGTGGGGGTTTAGACACCTAATAAGTACACACGTTAACACATTGTAGGAGCTAGAGCAGAAGTCTGTACCAGGTACAGTGAGGACACAGGAGAGCGAGTGTGTTCGGAGCACATGGAGGAAAAACTTCAAGGAGGAGGTGACTTGCTCCCTTGTCCCTGACTTGCTCCCTCTTGCCCCATTTTGCAGAGTTCAGTTTCAAATCTTTGCAAAACAGCAGTTAGAGTAGATGTGATGAGAATTTTAGAAAGTTCTAGAATGTTCTGGAAAGACTGCATCCCATGCCAGGCCCTCAAACCCCCGCTCCTCATGCTCTGACTTATGACTCTCATTTTCTGGACATTTAAGAAGGGAAAGGTCACAGAGGAGACCCCTTGCAGAGGACTGGAGAGAATTCTGAATTTGAGTTACCTCATGGATAGTTGAAGATACTGTTTTCTGGAGAATAGGCACAAATTCCTCCACAGGAGAGAATGCGTTGGGTGCCAGAACCTGATAAAGGCTTAGCTTTTTAGCTGTAAAAAATAAATAGTGGGGTTTGAGATACAACTCTCAAAGCCCCAGAGGGTTTGTGCCTTTTCGTCAGTCACCTGAGTCCTGGGTTCTGCCCTCTTTGGGGACTTACCTTTGAGGCCATTGATCTTTAGCCATTCTGCAGAAGTCTTGTCCAAGTTTGGGAACTCAATTGTGAGGGGACCCTCATGCTTTGGGGGTTTAGGCAAGAGACCTGTGAGTGGCCCTTCTGCGATCTCTGTGGAAATCTAAATTAAATTTAAAAGCCCTCATTACAAAATCATATTTTAGAGCTGAGAAGTCCTTAGTCTCCCCAACCCACCCAGTTCCCCTAAGGGGAGCATCTGAAAACATTACCTGGCAAGTTAACGGCTGTTCTGCCCCCCCTCCCCCCCGCCATCCCCATCCCCTCTCTGGAGACTGCGAGAATTTCCAGGGTAAGGAGGAGGTGCCCCCAGCAACTTGCTTCCTCTTTGATTTGTCTGTCCTCCTGGCCCCTTCCCACCCTTACCATCAAGATCAGCACGTTGGGCTCCGAGATGGTGGGTGGCCCCTCCATGAGCTCCTAACACAAGGCTTCAAAGAAGTAAAAAGTAACTCCTACACTAGATCATTTCAGGAGCTCTGGTCTAGCCCAGCCTCCCCTCACCCACATTTACAAACTGAAAGCCTGGCGTTCTGAGATGTTGTCAGACCTCATGTATACCTAAGACACAGAACAGCAATTCCCAAACTTTAGACATTTGAGCACGGCCTTCATGAATTTTCCTGTATCTAAGTACCACTGTACTGTTATTTGGAATTTTTAAAAAGATTTTACTTTTTGTTCGCAAAGATTTTATTTATTTATGAGAGAGAGAGAGAGAGAGAAAGAATGGGAGGAGGAGCAGAGGGAGAGGGAGAAGCAGACTCTGCTGAGCATGGAGCCCAATGCAGGGCCCGATCCCCTGACCCCGAGATCATAACCTGAACTGAGATCAAGAGCCAGACACTGAACTGACTGAGCCACCCAAATGCCCCTCAAGATTTTACTTCTAAGTAGTCTCTACACCTAACATGGGGCTTGAACTCAAAACTCCAAGATCAAGAGTTGTGTGCTCCCCTGACTGAGCCACCAGGCACACCTAGAATTAAAAAAAAAAAAAAAAAAATCAAATGTGGGGGCGTCTGGCTGGCTCAGTTGGTAGAACACGTGACTCTTGATCTTGGAGTTGTAAGTACAAGGCCCATGTTGGGTGTAGAGATTAAGTAAAAAAAAAAAAATATTTAGAGGTGCCTGGGTGGCTCAGTCACTTAAGCATCCAACTCTTGATTTTGGCTCAGCTCATGATTTCGGGGTCAAGAGACTGAGCCCCGTGTTGGGCTCTGTGCTGGGTGTGGAGACTGCTTAAAATCCTTTCCCTCTCCTTTTGTCCTTCCCGCCTCACACACACATGCTCTCTCTCACATAAGTAAATAAATCTTTTTAAATAAATAAATAAATATATAAATAAAATAAAATATTAAAAAAATAAACCAAATGTGTAACATTAAAGCTTATTAATTGTTAATTTGATTTAACTTTAAAAATTGACTCCCTTTTTTGTACTCAAATAATTTTAGAAAGATGTATTACTACCGTAATGAGCTAGTTTTAAATACACAACATTAAAAAAAAATCAATCTATGTGCCATTTTGTAATTATCTTGCAAACCATGAGTAATACATGCATTGCATTGTGGGAAACTCCTGGCCGACGTTTTGACATCAGACAGACCTGAGTTCAATTCAAACTTCATCTGTCTCTATCTCTGGGATCTGAGGCAAATTATTTAGCCTTCTGACTTCAGATTCCTCATCAGTAAAATGGGGGTAATAATACAACAGACTGTTGTTGTTAGGCTAAGATAAGACATTTAAAGAATTAAGCATTGTGCCTATCTTAGAATTAGCACTCAGTAAACGAGAACTATTCTAATTATAATGCTAACAGTTGTTATGATTTACAGATACTCGGTCGAGCTGGAACTGAATCGTAAGATTCCACTTTCTAGCCGTGTCTCTTCCAGTGCGTCCAGCCAGACCAAGACGTCTTGTACGTCACACCATGTCTTCATTTGCTGAAGCTATAAATGCCTTCTCAGCGCCTTCTGTCCACAGTTCAGTTTCCTGCGTGTTCTAAACAGCTCAGAGCTCTTATTGTCTGCGTGCATGAGCTGACCGAGTTTTTTTGCTGATGTTACATTAAGTCACCATGCAGGGATGTTTGGCCCAAATGAAGTGCTGGGTGGCAAAGACCGTCTTCAAGACGGCCCACTCTGTGTGACTGAGGTGTTCATCCTTCTCCAAATTGGGGGGTAGGGAGGAGACAGTGGGAGATGGGTGGGGTGATAGGAGCCTGCTCTGAAATTTTTCTCTGAAATAAATTTTTCAGTTAGAAAATCCATCAGGATCCTTCTAGCACAGTGGAAGGCCCATCCAGCTCAGAGCTGTCGGGTACAGCAAAGGGCTGGGCTTTGCCTTGTTTCTCTGTCAGCACATGGGGACCTTGGCAGCCATACTCTCAGAGAAAGGAGGATGGAGTGAGGCCAGCTCCAGAATCTTCCCTATACTACCTACCTCCTTCATCATGCTGGTTAGCTCCTCACAGGGGGTCTTGTGGAGCAAGGCTTGGATGTGGCCCAGGAGGCTCTGGGCTTTCTGGATTTCTGCCAGCAGCTGGTCCATGTCCCAGCTGCTGTAGACCTGGGGGTAGTAGGAGCAATCAGCCATTAGAGGTCACTTGGCTACTAGCCATGGCCAAAGCAGGAAAGACAAGCAGCCGCGTCATTTCCTAAAGCTGAGTGCGGATTGGTTAGGCCAGACATTATAAACTAGGATCCATGTGCCGGATAGAGCCTGCAAAACTGCTGGGTTCCACTTCTACAGTATTGGCCTATAGTGTTATTCAATAACTGAAGGGTTTTCTAACCTTAAAGATACGAAGAAATACTTTACACCCATTGGGCTGGCTATGGACATAATTTTAAAAGGACGGTAACAAGGTGAGGATGGGGAGAACTGCAACACTTGCACAGTGTTGGCGGGAAACAGACTGGCCGTTCCTCAAAGACTTAGGCACAGAATTAGCACATAACCCAGCAGTTCCCCTTGTAGGTAGATACCCCAAAATAACTGAAAATGGGGACTCAGGTACTTGTACACCAATGTTCATAGCAGGTCACAACAGCTGAAGGGTGAAGACAACCCAATCCATCAACTGATGAATGGACACAGAGAAGGTTGTAGGTCTAGACAGTGGATCAACCACAAAAAAGAATGAAGCTCTGAGACAGGCCACAACATAGAGGAACCTTGGAAACATGATGCTAACGGAAAGAAGACAGATACAAAAGGTGTATGATTCCATTTATACGAAATATCCAGAATAGGTGAATCCATCGAGATAGGAAGCAGGTTGGTGTTTTCCAGAGGCTGTGGGGGAGGGGACAGGCTTAATGGGTACAGAATTTTCTTTTGGAGAGGAAGAAAACATTTTGGAACTGGATAAAGGTGGTGGTTGCACAACATGGTGAATGTACGAAGTGCTGCTAATCGTCCACTTTACAGTGGGTAACTAGGGCACCTGGGTGGCTCCGTCATTAAGTGTCTGCCTTTGGCTCCCAGGATTCTGGGATCGAGCCCCGCATTGGGCTCCCTGCTCTGCTGGAAGCCTGCTTCTTCCTCTCCCACTCCCCCTGCTTGTGTTCCCTCTCTTGCTGGCTGTCTCTCTCTCTGTCAAATAAATAAATAAAATCTTTAAAAAAAATAATAAAGTGGGTAACTATATGTTTTGTGAATTTCACCTCCTTTTTAAAAAAATGTTAAAGAAGTCACACATACACACAGATCCAGATTTCTGGCTCCTGAACTATTGGAAACCTAGCAGTATGGGGGTCACGCTCCTCCAGAACAGCAATGGAGATGGGCCAGGGGCTGTGCAGAGGTGTCTCTCTAGATGGGGCAAGAGCCACCTAGTCTTGCACAGCCCCACCCACTCTCTGCTGCCCCCCACCCCTCTGAGTCAGCTTAAGTTTTTTGTTACCCTTCTACTGTTTTCTGTTTTTTGCTTATATTAAAATAAGACAATGAGGGCCGCCTGGGTGGCTCGGTTGTTTAAGCTTCTGCCTTCAGCTCAGGTCATGATCCCAAGGTCCTGGGATCGAGCCCTGCATCGGGCTCTCTGCTCAGTGGGGAGCCTGCTTCTCCCTCTCCCTCTGCCTGCCACTCCCCCTGCTTGTGCTCTCTCTCTCTCTCAGTCAAATAAATAAATAAAATCTTTAAAAAAAGATAAATAAAATAAGACAATGAAATTTGTTGTACTCATATCTCTACCAAGAAAAACAATAGAGAAGCCAAGAGGGCCACAGGTTTTTAGATAAAAGATTTCTTCTTTTTGATGGTTTATTTATTTATTTTGGAGCGCGAGAGCAAGAGCATGCATGAGCAAGGGAGGGGCAGACGGAAAGGGAGAGGGGAAGCAGACTCGGAGCTGAGCAGGGAGCCCAACGCCAGGCTGGATCCCATGACCCTGAGATCACAACCTGAGCCGAAACCAAGAGTTGAACCCTTAACTGACTGAGCCAGCCCAGGTACCCCTAAAAGAAAAGATTTCTTAAATCAGCCAGTTTTGTTCATTTACCATACCTTCCTAGCCCCTGTAATCTGTGGCCTCAACAAACAGAGTCTGGGAAATGATGTAACTGGAAGGGGTATAAACCAAGGAAAACGTTGTCTGACCTTGGCCCCTTGGTGTGAAATGCTAGACTTTGTGACACTTGAACACTGTGAGATGCGGATATTCACTGGCTTAAGGCTATTCATGGTTACAGGCAAGACACGGCCTGTGAGCGGAACACATGGTTGGATTCTCAGTCTGCCAATGGCTCCTCACACACATTTGCTAACTGTTACCTCCATCGTGGACACAGGGTGTACGATGCTATTGTTAACTGGGACAAGGACACTAATGGGTGGATGGGTACAGAATTGATCATTCATTCAGAATTGATTGCTGCGGGTCCTCTGCAGTAACAGGGATGTATCTTGGAGAAAGACCTGAGGCAACTGTTACAGACTCCGCTTTGGTGGGAGCAGATGTGGGGGTGGAGCCCGTGTTGATGACAACTGGATAGAGATTCAGGATTCTACCAGCTAGTCTTTAAAAGGCCTCTAGGCTCACCGGTGTGCAATCCACTCATCATGCACGCTGAGCAAAGGATTTCCTGTGACTTCATGCTGTCCCTGTTCTTCCCATATTCATCTTAACCTGATTATACTTGTGCAAACCCATTGAACATGGCGGCGGGGAGGGGAAGCAAGTGCGTAGCATGGTCTATCCTGACCCAGGTCCCCCAGGCACAGCCTTGGAGGCAGGCAGGGAGGGAGGAGGCAGCCTTGGAGCAGGCAGGGAGGGAGGAGAGGGGAAGCATGTTGGCAGAAGGGCTTACCTCCGTTTCTGGGCTGTAGCAGTGGTAGTAACCCCCAACGGCTTCTGCAAGGTTCTTTAGGACAGCCTGTGGGGATGGTGACAGGGTCAGCATTCTCTCTGGGGCAATGCCAGTACTCCCACAAGCCTTCTCCTTGACTGAACCTCCCAACTGCCCAAAGGAAGAAGTAGGTACAAGGAGAGTCATGTTCTGGTCCACAGCTTGGGGGGGGGGGCGTGGAATGTCCATGCACGGAGCCTTCAAGATGGCCCACCTAGATCACTGTGGCCAATCCAAGGGAAACGTTGGAGAATCCCAGGTACTTACAAGGGGTACCTGATTGTTGCATTTGTAGGTGATGATGTGGGTGATGAGGCCCCTTCCCATGGTGGACTGTTGGATGTAGTTGGACAGAATTTCAGAAGGCTGATCTGGGCTGGGGAGAAGACAGAAGAAGAAAAGGGGGTGTCCCAAGTCAAATCACTTTGAGGACATTCCGGAGAAAATGGGAACATCTACCAAATCTAAGTGACCACCTGTGTCCCAAGTCACCTGTGGAAGAGGCAAGGTAGAATGGACTGCAGGCCTGGCCCACCCTCACTGCCCTGCCCAACAACTGTGGGTGGACAGCCTATGAACGAAATCCTTCTCTCAAGAGTGTGTGAAGAGTCATGCGTGCTGGTCTTTGGCCTCCATCCCCCTTTGTGTGGTCTGTTACCCATGTAGGAAAGGAGACCTACCAGCTTCCCATGATGGTCACCAGAGAATTCAGTCCCTTCAGGGTGAAGATCTTCCTCAGGGCTTGTAGCAAATTACTGCCTCCTTCAGGCTGCAGACTCTTTACCCAGAGCTTGAGTTCCTGGAGGCTGGGGAAAAAACAAACACCTAACCACACGCTTTTCCGAGGTGCAAGGTCCAGGACAAACATGAGCTCGTTTCAGACTAACATTAATTCTTTCTTCTTTTTTTTTTAAGATTTTGTTTAGTTATTTGAGAGAGAGAGAGAAAAAGAGAGGCAGAATGAGCAGAGAGGAGAAGGGAGAGGGAGAAGCAGACTCCCTGCTAAGCAGGGAGCCCAACACGGGGCTCGAACCCAGGACCCTGGGATCATGACCTGAGCCAAAGGCAGATGCCCAACCAACTGAGCCACCCAGGCACCCAAGACTAACAATAATTCTTGACAGGTATACCTTTTTTCCAATTTTATAGATGAGAAGACAGAGTTAGGACTTGCTCAAGGTGATACTGTAAGCAACTGGCAGCTCTGGGATTTCAAACCAGGCCAGACTCTAGAGACTCTGCTCTCAGAGGTTCTGGGCTAAGCTCCTTCTCTGTGCCCCAAGCCACCACACACTCCGCCAAATGCAGAGTTAATCCCCTGACCCCGAGAGGGCTCTGAGAGGAGGCACGCTGGCTGCGTGGCTGCATCTCGAGTGTACCGGGATACACCCCAACCCTAAGAGGGAAAGGGACCTCATGCAGTGCTTTCTTGGTTAAATACCTCACACGGTACCAGTGAGAGAGTTCTGCTCTTTCCATTTCTCTTTCCGTCTGGCCGACAAAATAAAAATAAAAATAAAAATGAAATAAGATAAAATAAAACAAAAATAAAAACAAAAAATCTCAGCTCATTGTAAGTCAGTCTTTCGTTATGATAACCTTTCAGTCTCCCTTCTACACAAAAGGAGAACAGATCCCAGGCCTACTGTCTTCTCCAGGCCAATAGGTTTCGAGTTGGAATTTGATATCATTGTTCTATTTGCTTTCATTGTATTTATTGTGATGGCTGCATTCTAATTATGGCAAGCGATATGGGCTTCTTGTTACGGTACTGAGAGTTTCCCTCAATAACACATGCAGAGTTGATGTTCTACAACAGTACATGGGGGGGCGCCCGGGGGGCTCAGTCCATTGAGCGGCTAACTCTTGACTTCAGCTTAGGTCATGATCTCGGGGTCCTGGGATGGAGCCCCACGTCGGGCTCCACGCTCAGCAGGGAGTCTGCTTGAGGATTCTTCCTCTCCCTCTGTGCTCCCCTCCCCTCCACCACTCATGCTCACTCTCTCTAAAATAAATACATAAATCTTAAAAAAAAAAATAGTAATATGTGGCAGAGATATGACCAAAATCACAAGTGGCCACCAGGAAAGACTGCAGTGAGAAGCTCTAGCCTATGAGCTCATGGTGACTTCTAGGTCGGACATCCCGGAGATCAGGGGTCTAACTGGAGCGGAAACAACAGGAAAAAAACTGCTCTCCTTCACTGAGTACCTGCCACCTGCCAGATGCGTATCCCTCACCTCCTGTTCACAGGAGTTGAGTGAGGGGTAGGTATCCCTGGATTCACTCTGCTAAAGAGAGTTCGAGGACTGGCCCAGGCCACCCAGTAACTGTCAGAGCCGGATGGAGAGCCAGCACTGTTGGAACTGGGCCCTTCTCTAGCCAGAGGGGTTCCTCTTTACAGCTAGAGCTGGGCAACGGGACCTCTATCCCAGAAATGCATACAGGTGGTTTTTCCTGGAATCTGCTCTGGGCTTTGGTAGCCAATCCTGGCTCTGCCACTCTGGGCAAGCACCCTAACCTGAGTCCCAGTTTTTTCATAGGCAAAACGGGGACAAGAATCCTATTGCATATGTTGGCCATAAGTATTAAATAAGATAGTGCGTGAAAAGTGCTTAGCATGGCACCTCACACCTGGTAGGCGATCAAGAATATCCTCTTCATGGAAAAGAAATTTTTACTTACTGGCATATGTAGAAAATCTTACCCATTTTCTCTCTGCCCCCCATAACTTCCCAAAAAACCCACAAACTAGAAGCTTCCAAATAGAGGACTAGTTAAATCATAGTACATTTAAGCAGCCATTAAAAAAGAACGAGGTAGGTCTGGGTGTACTGAGAGAGACTGACATTCAAATCAAGTGCAACGTCCAAGTGCAAGACAGTGTAACGCATCCCTGCTTATGTTTCAGTAAACGAGGGTAAACATACTGATGCACGCACGCAACAGACTGTGGAAGTAGGTAGAAGAAACAGTTATTGGGAGGTGAGAGGCTCTGCTATTCTTTGCCCTTTCCTACTGTGTGAATTTTTAAACATGTATCATTTTCAAAATAACAAAACTATCTTTGCTACTTTGCTGGAGAAAAATGGCTCCTTGGGGTTGTCTTGTCTTTTCATTTTGTGGGTTGCTCACAAGGGTGGCTGCTTTGCCGTTACGGATCCCTGTGTTTCTTGTGTTTGTGAGTTGTCTCTTTGCACCCACTCACCTGCTCGGGTCTCGGGTTTGCACTGTATTCAAAGAAAGACACCACTACGTCGGGAGGACAAGGAACAAGCAGACACCCTGGCCGAGGCCGGGGGTCACTCACGTGGAGGAGCTGACTTCCGCCGGGTCTGGCCAGAGGGCACTGGTGGTGGAGCCGAAGGACAGGACATACAGCTTCTCCTTGTGGCTCAGCTGCTCCTCAATGAGGCTCTGGCAGACAAAGGGATAAACTGGCTCCTGGAGCCGCCAGCCACATGGAGCCTGGCTTCACTCCTCACGCTGGGGCCTGCGCCTCTGGACTGGGGTGTCCGCTGTGCTGGGACGGGGCTGCTTAGGGGCCCCAAGCTGACATTAGCCTCCTGCCCACTGAGTCACATGGGGGTGTGGGATGAGTGCCCTGGTGACCCATCCCAGCCCTTGTGTGTGTGTGTGTGCATGTGCATGTGCGCGTGTGCGTGTGTGTGTGCGTGTGCATGTGCGTGTGTGTGTGGCAGGGCCAGGGCACAGGCCTCAGCCCAGAGATTGGCAGAGCACCCTGGGAGGTCGTGCCCTCACGCAGTCCCAGTGACTGCAGACTGACGTTCTCTTCTGGAGCAGCTCCTTGGGGCTGCCACACACTTGGGTCATGGACTTGGGGGGAGGCGGTTGAGCCTCTTAGGTACCCATCTCAGCCTGTGCTGTGGTTGGACCCTTCGCTGTGGCATCCAGGGAGGGGGACAGAGGCCGGGGGCAGTGGTTTCTCTCCAAAGCACAGGAGGTAGGGATGCAGCAATGAGCACGACGCCAGCCTATTTGATGCTCTCAAGCTGTAGCGGCTGAACATCCAATGGTGAGATAGCCCCTCCCTCTTCTTCCTGGCTCGGTAGAATTTCATCTGTCCGCCGCCAACACACACGTTGCCCTGGCTAGTATTAGACCAGCCCACCCGGGGCATCTTTAGAAACTCAGCCCTGAGAATGTCATGAAGCAGTTTTCTGACATCTGCTGAGACCAGGAATGGGAGACAATTCTGGATGACTAGCCCATGTTGAACCCTATGAAGAGTGCTTGAACGATTGCCTCCAAAGTTCTAGGGTTCCCATAAGAAAAGAGTCTCCCTACATTAGTGCCCAGAGGCTACATACAGAGGTTTGTTTGTTTGTTTGTTTGTTTTTCTGAGCACTTAACTTGCATGAACTCCTTTCATCCTATGGCAGCCCTGGCAGGTGGCCACTGTGGACATCACATTCTACAGACGAGGAAACTAAGGCACAGAGAGATTAGGTAGCAGAGTCACAGCCCAGAAGTGGTAGAGGTGGCTAGGACTTGAGCCCCGTCATCTGGCTTCAGAGTTTTAAGCTTCTTTGTAACGGACATGCCGGACATGCCAAAGAAAACAAGATAGCCCTTGGGTCCAGAAAAGGCCAGGAGACCCGTGCCATGCTATGCTGGAGTCAGTCCAACCGATCACCGTTTTCACATCCTCTTTCCAGGGAAGTGGGGGCTCTTGCAGCAAAGTCTAGTTAGTAGGGACTGCTGTGGTGAGAATACTAGAAGCTCACACAGGAACTGAAAATGAACTTGATATATTTCCTTAACGGTAGGTGCTAATTAAGTGTGAACTGTTCTTTGCAAAACACCCCACTTTGCAGTTGATAGAAACAAAGCCAGTTGGCCACGCTCACAAAGGGTAGGGGGTGTTCAGGGTGGCTCCAGGTACTTCTCTGTGCCAGAGAGACTTACCAGGAAGTCAGTCTGGAACTCCTCTTTCTGAGAGCCACTGCTCACGGCTGTCACATCAATGACAAGGCCGACTCTGGCTCCCTTGATGAGGCCAAATGCCTAAAACCAAAGAGGGCACATGGAAAAAACCAGCACAGCTCTCTGCTTCCCTAAACCCTCTCACTCGGTAGTTCCGCAAGATGTGGAAGTTGGAACACACCCCTGTCCTCAAAAAAGCAGCAGAAGGCAGGCCCATTTTACGGAGGAAAAAGCAGAACCCGATGTCCTGACTTTAGTTCTGGGCATTATCTGCTTTTAAATCCTATTCTTCACAAGCTTTTTTTTCCCTTAATATTTACAGTCCACCCTTATAAAGTAAGCCATGTCCATTAAGGAAAATTTGGAGACCACGGAAAAGCATCCTTTGTAAGGTATAAAATTGGCTAATTACATCAGCTGGTTTTATTCCATTTCTCTGTAGCCTTATTTGTCTTCCACCGACTCTACCAATCAAAGGCAGATGTGCCAAGCTCGCCGACTGCCGTGGTATTTCTGTGAGTTTCTAATTCTGTGTCTAACAGCTAGCACGTTCTCTAGGCCCATGCGGGTTGGCTCTGCCAAGAACTGTTCATCCTGTTACAGCTGCATCGTGACCTGGGATGTTCATTCGTACAAGACGGATGGTTCTCTAGGGGCAGTGGGTTCCATTTGGTGCTTTTTGCCTTAAATCTCACTTTACTGCATGCCCAATTTTCCTGTCCAATTCATTTCTCTACTCTTACAGAGGGCTATTTTACACCTCTCACACCTCAACATTCCCTTCGTGATTTTGCCTCCGATTTCACTGAGAAAAGAGAAACAAGTCAGAGTCTTTTTTTTTGGTAATCTTTCCACACAGAATCGACCAAGCTGCCTGCCCCTTTGCCCACACACTTGACCTGTTCCCCCTTTATAATGTATCTATAGCAACTACCAAAGCTCTAAGCCCAACCCTTTGACTCCCGTTACCGCTCTTCTCTTGCCAAATAGGGACTTTGCTACGGTAAACATCTCTTCTCCTGGATCCCCGGTTCCTCCTTATGTATTGTACCATTTCCATCACCACACAAATTACAAAATAGTATTGCCCGTCTGAAAAAGGAAATAAACCTTTCAGGATCCCACCTCTCCCTCTTGCTACCCCACCTCATTTCTCTGCTTCCCATGTTAGCTTACCCCTCATTTCTCTGCCACCACCTCAGAATAAGGCTCTCACCTCCCCACTCCCCTGGAGTTACACTTGTCAAGGTGATCGATGACCTCACTCTTGCCAAACCCAATGGTCAAATGTAAGTTCTCAAGTTTCGCTAATTCCGAGCAGTATAGGACACCATGTGGCTGTGTCAAGGATGTCACAAGTTGAAGTGCTTCATAAATACACTTGTCTTTCAGGACATCACGTTTTCCTGCTTTTTTGGTCCACTTGCTGGCCAGTCCTGCTTACTCACCCCCACCTCCTCCCAAGTCTGCATCCTGGAACGTTCTGGGAATTTGTTAGATGCAAAATCTCAAGTCCCACCCCAGATCTGCCTAATTAGAGTCTGCATTTTTAACAAAATTCCTCTCCCCACCGCCCCCACCACCAAAAGGGATTTGGCTGCCATAAATGTTTGAGAAGTACGGGACTAGGGCTCCCTCTTCCTTTCCCTTCCTTTTCTACACCACAGCTTGTCAGCCCCTGAACTACTGACATTTTGAGCTGTGGGGAGCTGACCAGTGCACTGTAGGACCTTTGGCAGCTTCCCTGGCGACCTCCCCTCTCAGCCTTGACAACCAAACATATCTGCAGACACCGCCAAATATTCCCTGGGGGGCAAAATTGTGCTCTGCTCTCCCTACCCCCACCCTCTGGCCGTTAAGAACCCCTGTTCTGCACTCACTCCCTAAATGATCTCATGTGTCCCGGGGATTTGAATACTATTTGCACAGATGATAATTCAAGATCTATCTGCAGGCAGAGCTCTCTGGCAGCTCCAAACATATGCATTCAACTGCCTGCTCCTTGTCTCTGCCCAGACGTAAGCCTCTCAGACTTCATATGGTGAAGCCAAGACTTCTCGATTTTCCTCCTCACACCTGGTCCTCTTGTGAACGTCATTCAACAGGCACCTGGGCACATTGGCCCCAAATCCATGCAATCTGTTGGCTGTCCTTGCAGGCTGTGCCTTCAAGCCACACCCCGAGTCCACCATTTCTCAGTCCATCCCCCCTAGCTCTTGAGCCTAAGTCACCAGCATTCTTACCTGGCCTTTGTTCTCTACAGTCAATTTATGAAGCCGCCACAATGATCTTTTTGAAACTTAGGTCAGATCATGTCACTCCCTTGCTTAAAAGCCTCACTTGTGGAATAAGTGCTGAACTCTGCAAGGCCCTTCCTGATTCTAGCCTCATCCACTCCCCTTCTCCATGGGGCTCACTCTGTGCTTGCTACACTGGCCTGCTTGCTGCTTCTAGAATATGCCAAGCTTGTTCCTGTCTTAGAGCCTTGGCATTTGCTGTTTCCTCTGCCTGGAACGTTCTCCCCTAGAGCTCTACGTGGGAGTGCCCTCATTTCCTTTAGGTGTCTGTGCAAATGTCTCCTCCTTGACCATTCTATTTCAGTAGCACTCCTTCTGGGATGCCTGGATGGCTCAGTCAGTTAAGCATCTGCCTTCGGCTCAGGTCATGATCCCAGGGTCCTGGGATTGAGCCCCACATTGGGCTCCCTGCTCAGTGGGGGAGTCTGCTTCTCCCTCTCCCTCTCCCTGGCTCATGCTCTCTCTCACTCTCATTCTCTCTCTCACATAGATAAATAAAATCTTAATAATTTTTTAAAAGATAATTCTCATTCTATCCTACTCTCTATTCCCTTACCCTGCTTTATTTTCCTTTATAGCACTATCACTAACTTGACCTTACATATGATTTGCTAATTATTCGTTGTCTCTCCCCCCCCCCCACTGGACTATAATCACTACGAAGGTGGGACCTTCATATTGGTCATGTTTCTAATCCTCAATCCTGGACTGGTGCGGATATATAGTACACATCCAATCATTATTTGTTGAATTCATGACCCAAATGAACGCTGAGGCCTCCCAGGACATTACCAATCCTCAGGGGCCAAAAGGAGTTCAAATCTGGGCCAGTTCTATTCCTTTTTAAATTTATGGAAACTGCCTTTAGAGCTTTTATAATTGAAAACATTCATTCTCTTACACTTAGCCATTGGAATTCTAGACATTTATCCTGTAAAATAACTGGATAAGTTCATAAGAGGGAATTGGAGCCCGGTGATGCCAGATATTCCCATTTTTCAAGAGAGAGCTAAAAACAGACATAAACATGAAACACCAGAATTCTAAATCTTGGCAACTAACTCGAGAAATATTTTAAACTATGAAGGCCAAGAAAAACATGGCTGTGGGCCAGATTTGCCAGCATGCCACTCATTTATAAGCCCTGCTTTTCTCCTCCATAAATATGGAAACAGACACCCATAGAAGTGAGGACACTTCACCCGGGCCTTGCTGACAGTAGTTGGGAAGGGGGCCCAGGGATGGCCTGTCCATCACCCCAGGCTGCATCAGCACCCAGAGGACCCACGAACTGGTTTATGAGTGATTGCCTCCCTGGGATCTAGTCTGGGCTGGTATCATGTCTCCTCTGTAGCTTCATCAGAAAAGGGTATGGTGGGGCGCGTGGGTAGCTCAGTCAGTTAAGCGTCTGACTCTTGGTTTTGGCTCAGACCATGATCTCAGGGTCATGAGATCGAGCCCCACCCTGTTTCCTGCTCCATGGTCAGCGGTCAGCGTGGAGTCTGCTTGAGATTCTCTCTCCCTCTCCCCCTGCCCCTCCCGCTCATGTGCTCTCTCTCTCTAACATAAATAAATCTTTAAAAAAAAAAAAAAAGAATAAAACCAACTGAGAAGAAAGCAGAGCCCAGAGACAAAGAGATGACATCATTTGAGCCCATGGCTTCAGCTGTGTTTGGGCTTTTCATTTATGTAGGTCGAGAATTCCCTTTTTTTAGCTTAAGCCAGTTTAAATTGGAGGTCTGTCATTTGCAACTGAAAGAACTATAGCAAATACGGACTGGAACGAGTAAAAGGGGGCAGAGAATTAACTCCATGTCTCTTACCTTCCTGCTGTTTTCTGTGAGCCACCGGATTCTTTGTTGATAGAGTTCGATAGCCCTGCCAAAACACCAGAAGGACTCATCAGCCAAGGTCAGCTTCACCACTGAGCGACAGTCACTTATATGCATGGGAAAAAGGTGTGGATGGGATTTGGGGGTAAATGTCTTGCTCTTCTCAAATCCATGTCTCCTCAGCTGAGGCTTGCTAGTCACCTGGAGATGATCATAAATGCCCAATGGAGGCAGTTCAGCAGTAGGTTCTCAGTGGACTGATTAACAACAACAACAACAACAACAACAAAAGATAAGAAAAAGAAAAAAAACCCCTCAGTTTCCAAAAAGTAGTTGGGGGAACATCTTGAATTTGCGTTATTGCAAACCATTCCAATGACTGGATGGAGACAGCGTGTAACAGGTGCTCAAGTTTAGGACTCATCACTTGAATTTAACTGAATTGCCCTCATTGAGGGCAAGTGGAATTTGGGAGCCTACAAAAGGGCAAGCAAGACGTTTGGATGTAAAAAAAAAAAAAAAAAGACCTTTGGATGTGAAATCAGGGGGCAGTGGATGGTGGGTAGAGTTTCAAGGTATACATGAGTATGAATAGAGCTAGGAGTATGAGCTCTGTAATGAGACATGCTAGTCTTTGAGATCCAGCTTTCCCAATACTTAGCTGTGTGACCTTTGACAGGTGTGGGAACCTCTCTGAACCTCGAACATGAAGATAATACCAGGACTCTACCCAAGTCAATTTGCCAAAAGTCAGTTTGCTGAAAGCCAATTCCCTGAAAGTCAATTTGAATTAACTGAATGGACTCAATCGTTCCTTAACATGCTTGATTCACAATTAAAACCAACCAACCAAAATATTGCATAATATTACCAACTTTAAAAACCTGTTTAAACCTTCCTACCTGATAAAAATTGCTATAAAAGTTCCAGTTAAAATGTTTTGATAAATCTGGCAAATTGGTCAGTTATCAACTGAAGTTTGGATATTTGGCTTGAGAGTGATATTATATTTCCAGTTGTTGTGAGGATTAAACAAGATAGTGCATGCAGACCTTAGCAGAATTCCTGACACTTTAATAAATGACAGGTATTAATTATTATTATAGCCTTTTAAGAAACCTCAGGCAAAACAGTGATCATGGATTATAGATTGCTACATCGGGGAAGGAATGTATGTATGTGCTCGGAAAATCTGGTTTGGGAGTGGGTAGCCTGCATATTTGTGACATACATTTGCAAAACTATAAACTCAGCCAATCTGTCATTGAAAGTAGTCACTTAACTATTACACCTCAGATGAAGGTGTAAGGTTTTATGTGCTTACCCAAAGCGCCCACGGATTTTAAAAAGCTGAGAAAAACTGGTATGATCCAATCATTTTATTTGAGGAAAGAGGCCATTAGGACCAGAGGTGGGAGGGACTTGCCCAAGAACTTAAAGATTGTTGTCTGAACAAAGTTGTTTTTTTTTTTTAAGATTTTATTTATTTATTTATTTATTTATTTATTTATTTATTTTAGAGAGAGTGAGCGAGTGAGTGGGGGGGGGAGGCAGAGGGAGAAGGAGAGAGAGAGAATCTCAAGCAGACTCCACGCCAAGCACAGAGCTGACATGGGGCTCGATCTCATGACCCTGAGATCACGACCAGAACCGAAATCAAGAGCTGGATGCTTACTGACTAACCCCCTCCCCCACCCCACGCCCCTGAACAAAGTTACTCTCAGGCTGCTGAAATGAGGAAACTCTTGAGCTCTCGTACTTACTCAGAAAGCTTGGATTCAAATTGGTGGATGAACTGGGTGGAGAAGTGAACTTTCCTCATGATATTGCTGCCCTCCTCCCTGAAGAAGCAAAGTCTTATGAAGGGGTCTCTGGGGCCGGGGAGAGGGGTGTTGCCAGGCTTGCAGGCTTGGGGGTGAAGGGACTAGCGCCAGACTCACAGCACGGCGGTGCCCTGGCTAAGCAGGTCAGCCAAGGTGAGCCTCTCAAACTGTAGACTGCGTGTTGAAAGCCAGTCTTCTGAGTCCTCCCAAGGCGAGGGTTGGGTCTCGTGTCCCTGCAGCCTCTGCAAGACAGAGCCAGAGTCAAACAGAAAACTGGGGAAAGAGAGGGCAAGGCTGAGGATGCCCTCGGTCCCCTCCACATAGATGCCCGAGGGCTGCCAACTCCGACGGGTCCTCCCAGAATGCACTTCAAGAACTCACCGTGCTGAGGGAACTGAGGAATGAGAGGCCTGCATCCTGGGCCAGTTGCCCATTCTCATCCCTCACCTCATCCCCAACATGTGGCTAGACAATTCAAGGGTCACTCACCACATCCTGCCTTGTGCGACACTGAATATTCAGTGGCCAGACCATATAGGACCATAGAACTCCGACCCATGACCTTGGTAGCAACCAGTCCACGAAACCAACCCACAACTGTAGCAACTGGCCCAGAAGGGTCCAGACTTGGTCAAGGACAGCCGGCTTTCCTATTTGTTATCCCACATCCAGCTCGGGACCCAGCAGAGAAGGCCAAATATGCCCTCAGAACCAATCATATGAGATGACTGCCTTCCGGTTAGCCCAGCTCCAGCTTCCTCACGCCAACACTGCCCTGTGGGCACACCTGAAGCTTTCCCCTTTGTCACCGTAAAGCATTCCTGATCCCCGGGCTTTGAGTCTCTACCGAACTCAAGGGAAGGTGGCTGACTTCCTTGTTGGAAGCAAACTGAATAAATTGCCTCTGTTCTCATTTGGGTGCTCTTTGTTTATTTCCACACTTGCATTTTTGGTATCTTGCCACGAGTTCTGCCTTGCTATCCGTCTGGCGGGTCCTCAACAAACATTTGTTGGCTGATGGAGGAGGGAATGGGTTTATTCTGTCTAGTCCAGAGGCCAGAAACAGGAGCAGTAGGTACAACTTTTAAATATAGAATTTCCTCACCATCACAGGAGTCTGACCACGAAAAGGACTATGCCCCCTTGCTCATACCCAGTGACACCCGTGTCACTTACACAGTGCCAAGCTCAGGATTTGGGGGGTGGTCTTGGTGGTGGAGCTGAAGTCATTCACGGCAAGCATTCAGTGTTGGGGGTGCTTTCTGGGAGCCAGAAGGTAGAGAAAACTGACTGGAGGCTCTGAGCCCATTTGCCCTTGATCACCTCTCCTGGAGGCTGGCACTTCTTCCTTCCCCCAGTGGGTGTTTCTGAGCCCTTCTATGAACCAGGCGCTGTCATTGGTGTTAGGGCTACAGTGTGAACAAGAGAGAAATGTTCTTGCCTTCTTGGACCTTACATTCTAGTGTGGGTAGGTAGAGAATAGAGAAAAGATGAAATCAGTGTATATAATTTCAGAAAGAAACAGTTCCAGGAAGAACATGGAGCCCAATGTGATAGGCAGTGAGCAGTGTGATGGGGAGGGTGGGGGTCAGAGAAGGCTGGTGTGAGCCGAGATCTGGAGGTGAAGGAGTCGACCCTGTGCATAGCTAGGGAACGCTCATTCCAGGCAGAGGCAAGGAGCGGGGAAGGGGTCAGAGCGTTTGTAGAGCAGAAAGTTGGCCATGGCGGTTGGAGTGTGTAACGTGACACGAGAAGGGCTGGGAAAGTGTGCAAGGCCTGGTTCAGACCGGGCTTTCAGCACAATCACTATGTGATACACATAGGATGTAAATGTTGCCAGAATTGGCCATGACTCCCTCTGGGTGTGGTACGGCATCGTAAGAGAGGGAATGATCCCACTATGATGGAAATTGCCCCACAGCATCATCTGATGGCTGGGGAATGGGCCTGCCCACTGTTTAACCCACCAGGACCCCCATCTATATGACAGGTGGCTGCGCCCATCTCCTGGATGCCTGCTTGAACCCCAGGTGGGTGCTTCTTGGGCTTGTATTGACCAGGGCTTTCACTGTAGTGGGTGAGGTGGTGGACAAAGGGTTGAAAACTCTGCAGGTAGCTGATAGAGCTCCACCAGACAGGGTAGAGGACACAGGAAGAAGAAAGTCCAAAGAAGAGCAGGTGGGAGAGAAGAAAGGAGTGCAGTAGGTGGGGTTTCCCCATCTATTTGCTTTGTGAAGCCAGGCAAGTCGATAGGGCTCTTTTTTCACCTGTAAAATGGGGCGTTTGAAGCAATAGCAGCATACAGCCTTGAGTGCTGCCGCATTAACAGATCCCAGCAATGATCTGCATCTCCCCCTCAGTGAAAATGAAATGCTGCTATTATATGCCAGCTAGCTACTATGTATGCCCTTGGTTCTGTGCCTGAGGCCTGCTTACTGCCCTGTTTCAAAAGGAAATTAGCAAGCGTTAAAGAAGTGTTAACAACACTAATAGAGCAAACACTTAAATAGCACTTATTATGTGTCAAGCACTGTCTGTATATTGACTCATTTCTTTTTTTCTTTTTTTTTTCTTTTTTTTTTTTTAAATAGTACTAAAAATAAAAATTTATTTATTTATTTATTTATTTTTTGTTGGTTCCACACTATGTATATTGACTCATTTAATTCTACAAAGTCGGTTCCGTCATTACCCCATTTTGCTGACAAGGAAACTGAGGCACAGAGAATTTAAGTGATTTTCCCAAAGTCACACAGCTGGTAGGTGACACGGCTGGGATTCAAACCCAAGCTGCATAGCTCACGTTAGCACCTAACTGTGACTATTTTCATGAAGGATTGAGGGGAACTGACTAAAAAGATAACTTTCTCTTACGATTTTATGCTAATTAATGTTCGGCCCTTAGACGGCACCACCTAAAATACATGGTCCGCCCCCTCTCGCACTTAGGGAAACGCTGCTTTACATTGTATGAACACTAGATGTCACTCTCTTCATCTCTCAGGACTCAACCAACTCCTTGGTTGATTGCTCCTCGCATGGTAGACTGGTAATTCATCTTTCTTCCATTTTACTTACATTCGAAATGATCCATCGTATTTTAGGATATGAATTTTGTATGATTAATATTTGAAGATCCACCATTGACACATAGACATTATACATTTTGGCTGTAGGGCGTACTGATTACACACTAAGGTATGTGATTCACATCGAGAGTAGGAAGATCTTTGTGTTGGGACAATCCTTTCTCTCTTTCCCACTGCTATTCATTTGTGAGGTAAAGGAGGTCCCAGCTGTGGCTCATAAGGGTCCGAGTGGTCCTTGCCCACCTGGGAAGTCACGTATTTGCTATGAAATTAGATGAAGTGAAGACTCATATTATCAACATCTGAAGTCATTGGAAGAATCCCCCAGAATCTCACGACTATTGATGTTTCCTCATTTTCTTTTCATTAAAATTAATTTCCTATTAGTACCAATATTTGAGGAAAGTAAAACAGGACCATTTTCCTGATTGTCTGATTGCTAGTGTTAAAACCATACTGTTTTTGACAGATTGTCATCTCAAAGATATCATCTTTAAACTCTCCTATAGATTAGGTAGGTGATTCTAGGCCAAGCTTTCACCTAACCACTCCTGATGACAATAGTTTCTATGGTAGAGTGAATTCTGAGCTCTAGACCATCCACCCACCGTCGTGGGGCACAAAACAGTTCATTGACACCTTGAGAGTCAGCCTAAAACCACAGTTCTGGTTATTCTAGAAGTTAATTCTCTTGCTGCAAAGCTCTTGCTCTGATAGCACTTTCTGAAACTGATTTTTGGATCTAGGTTTTTGGGAATCCTAAAAGACAAATCTCAGAAAGGGGAATTTTAGAATTACATTCCCCAGTCTTCAGGCTTTGATAACACAGACAGGCTTCATATACTCCTGAATGTTTAATGATATGGCCAAGAAGGCTATCAAAATTTCTATAAACAGCATAGAGATTCCTGTCATTTCTAAAGGCAGAGGTTCAGAGATGAACATTTAACTAATTGTTTTCTATCCCGAGATCCTATGTGAAGAAAGAAACACCAGGAGTGGGGGTGCCTGGGTGGCTCGGTCCCTTAAGTATCTGACTTTGGCTTGGGTCCTGATCTCAGGGTCCTGGGCTCGAGCCCCAAGGCAGGATCCCTGCTCAGAGGAGAGCCTGCTTTTCCCTCGGCTCTTCCTCCCTCCCCCCTGCTCATGCTCTCTCTCTCTCTCTCTCTCTCACACACACACACACACACTCTCTCTCTCTCTCTCTTTCATAAATAAATAAAATCTTTTTTTAAAAAAAGAAGAAACACCCAGAGTTTAACACATTGTGCATTCCCTGACTATGATTTGTAAGCACTACGACTCAGTTAAAACACTATTGCATTTACCAGTAAGTCCTGTGTCTGGTTAACATGTGTAACCAGTAGTCCATTGTCTGGATTTTGGCGAAGTCCATGGAGGTCCTTCTGGTCCAACTGCTTCTTGGGATCTCTGTCATTGTTTCTCCTCATGCTACAAAACACACAGTGAGTGACTGGTCAGTGTCCCCACACTAGACATTGCCTCCACATTGCCAGGGTCTCCAGAGCCATTTTCATCTCTGTATGGAAACTGGGAAGGGTCCCTGTAGAGCCCTGATAAAAGGTGGACTCCGAGTTCTTAACACTTTTTATTCCACCATTCCGGTAGTGAGAAGACGGAGGTCCTCAGGCATAAGATGATGCCATGACCATTTATCCAGTCTTGCTTTGAGGCAGGTATTTCCCCCCTCAACTACCTGGAACAAAATGTCATTGCTGTTGTCTTTATTTGAAAGATCAGAGAGGATGCTTACCAATGATCTTCCAGAAACGATGCTTGACCATGGAAGACAGGGCTAGTATGTGTAGCCATTATAAAGCACCCAACACTTATTTTCCTAGGGGAAAAGGAATACCAGAAAAGAGAAAGATAAAAGTAGCGTAGAGACAACAGTGTTGGGGGGTATCTATAGTCAACTCAACTCTTCTGTCATTCATCTCTTCACTAATGCTTATCGAACACCTCCTAGGTATCAGGCTTTGTGCGAGGCGCCGAGGATACAATGGTGAACAAGGGAACAGAGGCTTCTCAACTTCAGCACTTTGAGCATTTCGGACAGGGTCATTCTTGGTTGAGAGGCTGTCCTGTGCATTGTGGGAGGCTTAGCAGCATCCTTGGCCTCCACCCACTAGATGCCAGTGGGATTCCTGTCTCCCAAGTTGTGACAACCAAAAATGTCTCTAGACATGGCCTAACATCTCCTGGGAGGGGGCACAGTCATCCCCAGTTGAGAACCACTGAGCTAGAGCTTACACTCTAGAGGGGGAAGATGGGTGTTAAAAAATTAAATATAGTATATATAGAAATTGTGGCAAATGCTAAGCAGGACGTGAACAGGATGATATGATGGAGGGATGCCGGGGTGGCTCAGTTGGTTAAGCATCTGCCTTTGGCTCAAGTCATGATCCCAGAGTCCTGGGATCGAGTCCTGCATTGGGCTCCTTGCTCTGAGAGGAGACTGCTTCTCCCTCTGCCTGCAGCTCCCTCTGCTTGTGCTCTGTCTCTCTCTCTCAAATAAATAAATAAAATCTTAGGGGGGGGAAAAGGATGATATGATGGAGAATAATCAGGAAAGAGAACTGTTTTGCATAGCTAGGGTGGTCAGCCAAGGCTTGACCTTGAGCTTAGACATTCATGAAGTACAGAAAGTAGGTGGCCATGTATGGTGAGGGCTGGACTGAGTGGAGAGGGCAACGAGTGATTATAACAATTTTAAGAAAGGGGAGAAGGGAAAATACTGAGATGAGGTTGAATTCTTTTCTTTGTGAACGACATCCGCACTCAAAGGGGTGACCCTGCAGCCTACCCTCACAGCTTAGAGTCAGCAGTGAACAGGAACAAGATGGATCCATCAGATCCTCTCTGGGAATTCAGAATTAAGAGCTATAGGGCTACCATGTGCATTCAGAGGCAAGAAAAAGTCTGTCTTCAGATAAAGAGGAGTGAGTGGTCCTTCCCTGGCTTGGTTCCCCTGGGGCCATTCTCTCCAGCCTTCTTCTTCCCTCTCTCCTGGCTCCTTCCCGGTCTCCCTTCTAGGCTCATTCTCCTCTACCAGAGCATTTTAAGTCGGTGTTCCTCAAGGCTAAATTGTGCCCTCTCTACCCTTCTCTATCCTCTTTTCCTAGGCAGTCTTATCCTTCCTGGTCCATGACCTCAACTACCATGTACACACATCAATGACCCCAATGGCACGTCAAAAATCCGGACCTCCCACTCTGACTGCAGACTGTATTCATCGACACTGGATATTTCCACCTGGAGTACGTCAAACTCAACATGTCCAAGACTGAATTCCTATTCCCTACAAAACTATCCTCTTTTCAGTGTTTTCCAGCTTAGAGAAAAGAGCCACTCTCCATCTACTTATATGAGTCAGAAACCTAGGAATTATTCATGATACCTCATTCCCCGTATCCAATCCGTCACCTAATCTTGTCAATTTTCCCCCTCTTAAATTTCCCCACTTACCTCTGTTTCCAGTGACATTCTCTGTCCAGGCCACTGTCATCTCTGCCGCAGATAATGGCAATAGACCCTAACTGGCCAAGCCACATTCCCTCAGACCCTCCAGACCAGTCTGTTCTCACTGAAGCCAGAGTGATCTTTTAAAAATACAAACCCAACGTCACAGCCCCTCTTCTCCCGCCTGCTTCAAACTATTCGAAGGCTTCCCTTCATTTCTAGGATGAAGACTAAGATTCTTAGGATGGCATCTGAGGTCTTGCATGATCTGGCTGTTGCCCAACCTACCTCTCAACTTTCCCCCTTTCCCCCTGCTCCCCCATTCTTTGTTCTACCATCCCCTCCCTTCAATTCCTGGAATGTTCCTTTAACCACAGGGCCTTTACACGTGCTGTGTCTGCTCTGGAACATCCCCTTCCCCTCCCCCAACTCATTCTTGATATTTCAGCCTAAGTGTCACTTTCTTGGGGAACTCTTCTTCACCTTCCTACTGTATTTCAGGTTCCTTTAGTGTTATGTAAACTCTCACAGAAATGTGTTCTTTCAGAATACTTTTAATTTAGAATGATACATTCTTTAGTGTGATTTTTAAAAATTGGTGTCTCTCTCCCATTTGACTGTAAGTTACAAGAGAGCAGGAACTGGCAAGCAATCCATACTTGGGGAAGGGAAGGTGAAGAGAGAGGAGGAGGTTGAGAAACTGCCTCGGTTCTTGAATATCTAAATGCTGATCCCAGGCACTTGTGAGAACTGCCTTCACTTTCTGCTCTTGGGTTCCATGAAAAACCCTGTTCCTTATAATTCCCCATCTTTCTGCTTAAGCTAGCTCATTTGGCTTCTGTTACTTGCAACCAAAAAAATATTGGCTAAGAGACAGCAAGTGAGAAACTTGGGAGTTGCAGCTTGAAAAATAAGTGTGTTCTTATGAAATCATTAAATAAAATAGCCTAATGATGGTACAGCAACTTGCTTTTCTCTCTGGGGTCTTTAATCTTTTACTCAGAGGATGCTTTGTTTTTTTGGGAAGCACCAAGATAACGTGGCAATGTTGTTAATGCTAAAAAATATTTAAAAAACAGCTGGCTTTCCTTCAGGACGCTTGGCTGAGAGACCAGTGGCAGAGACTGTCGCAATAGAAATGCCTCGTGAACACTGGACACCCCACAGTGTCCCAGTTCCCTCTTTTCAGTGAGTGATTAACAATCTAATGAATTCAGAGGCCTGCACGACTGGATTCTAGGGTGACTGGTGTGGCTGATGGAGCAGGAGGGTGTGGTCGGCATAAAACTCACGACACACTGTGGTGTTCTAGAAAGCACTGGACCTTGGGTTTCTTCTTCTGCAGAATGGAACAGGGTTCCTAGTAACTTCCCTGCCTGTGTCAGCACCGTTGTCAAGAGACTGAACCCCGACATTGAGAATGTCAAAGAGCTTTGTAAATACAGAGTAGTATAGAAATGCAGAACAGGGGCGCCTGGGTGGCACAGTGGTTAAGCGTCTGCCTTCGGCTCAGGGCGTGATCCTGGCGTTCTGGGATCGAGCCCCACATCAGGCTCCTCCGCTGGGAGCCTGCTTCTTCCTCTCCCACTCCCCCTGCTTGTGTTCCCTCTCTCACTGGCTGTCTCTATCTCTGTCAAATAAATAAATAAAATCTTAAAAAAAAAAAAAAGAAATGCAGAACAGCATTAGAAGAATGTTCTGCTTCTTCAAGTGCTTCAGCATAGGACATGTAAGCAATCACTCATCCCATGAACATCTTTAGGGTGTTTGCTGGGTGCCAGAAAGAGCTGGTACTGGGAAGGCAGAGATGAACTGGACACAGCCCTAACCTTCCCATCTTTGCTCAAATGAAACCTCATTAGAGACGGCTTCTTTGACGACCCCATCTCAAATAGTACCCCCTCCACCCTGCTTTGTTTTCTCCAGAATGTGTTTTATCTTGAAGTACTATGTTATTTACTTACTTACCACCTTTCTCCCCCACCCATCAACCTACTAAGAGTAAGATCCATGAGGGCAGGGACTTAGTATGGTCGTTGGTAGAAGCCTTTTGTGTAGTCAGTGCCTGGAACATAGTACTGCTCGAAAAACATTTGTTGAATAAGTGCACTCAGGGCAGGTCTAGAGGTTAGACAAAGGTGGGCCACGTTGCCCTGGGGAGCTGGGCTCGGATGGGGAAGAGAATGTGTAGGCTGGCCCCTGGGAGATGGCATCACGGTCAAAGCGAGAGAGGTAGTAGCCCTGGTTAATGGATAAGAGAAAACCTCCAGCTAACTGCCTGGTTTGCTAATAGCCAGATTCTCCTGAACATCCGGGGTAAAGCCATCCCCAGGGTTTGTATTTTGAATGCCCAGACAGTCTAAGTCTTGCCCCCGTCCAATCCATTTTGCATTCTGCTGCCAGAATGATTTTTCCGACATGCTGAGTTGTCCACCTGTTTAGAACCTGCCATGGCCCCTCTGTGCTGTGGATCATCAAGCTGAACCTTCCTCGCAGTGTTTACCATTCTTTTCAGGACCTGTTCCTTGCTGACTCCTCCACCTTACCTCTTAGCCTTCTATGGTCCCTGGCAACCCCTACTTACATGCACCTTACTATTTCATACCCTTCTTTGTTCAAGTTGGACCCACTTCTAGAAACACCCTTAGCCCTTTTCGTTTGACAAGAAAACCCAGCAAGTCTTTCCTGAACCCCATTTGCTGCCCTCCAAGCCCCAGGAAGGAAATCATTTCCTCCTATTGCTGTCCCCCCCACCCCCCGGCTGCCTCATACCAAGTTGTCATGGTCCTCCTCCTGAGCAGCCCCACTAGTTCCTTGTCTGTGGTTGCACCCCCAGCACCCAGCACAGCGCCTGGCATGTAGGGAGCAGAGGCTCATGCGCCCAGGCTCCCTAAACCTCTTTTACTCGGTCCAGAGCTCAGTGTCTGGGTGTGCCCCACCCCCTCTCTTACCATCCTGCTAACCCTGTGACACTCACCCTCACCTGCATTTCTCATTTCTCCATCTTTGGGAGAGGGGCCCCTGGTCATCCCAGGACTCTGCTTTTCCTGGTTCCCACTTCCTCTAAGCTCTTCCAAGCAACTCAACAGTGAAGCTCGCCCTGCCAGGAAGTGTTAGCTGGTCTCCAAGGTAACAGACTGCACCACTGCAGCCGGAGGCAGGGACAGGGGAAAACTCCCTCACCCCGTGGAAGACAGTACCACTTCGTTGTTGATAACAGCCTTTCCCCAGGCACTCTGCTTTCCTCCACCCCTACAAAAGCCTGGAAGCAGGATTTGGACTTCTATTTCTAGAATCTCTGGGTCAGCAGAAAACTATGGTTTACACCAGTAGAGCCCTGGTACATGCTGCCTTCCCGTGGTAGGAACTGAAGACAGGTAGCAGAGAACCCGCACCGTGCCAGGTGTGAAAGCTGGTAACTGTCTCCTCCTTCTCAGAGTCCCTGGGTCCCCTCAAACACACATCCTGAGAGAGGTCTGGCATTTCCTCACCTCCACCAGGTCCAGGCCCACCCAAATCTGGCTAATACAGCAGCGGGCTCAGTGACCTCTTAGCGTCAGAAGAGATCATCTACTGCCGTGGTTCCCAAACCCAGGTGCCCATCAGAATCATCTGGGTTGTTTGCTAATGAAACATACGTAACATTCCCATTTGGGAGACTGATACAGAACTGTGGTAGAGTGTGGGAACAGGAATCTGTAACAATGGTCCCAGGTGATTATGATGTAACCAGCCCTTGGCCCATAATTGGGGAAACTCTTCAACGCCTTCTTTTATGGAAGTCAAGAGAGAAGTGATGTACCCCATGTCAACCAGCTCGTAAGAGGCTAAGGGATCTCCACTTACTTTATCTAGGTAATTTCTCAAATGACTGTCTTCACTTTCAGAGCCTTCAATTTGATAATTTAGAACATGTGCTCCTTGCGGTAATCATCATACACCAGAGAACCTCTTCCTATGTTGACGCTAGCAGTGGCTCCTATAGGCCAGATCAGAAACAACAAAACCCCCCAAAATAGAAACTGCTTACCTACCACCAGTCTCTGTGGGCAGTAGTCATGGGTTAACAGTAGTGTGGCATTTGGGAGGGCATCAAAACCAACAAGGCAGGAGAGAAGGGAGATCAGAGAGAGGTATGGAAGTCAGAAAAAGGAAGAGTTACAAGAGGCTGAGAGCAACCAACTAATGACTACTCCGTGAACAAGGGGTGAGGGTCCTTGTGCCCACCCTACTGGAAATCCTGAGTAGAAGGGCTGGCTAGCTTTGAGACACCACTTTGAAAGACACGAGGGCCCAAGACAGTTTTATACTTTCATACTTTCCTTGGCTCCTGGATACAAAGGGTCTCAACATTTTACCAGAAATAAAGCCCAGCATTGAAAAGTCATTGTTACTGCTTTGTTCTACTTGAGCTTACATGATACACATATTCTGGATATATTTGTGCCAGAAGGATAAAGTGGAGTAAGATTTTCAGCTTGTATGACCAGGCAAGAGGAAAGCTATGTGTGGGTACCATCTTTCTCAGCTCTCCTCAGATGATCTGTAGCTCATTTGGGCCCCATTAAAGAATTAGAACACAACAGGAATTTGTGTTTCTTACCTTAGGTTTTTGGAACCTGATCAGGGACAACTCATCTCTCTGGTCTTTATTTAGGAGCTGTAACCTGTTCCCATTGCCCAAGATATATGGATGGTGTGATTCCCTAATTCTCCCATTAATTCTATTTTTGCTTCCTGTACTTTGAAGCTCCATTATTATGGAATACACACGTAGATTTGTTATGTCTATCTCCTTAAATGACCATTTGCTATGGTCTGAATGTGTGTCCCCCCTTACCCCCCAAAAAGTCATATGTTGGAAACTTACCCCCTAAAGTGATGGTATTAGGAGGTGGGGCCTATAGGAGGCAGTTAGATCATGAGGGGAGAGCCCTCATGAATGGGATTAGTGCTCTCATAAAAGAAGACAGAGCCCCTAGCCCCTTCTGCCCTGTGAGAATATAAGAAGTCTGCAACCCAGAAGAGGACCCTTACCCGACCATGCTGGCACCCTGATCTTGGATTTCCAGCCTCCAGAACTGTGAGAAATAATTTTGTTTTTAATCGATGTGGCAATGAACACTGTTCTACATCTTTGTGCACTGTGAGCTTTTATTTCTGTAAGATAAAGACACAAAAAATAAAATGTATGAATCTAGGGGCTTTATTTTAAAAGTATAGACCCTAAAAACAAAGTTTTTTCTTCAGTTCACAGCAAGCTCATAAGTACCTTTTTTTTTTTTTAAATCTGGAAAAAAAATGAATTCCAAAGCTCTTTTAACTCTTTGATAAATACTGTAGGGTGCCATATTTAGTCTATAATCCTCTTGTTTTGGAATAAGCAGATAGTGGTGACTTCAATGATTTTTGTCTTCAGAGTTTAAAACCCCCTTTGGTTTCTTTTTTTTAAAACTGAGATATGACACATTACATTATATTAGTTTCATGTGTATACCATAATTCGATAGATGCATATATTACAAAAATGATACCACAGTAAGTCTACTTAACATCTAATCAGGTTTGTGTTCCGTAAGCCACCTCGTCTACAGTATTTTGTGATGGCAGCCCAAACAGACTAAGACAGTATTGCTGTGCGACATATTTTTTTAGATATTACCTTGTATTTTGCTTTCTTTCCCCCATTTCAAGCCAGTAGCAGGTGCTTTTTGTTGGGTTGAGAAATAGTCTGAAGTCAAATTTCTTTTTCGTAAAATCCTAAGCTAACTGAAAGATCGAAGTGATGTGCCAAAGCACGGGAGGTGAAGCATGCGTTTAATGTCAAGAGGAGAAGTGTATCAAGATTCTTTCAGTTAAAAGAGACAAACCCAACTCAAACTGGCTTAAGGAAAAGAGGGAATTTATTTGCTCAAACAACAGAAATATCGAAGGATTTTCTGCCTTCGGACATGGCTTGATCCAAAGGCTAATATGATGTTAATGGAAGTCTGTCTCCATTTTTCAGCTCCTTTCTTCTGTGATGGCTTTATTCTTAAGCAGGCTCTTCATGAGCTGTTGGCAAACTTGGACACCAGCAGCACTCAGCTACCCCCGACCCCAACTTAGCAACCCTAAAAAAAGAGCACCTCTTTCCCAAGAAGTTCAGCATCTCTTTCCCAAGGAGCTCCAGGAAAGGCCCAGGCTTGGCTTGGTCATGTGATCCATTCATTTCTGAAACAATCACTGTGGCTCTGATTGGCCTGACCTGGCTTCTGCGTCCGGTCTTGGAGCCAGAAGGTGCCATCAGCCCCTTGAAAAAAGCTGGGTTTGTTTTGTTTTGAACCAAAGAAGGGGACATGGGTACTAGGCAAACATGCCTCTCAGGGAAGCCAAAGGGGAGAAGAAAGAGACAGAGGTCAAGAAATCAAGTATCCGAAAATCAGAAGGAGCAGGGGCCTGCTCAGTGTTTGGTAGCAACACTTTGAGATGGCAAGACCTAAGGAAATGCGTCCTCAGTCCAGCGAGAAAGTCTTCCCAGCTCACCGAACTTCACCACGCCCCAGGTGTGGGATGGACACAGAACTACTTCACCATTCAGACTGGAATAGTTGATGTCTCAGCAGTAATAAGTGTAGACAGATGACAAATGACTGGAGGGGGCTTTCTAATGTTTGAACCATGGACCTCTGCACAACCCTAGGGTAACCTAATAACCAGTAGACTTCTTATCAACAAGGTAGAAGGGATCTGGTTACTTGAGGTTTTTTTGAAAGATTTTGTTTATTTATTTGACAGAGAGAGAGACAGCACTGAGAGGCAGAACACAAGCAGGGGGAGTGGGAGAGGAAGAAGCAGGCTCCCAGCAGAGGAGCCCAGTATAGGGCTCGATCCCAGGACCCTGGGATCATGCCCTGAGCCAAAGGCAGACGCTTAACGACTGAGCCACCCAGGCGCCCCTGGTTACTTGATTTTTTAAGTGCTATAGAGGGGACAAGATAGAGCCTGTTTGGGGAAATTTCCCTGAGTGCTCAATTCCCAAAAGGGTCCCAGTAAAATTAACAATTTTAGGGTGACATCATCTAGTTCATCAATCAGTGAAGTTACCACTTAGCAGGATTGCAGAAAGCTTGACAGTGAGAGGGGAATGATGGAAGATTGAACACAAACAGCTTAATAACTTACATACTTTCTCCCCAACAAAATATATAATATTTATAGGTTGTTTCTAAGCAGGACTACCTTTTATGGTTGCTTGCATTCCACATCCAGAAGAAGCAAACCATAGATTCAGCTGCTCATGTCTGAGCCAAGAAATCATGCAACTGGGACAAGCTATTTTTATTTCCTTCACACTAGCCAGGACAGAAGCAGTCCTCGATTTGAAGTCAGAGAACCTAAGCGTGAAACCCAGATTCAACAGTAGGTACTGAACCTTGGGTAAATTATTCCCCCTTTGCTGCATGGTTTTCTGGTCTATAAAGTGCCACCTCCACTTCACCTTAGGAGGAGGATTAAGATGACATATAGAAAAACACATAGCATGAATTTAATATTAGTTTCCTTCTCCAAACTCTTATTGAATGCCACTATTTCTTAACCACAATATTTAAAAATATATGTACTGCTTTTCATAGGGCAGTTGATACGCTTCAGTTAGAATGTCAGCTTATCATGGTATTCGGGAAGTTTCTGTTACCTAAGGCCTAAGTTCAAGCAGCATTATTTGTAACAGCAAAAAACTTGAAAACTACCTAAATGAACAAGGGAAGACACACACACACACACACACAGTACAGCCGCTAAAAATGCAGAAGATTTATATTTACTGACACAGAAAGACATCCATCATAAAGTAAGAAAGAAAGTAGTGGCAGGCATGTATAGTATGTTCTTGCTTTTGTTAAAACCGAACAGGACATACCCATCACACACACACACACACACACATACGTCTATGACATATGTATATATGTATGTATGTGTATGTATATGTATATATATGTATATATATGTAATAATGGTAATTTCTGGAAGGTGGGTTGAGGGGGGATTTTTAATTTCCTGTACTTTCTTTTTAATTTTACGGACACTTTACTGTAAAAAAACAAAAAAATCCCTTTGCCCCAGTTTAGGCTTATGGTAACTTCCTTCTCCACAACAGCACTTAGGACAATAAAAAGTTACTGATGACCCTGAAACAGCAGAAATGAGGTAAAGTGTTAAGAATGGTGTGTGTGAGTGGGGGTGACACCACAGTAGGAGTCCACTTTGCTACTTACTAACGACGTTAGGAAAATATGAGGTAGTTAAAACCTTTCTTAGATACGTGGATTATTTTTCCCAGAGCAATTTATTATGCATAATGGAAAGGGTTTAGATTGGTTCTTCGACTGCATTTGCATTTTGCCACAGAGAACAAAGCAATGTAAAAGAATGAGTTGTTTTTTAATTTAAGAAAATACTTGAATTGTCTAAGATAACCAAATTAAATATTTAAACATGAAAAGAGTGCCAGAGTCAGGACACAGCATTTATTTTACTGACTTGCTCTGACAGATAATAGGGATTGATTTAATAGTGACCAAATACAATGGCAGTATTTACTAAAGGGCCATAACAGGGCCGGTTGGGGATAACTGCATCTAAAATGAGATCAAATCCTTGAGTCCATTCCCTTTAGCAGAAATACTTAAAACCATCTTGGCAGAACCAAGTCCTTGCAAAACATACCAAATATATGGCTTCAAGATAGCTGAGAACCCAAAAGCTTGAAGAAGCCTCCAGAGAGTTCTCTCAGGATCAACAGGGTGCTTGCATCATCCTGGTCCTCTTTGTATTGGTATCAACATTGGAGCACTATGAATTCGGTAGGAAAAAGTCTTCAGTCCACAAAGAGTCTTGAGTAGTAAAGGTCTTAGGTCTTGAATCCTAAGGAAGTCAATGAAACTGGCATATTATACAGTCAAATACCTACCAATAAAATAACCACATTTACTTGTAAGGGCTGATCTAGGAAAGCCTCTGCTTTCAGAAAGAATTTCACTGAAACGATCCTGGCAGATAGGTGGCTAAGTCTCTCAAATACAGTTTCATAATTTTCCTTTATAACCTAGCCCCAAATTTAATTATGATAATTCAGTTCACATGTAAAGCAATGTGCCAGGTCTCTAAGGGAAATGAGAAAGCCACATTCCTTGCATTCAAGAGTTTATAATCTAGTGACAGGGAGGTGTTTATTAATAAGAACGGCAGCAAACTAACATCTGAATACTTACTATGAGCCAGGCACTTTCCATGCTTTCTCATTTAAACCAACAATAACCCTATGACATAGGTACTGTTAACCCCATTCTACAGGTGAAAAAACCAAGGCTCACAGAGGCTAAGTGATTTATCAAGGGTTTCACACAGCTAGTATCTTGGAACTGAGATTTGAATCTAAGCAGTCTACTCGCCTCAAGTAAGTTCTATCAGAGAGGTATAAACCAAAGAGAAAGCACAAAAAATTAGATAGGTTTCAAATATGAGAGGGATTAGGGAAAACTGTGAGGAGGGAGTGCAGTCACAGCCAAGACAAAGAGCAGGTGCAGTGAAAGAATGGAGACGAGCTGGTTTGGCCGTGTAAGGAGAGATACAGTGGTGGGTAAAAACAGCGAAGAGACAGACTGAAGCCAGATCGTGAAACTATGCTAAAGAAGTGTGGATTTCATTCTGTAGAGTAGGAATGGCAGGAACTCAAAGAAATGATACGCTTTCTTTTGTGTTAAGATTATTTTGGTAGAAATTAGCTGGATGGAGTAGATGGAGATTAGTTGGAGGAAGACTGGTTCAGATGCTGTGGAACATGAATAGTTGTCTTAGGTCAACTGTCCAAGGACCATCTGCCACAGACATTTCTTCCTGTGTGGGTGCTCTGCTATTGTGTGACTTCAGGAAAGTCAGTATACTTTTCTGAGGCCTTGGTTTCTTCATCTGGAAAATGGAAACACTATACGTGGTCTTTTAGATTTCATCCAGCTCTAGAATCTTCTGAGTCTCTTGAAAAATCTCTTCTTGAAATTTAATCTTGGGTGGTCTTAGTCTGTGTGTGGAACTGGGGCTGAATGTGCTTGAAAATATCATCCCATTGTTTTCTCCTCCTGGGAAAAGAACCAAAACTCTAAAAAAAATAATACAGCATTATGCTTTCTATCTTTGATACCATTTATAAATACCTACTTTTATTTTGTTGCTGGGTAACTGTGACCCAGAAGAGTTGACTTTGCGTAAGAGGAACCCAGTCTTCCAGTCTTGGTGTTTTTCCTATAATCTCCGCATACCACAGAATTAGTGGAAGACTAAGTCAAAATAAGGTGTCTTTGGACTCATGTTATTACGGGGTGTTTTTGGCCCCAGTGTGGGGCTTGAACTCACGACCTCGAGATCAAGAATTATATGCTCTACCAACTAAGCCAGCCAGGCACCCTCACATTGTTTCTAAAGCTAGTCTGGTTTTTTTTGGTAAGGTATTACCAAAGAGAAGGAAAAGTGTTTTCTCCCACTCTCTTAGAAGTTGTGTAAGTCTACCATTACAATTTCCAATTGACGTATTCAGTAATATTTATAGAACTCTTCAAATACCTCTCATCTGTGTTATACATCAGGATAGATTTGGATGGTGTGAAGATAGGGTGATCAGCTCATCCCTTTTCACTGGAATTTTCCCAGTTAGAGCACTGAAAGTCTCATGTCCCAGGAAACCCCTCAGTCTCAGGCAAATGGGGACGATTGGTCATCCCAAGAAGATAAGACGAACTTTATGATCCAGAATTCAAGAACATCCAATTCCTACTTTATCTTCCAACTCCCCACGAGGCTCCTGTAAAGGCCATATAATGGAGAAACAGCAGCAAAGGGTAAATGTAGTGCTTTATTAGTTATTATGCGGCTGGGGTAATCCTGAGACCCCTTGAGAAAACTACAGTAAAGCTGTGATGGAGCACATGGATGAGTCTAGAGACTTAAGGCCTCTGTCCTCTCCTTTGACCCAAATTTTAAAATTTTAGAAGCTAAGATCCTTTGGCCTGCAGTGAAGGAGAAACGGAAGACTGAAGCAAAGATGAATTGCCTTAGTCTACGTGTGAGGGAGAAAAGCAAGATGGCTGGCTTTGAGGGCCTTGGCTCAGTGGATCTCTCAGTTCATAAAAACATGATGCAGAAGAGCCACATCTGTGTGGTCTTTTATTATTGAGTGACTCTTCTTACTGGTAAACATGGCCTAATCCATATTCTGGAATATTGCTGGCATCTCTTCCTAAGGAAGGAGATGGGAGTAGGAGTGGAAGAAGAGAGGGAAACCTCCTCCCTGCTTGATGCTAACAAAACAAAACCAAGGGGCACGGCAGTGTCACTGTGTGAATATGTAAAAACCTCTGTAAGAAATCAACTTCTGAAATGAGTTTTTAAAATCAAAGCTTATTTCAAAGCAATAGAAGCCTTTTTAGTTTCTTTAGTAGACAATTTATTTTGATAAACTTGCTCAATAACAAAAATACAAGTGAAGAAAATTATGTTCATTTTATACAGTTTGTATTAACAACTTGTTTTGAAACTATTAATTGAAAAATGTTATAACCAATTAGAAAACAATTCTTAATAAAATTTGGGGTAATATACAGACCTTGATCACAAACTCTAAAATCTCTTGAGGTGATACAACTAATAAGTCCTGTGTAGGGAATCCAACCTACACAGGCCATGTTTTTCCTTCATATATTTTTATCCTTCAAAAATTAGTTCTGAAAGACAACTTACTGTTTTGAATTGTGAACGTAAATTTAATTTTTAAAAGAAGGTCAAAGTGGGTTGATAAAACAGTTACTACAATCAGAGTAACTTGTGGCTAGTAGTCTTTTAATAAAGACAAAATAAATGCAACATGTTCTTCCCATGAAGCCCACGATGCGAAATAATAGCTAAGAGTATGTCTAAAGTTAGTTTCCAATACTTTTTCAGGGCCTTTCCTCTAAATCAAAAGACTGTATGTCACCAGGACCATTATTTTACTTAAGAGATTAAACAGTGAATTCACAGAACATCAAGCAGGGATATCAAAGCTTTAGGCAAAAGGGTAAAAACCAATGCAGTGTTTTGGTCATTTAGAACATTAAAAAAAAAAAAAAAAAAAAAAAAAGAGGAGCCATCCTTCAAAAACAAAACAAATGGAAGAGAAAATAGGATAAGAAGTAGAAGAATCAGAAAAATTACATACACACACTAACAACATAGAACATGGATTACCTTTGGAAAGAATCATACTGAAATGTTTGCTTTTAATGAATTGAAGATTTTTCATGTTTACAGATGTTTAGCCATGTTCAATAGGAGCTTCCAAAAATTTCAAACTAATTTAAGTCTTGTGCAAATAAAACCTATAAATAGTTTTCAGCAGATTTTACAGTGATGTTCTTAGGTATGAGAAGAATGCACACACTCTAAAAACAATGTAACAGACAAAAGTTTGACAAATGATTGCACCATAAAACAGTGTTTTATATACAGTTTACAAGATATGATTTCCTGCTATAAATTAATATTGTACTATATAGTACTTATTATAGTGACCTTTTTAAAAGCAACTGCTGACAGTTGTCTATCTTTTCACTTACAGGATTTATAGAATTTTATATGAATGAATCCATTTCATTGGTCTGGAAGAGTACAAAGATTTGACTTCACACACTACTTGATGGGACCGTCTCAATCCTGGGTTAGAGTGCTGACTGTTTAGAGGGAGTGTTCCCCTACCAGCCCTTTATGCACTGGACCTCCAAGACAATGATGAAATTAAAGACAACTTAATGGTTTGGGTAATAGATACAAATAAAACCTTACATTTTGTAATCTTATATGCAATACCACTGTAAGTGAAAGAAGTAAACAGTGGGGAAATTCTTAGCAGCTGAGAAACTTTCTCTCCCCATGCTCATGATCCAGTTAAAAATATTTTGAGAAACTATTTACAATAAAATTCATCTTTTGGAAGAGAAAAGCTCTTGGTCATATCATAAGTTAATTTGAACCATACTTTGCTAACACTTTATCTCAGTGGTATAATGGTGACAACCAAAACTTTCCTTCAAAGTGATCCATTTGACTGAGGACCAATCAAATCACAATGGGAACTGCAATCCCAAATGTCCATAGAACACGTCCAGTGGTATTCTCAGAATTAACTAGACATCATAATACTTGGGGAAAAATAGTCTCCTTCAGTCATTTCCCACAGGTTTCTTTGACCCTGGGAAGGAAAAGTGTGACATTCCCCCAGAACACTCAAGGAATGCACCACAGTGGTGGTTCACCTCTTACCCTGAACTCCTGAGTGAGCGGAAACACTGGGGTTTTCTTTCACAATAAAATACTGAATTAACAGTAAGATATATGAATGTCAAACAAGCCAGTGTGAAACACATCAGGCTCCTCCATTTTATACTTTGAATATCTGAGGAGGCAGCCCCATTTCTGAAGTAATCATTTTATAATTTATAATTGAGCTTTCAAAAAACAGTGCACTCATTGCTGTTTGTGTGAAGCAGGGACTACACGGGACTCTAACTCTACTGATAGGGACATTTGGGTTGCTGTTTCACTAGAAAGAAGAAAAACTTAGCTCCATTGCCAAGAAAGAGCCTCCTGCCCCACATTTCAAACAGGAGATTATCTATAGTGTTCATCTGGAAAAACAACTAAGCACTGATATGAAAGCATGGGAAATGTGGAGAAGAGAAATACTGTATTTTAAAACTATTTGTGGCTTCGAGGGTTAGCTGCAATGCTTCTTCTAGGAAAAAACGTAAAGCTGTGGGTTTAGTACAGCCCTTTAAAGTAAATGCAAAAATGTTAGCTTTTAGCAAACAAAGGCATATAGCATATAAAGAAAATATTGTATTGCTCAGGTTTTTGGTAAAGCAGATGTATTAGTAATGCTTACAGATGAAAAGAACATAAATTCAGTTTTTATAGCAGAGTGCAGTTAGTGTTGTAGATAGCCAAAATATTATAAATTGGTATTACTAGTGAACTTTGTATTTATGTAAAGTCGTGTGCTTGAACATAGAAAATGCATTACTCACGTAACAGACTGAGCCAGTAGAAAAAGAGAACCTCTGTACAACAGATGACAGTTGCCAATAATTTAAATAGTGTCAGATTCCCCAAATTATAAGGTTTTACATGATCTTACCTTCTACTATCATATACAAATAAATTAACCCTACAAAGAATTTTAGCTTAACTTAAAATTGGACCTAGAAAGGTATGGGATTATTTGTACCTATTACAAAAACCTGTTAAAATCAAGGGCTGCTACAAAGAATGAGGTAAACTGAAGACTCTCTCCACTATGCAGCCTTCAGATAAATGGCTTTTTTTTTTCTATTGAGTTCTAGGTTTGCACACCACAGTGTTTTGCTAGCAAAGCATTCAGAGTTCTCTTCCAGGAACTGTTTGCATGTGTGTGTATATAAATTTACACACACATACACACACACACACATATATACACACTGTATACTGCATCAGCAAAATATATATATTATATATATATTTATATAAATATAAGGAATATTTCCCCCACCCACCCACCCCCAACAACATGTTTCTTAGTGTCTGATTTTGTTTTGTTTTGTACACAGAGAATAGGGAATTTCAGGATTTTTACATACATTTTAGCAAACAAGTTTTGATCTATTGGCTTCTTGGTGTAGTAATGCAACAGCAAATCACTCTGGTGCCAAAGGCTCATACCATTACAAGGAAGCTATGAACACTAATTTCTTAGGAGGTGAGGCCAGCCCCACATGAACTTCCCTTGTAACCCTCTGGTCTACCATGATTCATAAATACTTAGACTTTTTTTTCCTCAATTAATTATTAGACGTTAAAAACGGAACAACAGAGTCACAAAGGGCCACATGCTTTTCAGTATAAAGCATTCTCCTTCACTAGGTTGCTATCACAGTGCAGACCTGACTGCCTGAATATGCTCAGGAGATTTAGTCAATATTGTCTGTATTTGGTTATGGAAAAGGCTCTCTTTTGTTTGTTTGTTTGTTTTGTTTTTAAATCCAAAGTGCATAGTGAGAACAAATCAAAGCATTTTTTTTTCCTTTTCAGCATCAGTTTCATCTAAGCATCTTCCTATGAGAGGACTACTCAGATGCCTTGCCTTTGTCCTCCCCCCTCCAAAAATAAAAAAATAAAATAAAATAAAAAATAATAAAAGAGTTGAGCAATTTAGACATTCATCAGCCTGGTAAACAAACTTTGCCAGCAAATAGAAGTCCTACTATTGTAAAGAAAATTGATAAGACAAAAAGTACATATGATGACCCAACTACTGTGTTGTTGGGTAATTTATAAGGTTGACCTCCGACTTCATTGATGTAAAATCCTATCGGAAATATTAGGGCAGCCATACAGAAAAGGATCACTGTAAAACAAACCAAAACACAACATTAGTAACATGGTTTGGTGATTAAGAAAACAATGAAAATTTGGCACAAAGTTTATAAGAAGGGTTGTGGATTGATAACATGGTCAGACCGTTAAAACATTGACCACTTGTCAAAAGATTCACATCTTCTATAGATCACATAATATTCCCAAAGCCTAACAATTAAATATAGTAAAAGCTGGGCTAGCCTTTTATGTAAGTGTTAGGACGATTTTAAATATCAGCATTAAGAAAGGACTCCGAAGCTACTAAGTAAGTGCTTACATAAACTATTCTTTTTGTAAAATTTTAATTAAAACGTTTTTTAATTCCAGTATATTTAACACAGTATTATATTAGTTTCAGGTGTGTGCCTAAAATGATACTTGACTACTTAAAATAGTGACTAAGGACTTGAGCTAGAATCAGAGAGGGGCTATGTTCGCGCTCCACTACTTATTAGCTGTGCACTCTTAGGCTTCTGGTTCCCTTCTAAAAATGGGGTAAATACCAGAAGGATAAACAAAACAATGTCAAGTCCCTGGTATGGTGCCAGGTTGAAAGTAAGTGCTGAATAAATGTTGCATATTATTATCATCAGTTATTATTCTGCCAATTCTCATTCCTCTCAGTTGGTATTAGAAGGAATTGGAGAAAAGGTACAAACAAATATAGTACTATTTATCTTACTCTGATTTAAAATCACTTAGTGGAAAGAACCTCAGGCTTCTGAGATGATTAGTAAACTGTCAGAGTGGTTCTCTCTCATTATGGACAATGTTAGAAAAAAATAAAATCTCTCTAGGTTTTCTGAGTACACAGGTTAAAGTGGGGTGGGGGGGCAGGCTTCTTTGCCTTTTGTATACAAACACAATGAAATAAGTTATTTGCCAAAATGTTTCCAGAAAGGTATCAGAAAACCCCGCATCTGGGTAGAATTCCATAGTCCCCTGTTTCAGCAAACAGCTTGTGCCCCTGGGCTATCAAAGAAACACACTTCCTAGTGAACACAAATTACCCATTGATAGGCTAGCTTTTCCAAGAGAATATTTTATGCTTTTGAAAGCACATTGGTCAAATGTTCACAGTTCTTCAAATTTCTTTGGAGGCAGAAATATTTCTTCAGTGAAATGTGAAGACAGGTTACTATACTCACTGCATGTGAAGGGGTGAAGCTTTCCATTATTAACCAAATGAGAAACTTCTTCCAAGTTAAACATATCCCCCGGAATACAGACAAAGTCCTGGAGAAACACAGCAGCTGACACTTGTCCTAAATTATTTTTCTGTTAATCAACAAATTTAATAGGAGAGTCCTTAAAAAGCCAATTAGGAATCTTTTTCTGGAAGAAATACCTCCAGGGTAATATCCAAGGTATTAAAAAGTAACATTCTCTTAATTAATACACTAGTTTAGAGAACACATCAGCATTCTTGTTTCCTGTGCACTACCTAGATGGATTATCTTATATTACACAGAGAGCCTACTTCATTTCTGGCCAACGACCACATCAAATAATGTTACATAAGTGAATTTGGACTCTTTCAGGTGCCTACTACAGAACAAATGAAAAATTCAGATATTAAGTATTAGATCTTTTGGCCTTTCTGTTGTACAGTCAACAGTAAAAGACTAGTAGTGCTGCCAATGCCCACTTATCAGTATTATCTACCACCAATTTCTAACAGTTCTTGTGCCTTAATATGGTTTGGTAAGTAAGATGAAACCGCAATCTAAGCTATAAACAATCTAAAAGAAAAACAATGGGATAAAGTTATTGCCTTAAAAACAATTTGTTTCTTAATGTTGACTCATCTAATCTCAAGAAACACATAATTTCGAAGTGCTTTAGAGACATGCAGACATTACAATTGTTTATTCTGTTAATGCGCCAACTTCATTCCTGTCTTTTTCTACTTTCTACTGTAAAATAAAAATCTATCCTTCATAATGGAGTAATCATTTAATGATTATATTTAAAGTAGAGTTTAATATTTTACAAGAGTTAAATACTTTCCACGTTAGTTAGGAAAAGCTTAATCAAATACTAAGGAAGCAGTAAACTCCTATTTGATCTAATCCTGGTTTTTAATACGAAGAGTTAGGTTCTCTATACTTTTGGGAAGATTTAATGTAAGTGGATGAGTTTTCTTTTAAGCTATTGGGACCTGTGAGGTTACTTAAGATCTTAAAATATTATTAATGCTGATAATATCTATCAACTTTTGACAATTAAATTTTGGGTCCTAAATAAGCCTATAAAGACATCACTTCCTATCTTCCATGGGACAGATTTCTTGATGGTGAGAGTCAGATATTGACTTTACTGGGGGACGAGAACGTAAATTACAGTGGAAGAGTTAAGGATAAGGGTCAGACTTGAAGAAAAAGACACATCTTTGTTACCCTTGCCTCCACAGGTAGGGTGAATCACGTGTGGCTCTCCTCTGAGAGAGTTCCCCACTGTGTAAACCTATTAGAAAATGTTACCCTGACATTTTTACCAAAACTACAGTTTAAGAGAAATAGAAACATATACAATAGAGATAAAGAACATTTATAATAGAGATAAAGAACATTTTCAAAGGCTGAATGGAAATACCAGGGGAAGCTAAATCCCTCTCAGGACTGCCACCCTAGTGGACTAGCTCTGGTAACAAAAGCAATGTATTCAAGGAAGCTGAGAAGAGTAATGCAGCCCTATGCTTACTTAAATGACATTAACTACGAGATGTATTGTTGAGCTAAAAAACCAAGGTACAGAATAGAATAGAATAGAATATATATTCATAGAATATTCACACATATATGTATGTTTCTATGCATAAGACCCCTCTGGTAGGAAATCCCAGAAATTCATAACAATGGTTGCTTCCAGCAAAGAGGTACTGAATGGCTAGGTAATGGAGCCACACACGAGACTTATTTTTCACTTGGTGACCCTTTCCTAGGCTTTGAATTATGTATCATATGCACATATTATTTTTAGAAGTTGTTATTTTAAATTATTTAACTAAAAAATAAAGGAAAACCACATTACATTTGGAGGTAGCTACATATACTTAAATATCTGTTGAAAGGAAATGAAAAACAAGATAACCCTAGTTCTTTCTGTTTATTGGACTGCAAGAACCAAAGGCTCACATAAGCATTTTAATGTTTTCTTTGACTCATACTAAAGTGGTGTTATTATTAAATTATATTTTAGATTTTTGGTATTCAGAGCATATGCATTCCCAAATGTTAACTAAATCCAGAAACTAAATCCTCCTACTTTGACTTTATTTTACTCCTTAATGAACAAATTCTATCTGGATAAGTAATTGTTATCTGTGAGTAAAGATTCTCTTTAAATTCTTCATCAATTAATTTAGCAGCACTGTCTCCTCAACAGCCTGTGGACCCTATTATTCAGAAAAGAATGGTCTCAGGAGGTCTGTTTGACCTTAAACAAGTTCATCGACTTGTTTCACATTTCTTAACAAGAATGGAGAAGAAGACCTTTTCAGTCAAAGTCAACTTGATCTAAATTTTAAAATTAAGGAAGATGTACAGACAGAAATAAAACAACAGAGCCAGAAACATATATATTGAAGAGTTTCACAAAGAGATAGGGAGAAACTGAGATTCATGAACTAATATCCCTATCTTATGGTCTTTAAGGATAAACTGAGCTTTCACATTAACAGGGATCCATGGGATTATGCCTTACCCCTACCATACAAATTCTAAATAAAATATCAAGTGAAAGTAAGCCGTGTTATAATATTCACTTTTTAAAACTTATGCAAACCTGATATAATTATAAGGCACTGAATTAGAAGTGAAATCCATGGTATTTGGCATAAGGATTGTTATCCTGCTCTTTAGAGCAGAGCTTCTCAACAAGGCCCTATTGCCACTTTGGGCCTGATAAGTCTTTGTTGTGGGGACCTGTCCTCTGCATTTGTAGGATGTTTTGCCATTATCCCTGGCCTCTAATCAAGATGCCAGTAAGATCCCCTTAGCTATGACAATCAAAAATGTTTCCAGGCATTGACAAATATCCTCTGGGTAAGGGGGGCACAAAATTGCTTTAGAGAGAAAGAACCAAGGAAGCAAAATTACAGAAATATCTTTCCTTTGTGCATTTTTGCTGCTTTTAACTGGGAAAAGGCCCTAATGTGTTGGGAAATTAAACCAATTTTGTGGAGTACAAGATAATGTATAATATATATCATACCCTGTGGCATAGCTTAATGGAGTATGAAATGTTGATAAATAACTATTAAACAACCAAATGTGTTGGTTTTTTCAGTAGTCACATAACAACGCACAGTAGAAACTTAAAATTAATGATATTAAAAACCAAATCACCACCTTAATCTAATTTATATTTCTGTACATTTCCTTCTAGATTTGCCTTTATTTGGTAGAGGATACCAACACCTTCAAGAAGAGTAAAAGATTCAGGTTAGTGAAAGCTCTGAGCCACAGACCTGGAACGCTTACGTCACAATGTGAGCAAAATAAAATTCATTAAAGTAGCATTTCATACAAAGCAATTAAGGTTTTGGATGTCTTGGTCTTGTGGTGAGAATTCTGAAGAACTGATGGGACTGTGTAGAGTCTATCTGACGGCCACAGCAAGTGGTGCTCTTTGATGATTATGGAGTCCTTATGACTGATTCTTGGTATCTTCATTAAAATATCAGTGTGCACGCCTTCTAGACAAATTTAGTAAGCACAGGTTACTTACTTCCAGTGAATGCTATCCATCGGGCATATTTTGTAGCTTCTCTCCGCCAGTGGGAAGCCACCAGCAAACCACATGTGACAGTCAATGAAATGATTCCCATGATGATAAAAAACAGTGTGGTGACCCACTCTGGGGGAAGCCGAGGTGGGATGCACGTCCGGTCTCGTCCATGGATTGTTTGACACTGTCGCACGAGGCCCACAGTGAGTGCTCCTGGGGAGATGCAAAAGGTGGGAGTATTTTAGTGGGTTTGACATTCCCAAGGAATATCCCCCACCAACACCCCTTTAGTCCTTAAATCTTATTTCTGTATAGGTCACTCAGGCATTTAATTCCACTGAGTCTCACTATTCAGCATTGCACTATAGTTCACAATGTAGTCATACTTAACATACAAAGTGAACTTAAAAAAAAACTCGCAAAAACCACAAAATGCAGTTCTTTCAGTCATCATTAAACAAATACTTTTCTGAGTACTTGTATCAGGCAATGTTCTGGGCTCCCGAGAAATAACAATGAACAAGACAGATGAGGCTCCTGGTCTTGCTGAGCTTACATACCAGCTGAAAGAACTGGAATTTTTCTATTCTGAGATCTAAGACTCACTGTATATTATTTGATTTTGGATGAGAAGAAAAACACTTTTCAGGAAATTGAAGACAAACTTGAAATATGTCTAATCATAATATATAGATAAAATTAAATAATGGATTATATATTAGAACCAATATATTCTATTAAAGTTAAAAGGCCTAAGAATAGGGGTGCCTGGGTGGCTCAGTTGATTAAGTGCTGGACTCTTGGTTTTGGCTCAGGTCATGATCTCAGGGTCCTGGGACTAAGCCCCACACTGGGCTCCGTACTCAGCACAGAGTCTGCTTGAGATTCTCTCTCTCCCTCTCCCTCTGTTCCTCCCCCAGCGTGTGAGCTCTCGCTCTCTCTAAAATAAACAAACAAATAAATAAAATCTAAAAAAAAAAAAGCCCTAAGAATATTATGACATAAATACTTTTCCGTTAAATTCAAGAAAATGTTGGGAAAACTAGTAGGATTCAACAATTTCTGTGCAATGCACAGTGTTCAAATTGCTAAACCATTACTAGCATGCTTCAGCAGAAAGGCATAAAGGCATTAGTGGCAATTTTTCAAATGCCCCCTCTCTCATTTAAATAACATGATGGTAATAACATTTTTGTAAGACATCAAGTACTATTTTTACATAAACATGTTCTTATGTCAAACCCAAGGACCCCTCTATCAACTTTGGGGTGAATTAATTTACAGAAAAATGGGTACGGTGAAAATTTTTTTTTATTCTCTTCCCATTAAGAACAATTAAAATGTGGGGCGCCTGGGTGGCACAGCGGTTAAGCGTCTGCCTTCGGCTCAGGGCGTGATCCCGGAGTCCGGGGATCAAGCCCCACATCAGGCTCCTCTGCTGGGAGCCTGCTTCTTCCTCTCCCATTCCCCCTGCTTGCGTTCCCTCTCTCGCTGGCTGTCTCTGTCAAATAAAATCTTAAAAAAAAAAAAAAAAGAACAATTAAAATGTTACTTTTGAGTGAAAACTGTTTATTTCTTCCTTTAAGAGCAACTGTAAATGGGAAAACTATTGCCTAAAACACAAGAAATTTCTGGAACCATTGAAAACATAACAGATTTCTGCATTTTTTTTTAGTCTTAATTATTTTCTCAATTTCAACAAAATAACACCACCACCACCAACAAAAAAACATTAACCTCAAAATCACAGCACTTGCCACAAACAAGTGCCTTTTTTGAGGACAGTCAGTAAAATTCCAAGAGGCATTTTGGGAAGCTGCTTGGTGGGAGCAGACGGCAGAGCTGGATGTGTGTATACAGATGTATGCGTGGGTAGGTGGGGCTGCTGGAGGGAGGGGGCTCTCCTGCAACCTGTGTTTTGCCATTGATACAGTTTTAGAAATAAAGCAATGTGTTCAAAGAAAATGAAGCAAAAAATCAGTTCTCTCAAAACTCTCCCCCTCTAATGTTAATTCTGACTCTTTTGGTTGAATGGAAGAAGAAGAGTACTCAGCAAATCGTACCTTTCCTCTCAAATCATCTAATAATTGGGCCCATTTTGTGATCTCTGCAGAAGTATAAACAGCGTTACAGCCATAGGACATCTCTGGCAGGATGGAGGCAGATGGGGGTTTGGAGGGGAATAGAAAGTGAGCCAACTTTCATAATAATGCCACACACTATCCCTCTTTCTAGCTGCTGCTTGGAGTACAGTGACTTAGTAGGTCGAAGGAAAGTAAATCAGTAAAAGTTTTTGATACTTAATTGCTAACCTTAAAAATATCAGAGTAAAAAAAAAAAAAAAGTAATTGCTTAAACCAGAAAAAGGGAGAGGGTAGGGGTGAGTAGGCACCATGAAGTTGAATAATTGTTTTTAAATTGAAACACTAAAAAGTTTCCTTGAAAAGAAAACTTGGGGGACAGAGGGTATCTTATTATGGTAAGGCATTTTATAATTTTGGAAATAAGGTATTTACAGCAGTGCTCAAGAATGAACAGGAAACTACTCTTGATCATTCAGCAAAAGACTACTAACAAATTACCCTGTGTAGTCACTATCCCATTTATAAAACTGTAATTGCTATAAAAGCAGACAACAGGCAACGAAAGAGCCTCTGACAAATGCAATACTGTATATTCTGATTACAGCAGTAACTTTCTTAATTTAAAATACAAAGAAAGTTTTATTGGTAACTCTATGTAACTAATGAACTTAGATTTACATTTGATAATAACTTTTTGCTGGCAAATATGTAAAACTGTAGGTTCAGTAAATCATAACTAAAATATCTCTCCTTCAAAATATTTCTGAGTATCTTATGTTACCTCTTACTTTCCGTTTATGGACATGGCAAAGAGCGTTAGGGCTCAAACTTAACATAACCTCCTGTGCCCATTGATTGTTAAGCTTTCTGAGTGGGATCGTTCCTGCTTCCCCTCCTGACTGGCACACCACACCAGGTGAATACAAATAGAAAAATAAGAAAATGAAAATTAGAGCTGACCCTTCCACAAAGCAAATGGAAATAACCTGACAGATATTCAGTTTTAAAAGAAGAATTAAGTTCCTGTATGTACACAGAAGTCCTTATTACCGCAAATCGAGACCAAAGACTGCAGCCACATTTGGGAAGAAAAGAAAGCTAAAGCTAGCTGATAGCCATAAAATATGCTACATATATGAAAATCAGTTAAAAAAATTGTGAATTATTGAATGTCTTTGTGCCCAGCATTATTATAGTGGTCAGAGATTCCAAAAACTAACACTCTGTCACACTTCCAGTGAAAATAATAGACTTTCCTTAAATAAACAGGCTAGTACAAAGAGTTGGCATTGTTGCTGAAGTTCTTTTTCATGAGTAAGACTCTAGGTCAACATGGTTTATATCATAGTCACATATTTTCCATAAGCTGTCTGGGGAAAGGGATCTGCAAAGGTACCTGTGCTGCGACTATTACATCCTGTAAATTCAGGTACTATTAGTACCCAAACTCACACCAGGTCTTTAAATTTCATCTTTTACCTCAAAGAATTATCTCCTGCTTGTGGATTCAAATCCATCTCTTAGTTGACTAGCCAAGGTCTTTCACATCCTCCAAATTCTCTGGACACATCACACAATCGTGTACTTGATTTTAAGGTAACTTCTTTTTACCTCAAACAGAAAATGGGCTTTTCAGGAAGGAACTGAACCTTCCACTTCATTGGTAACCCCTAGAATGGCCTGCAGCAGTGGGCACAAAGCAGGAATTAATAAGCAATTGTTGAACTTAAAAGAATTAAAAACAAGCTAAATTTAAAATCACATAGCATTGAATAGTTTCTTCTACAGATCTTGTCTTGGTGTGATTTCCTAAAGCACACTAATTAATAATTAGGCACAAGCTCAGCCATTCACTGATTTTTGTTTTGTTTTATCCAACAGGTCTTTTGCTTCTGTAAGGGGCCTGTAATTCCATTTCTCAAACAGCCAATCCATCTCTACCCTGCAGCTGTTTCCTAGGTAACCAATCCAGCCAAATAAAAGACTTGCACACAATAGGAAAAAGGAGACCAAACGAGGAACTACAGCATCCCACATGCCTCTCAGTAGCTCACCTGTGTATCATTACACACAAAAGGAAGTTATAATGAGTCTTACCCTGTGGAGTGGGGTATCTTAACTAAAGTGGCTTTTGACTCTCATCATCTATAGATCCAGATATTGCTGAAAAGATTTAACAGAGCCAGTCTGAGCATGTCTGTTGCCACAATGAGGAAGATGATAAGGCATGTCATCATTACAAGTAAAAGCTGTGCCACAGAAAATCGGAAACAGGATTTGTAAAGCAGACATGCAAACCCAACAGAGTCTGTCAGAGCTAATCATGTCCAGTAAGTGTTTGCCAACCAGGCCAGAGAGAGCGGTGGGATGACAGGGTTTCTGATGACAAGTCAGGTGTTAATAGTATTGAGGATCTTGTGTCTACAAAAATTCACTTTTTTCCTGCTATTTTCGTGATTTTATGTCTTTGGTTTTTGACTATGATTTGTCTGTGTGTGGATTACTTAAAATCTATCCTACTTGGAATTTGTTGAGGTTCTTCAACATGCAAATTTAAATTTTTCATCATATTTGAGAGATTTCAGTCATTATTTCTTCAGATATTCTTTTAATCCCTTTCTGTCTCTTTTCTCCTTCTGGGAGTCCCATTATGTATGTGCTGGAAGACCTGATAATGTCCCACTGGTCTCTTAATTGCTCTATTCATTTTTTATTATTATTTTTCTGCTTCTCAGATTAAATCATTTCAATTGACTTGTCTTCGAATTTGCTGAGTCTTCTGCCAATTTTTCATTTCGGTTATTGCTCAGGAATTTCTATTTTCTTTATATAATTTCCATCTTTTTATTAGATATTCTTTATGTGATGAGACATTGTTTTCCTACTTTAAGTCTTTTACACAATTTCCTTTATTTTTTGGAACATACTTATAAGAGCTGATTTAAACTCTTTGTCTAGTAAGCCCAAATGTCTGGGCTTCCTCAGGGGCAGTGTCTATTGACTGCTTTTATTTTTCTTGTGTATAGGCCACACCTCCCTGTTTCTTTCTATGTCCTATAATTTTTAGTTGAAGATTAAAAATGTAAAATATTACAAAGTGACAACTATGGAAATCAAATCCTCCCATCCCCAGAATTTGTTGTTGTTACTGTTTGTTTACTGACTTTCCTGGAATAGTTCTGTAAAGTTTGGATCATTGTTCTATGTGGCCTCTGAAGTCTCTGTTCCATTAGCTTAGTAGTCACCTAATGGTTGGAATGAGATTTTTTTTTTTCCTCAAGATTTTTTAAATTATGTATTTGAGAGAGAGAAAGAGCATGAGAATGGAGGAGGGGCAGAGGGAGAGGAGAAACAGACTCCCCACTGAGCAGGGAGCCCAACCTGGGCTCAATTCCAGGACCCTGAGATCATGACCTGAGCTGAAGGCAGATGCTTAACTGATTGAGCCACCCAGGCGCCCCTGGAGTAAGATTTCTTTAAATGCCTTGAATCAATGTGCCTCTCAGCCTTTGCTGTCTGTGTCTGTTGTGGTACACTTTCAACAGATAATTAACAACTCTGCCTTAGTACTCTCTTCCTGCTTGTACAGAGCATCAAGGTTAGCTAGAGGCAAGAGATTAAAACCTTCATAGGTCTTTCCTGGATATGTGAAAAGCCCTATGTGTAGAGCCTTCTTGATTCCTAGGAACATGTTGGAGTTTCTCAAAGACTCTTTTGGACATCCTGTTCCCCAGTTTTTCCTTTATGTTTTTTTAGTTAGCCTCTTGTTAGTGTCAAATAATACCACCTCAGGTACCTGCAATTTTTAAAAATTTTTATGTATTTATTAGAGAGAGAGAGAGCATGAGCGCACAGGAACAGGGTGGGGGAGGGGCAGAGGGATAGGGACAAGCAAACTCCCCACTGAGCAGGGAGCCCAACACGGGGCTCAATCCCAGGGCTCTGGGATCACAACCCAGGCCAAAGGCAGATGCCCAACTGACTGAGCCACCCAGGTGCCCCAGGTACCTTCAATGTTAAACAACTACTGCTGACTGTTTTTTAACAAATGTCCTGGGGGTGAGATAGAGCAAGCTCTGAATATGGTCAAATAAAAGGCCTGAGGAGATTCTCAGTGAGCTGACATATCAAATGGTAGCAATTCTCTGAGGATGGGGCTTTAAGGAGCACCAGACCCTTTTGTCATCTCAAGTGGTTGCTGAGCTGCTGGTTTACACTGCTACCAAAGTTGCAAGGCTACTGGCTTTCAAGGCTATGTGTAGCTGAGGAGAGGGGGTGTGTGATTCGCACCGTTTAAACTGCCACAAAGCTTGCTGTTCTTGCCAAGATTCAGGTAATCTTCTTAAATAAATGCTCCTTGGATTGCTGTGAGCCTTAATTTCCAGAGTTCTGAAAAACTTGATCTGACAATTCCTGCCAGTATTCTCATTGCATTTATAGAGGAGAAGGTTTTCAGAAGTCCCTGGTCTACTATCACAGGAGTTAAGCCCAACGAGTCACAATTTGAATCTCAGCTTTGACACACTTGGGCAAGTCCCTTAATTTTCCTAAACTTGCTTCAGTAGAAAAATAATATAACTTTACATTTAGGTTTCTGTGAGAATTAAATAAGATGATGAGACGATACTTGAAAGCAACTGCCAACTGTAAGCACTAAATAACTATTACACGTCTTCAGGGAAGTAAATGAGATATTTTTGTTTTAGTTAAAAAATACACACACAGGGCAGTAGTAGACACAATAATTTAACACAATAGTACACTCATGAAACTCGTATTCCAAAATAAAAAGGTTGACATCTGATGGTTGCCGCGGCTGCTAGTCATAAAAAGTACTTAGGACATCACTCTCCTGCCCATCTGCTTTAGTATATCATTCAGGATGAAGATGAAGCATAAGGCAAGTTCAGACTTGCTGAAATAAAAGCTCTGGGGACAGATTTTATAGGAATGGCAAGCTGGGAACATTGAGATTGAGAATGCTTTGCTAATAGAATGAAATTACAAAATGTTTTGTTAGATAGCAATTAAGTAGAGAACAATCATTAATCTTTTTAGTTTGATTTTCTTTTCCCTTAAACTCCACTGGCTGATCTCTCTCTTCTTAAAATACAACTGTTACCAGCTGTTTGCAAGTAGGACTGTAGTTCAGAGGTCCTATCTCATTTTAAAATTGACTAAATCATACCAACACTGTACTCTCATTGTAGCTTATTCTGTCAGCTCCTGCTCCATAAACGTGGTCTTTGGTCTAATCCTATAAACACATTAAACTAGCAGTGAATTTCTATTTTAAAATCTGCCTTATTGACAAGTACAATATGGTACCAAAATCTGTCCTATTACAACCCCAATCATTGAAGCCCTTGATATATAATGCATGAAGACATTAAAGAAAAGCTCACCACGATGTTTAAACTGCCCATACAATGTATAAAAAATATGTGGAAGCGTATTTATCACATGGCTAAGAGCGGCCTACTTTGGTTGAACAGGACTGGAGGGTGGAGTGGGGTTGAGAACCCTTGTACTTTTCACTGTCTTATCTGACTGTAGATAAATTCATACAATTCTGTCCTTTAAAAAAATGTGCATTCACTTTATTTAAGAGAGGGAGGGGAAGAGGGAAAAGGGAATCTTAAGCAGACTCCATGCCCAGCACCGAGCCCGATGTGGGGCTTGATCTCACAATCCTGAGATCATAACCTGAGCTGAAATCCGCAGTAGGATGCTTAACTGACTGAGTCACCCAGGTGCCCCTGTGCATTCACTTTATATTTTAAAATTCTAAAATGTTTAAAATGTTTATAGAGTATTACATATTAGATTTAAATAAAATGTACTAACTGCACTTAAAAATTGTGAAATCTTTCAAACATGTATGAATTTAAGCACATGCTCTGGATCTAAAATAAATTAGAGAATGCCAAAGAAATCAGAATAAAGTAAATCAGGTAGAGAAATAAAATGGAGTTTCAAATTACTGTGTCTACATTTTCTATTCCATTTCAACTAAAGTATCATGAGATACTGCCGTGGAAGAATTGACAGATCATACTGGAATATTTATTGTTTCGTCCCTGACTGATGTGGCAGAACAAACCCAAAACAAGTTTAACATTCATTTCACTAAATGAATAGTTTCCATGTTTTACATGTAGAAGTGAGCTGGTTTAAGGGAGAGGACACTGGTAAAGGGAATAAAATCAAACAAATTTGGTAGGCCAAGTTGTTTCTGTGGGCAGAAAATTTTACAAAAGTATTTTAATCAAAGAGCTGAACATTAATAACTACAGCCCTCAATCACTGACAAGGCTCATCTGTGGACAATGATCAAGCAGTAAACAAGCAACGCAGCAGACAAGAGTGGCTCTCAGTCATGCAAGACTCCTGGCCAAAAAGAGCCATAAAATTAGGGAATTTAGAACTAGAAGGGATCTCCGAGATCATCAGTCCTAATCTCCCCAGATTAGGTTTGAAGAATACTGAGGCCCAGGAGGTTAAGTGCTAAGTCCAAGGATACAAAGTAACTAGCAGTGCGAAGACTAAACTCAGGTTTTCAATTAACCACCCCCAAACTCTTTTTACCGCATGATGCTGACTTCTTGAACACCATTCACTAAATAAAGAATAGTATTCCTACAAATACCATCAGAAACATCTAGATTTATATCAGAGCAGACTTAATTACAACTTTGTTAGCACAGTGACAGTGAGTCTAAGAGGAACCTTTGCAGTAGGTCAATACAAAGTGGGAGACGATATTTTTGTCAGTTCATAGGAGTGACTCCCTTGAGTTTTTACTCACTCTAAAATACAGCTTCCTCCCACACCCACATTTCTCATAAATGTTCAAGGAATATGCCACTCCCAGCTCATTCTCCTTAAAGAAATAACCCAATTTCTTAGTCTCAAGAAAAAAAGATTGTTTCCTATCTCTAAGGAACTTTTTGGTTAGTTAAAGTCTACTCTCAAACATTACAATAAACATTCATATTTATCTTATTTGCATTGTACAGAAAATGTGCACCCCATCACCTTCTTAGAAAGGGCTTTGTAGGGTAAGTCACAATAAAGAAATACCTTTCCTGAAGGTACAGCAAAAGGTTCCATTGTATGACTTCCAGTTCTGTCAAAAAACTTCTTTTGCCAACTAGTTGATATCTCAAAATTTAATAATTCAAAATCATTTCTTCAATAAATTGTACTCCCTTAATTTACATAAGTAAAATAAGTCTGATAAAAAATTACATTCTAAACTATTAGTCACATATCCATTGACCTAACTGGGAGATACCACATCACAGTTGTAGAAATTCAGGCTCTGGATTTAGATTCCCGGCCCATCAATTACTGGTAGTGAGATTTTAGGCAAGTTACTTAACCTCTGTGTACCTCAGTTTCCTCAACTGTAAATGAGGACAACAACAAAATGATCTCATAGTGGTGTACGGATTATGAGGGGGAATATGTGTAAAGCACTTAGAACAAATGCCTGATACAGAGTAATATGTTGGTTAAGTGTTAAATATTATTAATGATATATTGCTCTTTCACCAAAAGTATGTATTTTTACTTTAAGAAAGGAAACGATCTGTGGGATTCCATCCTCTTTTTAAATTTATTGTTCTCTCTTGGGTTTAGATGAAAAATATCATAAATAAGTGTTCAATTCGTCTAGATCTACTGAATTATTTATAAGTGAATCAGAGTTGTAAAAGTTTAGAATCTAGAAAAATCCAAGGAAAGCGAGTTTAACGCTGAGATGAGTGTTATTCTGTGCTGTTAGCATGGTCCCTTAATTATAAAAGAGGATGGATTTAAGAATGGAGAGCTCTGGACAAAGACAAAAGTTCCGATTCTGACAGCTGCTCTTCTATTTAATCTTTAAGAGGAATTTATATTCTCACTGTAGTTATATTTGGCTTCAGATTGAAAATGTAAACTGAGACCTCCCTCAATTTCCAACGTCAGAAAATACAATCTAAGCTTTCACAGAAATACATAAAACATCAATTTCCCATTAATTAGAGTACATTTTTGGTAGCTGCGAACCCCTAAGCAAAGTGGTCTAATGGTGGTCTAAGGAAACTATACGTTAGAGAAGGTCTCTGCTGAATTTGGAAAGCCTGGCACTATGCCATGAGATTCCTGATTCTTCTGTCCAAGTCTGGGAGGCATGGTGCACTACGACAAGCTTTCCTTCATTCAGCAAATATGGAGCACATGCTCTGTGCAATACAATGTGGGAAGTATGAAGAGAAATATAGACATGATCATTGTATTTCCAGAGGTTATAATATATACAGAGAGCTAAGATGAACACTCAAAGAAAATTATAAAGCATAATTGTGAGATAATAGAAAATACATATATATTGGTCTCTACCTCCGAGCCCCTAAAATCCTTGTAATTTCCAAAGCGGTAAGAACACTAGGACCATCTCATGTTCTTACATGGGTCTTTGACCTTTGTTCCTGACACAGGGCTCCTGAAACCTTTTAATTTTCTGGGTGACATTAGTGCCTTTTGTTCTAATGAGGCAACTATTTAGACTCCCTGGATGAGGACTGGTCAAGGAAAAGGCCAAGTCATAATTAGAACCTTGGAATTTTCAGCCCTGCCCCCCCTTTCTTGAGAAAAGGAATGAAAATGGAGTTAAGGATCAATTATGCCTATGTGATGAAGCCTCCATAAAATCTCAAAAGTACAGGGTTTGGAGAGCTTCCAGGTTGGTAGTGGAAGAGGAGCATGTGCAGAGAGATTATGGAAGCTCCAAGGCTCTTCCCACATTCCTTGCCCTATGCATCTCTTCCATCTGGATGTTCCTCTATATCCTTTATCCTTTTATAATAAACTGGTAAACCAAAGTAAGTGTTTCCTTGAGTTCTGTAAGCCACTCTAGTAAATTAATTGAACCCAAGGAGGGGTCACTGGAACCTCCAATTTTTAGCTAGTTGGTGAGAAGCACAGGTCATAGCCTGGGCTTATAACTGGCATATGAAGTGTATGTGTGGGAGGTGGGAGGGGCAGTCTTGTGGGAGTGAGCCCTTAACCTGTGGGATCTAACACTATCTTTGGGTAGTGTCAGAGCTGAGTAAAATTGTAGGACACCCAGCTGGTGTCACAGAGAATTGCCTGTTGTTGGGGGAGAAACCTTTACACATTTGGTGACCAGAAGTGTCAGTGAGTAGTAAAGGAGGAGAAAAAAAAGGAAAGAAAAACCCGAGTTTTACCTTTTTAACAATAGATAGCAGGATGTGACCTAATGCCAAGAGAATTGTGCAGCCTAGTGAGACTAGGATGCTGGAGATATGCACTCTATCCACAGGCACACTATTCATGGAATTTTGAGCAAGAAACTTCACTTCTTTAGGTCTATGCCCCATTTTACAAATAAGTTATTTCCTAAAGGGTTCCTGATAATGCTTCACAATTGTTTAAATTAGCTTTTTGAGGTATACTTTAGATACAATGAAATTTGCCATTTTATGTGTATAATTCAATGAGTTTTGACAACTGTACAGTCATCTCAGTCATGACACAGAATATCACCACAAAAAATTCCCTCATAATCCTTTGCAGTCAATCCCTTCCCCCCAAGCTCCCAAGACAGACCTGCTCTCTAACACTATAGCTTTGCCTCTTGTAAAATTTCATATAAATAGAATCATTCATTGTTTGCTATTGTGAATAAAGCTGCTACAAATTACAAACTTTTGCATACTGGTCTTTGCATAGACATGGGTGGCGGTGTGGGTACGCATCATACAATCCATTGAGGCCCTGAATAAAACAAAAGGCTAAGAAAGGAGGAATTCACCCTTTTCCTTTCCTTTACAGATTTTCCCCTAGTCTTGCTTTAATTTTTTTTTTTTTTTTAAGTAAACTCTCCGTCCAACATGGGGCTCAAACTCACAACCCCAAGATCAAGAATCACAAGCTCTACCAATGGGGCAAGCCAGGCACTCCTTGCCTTTAAGTTTTCTTAACGATGGTTTTTGAAGGACAAATGTTTTAAATTTGACAGAGTCCAATTTATCAATTTCTTATCCTGCCTTCTATGACTACTTAGCAGCATAGGGAGCATATCGTTTGAATCCCAAACTGAGACTTAGGTAATCAGAGACTATATCAGGTAGGGCACCAGAATAATAAACTTTCATTGTTTCTAAAGCTGTCTCTAAGGAGATTACCAATGGCTCATGGAAAAAGACTGCTTAGGAGTGCTCAATTTTCCTTATTACGCCTGGAAAGATAGCTAAAAATGATATTTCCTCAACCGCTTAAAGAACAAATACATTGTAAGAGTAGTTCTTCATTCCTGATTTAAACAAAACTCTTTGGGATATCTGGGTGGTTCAGTCGGTTAAGTGTCTGCCTTTGGCTCAGGTCATGATCCCAGGGTCCTGGGATGGAGTCCAGCATCAGGCTCCCTGCTCAGTGGGGAGCCTGCTTCTCCCTCGACCTGCTCTGCCTGTCGCTCTCCCTGCTTGTGCTCTGTCTCTCTGACAAATAAATAAAATCTTAAAAAAAAAAAAAAAAAAAAACAAAACCCAACTCATTGCCTAATCCAGATGCTTAGAAAATATCAATTGCATTACTTTTAGAAGATTGACTCATTGCAAAATCTAGTCACTGAGTAAATAATTGATAATATAAAAAGAATAACAAAGAGATGACAGATATATCTGGCAAGAGGGAGAGGGTTATTATATCATAACAGTAAGCCTTAGTTGAAACAATCAAGGTTATTACAAAGTACATTCTTATAAAACCAAACCTTGTCAATAACAAAAATTATAAAGAACATCAATGATCTTCAAGTTCATTCCCAAGTCACCTTTTATGTCTCCACATTCTTTCTAGACAATCTCAATTAGGTTCACAGATTCAATTATCACCCATAAGCCAATGACTCACAAATTTTTTCCTGGTGAGAATGCTTAAGTTCTACTCTCTCAGCAAATTTCAAGCACACAATAGAGTATTAGAAACTACAGTCACCATGCTGTACATCAGATCCTAAGAACTTATTCATCTGATAACTGAAAGTTTGTAACTTTTGATCTACATCTCCCTGTTTCCCTCCCCACTCCCAGCCCCTGGCAACTACCATTCTACTGTTTCTAGAAGTGCAACTTAAAAAAAAAAAAAAAAAAAGATTCCATATACAAATGACACCATATAGTCTTTCTCTGTCTGACTTACTTCATCTAGTATAATGCCCTCCAGTTTCATCCATTTTGTCACAAATGCCAGAATTTCCTTCTTCAATAATGAGTGAATAATATTCCATTATACCTATATACCATATTTCTTTATCCATTTATCTGTTGATGGACTCTTAGATTGTTTCCATATCTTGGCTATGTGAATAATGTTACAATGAACATGGGAGTGCAGGTATTTCTTCAAGATACTGATTTCTTTTACTTCAGATACATAACCAGAAATGGAATTGTTCAATCATATGGTAGCTCTTTCACTTCTCTGAAGAACCTCCATACTGTTTTCCATTGTGGCTATACCAATTTACATTCCCACCAATTATGTCCTCACATTTGTTATCTCTTGTCTTTTGGTAATAGCCATCCTAACTGATGTGAGCTGATATCTCACTGTGGTTTTGATTTGTATTTCCCAGATGATTAGGGAGAAAATATTGTTAAAATGCCCTTACTACGTAAAGTGATCTACAGATTTAATGTAATCCCTACCAAAATTCCAATGGTATTTTTCACAGAAATACAAAAAACAATCCTAAAATTCATATGAAACCATGAAAGACTCCAAATGGCCAAGCAATCTTGAAAAAGAACAAAGCTGGAGGGCATCATACTTCCTGATTTCAAATTACATTGCAAAGCTATAGTTATCAAAAACAGTGTAGTACTCACATAAAAACAGACACAGGGACCAATAATGGAACAGAATAGAGAGCCCAGAAATAAATCCATGTATGTACAGTCAACCAATCTTTGGACAAGAGCACCAAGAACACACAATGGGGATGGTCTCTTTAATAAAGAGTGTTGGAAGAATTGGATATCCAGATGCAGAGAAATGAAACTGGACCCCTAGCTTACACAACGCACAAATTAACTCAAGATGGATTATGGACTAAATGTAAGACCTGAAACTATAAAATCCCTAGAAGAAAGCTCCTTGACACTGGTCTTGGCAATGATTTTTTTTTGAAATGACAACAAAACCAAAGGCAACAAAACCAAAAAAAGACAGGTGGGATTATTTAAACCAAACAGCTTCTGCACAGCAGAGGAAACAATCAACAAAATGAAAAGGCAACCTGCAGAATGGGAGGAATATTTGCAAACTGTGCATCTGATCAGAGATTAATATCCAAAAAAATATAAGGAACTCATACAACTCCATATCAAAAAACCCACAAATAATCCAATTAAATGTACCTGAGTAGAAATTTTTCCAAAGAAGATACATAAATGGCCAACGGGCACATGCAATGGTACTCAACATCAATCACCATCAGAAAATGCCTTTAGTAAATATTAACTGAATGAATAGTGAATGTTCTATATATTTTTTGTGATTATTTAATAACCCACATTTTATCACATTATTTTCTCCCTCCAAAATAAAAGATAAATTAGGGTGTAGTTATTTTTCATTTTACTTTCCTAGGCCACTGACACTAATTTTCTATCTGAGAAGAGGGGAAATAGAAAAAAATAGAAATGGATATTCTCTTAAATAAGCCAGCAATGTTACATTTTAGCAACATACCCTGATAACGTTCTCATTTACTTCATAAACTAAAGGTATCCCTAAAATAGAATGAGAAATGTATTTTTAACGTGGCCAGCCAACTGTTAGTTGAGATGTGGCCTAGGCAACATACTGGTTCCTGCTATACTTAACAGTGAAATGTAAATAAAGAGAGACCCTCATAATTCTGTTTGTCTAATTTGAAAAGAGGAGAAGGAAGTAGCAATAGAGACAAGTGACAGTTAATGTCTGATTTTCTCCAGCCATCTCAAAAATGATAAATGACTTTCCTTTCTTTTTTCCTATGTACATTTTTAAGCTAAAATATGAGTATGTATTAGATACACTTGCTACAAAAATTCAAAAGGTACAAAAGGCGTAGTGTAGAGCAGTAAGTAAATTTCTTTTCAATGACTGGCCTCCAACAACCCAGCTGCTTTTCCTTGAAGCAACAAACACGGTTACTAGTTTCTTGTGTATCTCTACAGAGACAATGTACGATTATACGTGTGTACGCATTCTTTACTTAAAAAATGCCCATGTAGGGGCACCTCGGTGGCACAGCAGTTAAGCATCTGCCTTCGGTTCAGGGCGTGATCCTGGTGTTATGGGATCAAGCCCCACAACAGGCTCCTCTGCTATGAGCCTGCTTCTTCCTCTCCCACTCCCCCTGCTTGTGTTCCCTCTCTTGCTGGCTGTCTCTATCTCTGTCAAATAAATAAAATCTTTAAAAAAAAAATGCCCATGTAGTCATAGTAACATATGTTTTGTATCTTCCTTTCCAAAAATATTAATTAGTAAATATAAAGAATAGTTATAAAATATACATAAAGTTAAAAAAACTCCATGATATAATGAACACTCATATACCCACACACCACTCCCTAATTCCCTTCCACTCCCTTGAGGTAATCACTTTCCTTGATTTTGTGCTTATTAATTTCCTTGCTTATAGTTTTGTAATTTTTTTCCTAAACAACATATTTAGTTTTGTGTTTCCAAACTTCATATGAACAGAATCTTCTTATATGTATACTTACATGACTTGCTTTTCTTACCCCACATGACTAAAATTCAGATTTTGTGTGTAGCTGTAATTCATTCATTTGCCCTGCTGTACAGTACTCTACAATTTGTTTATTCTACTCCAGATATTTCATATACTCCAGTTTCTAGTGGACTGTTGTTTTGTTTTGTTTTGTTTTCGAGATTATAAATGGTACTATGTTTCCTCTAGAATTTATTGACAAGAAAAAACTACTAGGTCATAAAGCAAATGCACCTTTAAATTTACTAGTGATACCAAATTGTTTTCCAAAGAGGTTGTGCCAATTCTACCAGAGTATACGTGTTCCAGTAGCTCTATATCCTTACCAACACCTGATGCCGTCTGTATCTTGCTGTTTTACTTCATAATATATTATGGAGAAGTTTATACACTAGAATACATAGAGCTGCCTCACTCTTTTAAAATGGCTTCATAGTATGCTAGCATACAGATATGCCATATTTTATTTATAAATTTTATACCCAGGGAACTCTCTAGTATTTCCCCTTATTATATTATTTCTAGTCTTTTCCTATTTCAAACACGAATGCAATAAACAGCCTTATACATTTGCTACAAAATTCATTTCACACATGAAACTGTATCTCTAGAATAAATTCCTAGAAATAAAATTTCTGGGTTAAACAGTATGTGCATATAAAATGATAAGTAAGATATTGCCAAATTGTCCTCTATGGAAGTTATATTAATTTACCCTCAACTAGCAAGTCCTATTTATTTAATCACATCCTCACTAATACAATATTTACCAATGTTTCTGATCTCTGCCAATATGATATGTGAAAAATGGTATCTCACTATATTTTTAATTTGTATTCTCTTATCAGAGGTGGAACAACTTAAAGGGCCAGTTGTAGAACTTTACTGAAATCATGTGTTCACATCCTTTGCTTTTTAAAAGTGAGTTGTTGATATTTTCCTACTAAAGAAGAAGAGCTCTCTAAATATTAAAGAAACTAGCCATTTGCCTATGATTTGAGCTACAGATATTTAACTTAGATTTTTGAGAACTCCTGCTCTCGAGATAGGTTTACTTCTAATACTTGCTTCTAATCAAAGATATGATCAGATCCAAAGAGGAACATCCAATTACATTTGGCAAGAAAGATGTTTCCTAAACACCGGAACTATTTTCTTTTGGGGTTTAGTATTTTAAATAACAAAGTATCTGGTGCTGATACTTCTTGGACAGTTCTGTCTCTAACTTTGTAGCAGCTTAAGAGCAGCCATTATCTCATGTCCTTGAGAACTAATGGAAGTATGTTGTTTACAGACCACAAGGCAGAAGGTTGACAGAAGGCACCCAAGTACAACTTAATGCAATTAATTTCACTTACACTAGCTTAAGAGGGATTTTCCTTTTAACTTCCAAAATTACGGTCAGGGTTAGAAAAAAATACTTACACAGAGTGCTATCCAAGGTGAATTCTCTAGCCACAAAGCAGATATATCAATTAATAGAACAGAATCAAACACACCTCAACAGACCAACTATATACAAGATGGCACTAGAAATCAATGGAAAGAATGGATAATTTAGTAAACTGTTTTGGATAATCAACTTGCTATTTAGAAAAGAAGAAATGAATTAATGCACCAAAATAAGATGGGAGATGAATATAAAAATTAAAATCACTGAAGTTAAAAAAAAAAAAAGGAAAATATTTGCATTGACTATGTGGTCTTAAAAACAGAGAAGACCTTTCTGTCTATATATGTAAAGTCAGAGTCTATTAATAAAAAAACCATGATAGTAATTTAAAGGTAAACAATAGTCTCTGTGCAATACACATGAAGGGGTAATAGTCTTTATATATAATGAGGCTTCCAAATCAACATGAAGCCAAACACCGAAGCTGAAAAATGGACAAAGAATATGAATAAACAATTCATAGAAGATGGCATACAGAACATTAAAAGTATATATATTTTAATGTTCACTTTAGTAATCAAAGAAACGCAGACCAAAACAACATTTCTATTTACTATTAACTTGGCGAAAACTGAAAATACAAAAACTAAAGAAAAAAATAGGTTGACAGGGTGCAGTAAAATATTCTCCAGTAAGACAAATTTTTTTTTTAAAGATTTTATTTATTTATTTGACAGAGAGAGAGACAGCCAGCGAGAGAGGGAACACAAGCAGGGGGAGTAGGAGAGGAAGAAGCAGGCTCCCAGCGGAGGAGCCTGATGTGGGGCTCGATCCCAGAAGGCCAGGTTCACGCCCTGAGCCAAAGGCAGACGCTTAATGACTGAGCCACCCAGGCACCCCAGTAAGACAAATTTCTAAATGTATTCCTCAGGGTAATTTGGCAACACATACTAAAACCTTCAAAAATGGCCATATCTTCTCATCTAATATGTGTAAGTATTTAGAACATGGTAAAAGTGCCATTTCAAAGCATCAGGGGAAAAAAATGTGCTAGTCAATGAATAGTACTGGAGCAACCGGCTATATTGGGGGAAAAAATAAAGCTAATTATTTTAAATTATGGATAAAAATAAATTCAAGATGCTTTACAAAGCTAAATGTAAAAACAAAAACAAAAACTGTAAGTTTGGAGTAGGAAAGTCCTTTTATTTTTTAAAAATATTTTATTAATTTGAGAGAAAGAGAGAGAGAGTGTGAGTGGGGGGCAGGGCCAGAGGGAGAGGGAGAAACAGACTGCCAGGTGAGCAGGAAGCCCCATACAGGGCTAGATCCCAGGACCCCTGGGGGACTATGGCCTAAACCAAAGGCAGAGGGTAAACTGACTGTGCTACCCAGGGACCTCTGGAGTAGGAAAGTCCTTTTAAAGTAAGACCCCAAGCCCTAAACCTATAAAGAAAAAAATAAATTGATAGACAAAATTTCAAACTTTTTCCTTTATGACAAAAGAAACAATAAATAATATTGGAAAATAAATTTGAAAAACAATGTGAGACTGGCAGAAAATATTTACAACTATATAACAGTTTATCTGGAATATATGAATAGGTGCTAGAAATCAATAAGAAAAAATTAAAAACTTCATGTATACAAACAAGATGAAATATAAGTGACCAATAACATGAAAAGATGTTCAATCTAATAATAAGGAAATGCAAATTATGACAAAATACCATTTTTTTGGTCATCAAATTGGCAAAAATTAGAAAGATTTATGCTACCCAGTAGTGGAAAAGGTACGGAGAAATAAATACTATTTTTTTTTTAAGATTTATTATTTATTTATTTGGCAGAGAGAGAGAGACAGCCAGCGAGAGAGGGAACACAAGCAGGGGGAGTGGGAGAGGAAGAAGCAGGCTCCCAGCAGAGCAGGGAGCCCAGTGCGGGGCTCGATTCCAGAACTCCAGGATCACACCCTGAGCTGAAGGCAGACGCTTAACAACTGAGCCACCTAGGCACCCCAAAATAAATACTATTTTATACATTGTTGGGATGGTGGGGGAAAAAACTGGTATAGCCTCTTGAGAAAGCAATTTGGAACAGTAATAATAATAATAATAATAATAACAACAGCAGCAGCAGCAGCAGCAGCAAAAGCAACATCAGTTAACGCTTATATAGTACAAACATATCCCAAGTACTTTTTTTTTTTTTAAAGATTTTATTTATTTATTTGACAGAGAGAGACAGCCAGCGAGAGAGGGAACATAAGCAGGGGGAGTGGGAGAGGAAGAAGCAGGCTCCCAGCGGAGGAGCCTGATGTGGGGCTCGATCCCAGGACTCCGGGATCACACCCTGAGCCGAAGGCAGACGCTTAACGACTGCGCCACCCAGGAGCCCCCCCCCCCTTTTTTTTAAGAGAAGAGGGGAGGGGCAGAGGGAGAGAATTCTGAGCAGGCTCCATGCCCAGCACAGAGCCCAACTCGGGGCTCGATCTCAAGACCCTGAGATCATGACCTGAACTGAAATCAAGAGTTGGACACTTAAGCGACTGAGCCACCCAGGTGCTCCCCAAGTACTATTCTAAGTGCTTAAGATATACTAGCTCATTTCATCTCTTTACAACACTATGAGGTAGGTACTACTATTTCTCCAGTTTTTAAATGAAGAAACTGAGAGTAACACCTTACACAAAGATGGTGAACCCAGGGAGTTTGGCTCTAGCCTCTGCTACTATCCAGTAGGCTCTACTGTACTGGTGGCCACCTTGGTACACTGCTAAGATCTCCCTTGAAGCATCTGCTACAACATGGACAGCACTGGAGGAGATAATGCTAAGTGAAATAAGTCAAGCAGAGAAAGACAACTATCATATGATTTCTCTCATCTATGGAACATAAAAACTAGGAAGATCGGTAGGAGAAGAAAGGGATAAAGAAAGGGGGGGTAATCAGAAGGGGGAATGAAACATGAGAGACTATGGACTATGAGAAACAAACTGAGGGCCTCAGAGGGGAGGGGGGTGGGGGAATGGGATAGACCGGTGATGGGTAGTAAGGAGGGCACGTATTGCATGGTGCACTGGGTGTTATACGCAACTAATGAATCATCGAGCCTTACATCGAAAACCGGGGATGTACTGTATGGTGACTAACATAATATAATAAAAAATTATTAAAAAAAAAAAAAAAGATCTCCCTTGAAGACACCCTGCGGTTTGGCTCCAAAGAGTACAGTTAGCCTCTAGCTGTCAGTGCTTTTAAGAGTCACCTTACTTTTCAAGATCAAGCCACTTTCTTCCCAGGAAGCCCCTCATCAATAACTGAGCATGAGGGAGTTCTAGGGCCTCGCCATTTCTTCCCAACAAGATTCGACTCCTCTAAGAGGCAATCTTACTCCAGAGTGCCCCAGTGAGTTGGCTGAGACTCAGATCTGTATCAGGAATTGACTATTTCCCTGTCTTTTAGCTTCCACCCCCTTGTTTTTCACAGGTACTAACCTTCGAACGCTGCTTGCAGTTCTAACTCCATCTCAGTGTCAGCCTCCCAGAGGATCCAACTGACACAATCACCTTTCTAACAAAATTTAAAGTGTATATACCTTTCTGCTCAGCAATTTCATTTTTATATATGTAATCCAGAGAAAACCCTGCACATATGGACAAAGAAACAGTTACAAAATGTTCACTGCGCATTATTTATAATAGTGAAAAAACTAAATACTTATGAAGAGAGGAATGGCTAAATAATGGTTCATGCACACCACAGAACATCAAAAAAGAATGAGATAATTCTGTGCATATTAGATGTGGAAAGATGTCCAAGACATCCTGAGAAAAAAAAGCAAACTACAGAACAGTATATATCATGAGATCCATTTATTAAACAATACGTATTTATTTCTGTAAGTGCACAAAAAACTGACTGGTTACTTCTGGAAAGATGGAGTGGAGGGGAAATGGTAGAGATGGGAAAGAAAGTCCTATATTTTTACTTCTCGTTTTAATATTTAGAATGCATTCACAGACACTCAGTTCTCATTATTTGCAGATTCCATACTTGCAAATATGCCACTCACTAAAATTTAGTTGTAACCCCTAAATAATAGTTGTGGCACTTTTGTGGTCATTTGTGGACATAATGCATGTATAGAACGGCAAAAATTTTGAGCTACCCAACATTCATTTCCAGCTGAAGTCAAACTAGGTAATTTTCTGCCTTGTTTCAGCCACCATACAGTAAAAAAGTGTCCTTTCTATGCTCTCATAATGCCACATTTTTGTATTTTTGTTGATGATTTCGCTGTTTAAAATGAACCAGGTATAGTGCTGATGTGCTGTCTAGTGTTCCTAAGCAAAAACTTCCTTAAAATTGAATCAACAATATACAGTAAATAAGGTATCTTTAAATAGTAACACACATAAAGGGGTGCCTGGGCAGCTCAGTCAGTTAAGTGTCTGCCTTTGGCTCAGGTCATGATCCTGGGGTCCTGGGATGGAACCCCGTGATAGGCTCCCTTGGCAGGGAGTCTGCTTCTCCCCTTCCTCTGCCCTCCTCTCCAGCTCATGCTTGCTCTCTCTCTCAAATAAATAAATAAAATCTTAAAGAAACACACATAAAACAAGGTAATGCAGTGACTGGTTGACAAAATGTGACCAGAGACTCCTAGGAACCCAACCCTGTATTTCCTCTAGGGATAATGATCCAATATTTACTAGACTAGCATTCATGGTGACTTTATAGAACGTAACTACCACAAGAGAATATATTTTAAGATTTATGTTAGCCAGAGTTCTTTAAAAATAGAGCAATAAAGTCATCACACAGCTCTCCAGTGTATTCTAATCCCACATCCCTCAGCTGCCTGCTTGTCATGGTGATGATACAGCTGTTTCAACTTTTCTTAACTCGAATTTTTCTTCACAGGCCCCCCCCCAGAGGAATTAAATCAGAATGAGTTACTACTGATATTCAGAAAGACTTAAAATTTTATTCCACGAATAATCCTTTGGACAGCCTGAACCTGCACTAATATGATACCCACCAGTACAAAAAGATTTTTTAACATTAATTAATGTCTTTAAATTTACTGTCACCCTTTTAGCATAGGAAATCTTTTTAAGAAATGCACAGAGCAGACACATTTTTATTTTCAGGATCCAAAACCTAATTTTTTATCAGGTTCCAAATATTATTACTACCCACCAACACCCACAGCCAACATTAGAGAACTCAATACATTTTATTTATAAAGATCATGAAGATCTAGCAAAAAACTGCCCTTCTTATGCCTTTCCCACTCTGGTAAGGTGACACCAGAAAACATGTTCATTTTTCTAAAATACCCAAACTTAACACTATGAATGAACTATAAAAATGTTAGAATCTTGACTGTATATAAAAGATTACAGAGAAGAACTGATTCTTTCACTTAGTTATGGTATTGTTATTAAACATAAGCTCATCAAGATAATGCACAATGAGTGGCCAAGCTGTTTGAAAAGTTATCCTTAAAATAAGGGCCATGAAAAGTGGAACAGACCAGTGGTTAGGAGCATAGTAAGGTACAGAACAAGACTGCCTGGGGCTGTGTCACTAACTAGCTCTGTAACCTCACGCAAGTTACTGATCTCTGTGACCACTTTCCACATCTGTAAAATGGGGATAATAAATAGTACCCACCTCATAGAATTTGGGGTAATTATTAAGTGAGTTTATTCTTGCAGGAAGCTTAGAACAATGCCTGGCACACAGATGTGCTAATAAATTAGCTGTTGTTCTAGCAAACCACAGAAGTATCTTTTAAGTTGTACGTCAGGTAAATTTTAGATAATTTATACCTTGTACAGTAAATTTATGACGTTCATTATCCCATGAAGTAGGTCAGGCTAAAAACATCAAAAAAAGGTATAAATCTGCAGATGATGGAGTAGTGATGAATAACGAAGAGAAGGAACATATTTTCAGGACTATCCCTCACTTTGAAAAATGTCAGGTAACTGCTGACTGGATCTACCAGTCATGCCACCTAACCCAACAGCAGCTAGACACCGCTCAGTACTGCTTATGTTCCTCCTTCGTCCACTCTGCTGCAACCTCCACAGCAGCTGTTTCAGACCTTTCCACACTCCTCAAATTCTCTAATGCCTGCCCAAAGTAGATAACCTTTCTTCCCACTCACTGGAAAAAATCAAGGTCATGCAAATGAAGCAACCTCATTTGCCCTCTTCTCCACCTGAAAACCTCTCTGAAGCTCAGTACATCATCCCCAAACTTCTCTGTACCATCTCTTCTTGTTTATTTTAAAATCTTCTTTTTCTTAGTTTTATTGAGATTATAATTGACATATCCAAATCTTTTTTTTTTTTTTTTTTTAAGTAAACTCTATGCCCAGTGTGGGGCTTGAACTCACCACCCTGAGATAAAGAGTTGCATGCTCTTCTTACTGAGCCAGCCAGGTGCCCCTCTTCACAGTTTATTTTAAAGAAGATGAACTCCGGGGCGCCTGGGTGGCTCAGTCGTTAAGCGTCTGCCTTCGGCTCAGGGCATGATCCCAGAGTCCTGGGATCGAGCCCCACATCAGGCTCCTCCGCTGGGAGCCTGCTTCTTCCTCTCCCACTCCCCCTGCTTGTGTTCCCTCTCTTGCTGGCTGTCTCTTTCTCTGTCAAGTAAATAAATAAAATCTTGAAAAAAAAATAAATAAAATAAAGAAGATGAATTCCTTCTCCTTCCCAAACTCCCTTACTCTTCATTTTTCAGAAATGTAATTCCCTTCCTTCCCCTTTGTTCTGACTTTGATTTTCACTCCCTGAACCTGTTAGAATGTGGTTATAGAATTTAACTACATCAGAATCTTCTGGTGGTTAGGGTGGAATGGGGTGGGGTGGGGTGGGGTGTGTGTGTGTGTGTTTGGCAGGGGGAACTTGTTTAAAATGCTGACACAGGTAACCCTTACTTTTTGAAAGTTCGCATTCCACCACTTCACTTTTACAAAAGTCTACATTAGTACTTGTTTTCACTTATCAGAAGAAATCCAAAAAGGATTTTTGCTTTTACAACAAAAGGTGAAAAGCATAAATAGTGTTTGGCATTTGTTTTGTAGCAAGCCACTATAGAAGCAGCACTCACCCCAAACTATACTCAGCATTAAGCCACCACAGCTTTGAACTTTCTGTGAGCATCTGTGCTTTACCTCAACTTACTTTGCGCATCCATTAGCAAGATGTGTCTTAAGATACCAGAAAAGCCTTTTGTTTTATTTATTTTTAAAGATTTTGTTTATTTATTTGACAGAGAGAGAGAGAGCACAAGCAGGGGGAGCGGCAGGCAGAGGGAGAGGGAGAAGCAGGCTCCCCATGTAGCAGGGAGCCCAAGGTGGGGCTGATCCCAGGACCCTGGGATCATGACCCGTGCCAAAGGCAGTCACTTAAGTGAGCCACCCAGGGGCCCCAAGCCCAAGTTATTTTTTTAGGTCTAGGAATGCTCGAAATTTTTTCCAATTAGGGATGCCTGGGTGGCTCAGCCAGTTAAGTGCCTGCCTTCAGCTCCGGTCATGAGCCTGGGCTCCTTGCTCAGCGGGGAAGTCTGCTTTCTCCCTCTGCCTGCTGCTCCCCTGCCTGTGTGCTCTCTCTCTGACAAACAGATAAATAAAATCTTAAAAAAAATTTTTTTCCCCAATTAAATCAATGGTAATGGCTTCTTCACTTTATACCATTTCAGCTTACAAAAGGTTTCTTAAGAATGTTCTACCTTCAGATACCAGGGGAAAGCTGTATCTGGTCCCCGCACCTACTGAATCAGATTCCCTACATGTGGTGCCAGCAACCTCCACTGTGAACAAAATCCTCTTCCTGTTCTTGTGCACACTAAAGTTGACAACTGTCTTGGACTATGGATCTTTCTTCTCTCTCCCCAAAAATATGCTTATGTCTATATTTATATAAAAAACAAAACAAAGCAAACTATATTTCCTTTAAATGACTATCTCAGATTACACATTGCCTCTATTCCTTCGGCTCTCAGAGGGGGGCGGATTTATCTCATCTACTCATACCCTTTGTATTAGGACTTTGACTTCACTGCTTTATGTAAGTTGTTCTTTCCAAGATCATTCCTGGCCTCTCAGTCTCTAAATCCAAAGATCTGCTCCAGTCTTCACTTTTCTTCAGCTTTTCTATAGCATGAAACATTGGTAGCTATCTCCGTGGGACTAGCTCTGTCTTTGCTTTCCTGAAACCACATTCTTGTTCTTCTATCTCTAAGGCTGCCCCTTCTGTTTAGTTGGTTCTTTCCTCTTCAATGTTATAAATCCCAATGCCCTTTATTCTTTCCAGAATTTTAGCCTAATCTTCCACCCGCTTGGGTGTCCTGTTACTTTAAAAACACAATGCATCTAAGATGTAGCCTTCTGATTTCCCCTATTTTTTTCTCATTCATTCAAGTATTTACTGCTCATCACTCTATGCTAGGCACTGTTCTGAGTTTTGGGCATAAAAAGTTATAAAAGGAGATGAAGGCAGACACTCAGTGATACTGTCACCACTTCGCTCACCCAGTTTGGAAATCTTGGAATCATCTTGTTGCTTGCCTCCTTTTGTCCCTTCTACTATGTAAAAAATATCATTCTTTCGAATTTTTCTTATTTGTTCCTTCCTTCTTTACACTGCTATCCCTGTCCAGGTCTTATTCTAATACTAAAATTATTGTTAAAACTTCTTCAGTAGTCTCTTTCCTTCTAGTCCCTCCTTATATTTTACTCACCCATTCAAGATATATTTACTGAATGAATGCCTTCTATGTCCTAGGCACTGTTCTGGGCACTGGGATACAGCAGTAAGACAGAAACACCCCTTTTTATATGAAGCATATATTTTAGTAGAGGGAGACAGAGGGAAAAAAGTAAAGTAATAAACCAGTTAATTAGCAGATGGTCACAAATGTCATGAGGAAAATGATATGGGGTAAGGTGTTGGAGAATCACTATCTTAGATTCTCAGGGTGGTTAGGGAAGGCCTCGCTCTGAAGAGGTGGTATCTAGCTGAGACCATAAATCCTATCATACTATGGATAAATTAATATTCCCCAAACACCACTTTTATACTATCTCTCTGCTCATGAACTTTTATTCGACAGAGATAGAGACAGCCAGTGAGAGAGGGAACACAAGCAGGGGGAGTGGGAGAGGAAGAAGCAGGCTCATAGCGGAGGAGCCTGATGTGGGGCTTGATCCCATAACGCCGGGATCACGCCCTGAGCCGAAGGCAGACGCTTAACGACTGAGCACCCAGGCGCCCCTGCTCATGAACTTTTAAAGGCTATCTACTAATTATAAGGCAAAGGCAAAAATTCCCACCTAACTTTCCAATTTAATTTTCTAAAAATCCTCTCCAGATTCTGCTTCAACTCACTTTTACTAAGCAGTAAAAGGATGTGCCAGGCATAGTGGTTAGTATTTCTTTCCTCCAAAAGATACCTACCTGATACTCCCAACAAGTATTATAATTTCCTTCTTACAGATAAAAAGGAAAGAAACTTGCCTAAGGTTATTCAGCTAATAAGTGACAATACTGGGCCAGAGGTAATAACATAAGCTATTACTTATTAACATTTATTATGTGCCAAACTATGCGTTGACTTGTCTCATTTAGTCCTCATAATTGAAAGAGATAGGTATTATTATGATTAGGTTGCTGATGTGATTATGTGTGATTATTATTAGAGGTCTGAAGCTTAGAGAAGGCTAAGTAATCTGCCTAAGTCACGAAGTGGTCAAGGTAGGATTAAACTAAGACCTGTCTGACTTCAACGTCTGTATGAGACCACTCTGCTTAGTTCATTTAATGGCTCTTTCTCCTGTGTCACCTGGGACAAACTCTAACCCCAGATCAACACAATGGTTTCCTTTTCCTGCATCTCCACCCAGGCTGCTGAACTCTGCTAGAAAAAAATATAGAACCATTAGACGGGGAGTGTTTAAAAGGAAAAAAAAAAAAAAAAAAGGCCTTACAGGGCCAAGTAGACCCTCATTATGACCTAGAAATCTTTTTCTAGTCAGCTGTCTACCATCCTTCACAGCAGCTACCTCAACCCTTTCCACTTGCCTCAAACTTCCTACCTAATCATGCCCTTCCACTCCTAACAGATGACCCCCTCTGTTCTCTTACTGAGGAAATATAAGCCGTCAGCGGGAAACTCCTTCAACTTTGTACCACCATATCTATAAACTAACTTTACCTCCTTTATCTTTACTTCCTTTCCTCTTGTCACAAAGGAAAACGTATCTTGCTTCCTGAAGTTGGCTATGCTCTGTCCACCGCTCTGTGTGGTATCATCAGGACCCTCGCTCAATCAAGAATCCCTTCTCTTTGATGCATTATCAACCCCTCCTTCTCCACGGACTCCTCATTATCATCAACATAAGACCAACTCTATCTAAAAATGACCTACCCTGGACCCCACATTCTTCTCTAATTAACTTTTCTCTCCCTTCCACAGGCAAAATTCTATCTCCATTGCTATTTTACTTCACCTACTAGTCATTTCTCAACCCGCTATGAATAAGGTTCCTACCATACTACTTCACTAAAACTTCTCTCCCCAGGGTTATTAACAAACTCTTTAAAACCAATGTACTTTTCAATTTCTAATGTTACTTGCTCTTTGGTAACACTGTTGACCACATCTTTCTTCTTTTCCCCATGGCTTCCACAATATCAAGTTTTCCTTTGGTTTCCTTCTCAAGCCTAGCTTTCTCAGTCTCCTGAAAATATTGGTCATCTTCAGGGTTCTGTCTCAGGTTCTCTTCTCTTTTTTCCCCTCACTCATTGTACTTTTGCTGGAAAATATCACCCCCCACCCATAGCTTCTACAATCAATCATACACTCATAACTCCACTGCATCTTCTGTACAAGTCTGATTTATGAGTTTCAGATTCATACATTTACCTGCTCAGCAGGGATATTCTTTGGTTTGATAACCTCTTCAAATTCAAAATATTAATACTGGGATTAATATTAAAATGACCTCATAATGTCCTCACAATCAAGTCCAAATTCTTATCATCCCTTAAAAGTTTAAAAAACATTTTGGCAATTTCTTTAAAAACTAAACATGCAACTACTATATGACTAAGCAATTACACCTTGGCATTTATCCCAGAGAAATGAAAATTTGGGTTCATACAAAAACTTGCGCATGGATGTTCAGAGCAGCTTATTCGTAATAGCCAAAAATTGGAACGTGGTATTCCTGGGTGGCTCAGTTGGTTAAGTTGGTTAAGTGTCTGCCTTTGACTCAGGTCATGATCTCAGGGTCCTGGAATTGAGCTCTGCATCAGGCTCCCTGCTCAGCAGGGAGCCTGCTTCTCCCTCTGCCTGCCGATCCCCCTGCTTGTGTTCTCTGACAAATAAATAAATTAAATCTAAAAAACAAAAAACAAAACTGGAATCAGCTCAGACGTACATCAGCAGGTGAATGGTTAAACAAATTCTGGTATATTTATACCACAGAGTATTACTCAACAATAAAAAGAAATAAACTACGGACATGTGCAAGTTGGATATCTGAACCTGACTGTGACAGCAAACAAACAAAGCTACACAGGTGACAAAAATGCACAGAACTTATTAATACATAAACACAAGTACAAATAAGGAAATCTAAGATCTATGGAATGCTTCAATGTCAACACCCTTTGTGACATTATACTACAGTTTTGCAAAAATTTTACCATTGTGGCTAGGAACAGAAATGACATTCCTCAACTAGATAAACAGTATATACAAAAAACCCACAGCTACCATACTTAATGGAGAAAAATGGAGAATGCTTTCCCCCTAAGATCAGGAATAAGACAAGGGTATCTGCTTTTGTCACTTGTATTCAACATTGTTCCAAAAGTTCTAGCCAAGGCAATTAGGCAGGAAAAATAATCCACTAAAACACTATTAGAATAAATTACTTTTAAAAGGTTGCAGGATATTGGGGCACCTGGGTGGCTCAAACAGTTAAGCATCTGCCTTCAGCTCATCACGATCCTAGAGTCCTGGGATTGAGCCCTGCATCGGGCTCGCTGCTCACCGGGGAGCATGCTTCTCCCTCTCCCTCTGCCTGCTACTCTCCCTGCTTGTGCTCTCTCTCTGTGTCAAATAAATAAGTAAAATCTTAAAAAAAAAAACAAAAAAAACAAAACTTGCAGGATATCATCGATATGCAAAAATTGAATTTCCATACACTAGTGATGAGCAATCTGAAAATTAAGATGGTAATGATTTTACAATAATAGCAAAAAGAATAAAACACCCAAAAATAAATCTAGCAAAATAAGTGGGAGCTTCTGGTTTCTGGTCCAGCAATGTAAGGAGCTAAGAAGTTGTTATTCTTGCCCACAAAGCAAGAAAGATGCTGAACAAACTGAGTATCAACAACTCTTCTTAGAGCCATCAAAGAACTGAGGACACGGCAAACCACTGCCTCCAAAGTTGGAGGGACAAACAGGCCAATACAGAGAATCACAACTTACTGGAGCAGAAACCTAGACAATTCCATGGGAACAAGTACCAGGGTAGGAAGACCTAAACTGTAAACGGATAAATTCTTGGAGGTTCAGTGTGGTTAAGTTTGAGTTAAAAATTCCCGGGGGAAGTCCTAGGGAATCTCCCACACTTTTACGAGTTTTACCTACAGAAGTCCTACAGCTCTCATGGTGAAGACAGGAGAACAATTCCCTTGTGCATCTGGCAGGAAAAATGCAAAAACAGCTCTTTTGAGATAAGCCCAGAGCATCCTGTTCTCAATGAGGCTTGGTCTCAAAAGAAACTATTTTACCAGAGCCTAACCGACTGGGGTTTTACCAGAGCCTAACAGAGCTGGAGAAAGGGAAATAGCCAACTCCAGGAATTCTTTATCCTTCATGTCTCATCCAAGGAGGGTAGGGGTGACTGAGAAACACTTGTAGGGGGGAAGGTCACAGCCCAGGGGCACACATTCACTAAAAGACTGAGACTTAATCATAGAACTGTAGAATTTTTTTTTCCCTTCCACAAACCTATAGATCAATGCAACAGAATTTAGAGTCCAAAAATAAACCTCATATTTATGGCCAATTGATTTTCAACAAGGGGGTCAAGATTATTTCATGGGGGAAATAATAGTCTTTTCAACAAGTAGTAGAGGGACAACTGGATATTTACATGTAAAAGAATGAATTTGGACCTTTACTTCATACCATATACAAAAATTTACTCAAAATAGGCAAGAGATCTAAATGAAGAGCTAAAACCCCTAGAAGAAAGCTTAGGAAAAAATCTTCACCCCACTGAATTAGGCAATCATTTCCTAGATATGACACCAAAAGCACAAACAACAAAAGAAACAATAAACTGGGCTTCAGATTTAAAATTTTTGCACATCAAATGATACCATAAAGAAAATGAAAAGGCTGGGAGAAAATATTTGCCAATCATGTCTGAAAATGACTTATCTCTTACAACTTAACAATAGAAAGACAATTCAATTTAAAAATGGGCAGAGGATCAGACAGACCTTTCTCCAAAGAAGATATCAAAATGACCAAAAGCATATAAAAGATGCTCAACATTATTTGTCATCAGGAAAATGCAAATCAAAGCCACAATGAGAAACTATTCACATCCACTAGGATGGCTATAATGAAAAACACAGGTATAACAAGTGCTGATGAGGATGTAGAGAAACTGGAATCTTCATACATTGCTGGTTGGAAAGTTAAATGGTGCAACCACTTTGGAAGACAGCATGTCAATTTCACCAAAAACTAAGTTTATGATCCAGCAATTTCACTCCTAGAAATGCAAGAGAAATGGAAACATACATCCACACAAAAATGTGTACATGAATGTTCATACTATAATGCATAGGTTACAAAAGGCAGAAACAACCCAAATGTCCACCAGTTGATGAACAAAATGAAGTTTAGCCATACAATGGATTATTATTTATCAATAAAAAGAAATGAAGTACTGATACGTGGTACAGCATGAACCTTGAAAACATTTAGTGAAAGAAGCCAGTCACAAAAGACTACATGTTATATGATTCTATTTACATGAAACGTGCAGAATAGGTAAGTATACAGAGACAGAGTAAATTAGTAGTTGCTTAGTGCTGGGAAAGTTGGGGGGTGATAGCTAAAGGGTACACCGGGTTACTTTCTGAAGTGATGAAAATGTTCTAAAACTGACCATGGTGATGGTTATTGCACAACTTTGAGAATACACTAAAAGTGAATTGTACACTTTAGGGATAAACTATATGGCATGTGACTTATATACCAATAAATGTGTTAAAAAAAAACCAAAACAAAACAGGGAGCAGTGGGGGGAGAAGGGAGATGAAAAAATAAGCTCTCCATGATCTAGTCCCTGTTTCCCTATCCAGAGGCATCTAATGTTACTCCTCCCCTTAAACTACTGTCATCAGGCACACTAAGCTTTCAGGTTCCCTATGTAAAACCTTTTCTACCTGGACCATTTTGACATCCTTCCCTTCTTTGGCCAATTCCTATTTGTTCTTTAGATCTCAGCTTAGAGGTCATTCATTCTTCCTGTGGTCCTTTCTAACCTTCCAAGCCTGAATTAAAGGCACTCTGATGTGCTCCCACAGCAACATGCTTACTACTATTTTAGTTTTCCTTACTGAATTCCAATTAACTGTTTAATAATCTGTAGCTCTCACTAAAACTGGGTAATTTTTTAAAAATAAATATTTTGTTTATGTATTTTAAAAAGAGAGAGCACTCGAGAGTAGTCAGGTGGGGGTGGGTGTCAGGAGGGGCAGAGGGGGAGAGAATCTCAGACTCCAGGCTGAGCATGAAGCCCCAATATAGGCCTTGATCTCACGACTCTGAGATCAACACCTGAGCTGAAATAAAGAGTCAGATGCTCAATCACTGAGCTGCCCAGGCACCCCTAAAACTAGGTTTTATTTAGGGCATCTTGCCTTAGAGTGGGTAAAAAATACTTTTTGAAAAAAAGGGGCGCTTGGGTGGCTCAGTCATTAAGCGTCTGCCTTCGGCTCAGGGCCTGATCCCAGGATTCTGGGATAGAGCCCCGCATTGGGCTCCCTGCTCTGCTGGGAGCCTGCTTCTTCCTTTCCCACTCCCCCTACTTGTGTTCAGTCTCTCGCTGGCTGTCTCTCTCTCTGTCAAATAAATAAATAAAATCTTTAAAAAAAAAGATTTATTTATTTGACAAAAGGAGAGAGAGAGAGCACAAGCAGTGGGAGCAGCAGGCAGAGGAAGAGGGAGAAGCAGGCTCCCCACAGAGCAGGGAGCCCAAGGTGGGGCTCATCCCAGGACTCTGGGGATGACCTGCACCCAAGGCAGTCGCTTAACTGACTGAGCCACCCAGGCACCCCAAAATAAATACTTCTCAAAGGGTAGGCTAAACTAACTTTAAGTCAGAATCACTTCTGTGATCATCTGCCAGCTCAAAAGAATACTTGAGGAAAAAAGTCTCAAGCTACTGGAAATATTTCATTGTAAAGAAAAAAAGCACTGATGCATAATTTGCCTAGAAATAAGCACGAAGCACTTCATGTTCAGACACTCTAAGCAAATTTTCAAATAGAAAAATAGTGACCTGCCTTCTCTGGTTAAGCTTTGTGCAGACATGTTTAACCTGACCAGATAATAATAGTTTTGATTTTCAAATACTTTGTATTTGAATTTTCTTGCAGTGATGTATTGTAGGTTCTGAATCCCAATGAATATCTATCCATAGGCAAGTCTGCACAATAAAAGACCCAAGAGAGTACTAGGGCTCAGTGCATTCTCCCTTATCAATTCTGAATCAGACTGAAGGTAGACTACACACTATAGATTCTATCTAGAGCAGGAAATAACAACAAATAATAACTTCATATTTTGCTAGGAAACTTTCAGAATCTGGGGGGCAGTATGAAGAAACATAGGTTTATGGGGGGAGGAATCTGAAAAAAGTCTTTTAGAAATTTCCTTCCTTCCTTCCTTCCTTCCTTCCTTCCTTCCTTCCTTCCTCCCTCCCTCCCTCCCTCCCTCCCTCCCTCCCTTTGTCTCCCCCCTCTCTCTCTCTCTCTTAGAAATTTCCACAAGAGGTCCAAATAACTGCTGAAAAGCTGTTAAGAATGCAATAGGGGCGCCTGGGTAGCGCAGTCATTAAGCGTCTGCCTTCCGCTCAGGGCGTGATCCCGGCATTCCGGCATTCCGGGATCGAGTCCTACAGTCGGGCTCCTCCGCTGGGAGCTTGCTTCTTCCTCTCCCACTCCCCTGCTGTGTTCCCTCTCTCGCTGGCTGTCTCTCTGTCAAATGAATAAATAAAATCTTTAAAAAAAAATGCAATAATAGCATTTTCTGTCCAGATGATTTAATTGTCTAAAGTCCCAAGTCAACTGATTGCCAAACCACATTTTCGTGATACAATGAAAGGAGAGGTAGAAGCTTTAAAAAGGAAAGGAGAATGAAGAAAAGAGAATTTCTCAAACCATAAGATCTATGATAATGTATATGACATTATAGTATGTTAGATTTTCTCCCTAGACAGATAAGGCCAGAAGACTGTAAATGTCAACTCAATTAAGAAAGAACAACAGGCAACCTGTTTCATGTATGAATCATACATATATCTAACAGCTTAGAGAAAGAGTACTTTCGAACTTGAAGGGATTTAAAATGCTAGGAATGTACATTAAACAGTCTGCCTTTTATGACAAAAATATGAACACTGCAAAAATGGTAAAGGAAACAATGCTCTGATCATATCTACTCATTCACATATACAGTAGTGGGGGAATGCTAAGTGGAGTATAAATACAGAACATGAAATATGTAACATCTATCACCTTTAGGTAAATAAAGTTTTAGAAAGAGAAAATTAAAGGAAATGTGACTGAGTACATTATACACAACAATTCCTAAAGAGGGTAAATATAGTAAAAGGCAAATTAAGAAAGAAGCAGCTATTTTAGAAGTAAGTTTAAAAGACCCTTCAGATATTCAGTATGAATTAACACGCTTCTGATGATACAATTTTCTTTTTTTAAATTCCAGGGTCCAGCTGCCTATCCATGATATTGCCAAAATGATTGCAATCAAGCAAATATCATAACGTCTACTATTTAGTGCAACTGAGTAGTCACATAAAGGATAATTACATTTGTATGTATGTGTGTATATGTATATGCATGGATATGTTCAGCGTAATAATTATATTCTGAAAACTTGCAAATAAGAAAGGAAAACTCCAACAGTTTAACTGATAATGATGATTTTCTATTGATGTCAATGACATACTTTATACTTTCTGAATAAAAGATATGCAGCTCTTAAAATGGATGGGCACAACCTAGGAAAAGAACTAAAACCAATAATTTAAACTATAGGAATTTAATGACCTAAAAAATTACAGACTTTAAAGATTGAAACTGCATCCAGATATTCTTCCAAAAGGTTATAGTTAGCTAGCTATAATAAAACTCCGAGAGATTGTTCTCTGTTTCTGTCAGGCAAGAGTCTCCAAAGCAATAGAGCAATGTTCACACTGAGGCAGAGGAAGTGAAGGCAAGGACCAGGGGATAGGAAACAAATTAGAAATTCAATCTTCTTGCCACTGCAGAGTAGGTATTTGGCAGCTTTCTTTCTCACTTCCCAAACAGAATCTCAAGTGTTTGGATTCAGAAAAATCTCGTTTTATCTTAAATTCTACTTCAAAACCTTGACACTAAAATAAGGGACACGTAATAAATTTTCTTTCTCCATCACTCATAATCTGGAGGTGATAAGGTAAATAATAGCTGCCACTATATTTTGGGTGCTCACCTAGTGCCAGTCATGGTGTTCGGTGCTTTACATATGCTCATTTAATTCTCAAAACAATCCAGTGAGGAAACTTGCATTGCAGGCAAACGACTAGGTGCCAGCTAGAAAAAGCTGGAGTTAGAATATGAACCAGGTTTGACTCGGCAGCTGTGCTCAAAGTTTACTATTTAGGAATATTTTTGTAGAAGAGTTTGATTTTTCTTGAATGTTTGTCCAGAGAGTTAAAACCTTAGAAACATCAACAGTGAGGTCTCATAAACACTGACTTCCACAGACAAGTGGCACATTGCCCACAAACAGCTATTTTGGATAGGAAATACTACAATAATTTTCTCCAGGTATTAAGAAATTCAGTTAATCTAGTAAACGATTAGTACTATTTTATATTCTTAATTCTGATTAAAAGCATTCTTTCAAATTAATCTGATTGCCAACCTTACTTTTTAAAAAAGTTTTATCAAAATTCTCGTCCTCAATCTTCTGGACAATTTCTCTGGTATATTATATGAAATCAAATTTTTAAAGTCACACATTTTAAAGATAGTTCAGGAGTGATTTAAAAAAGAACTCCATTTTGATGCTGCTAATTCAAGAAGAGGTTCTTCAAATGCTGTAATTTTAAAAATAAGTTTGGAGATTTACTACACAGAGTACTTTAAAGGAGATTCAACTAAATCTTTGTACAGTTTGATTCTTCCCATCATTTCTACTCAGCAAAATCTCAAATAGCTGCTTGTGTACTCAAGATATCTAAATATTTTCCCCCTTCATCATGCCCTTTTCAAAGGACATGGAGTTCATTTAACGACCAGTTATCATGTCTTTGTTTCATTGCTATTTTTATTTGCCCTCTCTAATGAATGAATCATTTCAAAACCACAATTTAAAAAGTAATACTTGTTCTACTATCTCTCATGTAAACAATGCAGGTCCAATGATGGCATTCTTTACTACTCTCCCCCTTTGTGTCTCACCAAGTCACCGTATGATATCTTAAATTACAAACAGATTAATGTCTTTAAGAGTGCACCTCTCTCATGTACAAGTTCCAGCCTTGGTTATGAATACAGACAATATCTGTAAATAATCATGACTTTGACACTAGCTATACTTCAGGAAACTAGTTATTGATCAAGTAGGAGGAATGAGAATCAAAAGGAAAATCTATCAGGTCATCTTAGAATTCATAAAGGGTGGGAATAGTCACATACCCTTTGATTTAGGAAGGCAGATTTCAAAAAGGTAGGCATGATTGCATGGAATGAAATTCTTGAAGCAAAGGAGATTCAAGAGGTTGGGGAGCTCTTGAAAATGTGGTTCTGACTAATAATTACAGATGATGCCAATAAAAGAAAGGGAGGTAGGTACTAATGAAACCAGGATGGTAGCACAGGAACTCATTTGAACAGCACATTACAAACATTAATAAAGTGGTGTAATATAATGAACAGAACACAGACTTTTCAATCCAGCCCTACCACCTAATTAAATGATGCCAGGCAAATCATTTCCCTCTTTGAATATGCTTCTTCATCAGCAACGTGGGAATAACATTTCTTGGGAAGAGCTATTATAGAGGGCTTGCTACCTACTAAATTCAGTATTTGCTGTTCTTTTTGTCTTTAGGCTATCTCCCATTAAGGGAGCACAGTCAGAACTCTATGTTCAAAAGTTACTTCTTTTTCTCTTGGTAGTTACATGATCAATTTGATATAGTTAGGCTCATTGGTTTCAATTTGTATTCAATATTAGGATTTGCTTTCTGTCCATCATTCTTAATTTTTTGAATATGTAAAACTAAGCATGGTTCAAGCAAAGAGTACTCTTCCTACTTCATTATAGTAGTGGTTCTATTCATTATATAAGGCAGAAATTCTGGCCATTTGTCCATGCGCTACAATGTATATTCTAGTATGGTAACATTTACATGTACATCTTAAAACTACATAGCATTTATAATCAATTTTAAGATAGCTGTCTATGGCTACTGAAAAGATTATAGCTAAGATTCTTCAAAAGTTAGTCCCATTAATTTTAGTTGATGCTTACACTGCTATGTGCCAAGCACTTTAAGTGTTTTATGTACATGAATACTTTAATCTTCAAACAGATCTCTGAAGTATGTTGGCCAAGACCGGGCTGCTAGTAAGTGGCATAAATAGAACGTGAATCCAGACTCCAGAGTCTGTGCTATTAGCCACTTAACTATAATGACCCCTGCATTCAAACTAATCACACCTATGTTCCTGCCATATGGGGACTACAGAATTTAAACCTTTTCTGGCTTGTATAAAAAAATGCGGCCTGGGTACCTGGGTGGCTCAGTTGGTTAAGCGTCTGCCTTCGGCTAAGGTCATGTTCCCAGGGTCCTCCCCGCTGAGCAGGGAGCCTCCTTCTCCCTCTTCCTCTGCCCCTTCCCCCTGCTCGTGCTCTTTTCTCTCTCAAATAAAATCTTTTAAAAAAATACGTGACCTTAGGAAGATTATTGTGTCATAACTTTCCCATTACTAACAAAATTTTAAAAGATAATAAAGCCAATATGGATTAAATCTATTATAAATATCTGTAAATATTTAGACCAACTCAACTGCACTAGCCATCCACCGATTTCTCTCATTCAATGAATATTTATTAAATGCCACTGGGAGGTAAAGTGAATCAATTTACTCTTTCCTTCTCCAAATCCCACTGAAAAGACAAGATAATGTATATATTTTTAAAAAATTCTCTACTAGCATGGGAAAATGACAAGGATATCAACAAAAAACAGAATTGCTAAAGAATTTCTGGAATATATAAAAGAACAGGTTCACACAAAAGGAGTAAATGCCACTACAGCCTATAACAATATAGCCAAAAGACAGCCCTCTTTCTCATTAGAGAAGTGGGTGAATTCTTCTAAAAAACAAAAACAAACAAACAAAAACCCCACAAAAAAACAGAACTCAGTAAAACCCCAGGCTGAGAGAAATAGGAGCTGAGCACAACATGAGGGCTGTGTGTGGTATCTAAGTGGGATATAAGAAAAATCAGTGGGAACTGCATCAGTTCCCTGACCATCTTGAAGAGCTGCTGACATCTGCACCCCGGACTTTTTTTAATCTGCGTATGAACTGCCTGAATGGTCAAGTTGGGAATTTGCTACAACAAGCTCATAAACAGGGAGGGCAGAAGGCAGGAGGAGGGAATGTATAAGGGATACAACACTTTAGTTAACTCTAGGCTAACAGAGAGAACAAAAAACTAGCCAACAATTTATAGAAGAAAAAAAAAAAGCAGCACAGTAGGAAAACCTATAATATACCCAACTATCCTGACAACTGTGAAGATACTCACAATAAAGGGCTATCACATCTTAAATAGAGGGCGGTCTATTTAAAGCAGACATCTTACTAGCTACTGTGGGATTCTGAATGGTTACTGGATGATAGTTACCTAATGGGTGGTAAATAGGTAGATAATAGTCCTCTAAAGCTCCAGGGCTATTCCTACACCAGAGACATTTCAACATATAAGAGTTGTTTGTCTTCTTTTTTAAAAAAGATTTATTTGAGAGAGAGTTGGGGGGGGAGTGGAGGGGCAAGGGGGATGGAGAGAATCTCAAACAAACCTCCCGCTGAGCGCAGAGCCCAACATGGGGCTCGATCTCATGACCCTGAGATCATGACCTGAGTCAAAATTAAGAGTCGGACGCTTAACCGACTGAGCCATCCAGGTGTCCCAAGAGTTGTTTTTCTTCTGATCCTAACCCACTAAATCTTAGCTAGAGCGGGAGTCCTAAAGGTGATCTAACATGCTGATACATGACTGTATACATCTGTTTAAAGTAAGATTTATTGTTATATTTTTAAATGATTTAATTAATGATTTTTTAAAAATTTAAACTCCGAAATTATTTTATCTTCAAGATAATGAAATACGGTTACTCACATTTCATAATAAGCAAATGGATAGGACTTCAACAAATGATCTTATAGGCTACCTGTGATCATCAACCATGATTTACTTTTAGAACTTTTTATCTAACTTGGTTACTGACTTCAACTAATGAGGTCAAGGTCCTGCTTTATATACTTAGCCAGTTGGCGGGAGATCTACTCTAAGGCCACAGACTACCACCCATAACCCACTTAGCAAATGTTAGCTAGAGTAAGAATAGAATAGAGTAAGAATAGAATGTTAATGGCTTAGTATAAGCTGTCATCATCACTGGGAATTCCCCCAAAACATATTACCTTTGACATGTAGAACAGCACTTTCATATAAACATTCGGATAGGCTATCTGGTACGCTTTTCTCTTAATGGAGGAAGGTAGCAATCCAAGTAAGTATCAGGAGCACAGCACAACATGTATGTTAAAAATGAAATGGGGAACCAGGTCTAACATAGTGTTATATCCTAGTTTTAAAAAAATCAGACTGCTTTTGATGACTGTATGATAGGTAAAGAATCCGTTGCATTATATTCTATGTATCCAATGTAATAAGATGTTAATCCATTTAGTTGCTTAACAAAAATAGCTACTGTAAATGTCTATACTGTGGTAGATGCTTCAGATACATCAACTTTAGTTCTTAAAGCCACCTTGCAAGGTAAGAGGTATTATCCCCACTTATAGATGAGGAAACTAAATCCTACAGAGGCCAAGTAACATGCCCAAAGCCACACAGCTTGTAAATGGCAGAGCTAGAACTTGAACGGAGTTCTGATGTCAATCCCCATTCTATTTTCACTATGATTTTCTTAATAAAATCTTAAAAAAAGAGAGGCACTCTTCAAGTTAAAAATATTTTGCACCATCTTGGGGCGCTGGGTGGCACAGCGGTTAAGCGTCTGCCTTCGGCTCAGGGCGTGATCCTGGCGTTGTGGGATCGAGCCCCACATCAGGCTCCTCCGCTAGGCGCCTGCTTCTTCCTCTCCCACTCCCCCTGCTTGTGTTCCCTCTCTCGCTGGCTGTCTCTATCTCTGTCAAATAAATAAATAAAATCTTAAAAAAAAATATTTTGCACCATCTTATACCCTAACTGGCATATAAAATATTGTTTTTCTCCTTATTCTGTCCATCATAGGACCCCCTCAACAAACAGTAACCATCCTAGCCCAGACTAAAGGGGCTTTCCACTGAATAAGGAACACTGGATCCAACCTCTTCTGTATCACCTTGTTCCCTCATGAGAGAGATCATTCATCCATTACAAATTCCTCTTCTCCCCCAGTCCATTCCCCACCGTAACACACCACACATACTACATGCACTTTCATGCACTCATACACACCTTCTTGGTCTCCACTGATTTAACTCTATCTCAGGCTATTCCATTGAGGCAATCCCTTAAACATATATTTTCCGCAAATTCTCTCGTCCTCCTCTAAGAGGCAGTTTGGAAGTCAAAAAATGACACAAAATATTGTTGACAAATGTAAAAAGAATCTCAGTGGAGCACCTATAATCACACAGAAGGAATGTCACAAGCTTTTTTTTAAATTGAAGTACAGCTGGTACACAATGTTACGGTAGTTTCAGATGTACAACATTGTGATTCAGCAAGTCTATACATTATGCTGAGCTCACCACAAGTGTAGCTCCCATCTGTCCCCACACAACACTATTACAATACCATTGACTATTGGAATGTCATAAGCTTTAAAGTCAAATTGGCAAATTAAAGGATCAGAGAAATAAACTTCCTTTTCTTAGTCCTTTTTATCTTTTTAAAAATGCTATTAGCAGTGCAACTGTATTGCTTTATACTATTTTTTTGTTACAGAAGTAAATATTTCAGTTACAATATGGTCTTATGGGCTAAGCTAGTAATCTAACTCCTGTATTGATCCAGAGAACCAACCATTCAACCTACAAATTAACTTTCATCTTATTACATACATATATATGTATACATATATATATATACATACATATAGTTATATATATATATAAACTATATCTTTCTATATTATTTATTTATTTGAGAAAGAGAGAGAAAGCACGAGCTCAAGAGAGTGGAGGCGGGGGAGGTGGCGGAGAGAATCCTAAGCAGGCCCCACGAACAGAACAGAGCCTGATGTGGGCCTTGATCTCATGACCCTGAGATCATGACCTGAGCCAAAATTAAGAGTCGGACGCTTAACCAACTGACCACCCAGGTGCCCCTCATCTTAGAATATTTTTTTAATCAAAGTTGGGAATGATTATACAGCAGCTGGGACTTACTTTCAAAATGGAAACCAATTCATAAATGCAAAAAAAAAAAAAAAGACTGCATTCTGTGGCTATGCAGCTACTAAACAATAATTTGATCGATGTGTATAAGTATCATACTTGTAAAAATGAGATAAGGAATGTCAAATATTACTCTCTCTTGAGTCTAGTCCATTTCTACTTGGATATTCTATTCTGACTTCAAATATAACATGTCTAAACCAAACTCATTATGTTTGCCCATAAATCAGCTCACTCTCCCAAGTTTGCAATTCTCTTCCTTACTTTAGGTTCAAAATCTTAACGTCAACCATAACACCTCCTCTTTCTTGCCACATGCAAGGTTGGACTGAGTGCTACCTAAGGTACAGAGATCAATAAATCATATTCCCTATTCTTAGGGAACTTAAAAAACAAATCTACCAGATTTCTACTAGAAAACAGGCAAGTGACACACAAATAACCATGATACAGGCATGCTACCATGAAAAAAACGTGCAAGGTATTACCAAAGGGTTAGGAGGGGGAATTACTTTGGTAGGGGCTCAAAATAAGGTTTTTACAGAGATGTTTGAAATATGCTTGGAAGATAGAAAGGTCTGATAAGGGAGGGACTGGGCAGAGTGAGAGGATACCGAGAATAGATAACACAAGCAAAGACTAGAGATGAGAATACAGATCGCATTTAGGAAACAGAAAGTAATAAAGAGAAGCTAGAATGTAGATCCATGCCGGGGAAAAAAGTAGGATCTAAAGTTGGAAAGATAAGCTAAAGCCATATTGTGAAGATACTTGAATGCCCTGCCCTTATGCTGTGGAAGATGAAGAGTCACTGAAGGTTTCTGGTACAAGAACATGAAGTGGTTAATAGCCAGGATTCTGTAGCTAGACTTCCTGGGTTCAAATCTCAGCTCTTTCACTTATAAGCTGTGTGACCCTGGACAAGTTGCATAACTTCTCTGTATCTCTGTGAAGGTCAATAACAGCATCTATATATGGATATTGTGAAGGTTAAATTAATAAATACATGTAAAGTACCTAGAAAAGTATCTGTCATAAAGTAAATGCTATATAAGCATTTGTGATTATTATAATATTTATCCTTTAGAAAGCTGAATTTAGCAGTAATGTTGGAAATGGACTGGAAGAGAAATTTCCCTGCATTTACTCATGCCATTTTACCCTCAAGGACAAGCACTGCCCAAACCTTCGTAATTATTTAAATATTCATTATTAAGTGTATCATCTGTTAAGCTCAAATGCCATCTCCCCCTCAACCACCTGGGCAGAAAGTAGTTTCATCACATATATGACACATTTCTTATGCATATAATGTTATCTTCCCAAATAGAACACAGGTTTCTTGAGGATAAAATACTTTTTCATTCGCTTAAATGCTATCTCTCAGAATATTTAATACAGTTCCTTACAGACCACACATACTTCAATAAGCATTTGTTGTGAAGCTGTCTGGAATAAAATCCAGTGGTATAGGAAATATCTATGGGAAGATCTAAGAAATACTCATAGTAAATTAAAGATTTCATTTAAATGAATGGTACTTTTAAAATGAAATGGTTATAAATGAAATGGTCTTAGAGATATTTGCCTTTTAAGTTAGTGGTCTGGTTAGTAGAACTAACCCGAACATGGCCTGTTTTTGAAAAAAATCTTCTATTATTATAGCTGAAAGTAGACCCGGTGACGTTCCAGGTGAGTAACTTACTGTGAATACAACCACAAATGGGGAGACCCGGTGTGATTTTGGTCTCCTATTTTCTTACTTGACCCAACCAACTGCATATATCTTTACTCCTTTAAATCTCTAATGATAGCAGTATATAGTCCCTGGTTGAACAGATCTATATTAAAAGTCAACAGCTGCCTTTTTGCTCAATATATACAACAGCCAAGTGTCAAAATGCCAAATGTGACCTTTTATTTATAGCAAAGCTAGTATAAAGAGACATACAAAAAAGTACAACCTTTTCCTCCTCATTAAAAAAAAAAATAGAGTAGTTCAAAGAAATGTCACTTTGCTTTGAAATTGGAGTCATACATTGAAACATCACATAAGTAAATTACACATTTTTGGTATATACTCATAAATACATGTATCATTGATAGCAACACCCGAATCCATATGCTTCTCTATTTCGTCAGCTCTAAAGCAATAAATCCCAAAGGAACATCACATTCTACTTGCTCATAGAATATTTGGTAAGGATTCTCCTCCCTGTAATTTACAGCTAATGAGAAAATACATAGTAAGTAAAGTTTGCACAGGTATATTATTGAAAAGTGACTTTGATCCAGATACTTACTTTTAGGCACCTTGGTATTCAAAGATTCTTAGGTGCTTTCATGGCTATTGTTTAACTTCTCTAGTATTTCAACAATAGCTTTGCTAAATACTACTTTTTCATCAGTCTGTAGCCAACAAAGAATGAAATAATATAGTCACTATATCTAATCTGTTGTGATCAATTGGATCAGGTGTTGCAAGTATTAAACTTTTTAGCAGCCAGCTGCTAGTTGGGCAAAGAATTAGAGAAAGCACTTGGGAAAAATTGTGTAGCCCCAGAGCTTGAAAATAAAACATTCTGACAACCAAAAAGATACGATGTCATGTTTACATAAATCATCATAGACAGGAAAAGCTGTAAATATGAAATTTATACCTATATACTGTCACTGCTGTCACTGTACAACCTTATCTCCTGGGTTATTTAGGGAATATAAAATAAGGTCATTATATAAATAATTATCCATTCAAGTTGCATGATTACGTTCTTATTTACACTCCAACAATAACAATTTCATAAACAGTAATACTTCATTATGTGACTAAATTTCCCCTATAAGATTATGTAATATGGTCCACTGCTTAAATAAGCATTAAAACGAAATATGGAAAAAAACCAAAAACTCACAGTTCCATTATAGAAGCTAAAGACAACTAGAAGAAATTTTACTCCATAGACAAAAACTAAATTTTCAGTTAGACTATATGCTAGGTCTCTATAAAGAAACAACCAACTCGTATATTCCAAACATATTTCCAGCCTTTGAGGTGAGACTAATTGACTCTTGATACTCAACTGTAAAGTTCATAGATCACTAGCTCTTAGATAAATTCCTTTAAAAATCACTCCTGCAGGTGGCCGGGTGGCTCAGTTGGTTAAGCGTTGGACTCTTGGTTTCAGCTCAGGGTCATGAGATCGAACCCCACATCGGGCTCAGTGCTCAGCACAGGGTCCACTTGAAATTCTTTCCCTCTCCCTCTCCCAGCTTGCACTCACACACTCTAATAAATAAATAAACAAAATCTTTAAAAAAAAAAACAACTTCTGAACTAAAGGATTTTCACAATGTACTGCAGTTCTTACTCTTTAACCTATAGAAGAACAGAAAATTGGGAGTCTGAACCCGCATAATAATTGGAAGGGCTGAAAAAAGTATCAATTGAGTCTGAATGATAAAATTTTTATTAATAAAAAACTCAACTACAACATGTCTCAAATTAATTACACGGCTAGTAAATAGCAGGACTGGCATCTGACTGCATGTTGGTTTTGGTTTGATTCCAAAACCCGTGTGCCCTTTCTATGACACTAGGCTACCTTTCATTCAGAAAGCCACTTCAATCTGTTCCAGAGACACAGAAACCCAAGGCAGGCCTTGGTTTTGGCACTTGTACGTGTCCCACTAGGTTGATACCACCACTACAATGGACTTCACAGTCTTTCTTCCTGGACTGGACTTGGCTGGGTTTCAGTTATATTCAAATACAGGCACAGCATGTTGCCTTAAGTCTCTTTTTAGAACAAGGCAAGCTGTAAGCAAGCAAGACAGGTAATAAAAAGGGAAATATTAAAAAATTAAAACGTTTTGACTTTTTGTATGATAATTATGACTAACACTGGAGCATTTTGCTATGTACTAGACCATGTGCTAATTCCTTATAAGCCAGGTTATTTTCTCACAACCATCCGTTGAAATAAATACACTGTTCCCATTTTATAGCTAAGAAATCAAATTACATGCCCCAAATCAGAAAACTTATAAAAAGGGAATCATATCTAGATATGGCTGACTCTAAATCCCATGGGACCATTTTAATTTTACTCTGTTCCAACTCCAGTACAAACCTAGTATTTATCAGAAAAGGGGTTAAACAATAACACTGCTGTAGGTCATACCCTGCTGAACAGCAAAGGGCTGATGTACATGACTACATTATGCCAGCTTTGAAAGCTTTGGCTCCAACAGCCAAGTGACAGAATCTAAGAAGTTTGGTCAGTCTAATAAATGCAATAGCATCATCACTCTGTCATTTCTTTTTTGGAATTTCCTGCCTTTTAGTGATTTCCATTTACTCATGGCTCCTGTCCATGTTCTTGGTCCCAAATTCCCCTTCTCCAAAACTTTTAGGTCTACTAGCTTATATCTTTCATCCTCAAGTGCCTACATCCCTGTTGGTAATGGTAAAAAGAGGATTTCTGGAACCAAGGTTGTAAAGGAAATAAATGCTTTGTTCAGGAAATCTATACTCATATTGGAAAATCTGGCCTACACTGTGAAATTTACAGCATCATAAATGATTTCAAGCTTCAAGTATGTCCTGTGAACACTATAAAAAAGACTGGTCTTTGAATTTTACTCAAAGTTCTTATTATTTGCCAAGTATTATTTATATTGATAATGCCACTTTTTAAAAAACCAAGTTAAAAAAAGTACTATTTTGCCCATTTTAAAGAAGTATTGTTCTCTGAAGTAAAAGAAAGGTGATGAATGGGTAAGTAATGGATAAATTAATCTGGCAATAAAAAGAAATTAAGTACTAATATTTACTGTAACATGCATAAGCCTTGAAAACATTAAGCTAAGCGGAAGAAGCCAATCACAAAAGACCACATATTGTATGATTCCATTTATATAAAATGTCCAGAATAGTCAAATCCTTAGAGACAGAAAGTAAACTGGTGGTTGCCTAAGAACAGAAAGTTGAGGGGTGATGACTAAGGGATAGGGGTTTCTTTCTGGGGTGCTGAAAATGTTCTAAAATTGACTGTAGTGATGGTAGCACAACTTTATGAATATACTAAAAGCCACTGAATGCGGGGCGCCTGGGTGGCACAGCAGTTGAGCGTCTGCCTTTGGCTCAGGGCGTGATCCCGGCGTTGTGGGATCGAGCCCCACGTCAGGCTCCTCCTCTATGAGCCTGCTTCTTCCTCTCCCACTCCCCCTGCTTGTGTTCCTCTCTCGACATAAACAAATAAAATCTTTAAAAAAAAAAAAAAGCCACTGAATGCACACTTTAAATGGGTGAATTTTATGGTTATGGGAATTGTATTTCAATAAAGCTGTTTTTTAAAAAGCGATTTACTGGAAAAAGACTCAAAAGATCATTGAAGAAATTTTGTTAATGCTTCTTAAACTAAAGGAGAATCCAACTGCAAGATTTTTGCCCTCTTAGGTAGAACCAACTTCCGTCCTTCAGTAAGTAACGTCGAAAGTGATTAACAAAATGAAGTTCTGGATAGACTGATTTGTTTATTTAAACTGATGTTACAGAGCTCCTTCATGGTAAAGCACCTACCTTTGTGAACACTGAAGTTGTTACCATTCGGGGGAAAGCACTATTTAATAATTTTCTTGTATTTAATAAACAGGTCTGCTTGGATGGCTTGTAATTTTAATGTTTTAAACCAAGGACCCCAATTTGTAGGCCAGGATCTACTTGGAGATCCTACATGACAGATGTCAAGCACCACAGTCCCCTATCTGAGGTTTACCAGGATTTCCTGTGGAGAGGGTAGTGGGCAGCAGAATAGAAAATGACATCCTCTTCAAGTCTTTCACTTCCCCAAGCACCTGCCAGTTTTTATACTTGAGCAGAAAGAAATCTCTTCCCCACAAAAGGTCAGCCATCTCCTAGGTTTCAAATGGCCTTCTCCCCCATGGGGGATAGGCGAGGGAAGGGGGATGTAGCATAATGTTCTTTGCTTATCTGTGTCCCCTCATTTAAACCTTCCCAGGTCAGAGGAATGACTTCAATCGACTAGCTGTTTAGGAGAAAAAATTGGGCATACGTGGTCCAACTTTTTGCCCTTGGGAGCAATTTGCCCATAGGGAGCACTCATTTCCTCTCTTCTTTCATGCTGGAAGCCTTAAAGGGCAGGTGCCTCAGTCCTGCCTGGGAACGGATGGTTAAGTCTGTTCAATTTTGCAGTCCAGTAAGAGAAAATGCTTGTCCACAGATAATAGCCACATTCTCCAATATCCTCTTTGTCAGTAATAAAACAATATTTTGGATCCTATGCTTTTTCCCCCTCAGTTCAGAATATAAGCAGGAAAGAGTGTGTTCATTATTATAACTCCTTAAACACTCTAACATCCAATCTAAACAATTTAAAAAAGAACAAGAATGAAAATATTTTCAGGAATAAATACACTAACTACCACAGACTACAAACTGAATGTGATAACCAACTGTATAGAGGGAAATTTGATTAGGCACAAAAGAGGAGTTCTTTAATGTACTGGAAGAGACTTTTGGAAAATATTTGGAAATCTTTGTTAAGAACACTGAACTATCTAAGATGATTTAGAATGGCATAACACTAAATGGTCACTAAAATCCTTGCTGTAAAGGGATGATGATTCAATAAAGGGATCTCTAGATCATTTTGATTTCTCAGAAGCAGCACTGCTGAATTGTTGACTTTCTTAGAATTAACTCAATAAAACTAAAAAAACTTTTTTCCCCTACAAAAATTGGTCTCTTTAGGGATGAGAAAACAGTGACAGTCAGGTTAAGGGACTTGTACAAAGTAAAGGACATCACTTTGAGACTACAACCCAAATCTCCTTCTTTCCCTCTTCTGAAATCTGGGAAGAACTTCAGTCACATAAGAATTTTCACCTCCATTAAGTAAATAAAAGGTGTGCATAAATAAGATATCAGTAAAACTTCAATGAAGAGTTTTCCTGACGAAAGTCTGCAACACTGAATCTCAAATCTCATGTGCAAAGCACTGACATGGGAAATGACTATTCTACATTGGCTAAATATAAAAAGCCTAAGAAATCAAATCAAGTCATGGATGTTAGGTTGTTTAAAAAATTGTAATGCACTATATAAAATGAAAGATATTGCTATTGACATTGAATTCCAGTAACCAGAAGAAATTTGACCCAACACAGAAGAACTATGAAATTTTGCCCTTATATTCACCTGCCATTCAATATTTTTTATTAATAGGAACCACTAAGGGTCCTTCCCATGTACTTTCCTTAAACATACAATATCTACTTCTGTTTCATTATATCTTCAAAAGTTTGTGCATAACCTACAAGCTATCAGAGCAAGCTCAGGAAATGTTACCACATACAGATGAAAATAAAATGAATGTACTTTCTCTGTATTTGCACCAATACAATAAAATCTAACTAAAAATTCTGCCAGTATGAAGCATGGTCCACAACCTTATAATAATACAGTTTATTAGCCAGGATTTTAGGAAGTTATCCTATTAAGTTTTTTGTTTTTGGAAATTTCATTTCCTTCTGTAGTACTTCAAGTAGAAACTGAAGAGTAGAGAGACTAGAATATGGTGATAAAAGACTAAATGAGGAAGAACAGTATAGAAGTGATGCAGAAAGTCCAATGCCAAGAGGGAAGACGAATTTGACTTGTGCTAAGCCTGGCCATATTTTTCTTGATATTTCCTTATTGCCAAGCACATCTAGTAAAGAAAATGTGTCCATTCTCATAGTAAAAAATTCTGAGCTTCAATTTAAAAACTGGGATTCTGACATGTTATAAACTAGAACAGCAATACAACAATAAATCTAACCTTTAATGAGCACTTACTATGTGTCAGGTACTGTTTTACATGGACGAACTCAATCATCCTAACAATCCAATGAGGTGGGTACTATTAATATCCCTATTTTAGAGAGGAAGAACTGTATAGACAGAGACTAAGTAACTTGCTCCAAATCAAAGACCTAATAAGTGACGAAGTTTGGATTTGAATCCTGAAACTTTCCGTACTAGTTCACTGCAGTGGTTTTCAAATTGTATCTGCAGAGCCTTTCAGCTCTAGGATTCAACTTTCAAAATATATTTTGCCCTTTTAGAAAACTGCAGTAAAAACATCACCATCAAAATATGCTTTTTTTTTAATGCATTGAAGGGAACCAACACATTGACTTTTTGCAGTGAGGCTGTCACTTCTGTGCAGATCTTAGAATAAAGCTAGTCCTGTCACCTCTGCCATCTTATTTGAACTTCCTGTAAATGTTTCATTGATTTGGAAGGTGTAATTCTGTCCAGAATTTTTTTAAAAAAACTCAAGACTAGATCTGTCTGCTCAGATAAACGTGTACATTGAGCATACAAATGCTGTACCAGGCAAAGTTCAGGTGCATCTTATCACAGCACAAGTCAACAAAGGAACATCTCATTTAAGTTTCGGGGGCTTACTGTCTGACATAGTTAAGGTAAGAAATAGCGGTTAGATATGATTTTGAAAAATTTCCTACTATTTCCTATTATTCGTCTTCCAAGTTACAGAATATTTAATTGAAGGGTTTCCTGAGATGGCAAAATAAACTGTTAAGAAAAAATAACACCCATTTTAGCCACACATCCCCACTGTCACTTTGGACCTTGTGTTCATAATCCCCTGTCCTTACTCTTTCATGGATCAATCAATCCCAGTCAGGTCTTCAATTCTATTGGGTCCACTATTCCATTGACCATATACCAACTGCTATTCATTGACCAATACATCAGCTCTTTCCTTTATTCACTTTTACTTTTTATCCAGCTGAGAATCCATCAGCCATCATTACAACATTTTGACCAATACGTTAAACATCTTTGCTCCTCTGTCATTTTGTTGCATTTGGTTGGCAAACCCCAAACATGAATGAAACCTTCTACTGGCTTTCACCACGCACTGGTATCACCAAAGCAGTTGAGCACTACTAGAGAAGACCAATAAAGCAGGTGGCTTATCACACTTTATGTTGTTGACCACTGACTTCAATGAGGCTTCCATGCTGCTAGACAATCCTCCTATATCACCGGTTGGCATGGCCTCCTCTCCAACTATTTACTTATTTCAAACATGCTCTACTTCTTTTAAGCCTTGAACTTCTGTCCCTCCCATCTCTGCAGCAACTCATAGCTGAAGACTTTGTCTATTGATATGAAGGAGTTATTCCTGTCCTGCACAGTAGAAAATCCATGCATAATTTTTGACTCCCCCAAAACTTAACTACTAATAGCCTGTTGACTGGAAGCCTTGCTAATAACATAAATAGCTGATTAACACATGTTTTGTAGGTTATATGCATTATACATTGTATTCTAAGAATAAAGCAAGCTAGGAAATAGAAAATGTAAAGATAATTATAAGAAAATAGATTTACAGTACTGTATTTCTTATCAAAGAAGATCTGATCTCTTCTTACAGTACTGTAAGATTTCTTATCAAAGAAAATCCATGTATAAGTGGACTTATGCAGTTCAAACCCATGTTCAAGGATCAAAGGTGTATCTTTCTCATGGACATTTACATTGGGATTCACTTAAAGCACTTAGCATCTTCTCTGTTAGAACAGTGAAACCTCTTCACTCCTAAGTATATAAGATTCCAAAGAAAGTCTCATGAAAGAAGTCACTGCACATGTAATTAAGATAAAAACAACAGACCATGAAGTGGATGTCACACATATAACTGTACAAGCTAGTAGGAACATTGACATTGTCAACATTTTCAAAAACAGCCCATAGTTTCATCAAATTCCAAACCATCCTAAACATTTTCTTATTCACCTTACAATTTTTTAAAAATGAGCTATAACTGACATATAACATTGTGTACATTAGGGGTACAATGTGTTGATTTGATACATTTATGTATTGTAAATTTACCACAGTAGCATTAGCAGCTCCATCACATCAAAATAATCATATATGTTTTACAATTAAGAGCTCTGCTTAAACTTGTAAAGGCAAAAAAAGAGAATTTTTAGTGTGTTATTTTAATAACCCGTAAATCTGACAGCACGATTTTGTGTTACTAGATCTAGATGGAGGAGAGAAGGGAGGGAGGAGGGAGCAACAAATGTCCCAGCAACTGCTTTTTTTAAGAGCTAAATATACTGCAGGATAAATACAGAACCATAAGTAATACTTAAGAAGTAACTTTGACAGCACAGTGATACATTTTTATAACAAATTATTCACGGAGGGAGTCTGACATTCCCAACCCCCAATATTCCCATCACCTGCACTGAACAAGCAGTTAGAAAACAAGCTCATTCCTTTATTCCGATCAGCCCTCCTGACAGCTGTGACATTAATTAGAGGTTTGGTCTCACAGGTCTGAGTGAGTGTGTGTGTGTGTGTGTGTGTGTGTGTGTGTGTGTGAAAGAGGGAGAGGGAGAGGGAGAGTGCGTGTGCGTGCGTGGTAGCCCAAGATGAGAAAAATCCTGCAAGGGCATTCACCTGGGATACCCTTCAGAAGGATGCCTACTTCTCTCCTGAGGGCACCACCTTGTCTCTGCTGCCTACAGCTCCGTGGTATTACAACAGGCACTGCTACTGCTGCTGGGCTCCCTGCAACTCTAATGTGTTATTTAATTTTGTAACTACTATTAAGATCTCTAAAGCGTTTTGTGATGCGCTGGAATGAAAGATGCTCCATAAAACGAAGTTTATTATTAGTATTATTATAGCTCCCGGGCCTAAAATAAAGCAAAATTATAACTACACAGACTTCAAAGGGAAAATCGGAAGCCACATGCGTCTTAAACACTGCCAAGCGGGCAGGGGACAGGCGAGGGCGCAGGGAGGGAGACCGCCCCCACCCAGCACACCAGCTCCCCCAGCACCATTAACCCTGTCTGGTCGGGCCACCTGGAACCCGGCTGCAGCTCCCTCCCTCGCGGGGCCCGGACCTGACTCCTCACGCAGCTCTCTGGGGGTTCTCGCTCTGCCCCACAGGCTGCCTCCCTCCGGGCCCGGGTCCCCGCCTAGTTTCTAATTCCTTCACAGGCGCCTCAGTTTTCTCCAAATCAAGGTTTCTTTCGTCTCCCACCTGGACTTTCTCACACCTCCCCCCACCAATCCAGGACGAAGCTCGTTCCTCCGCGGTCCCTCAAGTCCGGCGGCTGTCTCCCCACCACCCTCCCTTCCCCGTCCGGTACCCGCCAGCCCATCCCAGGTCTCGTCGCCCCTCGGCCACTTTTCGCTCAGCCCGGGGCGCCTCTCCTCTCAGCCTGAGGGTCCCCCTCGCGACCGCGCGTCCTCTTCTCCATCGGCTCCCCCCTCTCTGCCCCCCGGGCTCCCGGCCCCGCAGCCCCTGACGCCTCTCGCCCCCTCCCTCCTCAGGGCAGCCCCCGCCTCGCACCCTCCAGCCCCGTTTTCCCCTCAGCAGGGTCTCCCCTCTCCGCCCTCAGCCCTCAGCCAATCCCCCGCCCGGCCCCGCGCGCCCGCCGCTCACCCGCGGACTCCCCGGTGTTGATCCAGTCCGGGTTGGCGATGCTGGCGATGGCGAAGATATCGGCGGCCAGAAAGAGACATCCTGAGATGATGGTCAGTTTATCCATCTCCCCGCCCCGCTCCCCCCACCCCCCGAGCCCCGGGCAGGCCGCGGCCTCACGCCTCCCGCCCCATGGGCCGCCGCCGGGGCCCGGAGTCCCCGCGCCGCCGCCTCGCGCCCCCTCGGCCCCCGCGCGCCACTCGCGCCCTCCGCGCGCCCGGGACCAGCAGCCGCGGCGCGGCCCGCACAGCCGGAACCGCCGCCCGCCCCGGAACTGCTCTGCTTGCCCGCCCCTCACCCGGAAGCGAAGCCGCGGCACTGGCGAGGCCGGGCCAGCTCCCGGGCGGCGGCGACCGTGCGCGGTTCTCCCGGCTCTGCCACCTGCCTCGCAGCCCCGGGCCACAGCTCCGACCCTCCCGACCGCCCCGGGCCCCGCTGTGTACCGCCGGCCTCTCCTCGGCCGCCCGCCTCGCTGCCGGGGAGCCGGACCGGCACCCGGCCCAGGCTCCTGCTCCGCGCCCGGGTCTCTTCCGGCAGGCCATGCCGCCTTTTGGCTTTCTGGCCAATAATAATAATAATAATATTGTTATCGTTGTCAATGACTGTTCCGTGACAAAATGCCCCTCAGTCTTTAGCCTTGCAAAAGGGAGACTGGATTGGTAGGTGGGGTATCTGCCAAGTGACTCGGGGCCCCAAACAGTCCTTGTCACCTTGTGTTAGCATTGCCCCCTCCTCGTCGGTCAACTCCAGGACTTCCCCATTTAGGAAATAACTGTCGACACCTAGTGGGGGTACTGGACTGGACATGCGAGACAAGGTTTCCACTCTCCGGAAGCTTACGTCCTGGTGGGGAAGAGACAAACACGTTAAAATTTTGTCTTTAAAATAAAGATAATTTCAGGTGTTGCTTTGTTAATTAAATGCGGGAGTCTGTCTGATGGCGGGAGAGAAGGAGGCCTGCGGTGATACTTAGGATGGTCAGGGAAGGTTCACTGTGATCACCAGGATCATTAAGTCCTGACTTGTGAAGATTTGGGCAAGGCTACTCCAGACCGAGGGTAAAGCAAGTGCGAAGAGTAAGAGGTTGGCTTCTTAAAGGAACTGTGGAATAGCCTGTGTGGCTGGAGGGTAGTATGAAAAGACAGAAAGGTAGGCGGAGGCCAGAGGTGGGGCTTTGGGAGCCGTGGTAAAAGGTCTGGATTTTGTTCTAAGTGGAAGGGAAAGGCAGGAGGTTTTCAGCAGGAGACTGACAAGGTCTTATTTAATCTACAAAGATAGTGTAGTTAGTAGGGGGGAGGGGCAAGATTAGAAGCAGGGATACCAGTTAACAGGCGAAGTACTCTAGGAGAGAGAAACGTAGCTTTGGCTAGGATGAGAATAGTGAAAATGGAGAAAGATGTACAGCTTTGGCTATTTTGTAGGCAAGGAAAATGACTGACAATGGGGTAGGGTTGAAACATAGAGAAGCCTCAGGAATGACTTCTAAGGTTTTGGCCTGAGTAACCAGGTGTTTGGTGGTAGTATTTACTGAGTTGAGGCATGAGGAGAAGCTTAGTTTGGGTGGATAAACAGAAAAATAACACCTTGGTATAATTTGTTATGATCAAATACAGATGATCTATCCATCTACAATTTTGCTGTCTAGTGGAGGTTTCTTTTTCTTTCATGACTCATGGACCAAATCACCATTAACCCTAACTTTGGATCCAGCTTTTTCTTTTCTGGTAGTCCCCCATGCAGCAAACAGGAGATGGGACACTCATTTTCTCCTTAAATGCCACATAGGTCATCGCTAGAAAGACCTGGAAGAGTGACATCTGTCTCTATTTTTGGAATGCCTACATGTTCACAAAACTCAGCAAGTTTCAAATTCCACTAAATCCAACAGCCTTGCAGAAACTCACAGAGAGTTATCAGTGTCACCACATAGACTGGGTAAGGAGGGATTTGATTGCTAGTCTATAGACTTTCCTGTCCAAACATTGGTCTCCAGGGGGGGCAGGATTTTTTTAAAAAAACATTATACCTTTAGTTTTCCTCTGCCACAGAAATTGGCAGAAGCTGATTGATTGATATATTCCAGGGATTCAGATATGCATATCACATTACTATAGGAGGGCTTTAATTTTTTTTTTTTTTAACTACTGGAGAAGTTTGATGGAATCATATTCTTGGCTTCTCATCCAGAGTTTTTGTTGCCCAGTAATAGAAGAAACTGCAACTACATAGTTCTGAATTCTCAAACACTGTCCACTGATATTGACTACCAGGCAGTTGAGAATCCTGAGGTGAAATGTTGGAACAGTTTGCTTATTCTGACTCCAAATGAGTGGAATGATGATCACGTGATTATTGTCTTTAAAAAATATAAGTATATGGGGTGCCTGGGTGGCTCAGTCGGTTAAAAGTCTGACTCTTGATTTTGGCTCAGATCATGATCTCAGCATTGTGAGATCGAGCCCCGCATGGGGTCTGCAGTGGGCGTGGAGCCTGCTTAAGATTTTCTCTCTCCTTCTCCCTCTGCCTCTCCAAACCCTCTAAAATAAAATAAATAAATCAAGTATAAATTTTCCTTCTACTTGGGCGGCACTTCCCAGTCCCTCCTATGTCTGATCCTCCACAAAAGGTTCTGAATCTAAGATTAAAGGATAAAAACAAGCAGTACGATGGAAACTAGACTTCTTATGGTGATCATTTCATCATGTATACGAATGTTGAATCCCTGTGTTGTACACCTGAAACTAATATATGTCAACTATACTTAAATTTATAGAAAAAAAATAGTGCAAAGTTTAAAAAAAATTGAGGGTTTTTTTTGGTTGTTGTTTGTTTTTTACCAGATTAATGGCCACACATCACTTTAGACAATAGTCACCTATCCCATTCCTCTTACCAACCAGGATGGGGGTGGGAGGGGTGGACAGGGACCAAATATTCTGTTAACAGATTTTCTGTTAATTCTGTTTTTAACCCCACATCTCATTCTTGACTTCCAACATATCTGGTGTTTCAAAGTCCCAAGCCTTTCTGAGATCTAGGGGACAGATCAGTTCCTCTCTCCTCCATATCCCAGTATAGATTTTAGTAGACACAAACCCTAGGGGTTAGGAGAGGTGGTGTGATGAAACAGAAAGGATACAGAACTGTATTCCAGTCCCACCCCTTCTACTGCCTTGAGCTTGGGAAAGTCCTGTCACCTCCCTGGGCCTCTTTCCCTCCTCTTACTTAATAGACTCCCAATCATGCACTCTGCTTCAGTGATAGAACCTCCCCATCCCCTCACTTACCCCCAAGTAAAGCAGCTGGGAATTTTCTATTCGGAGAGAGATGAGCCACAAGGATCCTTGAGGCAGAAAATCCTTGGGGACCCTGAAGGCCCCCAGGAGGGATCTACGGTGGCAGGCTGGAGTCATAAATAGGCATTCTGTGCTGTTAAGGGGCTGTGAACACGGTGTGCTTAATTGTGATGGATGATAGGCCTTGGCCCAGCAGAGACTGAATCCAGATGGGACCTTGGTGAAATCTGTGGAGGGGATTGTGTAATCACTCTTCTTTTTAAGGAGCAGCTTCGGCCTGACAGGATAAAGAACACACTGCCTCCCCCTGGGGTGGGGGAGGGAGGTCAAGTTCACCACACAGGCCAGGATTGCGTGGATGCACCATAGGTATGCACCATAGGTATGCACGTGGGGTTTGTGGGGTTAGATAAGACAAAAGAGCTAAATCCAGAGTTTAACACTTTGTGCCTTGGGCTCAAATCTCCTTTCCTCTCACGGACTGGGTTCCATTGGAGCTGACTCAGAGACAAGAGATTATCAATTAGCTTGCGGGGAGTTTATTAGGGAGTGCACTCAGGAGCAGGGGAGGGTGGGGAGGCAGCAGGGAAGGCCGAGAGGGAGCAGTTTGGGGGTGGTGCAGTCACAGGATGCTTTGGCAGACCCTATGGGGAACTCTGAAGCTGGGATGGCTGTTTGGAATTGGGGAAAAGGGGCCAAGCCTTTGTATGCCTGCATGGACTAGTCCTCAGATGCTAGTTGCCCCAGGAATGGGGCATGACCTTGGGTGCGACTGCTCTTCAGCCAAGGCAATTCCTTGAGAGCACTGACAGCTGAGCTCTGTCAACCTCCCACCTTCCCAGCAGCTGGGGACTGGGTCCTTGAGTCTTCAGGGGGACCAGGTAGCACAGGGCAACATTTGCCACAGTGCACCCACTGTGCTAGGCGGATCCACCTGCTTCTTTTCAGTTCTGAGAGCAGGACCCTGGTGGGGATCTTTTCCTGTGGGAATCTTATAAGAGGAAGGTTAGCAGGACAAACTACAGCTCCCCCTGTTGCCGCAGCTCATCTGGAGGCCTAACGGACACACTCATCACTTCCCTCCTCTCCTGCCCATCCCAGATTCCTCTCACCTCCTGCTAGCACCTCTGGTGGTCTAGGTGGCTTGTATGGTGAGGTGGTTCAGACCTCCATCTCTAAGGAGTTTGAGCCACTGGTTGCCATGTATTTCCCAGGCGGTGGCTACTTTGTCCATTTACTGTCAAAATAGGGCAAAGGAGTACTAAGAGATACTCGGGCAGATCATGAGGGTGCCAAACCATTCCATTTTACTACGGTGAAAAATTGAACAGTCTTAGTGTTTCCCTGTGCCTCAGGCTATGTACATTCTCCTCTACTGGGGATGGAACCCTTGTTATTACCTGGACAGCAGTGTCATCAGCTCCAAAATCCCATCTAAGCATCTACTCTTTCCCTGGCACTAGCTGCTCCAGGTGGGGTGCGTTCTCTAGGAAACACTCTTGAGTTGCAGGGAGTTTACTGGGGAGTGCTCTTGGGACCCACACCTGTGGGGGGAGGAAAGGGAAGCAGCACCTGACAAAGGGAGAACTCAGGTGGCAGCACAGCCACAGAAGGACCTCAGTGGACTGTACAGGAGCTCTGGAGCTGGGACTGCCCTCCAGAGTTGCTTGAGTTGTACTGAGGGAGCCAGGTTTTTGCCCGACGGTGACGGGTCACTGGATGCTAGCTGCCCTGGGAAGGTGTGATCTTGGGCAAGGAGCTCAGCTAGAAGAAAGGGTGGGGTGGAGGGGCAGGAATAAATCCGTCAGTCCTGAAGGGGGATCTGGGCAGCACAGGACAGCAGCCATGACCATTTGTATCCTGCAATTCCACCCTCCAGTGTAATCTTGACATCTGCCCTAAAGACAGTTTTTAGCCTGGGGTGGAGGAAGGCAGTTAGACCTCCTGTGTGCCAGGTGCTGATATGCTCCCCTCACCAAACCTCTGATGCTGACGTGCTTGAGTCCCACAAACTCTCACCATTCCCTCTACTCATAGGAACATGGAGGAAAATGATGCATTTTATGAAGGAATTAATTTGGTGTCAGGACAGACACCTTGCCAGACGGTTTGGACGGGGAAACTGGTGATTGATCACAAGAAGCCACCTGCTGGAGACTCCTTGAAGTTGAGAATATAAAAAATGGACCGCTCTATTCATTTCCCTTTGTCTCAGCTTCTGCAACACAGGATTTATCCAACAAAAATCTGCCCTGATTTATTGTCTGGGTAGAGCCACAGAAAAGGCCAACTAAACTAGAACCTGCCCAGGTCGGCCATGGAAATCTCTGCACAATTGCCTGATACCCAATAAGTGCTTGGTAACTATTTGTTGAAAGCGTGAATGCAAGGTGCTTACCCTCTCGGTGTCATCAGAGTGGGGATGACAACAGGCCCTACCTCATCACATTGTTTTCTATTTCTTCTAGAATATATTTTTGATAATTTATAGTTTCCTAAAATTGTCCACTTCATCTGCTTTTTATATCCGAGTTCCAAAGGGTAAGAACCTTGTTTGTCTTGCCTACTGTTGTGTCCCCAGCATCAGTACAAACCACAGAACCAGCTTCCAGTAAATATTTGTCCTATGACTGAATGCGTGTGGGGGAGGAAAGATTATTTTGGAGAAAAGAAGGAAGAATTAATTCCTCTCCTAATGGTGACTCATATTTTTTCGAGCCACCCTTGGCTTTTCCTCATTCAAAACATCCATGAAAACAGTGCAGTTCCAAAACAGTTGGGGCTGTTGATGCAACCATATTTAAAAATACCATTACTGGGAGAGCAGCAAGGGGCTTCTGCGCTCTTCTATGGTCTTCTAGTTAGGATCTGCCTCTGCAGACCTTTTCCCATCTTTGCCACGCCCTCCCCTGTTCTTCCTCCATCCTCCCCAGTTCAGTTGTTTTCCAAGAATGGATGATGAACCCGCTGGGAGCCAGGCACTGTGTTAACCACCGCACAAGTTTTGTTTTCTCCCCTGTCCCTCCCGCCCCCAAATTTCTACTCACTCCACTTTCCGGGGTCCACGGAGGTCTTTAACTGGCACAGTTGCCCAACTTCTGCCCCCTGGCGGCCACTCAGAGGAGCAGCGCCCGAGGTCTCCTCGCCGCCCGGGGGTCCGCCCCGCCGCCCGCGGTCTGCCCGCAGTGCGCCGTCTTCTCGCGGGTTCGAAACAGTTGGGAGTTGGACCCACTCCAGCTTCGGCTCTGGGAGGCCCTCTGAGCGGCCTGCCCTCCTGGGGCCATGAAGAAGGCCGTTCTAAAAAGCAAAAAAGGTAACTGGGGAGTGGGGAGACGGCGACGCCCTGGGGACAAAGCCTTCGTCACTTTGCCTCCCCTGTAAAATGGGAACGTCAGACTCTTGGCCTGGGAGGAAGCCTCTCCCCATCATTTGTTTACTAAACTATACTTTACATGCACTAAGAGCCCCTCATTGTTAGTGTAGAGCTCCGAGTTTTGACAAACGATTGCCCAGGTTTAACCACCACCATCAAGGTGTGGAGAAGCTCAACCCCCCCCCCCCACGCCCCCACCAATGGCTTTGCGCTGCCCCTTTGCCGCCAGCCCGCGCACTTCCGGTGCCTGACACTCTCATCGGTGTCCTGTAGTTTTGCCCTTTCCACGAAGGTGGAATCATCTGATATGGAGTCTTGAGTCTGCCTTCTTTCCCTTAACCCTGCTGGCTTTTGAGACTGGGCTTCACAGATTATTTTATCCTGAGCACATTTAATTTGCAAGGTGAGGTTGGGACCCAGACCCCGCCTAAGGATGCCGCTTCTCCGTGTGCTCAGGCACTGGAGGCTGAAGGAGGGGTACCACCTGCTCCATCTCGCTCCTATAATCCTGAACAGCCTCCGAATGTGGTACCTTCTTTATACTGGGTTCCTTTACTTACTTTCTAGAGAGCCTCTGTGGTTTGGGGGAAGGCCACGTGGGAGATAAGCAAGAACACTTGCTTAAGAGGGAAGGGCCAGGAACCTGGCCAGTCTGGCACATCTGGGGGTGCAGGGACTGGGAGAGCCCCTCCCTCAGCAGTGGGGACGACTCCTGGGCCCTCAAAACACCACAGTCACATGGATTTGGCAAAGGCTCAGCAAGGAGCAGTTTGTCACTTGTCCTTAAGGAAAGGTGTGCTGATAACGAATGTCCCCAGAAGCTTCCTGTGGACTGAAAATGAGTCTTCTGAGAAGCTCCCTCTTGGGAGAATAACTTGTTTTAAATCACTCCATTGTCTGCAACTTTTCTTTTGAGAGTTAGTTCTGTAGAAAACATATTTCGACACCCCTCCACCATCACCCATTGTCCCAGATTTTCCCGCCAAATGATCTTTTCCTGCTATTTCCACTGTCACTGCCACGGCATGCTTGGGTAATCACCGTAATTGTGGTAGGACTTTGATTTCTCACTTCCACTCTGGACCCCACAATCCATGCTCCACACAGCAACCAGAAGGTGGTTTTTTGGTTTGGTTTTGTCTGAAGAAAATGAAAATCTTACTGTGTCCTGCTTAAATTGCTCCTCCTCTCTTCCAGTGAGGTAAGCCTGTGAAGCAGCCTGTAGGCTCTGCCTTTGCTTCTCTGGCCTGCCCCATGCGTCGTCTGTCATCTCGGTTCTTTCCTGTCTCAGAGCCTTGATCCGATTTGCTCCCTCCCACCCTCCTTTGTCTAAATATTTCCTGTTCCTCTTTTTACCTCAATTCAAACGTTACCTCCTGTATGAAGCCTGAACCGCCTTCCCCACAGGATACCTTGGCCTCCTGTCAGTCCCCCTCAGAGCTCTCTGTACTTTTCCTTCATAGCATGTGTTACAGTATGTTATTCAACATACATTTGCATGACTGATGGATATCTGCTTCTTCCACTAAGCTGGAAGATCCATACGGGCAAGAAACTGTTATTTCCTAGAGCACTGCCTGCCTCAGAAAAGATTTATCAAGCCGAGAGATGATAACTGACATTAATTAAGCACTCAGCAGGTGCCAGGTGCTGGGCAAAGCCCTTTAACTGTCTCGTTTGTACTCCTAACAAGCCTCTGAGCTAGACACTTATTGTCCTCACTTTACTGACAGGGAAACTGAGGAATAGAAAGGTTACGAAACTGCCCTGGGAATCTGGCTTTGGGACCCCAGGGGTACTGCCATGCTGCTGTCTAGGTGATGGACTGAAAAAGTGTCTCCCTCTTTTTATTAGACAAACAAATCGGCTTCAATGTCAAGTCATCTGTACACAACTTGAGCAAAACTCAGCAGACCAAACTCACTGTGGGGAACCTGGGCCTAGGCCTAATCATCATCCAGAACGGGCCCTACCTCCAGATCACCCACCTCATCAGAAAGGGGGCTGCGGCCAGGGATGGAAAACTCAAGCCAGGTGACTGTGGTCTCCCCCTGCCTCCCTCCTGTCTGCCTTCGGGGAGACTCTGGTTAGCAGGTTTTAGTGTAACCATAATCATGATGATGACATCGTTTGAGAGCAGATTTCTGTGGGCCAGCCACTTGCTATCACTTTATCAACCCTCGCTGTTGTGCATTTTTATTCAATGAATTCTTACTGTAAGTCTCTAGGTAGGAGCCACTGTCATCCCCCTTTCACAGGGGACAAAACTGAGGCTCAGTGAGCTTGAGTTCCTTGCCCAGGTTTATCCTGTGGGATACAAATACAGGCACGGTATCACTCTAGAGTTTATGGCTGTCGGTGGATAAACCCTTCTTCTTTTGTAGGCAGTGTTAATCATCATTAACGTTTAGATGCATGATCTCATTTCACTCTCCTGACAATCCCTGGGCTAGATTCTGCATTAAGCCGCCTTTACAGATAGGGAATCAGATATTTAGTAACTTGCCCACCAGGGATTAGGGGCTTGAACCCTCTGTGTTAGACATCCAAGCCCCACGGCTTTCTCAACACCACCCTGCTTCTCCTGTCTTGGGGTGAATGGATTTTCCATCCAGTTCAAGATGTGTGTTCCAGTGTCTGCTCCGGTTCTAGGGCTGTGCTGGGGAGCCAGGGAGACACGATGGGCTGCAAGGGTGGTGAGAGGGAAGAGCCACCCGGTTCTAGCTGGGCCTGAATTCAGGCCCAGGCTCTGCCACCTCGTAGTTCTGTGACCTCGGGCAAAGTCCTCTAACCTTCCAGGTGTAGGTCACCTCATCTCTGATTTGGGATAATACCACCTTCGTCAGAGCCAGTGGGGATTTGGAGAGGTAATGTTTATGAAAGTGCTTTGAAAATGACAGTTCAATGGGAATACTGGCAATCATTTCTCTTAGGCTGTTCTTAGTTTCCAGACTTGTTTTTTGTTGTTGTTTTTAATAAAAAATGATTGTGGTACAGGAGCCCCAGTGGACTAAGCCACTGGTTTATAAGTCTCGTTATCTATTAGAATCACCTGGGGAGGGGCACCTGGGTGGCTCAGTCGTTAAGCGTCTGCCTTCGGCTCAGGGCGTGATCTGGGAGTCCTAGGATCGAGCCCCACGTCAGGCTCCTCTGCTGGGAGCCTGCTTCTTCCTCTCCCACTCCCCCTGCTTGTGCTCCCTCTCTCGCTGGCTGTCTCTCTCTCTGTCAAATAAATAAATAAAATCTTAAAAAAAAAGAAAAAAGAAAAAAGAATCACCTGGGGAACTTATAAAACTGAGGTGCCTACGCCCTATCTCCCCAGAGGTTCTGATTCAATTTATCTGGGGCCGCTCATGGTTTCAAAGCTCCTTGGGTGATTGATTCCAAGTGCAGCTTGGTTTAGAAGCAGTGGGTTAAAGAAAAGATAAATGATGCCATTATGAACGTTTACTTCACCTTAAAATCCAAAACATCTTCTCCAAATGTCACTACTTGGTGCTGGGCCACAGAGTGCCAGAAAGAGAGCTCTGGACTTTCCAGACCAGAAGTTCAGGACAGGTCGCATGAGCTTTTCTGCACGTTCTCCTTAGCTTCTCTGGGGTCAGGCGACGGCTTGTTGATAACCAGAGCGCACAGTCACTGGAGTGCAACAGGAGAGCACTTTTATGCACGGGAAGCAGGACCTCATGGTGCGGCTCCAGTCAGTGGGTTCCTTGAGGTCAGAGGCGGTCTTGAGTTCATCTTTTAAATCCAGGATTTACCTACAGTGCTGGTGCATTTGTTATGTCTGTGCTTAATACATGAATAATAAATATTTGTCACAGCCATTGTGCAAGGAGTTTCCACATCTAGGATCTCATTTAATCTCTGCACCACTCCTGGAAAGTGGGTAATGCAAGATAGAGGGTTGGGGAGGTGAAGGAACTGGGTCAATACACCGAGCTAAGTGGGTGGACGGAGGGGTGCCTGGGTGGCTCAGTTGTTAAGCGTCTGCCTTGGGCTCAGGGCATGATCCCAGGGTCCTGGGATGGAGCCCTGCATCGGGCTCCCCGCTCAGTGGGAAGAAGCCTGCTTCTCCCTCTCTCATTCCCCCTGCTTGTGTTCCCTCCCTTGCTGTCTCTGTCAAATAAATAAGTAAAATCTTAAAAAAAAAAAGCGGGTGGATGGAGCTGGGACTTGAGCCCATGGCCCCCGAGAAAGCCCACACCTTTGACTGGAAATGGGATTTCAGTATCAGAGAGAGTCCAGAGTCCCAAACTCTTTACTTCCCTTCAGGGTCTTGGTTTCAGAGACCGGAATTCAGTGCTTTTGACAATGATTGAGAATTTCAAAGGTGACAGTCCCACAAGCCTGCTACTTCTTTGACCCCATTATCTCCCAGCCCCATTATTTCTTCTCCACGTGCTTTATATTTTTCTCTTCTGGTGTTTCAAAATAGGGTTTCATCTTGATTTCCTGGTTTAGTTTAGTGTTAGTTTATTCTAGCTAAATTTAAATTTCTTTTGACCAGTCTTTAAACAGACTCTGATATATAGAGTCTTAAGAAATTAGTATAGCTTTGGGGGGCGCCTGGGTGGCACAGCGGTTGAGTGTCTGCCTTCGGCTCAGGGCGTGATCCTGGCGTTATGGGATCGAGTCCCACATCAGGCTCCTCCGCTAGGAGCCTGCTTCTTCCTCTCCCACTCCCCCTGCTTGTGTTCCCTCTCTCGCTGGCTGTCTCTATCTCTGTCAAATAAATAAATAAAATCTTAAAAAAAAAAAGAAATTAGTATAGCTTTGAAGGCAAATACAAGTCACGTACTGGCCACATTCATTCACCAAGCATTTCCTGAATGCCTACTGTGTGCATGTATTCTGCTAGGCACAGGGGTATAAAGGTGAGCCAAATAGATGTGGTCTCTAACTACATGGAGCTTATGGAACTTACAGCCTCATCGGGAGAGATGGAGAAAAATAAACAAAATCTATTTTTCAGTAGTGACTTGGCCGATGCAAAGTTGATTTAATATAGGTAATCGAGACAAAGTTTGTATAATAATGTGGTTCCTACAGCCCATTAAAACAGAAAAAAGATGTGTAATGAGGTTGGTATTCATAAATACCAGATTGGTATTTCTTTATGAAGGGCGATGTTAATATCTATTGCCAGGGTAATCACATTCATACAACGACACGTTTGGTTTACAGCCAGGATGGTCAGGGAATTAAGCCGTTTATTTTCTGCCCTCTTGATAAAAAAAAAAACCCTTTAACAACATAATTAAGCAGAATGCTAAGCTGTGGCTTTCAGCTATAAACGCTCCTTTTAACATTAGGCACAGAAGCACATCCAGTGAGGGGTTTTTGTTGTTGGGTTTTCAGGAGTTTTGTTTTGTTTTTTGTTTTTTTTGCTGTTGTAATTAACCTCCATAGGATGAACAGCTGTTTCAGACTGTACACTCTGCAGGTAGCTGGGAAAAACTTGTTTCATTTTGAAGTTAGCTGCAGATACTAGGCTGGTTTTATACTCAGCTACTTTTTAAGACCAAAGTAGGTTTTCTCCACCCTTCTAAGTATTCATTTTGTTAACTACTTTGAAACTTAAGTTTCTGATAGCACTAGCACTATGGAAGTTTGTCCTTGGCATTCCCCAGAGGCTTCCTTTGAGATGAGCAGAATTCTCAACTCTAGCGTCGTGGGGTGTAGCAGCAGAGAAGGTACTTGGTCCGGACTCTTTTCTCCTTGGAAGCTAGGCTTCAGCTGTCTTGCAATGAGGGTAATTGAGGAGCCCCTAGCTTCCCACGCACAGAGAGATGAACACACCCTTTGGGACTTCACTGGAGTCCCTTCATCCAGTGTTAGCTACAAAGTCTCCATTAACCATTTGGCAGGCTGTTCTAGTAAGATCTGCTAAGCTTTCACCCAATGTGAGCCCTTAAAAAGTAATTTCTTTGTATTCCTTCTTCTCTTGCTGAGTGTCCTTGTAGCAGTCAGGATTCTTCACTGCAAGCAATAGAAAACAGTTCTATTAAGACACTGAACTTAGGACACGGAGTCTGACAGAATTGCCAGAAAGGCTGGAAAACCAGGCTTGGAAAATGATGAGAGACAGAGGGCCATGTATAACTACCCCTGTAGCCCTGTGCTCCTATCACCCCACTGCATCTCCTGCTCTGGGTTCAGTGACCCAGGTGGGCATGCCCCATGGCTGGATCTCGTTTACACATCCACATCGTACGTGCTGGCCGTAGGGAGGTGGGCACGAAACAGTAATTGGTTTTTTTAACATCCACTCTGGGGGGCCAGGGGCTTGCAGTCAAGATGTGGTTTTCTTCCCACTTGCTGGGGGATCAGAAGCTCCATGGTTGACCATCGTGCTTCCCTCCCTGTCCAGCAATGCCCTAAAGTAGGCAACCTAGCTGTCAAATCCCTTTAACCAACATACTCTCTGTATAGACATCGTAAGCTTAATTAAATCGTGCTAAATGTCCAGTGTTTTTCATGCAGAATTATTTGCTCACTAATACTTTGCAAGGCAGAAAATTAAAATCAAAGTCTTGATGTTAATACCAGTGGAGGGCAATGGAAATTGCCAGGCAGGTACAAGAGAAACTAGGTCATTTATTCACTTAGTACAAGTGGTTTTTTCTTTAATAGTAATAGCTATTCATTTTACTTGAAACAAACAAGTTTTTTAGAATTTTAAAGGATGGTTCAGATTATAAATGGTTTTTAGCTTCTGTCATACCAAGGACTAAAGAAATGCAGTTAAAACATGAAATAATATCTACCATTACACCACTATTAAGAAACATGCATTCTCCATTATGCAAAGGACACTCATGGCACTGAGATGACCACTTTTATGAAATAAAGGCTGAAGCCTGGTTTGGGTTCAAAATGAACCAACAATATGAACTCTTAAAATGAAACACCTCATACTAGAGCCGGAAGTGGTATGAGACCATTGACCCATTATCTAAATTTTACTGATAATTTTTTCCCTCTTCAGGTGATGTTCTGATTACTGTTGGCCATGCCAACGTGTTAGGATATACTCTTCGAGAATTTTTAAAACTTTTGCAACACATCACCATAGGATCAGTGCTACAAATCAAGATTTACCGAGATTTTATTGACATACCCAAAGAATGGCAAGAAATTTATGATTTAATCCCTGAGACCAAATTCCCAGTAACACGGTAAGTAGTTCATTTTAGGAAATCTTTTGTTATGCGAGTACGCTGGGGTCTGTGAAGCACTGGGTCTTGGTTTTAGGGGAGAATGATCAGTTGGACCAGGGTAGGAGGGATTGGTGAAACGACCACATTTAGTGGGTTCTAAATCCTTCTGGAAAAGTACAATCTACAGGACCTAATGGGAGGCAGGCTAATGAAGGTGAGAGCCTTGAACCTGGAGCTCTAAAAAAGAGAACCATCCAATGGGAGCTCTGCCTCCAAATCTACCTGCCAAGTGTCCCCTTGTCCAGTCAGCTTTAAACACGTGCTGTGAACCCCATTCCTTCATTTGTTACCCGCACATTCAACTTCCCTCTGGATCCCTCTTTTTTAGGCGTCTGCCATCTTCACAAATCCCACCTTGACTCTGCTGCCCTCTCCCTGCTCCCCAGCCACAGTCCTGTCCCTTTGACTCCAAACAGGTAGAAAGAGCTGTAGCAGATTTGGGCCATTTTCCCAGGAGATGATTTCCCAGATGCTCTGTACCCCACCTCAGTGTAGGCCTTGCTTTCTTCACCTGGATGAGAGGCCTCTTGGCAGGGCCACCCACAGCCCTCATGTTCCTGACTCCCGTGGACTCAAGTCTTCATTGTGCTTGGCTTTTGAGCCGCATTCGACGCTGTACAACTCCCACCCTCCACTCCTGTTGAAACATCATCTTCCCCAGGCTTCTGCCTTGGCGCTCCCCAGGGCTGAATCTTTGGCTTCCTTCTCTCAATCTCCTGGGCTATCTCTCACCGGTCCCTGTGTTTTCTATCACCCTCCAACTAGGAGTGACTTTCAAACTGTATGATCCTCAAGCTTGTACATTTCAATCCTTCATCTCCCACTTGGTGGCTCCATTTGGGTGTATCACAAACCCCTCACACTCCTTATGGCAAAAAATAAAAAAAACAGCTCACTGCTGATCTCCCAGTGGCCCTGTCTTACTGGGGGAGCATTTGCCTAGTTGAACAAGTCAGAAATTTAGGGGTTGTGCTAGATTTCTCCATCTCCGCCCAAAATAATCATGAAGACTTGCCATTTTACCTTCCAGCTGTCTCACATTTGTCCACTTCTCTCTGGCCACTACTACCACCTGTTAGAGTCACGATTTGGTCTCTACCACCTACTGCTGTCCCCTGTTCATTCTCTACACAGAACAATCCTTATATGATGCAAATCTGATTTTGACATGTTCCTGCTTAAAATCTTTTAAGAACTTCTGTCCTTGGGACAAATGCTCAAACCCTTAAACTGCTCTATGCTACCACATGTGGCTAGTGTCTGTATCCCACTGCAGCCTCACCTCACTACTGCTCTCCCCTTCCCTCTCTAGTCCACTTTGGCTTTCAAGCTTTTTTGCCTTTTTTCTCGTTGCCTCGGCCTTTGCAATTGCTCTTCTGTCTGCAACATGCTTAGGACCCTGTCATTATTCATCCTTGAAGGCTTACTGTCCAAACTTTTTCAAGAGGCCTTACAAAATTAGGAAGTGTTAAAACACTGTCTGGTCCACCCATCATATACTTTCAAAGCAACCTGTGTTATCTCCTTCACAGCATTTCTCCTAATATCAGTGAAATAATCTGTATCATCCATTGTTTACTCTGTTGCCCTGGGAGAATGCAAACTGAAGGCAAGGACTCTGTTCTTACGCTCACTCTACCACAGGACTTTCCTGTGGTTTCCTTTATTCAGAGTGAATGAAAATTAAAATGCAGCTTCCAAACCTCAGGCAAATCACTTAATCTCTGAGGGCTTGGTTATCTGTAACCCAGGTGTACCAAAGACTCTTCTGTGGGTTGGACGCGTGAGGAAGGTCTGCAGAGCCTGAGAACATGTAGAACATGAGATCTTTTTCCTTCAACAAGTTCAGTGCTCTGATGCAAGAGTGGTCCTTATTAATTCGACAGGATTTCTCAGCACCAGTTGCTACAGCTGTGTCTCTTTGGTTATTGGGATGGGCTCAAGGAAATCTGGCTGGGGACTTTACTAAGGACTAAAAGATGGCCCACATTGCACTGACATTACTTCAGATATTCCTACTTGTGGTCCAAGGGACTGATATGGCCAACAGATGTGCTTTGCTAGTCTCCCACAGTATTTTAAAAAGCCAGAATAGCAGTGAGCTGTAGAGAGAAAGGAAGATACGTGGGGCTTTTCCAGAGGCCAATACTCTTCTTTCTTGACCCCCGGGGGTTGTGGCTACCCAAGTGTTTATAATTTTTTTCATTAAACTGTTTGGGTTGTTTTGTTTTGCATTTTTCTGTATCTTTCTAACAATTTTTTTAAAATGAAAAAATATTTGAATTAGTTGCCCAATTTACACATCTAATATTTCATGGGAAGAGTCTGCATCTGTGGTTTCTCCTGAAAAATCAGAAGATGGGCTTGCATCCCCACATGGTGATGGGGGGACTAGAGCTGGGTAGAGCTGTCTGTCCCCTTAGATCAGGCACAGACGGGACAAGTTTTCCCCCCCAAAACCAAACCAATCATGATGTAGTTAAAAGTCATTCATGATAACATTGCTTACTATGTGGTGGACACTGCTTGACGAGCATTGTACCCCTTAATCCTCAGGCCAATGCTTTTTATTATCCTGATTACAGAGGGGAAAATGGAAGCCAAGAGAGGTGTGTGTAAACTTGCCAGAGGTCACAGGGCAAAGTGTGAGTAGGCCTGTCTCTAGAGCAGCAATGTTCAAAAAGAACTTGCTGAGGTGGTGTCTATATTCCTTATTTGTGCTGCCCCATCCACTATTAAGCACCTGAAACGTGAGGGACTGCCACTGAGGAATTTTAAATTTTGTTCAAGTTTCATCAGTTTAAAATTCAGCAGCCACACAGAGCTGGTGGACCCTGTACTGGGGAGTGCAGTTCTCAAGCCTGAGTTCTTAAATCATTTGTTTATAGAGTGATTCTGTTTCTAAGCATTTTAATTGTTCAGAGTTTGTGATTCAGAATATTAAACTCTAAGGATGGCAGACTGACCATTCAAAAGCAAAAAAGAGAGAAACAGAACAGTACAACTCAGGTATGAGGCTAAAGCCCAGGGACTTAGGAACAGCAGGTACTTTCTGAATCCCTTCCTTAATTCCTTACTAAGGCACTTTAGTAATTTATGTGGAAAGGGGCAGGGAAGGAGCACAAAAGGAAAGAAAAGCCTTCTTACACAAGGAGCAAATGGCACTGTGTGCACACTGGAGAATATTCCACATAATACTCGGGGCAGGCCTAGTGGTATAAAAACTGTTTCCAACTCACTCTGACCTCTGCTGGCTTGTGGCTTTATAATCACACTTCAGTTGGTAAGAACCTGGCTCTCCTATCTGTTCTTTGTAGTTACCTAATACCGAGTTACAAAAGATATTCTTTGCAGTCTGGGGGAAAAAAAATAACGTGGATTTTTTTTTTTTTTTTTTTAAATTCGTGAGCTGTTCAGGAAGTCCTGGGCAGGTCTGAAGGCAAACTGTTCTAATCCTGAGATCTTCTGCATCGCTTTGCATAGCACTAAATCAAGGATGAAGGAAAATCCACATTTTAATAAGACTTGGTTCTCAGTGAAAATGACTCAATTACTAATTGTTTGTTACCAGAAGAGAGAAACTTTAGGCAAACCTGTTGAAATTCTTGGGAGCAAACAGCAGTCAGAACTGCAGGAACATTAGTGATAATGCAAGCAAGTCTGAAAGGTTGGGGGTGGGGGGATGTTGGGGAAGAAAACAAATTCCTATTTCCCTGTAGCAGGACAGCTGTGCCAGAGGTCCCTAACCACAAAGACCAGGATGAGGGGGAGCAGGGAACAGCATTTGTTCAGGAGAGTTGTAGCAGATGCGGGAACCACAGGCTTTAGAAAAGCCGAAGAGGCCCACAGTTGTTAGCAGGCCAGTATTGCCCAAGTTTCAACAATCAAGAAAGCCAGTAGCTGGGGATATAAGGGTGATTGGGCTGGCCAGGCGGGTGTCCCCTTCCTCCCTCATCACTCACGTGCGTCCCTCCCAAAGCTGCGCGCTCGGTCGAAGAGGACGACTGTCCTTCGGTCAAGGGTGTATGAGTAGCTGCACTGTTCTGCTGGAACGTCCAAACAAGCTCTCAAGAAAGCCAATAGTTGGGGCAAGTTACAAAAAAATCTTTAAAAGCATTTGGCCAGAGGGGCGCCCAGGTGGCTCAGTCAGGTAAGCGACTGCCTTCGGCTCAGGTCGTGATCCCAGGGTGCTGGGACGGAGCCCCACCTCGGGCTCCCTACTTTGTGGGGAGCCTGCTTCTACCCCTGCCTGCCGCTCCCCCTGCTTGTGCTCTGTCAAAAAAAAAAAAAAAAAAAAAATCACTTGGCCAGCAACAGAGAAGTAGAATACTGAATGAGACACATCTGGGTGTAGAAGGTATTGTATAAATCCATGTTTCTAAACCCAAGAGGCAAATGATGATGCTCAGGAGAAAAAAGAAGACTCAAAGATTTCCTCATGACTAGTGTGTTGAAGATCTTAGAGCCCCACTAGTTTCTGAATACACTGGAAATCAGTAATACCCTGTTATTGCTGACCCCATGTGACCTGTTAGAACAGAGCTCTGTGGAGATGGCCAGGGTGACCTGTCATTCTGGAGGGAAATTAACCTACACTTTAAGGCCTGCTAATATTCTGGTCAGTAGTCTGGCTTAAGTCAGTACAAAGCAACATGAAATAATTTAAGGCAGAATTTGATTTACACTTAGGAATGGAAAGAAATGTAAAGGTACTTTTAAAGAGACAAACGTCAACAACACAGAAAGTGCCAAAGCTAAATCATATCCTCTCTTTTACGAACCAAAGCGGCTTATAAGACATCTTCTTAGGGGACAATGAATGTTCAGACAATTAAAAATCCATTTCTTTCACTATTTTTTTCATTTCAGTCCAACAAAGAAATCAGAGCAAGGAAAAGACCCTTTGGCAAGCAGTGATGACAACGAAGATGTAGTTTCAGATAAAAAACTTAAGTATTATAAATATCCACGGTCCACTGAGCCTCAGTCTGCAACGAGACCAATGTCCATCTCTAGAGAGTGGCATGGATATAAAAAGAAGAACCGTACTATTAGTGTAGGAAAAGACATTAACTGTGACGTGATGATTCACAGAGATCACAAGAAAGAAGTGAGAGCCCCTTCTCCATACTGGACAATGGTGAAGCACGACAATGAAAGCTCCTCCTCCTCCACGGCCTCCTCGACCTCAGATGCATTTTGGCTGGAAGACTATGCCCAAGTTGAAAAGTGCAAGGGTCAACCTGTACCAAAAGTTGCTTAGGCAGCAGTTTGCAAAATGGTGATCAATAAGCATCTATCTTGAAAACACCCAAGTTTTGTGCATTGCTATGTACAAGTTTGCTATACTTACAGGAATATGTGCAGACTTAACCACCTTTCACAAGTACATTGTAATGCCTTCGGAGACCGTCTTCCATGTGATATCCAAACACTTCCCTGGGGCTGGACAGGCCTCACCACCTTATTCTCAAAATAGCAATCATTCACATCATTAACACACTCCCTTCTGAGAAGAACGTCCCTCATCTTTTACAAAATGCAGCTGAGGAACCCAGGATCAGAATGTATGAACATAGAGAGAATTTCACTTTTTAAGGTAAGTATCACATTTTTATTTAAATATTTAGTTTCTCTTGTTTTGCAAACTTCAGATGCCCTACTTAAAATAAATAAGAGATTTTTCTGGCTGGTTGTTCACGTAACAATCCCCCCCGCCCTTTTCAGCCCTAAGAAACAGACTAGAAACAGATGAGGGAGAGGGAGAAGATGAGGAAAAAGAAAAAACTCTGTCACACAGTGAAGATAAATCTGACATAAAATGCGGCAGTGGCAATACAGGATATGATCAGTAGGGAATTTATATTTTTCAGAAATAACTCTATTGCAAAAAAGACAGAAAGGGAGTTAAACCCAGACTATTTAATTATTCTGACCCAAAAGGACAGATTTTTTAATTGGTTTTATCTTTAAAAGCCATCAATAAGTAACTTAATTTTAGTAGTTTCTGATGCTTCTGGACTCTATTATTATTATTCATGTTCTCCTTTACAGCATCTAAAACAAAGATCTCAGCATATATAAATACTTGGTTAACCAACTGCAAAGATGCAAGAAAAACATTTAAACAGAATGTTTTATTGACTTTAAGTCAGCTGGGAATAATTACCTGTATTTATGTGTTAAGACATTTCACCTCATTGAAAAAAAAAAAAGATAAATGTTATATTAGAGATTTTTGACTTTCATGTGTTTGCTGCTCTGGGTTGAGAACATGTTCAGCTCTTCCCTGCAAGATGTGTTCCAGTATTACAACTCATCAACAAAAGGCGTATGGCCCAGATTTCCACTTGCTGTCATTGACTTCCGGCCAGAAACAAACTTCTTTGCAGCCTTTAAGTAAACAAACAAAAAAAGATAAAAAAGTTAACAGAGATAAGAGAATGTATTATCCAGTAGACAAACTTATTTAGTCTGTTATTTCAAGAGTGTATGGGACAGGGCATCCTGAGCCAGCAACTCTGTACCAACCTCTTGGGAAATTAACTACAGGAGAGGGTGATGCATTATTTTAATTTGTGACACTGTAAGAAAGTAAGCTCAGCGTTCCTTTGAATGTTCCCTCCTATGTGTGACTGAGCAAGTGTGGTGCTCCAGGTTTGAGGGTAGCTGTTAAAAAGGGGATAGGGAAAACCTCACTGACATTGCAGAACAGGGCAGAGGCGGCCTCAGGCTGGGCAGTACTTTGCTGTTTCTGTATTCTAACGGCAAATAGTCCGAGTCAATAAAAATACACCAGTTGTTTACATAAAAGTCAAACTTTCTCTCGCTGTGTTCTTTATGCCACTATGTCAAGACCAGAGGCCAGTCGTTTAGGTGTACTGCCATGAGTAGCAGCCCCCGTGTTCTCTGAAGCCAGCTTTTTCATGGGGCCACAGTGCTAGAGGCAGCTGGGGCTGGGACTTACGTAACAATCGTATACAAGAGGAGAGCCATTTGGAAGAGTAGGAAAATGATGAACTTAGGGGCCAACTGAAATCAAGTCAAGGTTACTACCTTAAAATAACCGGTTCCTTTTTTCTATCCCCACTGTCCCTACATAAGGTAGAGCTGTGGTGAGAAGATGGTCGCGACCTCTACAATGCAAGAGGAGTCGACATTTTTAATATAGAAAGAACTGGGAAAACCCACTGATTTTGGATTTATTCTGTAGTTCATATATTTGTTAGGTACAATAGGGAATACAAAAAGGTATAAGACATAGTCCTTGCCCTCAAAACAACGGAATGCAGGAGGAATGTCTCTGACTGAGAAGATGAACGGAAATCCCGAGATGCTGGAGTGTGCAGGACTGGCACGACAGAGTTTATTTCTTGGGGGGAGAAAAAACGCCAAAGTCAACTATTAGGCTGAATCACATGAAATTGCCAATATTCAACTCTTCTTGACCTCTCAGAATTTTAAATGGTTAATCTACTGGTACTTTAGTTGACTGAATGAGAAAGAGCCACACACAGCTGTCAAGGAAGCCTCTGTAGATATGATGGTAATGAGTCCTCCCGTCTCCACACCAGGCAGACAGGCACCAAACCGCAGGACAGGGACATATACAGCCCAAGAGAGCTTATGCATTCCTTCTAAGATTGGATCATGAAGGTCAAATTATTTGATGTTCAATCAGAAGTTTTCATTTGCTTACGTTTACGACATCAGCATCAGCTATGGAATCTATCTGCTGAAGGACTGTGGCTGGCGGCGTGTACGATCCCGCACCCAGCGCCTGGGACCCGACTTCATCCAGGAACCCCTCAGAAGTCTCCACTGACATTAGGTAGCCAGCTTTCAGCTTGTTCCTGTGCAGTAAAAGGTATGTAACTAAGGCAGAAGCCAGTTTTATAAGAGCAAGGCAATTTTAAAGTATGTTCTCAAACTCAAACCAAATAAAGTTATGTTTTCAAACTCAAACATGTTTTGGTAAATACACAAATTAACAGCTTTGAAATCTTACAGGGCTAAAGGCCTCCATTCTGTCTTCAGTTCATCAATTATGTTATGATTTAGAAAGATTATTTAGAAAGCTGTCAATATGAGATATCAGAAACCCAACAGACTGCCTTTTCATTTTAGACTAGAACCTTAGACTATTTTAATGTGAAGTTTTGATTAGTAAAGTAACTCTTGCCTCCTAATACAGATTTTCTGGTGATGATTTTAGGCATTTCTATTAAGGCAGAACACCTCTGTGGGGTCTTAAGGCACTGTCCACTTAGCTGATTCTCTACATGCACCCCCATCCCCCCGGCCCATTTCTACACTGAGATTTGTCTCAATGAGGGTGGGACATGGAAGGACAGTAGAGGTCTTACAGTCTTTCCAGCTTAAATATGAATCTGAAATAAAAATCCAATTCATAATTCTCTCAGAAAGAAACTGGTGTTCAATAAGGCTCTTGAGTAATTTAACTCTCAAATAAACTATCCTCGTTTGGCACTCTGTAGCAAGACTACCATTTACACATAATCACAATTTAATGCAGCAATTTCACCACACTCTCAGCTTAATTAAAAAAAGATTTTACCTCCCTTTTTTTCCCCCAAGAGAGGGAAGGGCGGGGAGGGGGGAGAAGGAGAGAGAGAATCTCAAGCAGGCCCCAACACGGGGTTTGATCTCATGACCCTGAGATCATGACCGGAGAAACCAAGAGTTGGATGCTTAACTGACTGAGCCACCCAGGCGCCCCAAAGATCCTACCTCTTCATTCTAGGCCACAAACTGATGGTTCCCAGAGGGGAGGTGGGTGAAATAGGTGATGGGGAATAAGGAGTGCATTTGCCATGATGAGTACTGGGTGATGTATGGAAGTGTTGAATCACTATATTGTACTCCTGAAACTAATATTACGCTGTATGTTAACTAACTGGAATTTAAATAAAAACTTAAAAAAATTTTCTCACCTACAATAAACTTTACCAAGAGATTATTAGTTTGTCCCTTTAGCAATGACACCTTACTTTCTTTCTTTCACTACAGGAAGACTAATAAGAACCTTACAAGAAAAAGTATCAACTCCATCAAAATGGCAGAAAACAAACATATCTTGATATTAATAACCGAAATTCCACTTTCTACATATTGCCGTACCTTATAAAAACTGTGCTACGCTTAAGGAAATATATTTTCTTAAATAAATTAGATTTGAAACCGATTTTTCTTAAGTAAAAGCCAGCGTTTCAATTTATTCTCATCATGTTTTGTTTGTGGTGCAATCATGTAGAACTGCATCCTATTAACCAATCCTTGGTTCCATGTACATAATAGTTAATAAACGGTACTGTACTTATTAAGAGATGCAATTTTTAGTGTGTTCAGTGAAACAGAAGTAATAATGCTAATGAGAACAATCTGAAACGTCGGGGAAGTTTTTCCCTCCTGGGTCGTAATTTGCCCTGTCATCTTCCTTTGTGGGCAATACTAAACAATCATGAAGACAGTGTGAGTTTCACATTCACATTTTGAATTGTACTAAATAGATGGAGTCAAATTTAAGTGTTTGTTTTTTTTTTTTAAAGATTTTATTTATTTATTCGACAGAGATAGAGACAGCCAGCGAGAGAGGGAACACAAGCAGGGGGAGTGGGAGAGGAAGAAGCAGGCTCCCAGCAGAGGAGCCTGATGTGGGGCTCGATCCCAGAACGCCGGGATCACGCCCTGAGCCGAAGGCAGACGCTTAACCACTGTGCCACCCAGGCGCCCCAAATTTAAGTGTTTTAAACTGCTGTATGAAAATGCAAGCTGATTTCCAGCTCGGTCCAAAGTATGTCTCTTTTGTTAGAGAGACTCTCCAAACTAACTGAGTGAGAGGTGGTGCTGGCACTCCCAGTGAAAACAGTGGGAATTTAAAAATCAAATAGCAGACAGGTATTTCAATCTTTTAATCAGATACACTGGTCCCCCTTTATCCGCAGGGGATACCTTCCAAGACCCCCAGTGGATGCCTGAAGCCATGGTTAGTACCAAATACATACTGTGTTTTTCCTAACATACATACCCATAATTAATTTATAAATTCGGCACAGTGAGAGATTAACAACTACTAAAAAAACAGAACAATTTTAACAATATGCTATAATAAAAGTTATGCGAATATGGTCTATCTCTCTCATTTAAAAATAACTTACTATCCTATACTCACCTTTCTTGTGATGATGTGAGATGATCAAAATGCCTACGTGAGGAGATGAAGTGAGGTGAGTGATGGAGCTGTGTTGTGACATAGTGTTCGGCTGCTAATGACCTTCTGACAGTAAGTCAGGAGGAGAATCATCTGCTTTCAGACCACAGTTGACCGCAGGTAACCATGGAAAGCAAAACCATGGATAAGGGCGGGACTAGTGTATATCTTTTTTTGGTCTATCAGTAAAGAGGTTAAAAAAAAAAAAAAAAAAAAAAGATATTGCCAATGGTTATGGCACAAGAGGCATTCTCACATACTGGTGGTGTGGTTATAAACTGGTACAACCTTTTTACTTGGGACTTTGAAATATAAAAACAAAAATATAAACACTCACATATACTTGAACAGACTTTTGTAATAATATTTATTATAACTCTTGACTTAGTTGGGAATCTATACCAAGAAGGTAATATGAAATACAAAGATGTTTTAAGACCAAAGATACCTTTTATAGTTTATAATTTCCAACTGTAGGAAATGTCTAACAAGTATATTTTGATACACCAGTTAATACTGTTTATAAGACATTTTTAGTAATCTGAATAAATGGAAACATCATTATAATGTTAAGAAAAAAGAGGAATCATTGGTAAGGAATGAGAGATTGTTTTCGACTCTTTTGTGTTATTTTCACATTTCTACAATAAACATGCTATTAAATATGATATAAGTATATATAATAATAGTTAATAATTATGTTTAAAATGCATAAAATAGTCAAGAAAATAAGCAAAATATTAACAATTATATCTCTAGGTGGTAGGATGTGGGTGTGTTTCCCTTTCCTTTTAAATACTTTTCTGTACCGTTCAATCCTTTTGGGTGTGTGTTACAACAAAAAATACAACTTTCAAATAGTTGAAACACAAAACACACACTTAATACTGCAACTTACTTGGCAGCTTGGACATCTGCATTGGACAGGTTTCCTTGAGCAATCGTTTTTACTTGGTTATAGGCAGCCTTGATGACCTAGGATAGACAAGAGAAAACTGGTCATTTCTGATCAGTGCCAGAGTCTCCTGAAGCAATCAAATGCTCCTCTGCTGAGGACGCACAAGATGGAAGTTTGGTTCCAGAGAACGAGCACAGTGTCCATTTGGAATTCTTGCCACTATGTGTTCCTTATTCTTCCAGTGTTCATAAAGCAGCTGTTTGTACAATCTGCAGTATCCAAGTAGCCAAGCTATCTATCAATCTATCTAATCTATTTACTTATTTATGTGGGCAGCAAAGCAAGGTTATCCAGCAACAGCAAAGTTTATTACTGAGTGATAGTACAAAGCTCCTGAAGGGGGTGGGGACCCAAGAGGGTTGCCTGTAGCCAAGCTTTTTAGAAAAGTGGCAGAGCACAGAGAATACCAGGATGGTTCAGGAAAAGCAAACACAAGGATTTCTAATTGCCTATAAAGAATAAATATCTCTAAAATTTCCCAGACTCTCAAAGCGTCATGCAATTAATACTGCTATCCCTTACTATTCACTACGAAAAAAGCAGTAATTCACACACAGCTCATTTGTAAAGCTTGTCCATGCCTGGGATGTCGGAGTCAAGTTCCAGGAATGTGGGTGGGTGTTTGGCAAAATTTGTTCAATAAGTAAGTTCATAAACCTGGTCCATGATTTTCTCCATCCCAACTTTGGCACCATCCTGGGTCACTGACCTACCACGAATCACCTAAATTCTAGGACCTTCATTTCCCCTGCATTTTAGCTACCCATTTCCACAGCCACACCCGACTTGGACATAACCTAAATTTGCCCTGTGAAATCTTCAATTCCAAGACCCCCGGCCTACGTCTTTAATCACACTATCCTTGTTCCACTTGATCAAGATCTTTAGTTTCTTGATTTGCCTACTTTCAATCTATCAAGTCCCTTGGCTTTATTTCTCTGTCTGGCCAAGATCCACGAATCACTCCTTCAGTCACTCTCGTCAGTGTGCCCCACTTGCTTACCATCTGCCCATACTTCTGACCTGCCCACTTTGCAGGCTTCCAACCTTGGATTGACCCTATGACCTGCCCCTTCCATTTCTCTGTTAGAAATACCACTGGAGAAAAACTATGAAGTGACTGTAATACGTGACAATGTGTAGTTAAGTGTTGTATGTGACTGTCGTATGAATTTGTGGTCTCTCACCTCCAGGAGACACCGACATGGCTGTCCATGCCCATTCTGTGTATATCTAGCCATTCATTTGTCCCAAATCTCATTATTTTCTTTCAACTCTCCTACCCTCTTTTACTCTGAAGACGTGACCACCTCCTCCCTTACTGGGGATGTACTTCTGCATCTTTCCCACAGCAGCCTTTGTATCCCAGGCTAACATGTCCACTTTACTCTGCATCCCACCTGCTCATGATTTTTCAGCCTGATCCATTTATAATTTCCTATCTCCTATATCTGCTCCAATTTTCTTTCCCTTTACTATGAATTCTCTCCCAACTTAATCTCTCAATATAAACTCTCCTAAAACTACCACCCACCTCCCCTGCAAGTCTGAGCTCCACCAGCCTATGCCAACCTCATATTTCTTTCTTCTTATTCATTCCTTAACAATATAAATTTTAGCTCACTTCCAACACTCTGGTGAAAACTGGTAATATACCAGTGATATCCTGGTTTGCTGTAATGGATCGAAATGGTGTTAACCATTCTCTTTCCTGGCCTCTTAAAAATACCAGTTTCTCTTCTTGTTTTCTGGGCCATTTTCCTTAGTCACTTGGCAGCACTCCCCCGAACTCGAGCTTCGGTTTTCTCCTCCTGCAGTCTTTCCCACACAACCCTAACTTCAACACAATCTCTATGCTGAGGACTCTGAAAGATACATGTTGGCCATGACGTCACCTGAGTTCTCAATTTAGATGTCCCAGAGAGACACTCAATGCCACCTGTGCAAACAGAACCAAAATACCAACGAGACACCTCTTCCCTCTTTCCTGGAAACACGAGTATACATTTTTAAGTTCCCTGCACAGCAGACATTGTAATGATATCACGCTATACAGAGCTCTGATGAGTCATGGCCTTCAAATGTTCCCTATTTTTTACTAAAAACATGTTAATGGAGGAAAAACACTTGTGAGAGTTGGTGAGCTTGAAACTTACCTCTCCAGCTGCAGCAGCCTGTGAGATGGTGTAAATCCCAAAGAGTCCAGAATCCGAGTAACTGGCGTTAAAAGCTGAAACCTGAAATGTAATTAAATTTTACTGTAGGTCATTTTACCAGGGAAAACAGGGCACCGTTTCCCAAATTGACAAAAACTTGGGACCCTCACGGTACAAGCAAAAGGGATGAATTACTATTCCACGTAACCAGTTCTGTCAAGGACTGAAGTGTTTCAGATACAGGTTACTTAACTTTTTTCACTTACATCTTTCTAAAACAGACTGCTCACTTTACTTTTTGCTGGGTATTTTCTAACCTTCTTTGATTTAAAGGTTAATGTAAACATTAACTCGTGAACAGTATTATCATAGCTGCAGTATGGCTGAGTGGTACAGACTGTGGGCTTCGGCATTAGACAAACCTGCTGTCTCCCCTCTGCCAGTGCTGGTGACTTCTTTTTTTGCCAATTCACTTACGCTTCTCCTACAGACTAAAGTCAAAGGGTTGAGGGAGAATGTCTGCTTAGTGGACGTTATTCAGATACCCAAGGTAGCCACAAGCTCAGCCTCAGGATAACACAGGTATTGCTGTCTGCAGTCTGAGCAGAATGTTAAGCTCCCCACGGTGAACATGAAAGCTCGGTGTCGTGTTTCCCAGTGTTTGTGTGGACGATTTACATAAGGATCACTTGAGCTGTTATTAAAAATACAGACTTTCAAGTTCCAGTAACAGATTTACTCACTCAGATCCCTGTAGAGGCAATCTGGAAAGCTGCATTTAAAAAAATAATTCCAGGTGATTCTTATGCATGTTAAAATTTGAGAACCACTGGCTTGGCCCATATAAAGCATAAGAAAAAAATGTTCTTTAATGATTTGAAGTTTAATTACAATTTTGAGACTATTCTATTCATACCTCAAATTTCTGGCCAAATGGTAAAGTAGGAATTTCTGTTAAATTATATTACCCTGGGTTAGAATTAAACTCCAGCCACCCAAAAGCATCATTAACAATCAATGGTAAAGAGTAGCATGAAGAAAACAGAGCAGACCATGAACCAGGAGAGAAGAAATATAGAGGGAATTTAAAAAGCAGCAGCTAAATTTAATTTAGGACTAATTTAAGATAATGGTTTTCAAACTGTGCTCCAGGGAACTCCAAGGTTCTGTACAGAAGATTCCAAGGCTTTCAATGTCAAGTAGACATTCAAAAATTTCTTTAAAAGTGAAAATTTTTGTGCTCAACATTGCAGCTGGGAAACTGTATGGGATAAAAAAGGTTCCTCTGCTTAAAAAAAAAAAAAAAAAAAGTTTGAAAACTATCATGTAAGAGAGAAAAACTCTCTAAAGACCTGAGATACAGGAGAACCATTTTAGATTTCTAAGTCAACATGACTCATATATAATGAACTTTCCTCAAACCAAAAGCCTGATTTCTGGCCCGCCACACATACACTGTACATCTGCTTTGTGAATGAGTAGCCTACAGGAAAACCACGTTGTCCTTAAGATACTGATCAGTGCTCCTACTCCCTGCGTTCCTTTACAATAAAACTTGTGATTCCTGCCCATATGCTAATCTATAATCTTCTGAGCTTTTACAAGATGTAAAAAGTATATAATCCTGTAAAAACTGTTCATCCTCCAGAGCACTTTCTTCCCTGTGAAGAGCATGTTTCCTGGGCAGCTGTCCTAACTTGGGCACCAACAAAACTCTCTCCTACTTGCAGAGATTCTAAAAAGGTTTGTTCATTTGGATTGACGGTATTAAACAGAGGAATGAAAAGAGAGGTTGATTTTAATTCCACTCTTAAGTGTCAAATGGCCAAAGACTACCTACTTGTGCCATGTACTGTTGTAAAATCATGAACAATATTTAATACTGTAATTTAGTACAGTTGTTGCCTTTTAAAGGCTTATCATTGAAGGTCATGGGGGTATTACACTGGGCAGACAATGGTCATTCATTAAAACAGTTTGTTTGCCAACATTTTATATTCTTTTGATTTGAATATCATTATTTTGAAAGCTTTAGCACCTTCCTCACCGTCACAAAAAGTGTGTTCTAGAGTAACATAGCTTTTTGTTATAATTAAATGTCATTAATTTTTTCTTTTTAAAGATTTTATTTATTTATTAGAGAGAGTGAGAGAAAGAGCACAAGCAGGGGAACTGGTAGAGGGAGAGGGAGAAGCAGACTCCCCGCTGAGCAGGGAACCTGATGCGGGACTTGATACCAGGACTCTGGTTATCATGACCTGAGCCAAACACAGACGCTTAACCGACTGAGCCACCCAGGAGCCCCTCATTTTTCTTTTTTAACTTAATCTCAAACTGGAGGGATGGGTGTGTAAAGTTTCTCGGTGTACATGCTGTACATTTGGTTGGAAAACACGAAGAGCAGTGAAATTCACGAAGTAGCCACAAGAACACAAGAGACAGAAGAAAATCTAGAAAAAAGGACTAATTAGAATCTAGGAAAAGGTTTAATATCTAGAGCTTTATTCTAAAGGTCACTGAGGGATGAATTTCTGATTTTCTAAGCATTCCACTCTTTCTATATTAGAATAACTGAAAAGACAGGAAGTTTTTGATTAGACCCTAAGGAACTAAACTTAAGCCTGGCTATCTCTTTAATTTTATGAAGATTTTCTTGGTGTTCACCTTAAATTTTAAGGACGACATCATACACACTGAGCCTTTACAAACAAAAGGAGAGATGTTGACTATTCAGACTCACATCAAATGGCTGGTGAACTCCCTTGGCAACAGCCTGGTACAGAGAGCTGGTGGGATTGCTGCCCCTCTTGACATATGGCCCAGCACCAAGGACATACTGGAGAACACTAAATGCATTTGCTTCCGTACTTCCTGTGCCAGCACTTTCAGCTACAAGAGCAGCATGAACGAGACTGTCTCCATTCTGCTCTCGGATTTCACCTGGTGCCATGTAAGGAGAGAGCGAGGAATAAAGGGGCTTGGTCACCACTGGCTTTATTCTTCCGTATTCTCTACAACACAGTATTAACCCACTAAGATTAAGGTTTTCTGTGGCCTAGTGTCTCCGCATACCATCCTCCTATCCCCACAACACACACACAAAAAACATGTTTAATACACAACGCCCAAGCAATCTAACCTCTTCCTTCCACACTGAGTCTATTTGGTGGTTAAGTAATCAGGCCTATCCCGCTCCAATACGTTATTTCTGATGAGGAACGTCCTTCTGATAAATCAGCCCTGACAACAAAATGCTTACCTCCACGGTATTTGGCCTTTGCACCAGGTAAACCAAGCCCACCCCGCATGTTGAGAAACTGTTCTGCAACCTGCTTTAGAACAGGGTGACTCACACCTATTTCAACAGAAACAAAATCAAGCTAGCTTTAAAATACAATTGTAAAACATCTACTATTTTAAAAATAATACATTATACAAATTATCACAGAAATAAATAGTAGAGAAAACAAGAGTCTCCCCCACAATGCTACTCTCCCAGAAGTTCCACTTATAGTTTACTAATACATATTCATCTAGAACTTTTTTCTATTCTTGTATTAATATTATCCTCATTTTCTTTTATTTTTAAAATGGTGTTATTCTATTCATACTGTTTCTAACTTGCCTTTGTAATTTATATCTAAGTGAGTGGTCTAGAGCAAACATTTAATGGCTATAAAGAATTCCATTATATGGATATACTATCATTTATTTAATCAGTCTCTTCTTGGTGGACATTAGCATATTTCCAATCATTGGCTATTAAAACAATATTGCACTGTGCATCAAAGAACATTTTTTTAAAAATTTAAAATCAATTAACACAGTATATTATTAGTTTCAGAGGTAGAGTTTAGTGATTCATCGGTTGCATATAACACCCAGTGTTCATTACATCACGCGCCCACCTTAATGACATCACCCAGGTACCCATCTTCTCACCACCTCCCCTCCAGCAGCCCTCAGTTTGTTTCCTACAGTTTAACAGTCTCTTATGGTTTGTCTCCCTCTTTGATTTCGTCTTATTTTAGTTTTCCTCCCCTTTCCCTATGTTCATGTTTTGTTTCTTAAATTCCACCTATGAGTGAAATCATTTGGTGATTGTCTTTCTCTGACCGACTTATTTCACTTAGCCTAACACCCCCTAGTTCCACCCAGCAAATGGCAAGATTTCATTCTTTTTGATGGCTGAGTAATATTCCGCTGTATGTATATACACATCAAAGGGACCCACAGAATGGGAAAAAATGTTTGCAAATGATGTATCTGATAAGGATTTAGTAGGCAAAATATATAAAAAACTCCTACAACTCAAAAATTAAAAAAAATCCAATTCAAAAATGGGAAAAGGTCTTGAATAGACATTTCTCCAAAGAAGATATACAAATGCCCAAAAAGCACAAAAGATATTCAATGTTATTAGTTATTAGGGAGACACAAATGGAATGAGATACCACTTCATAGACACCAGGATGGCCATCACCGAAAAGACAAATAATAGTAAGTGCTGGTGAGGAAGTGGAAACATTGGAACCCTTGTGCACTGTTGGTGGGGATGTCAAACGGTTCAACTGCCTCGGAAAACAGTTTGGCAGTTCCACAAATGGTTCCACAGTTACCACAGGTTCTGGCAATTTTACTTCTAAAAACATACCCCGAAGAATGAAAAACATGTGGTTTTAACTAAAACTTATACATGAATGTTTATACTTACAATAGCCAAAAGTTGAAAACAACTCAAATGCCCAGTGACGAATGGATGAACAGAAAGTGGTAATGGAGTATTTTACCCAGAAAAAGGAATGGAACATTGGCACATGCTACAATATGGATGGACTGAAAACATTATGTCAAGTGAAAGAAGTCAGCTATAAAAGCCCACATCTTGTAGAATTCCATTTATATGAAATGTCCAGAGTCAACTCTACAGAGACAGGAAGTAGATCAGTGGTTGTCAGAGGCGAGGAGGAGGTGGGATAAGGAGGGACCATAAAGAACACAGGGGTTTTGCGGGGATGATGAAAATATTCTAAAATTAGATAGTGGTAACAGTTATAGCACCCTCTGAATATAATAAAACTCATGGAACTGTATACTTCAAAAAGGTGAATTTTATGGTATTTGAATTAGACCTCAATTATGCTGTTATTCACAAAACAAATGAACCAAAAAATAATACTGCAAATAGCATCTTTGTGCAACCATTTAGTAAACTTGACCAACTGTTTCTGTATGATAAATCCTTAAAAACAAAACCACTGGGTCTAAATATATCAATATTTAAAATTTTAATATATTTAAACAGACCTCCAAAAATGTACCAGTTTATCTTCCCACCAACAATTTTTGAGAGTGCTTAATTTCTCCATACCCTGGTTAATACTAGGCAGTGTCAATCTTTTAATTTTTGCCAATCTCATGGGTTAAAATTTTAACTATTAGGCAAGGCTATCTTTACAATAATTGGCTACACACACATATGCACACAATTTTCCCCATGAATTGTTTGTTCACGCCATTTGCCTATTTTCATTTAAATTATACTTCTTTAAAACAAAAACAAAAAACTTGTAAAAGCTCTTTGCTTAGAGAAATTTGTCCTTTATCACAGACTTTTCAAATACTGTAATAAACTCAAAGTCAGTAGTTTACATAAATGTTGGAATCTGCTTACTAAAACAAAACAACCTACCAATTAAAATCCTATCACACAATGCCTGTCTGACATCAACAGAGGACTGAGTTATCAAATTTGGTTCAATCCTGTGCTCACATAATTACAGCTTAAAAACACTACTCTTAAAAAAAACAGACTGACATGCAAGCAATTCCCAACTTACCAAGTCCAATCAAAGCCATTCTTGCACTTGTGAAATGGTTCTGAACAAAGTAATGCAACTGAGGAAGTTGAGAACATTTACGAGGTTATATTGGTATAAACACAAAAAGCCATAAAAAATTAAAACTGCAGGTCAACAGAAAATAAATACTCAGGCTTAAAAGCTGCCATAGTGAACTATAAACTAGTGCCGAATTACACTGCTTTTATTTTTAAACTATTGATTAAAAGAACTAGAACTTAATGTGGTAATGGTTACATGACTGTGGATATAGTGAAAACACTGAATTGCGTGCCTTATTTTAAGATTTTATTTATTTATTTTAGAGAGAGAGAGAGAGCGAGCATGGCCATGAGTTGGGGGAGGGAGGGAGAGAATCTCAAGCAGGCTCCATGCCCAGTGTGGAGCCCAACATGGGGCTTGATCTTACGACTGTGAGACCATGACCTGAGCTGAAACCAAGAGTTGGACACTTAACCAACTGAGCCACCCAGGTGCCTGAATTGTATACTTAAAGTAGGTGAACTGTATGACATGTGAATTATATCTCAATAAAGCTGTACTGAAAAAAAGGAATTAAAAAATGGCCTGAAAAAAATTAGAGTATACACTGGCCTGAATGTGAAAAAAAAATGAGACTAAGCTTATGATTTTTATTATAATGTGATTTTAGCATATGTGCATCAGATTTCTTTCGTCTTTATACAGATAGCAAGAAAGTACTATTAACATTCTATAGTAGGGCTAAAACCTATTCTCAACAGGAGCACTGCTGTTCCCAAGGGAGTGAAAATTGGCTCTCGGGGGCAAGAAAAACATTTTACTCCTTTTATGTATAAAACACAAATATATATACATGTACATACATAGACAGTGTATCTCCGACATTAAAAATTCATTTTGAGTCAGAGTAGAAAAAATTGGCTAAAAATGGTTCCTTGGGAATGGGTCATAACGTTGAGAATCATTAGGCTAAGGTAATGTGACTGAATCAAGTTATCAGAATTTGTGCCCTGAAGTGAATGGTGCCTCCATCTCTGGAGTCATCGTGGAGTCACATCCTTTTTTTTCTTCCTACTGAATGCTGCCATCGCTCAAGGTATTCTAGCACCAATTTCTTTAGAATCTCCTTTAGACTAAGGACACATTAAAAAATGCTAATAACTTTGAGGTAACCATGGTTAATATCTTGGTTATTTGTCCAGGACACATACATACACACACACACACTTTAATTTCTAAAAATTGAGACCCTATGGTACATCCGATTCACAAATTACGTTTTCTAACTTGACAATATGCTATGGAATTTTTCCATATCAATATTTTTGAATGGCTGAATAGTATTCCACTCCACATATACTTAATAAATTACTTAACTAGTCCCTTAAAGTTGGATATTTAACTTGTGTCTAATTTTTCACAATTATAAACAATGCTACACTAGACATCCTTGTGGATAAATGTTTTGCTATGTATACTATGTTTCGCTACCTCAATAACGTATCTTCACACGGGTGATTTTGATTTCTGAAAATTTCAAAACTCATTGGAGGCCAGTCTTAACGAAAAATGTTCACTGTTTAGGTTGGATGGTATCACTTATAATTTTTAAAAAGTGCCATATAAATGGCAGGCATTAAACCGTTGACAGGTAAGTGAAGAGTTTTCTAACCAGGAAATAAAACAGTAAAGAGATAGGATATACGGTTCAGTTTTCTCTAGTGGCTAACCAGAAATGAAATGAGAATAAAACCTTAACTTCCAAGTCATATACACTTTGCAAGTATTGATAGTTCCCAATTTTTCTTTTAATGTCTTTTGATAAAAATTTTTTTGCAGGGTGGTAGGAATAGGAAATTAAGATTATATACATGTACCTATACTTGCAATAGATACACTTTGACATTCAATGTTTCACATTGTTGAAGTGAAGTTTTATGTTATATATACAGCTGTGACAGGTGACAATCTGTGCTGCCAGCAAAGCAAGGCCAGTGTGCTGAAGGGGGCAAAGGAGCTAGTGAGCAGGCTGATGACGGATGGGGAGCTGATGTGGGTTCATTCCTACCTGCATACTGAGGAGTTAAAGGAAGACTTCTGGTCAAAAGATGATGAAATTTAACATTTAAATACTGTTTAAAAAAGATAGATAAATATACACAGAAAAAGGTCTGGAAGAAAATATACCCAGGCATAAACATTCAGTGTCTTTAGGTATGTGAGATGCTTTCTTGTTTGCTTGTCATGATTTTCTGGATTTTCTGAAATGAACATGTCCCTTTGTGGTAAAAACTTTTTTTAGTTAAAAGCTATAAAAATTGTTCAGATAGAATTTTAGTTAAAAAGGCAAGCTGATGAAAAAAAAAATTAACCCAGCAGGTGAATTTTTAAAATTTGAAGATAAAAAGAAAAATTAACAAACAACCTGAAATGGCAGATGGATGTTCGATTTAATGTGAAAACAAGCACATTTTAAAATGTAATGTGTTTTATCAGTACCTCATCTGGTGTCACTTTTCCAATCCTATAATCAGGACAATACAGGGAATTAGCCAAGGCATTTCGGTAGGCTGCAGCATGCAAATTTTCAAGGACATCTGTAAAATAAGTAAAGAAGCATTTGTGGCAACATAATTCAAGACAGACGACGTTTTTAGAATCTAGAAAGCAACTATACAATTTTGGTCACCTTATGGCATTGAAATGTTATGAGGGCTTGAGATTTAAAAGTCTGCCAGTCAGAATGTACTGAGAAAAGAAAGAAATTAGATGGCAGCAGCTTCTACATACCAGGGCTCACATGACTACTTCTCTAACTCTAATCTACCTGGTATCATCTGGAAAGTATAATGGCCTGGGTTTTACCAAGTCTGAATCTAGTTAATAGTTCTGCCCCCAATACACCATGTGACCTTGGATAAGTCATTTACTTCAATTTTACTCCTATGTTCTCTAAGTAAGGAGGAGTGTCCGGTTAAGAAGATATATGAAAGTGCCAGTGTTAAGTCCTATTGCTAGCTTTCAGGGGGTCAAAGTATACTCTTCACTGGATCACTGGCACTGTCCCTGCTTTCCCTGCTTCAGTCAGAGCCTTTGCTCATTATTTGGGCAATCTCCCTATGGCAGGCACGGTTAGGTGCTGGAAATACAGAGATGAGTTAAGACATAATGCGGGACCTCAAAATGTTGAGAGGGAAAACGGTGAAATAAAGCATGATGGGTGTGATGTCAGCGCTAGATCAAAAGAGCAGCAGGGGCGCAAGGCAAGGGCAGTGGGAATTGGAAAGGAGTAATAGCAGTAAAATCTAGAATGAGTCTTACAGAATAGATAGGTGTTTACCAAGGTATGGTTAGGGAGTGGCATTTCAGGCAGAGAAAACAAAGGCATAAAATATGACCACAGATTCAAAGGGGAATTGCAGCTGGGAGGGGAAGAAGGTCGAGCAAGAGGAAAGGGAGGTGGGGGGGCAGACTGTGAAAATTAATATATATGCTAAGTTGAAGAGGTTGAACTTTATCCCACAGATAGTAAGAAGCCTTTAAACGATTTTCGTGTCAGAAGGACTGCTGTAACGGCAATGTGGTCAATGCACTGACGATGCAGCCTTGGCGGCAGACAGCAGCCAGGAGATGGCAGTAACTATTCGGGCAGAAAGGATGAGGGCTGGAACCTCGCTGCTAACAGCAGAGAAGAAGCCACTGTTAACACGTAAGTCATCTTTTCTACGATTTTCTATTTCTTTGGTGGAGGTCCAGAGTAAGGAAGATCATACTCCTTTGTAAAACAAAGTATCACTGTGAAATAGTATTAGCTAACATAAACCAAGGTCTCACTTCGTTCCAGACACTTGACAGGCTTGCGTTCTGAGCGAGGCCCATCCCATGTAGGGCCCCTGCAGCTAGTCACCTGTTTAGACCTGAGTGGCCTACCTGCACACTTCTGCTACTGGAAGTTGTGGGATTTCTAAGAGTCAGTGGTGCTCGTTTACTAATTTGTTTTGCTAGTCATACTTGTTAAGATTATATATTTAACATTATATAAACACAACATATGAACACCAAAAAAAGTTATTTTTAAAAAAATTAAATTTCTTGCTTTGGAAAGATCCAGTAAAGGTAAGTGGCTAAACAGTAATACCAGCAGCAGCCACAAACTGTTGCTGGGTTTGGTGTAAGCAAACTATTGAAAAACACTGTATTCTAAATTCTGAAACAGGGATTCTGTAATTAACTTACATACTACCAAAGCCGAAAAATAATCAACAATATGAATGTTTAAAAACATAAGAATATAGTTAAGAAACTAGACAAATTTTCAGAAAAGGCAGTTTTAAACCCAAGCAGAGAAAAATTTCAATGGCAGTTTCTTCCCTCTACAAATTGATCTTCTCAAAAACCCAGTATCTTTTTTTTTTTTTTTAAGATTTTATTTATTTGACAGAGAGAGAGGAAGTGAGAGCACAAGCAGGGGGAGCAGCAGAGAGAGAGGGAGAAGCAGGCTCCCCGCCAAGAAGGAATCCTGATGTGGGGCTCCATCCCAGGACCCTGGGATCATGACCTGAGCTGAAGGCAGATGCTTAACTGACGCAACCACCCAGGTGCCCCTCAAAAACCCGGTATCCTAGAAACAACTGAACAGGATCTGAAAATGTACTTACGAGCCTGTGGGTTCTGAAAAGCCACAGCTTTGTCAATCCTTAGCCGAGAGTGAAGGGCAGCCACTTCCCAACGACGAAATTCTGGTGATGTGGTGACATTGAGCAGGAACTCCATTACAATATCACTACAGAAGACATCAAGATGAGAGTTTCGAGTCAAAAATTTAAAACCAATGTTCACGCTACATAAATGTAATGTTCTCAATATTAAGTTTTAGGCCTTATGGTAAGCACAATAGTCTACAGTTTGTGAATAAGAACCCAAAACCAAAATCATCAGAGGTCCTAATGCCACATTAAAAAAAACAAGAACTGAGCAGCTAATGCTTCTTTAAAAGCAGGTGTCCTCAACATATGCAGGTACTTACACATGGTCCCGTAGGCATTCCACAGTGTAGGCCATGTTTTCCCTGGTTGAAGTCACACTGCATCAGAAAGAAATTACAATGAATTATCTGAATCAGAAGAATATGCTTTCCTTACATCTTTGTTAAATCAACCAATTCCTTTGGAAAAATTATTTTGAAGTATAAAAATACACATATTCATCAACTAAAATATAAACTATTTAAGAAACTATTTTCAAGGAAGGCAACCTTGACATGTTACACATGGCTGCACCTTGAAGACATTATGCTAAGTGAAATAAGTCAGTCTTGGAAGAACAAATACCATGATTCCACTTTCAGGAGAAACCTAGAGAAGTCAAAATCATAGAACATAGAATGGTTACTGCAGGGGGCTGCAGGAAGAGAGCCAGGGAGTTACTGTTCAATAGCTATAGAGTTTCAGTTGGGGAACATAAAAACATTGTGGAGATGGACGGTAGTGATGGTTTCTTAATGCCACTTTACGCCAAAGACCTGTATACTTAAAGCAGTAAATTTTTTTTTTTTTTAAAGATTTTATTTATTTATTCGACAGAGATAGAGACAGCCAGCGAGAGAGGGAACACAAGCAGGGAGAGTGGGAGAGGAAGAAGCAGGTTCATAGCGGAGGAGCCTGATGTGGGGCTCGATCCCATAATGCCGGGATCACGCCCTGAGCCGAAGGCAGACGCTTAACCGCTGTGCCACCCAGGCGCCCCTTAAAGCAGTAAATTTTATGTATTATTTAACCACAACTTAAAAAAAATGGCAATTAAAGCTGAAGATCTCCTTGTACCCTTCTCTGGCTAACCTCACTCCTTCCTTCCCACTCTAGAGACAAGCATAATTGTAAACACTAAATACTGTTTTAAAAAAAACTATAGGGGCACCTGGGTGGCTCAGTCGTTAAGTGTCTGCCTTCGGCTCAGGGCGTGATCCCGGAGTCCCAGGATCGAGCCCCACATCAGGCTCCTCTGCTGGGAGCCTGCTTCTCCCTCTCCCACTCCCCCTGCTTGTGTTCCCTCTCTCGCTGGCTGTCTTTCTCTCTGTCAAATAAATAAATAAAATCTTAAAAAAAAAACCACAACTATAAATGCCTCATACCTTAAAAGTTTCTTGGAACTAGGGGCACCTGTGTGGCTCAGTTGGTTAAGTGTCTGCCTTTAGCACAGGTCATGATCTCAGGGTCCCGGGATCGAGCCCCATGTCGGGCTGCCCGCTTGGCCGGAAGCCTGTTTCTCCCTCTGCCTGCAACTCCCCTGCTTTTGCTCTCGCTCTCTCTCTCTCTCTGACAAATAAATACATAAAATCTTAAAAAAAAAAATCTTGGAACTGGAATAATCTAGTTCATCCTTTAACTGCTATGTACTATTCTCATCACATCACTAGATCATACTTTATCTATCCCATTTCCCTGAAAATGGTATTTAGATTGTTTCCAGTCTTTACAAAAATAAACAATATCTTTGTGCATGTGGATTAAAAACTTAGGTTGTAAGATATACTCCTTTTCAATATTACTAGATTTTCCTTGATTCTTTTCTAACTAGTTGTATCAAATTATTCTACTACTCATAGAAAAGATTCTCCCTCTTCCTTAACACTGCTGACATGATATATAAGACTGATGGGTAATGACGTCGCATTGCGATTACAAGTAAAGATCAGTGTTTCTGGCTTCTTCCTCTAGGTATAACCTGCTCCTATCCTTTGTCCATTCATTTTCTATTTGCTTGTCTTCTCCTAACTTGTGGTTCTTTATTTTTCCAAACAACCCTCTCCATGTTATGTATGTTGCAAACATTTACTGCCAATTACTTGAATTTTCACTTTAAGGAATAAAGATGTTTCACATTTTGATGTAGTTAAAATCATTAGCCTTCTCCTTCTTGTGCCTGTTTAACGAATCCTTAATTGCCTTAATAAGGGAGAAAGTTCCCTTATGATCGAGTATTTTCTGGTATTTTCACTATTTATTTCCTGTTACTTATGTTTAACAAACCTTAATTTACCACCAACTGCTTCAATTCCACGGGTTATCTTGAAAGATGAAGCTCCTTTTGTAGTCTGGAAAAAGAAAAAAACTTAATTAATTAAACTTAATTAAAAAAGTTAATTTTTTAATGCTAACTTTGCAAGCATCACACTATATCACAATCTAATTGTCATTAGATTCAAAAAGAACTGTACCTAAACAGTGGATCCTTTTTTAGTTTAAGAATTATAAGACGAAGTTTGACAAAAACACACAATAGTTTTTCCTTTCTGTAAGATCAAGATATCATAACGTTCCTGAATAGAGTGAGATGGTAAAGGTGCTTACCAAACTGGATGCAAGACGAAGCAAATGAGAGGTTCCTAAGTTGTTGGAGTCCTCGTATCTACTGCCTGCTTTAATGAATAAACCAATTCTTGAGGCAGGAGCATAGTTTTCCAGAGAAGCGATCACTAAGCCATTTGGTAATCTGGTAAACTGTATTTAAAATAAAGTGAGAAGTGATCAATGCTTTTATATTACCAAAGACAGTAAGGCTGTGTATGGGTTCCAGCGAGCAACACAGTGGGACTGACCTCAAGGTCCTGAGGATGTGAAGGCACTCCTGCAGGGGCGGCTGTGGCTTTCACTTTGGGAGCAACTTTCAGGGAATAAAATCTCTAAACACAAAAAAGACAGGTTACACACATTTCTCTCAAGAAAAGTGTCTTGTATTCTGGTGTGCCCCAGCTATAGAAGGTGTTCATTGATAAAGTAACTTCATTTAGCTGACTTATTATTTCCCAAACACTCTTAAATCTCTTTTTATTTGTGATTTGTAGAGCCTGAAGGAATACCTAATCCTACATGTTCATTTTTTTTGGATGTAAAAAAGAACCACTGTATTTTCTTTTCCCTGTTAACTATCTTATTAAAGCTTTAGGCGGTTAGGGTTACTATTTCCCTTATGCGCCCAGAGTCTCATTTTAGTCTACTTTCCAAGTGAAATGACTTCATCTCCATAATCATTTTAGTAACCTTTAAAAAGACAACGTATACCAAGGAAAATTCCTCCAAGACCCCAGTATTTTGCACAGTATCTTCACTCTCTTGGGTACTACAGTAAGACCACACAACCAAGGGTTTTATTTCTTTGACTAATACAAATTTATATCATCCTGAGATTAACAATAGCTTCAGCTGCAGCAGACTCTCAGTTCATTACATGCAGCCACTGGAAAGGTAAAAGGGTCCTCTTAAATGCTGGATAATGGATCCAAAATGCATAACTTTAATGTTTTTTTTGGTAAATGATATACAATGCTATAGAATTCATTCGAAGGTTCACGAGGTTATTAGAAGAGATGTTATCCCCAAATCAAATGAAATGCTGGAGTTTCCTAAGGACTCCCATCAGAGGCTGCAACGTCCTTACTCTGTGAAGCCCTGGAGGGCTGTTTGTTATATATTCAACATCAGTGCTGTACTGAGTTGGTTCCTAGTTTTCACTTGCTATTAGTACTTTTTAACTATAAATTACAATTAGCTTTGTTTTACCACCAATTTCTTTTGCTGGGTGTGGTATACTTAACCCTACTTGTGATTTTGTCTTTTGATTTTCTAAAAAGTAAAATTTAAGATATGTGAGCATAGTTGTTCAAATATGAATTATCTATAGTTTCATTGCCAAGGGAGATTTAGGTGCTTTCACCTCAAGAAAAAGTGAACTGTGATTATGTACTGCCTATAATTTGTCCCATTCAAATCAGCTGCCAAGAATTATCCTAATTGGGGCACCTGGGTGGCACAGTCGTTAAGCATCTGCCTTCAGCTCAGGGCGTGATCCCGGCGTTCTGGGATCGAGCCCCACATCAGGATTCTCCTCTGGGAGCCTGCTTCTTCCTCTCCCACTCCCCTGCTGTGTTCCCTCTCTCGCTGGCTGTCTCTATCTCTGTCGAATAAATAAATAAAATCTTAAAAAAAAAAAAAAAAGAATTACCCTAATTGTCATACAATTACTAGATAACTTTAATAACAAAATATGTATAAATTTATTCTTTTGTAAAATGTGATATAATTAGAAAATTAATTGCTTTCAAGTTTACTGTGATTTGTTCACATTAGTTCTCTTTGAGTTCTTTTATCTACTGGAAAGTTGGGATGGATGCAATGGAGGAGGTGTGGGGGTCTTTTGCTACTCTAACGAGGCTCCTTCCAGCGTTGTTAATCACTGGTTTGTCTACGTGTGCCAATAAGGGTAATTTTTTTTTTTTTTTAAGATTTTATTTATTTATGTGACAGAGAGACAGCCAGCGAGAGAGGGAACACAGCAGGGGGAGTGGGAGAGGAAGAAGCAGGCTCATAGCGGAGGAGCCCGATGTGGGACTCGATTCCCGTACGCCGGGATCACGCCCTGAGCCGAAGGCAGACGCTTTAACGACTGCGCTACCCAGGCGCCCCCAATAAGGGTAATTTAGGCTATAATTTAAATTACAGCCATTTGTATAACCCACGGTATATCTATTCAAACATTAAGCACAGGGAAACTCCATTCCCTGTTCTTCTGCACCTCTGTCTAGCAGGTTACTGGTTACCTAGTAACCCAGACACTACTGGCATTTTGGGATAGGTGATTTTTCTGTTTGGGGGCGGGGAGGATGTGCTTGTGCACTGTAGGATATTTAGCAGCATCTCTGGACTCTAGATGCCAGTTGCACTCCCCCACAGGTTGTTACAACCAAAAATGTATGCAGATATTGCCAACTATCCCCTGGGGTCAAAACTGGCCCAGCCGATATTTTTAAAAGTGTTCCTCACTTCCCCTCTTGATAACCACCACTCCCTAGTCGTAGCACACTGACATTTGAGGAGTTTTTCCCAAGTGACAGCTGTTTCGACTGGGCTTGAAGGAGGAGTCTTAAGCAGCTCCCGAGGGTCAGAGCCCCTCCTAAAATTCTCTAAGAAGACATCAAGAAAAACACGTTATCCTGCCAGGGCACCATAGTAAGTACTAGAACAGTGCTAAGCACTATAGAGGCATTAACTCATTTCTTCCTTAAGATTTTACTCATAAGCCCACTTAACCGTTGGGGAAACTGGTGCTCCGTGATACACTAAGAAGCAGAGGCCAGAGCTGACAGGGTGAGGGTAGAGGGCTAGGTCTACGCCGGCCCCCTGCCCCCCAGGACTCGCGATTTCCTCCTCGGGCACCCAAGTGCAGCAGTGACCTTCAGAGGTCTCTCCACCGAGTGGCTTCACCGCCGCTCTCAAGCCCTTTCCCTTTTCTCTTCAGGTTTCCCGGCGTTAGGTCTCTTCCGCTCGTAGCACGAGCTGGGCCTCCAATGCCCGACCCACCCAGCTTGCAAATCACTTGGCCCGCAGAGTTCGGCTGAAGGGCAGAGAGAAGCCCAAGGCCCCGGAGCTCCAAACCAAACACCTCCGGTCCGCACCACCTTGCTCACAAACTGCTGCCCAACCTTTCCCCATGCCCGCCGGCTGTGCTCACCGAGAGGGACCCGGCTCTGCTTAGCAGCTTCATGGCTCAAGCTTGCTCTAATCCACGGTCACTGCCGGCTTAAAGGAAAGCAAGATGGTGGCCGACAAGAGGAGTTTCCCAGCTTCCCCCGCGCACTCTTTCCCACGCCTACTACGTGAGGAGGACTCTCTATGCGGACCGCGCTCTACTGCTCCCTGGAGGAGGTTGGACCAGTCTAGTTCCTCCAAGACGCAGTGTAGGCGGACGCAAAGTTTTCTAAGTAAATACTCAGAAGATTACTTATGTTACCGCTTTTGGGATTCTCGTCCTGGCCCGGATATCCGCTCTGCAATCCTCCTCTGACTAGGTCTAGGACAGCCCATCACAATCCCCCCTCTGCCACTTTGGATTCTCCCGATCCGTATTGTCCAATGAGACAGCTCCTTTTCTCCAGATTCCACCAGCGGTGTCTGGAATCACCCCTGCTTTTGAGCTCCGGCACTTCCCTCTCCCGCCTGCCCGCGGTGTTGCAGAGTTTTCCATTACCTATTTACCTTTCTGCAGAGACTTGGGCTTTAAGCCGGGCGTGACTGCTTCTTGCTTGTTAAGTCCTCGCTATACCATTAGCTCCTTCAGGGTAGAAATAAACTCGCTACCAGAACCGGCGGGAGACACAAATGGATGAATCCGGAAACCGTGGCCGTCCTCACAGCTAACGTCTCTGCTCTCATGAAATTTATATTCTAGGCTGGGGCTACGTAGAAAACAAAAACTAATTTTCGTATGAAAAAATGTTTTGAAGAGTAGGGCTGTGTGTTGAGGGTACTTCTGAGCTGAAACCGGCTTGTTGGGGGTCATGTGACTATCCGGGAGAAGAAAGTTCACTTTTCAACGAGTATTAACCGTGAAATCGCCTTGTGTCAAACACTATGCTAAAGATTAAGGCGTGGTCTTTGCCCTGCAGGAATTTACAGTCTCGTACTCTTGCTACTGTGGCACGGTTGGGAAACCAACAGCGATCAATACAGTTTGGAGTTAGAAATGGCAGAATCTCCATACTGAATCAAAATCCGCATTTTACAAGATTCATATGCACATTAAAATTTCAGAAGGGTTGGTGGTGCTGTAGACATTTTGAAGGCATAGACAAACTTCTCACTCTTCGCGTGTGGCTGATTTGCTTTACGCCTACAACTGTCTTAACAGGATTTAAGTTGACATCTAAGACCCGACCTGGCCGTTAAGAATCTCTCCACAGAGGAGAGTGACCCAAAGTGTTGCAGACCTAACATTAGTGGTGCATGAGGTGATTTTAAGTTGTTCGTAAATGAACACTGTACCACTTCAATAGTCGTACATTTATTTTGAACACTATGGTAAGCAATGCTGGTAATGAATTTCCTCTTTAAATATATTTGCAACAAGAGTAAAAGTAGGTTTAAACAACATTGAGTACATTAACTATTGGTGATAGATATGGCAAAATTCATCAAGGTGTTAAACAATGAGTGAGGCTGGGGAAACATTGATCAAGTCACCCACCTGCTTAAAATTTTTCAATGATTCCCCATGTTTTTCAGGATAAAGTTCAAATTTATTAACATGGGACATAAACCTCTGTTTCCAGTACTTTTTAAGCATTACCCCCGAATTATCTGCACACCTCAGAGTCCAGTCATTGGAAATTCATCCAACAGTTCAGGTTAGATGGGATACACACACACCCCTATTTATAATGTTCCCTAATCTTCAGTTGTAACACTACCCACACCTCAAAACATAACTGTGACCTAAACAAAAAATTCTGTTCAAATGTGGTAGGAACTGAAATATAATTCACATCAGCTACATGAATAAATTCCAAGTTTATTTGTATTTTGCGCCACTGCAAAATTTCCTACTAAGCCGTACACTCCAAAGTAGGACTGCCATCTTGTGGACAGATCTAACACTTTCACGTCTTACCCGTGTCCTACCTACTTCAGTGACTGCTGCTTGTATGAGGAGGAAGAGTGTGTGTGCAGTTGAGATGGGATGCCATTATTAACATGTGTGGTATTGGTAGGTGTTGTACATTCTCCATCTTACGCTTTTCTTCGGCTCCCAACCAGTCTTATAGCTAATTACATAATTATGGTGATAGAGAAGGCTGGATCCATGAGCTCCAATTCTCATTTTGTGTGTCACTCCGTATACCTTTTGAATAATGCTTGTAGTAGTAAGTCCCCATAATGGAGGGAAGTAGTAAAAGAATTCAGAATGGAAGACACAGAAGGAGAAAGTGGGTGACCAAGAGGATACAAAATAAAGGAGAAAAAAGGGAGGGAAGAAGCATTCTCTAGATAAGGCTCCAGATTTGCTTATATCTCCTTACTCATTGCTGTTGCTTATTAAGTGTATTTTTAAAATCTCTTCCTCTTTTAGGATACCCATGACCCAGACTCGCATAAAAACAAGAGTGTAGGTGACAGAAAACCTTGACATTTTTCCAGGTTGCCTTACCAGCTCATGTCATATTTCTGCCACAATGCTAGAATTCCACTGTGGAAGAAAATGAGGTCCTTGAAACTGTTTCTGCATAGGAGACATTGCAAGCCCTGGGAGAGAAAAAGCTTTGTTAGTTTTCTTACTGTAGAGTCAAATCTGACTCCATGGAGCCCAACTTCTGCCTTGAGCTGCATGCAGTTGGGTGGGTGCATGTGTGTGGGGGTGGGTGGGGAGGAAAGTCAGGAGGAGGCTATAGTGGGGGCAGAACAGACTCCAGGAAAGTGGTTTGATCCTATACTTGGGAACATCACCTTGCCTCGTTAGGGCCAGGGCCAGAGGCATTAATCCTGGCTCCTCCTAAGTTATTTTTCTGATGGTCGGCATTTCCTTCCCTGTTCCTCTCAGAATCCCTTTCAGGAAAATACCACTATAGCCTGGAGTTTTTTCTCCCTTCTTGGAACTTTACTGTCTTCTGTTGATAATTAATTTTTCATTCATGTTTTAGCTCCCTTAATTAGAAGAAAGAAAAAAAACATTATTGGCATTTTCAGACAAACAGAAGTTAAAGGGATAGTATAATGAGCTCCTATTTACCTAATGCCCAGTTTCAACCAGAATCAACATGTTTTCCTTTCTTTGATTTTTAAGCTCCTTAGGGGAGAGAACTATGACTTATAAATATTTAAGGTGGTTACAATCATAATTGGGGTGGGCATGGTTATTTAAAATTTTTTAAAATAAAGACTTTACATTTTAAATCACTAATTTTTAAATTAGTACACTAAATTGTGCAGGGGCCAGGGGCATGGTTATTTTTGATACCTCACTTAAGAGGTCAAGATCCGAAGTCAAAGCTGCTCCAGTTAAAGTTTATTCTCCCACTGTCTCCTGGATCTGTGCATTTTATTTAATTTTTTAAAGATTATTTTTTTATTCGTCAGAGAGAGAGAGAGAGTGCAAGTGCACAAGCAGGGGAAGATTGTAAGCCTTAATTTGAGAATCCCCTGGAAGGCCTAGCCCATTTTGCCCCAAAGCCAAATACTCATCAGAATCATGTGGAGTACTTGTTAAAATGCAGATTCCTGGGTACTCCATCATTCTGACTGAATCAGAATCTACTGGATTTGGAATCCAAGAATCTTTATTTTAAAGAAATGCCCCCCAGGTGAATCTAATGCATAGTCATAAAGTCTGGGAACACCAGCCTAGCCTCTCCCTCTATGTGGTGATTAGGATATAGCAAGAGTATATGTCTTTACATTTTTGTTGCACAAACACAAAGGACAGAAAACTTACAGTCATTTTTATGCACAGAAGACTGGTGGGGAGGTGTCAGATGGTGGTTGAAACCACTGTTCAATTATCTTTATAATTTTGAGTTTTTGGTTGGTTTGTTTATTTCTGTTTGGGCAAAGCCAGGAATACTTGCTCCAGTGTGATCTAATGAAATAATTTTCTTCTTCTTTTTTTTTTTTTTTAGATTTTATTTATTTATTTGAGAGAGAGTGAGCGAGCGAGAGAGAGAGAACACAAGCGGGGAGGGGCAGAGGGAGAAGGAGAAGCAGACTCCTTGCTGAGCAGGGAGGCTGACATGGGACTCAGTCCCAGGACTCCAGGATCATGACCCCAGCCGAAAGCAGATGCTTAACTGACTGAGCCACCTAGGTGCCCCATGAAATAATTTTCTAATCCATATTCACGTTTGATTGACTTCACGATACCAAATACCTTCAAGGCAGCAGAAGAAATCACTGTTATTAAAGGCCCTCAAAGGGATGGGTAAGGAAAAATACTGGGTTGATAGAAGGGGGAAAAGGCTCTGTTTACTCCCATCTTGCAGGGACCTGGAGACTCCCTATAAATTTAATTAATCCCAGTTAGAGAGGAAAAGTTTTACCCGTCTACCCCTATTAATGTCAGCTTCCCAGGATACTGTGAATTTATAAACCTCACACCTGCTGAAACAGAACTCATTTATGCTCTCAAATTACGAGTAACTCCTAAGAAGCCAAAATAATTTAGGCTTAAGCCATGTTCTATAGAACTACTATGGTAAGAGCTGGAAAGAAACTGTACTGGCTTCACACAGTACCCAAGAAAGGGAAAAATAGAAATGGTCTCTGATGGAGTCAGGTTTGTCTGAAATCTCTCAGATGCCTGAATTTGAATGCTTCATAATTATCCACCAACTCTAAGGTCAAACACCTCCTATAGTTTTAGAAGGTCCTGGTACCACACTCACCTTTCCCCAGGGTAAAGTCCTTGCTAGGTATGTGGTAATGGATAGTCCCTTGGTGCTCATGCCTTAGGGAGCTGAAAAAGGGAAAGAGGTGTGAGGGATAAGGTGAAACAAGGGCCATTTCCGGGCACATGTATTTTTTAAACCAAAGCAAAGGCTAGAGTCAATTTAAAAGAGGGAATAACTCAAAGCTCCTAATTTAAAAAAATATACATGTTACTTGCAGATTTATTTTTCTAGTCACACGTCATTGCCGACTATATCCCCACTGTCCCTATTCTATAAAAATGCACAGAGGTGGGAACAGGAAAACTGTTGGAAGGAGGTATGGGTCAGTTTTGTGTCCCTGTATTTGCACCAGGGAAAAGTTTCAAGGCAAAAAGGGGCTTCTCCCACTTTAATTAGACCAGCAATTACATGGAGTAAGAAAAACAAAACAAAACAAAACAAAACAAAACTATGGTAGGACAAGTATGGGAACAGATAGCAAACAACATATCACTAATCTAAATTCTGAAGTTGAATTGGTCTTTCCAAGTGCAAATCTGATTATGTCACACTCTTGGCTTTCAGCAGAAGTTTACTGAATACCTACTGTGTGCTAGGCAACTGTGCAAAGCATGGGGATATGATTAACCACAGAGAGAAGACACAGGCATGGGGACATATAGGCTGGTTTTCTCTAATAGTGGCCTGTCATTTACCTAGAGAGGACATGTGTACTGTGCAGACATTTATTTGTTGGTTGTATGTATAGTTAAGTCCCTCACATGAATTCTACCTGAAAAATGAGAAGAGAGCTGTTAGTGCCAGTTAGCATTTCTTTTTTTTTTAACATTGTTAAAAACATGTATTTTGATATAGTCTATGATAAGTCAGTTGAGGTTTCATTCTGCCACAGATTGATCTGAGAAGAGCCCTGTGCCATTCAACTGGTGAACACCTAAACAATGTCCCATCTTTATCCCAGCCAGAGAGCACAACTTCCATGTTGTTCCTGTCCATTGATTGCATCCAAATCCAGATAACCTTTATTCCCAATGTTAGCTCAAAACAGTTGGTTCAGGCTTTCCAGGATCTGCAACTGCACCCTTGAATCCCAGGTAAATCCCGAGAGGAATAAAGCCTCAGCAGATGACAAACTGGCCACACTCGATGAGCTGCTGCAGCTTCTGCTTGGCCTCTTGGCTCAACTTCACCATTGTGACCTAGTTGGCAATTCTTGAGCATACCTTGACTAAGGTAGCCAGGAGAAATCTTAAATATTGGGATTGATAATTAATATATGGATAATTATTTCATAGCTAGGAAGAATTATCTTGTAGAAAGTAGTTAGAATCATAGGGAGAAGAAAGCATAGTAATTGCTTAATGACAAAGAGGGACTGAGGGCCTTACTAACTCTTAGTCTTACATCAATGGGATGAAAAGTCTGGCAACACTAGGGCTCAACAGAAACTTAATTGGGAGGGTCATGCCTAAGCTTTAGTATTTAGTACGTGGAAAGTTTGTTTCAATGAGTATCTTCAGCTTTGCTCCTCTTTTGCCTGCTTATCCGTCTTGATTTTGGCCTGTAGAATGTAAGCACTTCCACACTTATTTTTGGGATCCTCGCCTAGATGGCCAAGGCATGTGAACTTCCCATTTACTATGATAGCCAGTCTTGAACACAGATCCTCACATTCTTCCATATTGGGAAAATAAGGAACCAGAGGGAGGTAGCGCTGGAGAGGCCAACCATGGCATGGTGAAGGCTGGAACCCTCAAAGAATCAGGAAAGTTCTTTGGTAAGACTGGTATTTAGGACCCATGTAAGATCTGGGGAACCGCTATTGACTACATTCTCTTATAGTAAAAATAAAAACAGAAACCAAGAGGCAGATGCTTAAATCTGCAGTAAGAGCTCCAATCTCTTTCTTTTTCATTTTTTGGACAGAGTGTTCCAAAGATTTCATCTAAGAACTGTAGGGAATTTCTTCTGGCAGGAATCACAGACTGTAATTCTTCCAGGGACATTAATAGGCCCTGGTAAGGTCATTATTGACCTACGTTCTTGGACACAATCACATGCCTGTGGCACCAAGTGTAACCCCCCTCTCCCCCGTTCTTCAAGACACAGGCCACACCTATGGGTGATTATGACAATGGCCTTGCCAGACTCAGGGGCCCGTGAGACTGTGTCCCTGAGGAAATGTTGGGCCACAGGACCATGCCAGAAGATGGCTTATAGAGGAAGATGATGTCAGGCCTTTCTAACAGGGCAATAACTGTACTTAGCTTATGCTTGGTGCCATCACTACATAGGGAAGGGTTTAAGGAGGAAAGAAAGCAAGGAAGAGAAAAGATTATAAATTATGGTAATTCCTACATACACCCCAGATTCTGAGAAGCATATAAATATAGTGAAATGTCCCCTATCCTTGTCCCCAACACATACACACACATATGTGTATATATATTTAACACGTAGACAAGCAACCTCATGTATCTCCACTGTTGACAAACGAGTAAATGAGTCCTGGAAGCAACTTAGTGTGTTACATTTTTTAGTCATTCTGCATGAGAATTTGACCTTTGGTTAATTCTTTTTATGTTCTCTGGGCAACCAGATAAAGACATTACCTATGTTACTAGGTTTACTAGGCTATACTGCTTATGGTAAAAATGATCCCTGATTGACAAATTACACCTGGACAAGGAGAACGATAAACACCTGACAAAGAAGCTAGACTTTGGGCTTTCTTGAGGGCAGTGAACTTCTCCACTTATAATTGGGCCTCTTGTGGGGACTCTGGAAGTTATGCCTATGGAATTGCTCCTATGGAGCTTCTAAGCCAGGGAGGTTCCCACACCTATGCAATGTGGATTTTGTTCTCTTGCACCTGAGTTGCTGCAAGGACTCACACAAGAGCAGCACCTGCTGCTGCCCGGCTGCCGTGCTGCATTTCTTTCCTATGACTTTCTGAGTACACTGGTACCAAGCATGGCTTATGATAATCCTGTGAGTTGAATATTCACTGACCCTAAGACCAACCTGGTGGGCTTGCAGAGGATCTCAGAGCCATAGAAAAACACAAATGGGTGAAGGTTATAGAAGGGACTGATCAGGTTGGAGTAGTTCTCATAGATGGGAATCTGGTTTGAATGGACAACCAGGGCCTCTTTTGCTTAGAAACATTCTCCTTGCTTGGAACAAGCTTTTCTTCAAATAAGAATGGCTGAGGGAGAGGCTGTGCTGGCAAGGCAGTCCTACCTGAAGTTCTCCATATTTATCCTATACTAGGCTTCTTGAATGTATAGATTGTTTTTCATCAAATTTGTAAAGTTTTAACCCATTATTTCTTTGAATATTTGTTCTGTCCTTTTCTCTTTCTCTTCTCCTGGAATTCCCGTTCCATGTGTGTTGGTGTGCTGAATGGTATCTTACAGTTCTCTGAAGCTCTGTTTATTTTTCTTTCCATAGTTTGGCTCTTGTTGATAATGCTGCTTTGAACTTCGGGTGCATATACCCCTTCGAATCTGTATTTTTGTATCCTTTGGGCAAATACCTAGTACTGCAATTGCTGGATCATGGGGTAGTTCTATTTTTAGCTTTTTAAGGAACCTCCATACTATTTTCCAAAGTGACTGCACCAGTTCATACTCCTAGCAACAGTGCAAAAGGGTTCCCCTTTCTCCACATCCTCACCAACATCTGTTGTTTCCTGTGATGTTAATTTTAGCCATTCTGACAGGTGTGAGTGGTACCTCATTGTGGTTTTCCCTGATAAGTGATCTCAAGCACCTTTTCATGTGTCTGTTAGCTATCTGGATGTCTTTGGAAAAGTGTCTTTTCATGTCTTCTGCCTATTTATAAACTGCATTATTTGTTTTTTTTGGGGGGTGTTGAATTTGATAAGTTCTTTAGAGATTTTGGATACTAACCCTTTATCAGATATGCCATTTGCAAATATCTTCTCCTGTTCTGTAATTTGGCTTCTTGCAGTTTTTATATTTTCAGGAACAACTTTTAAAATACAGATTCCTTGAAAGTAGTTAAAACGCATTTGGGCTTTTTTTTTTTTTTTTTTGATCATCAGATAGGATGAGTTTTGATTAACCTGACCATTTAAAAAAATAGTTACTGATCAGTTTAAGTTTTCCATTTTTTCCTGGGCCCATTTATTTACTTATAATGTCTACATATAATAAAAAATTGTATGAGACAAATTAAATTTGGTCCCAGTTTCAGATTGACCAGAATGGCTGATGAGGTGGCGTACTCAAAAACAAATCTGCCAGAAGCCAAGCTGGTGTGGAAACAAGGGGCAGATATTGGGAGACAATTCTTCCTGGGTCTCTCGTACTTCTGCACGACTTGCAAACAGAAGCACTAACTGCCCTTTTGTTTTGGACTATTTTTGCAAGGTTGATTGTACAGCAAACAGCCTTGAAGAGAGATCATATCTCCCTCTGGGCCAAAGGAAACATTTACTTCATTTTTAGTATAAGAATGTTTCCTTCCAGAGCAAAGGTAGGGCAGGTTTATTTATGGCCCATTATAACAGATTTGGGTTCCATAAATCCAGGGTTTCTCTACTGTAACATAGGTCACTGAATGTACAGGAGTTACCTGGCTCTCTTTGTGTTGCCTTGTGAGAATGAGGGATTAAAGGACTGGTACAAATATAATCTCTGACTACTGCTATTGCTGTAACAAATTCTTGTGTCTCTAACCCAGGATTCCAATGTCTTCTGTCAGTATTTGTGAAATTGTGGTAGGCCAACTTGATAACTTTTGTTAAAATCTCAGACCCTTTACGGTTCAGTTCTTCACAACAGGTCACTTATCTTAATCTCCAAAGATTACAAATTTTCTTCTTTGGGGGTTCAATTTGTGTATACAAATGTACACACACACAGAAAGATACAGATGGAGAGGGAGAAGTCCCTCCGTGTATCTAATTGCAGGCAGCAATCTAGACAAGACACAATGGTCACTGGCTGGAACTGAATCTCATAGCACTTTTATTTCTTGAATATTTTCTGCTTTATCGATATTAGCAATGGTCAGGAAGACTTGTTCCAGTGTTATCTGACTGACAGAATAGTCTTCTAGATTGAATAGCACTTTAGCTTCCTCCAAAATACTAAACACCTTTAACAGAAAAAAAAATATGGTATTACCATTGTAATATCCCCAGTGACCCTTTTCCTCACCCAGTCATTCCCCAACTTCTGCCAGGTGTATGCTTACGGACAAAAAGACACAGAAGGGGGAAGCCAGAAAGTAGAAGGAAAAGATGGTTGGAAAATTAGAGAAGGCAGTTTCCATCCTCATTTTCTTGAATATGGAATAATAGAATTTAGGGTCAGAAGTCTCAAACTATAGGGGCCTTTGAAAGGTAACAAATTTTCTCCTCTGCCAGTGCTTGAATCCCAATGCTTCCTTCTATCAATCCTCTATTACACATAACACTAAAGAGTATGATTTCTATAATCACCTTTCCCCAGCAGATTTCCTCTTTGGGAATGTAGTAGCTAATAATCCCTCGATGCTCCTGGTGTATGATGTTACCTAAGAAAGGAAAGTAACAGAAGATAAGAGTGATACAAAATAAGAGTTTTACAAAATTCCCAAATAACTACCATTCCAATTGTCCATACCAATGGAAGAGAGAATATATGTTAATACAAAAGACAATGCAATCCCAAAACCCATTCTCTTTCAGTATAGTGTCATTTTGTTAAATATTTCAATAGATTTACTTCCATGTGAAGTATGGTCTTAATACATATAGTTTGTAAAAATTATGGAGGGTCAGGTAATCACAGCAAGCTCATACATTTACTTTGCAAACCTGACTTATATGAGTCCTAATGTTCCATTGTCCTGAAACTGCTCACAAAATTTTGGTGTGGTTTCTTTCTCCAGGTGTGTGTGTATGCATGCGCGTGTGTGTGTGTGTGTGTGTGTGTGTGTGTGTGTGTTTAGGGTAGGATTTCTATACTATTCTTATGACTAGGCAGTCTTCATCCTAAAGAAAAGAAAAAAGTTATAATAATAAAACACAAACGTGAAGGCATTCACTGGAGAAATGGGATATTACAGCTTTTGAAAATACAGTAGTAATATGTAGCCATTCCTAATTGAGAGGATGCACTTATGTTATTATCACACAATTGGAGATTATTACAAATGGAATTAATTGGAATTAAAATATTTTTTAAAAGTACATATGAATAATACTGATGAGAGAGAAAGGGAGAGAGAGAGCACAAGCCAGGGGGAGAGGCAGAGAGAGAAGGAGAAGCAGGCCTCCTGCTTAGCAAGGAGTCTGATGTGGGCTTGATTCCAGGACTCTGAGATCATGACCTGGGCTGAAGGCAGACAGTTAACTGACTGAGCCACCCAGGTGCCCCAAATGGGCAAAAGATTTAAACAGATACCTCACCAAAAAAAATATGTATAGATGACAAATAAGCCTATGAAAGATGCTCAAAATCATTTGTCATTAGGGAATTAAACAATTAAATTAAAATAACAATGAGACATCACTACACATCCACTGGAAAAGCTGAAATCCAAAACACTGATAACAAGAAATACTGGCAAGGATGTGGATCAATGGGAATACTCATTTATTAGTGCTAGGAATGCAAAATTGTACAGCCATTTTATTTTTTATTAATATTATTTTTCATTTTTAAAAAAAGTTTTTATTTTAATTTCATGTACAGCCATTTCTAGAGACATTTTGGCAGTTTCTTCCTTCTTTCCTCCCTTCCTCCCTTCCTCCCTCCCTCCCTCCCTCCCTCCCTCCCTCCCTCCCTCCCTCCCTCCCTCCCTTCCTTCCTTCCTTCCTTCCTTCCTTCCTTCCTTCCTTTCCTTCCTTCCTTCCTTCAATCCTAAACATTTTACTTCTTTATTTGAGAGAGAGAGAGAAAGCAAGCATGTGTAGGGGGAAGGGCAGAGAGTGAGAGGGAGAAGCAGACTCCCCACTGAGCAGGGAGCCTGCCTCAGGGCTCCATCTCAGGACCCATGAGATCATGACCTGAGCCAAAGGCAGATGCTTAAACAACTGAGCCACCAAGGTACTCCATCTTTTGCAAATATTTTATCACAGTTTGTGGTGTTTTTTTTTGCTCACTTGATAATGTTTTTCATAGAGCAGAAAAATTTAGTTATTTATTTTTAGACAGAGAGAGGGAGAGAGAAAGAGATAGTGGAGGGAGTGCCAATGGTGGGCAGGGACAGAGGGAGAGAGAGTTCCAAGCAGGCTCCACACTGAGTGGAGCCAGACACTGGGCTTGATCCCATGACCCTGAGATCATGACCCAAGCTGAAACCAAGAGTTGGGGGCTCAACCAACTGCACCAGCCAGGTGCCCCCCTTAATTTTTTTTTAAATTAAAAAAAATTTTTTTGATGTAAAGTTCGATGATTCATTAGTTGCGTATAACACCCAGTGCACCATGCAATACGTGCCCTCCTTACTACCCATCACCAGCCTATCCCATTCCCCCACTCCCCTCCCCTCTGAAGCCCTCAGTTTGTTTCTCAGAGTCCATAGTCTCTCATGGTTCATTCCCCCTTTTTGATTACCCCCTTTCTTTATCCCTTTCTTCTCCTACTGATCTTCCTACTTCTTATGTTCCATAAATGAGTGAAACCATATGATAATTGTCTTTCTCTGCTTGACTTATTTCACTTAGCATTATCTCCTCCAGTGCCGCCCATGTTGCAGCAAATGTTGAGAAATCGTTCTTTTTGATGGCTGAGTAATATTTCATTGTATATATGGACCACATCTTCTTAATCCAGTCATCTGTTAAAGGGCATCTCGGCTCCTTCCACGATTTGGCTATTGTGGACAATGCTGCTATGAACACTGGGGTGCATATGGCCCTTCTCTTCACTACGTCTGTATCTTTGGGGTAAATACCCAGTAGTGCAATGGCTGGATCATAGGGTAGCTCAATTTTTAACTTTTTAAGGGACCTCCACGCTGTTTTCCAGAGTGGCTGTACCAACTTGCATTCCCACCAACAATGTAGGAGGGATCCCCTTTTTCCACATGCTCTCCAACAATTGTTGTTTCTTGCCTTGTCAATTTTTGCCATTGTAACTGGCGTAAGGTGGTATCTCAGTGTGGTTTTGATTTGAATTTCCCTGATGGCTAATGATTTTGAACATTTTTTCATGTGTCTGTTAGCCATTTGTATGTCTTCATTGGCTGGTGATGGGTATTAAGGAGGGCACGTATTGCATGGTGCACTGGGTGTTATACGCAAGTAATGAATCATGGAACTTTACATCAAAAACTAGGGATGTACTGTATGGTGACTAACATAATATAATAAAATATTATTAAAAATAAATAAATAAACATAATTTAAATAAAAAAAGAAATAAATAATCTGAATAGGACTTTATCTATTAAGGAAATTGTCTCAATAATTGAACTTCCCAAATAGAAAGCACCAAGCCCAGTTGGGTTTACTGGTGAATTCTACCAAACATTTAAGGGAGAAATTATACCAATCATCTACAATAACTTTCAGTGGATAAAAGCAAAGGAAATATGTCCTAAATTATTCAGCATTGTCTTTCATTAAGATTTTATTTATTTCTTTGAGAAAGAGAGAGTGCACAAGTGAGGCGGGGGCAAAGGGAGAGGGAGAAGAAGACTCCCCACTGAGCAGGGAGCCCAACACAGGGCTGGATCCCAGGACCCCAAGATCATGACCTAAGCTGAAGGCAGATGCTTAACCAACTGAGCCACCCAGGCACCCCTCAACATTATCTTTTTTTTTTTTTTTTTTTTTTTTTTTTTTTTTTTTTTTTTTTTTTTTTTTTTAAAGATTTTATTTATTTACTTGACAGAGATAGAGACAGCCAGCGAGAGAGGGAACACAAGCAGGGGGAGTGGGAGAGGAAGAAGCAGGCTCATAGCGGAAGAGCCTGATGTGGGGCTCGATCCCATAATGCCGGGATCACGCCCTGAGCCGAAGGCAGACGCTTAACCGCTGTGCCACCCAGGCGCCCCTCAACATTATCTTAATACCAAAACTAAACAGGGGTGCCCGGGTGGCTCATTTAGTTAAGCATCCAACTCTTGATCTCAGCCTAGGTCTTGCTCTTGGGGTCAAGAGTTCAAGCCCAGCTTTGGGCTCCACGCTGGGGAGCCTACTTAAAAAAAAAGGAAAGAAAAAAAACCAGACAAATATATCACACTCAAGTGTGATTTATCCCATGGATACAAGGCTGATTCAGCATTCAAAACAGAACTAATAAAATCCAACACGTCAATAAGCTAAAGAAGAAAATTTACATGATTATATCAATAGATGTAGAAAAACCATTTGACAAACTCCAACACCCACTTAGGGTTTTCAAAACTTGCAGTATACTAGTAACTGAGAGGAATGTCCTTAATGTGATAAAGAATGTCTACAAAAACCTACAGCTGTCAACATACTTAAATGCAAGAAACTTGAAGCTTTCCTGCAAGGGCCAGAAATAAGGTAAGGATGGCCCAGCTAACCACTGCTCTTCAACATTGTACTTGAGATCTCAGCTAATGCAATAAGACAAGAAAAGGAATAAAAGACATACAGATTAGGAAGGAAGGAATGTGTTGTTGTTGTTTTTCCACTGATGACAAGATTGACACATTAGAAAATCTGAAAGAATGGACCAAAAACTCTGGGAATTAATAAGTGGTTAAAGCAAGGGTGCAGGATACAAGCTTAATATACAAAAGTCAATGACTTTCCTGTATACCACCAAGGAACAAGTAGAGTTTTAATTTGAAAACACAGTACCATATATTTAGCACCCCCCAAAATGATATACATAGGTATAAATCTAACAAAATACATAGAAGATCTATATGAAGAAAACTACAAAACTGATGAAGGAAGTTGAAGAAGAACTAAATAAATGTAGAGATATTCCATGGGCATGGATAGGATAAGTAATTTTGTGAATATCATTAAGCTGATTCTAAAGTTTATATGGAGAGGCAAAAGTTGAAAAATAGCCAAAATGATATTAAAAAAGAAGAAGTTGGAGGACTGACAGTACCTGACTTCGATATTTAATATAAAGCTACTGCAATCAAGGCAGTGTGGTTTTGGGGGAAAAATAGACAAATAGATTATGGAACAGAATAAAAGAGTCCAGAAATATGAAGCCAAGTGATCTTTGAAAAAGGAGTACAACCTATTCAATGAAGCAAAGATAGTCTCTTCAACAAATGATACTAGAACAACTGGGTACCCATATGCAAAAAAATGAACCTAGACACATATCAAACACCCTTCACAAAATTAACTCAAAATGCATTACTGGCCTAAGTGTAAAACTATAAAACTCCTACCAAAAAAACAGGACAAAATATGGATTACCTTGAACATAGCCATAACTTTTTAGATACAACACCAAAGTCACAATCCAGGAAAAAAATAATGGGTAAGTTGGATTTCATTAAAATCAAGGGGGGGCTTTGATTTGAATTTCCCTGATGGCTAATGATTTTGAACATTTTTTTCATGTGTCTGTTAGCCATTTGTATGTCTTCATTGGAAAAGTGTCTGTTCGTATCTTCTGCCCATTTTGTGATTTGTTTATTTGTTTCTCGTGTATTGAGATATGTCCCTACTTCTGGTAACTTTGTCTTTACCTTTTTCTTCTTTTTCTAGTTCCTTGAAGTGTAAAGTTAGGTTGTTTATTCGAAGTTTTTATTTTTTTCTTAATGTAGGCATTTGTAGCTGTGTATTTTCCTCTTAGAACCATTTTGCTGCATCCCATAAGTTTTGATATGCTCTGTTTCCATTTTCATTTGGTGCCAGATATTTTTTTAAAAAGATTTTATTTATTTGACAGAGAGAGAGCCAGTGAGAGAGTGAACACAGGCAGGGAGAGCGGGAGAGGAAGAAGCAGGCTCCCAGTGGAGGAGCCTGATGTGGGGCTCTATCCCAGGACTCTGGGACCATGCCCCAAGCCAAAGGCAGACACTTGACGACTGAGCCACCCAGGTGCCCCTGGTGCCAGATATTTTTAAGTTTCCCTTTTTATTTCTCCTTTGACCCACTGGTTGTGCAGGAATGATTGATTGATTGATTGATTTTAAGATTTTATTTATTTGACAGAGAGAGACAGCCAGCGAGAGAGGGAACACAAGCAGGGGGAGTGGGAGAAGAAGCAGGCTCCTAGCGGAGAAGCCCGATGTGGGGCTCGATCCCAGAATGCCGGGATCACGCCATGAGCCGAAGGCAGATGCTTAACGACTGCGCCACCCAGGCGCCCCCAGGAGTGAATTATTTAATTCCTACATATTTATAAATTTTCCACTATTTCTCATGTTATTGATTTCCTGTTTCATACCACTGTGTCAGAAAAGATAACTGGTTTATTTTTTTCTTAAATTTGCTAAGGCTTGTTTGAGACCTCATAGAAGATAGAGCCTGGAGAATGTTCCATATGTGTTTGAGAAGAATGTGTGTTATGTTGTTTTAGGTTTATTTGGTCTATTTTGTCATTCAAGTCTGCTGTTTCCTTATTGATTTTATGTCTGGATGATCTACCCATTGTTCAAAGTATGGTATTGAAGTCTCTTACTATTATATTGTTGCTTATTTCTCCCTACAGATCTGTTAGTATTTGCTTATTATATTTAAGTACCCTGATGTTTGGTGTGTATATATTTATAATTGTTATATCATCTTGATAAAATGGACTCCTTTGTCATTATATGACCTTCTTTGTTATTTGATACAGTTTTTGACTTAAAACGGAAATGAATATAGCAATCCTGATCTCTTTTGGTTCTATTTGCATGGAGTATCTTGATTCATCCCTTCACTTTGAGCCTGAGTCTCTACATCTGAAGTAACAGTCACCACCTCCAGTCTTTTCTGACTGCCTTCAGCAAAATACCTTCCATCAACCAGTTAGGGATTCTCAGATCCTTTCAATGGTACGCTTGCTTCATACTACTTGTTCTCTTTTGGAAGTGAATTCTTAAGACTATGACTTCTGTCAATCCTGCTATGCTAGGCTAAATGATGACAGTGTACTATTTGCTTTCCATAGCACGATGCTGTATGCTCAAATTTGTGTACCTTCTTCCAATCACATAGATTTGGACCAGCTTTCATTGTGTGCACATCAGCCATCTGCAAAGACTCATTCTTGACATCCTTGGGGTTGCACATATGAAGCCAGCCACAGGATATTGATTTTGTGTGGGTGACTTGCATGGGGCATCATTGGTGTTTGTGGACCAGCTAGGGAGAACTGTAGTTAAGGTGTTAACAGCAGCTCATGGGCAGGCTTTTTGATGGGGTCTTCAAAGTGATTTGTAGGATCTGCACCCCTTTGATGACCTCTGAGAGTCTTGGCTGCTGCTGTTCTCCCAGCTTGTCTCTGCCCCAGTCATGCAGTGCATTTCAGTATTCTGGATGGAGCAAGAAAAAAGTGGATCTCTTTGCCAGTGTCCCTCACAACTTGGGAAGTCAGGTGCTTACTCATTCATTCTTACTTTCTCTCATGGGGGAATTGTAGGCAAAGAAGGTTTCTTTTGGCACTGAGCTGTGCCACCTTGTGGTCAGGGTGACACTGGTAAAGTCAAATTGTTTCTCTTACCCTCATCAGTATGACCAAACTTGGACTTTTCTGCTTACTGATTTACTGGAACTTCTCTACTGGACTCTCCAACTTCCACAAAGGGGTTTTGCATGTGGGTGACTATCAAAATTGATGTTTTTTGTGAAGAAGATAGTAGAAAACTCCTATTTGGTCATTTTGATTACGTCACTCTATTATTACTTTGAACACATTTTTATCTTTTAGGTCAATTAAGAATAAGAAAAATAAATGTTTTCATTTTTATCTTTACTTATTCCTTCTCTGATGCTCTTCCTTTGTTTATGTAGATCTGAGTTTCTGGCCTGCATCATTTTCCTTCTCTCTAAAGAACTTCTTTTAACATATCTTGCAAGGTAGGTCAACTGGCAAAAAATTCCCTCAATTTTTTTCTTTTCTTACCTGGCAAAGTCTTTATTTCTCCTTCACAATGAAGGGTAATTTCTCTAGGTACAGAATTCAATGTTGGTAGTTTTATTCTCTCAAAACTTTAAATATTTCACTTCACTCTTTGCTTGCATTTTTTTAAATGATTTTATTTATTTATTTATTTATTTATTTATTTATTTATTTATTTGAGAGAGAGAGCGAGCAAGCATGAATGGGGGAGGAGCAGAGGGAGTGGGAGAAGGAGACTCCCCACTGAGCAGGGACCCTGATGCAGGACTCAATCCCAGGACCCTGAGATCATGACCTGAGCCAAAGGTAGATGCTTAACAGACTGAGCCACCCAGGCACCCTTACTTGCATGGTTTTTGAGGAGAAGTTGGATGTGACTGTTATCTTTGTTCCTCTATAGATAAGGTGTCTTTCTCCTCTAGTTTCTTTCAAGATTTTTTCTTTTTCTGTGATTTTCTGTAGTTGAAAAATGATATGCCTGTGTGTGGTTTTTTGTTTGTTTGTTTTGAACTTATCCTGTTGATGTTCTCTGAGCTTCCTTGATCTGTGATTTGGTGTTGACATTAATTTGGGGGAGATTCTCAGTCATTATGGTTTCAAATATTTCTTCAGTTCCTTTCTGTTTTTTTTTTTCTGGTATTCCCATTATGCATATGTTACACCTTTTGTGGTTGTCCTACAGTCTGCATATTCTGTTCTGTTGTTGTTGTTGTTGTTTTCTTTGGTTTTTGTTTTTTTGTGATTCTATTGATACATCCTCCAAGCTCAGAGATTCTTTCCTCGGCCAGGTCCAATCTCCTAATAAGTCCATCGAATGCATTCTTCATTTCTGTTATACTGTTTTTATCTCCAGCATCACTTTTTGGTTCTTTCTAAGGATTTCCATATATCTCTTATATAGCCCGTCTGTTCATACATACTGTCTACTGTATCCATTATAGCCCTGAGCATTTTAATCATAGTTGTTTTCAGTTACTGGTCTGATAATTCCAACATCCTTGCCATGTCTAGTTCTAATGCTTGTTCTGTCTCTTCAAATTGTGTTTTTTGCCTTTTTGTATGCATTGTAATTTTTTCTTGAGAGCCAGACTTCTTGGAAGAAAGGAACTGTTGCAATTAGGCCGTTAGTAATCTAGTGGTGTGGTGTCGGGAAGGGGAAGTGTTTTATAGCCTATGTAACTCTCACTCTTTTACTGAGCCACAAAAGCAGAATGGAGGGCACCTGGGTGGCTCAGCTGGTTAAGCGGTTGCCCTCAGCTCAGGTCATGATCCCAGAGTCTTGGAATCGAGTTCTGCACTGGGCTCCCTGCTCAGCAGGGTCTGCGTCTCCCTCTCCCTCTACCATTTGCCCCTGGTCGTGCTCTCTCTCTTTCATGCTCTCTCTCTTAAATAAATAAATAAATAAATAAATAAATAAATAAAATCTTAAAAAAAAAGAATTATCAAGGTTGAAAAACAGACTTAATCTCAATAATTTAATTCTAGATGAATACATATGAACAGGTTTGTCTTACTGGTTGACCCCCACAATAGACTGGTGAGAGCCTCTACTATTTTGAGAAAGTATATGCTAAGAACTCATAGATAATAACAGAGAAATTATTCAAAAACTCAGTATATAGTCAAAAGCTCAGTAAAAAATAACTCACAGGAAGGGTTAATCATTGAGGATATGAAGGAAAACAATATAAAAACAACATAGTCATCACAAGGCAGCCCTGCCTACATTACCTGGGAAAGTTGCTGCCATGAATTCTTTGAACTTCTCTAGTTTATCTTCATTGTTTCCAAACTTAATCTTTGCTGTCAGAGTGTATGCATTACCAAACTTGTTCTTGAGGTGCTGAGGGCTGCCCAGGCACTTGAACCTCCCCTTTACCATGATGGCCAGTCTGGTACAGAGAGCCTCACATTCTTCCATGCTAGGGAGACAAAGGAGATATGGATGAAGAGATTGCCTTTCAGCAGGCAAATTCCATATCTCAAAACAGAGCTAGGATTGTAACGTAACAAACAGTTGCAGTATGAAAGCTTGGTAATGCAGATAATTACCACTAAGACCATATTTGGAAAGAGGAGATCTTAAGATTCAAAGCAGTTGATTCCTAAATAACAATAGGAACAGTTCCTTAACTTCCTATCTTCTTCCATTTCTGGATTACTGAATTCAACTGAGGATTCTTGGCATCAGTCAAGAATCAGACTCTACCCACGGGCCTGCCTACATAGCTCATATACTTAGGCATTCACTGCCTTTATTTCTGGCTCCATCTAATTCCCTCCCATACTCTTCCAATTCTCAACCAAGCTTCCCAACGGGTCCTACCTGTGGGAAGTTATAATGATAGCTTTGCCTCTTTTACACATCCATGTAATTGTGTCCCACAGCAGGCGCCTGGCTACTGGATCTAAGCCAGTAGATGGCTCATCTAGGAAGACAACTGAGGACTTTCCCATTAGGGCAATAGCAGTATTCAGTCTACGTCTGTTTCCTTCACTTGATTGTCAAAGGAGAAAGTAGAGGAGAAAGAAGATAAGGGTATACGTGTCATTAAGTCATAGGAATTAGCTCATGTATACAGAATGCTGATTTGATATGACTCACAAAGCAGCAGGCCCAAGTCCAGATGTATATATCAATTCATTTTCACTGAAATGACTTTTTTCTTGGTAATTTATTTCAGCATCATTATTAGTAAAATATTTTTGTTTTAGGGAAAGAAAAAACAAAGAGATAAGGATAAAGGTACTTTTTTACGAAATGCAAATTCTACAGCTCACGTCTGCAAAAGGTTAAATTCATATAAGTAGAATCTGCCTTATTCCTGACATCTGAACCTTGACAAGACATTAGGCCAGTTCATAGTCATTGCCCCTGTGTGACAGATGGATCAGGTTAATTTTCCAGGCATTCATTTTAAACAGTAGAAACACAAGTAGGCAGCTTAATTGCAACAGCATTATGTCTGACCTGTATATGTGGACAAACTCATCAGCATTTGTTTCCAGGTGCGTTGCATACAAAAAGGTTTCCACATACTTGCAAATGTCTGGCTCAGGGACCCCTCGAAGCCTGGCATACATCACCAGCATTTCCTGACCTGTCATATGGTTGAGAATGGGGTCATCTTGAGGACAGTAGCCAATTCTTGACCTAATCTGAATCAAGAGAATAATCATAAGAATAGACCCAAGTCAACCATTCCACTGAGCATATAGTTACATGGATAAGATAGAAAACCTGGTTTTCTAGCCCATGTTGCTAAGAAGGTTTGATACCCAAAGAGCTCCCAACAAGGATTATTTCTTTTCCAGGTGGAACCCACTGTAGTAAGATGGAATACTAACATCTCTAACTGGAATTCTTTTTTTTTTTTTTTTTTAAAGATTTTATTTATTTATTCGACAGAGATAGACACAGCCAGCGAGAGAGGGAACACAAGCAGGGGGAGTGGGAGAGGAAGAAGCAGGCTCACAGCAGAAGAGCCTGACGTGGGGCTCGAACCCAGAACGCCGGGATCACGCCCTGAGCCGAAGGCAGACGCTTAACCGCTGTGCCACCCAGGTGCCCCTCTAACTGGAATTCTTAACACATATCCGCTGTGCACTGCTATGTACCTAAGACAGAATTTTGCTAGAGGAAGTTGCCTATTTAAATATCGTTAGGAAAGAACTCTTCTATTAAATCAATTAAAATAATATATAGGATTTTATTTCCAGTAATGGCCAAGTAACTTCTATTAGGCCAACACTCTCATAGAAAAGAATTATGTGATATATTATAATACATGTGTCTTTATATACACAAAAAAATACAAAAATAAACAAGTCAGACATCAAACTAAAAAGCTTCTGCACAGTAATGGAAACCATGAATAAAATGAAAGGGTAACCTACTGAATGGGAAAAATATTTGCAAATGATATCTCTGATAAGGGGTTAATATCCAAAATACATAAAGAACTTCTACAACTCAATAGCAAACAATCTGATTAAAAAATGGATCTGAACAGATATTTTTCCAAAGAAGACATCCAGATGACCAACAGATACATGAAAAGGTGCTCAGTATCAATAATAATCAGTGAAATACAAACAGAAACCACAATGATATATCACCTCTCACCTGTTAGAATGGCTATTATAAAAAAGACAAGAGATAACAAATGTTGGTGAGGATGTGGAGAAAAAGGAAACCTGTGCACTGCTGGTGGAACTGTATATTGGTACAGCCAGGAGGGAAAACAGTTTGGAGGGTCCTCAAAAGATTAAACATAGAACTACAGTATGATCTATTAATTCCATTTCTGGGTATTTATCTGAAGGATACACAAACACTAACTCAGAAAGATATCTATGCTAACTAAAAAAGGTATCTGCTGTTCATTGCAGCATTATTTACAATAGCCAAGACATGGAAACATGAGTCCAATGATGGTTGAATGGATAAAGAAAATATGGTATATCTATACAATGAAATATTATTCAACCATAAAAAAGTATGGAAATCCTGACATTTATGACAACATGGATGGACCTTAAGAGCATTAAGCTACGTGAAATAAGTCAGACAGAGAAGTGTGATCTCACTTATATATAAACTTTATTTTTAAGTATATTTTTATTTCATATTGTTCAGTTTTAATTTTTCTAGGATCTGAACATTTAAATATCATTGTTCTTATCTGCTCTTTAAAAAGCTTATGGAATAGCCCCTATGAAGCCATCTGGGACTTTATCTTATTTAACTGAAGAGTGAATCTTTGACAAGTTTATTTTTACAGAAATTGTGAAAGTTTCAGTTTTCTATTTTCCATTTCTTCTGACATTAGTTTTAATAATTTGTCTGTAGTTAGAAAGTTATGAATTCCATTAAAATTTTAAATTTTATTGGGGCACCTGGGTGGCTTGCACTGCTGGTGGGAATACAAACAGATGCAGCCACTCTAGAAAACAGTATGGAGGTTCCTCAAAAATTTAAAAATATGATCCGGGAATTGCACTACCAGGTATTTACCAAAAAAAAAAAAAAGAAAAATACTATTTCAAAGAGATACGTGCACTCCAATGTTTATAGCGGCATTAAATTGTCATTTCTTTGAATGTATTTATACCTCCTTTCTTGGGGGCAGGTTTACCCATTTATTTTCACGAAGTTCTAGTTTCTTAATTGTTGGTTAGCTGGCTTTATATTTTTAATTATGAATTTATGTACTTGTGTATATTATATTTTCCTTCCATTATTTTTTTAAATGAGTCATGTGTTTCAGTTGTTTCTTTTTCCTTTCCTTTTTTTTTTTTTTTTACAGATTTTATTTATTTTTTTGATAAGAGAGAGAGCACAAGCAGGGGGAGTGGCAGGCAGATGGGGAGGGAGAAGCAGGCTCCCTGATGAACAGGAAGCCTGACTCAGGGCTCCATCTCAGGACGCTGAGATCATGACCTGAGCCAAAGGCAGATGCTTAACTGACTGAGCCACCCAGGTGCCCCTTCTTTTTTCTTGAAACGAGTGTATAATGTATATACACATTTTTCTCCCAGTAGTTTATTGCATCTCATAGTTTCTGATATACAATGTTTTCATTATTTTCTAGAAATTTTTGTAATTCTTGATTGAAAGCAGGAATCACCTAAAATGATCTTTTAAATTTCAAAAGGGGAATGGGGCACGTGGCTGGCTCAGTCAGTGGTGTGTGACTCTTGATCTCAGGGTTGTGAGTTTAAGACCCATGTTGGGTGTAGAGATTAATTACAAAGAAAAAATATTTTTAAAAAACATTTCAAAAAGGGAGAGTGGTTTTATATTCTGATTTTATTTTTCTTGTTTTAAGTTACAATCAGAGAATATAAAGGTATTTTTTAAATGTATGCAAAAATGGTCATATTCATAAATGAATTATTTTTGAGGGATATACAATTAGACAGATATTGATCATGACTACCAATTGACTTTATCATTTACATATTCTTTGTCCATATTTATTCTCCACTGACATAATCTATCTTGGACTAAAGAAGAGAATAAAACATCTCATGTATAATATGGCTTTTTCCCCTCGTATCTCCTATAATTTCTGCCTTATAGAGGTTGCTGTCATTTGGTACAAAAATATTCATAACTTTTCTATCTCCATTATAATGTTACAGTTTAGTATTAATGCCTTTTTTTGGTAACTTTTGATGCTCTTAGGTTTAAATTCCACCTTGTTTTCTATTAAGGCTGACACTCCTAATTTCATGCTCTTTCCATTTTGTTTTCAACATTTCTGAATCATTGCATAAGGAGGGTCTTAAGGTTAGCATGAATTTGGCTTTTATTTAGAATTGCAATTTTAAAATATTTTTTTTTACAATGGGTGGTTTAGATCTATTTATTTTTATTGATATGACTGGGGTTTATTCCCTTTTTTTCCCCCTTCCAATATTTACAAAGTTTTGCTCTGTTGTAATGATATCTTTTATAAATATCTATTTATATATCTTTTTATACCTTTGAAATTTACTGAGACTTGCCTTAATCCAACATATGATCAATTCTTCTAAATAAATATTCCTGTGTATATGAAAAAATAGTATCATTCTTTAGTTGTTGGGTACGATGCTTTTTATATTTCTTCAGATTTAGTCTACTGATTGTTTTATTCAAATATTGTACAGCATTAATGATTTTTAATGTCCTTTTTCTATCACAATGAGAGAGAAGTATATTATAATTAGCTACTGTGACCATGAATGTCTATTTCTCCTTGAATTCCTTCTCCTTTTTATGCTTTATATATTTTGAGACTATATTCTTAGACACCTAAAATTTTTAACTAGCTCTTTGATAAAAATTATGTAGTTACACTTTTCTAATATTAGTAATGATTTCTGCTGTAAAGTTTTACCCAATGCTGGTATAGCTATCCCTGCTCTTTTGAGTGATATAAGCACAGCATATCTTCTTCTCTTCATTTCAAACTTTCAAACTTTCCTTTGTTTTAAAATATGCCCATTGTAAGGAGAATATAGTTTAAATTTTGTTTCTTTATTTCTATCCAACTGTCAATCTTTGCCTTTTATTTAATTTTTAATTTTTTAATTTTTAATTTTTAAAATTTTTTAGTTTTTAATCTTTGCCCTTTAACTGTAACATTGAATTCTCTTATTCTGAAAATCATCACTTATATATGTGAATTTATTTTTTTGTGTGTGAATTAATTTTTTATTTTTATGTTGGGAGAGGGATAGAGAGAGAATCCTAAGCAGGCTTCATTCCCAGTGTAGAGCCTGACATGGGGCTCAATCTCATGACCCTAAGAGCCAAAATCAAGAGTTGGACACCCAACTGACTGAGCCACCCAGGTTCCCCCAAACTACCTTTACTTTTAAAGGATATTTTTGCTGGATATAAAAGTCTGATCTCACTTCTGAATATAGATATAAACTAAAAAAATAACTGTATAGAAATTCAGCAGCCTCCTGAAACATAATGCCTTAGAAATAACTGGAATTTATTTCAGGGTGCAATGATAGATTAATATCAGAAAATTTATATAAGACATAGGCAGCAACCTCTACGACATCGGCCAAAGCAACCTTTTTCATGACACATCCCCAAAGGCAAGAGAAATAAAAGATAAAATGAACTTATGGGACTTCATCAAGATAAAAAGCTTCTGCACGGCCAAGGAAACAGTCAAAAAAACTAAGAGGCAGCCCACAGAATGGGAGAATATATTTGCAAATGACACTACAGATAAAGGGCTGGTATCCAAGATCTACAAAGAACTTCTCAAACTCAATACACGAGAAACAAATAAACAAATCAAAAAATGGGCAGAAGATATGAACAGACACTTTTCCAATGAAGACATACAAATGGCTAACAGACACATGAAAAAATGTTCAAAATCATTAGCCATCAGGGAAATTCAAATCAAAACCACACTGAGATACCACCTTACGCCAGTTAGAATGGCAAAAATAGACAAGGCAAGAAACAACAATTGTTGGAGAGGATGTGGAGAAAGGGGATCCCTCCTACATTGTTGGTGGGAATGCAAGTTGGTACAGCCACTCTGGAAAACAATGTGGAGGTCTCTTAAAAAGTTAAAAATTGGGCTACCCTATGATCCTACAATTGCACTACTGGGTGTTTACCCCAAAGATACAGACGTAGTGAAGAGAAGGGCCATATGCACCCCAATGTTCATAGCAGCAATGTCCACAATAGCTAAATCGTGGAAGGAGCCAAGATGCCCTTCAACAGATGACTGGATTAAGAAGTTGTGGTCCATATATACAATGGAATATTACTCAGCTATCAGATAGAACGAGTTCTCAACATTTGCTGCAACATGGACGGCACTGGAGGAGATAATGCTAAGTGAAATAAGTCAAGCAGAGAAAGACAACTATCATATGATTTCTCTCATCTATGGAACATAAGAACTAGGAAGATCGGTAGGGGAAGAAAGGGATAAATACAGGGGGGGTAATCAGAAGGGGGAATGAAGCATGAGAGACTATGGACTATGAGAAACAAACTGAGGGCCTCAGAGGGGAGGGTGGTGGGGGAATGGGATAGACCGGTGATGGGTAGTAAGGAGGGCACGTATTGCATGGTGCACTGGGTGTTATACGCAACTAATGAATCATCGAGCCTTACATCGGAAACCGGGGATGTACTGTATGGTGACTAACATAATAAAAAATCATTAAAAAAAAAAAAAAGAAAAAAAAGAAAATTTGTATAAGTTTATTCTATTAACAGATATAAGGAAAAATAGTATAACTATCTTCATAGATGTTGAAAATATATTTGACATAATTTAATACTCAAAAGCACTCAAAAATGAAAATAAATGGCTATTTTCTTAACCTGATGCATCTAGCAGGAAATCTATCTCAGACACATATGGTGTCCTAGGCAAGACGTAACCAGTTCTTACAGACTAGGAACAATAATTAGACAAGGGGCCTCCTTAACTTTGGTGAAACAAGATTGAAATTTGACCACTCCATAATTTTGTCTGAAATGAGACAGAAACAAGGATATTCTCCAATCACAAAAATAACTAAGCAACTCTCTCCTCTAACATATGTGATTGTTGCTTTTATTTATTTATTTTTTTTATGACATCTCTAACCTTGCTTTAATCTTTCTGCCTCTGGCTGGAATTCCAATAATCACTAAATTTCCCATACTTCTTGACAGCTTCCAATCTCTGATTCTTTCTAATTCCCAGCACAAACCCAAATCCTGTAATAATCCCCTCCCCTCTTACTGAGACCCCTCTAGTTCCTCTGTTGTTCATTTCCCTTTGGGGTGGCTAGGTAAATAAACCTAATATTTTTGACTACAGGTGTGGTTCTTCTTTTTTTTTAGATTTTATTTGAGAGAGAGGGTGACAGAGAGCATGAGCAGGGAGAGAGGCAGAGGGAGAGAGAATAGGAGAAGCAGACTCTCTGCTGAGCAGAGAGCCCGATGTGGAGCTCGATTCCAGGACCCTGGGATCATGACCTGAGCCAAAGGCAGATCTTAACCGAGTGAGCCACCCATGCACCCCTGCAGGTGTGTTTCTAGTGATTTTGGCTAAGGAGTTTTACTCTAACAATGACTTGGAATCAAGTGGCCATAAAGAGAAAGAGTGATATATTTACTTAACCGAACATTTTTGCAGGACAAAAACAGTATAAGCTCAGTCAAGAAGCAAACACAAGATATATTTGGATCTCGTTGCAGAAAATGATAATATATGAAGAACTCAAAGAAATAAAGAAAAATTTCAATAATTTAAAGGTATATGAAGGACATAAATAGACTATTCACAGGAAAGGAAATGCAAAAGACTTTTAAACATATAAAAAGCTGGAGTGATGTCAGGAAGATGGTGGAATAAGAAGCACCTCCCTTTCCCTCTCCACGGATGCACTAAATAAACAGATGCATATGGTTCAAATCTTTCTGAGAGAAATACAGAAAAAAATTATGGCACTCCTACACATTGGGTGACAGAAAATACCCACCTACCCATCAAAATGGGTAGGAAAAGCTGAGACACACTTGTTCTGTAAACCCCACTCCTAGCACAGTGCCTTACAATTAGGAGGGAATCCCAACTTCCAACCTCTCCCTGAGGAGTGAAAGCTTGGGGTTACACATCTTTTTTTTTTTTTTTAAACTAAAACCTGAAGAATGGGGAGAAGTTAGCCAACTAAGACAGAGGGGGAAGTCATTGTGACCTTAGCAAGTGCAGCTGCTAAACTGGAAGTCTCTTCCTATAACAAGTAAACATTTTTGTTTGTTTTTAGTAATCTGTACACCCAGTGTGGGGCTTAAACTCACAACTTAGAGACCAAGAGTTACATGCTCCACCTACTGAGCTAGGTAGGTGCCCAAGGCCACACATCTAATTCCTCAACTTTCATGGCTGCCATCTAAGGGACCAGATCCCAAATCACCCAGCTCTGAGATCTGACATGGCTTGACATTTGTTTGTCCCCAGGACCACAGAAAGCAAAGATGTTTTTTATTTTATTTTTTAAATTCATTTTATTTTAGTTTTTATTTTAATTCCAGTTAGTTGACATACAGTGTTATATTAGTTTCAGGTGTCCAGTATAGTAATTCAGCAGCTGATACATCACCCAGTGCTCATCAGGACAAGTGTATACCTTAATCCCCATCACCTATTTGACCCATTCCCCCCTCCCCCCACCTCCTCTTTGGTAATCATCAGATTGTTCTCTATAATTAAGAGTCAAGGAGGTGATTTTAAACAAGCATGTAATCATTTGTTGTGGCTTTACACTCAGGCTCAGTGCAGAGGGAAAGGGGAAAAACACCCAGTTTCCATATTCTCCCTGTAATAGGTTAGACTGAATGCTTTCCCAACTGCTGCCTGAGAGTTTTGCTTCCACTTAGTCTGAATTTGGGAGCTTACAGCACAGGAAATTAGTAGTCTTTCAGGAGTCTGAATGAGCATGCAGGAATTTCCTGTGCCTTCTCTCTATGGCTTCCTCTAATGATAAAATCAAGTTTCTAGCTTCTCTGTGAAAGGAGTTTGTCCACATATCTAGCACCCCAACTTTCACAGCTGCCACCTGTGGGACTGGCTTCTAAATCATCTAACTCTGGGAGCTAATGGTCTTCAGCATTTGCTAGTCCCCCAGGACCACAGAGAACAAAGAGGTGGCTTTAAATAGGCACACAGGCCCTCCCAGCAGCTATTCCCCCTGGCTAGGGACAGAGAGAGCAGGCAAAAGCACCCAGTTACTAGTTTCTTCCTAAAAGGGGTTAGATTGTGCATCTAACATTCCAACTTCCCCAGCAACTGCCTTAAGGTTAGGATTCTAATTATCTTGCATCTAGGAGCTGAGGGGGCAGGTACTTTGTAGTACTCCAAGAGCCTGAATAGGTGTGTGCACCTTTCCTCTGCCTTCAGAGCACTGATGAAACTTGGCACTACCTAATCTCCCAGGGCACTAAGAACAAAGATGGCAGTTTGGACAAGCACAAAGGTTGGAGAGGCAACCATATCTCTAGCTGCACTGATTGGCAAGGTTTATCTCCTACTAGCTTCCACAAGCCCAGTCTGTTAAGACTAGGAAAGATAGGTGTTTTATGTAATATGTAGAAAACAATTTGAAGAGCCAAGGAAACTGAAGAATAAGAAATAAAGGAACAAACAAAGAACTAGATGTATCTCCAGAAACTGACCCTAATGGGATGGAGAGAAATGACCTACCTGACAGACAATTCAAAGTAATGGTAAAAAAGATGCTCACTGAGGTCAAGAGAGCAATGCATTAACAAAGTGAGAATTTCAACAAAGAGAGAAAATATTAAAAAGTATGAAACATAAATCATAGAGGTGAAGAATCAGATAACTGAACTGAAAATTCAATAGCAGAGATCAACATCAGACCAAATGAGGTGCAAGAAAGGATCAGTGAACTCAAAGATAAGCCAGTGGAAATCATCCAAAGAAGAAAAAAGAACGAAAAAAAGGGATGATAATTAAAGGGATTTATGGGATACCACCAAGTGTACCAATATTTGCACTATGGGAGTCCCAGAAAACAGAGAGAGAAGGGGCAGAAAGTTTATTCAAGGAAATAATGGCCAGCCTTTCCATGAGAGCCAGAGAGGAGATACTGCCATAACTTAAAGGAAAACTTTCATAATGTCTGGAGCCCTTGATGTCCTGCAAATGAAGGAGGATGTAGCACCAACCTTGACTTCCAAATGGAGCAGAACATCTACAAAAGGAAAAGTGATAGCATATATATCATAAATCTGAAGAGAACCTGAGAAGTTCCTAATGATAGCTGATGCCATTGCTGTCACTGAAAACTTGGTCAATGTCAGTGTCTTACCCTCTAGGAATACTGGCCAGCAAGCTGTGCTGAAGTTTGCTTCTGTCACTGAGAACTTTTCCCCTAAGGTCAGGAACACGACAGGGATGTCCACTCTCACCACTGCTGTTCAACATAGTACCAGGAGTCCTAGCCTTAGCAACCAGACAACAAAAAGAAATAAAAGGCACCCAAACTGGCAAAGAAGAAGGCAAACTCTCACTCTTCGAAGATAGCATGATACTCCATGTGGAAAACCCAAAACATTCCACTCAAAAATTGCTAGATCTCATACAGGAATTCAGCAACATGGCAGGATGTAAAATAAATGCCCAGAAATCTGTTTCATTTCTATACATTAACAATGTAACTGAAGAAAGAGAAATTAAGGAATTGATCCCATTTACAATTGTACCAAAACCCATAAGATACCTAGGAATAACCTAACCAAAGAAGTAAAGGATCTGCACTCTGAAAACTATAGAACACTTATGAAAGAAGTGGAGGAAGACACAAAGAAAAGGAAAAACATTCCATGCTCATGGATTGGAAGAACAAATATTGTTAAAATGTCTATGCTACCCAAAGCAATCTATACTTTCTTTTTTTTTTTTTTTAAAGATTTTATTTTATTTGACAGAGAGAGACAGCCAGCGAGAGAGGGAACACAAGCAGGGGGAGTGGGAGAGGAAGAAGCAGGCTCCCAGCAGAGGAGCCCGATGTGGGGCTCGATCCCAGATTGCCGGGATCACGCCCTGAGCCGAAGGCAGATGCTCAACCGCTGTGCCACCCAGGCGCCCCAAAGCAATCTATACTTTCAATGCAAATGCTGAAGACCATTAGCTTCTAGAGTTAGGGAGTTCCTATCAAAATACAATCAAGATTTTTCACAGAGCTGGAACAAACAACCCTAAAATTCATATGGAAGCAGAAAAGACCCTGAATAGCCAAAGGAATGTTGAAAAAGAAAATCAAAGCTGGAGGCATTATAATTCTGGACTTCAAGCTGTATTACAAAACTGTACTCATCAAGATAGTATGGTACTGGCACAAAAACAGACACATAGATCAATGGAACAGAATAGAGAACCCAAAAATGGACCCTCAACTCTCTGGTTAACTAATTTTTGACAAAGCAGGAAAAAATATCCAATGGAAAAAAGATAGCCTCTTCAATAAATGGTGCTGGGCAAATAGGACAGCCACATGTAGAAGAATGAAACTGGACCACTTTCTTATACCATACACTAAAATAAACTCAAAATGGATGAAAGACCTCAGTATGAGACAGGAATCCATCAAAATCCTAGAGGAAGAACACAGGCAGCAACCTCTTTGACTTCAGTCACAGCAAATTCTTGCTAGACACGTCTTCAAATGCAAGGGAAACAAAAGCAAAAATGAAATTTTGGGACTTTATCAGGTTATAAAGCTTTTGCACAGCAAAAGAAATAGTCAACAAAACTAAAAGGCAACCTATGGAACAGGAGAAGATATTTGCAAATGTCTTATCAGATAAAGGGCTAGTATCCAAAATCTATAAAGAACTTATCAAACTCAACACCCAAAAAAACCCAAAATCCAGTCAAGAAATGAGAAGACATGAATAGACATTTTTCCAAAGAAAACATACAAATGGCTAACAGACAGATGAAAAAATGCTATACTTCACTCCACAATAGGAAAATACAAATCAAAGCCACAATGAGATACCACCTCACACCAGTCACAATGGCTAAAATTAACAACTCAGGCAACAACAGATGTTGGCAAGGATATGGAAAAAGGGGAACCCTCTTACATGGTTGGTGGGAATGGAAGCTGGTGCAGCCAGTCTGGAAAACAGTATGGAGGTTCCTCAAAAAAGTTTAAAAAAGAGCTACCCTACAACCCAGCAATTGCACTATTTATCCAAAGGATACAAACATAGTGATTTGAAGGGGCACCTGCAGCCCAATTTTTATAGCAGCAATGTCCACAATAGCTTATCTATGAAAGAGCCCAGATGTTCATTGACAGATGAATGGGTAAAGAAGATATGATGTGTGTATACACACACACACACAGACATACAATGGAATATTACTCAGCCATCAAAAAGAATGAAATCTTGCCATTTGCAATGACGTGGATGGAACTAGAGTGTATTATGCTAAGTGAAATAAGTCAGTCAGAGAAAGACAAATATGATTTCACTCTTATGTGGAATTTAAGAGACAAAATGGATGAACATAGGGGAAGGGAAGGAAAGATAAAATAAGATAAAAACAGAGTGGGAGACAAACCATAAGAGACTCTTAACTATAGGAAACATTAACTGAGGGTTGCTGGATGGGAGGTGGGTGGAGGGATGGGGTAACTGGGTGATGGGCATTAAGCAGGACACTTCATGGAATGAGCGCTGGGTGTTATATGCAACTGATGAACACTAAATTTTATGTCTCAAACTAATAGTACACTATATGTTAATTAAACTGAATTTAAATAAGAAAAAGAAAGTTAACAGTTCTTTTTTTAAAAAGATTTATTTATTTATGTGTGTGTGTGTGTGTGTGTGTGTGTGAGAGAGAGAGAGAGAGAGAGAAAGAGAGAGAGAGAACATGGGGGGAAGGGCAGAGGGAGAGAATCTCCAAGCATACTCCCCGTTGACTGGGGAGCCCCACATAGGACTCCATCTCACAATCCATGAGATCATGACCTGAGCTGAAGCCAAGAATTAGATGCTGAACTGACTGAACCACCCAGGCACCCTGAAATTTAAGAGTTCTGTGCAAGTTGTCACAGAGAAAATAGCAATAGAAGTTACACACATTAAGAGAAAGGAGTCAGAGCCTATCAATGCATAACAACAACAACAACAACAACAACAACAACAAAACACTTTGGAAAACAGCAAGAGAAGAAAAGAGGGACAAAATAACTACAAAACCGACAGATAAGTTTACAAAGTGGCAATAGTAAATCATCTAACAATAATCATTTTAAATGTAAATGGACCAAGTCCCCAGTAAAAAGACAGAGTAGTTGAATGCATAAACAACCAGAATCCAACTGTTGTTATCCACAATAAACTCATATTAGATTCAAAGACATACATAGGCTGGATGTGAAGAGATGAAAAAAGATATTCCATGCAAATGGTAACCAAAATATAGCAGGAATGATAATACTAATCAGACAAAGTAAACTCTAAAGCTAAAGCATTGGGTGTTATATGCAACTAATGAATCACTGAACACTACATCAAAAACTAATGATGTACTATATGTTGGCTAACTGAACATAATAAAAAAAACTACATCAAAAACTAATGAAGTACTGTATGGTGACTAACGTAACAGTAAAAAAAAGAATAGTTTCATGAAAAAAAATCTTTTTTTTAAAGATTTTTAAAATTTATTTATTAGAGAGAGACAGCCAGCGAGAGAGGGAGCACAGGCAGGGGGACTGGGAGAGGAAGAAGCAGGCTCCCAGTGGAGGAGCCTGATGTGGGGCTCGATTCCAGAACTCCAGGATCACGCCCTGAGCCGAAGGCAGACGCTTAACGACTGAGCCACCCAGGCGCCCCTCATGAAAAAAATCTTTAAAAAAATAAAGCAAAAACTATCTCTAGAGACATGGAAGGTCATTACATAATGGAAAAAGGGTCAAATCAACAGGAATATATAACAATTGTAAATATACATGCACCCAACATCAGAATACCTAGGTATTAAAACAAATTTTAACAGGTCCAAAGGAAGAATTGACAGCAATAGAATAATAGTAAGAGATTTCAATACCCCACCTTTAATACCGGATAGAACTTATAGACAGAAAATCAACAAAGAAACAGTAGACTTGAACAACATTATAGACCAAATGGACCTAACAGACACATACAGAACTTTCCACTCAACAGCAGAAGAACATACATTCTTGTTATGTGCACATAGAATATTCTTTTTTTTTTTTTAAAGATTTTATTTATTTATTCGACAGAGATAGAGACAGCCAGCGAAAGAGGGAACACAAGCAGGGGCAGTGGGAGAGGAAGAAGCAGGCTCCCAGAGGAGGAGCCTGATGTGGGGCTCGATCCCAGAACGCTGGGATCATGCCGAGCTGAAGGCAGACACTTAACCGCTGTGCCACCCAGGCGCCCCACAAGAATATTCTCCAGGATAGATCCACATATTAGGTCACAAAAAAAGTCTTAATAAATTTGAGAAGATTGAAATCATACCATGTATCTTTTCTGACCATATGGAATTAAACTAGAAATCTGTAACAACAACAAAACAGGAAAATTCACAAACATGTGGTAACTAAACAACACACTCATGAATGATCACTGGGTGAAAGATAAAATGAAAAGGGAATTTAAAATATATCTTGAGACTAAGGAAAATTAAAAACAACTCACCAAAACTTATAGGATACAGCAAAGCATTACTAAGAAAAACATTAAAGTAATGAACACCTATATTTAAAAAGAAAAGAGATCACAAATAAACACCCTAACTTTATACCTGAAGGAATTAGAAAAAGAAATGAAACCTAAAGTTAGCAGAAGTAAAAAATAATAAAGATCTGGAGAAATGAAAAACAATAGAAAAAATCAATAAAACTAAAAGTTAGTTTCGAAACAATAAACAAAATCAGTAAGACTAAGAAAAAAGAGAAAAGACACATAAATAAAATCAGAAATGAAAGCAGAGATATTAGAAAGGGTACTTCGGATACAACAATGATCATAAGGGACTATCAGGACCAAATATATGTGTACAAATTGGATAACCTAGAAAAAAGGATAGATTCCTAGGAAAATACACTTGCCAAGACTGAATTAAGAAGAAATAGAAAGCCCAAACAGACCTAATAAATAAGGGGATTAAAATAGTAATCAAAATCTTCCCAATGAAGAAAAGCCCAGGACTTGATGGCTTCATGGCTGAATTCTAACAAACATTCAAAGAGTTAGTACTAATGATTCCTAAATTTCTCTAAAAAATTCAAGAGGAAGGAACACTTTGAAACCCATTTTAATGAGGCCAGCCTCACCCTGAGACCAAAGCCACAAAAAAACACTAAAAGAAAAAAAAATAAGGAACTATAGGCCAATATCTCTGATAAACATAGATGCAAATCCTCAATAAAACGCCAGCAAATCAAATTCAACATCACATCAAAAAGATTATATATTTTGAGCAAATGAGATTTTTTTGCTGGGATGCAAGGCTGATTTATTTTTTTATTTTTAAAAATATTTTTAAAATTTACTAAACAGACACACAGAAAAACGGAACAGAATAGAGAACCCAGAAATGGACCCTCGGCTCTTTGGGCAACTAATCTTTGACAAAGCAGGAAAAAACATCCAGTGGAAAAAAGACAGTCTCTTCAATAAATGGTGCTGGGAAAATTGGACAGCTACATGCAAAAGAATGAAATTTGACCACTCTATCACACCATACACAAAGATAAACTCCAAATGGATGAAAGACCTCGATGTGAGACAGGAATCCATCAAAATCCTGGAGGACAACATAGGCAGCAACCTCTACGACATCGGCCAAAGCAACCTTTTTCATGACACCTCTCCAAAGGCAAGAGAAACAAAAGATAAAATGAACTTGTGGGACTTCATCAAGATAAAAAGCTTCTTCACAGCCAAGGAAACAGTAAAAAACAAAGAGGCAGCCCATGGAATGGGAGAAGATATTTGCAAATGACACTACAGATAAAAGACTAGTATCCAAGATCTACAAAGAACTTCTCAAACTCAATACATGGGAACAAATAATTAAATCAAAAAAATGGGCAGAAGATATGAACAGACACTTTTCCAATGAAGACATACAAATGGCTAACAGACACATGAAAAAAATGTTCAAAATCATTAGCCATCAGGGAAATTCAAATCAAAACCACCTTGAGATACCACCTTACGCCAGTTAGAATGGCAAAAATAGACAAGGCAAGAAACAACAAATGTTGGAGAGGATGTGGAGAAAGGGGATCCCTCTTAGACTGTTGGTGGGAATTCAAGTTGGTACAGCCACTTTGGAAATCAGTGTGGAGGTCCCTTATAAAGTTAAAAATTGAGCTATCCTGTGATCCAGCAATTGCACTACTGGGTATTTACCTCAAAGACACAGAAGTAGTGAAGAGAAGGGCCATATGCACCCCAATGTTCATAGCAGCATTGTCCACAATAGCTAAATTGTGGAAGGAGCTGAGATGCCCTTCAACAGATGAAAGGATAAAGAAGATGTGATACATATACACAGTGGAATATTACTCAGCCATCAGAAAGGATGAATATCCACCATTTGCATCAACATGGATGGAACTGGAGGGTAGGAAAGCTACTCTCCTAGCAAATGAATGGATAAAGAAGATGTGGTATATATAAATATATACAATGGAATATTACGCAGCCATCCAAAAAAATGAAATCTTGCCATTTGCAATGATATGGATGGAACTAGAGGGTATTATGCTAAGCTAAATAAGTCAATCAGAGAAAGACAATTACCATATGATCTCACTGATACGTGGAATTTAAGAAACAAAACAGAGGACCATAGGGGAAGAGAGGAAAAAAATAAAACAAGACAAAACCAGAGAGGGAGACAAGCCATAAGAGACTCTTAATCATAGGAAACACACTGAGGGTTGCTGGAGGAGAGGAGGATGGAGGGATGGAGTAACTGGGTGATGGACATTAAGGAGGGCATGTGATGTAATGAACGCTGGGTATAATATAAGACTGATGATCATAGACTTGTACCTCTGAAACCAATACATTGTATGTTAATTAAATTTTAATTTAAAAAATATTTTTATAATAATTTTTTATTATGTTATGTTAGTCACCATACAGTATATCCTTAGTTTTTGATGTAATGTTCCATGATTCATTATTTGCGTATAACACCCAGTGCACCATGCAATACGTGCCCTCCTTAATACCCATCACCGGCCTATCCCACTCTCCCACCACCCTCCCCTCTAAAGCCCTCAGTTTGTTTCCCAGAGTCCATGGTCTCTCATGGTTCATTCCCCCTTCTGTTTGCCCCCCCTTCATTCTTCTCTTCCTTCTCCTACCGATCTTCCTACTTCTTATGTTCCTCAGAGCTGTTGCTATATATTTTAAACTTCTTACTGCTTTGCCCCCCCATTTATATAAACATGCTCTAGTTGCTAGTTACTAGAAATTATGATTCTTTGTTATTTCCTAAAAGTCTGGGTGTAACTCTTTTTCCTCTTTTGTCTGACAGCTGCCTTTCTTCTATGTTTTATCTACATTCATTATTTCCCTATCCTTACCTGTGTGTCAACCCACTGCTTCAGGTTTCAGTGATGTCCAATGTATACTATTCAGGTCTATCTTGCCTGCCATTTCTGTTTCAGTTCTTTTTTTTTTTTTTTAAGATTTTATTTATTTATTTGACAGAAATAGAGGCAGCGAGAGAGGGAACAAAAGCGGGGGAGTGGGAGAGGGAGAAGCAGGCTTCCCGCAGAGCAGGGAGCCCGATGATGCGTGGCTCGATCCCAGAACGCTGGGATCATGACCTGAGCCGAAGGCAGACGCTTAATGACTGAGCCATCCAGGCGCCCGTTTCATTTCCTTCTTGACATTTTCTTTTCACGTATATTGTGCAATAAAACTTTATCCAGATTTTCCTCCTATCTCACAAATCCTGCCCAATATTTTCTTCAGTTATTCTTTCTCTATACATTTTAGAAATGATGGTAGTCCTCAGGATTCAACCCCTATCTCTCTTCTCATTATTATACATACTCCCTATAGATTAACTTATCTATCCAGTGCAAATTTCACTTGTATTTCGATGAAACCCAAACTTATATCTCTATATCAATACACAGATTCCAACTGCCTGTGGGCTGTTCTCTCATTTGGATGTGTCACAGGTATATTACACTCAACGTATCCTCTTTCAAACACACTCAATTCCTGTGTTACTATATTGGTAAGTGGAACTTTCACCTATTCACTGGCTCATGATAGAAACCTGGGCCATATTTTAAGATCATTTGTTTTCCTTATAACCCACATCCAAACAGAGTCCAAACCCTGTCAATTTGACTTTCTTAATATCTCTCACAACTACTTTTTCTAGTAATTGTTTCATACCAAAATCTTAACTCTGTCATAGCAGTTTAAGTGAAATAACTGCTCTTCCTGTTTCTAGTTTGGCCCATTAAAGATACTCCTACTTTGTTTCAAACAGAAAGAATATTTGCCTTTTCCCAAACTCAATATGTTATCATGTCTATTGCTGTCCCCGGATTCTGTCACTTTTGAGAAAAGAATATGTATATATATATGCTTTCAGCTTCCCTTTCATGTCCCCCACTCACTTGCCCAGTTGCCTCCTCCCTTAGGATACCAACTCAGTGATTGGTAACAGAAATACCTTTCTGATTTTTTTGGTAATGTTAAAGCCATCAATCAACACAGCTCCAGACGTTGTGGTCTCCTCTCCAGTCAATATTTTGAATGTAGTGGTTTTCCCAGCTCCATTTAATCCAAGTAATCCAAAGCACTCAGATTTCTGGACTACAAGAGAGATATTTCTTATGGCCTTTACAACTGGACACTTATAGTAAACCTGAAAAAATAAGAAAAAAAAACAACAACCCCACAGTGTACTGGAGCAATGATTATGGGTCCACTACAACCATAACCTCAAACCCCTGTAGACTGGTACCTGTGACAGTTTCACTCTTCCACTCTCAATCTTCTATTTTACCAGATACATACAGATCCCATGGAACTCCAATAGATTAGTAATACTACCAATAAATTCTTGCCAGGGATGGTGGGCTACAGTTCAGGGCAATGTTGATTATTGAATGACGTTACCTTTGTAAGTTCTTTCAGAACCACTGGAGTATTCCTTAGCTTGGGAGGCAGTGTCAGGGCTATGTTTTCTTCATTTTTTACATCGTCATCCTCATAGTCCTTGATTGCTTGACAGGACACTGTAGACTATATTTTTAAGACAAGAATCACAGATAAGAATACACTCTAGATATCTGGTTTAAACTGAGTGACCTTCTGAATGCTGACTCTAGGAAGTAATATCAAAGATGTCAGAAAATGTTTGCATAATTTCCAAGAGCCTTCCTAGCAATTTCCTGAACTCTCATGCACAAGTTTATTCTTGACTTGCTTAGATTTGGAAATTATAGTCAAGAGCGAGTTTTTCTACACCTGTGAGTAAGCAGTATGTTCTTGCCAATAACATGGGCATTTCATGGAAAACAAAAGCCCACTGGTACTATTAATTGTTGTCCAGCGTGATTTGTTACAAATAAAATATGTTGAAGACACCATGAGATCCAAGTTAAGAAAAAAGAATGATTCTTTCTTTTTTTGAAGGAAATATGATCTATAAGTGAAGTTAGTGTTTGAAGAATAAATAAGGATTTATTGAAAGAGTGACAGTAGGGTGGGGAAGGAAGAAGGCTGCCATCAGCAGTGGGAGCTCAGTGAGAGATATGTAGCAATGAACCAACAGGACATGCTTTGTGAATAGTAATTTGTAGTGTTTGAGCACAACTTTGTTTTTTTGAATTGTCTATTTTTGCATCAAGTGTTCATTTATTCATACTTCATTAAGGAGAAATGGAGCAGGAGAATATATTTAGCTCAGTAAACATGCTAGTTAGAAGAGTGAGAAGAGAGCTGCTTTGTTTTTTTCTTTTCCAGTCTAAAACTGGATGTATAGGAGCAGTAATAGTGAACATCCTTGCCCTGCTTTCGATCTTAGGGGGAAAACATTCACTCTTTCATCATTATGTTTGCTGTAGACAATATAAGTGGATGCCACTTATCAGGTTGAAATGTTTCCTTTCTTTCCTTGGTTAGCAGTTTTTTGAAAAATCACAAATGGATGTTGAATGTTGTCAAATGCTTTTTGTGCAATAATTGGTATGAATATGTGGTTTTTCTTCTTAAGACTATTAACCTTGTGGGTAATATTAATTTTCAAATATTAAATCAGCTTTACATTCATGGAATAAACCTCACTTGTTCATGGTGTATTATTCCTCCCATATATTCTTGGGTTTTATTATGAATATTTTTTTGAGAATTTGTGTGTCTGTGTTCTTGAGAGATATTGGTTTCTTACAATTTCTCCATTTTGGTATTAGGATAATGATGGTTTCACAAAATGAATTGGAAAATGTTCTCACTCCTACTTTTTGGAAGAAATAATGCAGAATTGATGCTATTTCTTTAATTTTTTGGTAGAATTCATAAGTGTATTTTTATACAGGCTTAGTATTTTATTTTTTGGAGGTTTTACACTATGCATATAATGTCTTTAATTGAAATAAAACTAGTTTCTTTATTGTTGAGTGAGTTTTGATAGTGTGTGTCTTTCTAGGAATTGTTCTATTTCATCTAAGGTGACAAATTTATGAGATAGACTGGATTTTAATTTCTGTGGTATCCATAGTAATATCCCTTCATTTGCCCTCATATTGGTAATATGTTTCTATTTCATGGTTACTCTGGCTATAGGTTATCAATTATAATCATTTTTTTAATATTAGTTTTTGGTTGAATTAATTTTTCTCAATTGCTTTTCTGTTTTCAGTTTTCTTTCTTTCTTTTTTTTTTTTTTTAAAGATTTTTTATTTATTTGACAGAGATAGACAGCCAGCGAGAGGGAACACAAGCAGGGGGAGTGGGAAAGGAAGAAGCAGGCTCCCAGCAGAGGAATCCGATGTGGGACTCGATCCCGGAACGCCGGGATCACGCCCTGAGCCGAAGGCAGACGCCTAATGACTGTGCTACCCAGGAGCCCCCTCAGTTTTATTTCTTTTATTTCATCTACTTTTGCCTGCTCTGAGTGTATCTTGCTTCTTTTCCTAATTTATTAAGGTGGAAGTTTCAATTACAAACCTGGGACTTCTTCTTCTTCTTTTTTTTTTTTTTTTAGTTTCAGAGGTAGAATTTAGTGATTCATCAGTTGCATATAACACCCAGTGCTCATGGGTGTTATACGCAACTGATGAATCATCAAACTTTATATCGGAAACCGGGGATGTACTGTATGGTGACTAACATAATAAAAAATCATTTAAAAAAAAAGAAAATCATAAAGAAGAGAAAAAAAATAACACCCAGTGCTCATTACATCAAGTGCCCTCCTTAATGCCCATCACCCAATTATCCCTTCCCCCCAACCACTTCCCCTCGAACAATCCTCAGTTTATTTCCTAGAGTTCAGCATTTCTTATGGTTTGACTCCCTCTCAGAATGGCTAAAATTAACAACTTGGAAACAATAGATGTTGGCGAGGATGCAGAGAAAGGGGAAACCCTCTTACACTGTTGGGAGGAATGCAAACTGTTGTAGCCAGTCTGGAAGACAGTATGGAGCTTCCTCAAAAATTTAAAAATAGAGCTACCCTATGACCCAGCAATTGCACTGCTAGGTATTTATCCAAAGGATACAAAGAGTGATTTGAAGGGGCACCTGCACCCCAATGTTTATAGCAGCAATGTCCACAATAGTCAAAATACGGAAGGAGCCCAGATGTCCATCGGCAGATGAATGGATAAAGATGTGGTATATATATATATACAATGGAATATTAGTCAGCCATTAAAAAGATGAAGTCTTGCCATTTGCAACGATGTGGAAAGAACCAGAAGGTATTATGCTAAGTGAAATAAGTCAATCAGGAAGGCAAATACCATATGATTTCACTTGCATGTGGAATTTAAGAAACAAAACAGATGAACATAGGGAAAGGAAAGGAAAAATAAAATAAGTTGGGACCTTTTTTCATTAATAATATAAGCATTTACTACTTTAAATTTCCATTAAAACACTGCTTCAGTCACATCCCACAAATTTTGAAATGTTGTTTTAATTTTCATTCAGTTCAAAATGTTTCCTAATTTCCTCTGCAATTTCCTCTTTTGTGAATGGGTTCCAGAGATGTGTGTTGCTTAATTTCCCAATGTTTATAGAGGCTTTCCCATTATATTTCTGTTATTCATTTATAGTCGAATTTCATGATCATCAAAAACCACTGCATTATTTCTTTTAAAATTGTGAATGGTGTATTTTGGGTGACAGTTCCATGTGCACTACTCTTATTATGGGGTGTATTCTATAAATGTCAACTAGATCTAGTTGGTAGATAGTGTCTTACAGTTCTTCACTGATTTTCTGTCTTTGTGTTCTACTGCTTAACGAGGGAGTATTTGGTAGATTATGAAAGCTGTGAATGAGCACATGCTATTTTGCAGGGGAGACCTCCATATTTTCTTCACCTGAGAAGGGGGGGTGCCACTTCTTTAGACTCAGAGTGTTCGGGGAATCTGGGAATTTAAGATTTTTGGTCATTAACTCAGATGTCCCTATTCTATGTATCAGGGTCCCATTCTTTTCTAATAAGAGCTGTGATCTTGGCATAGCAGATCTGCCTTGGTTGAGAGTTTGACCTTCCTGGAGCTCATCAAATCTGAACACTGGAACTTGATCCCAGTCCTCACTTTTCTCTGCCCTTCCACTGAAGGAAACAAGAGCTACATTATATGTGACCAAGGAGGCTGTTTCACTTTCACACTTGGCTTTCAGTCTCCTACTAATAACTCTAGGCCTTTTATTTTATAAAGCAAGGAGCTTAGCAATAGTCTCACAATTCCATCATTCTAATGGGTGCTATCTCCCTTGATTCTTTGATATAACCATCAATCAGTGAATTCTCCTGACCTATTGTTCAATTCAGCACTTGTGAAAATTTTAACAATTAGACTACTACTTTGTGTCAGAGGAAATCTGTGTGTCCTTTGCTACCAGTAACAATGGACCTCATTGACAGCTGAGTGGGGAATGATCTAGTCCTAAAACACCATCCTATTATATACTTTCTTAGAACTCTCCTTGAACTAACTTGCACGTAGAGTTCCCTTGGGACCAAAACCTGGGTAAAGGAGAGGAAGGAATCAGGAGTAGGCAGAGGGAGAAATCAAGCTGTGACACAGGCCAAATGATATCTTCAGCTGACCCCATGGGAAGCCTTGAAGTTGTTTGAGAGGCATTGAGAACACCAAACATTTTACTCTTATATCTGTGATTGGATGCTGGCCTTCTGGGAAGAAGTGTCACCTTGTGAGACAAGAATTTTTTTGTAGATCAAGCAATCCATAAAGATAATGACAATTGAAGGTTGTCTGAAGATAGTACTTCCAAAACCTAGAGGCAACAACTTCTTCATTGCAGGGGGATCTGAGCTAAGAACCATATGATCATTTCACTGGATGCAGAAAAAGCATTTGACAAAGTACAACATTCATTCATGATAAAAGCTCTCAACAAAGTAGGATTATAGGGAACATTCCTCAACATAGTAAAGGCCATCTATGAAAAATCCACAGCCAATATCATCCTCAATGGAGTGAAACTGAGAGCTTTTCCTCTATGGTCAGGAACAAGACAGGGATGTCCACTCTCATCACTGTTATTTAACATAGTACTGGAAGTCCTAGCCATGGCAATCAGATGACGACGACAACAACAACAACAACAACAACACCAACAACAACACCAACAACATAAAAGTCATCCAAATCAGTATGGAAGAAGCCAAACAACAACAACAACAACAACAACAACAACAACAACAACATAAAAGTCATCCAAATCAACAAGGAAGAAGCCAAACAACAACAACAACAACATAAAAGGCATCCAAATCAGCAAGGAAGAAGTCAAACTTTCTTTATTTTCAGACAACATGATCCTCAATGTAGAAAACAATGTAGAAAGACTCCACCAAAAAAAAAAATTACTGGAACAAATACATGAATTCAGAAAAGTTGCAGGATACAAAACCAACATACAGAAATCTGGTGTATTTCTTTTTTTTTTTTTTAAAGATTTTATTTATTTATTTGACAGAGATAGAGACAGCCAGAGAGAGAGGGAACACAAGCTGGGGGAGTGGGAGAGGAAGAAGCAGGCTCCCATTGGAGGAGCCTGATGTGGGGCTCGATCCCAGAACGCTGGGATCACGCCCTGAGCCGAAGGCAGACGCTTAACGACTGAGCCACCCAGGCGCCCCTGGTGTATTTCTATACACTAATAATGAAGCAGTAGAAAGAGAAATTAAGGAATTGACCTCATTTACAATTGCATAAAAACCCCAAGATACTTAGGAATAAACTTAACCAACAAAGTAAAAGATCTGTACTCTGAAAACTATAAAACACTGATGAAAGAAATTGAAGATGATATAAAGAAATGGAAAGACATTCCATGATCATGGATTAGAAGAACAAATATTATTAAAATGTCCATATTACCCAAAGCAATCTACACGTTCAATGTAATCCCTATCTAAATACTAACAGCATTTTTTGCAGAGCTAAAATTTGTATGGAATCACAAAAGACCCTGAATAGCCAAAGTAGCCTTGAAAAAGCAAAGCAAAGCTGGAGCCATCATAATCCCAGACTTCAATTTCTATTACAAAGCTGTAGTAATCAAAACAGTATGGTACTAGCACAAAAACAGATACATAGATCAATGGAACAGGATACAAAACCCAGAAATGAACCCACAACTATATGGTCAATTAATCTCTGACAAAGCAGGAAAGAATATCCAATGGGAAAAAGACAGTCTCTTTGGCAAATGTTCTTGGGAAAACCGGACAGCAACATGCAGAAGAATGAAACTGGACCACTTTCTTACACCACACACAAAAATAAATTCAAAATGGATTAAAGACCTAAACGTGAGACAGGAAACCATAAAAATCCTAGGGGAGAATATCGGCAGTAACCTAGGACGTCATCAAAATAAAAAGCTTCTGCACAGTGAAGGAAACAATCAACAAAACTAAGAGCCAACCTATGGAGTGGGAGAAGATATGAAGTGAAATAAAAATGACATTTCTTTTCTTTCTTCTTCTTCTTCTTTTTTTTTTAGGGAGAAAGAGTGTGTGCGAGGAAGTGAGGGACAGAGAGAGAGATAATCTTTTAAGTTTTATTTACTTATTTTAGAGAGAGAGCATGGGCAGGGGGAGGAATAGAAGGGGAGGGAAAGGGAAGGGGAAAGAATCCCAAACAGACTCCACACTGAGTGCGAGTCTGATGCAGGGCTTGATTCCATGACCTGAGATCATGACCTGAGCCAAAACCAAGAGTCAGACATTCAACCAACTGAGCCACCAAGGTACCCCATGGAGAGAGAGAATCTAAGCACAGTCTCCATGGTTAGCATGGAGCCCGACACAGGGCTCAATTTCAGACCCTGAGGAAAAATCAAGAGTTGGATGCTTAACTGACTGAGCCACCCAGGTGCCCCACAAATGATATATCTGAAAAGGGGTTAGTATCCCAAATATATAAAGAACTTTGAAAATTCAACACCCAAAAAATGAATGATCCAATTAAAAAAATGGACAGAAAACATGAATAGACCTTTTTCCAAAGAGGACATCTAGATGGACAACAGACACATGAAAAGATGCTCAACACCACTGATTATCAGGGAAACAAAAATCAAAACTACAAGGAGATGTCATCACACCTGTCAGAATGGCTAAAATCAACCACACAAGAAACAAAAGGTATTGGTGAGGATGTGGAGAAAGGAGAACCTTCTTGCACTGCTGGTGGGAATGCAAACTGGTGCAGGCACTCTGGAAAGCAGTATCTTTTAATTCTCATAGATAATTGTGACTTCTTATCCTAATCAAAGTTCCAGGTAGTGGAAGAGGCCAGATGGTCTCAAGACGTTCTCCCTTGTGAAATAGTAAAGACATGCAGTCTCACAGAAATTTATGGCCAAGATATAGAGCCATCCCAGAACAGCACCCAGGGACAGAACTGGGATGAATGAAGTTACAAAGAGACAGATATAGTGGTTTTCTGCCTCAAGAAGTTCAAGTATAGACTGGAAGGGAATTCAGTAACTGAATGGATGGACCATTAAAATAATTTTTAAAATCCTAAGCAAAACTCCAAGATTATGTGAAATCATGAGAGCTATGTAAAGCAGTAATTAATAATCTGACTGGTAGAAGCATGAAGATTCTACTACATGGTTTTTGTTTGTTTTCTTTTTAAGGTTTATTTATTTGAGTGAGAGAGAGAGAGCAAGTGGGGAAAGGAGCAGAGGGAGAGGAGAGAGAATCTCAAGCAGACTCCCTGCTGAGTATGGAGCCTGACATGGGGCTCAATCTCCCCACAACCATGAGATCATGACCTGAACTGAAATTGAGCCAGACACTTAACTAGCTGAGCCACCCAGGTGCTTCACTACATTGTTTTTATTTTTATTTATTTATTTTTATTTTTCATTATGTTCAGTTAGCCATCATATCATAAATTTTTGTTATACTGTTCAACGATTCATTAGTTGTGTATAACACCCAGTGCTAATCCCAATATGTGCCCTCCTTAATACCCATCACTACATAGTTTTTAAAAAGTCAATTCCATAATTACAACCAAATACATCTCAAAGACAGTATGTGCACAAGGCAGTGCTTTCTATCACAGTCAATCCAACTAAAATGAGACTTATGATTCATATTAGTTCCAGTTAGATCTTGACATAATTGTGTGATATTATCTTTATCAAATAATAGAGGTAGGAATATGTAGATTCATACATTTTGGCCTAATAGTTTTCTTTGAGTCATATCTAAAGTTTATCTTAGTTACTCACCTTCCTGCCTTTTATGAATAGGTTGTGGACATTAGATAAAATTTTATGAGAGATAAAGTTTTGCAGGCTCCAGGATGTAGTCTCAAGACACAAAAGCAAAAGGAGATAAAATAAGCCCAAGACAGCCAATGCAATCAAAAATTTTGCAATCCCATGTGTTCCAAAATTATAGACATTGTTCTCAATAGCTGAGGATGATAAAAGAGAGATAGTCTTACTTTAAAAACTGTTACAAAGTCTAAGATGACACCAGAGTTAGAAATATAGTGTCAAATGAATTTTAAATTAGATTTAAGGAAGTATAGAATATGGAAAATAATTATCTTAATATTTTATTAATTTCTCTTATCTTTCTGGATATTTATGGTTTTTATAAAAGTTCTTCTGCCAGTGATTTTTTCCTCTAGTTTTTACCAGGACAATATTACCACATACTCAGTGAATTTTAAAAGATGAGCCTCCATGAACACAATGCTTAGTAATTAAAGCAAACAAAATAAAGGTATTTGTGGCATAGCTAACCATTATTTTAGTCCATGTCAAATAATTAAAGTCCTTTAGAGTGAGAAAAACCTTTATTCTATAAATAGGTAAAAGTTTTAAGTAGGAAAAGAATATAATGGCAATAATCATAAGGAAGAAAACAACAAATAGTTGAAATGTAAATGGACAATATTGCTTTTGGGCTTACTACAGAGAAAATTAGCTAATACAAACAGATAAATTCTAGATATGCAAATAGCAGACATCTCCGAGATGTGAGATAAATCACTTTTTATCAGAATTCTGTTTTCTGCTTTGTGCCAATATGCAGAAATGCAATTTGTTTTATTGTAACAAAATACACATAAAAATTTCCTTTTTAAAGTGTACAATTTGATGACACTTAATACATTCACAACGTTGTGCAACAATTACCACTACCTAGATCCATAACATTTTCATTACCCAAAAGAAAACCCAGTATCTATGAACCAGTCTTTATTAACCCCCTTCCCCTAGCCACCAGTAACCACTAATCTACTGTCTCCAAGGATTTGCCTATTTTATATAATTTTATATAAAATTATCTTATATAAATGGACATTTTATATAAATGGAATCATACAGTAAGTGGCTTTTCACTTAGCTTAATGTTTTGAAGGCTCATCCATGTTGTAACATGTGCCTGTAATTTCTCTTTATTGTTGAATATTCCATTGTATGGATATACCACATTTTGTTATCCACTTATCAGAGGATGAACATCTGGATTGCTTCCACTTTTTATGGGAAAAAACTATTATGAATAACGCTATGAGCATTTGTGTACAAGGTCTTTCTAAAATACTTCTTTTCAATTCTTTTGGATATATATTCAGGAGTGGAATTGTTGGGTCAGTAATTCTATATTTAACCTTCTGAGGAACCACCAAACTGTTTTCCGCAGCAACTGCAACAGACCTCCGACAGGAGAACATAGGCAATAACCTCTTTGACATTGGCCACAGCAACTTGTTTCAAGACATGTCTCCAAAGGCAAGGGAAACAAAAGCAAAAATGAACTTTTGGGACTTCACCAAGATAAAAAGCTTCTCCATAGCAAAGGAAACAGTCAACAAAACTAAGAGGCAACCCATGGAATGCAAGAACATATTTGCAAATGATATTACAGATAAAGGGCTGGTATCCAAGATCTATAAAGAACTCCTCAAACTCAACATCCAAAAAACTAATAACCCAGTCAAGAAATGGGCAGAAGACATGAACAGACATTTTTCCAAAGAAGACATAAAATGCTAACATGCACAAAAAAAGTGTTCAACATCACTAGCCATCAGGGAAATTCAAATCAAAACCACACTGAGATACCACCATAAGCCAGTTAGAATGGCAAAAATTAACAAAACAGGAGACCACAAATGTTGGCAAGGATGTGGAGAAAGGGGAATGCTCTTACACTGTTGTGGGAATGCAAGCTGGTACAGCCATTGTGGAAAACACTATGGAGGTTCCTCAGGACGTTAAAAATAGAACTACCCTACCACCCAGCAATTGCACTACTGGGTATTTACCCCAAAGATACAGAAGTAGTGAAGAGAAGGGCCATATGCACCCCAATGTTCATAGCAGCATTGTCCACAATAGCTAAATTGTGGAAGGAGCTGAGATGCCCTTCAACAGATGAAAGGATAAAGAAGATGTGATACATATACACAATGGAATATTACTCAGCCATCAGAAAGGATGAATATCCACCATTTGCATCAACATGGATGGAACTGGAGGGTATTATGCTAAGTGAAATAAGTCAATCAGAGAATGACAATTATCATATGGTTTCACTCATATGTGGAACATAAGGAATAGCACAGAGGACATTAGGGGAAGGAAGGGAAAATAGAAGGGGGGAGGAAATCAGAGGGGTGATGAACTATGAGAGACTATGGACTCCAGAAAACAATCTGAGGTTTCAGACGGGAGGGGGGTGGGGGGATGGGGAAGCCTGGTGATGGGTACTAAGGAGGGCACATGTTGTAATGAGCACTGGGTGTTATACAAATAATGACTCATTGAACACGACATCAAAAACGATGTACGGTATGGTGACTAACATAACATATTTAAAAAAAAAGAAACCTTGATTTTGGAAGGAAGAAGTAAGGGTATTCGCAAACAACACAATCCTCCATATGGAAAAATCTTAAGGAATCCACGAGAAACTACTAAAACTAATAAGTGAATTAATTCAGTGCACAGGATATAAGACCAAGTCATAATATTTTAGGTATACACAAAAAATCATTTGGATTTCCATATACTAACAGTGAGTAGCACAAAATAAAATTAAGAAGACAATGTCAAGGTTGCTTTGGCTATTTGGGATATTTTGTGGTTCCATACAAATTTTAGGATTATTTGTTCTAGGTTTTGTGAAAAGTGCTGGTGGTATTTTGATAGGGATTACATTAAATGTGGAGATTTATTTGGGTAGTATGGACATTTAAACAATATTTGTCCTTCTAATCCATGAGTATGGAATGTCTTTCCATTTTTTTGTGTCATCTTCAATTTCTTTCATCAGTTTTTTATAGCTTTCAGAGTACAGGTCTTTCATCTTTTTGATTAGGTTTCTTCATAGGCATCTTAATGGTTTTTTTGTGCAATTATAAATGGGATTGGTTCCTTAATTTCTCTTTCTGCTGCTTTATTATTGGTCTATAGAAATGCAACTGGTTTCTGTACATTGATTTTGTATCCTGCAACTTTTCTGAATTCATTTATCAGTTCTAGCAGTTTTTTGGTGGAGTCTTTTGGATTTTCTATATACAGTATCATGTCATCTGCAGATAGTAAAAACTTTACTTCTTCTTTGCCAATTTGGATGCTTATTATTTCTTTTTGTTGTCTGATTGCTGTGCCTAGGAATTCTAGTATTATGTTGAATAAGAGTGGACATCCTTTACAAAAAAACTGATTCAAAGGGGCTCATGCAACCAAATGTTTATAGCAGCACTATCAACAATAGCCAAGTTATGGAAAGAGTTTAAATGTCCATCAACTGATGAATGGATAAAGAAGATGTGGTTATATATATAGAATGGAATATTACTCAGCCATCATAAAGAACAAAATCTTGCCATATGAACACCATGAATGAAACTAGAGTGTATTATGCTAAATGAAATAAGCCAGTCAGAGAAAGACAAATACCACATGATTTCACTCATAAGTGGAATGTAAGAAACAAAACAGATGAACATAGGTGAAGGGAAAGAAAAATAAAATAAGAAAAACAGAGGAAGGCAAACCAAAAGAGACTCTTAATTAGAGAACAAACAGAGTTGCTGGAGGGGAGGTGGGTGGCAGCATGAGTTAAATGAGTGATGGGCATTAATGAAGGCACGTGTTGTGTTGAGCGCTGGGTGATATATGTAAGTGATGAATCACTAAATTCTACTCCTGAAACCAATATTACACTATATGTTAACTAACTTGAATTTAAATAAAATATTAGAAGAAGAAAAAGAGTGGAATTCTTGTCTTCTTCCTGACCATAGAGGAAAAGTTCTCAGTTTTTCCCCATTGAGGATGATATTAGCTGTGGGTTTTTCATATATGGACTTTATTATGTTGAGGCTTGTTCCCTGTAACTACTTTGTTAAGGGTTTTTATCAAGAATGGATGTTGTATAATGAATCATCGAGCCTTACATCGGAAACCGGGGATGCACTGTATGGTGACTAACATAATAAAATAAAAAATCATTATAAAAAAAAAAAGAATGGATGTTGTATTTTGTCAAATGCTTTTTATGCATCTAGTGAAATGATCATACGGTTCTTATCCTTTCTTTTATTAACATGGTGTATTGATGTTGATTTGCAAATATTGAACCACCCTTGCAACCCAGGAATAAATCCCACCTGATTGTGGTGAATGATTTTTTTCCCCAAGTGTTTCTTTATATTTAAATTTGGTTAATATAGAAAGTAATTGAACTACTAGGTATTTACCCAAAGGATACAAAAATAATGATTCAAAGGGATACATGCACCTGATGTACTTATACATGCAACTGATTCTATTTATATGAAATATCCAGAAATATCAAACCTATAGAGGCAAAGGATGTCTGGGCTGAATATGGTAATGAAAATTAACTGTAAACAGGCCTGAGGGATCTTTTTCAGATGGTGGAAATATTCTAACATTGGTTTGTGGTAATGGTGGTACAGATTTATAAGATTCCTAAAAATAAATTAATTAAAACTGGTGACTGTGATATGAAAATAATAACTGAACAGAGCTATTTTTAAAAAGCAGAGAGAGGAATTTATGGTCAAAATATGATGCTAACTAAAATGTGATATAGATCCCTTATTCAGGGAATGCAAGAAAATAGAATCCATTTGTTTTGTTTTTTTTTAAAGATTTTATTTTTTATTTAAGAGAGAGATAGCGAGAGAGAGAGCATGAGCAGAGGGGAGGGGGAAAAGGAGACTCCCCACTGAGCAGGGAGCCTGATGTAGGGCTCGATCCCAGGACCCTGAGATCATGACCTGAGCCAAAGGCAGACGCTTAACTGACTGAGCCACCCAGGCACCCTGAAAATATAATCCATTTGATATTTCCATATTAATAATTATATTTCAACCTGTATTTATCTCAGCAAATATGATTACATTTTTCTTTCTGTGGCAACATATAAATTATTTGGTTCCAGAATGAATCACACACACACACACTCAGAGTAAATATGCTTGCTATTTCTCAATTTAAAAAATCAACAATTTAAAAAACCAACAATTTGAAATATGAAATATGGAAAACTTAATAGAATGCCTTTATTTTTTCCTGATTTTGATATGGCTGTGAAATGTACCTTTCTTTTTTTTATTTTAATGTTTTTTTATTATATTATGTTAGTCACCATACAGTACATCCCTGGTTTCTGATGTAAAGTTCGATGATTCATTAGTTGCGTATAACACCCAATGCACCATGCAATACGTGCCCTCCTTACTACTCATCACCAGTCTATCCCATTCCCCCACCCCCTCCCCTCTGAAGCCCTCAGTTTGTTTCTCATAGTCCATAGTCTCTCATGCTTCATTCCCCCTTCTGATTATCACCCCTTTCTTTATCCCTTGTGAATGTACCTTTCTTTACTTGTGTGACACTTAAAGCTTAGTGGCCCAGAGAACTCACCTAATGTTCAGTTTAGTAAGAAGTTCCATTTCCTCATTTATAAAACTGAGATAATAATGGCTTACTTGTAGGGTGTTGTGAGGGCTTAAAATAATGTATATAAAGCTATTTTCACATATTATGTGAGTTACTAGCAGTAACTCATTCTAAATCTGGTGGTGACTTCATGAAATTTATCTTAGATTTTATTTTGAGGCTTCCCTTTTCCCCCATGGTCTGTGAAAATAATTTTGGTACAGAAAAACTTTGGTACAGAAAAGCACTCAAAACAGCAAGCCTATCTCCACTGGAGGTAGGACAGGTTTATCTTCCACAATATAATGTTAAATATGAAAACTTGGAAAGGAATAGATTGTTTTTAAGGACCTACAGAGCCCGAGATACTCACATGTTTTATTGCACTTTGCAGGTACACTTGCAAGTTGCCTGGCACACAGCTTTTTCACCTCATAGTCATCAAAGAATTTGCTGATACACATCGCAAAGTTGTAACTAGGAAGCATGACTAAGATTCTATCTATGAGGGTTCTGATGTAGTGAGGAAAAGCAAGGCCTATGATTAAAAAGATGATCCATTAGCTTCAATTATAAGAAAATAATGAACTTCCCATAACAACAAATTTCCCCCAAATGACTAAACCATTCATCTGGTAAACCAGAGAATTACCAATCTAACAGATTATCCTTGAGAAAACACTAGTTATTAAGTCACTAAACTTCTTCACCTTGGTAGCTTGTGGCTTGGATTTGGCAATTACAGAGTTCAAGAGGAGACTTTTGCTAATGGATCCTAGGATCTGTTTTCTTCCCCCTTTATGTGCAGTCTGCTATTAAAATCCCTACCTCTTGGCTCTAGGTCTTTCTACTCTTCTCTGTTCCCCACACAGGCTACAAAATGGGAAATCATGGGATTCTGAATTCCACTTTATTGTTGGCCTCTGCATTCTGAAATTTCTTACTAGATGAATGAGGTATTTGAAATGTTTAAACAATTTTTAATCCCCAATGTTTATAGCAACATTATCAACAATAGCCAAATTATGGAAAGAGCTCAAATGTCCATCGGCTGATGGATGGATAAAGAAGATGTGGTAATATTCCATATATACATTCCATATATATGTATGTAGTAATATGGATTACTACCACAAAAAGAATGAAATCTTACCATTTGCAACAACTTGGATGGAGTTACAGAGTATTATGCTAAGTGAAATAAGTCAGAAAAAAATACCATGTGATTTTACTTGTGTGGAATTTAAGAAACTAAACAGATTAACATAAGGGGAAAAAAAGAGAGGCGAACCATAAAACAGACTCAACTATATAGAACAAATTGAGGGTTGCTGGACGGGAGGTGGGCAAGGGGGATGGGCCAAATGGGTGATAGGTATTAAGGAGGGCACTGGGTGTTGTATGAAAGTAATGAATCACTAAATTCTACACCTGAAACAAAAGGATAGAAATGCTTGCCAAAAAAACCCCCCAAAACAAAAAACAAAACAAAACAAAAAAACCCAACCCTCTCCCCCCCAAAAACCCAACAATTTTTAATCCAATGCATATTGTTGTTTTAAGAGGGAGGGCAATTCACAATTTTCATTCCTTCATCCTTCCAAACATGGAAGTCTACACTGAATTTCTCATTGCAAAATCCAATAGCCTCTCTGTCACATTTCCTCTATTATTCCTTTCAAACCAATACTCCACTCTTCTCCATTGAATTATCTATCCTGGAAAGATTATCTGTGTAAACTAAGTTAAGGGACTTCTTTGCTCCCTGGCTTCCTGGTTGGTCTAGACCCATGGGAAACCCTAGCTAGGAAGAGTGATATTTCACTACTATGCTCACATTGTGAAAAACTCTCAAGCTGTGCACTAATGGTCTCTGCATTTTACTTTATGCAAGTTATACTTCAGTAAAAGGTTAAAATAAATAATCTTGAAGAGCTCTGTGTTGATTGTCTTCTGTAGGGTGAAGATGATGGTAAGGTATGTTGCAATGGAATTTGGTTCCTTGATATCAGTGGGAATAATGGGATCCTAGAAAGGAGAAGCCAGGTGGCAGAACTTAACTATTAGAAACAAGATAGGAAACATTACTGCAACAAACAACAAGGATAAAATGGTAATCAGATTTTTTTTTTTTGAACTACGGGAATGGAATTGATTTTTTAAACTCTATCTCTTGAAGACAAATTTTATTATTTTTAAAAGATTTTATTTTTAGGGGAGGCAAGATGGCAGAATTGTCAGGGACCTCATTTCATCTGGTACATTGAACTTAGCGAGATAACTATCAAACCATTCTGAACACCCATGAATTCAGCCTGAGATGTAAGAAAATATATCTGGAACTCTACAAGTAGAAAAGTGATTGCTTTTTGCAAGGTAGGAGGTGTGGATACATGAATCTGAGGGGCGATATTGGAAGATAAACAGAGCAGGGAGGGAGTCTCCATAAGCTGGCTACCAGAGAGCGATAGAGCACCAAAGGCCAAAATCAGGACCCTTACAAATCTGCTCCAGGGAGAGACATCCCTGCCTGAAAGGGGCTCAGGAGATAAAAAGGGCAGAATCCTAGGTGGGTCCATATGGCCTCAGGATTCCAGGAGTCATAGAACTAAATGGGGAGCCTGAGCCAGGAGAGGGCACAAGCAGTGGAGTGGGGAAACTGGTTATGGTCAGTGAGCCCAGGAGGGCACTCTCAGCTTTGGTCACCATAAACCATGAGCCGGGTCAATTGGGTGACCACTCTCTGCCTGAGCACCCTGAAAAGGACTGGAATGTGCGGACCACCTGCCATCCCATGGGAGGGGCAAACAGGTGCACCCACTACTGGGTAATAGCTCTCAGGGCGGCAGCCACAGAAAGGACAGCAGGGCGCCACTCAGCCATCCCCTGGGAGCGGTGGAGCAGGTATGTGCAGGAGTCCACAACCACTGTCAGCCCCAGGGCACACAAAGGGCAAGAACATGGTTCCCTCAGACTGCTGTGGGCATGAACTGCAAGAGTCTGAGGAGTTTGGCACACACAAAAGTGAAGCCTATTTGTCCCTGAGGGTTTACTAAAGAGGGGGGACCACGAACTTTCAGCTTTGGGCTGGAGATTGGGGCATGGCCATTTTAATTCTGATCCTTTAAAGAGGCGCAGAAAGCCTTCATGGAACAAAAGCCACACAGAGGATAGCTGACACTGAGCCCAGCCCCCTGGGAAGGGGTAGTGCAACTCCACTCAGGCAAAGACACCTGAGAAGGAGCACAGCAGGCCCCTCCCCAAGAAAACCAATGGGAAGAACAGTTGCACAACTAGTTTACGGATCCCACAAGACTGTAAAACTCCAGTGCTAGGGGAAAATAGTATACAGAACTCAAAAGTTTTTTTCTCATGATTCATTTATATTTCAGTCTAAAATTTTCCATTTCTTTTTTTTCTTTTTCCCATTTCAACTAGTTTCCTATTTTATCAACTCTTTGTTTTTAAGTCGTCTTTCTTTCTTTCTTTCAAGATTTTTATTTATTTATTTGACACAGAGAGAGACAGCAAGAGAGGGAACACAAGCAGGGGGAGTGGGGGAGGGAGAAGCAGGCTTCCCACCGAGCAGGGAGACCGATGGGGGGCTTGATCCTGGGACCCTGGGATCATGACCTGAGCCAAAGGCAGATGCTTAATGACTGAGCCACCCAGGTGCCCCTTTAAGGCTCTTTTCTTTTTCTTTCTTTCTTTTCTTTTCTTTTAAGATTTTATTTATTCATTTGACACAGAGAGAGATAGCCAGCGAGAGAGGGAACACAAGCAGGGGGAGTGGGAGAGGAAGAAGCAGGCTCCCAGTGGAGGAGCCTGATGTGGGGCCCGATCCCAGAACACCAGGATCACGCCCTGAGCCGAAGGCAGACGCTTAATGACTGAGCCACCCAGGCGCCCCTTAAGTCGCTTTTCAACTTTCATTTTTTACATCTACATTTTATAGATATATGCTTCATTTTTGGCCTTTTTTTCCCTCTATTCAATTTTATTTTTGTATAAGTTTTGCTTTCCCTGCAATTTTGGGATTTAGTGTCACCTAACACACTGATCAAAATTCACTCAGGAACAAGTGGATCACCCTGCTTTGTCCACCCTGTGAGATTGTATTCTATCTCCTCTCCCCTCCCCCCCTTTTTCTTGTTTTGTTTTGTTTTCTTCTCTGTTTTGGTTTCTGACCACTTTGGATTTGTCTAGTGTGTATTTTGCTTGGGTCGTGGTTGATATTTTTGATTCTGGTCACTTGCTAACCCATTCTTCTCTGGGCAAAATGATTAGAAGGAGGAATTCACAACAAAAGAAATAACCAAAGGTAATGTTCTCTGCCAAAAATCTAATCGTTATGGATGTAAGTAAAATGTCAGAGATGAAATTCAGGATAACAATTATAAAGTTAGTAGCTGGGCTTGAAAAAAGCATAAAAGACAGTAGAGAATCTCTTAGTGCAGAAATGAGATCTAATCAGGCCGAACTTAAAAATGCTATAACTGGGATGCAGTCTAAATTGGTTGCTCTAACAGCTAGAGTGAATGAGGCAGAAGAGAAAGTGATCTAGAAGACAGGCTGATGGAAAGGAAGGACATCGAGGAAAAGAGAGAAAAACAACTAATAGCCCATAAACAAAGGATTTGAGAAATTAATGAAATGTACTAATGTCAGAATTATTGGGGGGGCAGAAGGTATATTTCAGCAAATCATAGCTGAGAACTTCCCTAATCTGGGGAAGGAAACAGGCATTCATGTCCAAGAAGTAGAGAGGACCCCTCCCAAAATCAATAAAAATAGATCAACACCCTGACATATAATAGTGAAGCTTGCAAATTTTAAAGAAAAAGAGATTCCTGAGAGCAGACCAACACAAGAGGCACCTTATCTACAGAGGGAGAAACATCAGACTAACATCAGACCTATCCACAGAAACCTGGAAAGCCAGAAAGGGCTGGCATGATATATATTCAGGGTACTAAATGAGAAGAAAATGCAGCCAAGAATACTTTATCCAGCAAGGCTGTCATTCAGAATGGAAGAAGAGATAAAGAGCTTCCAGGATAGACAGAAACTGAAAGAATATGTGACCACCAAGCCAGCCCTGCAAGAAATATTAAGGGGAATCCTGTAAGTGAAGAGGAAGCCCAAGAGTAACACAGACCAGAAAGAAACAATCTACAGAGACAAGGACTTTACAGGCAATACAATGGCATTAAATTCATATCTTTCAATAATTACTCTGAATGTGAGTGGACTAAATGCTCCAATCAAAAGACTCCTGGTGTCAGATTGGATAAAAAAGCAAGACCCATAGATATGCTGTCTGCAAGAGACTCATTTTAGACCTTAAGACACTTCCAGACTGACAGTGAGGGCATGGAGAACCATTTACCACACTAATGGACTTCAAAAGAAAGCTAGGGTAGCAATCCTCATATCAGACAAATTATATTTTAAACCAAAGACTGTAATAAGAGATGAAGAGGGGCACTATATCACACTTAAAGGGTGTATCCAACAAGAAGATCTAACAACAGTAAATATTTATGCCCCCAACATGGGAGCAGCCAATTATATAAACCAATTAATAACCAAAGTAAAGAAACACATTGATAATAATACATTAATAGTAGGAGACTTCAACACTCCACTCACAGCAATGGACAGATCATCTAAGTAGAAGATCAACAAGGAAACAAGGGCTTTGAATGACACACTGGACCAGACGGACTTCACAGATATATACAGAACACTCCATCCTAAAACAACAGAATACTCATTATTTATGAGTGCATGTGGAACTTTCTCCAGAATAGATCACATACCAGTCACAAATCAGGTTTTAACTGATACCAAAAGAATGGGATTATTACCTGAATATTTTCAGACCACAATGCTTTGAAACTGGAACTCAATCACAAGAGGAAATTTGGAAATAACTCAAATACATGGAGGCTATCCTACTAAAGAATGAATGGGTCAACCAGGGAATTAAAGAATTTAAACAATTCATGGAAACTAATGAGGATGAAAACACGTCTGTTCAAAACCTTTTGGATACAGCAAAGGTGATCCTAAGAGAGAAATATATTGCAATACAAACCTCTCAAAAACTTAGAAAAATCCCGAATACACAAGCTAAACTTACACCTAAAGGGGCTGGAGAAAAAACAAGTAAGACCTAAACCAAGTGGGAGAAGAGAAATGATAATGATAAGAGCAGAAATCAATGAAGAAAACCCAGAAGAACAGAACAGATAAATGAAACTAGAAGCTGGTTCTTTGAAAGAATTAATAAGATTGGTAAACCTCTAGCCAGACTTATCCAAAAGAAAAGAGAAAGGACCCAAATTAATAAAATCATGAATGAAAGGGGAGAGATCATGACCAACACCAAGGAAATGCAGACAATTCTAAGAACATATAATGAGCAACTATATGCCAGTAAATTAGGCAATCTGGAAGAAATGGATACATTTCTGGAAACTTACAAACTACCAAAACTGAAACAGGAAGAAACAGAAAATCTGAACAGACCAATAACCAGCAAGGAAATTGACTTAGTAATCAAAAACCTCCCAAAAAACACAAGTCTAGGGCCAGATGGCTTCCCAGGGGGAATTCTACCAAACATTTAAAGAAGAAATAATACCTATTCGACTGAAGCTGTTTCAAAAAATAGAAATGGAAGGAAAACTTCCAAACTCATTTTATGAGGCTAGCATTACTTTGATCTCAAAACCAGACAAAGACCCCATCAAAAAAGAGAATTACAGACCAATATCCCTGATGAAGATGGATGTCAAAACTCTCACCAAGATACTAACCAATAGGATCCAACACTACATTAAAAGGATAATTTTTTAAAACGTTAAAAAATAAAAAGATTATTCACCACAACCAAGTGGCATTTATTTCTGGGATGCAAGAGTGGTACAACATTCGCAAATCAATCAACATGATATAGCACATTAATAAAAGAAAAGACAAGAACCATATGATCCTCTCAACAGATGCAGAAAAAGCATTTGACAAAATACAGCATCCTTTCTTGATTAAAACTCTTCAAAGTGTAGGGATAGAGGGAACATACCCCAATATCATAAAAGCCATCTATGAAAAGCCCACAGTGAATAACATTCTCAATGGGAAAAAACTGAGGGATTTTTCCCTTAATGTTGGAACACAATGGGAATGTCCACTCTCACCACTGCTGTTCCACATAGTACTAGAAGTCCTAGCCTCAGCTACCAGACAACAAAAAGAAATAAAAGGCATTCAAATTTGCAAAGGGGAAGTCAAACTCTCACTCTTCGCAGATGACCCGATACTCCATGTGGAAAACCATAAAGACTCCACTCAAAAATTGGTAGAACTCATACAGCAATTCAGCAAGGTGGCAGGATACAAAATCAGTGCACAGAAATCAGCTGTACTTCTATACACTAACAATGTGTCTGAAGAAAGAGAAATGAAGGAATTAATTCTATTTACAATAGCACCAAAACCCATGATACCTAGGAATAAACCTAACCAAAGAGGTAGAGGATCTGTACTCTAGAAACTACAGAACACTTATGAAAGAAATGGAGGAAGACACAAGAAGATGGAAAAACATTCCATGCTCATGGATTGGAAGAATAAACTTTGTGAAAATGTCTATGCTGCCCAGAGCAATCTACACTTTCAATGCCATCCCTATCAAAATACCATTGACATTTTTCACAGAGCTGGAACAAAGAATCCTAAAATTTGTATGGAACCAGAAAAGACCCTGAGTTGCCAAGGGAATGTTGAAAAAGAAAAACAAAGCTGGGGACATCACGTTGCCTAACTTCATGCTACATTACAAAGCTGAAACTAATGATGTACTGTATTTTGGCTCATTGAATTTAAATTTAAAAAATTAAAAAATTAAAAAAATAAAAGATTTTATTTTTATTTTATTATTTAAGGGGGCGAGAGAGGGAGAGAAAGAGAGAGAGAAGCACAAGTGTGAACACGAGCTAGGGGAGGGGCAGAGGGAAAGCCAACTCTCGGCTGAGCTGGGAGCCTGACGCGGGGCTCAATCCCAGGACTCTGGGATCATGATCTGAACTGAAGGCAGATGCTTAACCAAATGAGCCACCCAGGCACCCCAACAAATTTTATTTTAATCCAAGAAGTAAACTAACAGGTCCATGAAACCACACTTGAAGAGAAGAGTCTTCATAATTAGATACTGGAATTCAGAAAACCCATAGTATCTAGGTTTCAGATAAAGCAAAATCAAGTTTGCTGCTTTAGTGTGCCCCAGGTGGAAGGAAACACTGATTCTTCTGGATTAAGATAATACACTATGTCCAGACAATATAAAGTCTCAGAAATGAATATAATAATGAAGATTAATATTACTAACTCCACTCTTACCTTCTGTTAGGAGAATCTGAGGAATTTATAGTCTGGATGCTTATAGGAAAGAAGATTCACTGAGGAAGAAGGGATGGAAAACCTGCTATGTAGAAATGACCTTCAGTTCCACCTGGTATCAGGGAAAATAAGTCAATATTGGTACAGTAGTCCAAAGGTTTAAGTTACTGGTAGAGGAAAAATTTAGAAAGGAAATACACGCAAGACAGAATGGGTAACAGATAAATAGGGCAGACCACTGGTAGAATCTATAGGTAGTATAAAAGTGATTGACAATAGTATCATTTCAGGGAATGAGCATGATGCATAACTCCTACTTGACTTTTAGCCTACTATTCAGGGGTTCACGCCTTCCCCACATGGCATAATACTACTCTCTTTGGAGAGGTATGCAAAAGAATAAAAAATCTCTTTCTTTCTTTTTTTTTGATATCAAACACAACCTATTTATTAAAGAATTAGGTTATTTTTGTATTATAACATCCAAAATTACCAAAAATAATAAAATATTTAATTTCTTAATCAACAGTGAGTTCAAGTAATAGTTGGCATGAAGTATAAAAAAAAGCAAATATTTCTATTAGAGTAATTAGCTAAATACATTTTAGAAATTAACAACAAATTTAATCACTGTGGTAAGTAGACCATAGGGAATTTTTTCCTGGGATAATTATTGTTTCAATTTTTATTTGCTTTTATCTCAGGATTTATTCTACAGTGACTTACTTTGACAAAGAGCTAGCATTATATTTAATAAGTTTGATAATGGAAAAAATAAGGCTTCTATTTTCCACATAATATTAGTACTTAAGGGAAACTGTTCAGCTTTTTCATCAAGATCTACTGAAGGCATTACCTGAGTTCCGGTAATTACCCGAGAACTTGTTCTTAGCTACAACGTTGTGGTAAGCTGTGCATTTTAAAATTAATATTTATCATTCTTAATGTCTACTTAATTAACATGGTCCAAATACTTGTTTTACTCATGAAATATTTTGCCCTGTGAAAAAGATAGTGCATTATTATGCCAATTAATTTTTTATATTCATCAAATGTTATTTTAAGCTTTGAAAGTATTAACATAGGCAAATTCATAAACCAGGTTACTGTTACTTCTATTCATTTTTTTATATAATAATATATTTTTTTTATTTTATTATGTTAGTCACCAAACAGTACATCCCTGGTTTTTGATGTAAAGTTCCATGATTCATTAGTTGCGTATAACACCCAGTGCACCATGCAATACGTGCCCTCCTTACTACCCATCACCGGCCTATCCCATTTCCCCACCCCCGCCCCTCTGAAGCCCTCAGTTTGTTTCTATGAGTCCATAGTCTCTCATGCTTCATTCCCCCTTCTGATTACCCCCCTTTCTTTATCCCTTTCTTCTCCTACTGATCTTCTTACTTTTTATGTTCCATAGATGAGTGAAACCATATGATAATTATCTTTCTCTGCTTGACTTATTTCGCTTAGCATTATCTCCTCCAGTGCCGCTCATGTTGCAGCAAATGTTGAGAAATCGTTCTTTTTGATAGCTGAGTAATATTCCATTGTATATATGGACCACATCTTCTTAATCCAGTCATCTGTTGAAGGGCATCTCGGCTCCTTCCACAATTTGGCTATTGTGGACAATGCTGCTATGAACATTGGGGTGCATATGGCCTTTCTCTTCACTACGTCTGTATCTTTGGGGTAAATACCCAGTAGTGCAATTGCTGGATCATAGGATAGCTCGATTTTTAACTTCTTAAGGGACCTCCACACTGTTTTCCAGAGTGGCTGTACCAACTTGCATTCCCAGCAACAATGTAGGAGGGATCCCCTTTCTCCACATCCTCTCCAAGAGTTGTTGTTTCTTGCCTTGTCAATAAAAAAGCTATTTCTGGTTCACACACTAAACTTCATTTTGTGGAAGGCCAAGGCATAAAGTTAGGGAATGAGTCTGGAAGCCTCTTTTGATGGGGTTCTGCCACTTAAGACAGGGTTGAATGGATGAATTCAGTCCAAAATTCATGTTCACAAGAAATTAAAAAGGGAATGTTCTAAAAACAAACAAGTCTTATTTGTAATAATCACCAGCAGAGTCTTCCCTTCTTTAAATTTCATAATCAGAGAAGGAAGATGGAGAAAACCTACTCCTGGAATCCTGCCGAAACCAGGCCTGAAAGGAATAAATTGCTTTAATGATGACTACATTTGTTACATATTTTATTATTTCCTTCTGAAGAAAATTCTCCTTAGGAGGTTCAAGATTATGTGCTTCATTAAATTAAGGAAGAGTCATACCAGAACACCTTCCTCTCTCCAGTCTCCCCACCTTGCTCCAAAGTGCTAAAGATGGTAAAAACCGAAGAACCATGTCTCAAGGTGGAGGTGTGTGGGGGTGAATCTGCACACTCGTAATCTTTTACTCTTCTAACTCTTTCTTTCATGAGGCTAGAATGATAGTGAGTCTAGATTCTTTAAAGGACTTAAATTCTCTCTTTTTCTTTCTTCCTTTCTCTTCCCTATTTCCTCTAGCCCTCCTACTCTCATTCAAACTCTATCTCTCACATACCCACTTGATAAATATTTGCTGATTTCCAAAGAGCACAGGTTTTTAGATTCCTGGAAAGTAAGTGCTTAGCAATTAATATTTTTATCCTTGAGCTCTTTCATCCTCATTTATTTAATGAATTTCCTGGAGAAAGGGAAAATGTGTGAAGTCCTTACCATAGTGTTGTCTTATGACATAAATGGTGATACTGAAAATAGTTGAAAAGTAGTTAAAGAGGGTGAGCTTGATGTAGGCAGCAGTACTACTAGAAAACAGGAAGCTTCCAAGATACATGAGGGGTACAGCAGACCAACCATACAGCATAAGGATCATCATTGTGTCCAGAAAGTTGTAATTTGCAACAAATGCATCCACTCCACAGTATTTGAACACTCCCTGAGACACAGAGTGCAGAGGTAAGTGCAAGGTGAAGGACACAGTGCGATAAGAAGTCAAGCCAGAAAACTTAGAAAACAGCAAGCCCTGCCTTCATTAGAAGATAGAACTATTCATTACTTCGATAACTTTACCCATTAAAAAAGAAAAGCCTTATCTTATGAGCCTGAAGTAAACTACTTCTTCCCTAGTACCTCTTGTACAGAAACTTCACCTTTTTTTTTAAAAGATTTTCTTTATTTATTTGAGAGACAGAGAGAGAGAGAGAGAGAGAGTACACACGAGCGAGGGTGGGGGTGTGGAGGGACAAAGGAAGAGGGAGAAGCAGGCTCTCCACTGAGCAGGGAGCCAGAGCCAGGGCTCCATCCCAGGACCTGGGGATCACAACCTGAGGTGAAGGCAGATGCTTAACTGGCCCAGGCACCCCAGAACTTTACCTCTTTTATCCATGTGCTCACCCCTTGAAACTATCTAGCTTTACCTCTCCCTCACCCTCAAATATGCATCCAAAACAAAAAAAGTTGCAAAGTTCACAAATGAGCAAAATCATTGCATTAAAAGATGTTATACCATCCTTGCTTGCTCTTTTTGGCACACCCTCAGTGCCTAAAATTGGGTGTCTGAGTAAAAACTAGTTCTGTATGGTGACTAACATAATACAATAAAAAAACATTAAAAAAAACCCTAGTTCTGTTTTGCAGACCCAACCAGCTTGGATCTGGTGTACAAAAGTGGTGGTATGGGAGTGGGGTGTGTGTGTGTTCTGGTGGTGAATAGTAACAGGAAGTCTGACTTAAGACACAATTCTAAACTGTGTGCTGATGTCCAATTTTACCAGAGGGCTCAGCACTGGGAATCAGTCATCAGTGACTTATCTATATGAGTAGTGAGGGACAAGTGACAAATGATAGCCCATATTTCTTTAGAATAGTTCTTGGGACAAGGCATAATGCTGAGCAATTGCATGGGAAGACCAAGAGAGAACTTTCAAAGAAATATGTTTTCTCCAATTGAAAAAATATGAATGAGAACATTTCCATAATGAAGTTTCCACAATATATTCTCTGGCATAATAAGCCAAAGTAGTTTCAAATTTCTTTACAAGTTTTATTTTAGGGTACAAATTATTGAATAGGAATTTCCTGTGGTTGACAAAGGACAATAAGCCTTCATGCAACATCAGTAACACTCACCAGTAGTAAGCAGCAGAGAATGGAGAAGTAGATGAGATCCCACAGAAGAGCAGCGAGCCAGTAAGTAAGTACAGAGACCCCACTCACAAACTGGATGTGCTTTGCCCTAGTAGTTCTCTCAGTCACTGTCTGAAGGCAAAAGCTACCGACCACAACAGCCATGCCAAAAGCCAAATTTATTACTATTTGTAGTCCACTTACAGGCCTACAGAGGATGAAATAAATGAAAGAAATTATGAAATATAAGTAGAAAATGATGATTTAATAGCTATTTTTAAATGCATATGGCCAGATAGCAAGGGATATATTAAGGATCAATTCCAGTAAAAGGAAAATCATACATACATTATGTTAAGACCATAAAGAGGGAGAGGTTGAGGCTGGTTGGAGACTTTGATAGAAGCACTGGGGCCAGAAAGTAACATAAAAAGAACGTTGTCTAACACTGCCAGTGATACTGCAGCTGAATGGTATGCCTCATTATTGAACAAAATAGTAAATACTGTTTTGTTTTCCTCAACCTCAATGGAAAGTGCAGTAATGGAGAAGTCACGAAATTCTTTGTTTTCGATTATATGTTTTGTTATGTCACCTAGGATAAAGAAAGAAATTGATCAGTGAGTCAACATGTAATAAATCACCTACTACTTAAGTTGGAAAGAAAAATATTTTTCCTTTTATCTCTTCCCTTTCCAGCTTCCCACAGTGTCTATTTCAAATCTTTGTTTATCCTCAAGAATTCCACTCCATCACTAATTCCTACAATAATCTCACCACGTAGTCTATAACTTGAAAAAACAGCAAATTACTAAGAATGTCTTGCTCTATTCTTGTCTAAAACAAACATGATTTATTCTTTTCTCAAAGTTATTTTGGTTATTGTAGGTCATTTGCATTTTCATACACATTTTAGAACTGACTTGCCATTTCTGCAAAAAGTCTTCTGGTATTTTGATAATAATTGCATTGAAGCAGGTGCTTATCAATGCCATATGATGGTCCAGTTTAATTGACATGACAGCCTTGAGGCTGTGAAGTGAAAGAACATAGTTGATCTGAAGTGTAATGAATAACCCAGTCATATGGTACATCATACAAATGGCTAACAGACACACAAAAAAATGTTCAAAATCATTAGCCATCAGGGAAATTCAAATCAAAACCACATTGAGATACCACCTTACGCCAGTTAGAATGGTAAAAATTGACAAGGCAGGAAACCACAAATGTTGGAGAGGATGTGGAGAAAGGGGATCCCTCCTACATTGTTGCTGGGAATGCAAGTCGGTACAGCCACATTGGAAAACAGTGTGGAGGTCCCTTAAAAAGTTAAAAAAAATAAAAAAAAAATTAAAAAGTTAAAAAAAAAGTTAAAAACACCCAGCCATTGCACTACTGGGTGTTTACCCCAAAGATACAGACGTAGTGAAGAGAAGGGCCATATGCACCCCAATGTTCATAGCAACATTGTCCACAACAGCCAAATTGTGGAAGGAGCCGAGATGCCCTTCAACAGATGACTGGATTAAGAAGCTGTGGTCCATATATACAATGGAATATTACTCAGCCATCAAAAAGAACAATTTCTCAACATTTGCTGCAACATGGACGGCACTGGAGGAGATAATGCTAAGCGAAATAAGTCAAGCAGAGAAAGACAATTATCATATGGTTTCACTCATTTATGGAACATAAGAAGCAGGAAGATTGGTAGAAGAAAGGGAAGAAGGAAGGGGTGGTAAAAAGAAGGGGGAACGAACCATGAGAGACTATGGACTCTGGGAAACAAACTGAGGGCTTTAGAGGGGAGGGGATGGGGGTTAGGGATAGGCTAGTGATGGGTATTAAGGAGGGCACGTATTGCATGGTGCACTGGGTGTTATACACAAGTAATGAATCATGGAACTTTACATCAAAAACTTGAGATGCACTGTATGGTGAATAAAAAATATTTATAATAAAAAAAGAAAAAAATGCCTAGAACCAGTAAAGTTTTCCATCTTTGCTAAAGGAATCTGTGTATAAAGGCACACTTCAAATTTAAGGCAGTTTACAAGTCAGCCTCAACTTGTACTTACTTGACCAGGTCTCAATATCCACTAGAGGTTTCTGACTGGAGTCTTCTTTCCTAGGTCATTTTTGGTCATATACACATACATACTTTCTGAGCCTTCTATATCCTCAGGAATATAAGAACATTTCAAAGTTCATTTTCGTTATCTAGCTCTCCAGGTATTCCTTCAATATTAATTTTTGGCCAGACTCTTGTTTGGCTCAACTGAAATCACAGCCTTAGCCAACTGTGATGATGTTACCAGAAGACTGCTGCTGTTTTTATTAATGCCCTGCAGATAGGGCTTTTTCCAAAAATGCTGAGCCCTGATTCAAATCCAACAGGAACAATCCCTTGGGAATGGAGTCTTTCAGGGACTTGTTATTTTAGTTAAATTGACAGTGCTCTAGAGATGGGCTTTTAACACAGCTCTAAATAGATCAGTTCTTTCAATCAACTTCAATGCCTTTTCATGGCTATCATTTCACTGAGCTGAGGGGGGAGAGTGATAGGAATAGTTCTAAGTTAAAATGCCACAGACCTTACTCTTTTTATAGAGGTTTGGTAGTTTTGTTTTGTTTTGCTTTTTTGGACTAGACACCTTTTAAATTGTTCTGTGCTCTTGGTTAATTTCCAGTGTTCTTAATTGGCTGATTTATAAAACTGTTTTTCAAGTATCCTTGTTGCTTTTGTGAGAGAAGTTCATTCCATCATACCAAAAAATTCAAATTTTCCATTCACTGGGTTTTAGGGTAATTTGCTACAAAGGAATAGATAACAAGCTACATAAAAGGGTTGCTTTTATCATTAAGAAAGATAAAGCAGAGAAAGTGTTTAGTATGGTTTTTACCAAAGGTAAGCACTGAACAAATTAAGCATAACTATTTATACTACTTTCTAAAAATTAGTTCTGAGGAGTAAATCTATTAAGTCTCTGCCACTTGTTTTTAAAAGACAAACATAGTTTTTTTGACAGCCAAGGAAACAGTCAAAAAAACTAAGAGGCAGCCCACGGAATGGGAGAAGATATTTGCAAATGACGCTACAGATAAAAGACTGGTATTCAAGACCTACAAAGAACTTCTCAAACTCAATACATGAGAAACAAATAATCAAATAAAAAAATGGGCAGAAGATATGAACAGAACTTTTCCAAAGAAGACACACAAATGGCTAACAGGCACATGAAAAAATGTTCAAAATCATTAGCCATCAGGGAAATTCAAATAAAAACCACACTAAGCTACCACCTTGCACCAGTTAGAATGGCAAAAATTGACAAGGCAGGAAACAACAAATATTGGAGAGGATGTGGAGAAAGGGGATCCCTCTTAGACTGTTGGTGGGAATGCAAGTTGGTAGAACCACTTTGGAAATCAGTGTGGAGGTCCCTTAAAAAGTAAAAAATTGAGCTACCCTATGATGCAGCAATTGCACTACTGGGTATTTACCCCAAAGATACAGACGTAGTGAAGAAAGGGCCACATGCACCCCAATGTTCATAGCAGCATTGTCCACAATAGCTAAATTGTGGAAGGAGCCGAGATGCCCTTCAACAGATGACTGGATTAAGAAGATGTGGTCCATATATACAATGGAATATTACTCAGCCATCAGAAAGAACGATTACCCAACATTTGCAGCAACATGGACAGGACTGGAGGAGCTTATGCTAAGTGAAATAAGAGAATTATCATATGGTTTCACTCATTTATGGAACATAAGAAATAGGAAGATCGGTAGGAGAAGGAAGGGAAGAATGAAGGGGGGTTAAACAGAAGGGGGAATGAACCATGAAAGACTGTGGACTCTGGGAAACAAACTGAGGGCTTCAGAGGGGAGGGTGGTGGGGGATTGGGATAGGCTGGTGATGGGTATTAAGGAGGGCACATATTGTATGGTGCACTGGGTGTTATACGCAAATAATGAATCATGGAACATTACATCAAAAACTAAGGATATACTGTATGGTGACTAACATAACATAATTTAAAAAATATTATTAAATAAAAAAAATAAAAGATGAACATAGAATGAAAGGCAAATTTCAGATCTTGGAATCTTCTGTCACTTGTCTTTAAGAGATGAACATAGTAGACTGAAGGGCAAACTTCAGATCTTGGAATCAACATTTCACTTTGAGAGCTTAGAGAAATATTTCTGTATCTTGATCAGAATAAAAATTCTGTGTTAAATTTCACAGCGATGTAGTATTTTGGCTCTTTAACTCATCCTTTCAAAGATGATGCAATTAGCTGAGAGACAACCTACAGCCAAATGTCTCCATTAGTTGTTAACTTTTGTCACCAGTTGTCTTGAAGTATACTCTTTTGTTTTTTTGTCTCTGATTTAGCTGCCTTTAAGATACTGGTAATTAGTAGGAAAAGAAAGAAATGGGTAGCTAAATAGCATAGTTAAGCCCCTTCTTTGTAAGTAATACAAATGGGTCTTCATAAAGCGGCAGTCTCTTTTTTTTCCTATGGGTCTTACCTTGCACTTCCCGAAGTTCTTGATTCTTATGTTTCAGAAAAATCTCAAGATTATTTATGAAATTCAGAGCCAAATCAGAATTCCCTGAAACTGAATAAGGCACAATTGTTCGACCATACTGACTCAAGTCCATTTCTCTCATGGGCAGGTCATACTGTGAGTATATAGTTCTTAAGAGATACGTAGTGAAAACCAAAATTACTGATATCTGTAGCAACATCAACTTCCAATTGCGCCAAGTGAATAGTGCCCTCTTTATAAACATGGAATGAAACTGCTGGCAGTAAAGTGCAAACTAAAAAGAGGAGAGAAACATAGCATTACGATGGGTGGTGACCCAAGGAGGAAATTCATAGTGAAACCCATTAATATAAATGCTCCAAATTTTTATCACACTAAATATACACACATAATACAAATATATCCTTGAGCCCAAGAAAAAATATCATAACATTCTATTTGTGTAAGGTATTAAGGTGAAAGATTAATATCTAGTTTCTGATCTAACTACATTGAAAATCTTAAGATTATTTTATTCACTAATATACTTGTCATTCTGATGAGAAAAACAAAATTATATATATTTCTTTTATTTAAACCATGATCTATTTATCAACTTTAAAGGGAAACATCCCCATAAAATTTGTATATAACTATTATGCTTTGTTAAGTTTTGATATACAAACTCTGGTTCATCATGAGAAAATACCCCTAATCTGGTCAATCAATATCTTCTGATTATAACAGCAATAATTTCCGGTCTTGTCTTAGAACTGAACAAAGGGGAAATTTATAAGAAAACAAATGAGAACTTTTCAAAGTGATTCTGAGAATTAATGGTGAAAGTAGCAGCTGTGATCTTTATCCAGAACTCACTTCTCCTGCATCAGGAAATTAATGGGGTTGTAACACACACTGGTCCATATCTGGCTGGATCTTCTATGTCTAAACTCCAAACATCTTTTAAGTTCAAATATTAAACAAGTGCACGTATTATACCCAAGCCAGACATACTAGGTTTACATTCTTAGTGAATTTGCTCACCCCAGTGTTAAATTTAATAGTAGCAATTTCATTCAATCTAGAAAAAACAGCTCTCTCATGATATCTGGGCATATTCTTATTCCACTTCATGTCTTGTCTTATTTTTTCGCCCTTCAAGGGAGGAGAGTGGGTATCCTGAATATCCATTTGGGGATCTGCCAGGTTATTGACCCTACAAACACACAAACAACAAAAAGCACAAAACATTTCATTTTGACTAAAGCCTCAATCTATTTTATTTAGGGAAAATCAAACAAGGTTCCAAATTTGGAAGACTCCTTGATCTTTCTCACTGATCGTAAGGTGTATTGTATAAAGACAACATGATAATAGTGGCTCCTAATAAATCAGAGGGTTGCTGACAATCCACAGCGAAGTTTATACCATTCTGAGAAAACATGAGAAAAAAAGTTACAATATATTGTATGTTTCATAAGCTGAACTTAAAACCTCTAGTCAAAGATAATAACTCTACTTTGGGGGGTTAAATGTTCTTTGTTTTGTAAAATGATGGGGACATTTAAATAACAGAGGTTTTTTTTTTTTTTTTTTTAAGTCCTTACATTTTCTACTATTGCCTATGTATAAAACTGGCTCTTTGTGTGTGGATACTTGAAAGAGGTGAAGAGATATACAGGAGTAATTATAATCTAAGGAGAAAAATTCTAAGAAGAAAAATGGAAGAAACAGTATGTCACAGTATATTGAGAGACGGGAAAGTTTAATTACATTGGTCAAAGGGGTAAAACCCTTAGTAGAAAATATATGATTTGAAAAGTGTACTTTTTCTTTTCTTTCCTATTTTTAAAGATTTTTATTTATTTATTTGTGTGTATGAGAGAGAGAGAGAGAGAGAGCAAGCATGAGCAGAGGGAGGGGCAGGAGGAGAAGCAGGCTCCCTGGGATCATGACCTGAGCTGAAGGCAGACACTTAACCAACTGAGCCACCCAGGTGCCCCAGGTGTATTTTTTCTAAACCACAGAATTATCAAAATCTTTTTAATACCTTCCTGTTAGCATTTGTATGAAAAAGAACATTAATAAATTCTGAACTACACAATCAAAAGCAATGTGTAGATTGTTAAGACTTCTGTACCTTAAAAAAACCATACATTAAATACATATTCAAAAACCTGCTTTAAGATATTCTTTAAGATATTCTTGTAGCATGTTTTTTGTTTGATACTAAAAGTCTGAGGACTATTTTGATTTTAAAATATAATCATTAAATATTTTTCTCTTTAATCTTTCTCAAGTTTTTTTTTTTGTCTTCATATTTTATTTATTGGTAATAAATTTCCATTAGGAAAACATCAGAGAATATAAATAAGCTCAAGGCAAAATATTCCCACTACCTAGAGACAGTACTGATATTTTCCACATACCTTTATAAAAAGGCACAAACATACATACAGTCTCTTAAAAGTGGCAAATGGATTATATTTAGACCATTTGTTTTCTTTTTATCTTCTTATTTTCCAGGTTTCCCCCCCAACTTTTTGAAGTATGATTGACAAATAAAAATTATATGTTTTAAGGTATAGAACATGTTTTGATATATGTATATATTATAAAATGATTACCATAATCAAGCAAATTAACATATCCATCACTATACATACTTACTTTTTTGTGGTAAGAACACTTGAGATTTACTCTCTCATCAAATTTCAGATTTACAATGTATTATTAAATACAGTCACCACACAGTACTTGTGGTGACCAGCAGGTCTCCAAAACCAACTCATATCTGAAAGTTTGTACCCTTCAACCAACATTTCTCACTTTCCCCACCTCCCTGCACCTAGTAACCACCATTCTATTCTTTGTTACTATGAGTTCAACTTTTTTAAGACACCACATAAAAGTGAGATCACGCAGTTTTCATTTTTCTCTGTCTGGATTATTTCACTTAGCATAATGTCCTCCAGAGAGCTCAGAAATACACACTTATCTGGTTAATTAACCTACAATAAAGGAGGCAAGAATATACAATATATTCTGTCTTTTCAATAAATGGTGTTGAGAAGACCCAACAGCTACATACAAAAGAATGCAACTGGCCCACTTTCTTATACCATACACAAAAATAAACTCAAAATGGATTAAATACCTAAATTTGAGACCTGAAACCATAAAATTCCTAAAATAAAACGGGCAGTCATCACTTGGACATTGGCCTTAGCAACATATATGTGGATATATCTCTTGAGGACAGGAAAACAAAAGCAAAAATAAGTTATTGGGACTAAACCAAAATAAAAAGCTTCTGCTCAGCAAAGGAAGCCATCAACACAACAAGAAGGCAACCTAGTGAATGGAAGGAGATATTTGCAAATGACAAATCTAATAAGTGTTTAATATTAAAAATACAGAAAGAACTTACATAACACAACATGTGCACACACACATGCGCACACACACATGCACACACACACACAATCAGATTAAAAAATAAACAGATGATAGAAGAGACAAGATGGCAGAGGAGTAGGAGACCCTGTTGCAAATGGTCCCCTGAATTTAGCTGGATATCTACCAAACCATTCTGAACACCCAGAAAATGATATCTACAAGCAGAAAAACACTACCTGTCTCAAGGTAGGAAAGGCTGAGTCATGAATCTGCGGGGAGATATTGGAAGATAATCAGAAGGGGGAGAGAGCCTGCATAAGCTGGCACCTGAAAAGTGATATAACACTGGAGTGCAAAGCGTCCTGTGCTGGGAACAGGCAAAAACTCACAGAGTGGTAGTGGCAGGGAAAGGGCTTTAGAGCAGCCCCCCAATAAGATCCAGGACATGTGGGTCCGTGCACGTGAGCCCCCATGAGCCCACAGCCACTCGCGGTTTAGAAGCACCAAGGACAGGGACACACACTGGTCCCGGGGTTAGTGTTGTGGCCGTGCACCGCGGGTGGCTGTGGTTTTCAGAGGCGCATACAGAAATGGAGACTGTGCTCTGGAGGGCTTAGTGAAGAGAAGAGACTAGGATTTCTCTGCTCTGGGACAGAGGTCTGGGTGCAGCCATTTTTGCTTTGACCCTCAAAACAGGCACAGAAAGTCGCCAGAGAACAAAACCTCAAAAAAAACCAGTTTCCGCAGAGCTTAGCCCCCTAACAGGGGGCAGGGCAACTCTGCCCAAGCAGGGTTGCCTGAGAAAGTGTAGCAGGACCCTCCCCCAGAAGACCAGCTGGAAGACCAAGAGAACAACAACCCCAAGGGTCCGCATAAAACTGTAAAATCCCAACACCAAGGGAAAGTAGTATATTGAGCTCCTGTCGTTTCCTCACTGCTTGTTTAGTTTTCAGATACAACTCTCTTTTCCTTTTTATTCTTTCTCTTACGCTTCTTCTATGTTTTTTCTTTTTACCTTTTTCTCATTTCAACCAGATGTTTAACATATCATATTTCATAGTAGCTTTTCAACTTGTACTTTTTCACACCTATATATATTTTTTATAGATATATGCTTCCATGTAGTCCTTTTTTCCCTATTCAATATTACCTTTTTATATATACAAGTTTTACTTTCCCTGTAATTTTGGGAAGTAGTATCCTCTCATAAACAGAACAAAATACACCCAGGAACAACTGAAACACCCTACTTTGTCCATGCGGAGAGATTATAGCCCCCTTCCCCTCACCCCCCTTTTATTTTTATTTATTTATTTTTAAATATTTTATTTATTTATTTTTAAAGATTTTATTTATTTATTTGACACAGAGAGAGAGAGAGCCAGCAAGAGAGGGAACACAGGCAGGGGGAGTGGGAGAGGAAGAAGCAGGCTCCCATAAGAGGAGCCTGATGTGGGGCTCGATCCCAGAATGCTGGGATCATGCTCTGAGCTGAAGGCAGACGCTTAACGACTGAGCCACCCAGGCGCCCCCCCACCCCCCTTTTAAAAAATTTTTAATTTTTTTCTAAATTTTTTAAATTTTATAAATTTTATTCTTGTGTTTCATTTTGGCTTTATGTTTTCAGCAGTGGCTTCTGACTGCTCTGGATTTTCCCAAGTGCATCTTGCTTGGGTCGTGGTTTATATTTTGGACTCAGTACATTCCCTCAAGCATCCCTCAACAGAATGACTAGGAGGAGGAACTCCAAACAAAGGAAAGAAGCAGAGACTGTGGCCTCTGCCACAGACCTAATGGATATGAACATAAGCAAGATGTCAGAGATAGACTTCAGGGTAGCAATTATTAAGTCAATAGCTAGGCTTGAGAAAATCATTAGCAACAATATAGAATCTCTGAGGGTAGAAATGAGATCTAATCAGGCTGAACTTAAAAATGCTATGAATGAGATGCAGTCCAAACTGGATACTCTAACAGCCAGGGAAAATGAGGCAGAAGAATGAATTAGTGATCTAGAAGATAAGGTGATAGAAAGGAAAGAAGCTGAGGAGGATAGGGATAAACAGCTAGAAGCCCATGAGATCAGACTTAGAGAGATTAATGACACCACGAAATGTTCCAATGTCAGAATTATTGGGATCCCTGAGGGGTGGAGAGAGAGAGAGAGAGAGAGAGAGAGTACTAAAAGGCATATTTGAGCAAATCATAGCTAGGAACATCCCTAATCTGGGGAAGGAAACAAGCATTCATGTCTAAGAGGCAGAGAGGAACCCTCCCAAGATCAATGAGAACAGACCAATGCCCTGGCATATAACAAATCTTAGAACCAAGGAAGCCAACCTGAGAGCACTAGGGGAAAAATATTTCTTACCTACGGAGGGAGGAACATCAGAATAATGTCACACCTATCCACAGAGACCTGGCAAGACAGAAAGGGCTGGCAAGACATATTCAGGGTACTAAATGAGAAGAACATGCAGCCAAGGATACTTTATCCAGGAGGGCTGTCATTCAGCATGGATGGAGAGACAAACAGCTTCCAGGACCAGTAGAAATTGAAAGAATATATGACAACCAAGTCACCCCTGTAAGAAATTTTAAGGGGGATTCTATAAAGAAGAAAGACTCCAAGAGTAACACAGACTAGAAATTAATAGAGACAATCTATAGAACAGGGACTTCACAGGCAATATGGTGGCACCAAATTAATATCTTTCAATAGTTACCCTCAATGTGAATGGCCTAAATGCTCCCATGAAATGACACAGGGTTGGAGATGGGTAAAAAGATAGGACTCATCCATATGCTGTCTACAAGAGACTCATTTTGAATCTAAAGACATCTCCAGATTGAAAGCAAAGAGATCGAGAACAATTTATTTTGCCAAAAGACCTCAAAAGAAAGCTGGGGCAGCAATTCTCATATTAGACAAATTAGATTTTAAACCAAAGACTGTAGTAAGAGATGTAGGGGGGGAGGAGTTAAGATGGCAGAGGAGTAGGGGACCCCTTTTTCAGCCAGTCCCCTGAGTCAAGTTGGATAGGTACCAGACCATTGTGAGCATCCACGGAATCAGCATGACAGGCAGGAAGATACACCTGGATCTCTACAAATGAACATCTCCAGCGATGAGTATTGAGTTACGAAGTGGGGAGCCGTGAAACCGCACACAGGTATCGGAAGATAAATGGAAGGGGGAGGGAGCCACCGCGTTTGGGCGCCGGGAAGCGGTAGCCACGTGCACGGGGGAGGGGGCGACTCGAGGACCGGCACCCGCGAGAGAGCAAACTGAGACCGTGAGCCAGGGAACGCGCATGACCAGACTGAAATGGAGCTCCGGTGTACTCACTGGAACCACACTGAGACCAGGAGCTCTGGGATCGTGTGGGGGTGGAGGCGGCTGGCGGCTGGCGGTGTTAGAAACACCAAAACAGAGATGCGCCGGCCCTGGAAGTGAGGGCTGGGACGCCGGGTGTGGGCCCACATCCCGGGACGCTGCAGGGTTGAGCAGCACCAACAGAAACAGAGTTAAAGTGGCCAGAACATCAGCGGAGAACAGTCCGCGATCCCTCTGTTCTGAGACAGAGGCTGAGATTCGGCTACTGCTGCTCTGACTCTCAGAAAAGGCACAGCAAACCACCAGGGAAAGCCGCCAGAGAACAAAAGCCTGGAAATACGGGCTCACAGTATGCCCACCCCATCCCCCCTCGCAGAGGACACGGAGACTCTACCCAAACAGGATTGCCTGAGTATTGGTGCGGCAGGCCCCTCCCCCAGAAGGCAGGCTGAAAAATCAAGAAGCCCATATCCCTAAGGTCCCTATAAAACAAGGGCGCACAGCCTGGGTCCGGTCAATAATTTGGGCTCTGGACAACCCTGCAACCTCTCCTCATCAGAATGACGAGAAGGAGAAATCCCCCCCAGCAAAGAAAAGACAATGAGTCTGTGGCCTCTGCCTCAGAACTAATGGATATGGATATGACCAAATTATCAGATGTGGAATTCAGAGTAACAATGGTAAAGATGATGTGTAGACTTGAAAAAAGTATTAACAAAAATCTTAATGAGAATATACAATCTCTAAGGGTGGAAATGAGAGCGAATCTGGCAGAAATTAAAAATTCTATGAGCCAAATGCAGTCAAAACTAGAGGCTCTGATGGCCAGGGTGAATGAGGCAGAAGAACGTATCAGCGAATTGGAGGATGGGTTAGTAGAAGAGAAAGCTAAAATAGAATCTGGACTCAAAAAAATCCACGCTTAGGAATGTAGGTTACGGGACATTACTGACTCAATGAAACATTCCAATGTCAGAATCATCGGCATTGGGGCTCCTGGGTGGCACAGCGGTAGAGCGTCTGCCTTCGGCTCGGGGCGTGGTCCCGGCGTTCTGGGATCAGGCCCCACATCAGGCTCTTCTGCTATGAGCCTGCTTCTTCCTCTCCCACTCCCCTTGCTTGTGTTCCCTCTCTCGCTGGCTGTCTCTATCTCTGTCAAATAAATAAATAAAATCTTTAAAAAAAAAAAAAAAGAATCATCGGCATTCCCGAGGGGGTGGAGAAAAACAGAGGTCTAGAAGAGATATTTGAACAAATTGTAGCTGAAAACATCCCTAATCTAGCAAGGGAAACAAACATTCGTGTCCAAGAGGCAGAGAGGACCCCTCCCAAGCTCAACCACGACAAACCTATGCCACGTCACGTCATAGTGCAATTCGCAAATATTAGATGCAAGGATACAGTATTGAAAGCGGCCAGGGAAAAGAAATTTCTCACGTACCAAGGCAAAGGTATCAGAGTTACGTCAGACCTGTCTACACAGACCTGGAATGAGAGAAAGGGTTGGGGGGGGGCATTTTAAAAGCTCTTTCAGAGAAAAACATGCAGCCAAGGATCCTTTATCCAGCAAGGCTGTCATTCAGAATTGATGTAGAAATAAAGACCTTCCAGAATCGCCAGTCATTGACCAATTTCATAACCACGAAACCAGCCCCACAGGAGATATTAAGGGGGGTTCTATGAAGGTAAAAAGGCCCCAAGAGTGATACAGAACAGAAAGTCACAATCAATAGAAACAAAGACTTTACAGGCAACATGGCATCATTAAAATCATATCTCTCAATATTCAGTCTCAATGTAAATGGCCTAAATGCTCCCATAAGATGCCAAAGGGTTGTAGATTGGATAAAAAGACATGACCCACCCATTTGCTGTCTACAAGAGACTCATTTTGAACTAAAGATACATTCAGACTGAAAGTAAAGGGATGGAATACCATCTTTCAGGTCAATGGACGTCAAAAGAAAGCTGGGGTAGCAATTCTCATATCAGACAGATTGGATTTTAAACTCAAGACTATAGTTAGAGACAAAGAAGGGCACTACGTTATTCTTAAAGGATGTATCCAACAAGTGGATATGACAATTATAAATATCTATGCCCCCACCAGGGGAGCAGCAAGATACACAAGCCAACTCTTAACCAGAATAAAGAGACATATAGATAAAAATACGTTAATAGTAGGGGACCTCAACACTCCAGTATCAGAAATAGACAGAACACCCATGCAGAAAATCGACAAAGAAACCAGGGCTTTGAATGCCATACTTGACGAGTTGGACCTCATAGATATATATAGAACACTACACCCCAGAACCAAAGATACTCATTCCATTCTAATGCCTATGGAACATTCTCAAGAATAGACCATGTTCTGGGTCACAAAACAGGTCTCAATCGATACCAAAAGACTGAAATTATTCCCTGCATATTCTCAGACCACAGCGCTTTGAAATTGGAACTCAACCACAAGGAAAAATTTGGAAGAAACTCAAACACTTGGAGACTAAGAACCATCCTGCTCAGGAATGATTCGATAAACGAGGAAATCAAAAATCAATTTAAACAATTTATGGAGACCAATGAGAATGAAAACGCAATGGTCCAAAACCTATGGGATACTGCAAAGGCAGTCCTAAGGGGAAAATACATAGCCATCCAAGCCTCACTCAAAAGAATAGAAAAATCTAAAAGGCAGATTTTATATTCTCACCTCAAGAAGCTGGAACAGCAACAGAGAGACAGGCCAAATCCACGCACGAGAAAGCAGTTGATCAAGATTAGAGCAGAGATCAATGATTTAGAAACCAGGAGTACAGTAGAGCAGATAACAGAACTAGAAGCTGGTTCTTTGAGAGAATCAATAAAATTGACAGACCACTGGCAAGACTTATCCAAAAGAATAGAGAAAGGACCCAAATTAATAAAATTATGAATGAAAAAGGAGAGGTCACAACCAACACCAATGAAATTGGAAGGATTATTAGAAACTTTTATCAACAGCTTTATGCCAATAAACTAAGCAATCTGGAAAAGATGGAGTCGTTCCTGGAAACCTATAAACTACCAAGACTGAAACAGGAAGAAATTGATTTTTTAAACAGGCCAATTAATTATGAAGAGATTGAATCAGTGATAAACAGCCTTCCAAATAACAAAACTCCAGGCCCGGAAGGTTTTCCTGGGGAATTCAACCAAACATTCAAAGAAGAAATAATACCTATTCTCCTAAAGCTATTTCAAAAAATAGAAACAGAAGGAAGCTACCAAACTCATTCTATGAGGCCAATATTACCTTGATCCCCAAACCAGGCAAAGACCCGAAAGAAAAGGAGGATTACAGACCGATTTCCCTAATGAATGTGGACACCAAAATTCTCAACAAGATCCTGGCTAATAGAATCCAACAGTACATTAAAAGGATTATCCATCATGATCAAGTGGGATTCATCCCTGGGATGCAAGGGTGGTTCAATATTTGCAAATCGATCACCGTGATACATCATATCGACAAGAAAAGACTCAGAAACCATATGATCCTCTCAATAGATGCAGAAAAAGTATTTGACAAAATACAGCATCCTTTCCTAATTAAAACCCTTCAGTGTAGGGATAGAGGGTACATTCCTCAATCTCATAAAAACCATCTGTGAAAAGCCTACAGCAAATATCATTCTCAATGGGGAAAAGCTGGAAGCCTTTCCCTTAAGATCAGGAACATGACAAGGATGCCCACTCTCGCCATTATTATTCAAAATAGTACTAGAAGTCCTTGCAACAGCAATCAGACAACAAAAAGGGATCAAAGGTATCCAAATCGACAAAGAAGAAGTCAAGATGTCTCTCTTTGCAGATGACATGATACTCTATATGGAAAACCCAAAAGAATGCACTCCCAAACTATTAGAAGTTATAGAGCAATTCAGTAATGTGGCGGGATACAAAATCAATGCTCAGAAATCAGTTGATTTCTATACCCGAACAATGAGACTAAAGAAAGAGAAATTAGGGAATCCATCCCATTTACAATAGCACCGAAAACCATACGTTACCTTGGAATTAACTTAACCAGAGACATAAAGGATCTATATTCTAAAAACTACAAATCACTCTTGAAAGACATTGAGGAAGACATAAAAAGATGGAAATATATTCCATGCTCATGGATCGGAAGAATTAACATAGTTAAAATGTCCATGCTACCCAGAGCATTCTACACTTTCAATGCTATCCTGATCAAAATACCAATGACATTTTTCAAAGAACTGGAGGAAATAGTCCTTAAATTTGTATGGAACCAGAAAAGGCCCCGAATCGCCAAGGAACTGTTGAAAAGGAAAAACAAAGCTGGAGGCATCACAATGCCGTATTTTGAGCTTACTACAAAGCTGTGACCACAAAGACAGCATGGTACTGGCACCAAAACAGACACATAGACCAATGGAACAGAATAGAGAACCCAGAAATGGACCCTCGGCTCTTTGGGCAACTAATCTTTGACAAAGCAGGAAAAAACATCTGGTGGAAAAAAGACAGTCTCTTCAATAAATGGTGCTGGGAAAATTGGACAGCTACATGCAAAAGAATGAAACTTGACCACTCTCTCACACCATACACAAAAATAAACTCCAAATGGATGAAAGACCTCGATGTGAGACAGGAATCCATCAAAATTCTAGAGGAGAACATAGGCAGCAACCTCTACGACATCGGCCAAAGCAACCTTTTTCATGACACATCCCCAAAGGCAAGAGAAACAAAAGATAAAATGAATTTATGGGACTTCATCAAGATTAAAAGTTTCTGCACAGCCAAGGAAACAGTCAAAAAAACTAAGAGGCAGCCCACGGAATGGGAGAATATATTTGCAAATGATACTACAGATAAAGGACTGGTATCCAAGATCTACAAAGAACTTCTCAAACTCAATACACGAGAAACAAATAAACAAATCAAAAAATGGGCAGAAGATATGAGCAGACACTTTTCCAATGAAGACATACAAATGGCTAACAGACACATGAAAAAATGTGCAAAATCCTTAGCCATCAGGGAAATTCAAATCAAAACCACACTAAGATACCACCTTACGCCAGTTAGAATGGCAAAAATAGACAAGGCAAGAAACAACAATTGTTGGAGAGGATGTGGAGAAAGGGGATCCCTCCTACATTGTTGGTGGGAATGCAAGTTGGTATAGCCACTCTGGAAAACAGTGTGGAGGTCCCTTAAAGAGTTAAAAACGGAGCTACCCTACAACACAGCCATTGCACTACTGGGTGTTTACCCCAAAGATACAGACGTAGTGAAGAGAAGGGCCATATGCACCCCAATGTTCATAGCAGCAATGTCCACAATAGCTAAATCGTGGAAGGAGCCAAGATGCCCTTCAACAGATGACTGGATTAAGAAGTTGTGGTCCATATATACAATGGAATATTACTCAGCTATCAGAAAGAACGAGTTCTCAACATTTGCTGCAACATGGACAGCACTGGAGGAGATAATGCTAAGTGAAATAAGTCAAGCAGAGAAAGACAACTATCATATGATTTCTCTCATCTATGGAACATAAGAACTAGGAAGATCGGTAGGGGAAGAAAGGGATAAAGAAAAGGGGGGTAATCAGAAGGGGGAATGAAGCATGAGAGACTATGGACCATGAGAAACAAACTGAGGGCTTCAGAGGGGAGGGGGATTGGGGAATGGGATAGAGTGGTGATGGGTGGTAAGGAAGGCACATATTGCATGGTGCTCTGGGTGTTATAAGTAACTAATGAATCATTGAACTTTACATCAGAAACCAGGGATGTACTGTATGGTGACTAACATAATATAATAAAAAACATTAAATTAAAAAAAAAGAAGTAGGGCGATCAGTAGGAGAAGAAAGGGAAGAAGAATGGGGGGGTAATCAGAAGGGGGAATGAAGCATGAGAGACTATGGACTCTGGGAAACAAACTGAGGGCTTCAGAGGGGAGTGAGGTGGGGGACTGGGATAGGCTGGTGATGGGTATTTACGAGGGCATGTATTACATGGTGCACTGGGTGTTATATGCAAGTAATGAATCATGGAACTTTACATCAAACTGGGGATGTACTGTATGGTGATTAACATAATATAATAAATTGTTATTAAAAAAAGAAAAAAAGAAAAAAAAAAGAAAGGGGTGGTAATCAGAAGGGGGAAGGAATCATGAGAGACTATGGACTATGAGAAACAAACTGAGGGCTTCAGAGGGGAGGGAGGTGGGGGAACGGGATAGACTGGTGATGTGTAGTAAGGAGGGCACATATTGCATGGTGCACTGGGTGTTAAATTCAACTAATGATTCATCGAACTTTACATCAGAAACCAGGGATGTACTGTATAGAGAGTAACATAATATAATAAAAAAACATAAAAAAAAGAAGTTGTGGTCCATATATACAATGGAATATTACTCAGCTATCAGAAAGAACGAGTTCTCAACATTTGCTGCAACATGGATGGCACTGGAGGAGATAATGCTAAGTGAAATGAGTCAAGCAGAGAAAGACAACTATCATATGATTTCTCTCATCTATGGAAATAAGAACTAGGAAGATCGGTAGGGGAAGAAAGGGATAAAGAAAGGGGGGTAATCAGAAGGGGGAATGAAGCATGAGAGACTATGGATTATGAGAAACAAACTGAGGGCCTCAGAGGGGAGGGGGTGGGGGAATGGGATAGGCTGGTGATGGGTAGTAAGGAGGGCACGTATTGCATGGTGCACTAGGTGTTATATGCAACTAATGAATCATCTAACTTTACATCAGAAACCAGGGATGTACTGTATGGTGACTAACATAATATAATAAAAAAACTATTAAAAAATTCACCAGAGAACTGGAGCAGCAGGCCCCTCCCCCAGAAGACTAGTGCAAACCATTCCTGTGCAGTATGTCTGTTGATCATAGAGTGCAGCAAAGCTTCAGTTTTGTGGGAAAAGGATCTAGTTTCTTTTGTTTTTTTTCTGTTTTCTGGGTTTTTTTGTTTGCTTAGATATGGAAAGGTCAATTTTTAAATTTTATTTTATTATTTTTATTTTTTAATTTTTTTCTTTTTCTCTGAAGATTGTCTTAACGAGCAGACTAAAACATACCTAGCTTCTTTATTTTTTAATTGAACATTTTTTTCTTTTGTTTTCCTTTCTTTCTTTCTTTCTTTCTGACCTTCAAAATGACAAGATGGAGAAATTCACCCTTAACGAAAGACCAGGAAGGAATGATGGCTAGAGATTTAATCAGTACAGATGCAAGTAATATATTAGTCTGAAATAGAATTTAAAACAGCAATTATAAGGATACTAGCTGAGCTTTCAAAAAGCATAGAAGACACCAGAGAACCCCTTACTACAGAGATAAAAGAGCTAAAAGCTCAGCAAGCCTAAATTAAAAATACAAACCCAAATGGATGCCACCACAACAAGGATGGATGAATTGGAGGAATGAATCACTGATATAGAAGATAAAATTATGAAAAAATGAAAAGAAGAGGGAAATAAAGGTAATGGATCATGAAGGTAGACTTAAGGAACTCAGTGACTTATGAAAATGGAATAACATTCATATCATAGGTGTCCCAGAAGATGAAAAGATAGAAAAGGGGGCAGAAGGTTAATTTAAGCAAATTATAGCTGAACACTTCCCTCATCTGTGGAAGAACCCAGACGTCAAATCCAAGAAGCACAGAGAACTACCATTAAATTCAACAAAAGATGGCCGTCACCAAGACATATCACAGTCAAATTCACAAATACATGGACAAGGACAGAATCCTGAAAGCAGCAAGGAAAAAAAAGTCCTTGACCTGTAAAGAAAGACAGGTCAGGTATGCAGCAGGTCTTCGCAAATCAATCAACCTGATACATCACATTAATAAAAGAAAGGATGAGAACCAAATGATCCTCTCAATAGATGCAGGAAAAGCATTTGAGAAAGAGGAGGGAAGAAAAAAGATGGCAGAGGAGTAGGGGACTTTTTTCAGCTGGTCCCCTGAATCAAGCTGGATATCTACCAGATCATCCCGAACACCCACGAAATCAGCCCAAGATTAGGTAGATACATCTGGATCTCTACAAACGAACATCTCCAGCACTGAGTATTGAGATACGAAGCAGGGAGCCATGAATCTGCGCACAGATATCGCAAGATAAACGGAAGGGGGAGGGAGCCACCGTGCTTGGGTGCTGGGAAGCAGTAGCCACCTGAACTGGGGAATGGGCATTCTTGGACCAGTAGCCTCCGAGAAAGCTGACTGAGACCGGGAGTGCGGGAGCGCACACGCGCGCATGACCAGACTGAAAACCGGAGCTCCGGAGCACTCAGTGGAACTGGACTGAAACTAGGAGCTCGGGAGTGCACACGACCAGACTGAAAACCGGCACTCCGGAGCATGCGAACCACACAGAAACAGGGAGCTCAGGAGCGCGCATGGGAACTGGCGCGGCTGGCAGTGTTAGAAGCACAAAGGACAGAGACGTCCTGGCCCTGGGAGCGAGGACTGGGAGAGTGGCTGTGGGGCACACAACCCGGGACGCTGCGGGGTTTTTAGCAGCACCGACAGAAACAGAGTTAAAGTGGCCAAGAGAGCTCAGTGGAGAGCAAACTGCGATCTTTCTGTTCTGAGACAGAGGCTAGGATACAGCCACTGCAGCTCTGATTCTCAGAAGAGTCACAGAAAACTGCCAGGGAAAGCCACCAGAGAACAAAAGCCCAGAAATACCGGTTCCCATTGCACCCATCCCCAACCCCTCACACAGGGGATGGGGCAACTCTACCCAAACAGGGTTGCCTGAGTGTCAGTGCGGCAGGCCCCTCCCCAAGAAGGCAGGCTGAAAAATCAAGAAGCCCACATCCCTAAGGTCCCTATAAAACAAGTGCACACTGCCTGGGTCCTGGTCAATAATTTGGGCTCTGGGCAACCCCGCAACCTCTCCTCATCAGAATGACAAGGAGAAAAAATCCTCCGCAAAGAAAGGAGACAGAGACTATGGTCTCTGCCACAGAACTGATGGATACGGATATAACCAAATTATCAGAAAGGGACTTCAGAGTAACAATGGTCAAGATGATGTGTAGGCTTGAAAAAAATACTAACAAAAATATAATGAGAATACAAAATCTCTAAGGGTGGAAATGAGAGTGAATCTGGCAGAAATTAAAAATGCTAGGAATCAAATGCAGTCTAAACTGGATGCTCTGACGGTCAGGGTAAATGAGGCAGAAGAAGAAATTAGTGAGTTGGAAGATGGGATGATAGAAAAGAAGGGAAAAATGGGAACTTGGCTCAAAAAATCCAATCTCAAGAAAGTAGATTACGGGAGATTACTGACTCAATGAAATGTTCCAATGTCAGAATCATTGGGATCCCCAAGGAGTAGACAAAGAGAGAGGTCCAGAAGAGATATTTGAACAAATTGTAGCTGAGATCTCCCCTAATCTGGCAAAGGAAACAAGCATTCATGTACAGGAGGCAGAGAGAACCCCTCCCAAGATCAATGAGAACAGACCAACACCACGTCACATAATAGTACAATTTGCAAATATTAGATCCAAGGATACAATCTTGAAAGTGGCCAGGGGAAGAGAATCCTCACCTATAGAGGGAGGAGTATCAGAATAACATCAGACCTGTCTACAGAGACCTGGCAAGCCAGAAAAAGCTGGCAAGACATATTCAGAGCACTAAGTGAGAAGAACATGCAGCCAACGATCCTTTATCCAGCAAGGCTGTCATTCAGAATTGATGGAGAGATAAAGACCTTCCAGAATCGCCAGTCACTGACCAATTTTGTAACCACGAAACCAGCCCTACAGGAGATATTAAGGGGGGTTCTATAAAAGTAAAAAGGCCCCAAGAGTGAATACAGAACAGAAAGTAACCATCTTAGAAACAAAGACGTTACATGCAACATGACATCATTAAAATCATATCTCTCAATATTCAGTCTCAATGTAAATGGCCTAAATGCTCCCATAAAATTCCACACGGTTGCAGATTGGATAAAAAAAAAAGGACCCATCCGTTCACTGTCTACAAGAGACTCATTTTGAACCTAAAGATACATCCAGACTGAAAGTGAAGGGATGGAGAACCATTTTTCATGCCAATGGACCTCAAAAGAAATCTGGGGTAGCAATTCTCATATCAGACAGATTAGATTTTAAACTAAAGACTACAGTTAGAGATACAGAAAGACACTATATTATTCTTAAAGGATGTATCCAACAAGTGGATATGACAATTATAAATATCTATGCCCCCAACAGGGGAGCAGCAAGATACACAAGCCAACTCTTAACCAGAATAAAGAGACATATAGATAATAATACATTAATAGTAGGGGACCTCAGAGAGAGACAATTATCATATGATTTCTCTCATCTATGGAACATAAGAACTAGGAAGATCAGTAGGGGAAGAAAGGGATAAAGAAAGGGGGGGTAATCAGAAGGGGAAATGAAGCATGAGAGACTATGGACTCAGAAACAAACTGAGGGCTACAGAGGGGAGGGGGGTGGGGGAATGGATGGACTGGTGATGGGTAGTGAGGAGGGCACGTGTTGCATGGTGCACTGGGTGTTTTACGCAACTAATGAAGCATCAAGCGGTACATCGGAAACCAGGGATGTACTGTATGGTGACTAACATAATATAATAAAAAAACATTAAAATAAAAAAAATAGTAGGGGACCTCAACACTCTGCTCTCAGCAATAGAAAGATCACCTAAGCAGAAAATTAACAAAGAAACAAGAGCTTTGAATGACATACTAGATCAGATGGACCTTATGGATATATACAGAACACTACACCCCAGAACAACAGAATACTCATTCTTTTCGAATGCACATGGAACGTTCTCCAGAATAGACCATATACTGGGTCACAAAACAGGTCTCAACCGATACCGAAAGACTGAGATTATTCCCTGCATATTCTCAGACCACAATACTTTGAAACTGGAACTCAATCACAAGGAACAATTTGGAAAAAACTCAAACACTTGGAAACTAAGAACCATCCTGCTTAAGAATGATTGGGTAAACCAGGTAATTAAAGATGAGCTTAAGCAATTCATGGAAACCAATGAGAACGTAAACATATCGGTCCAAAACCTATGGGACACTGCAAAGGCAGTCCTAAGGGGAAAAATACATAGCCATCCAAGCCTCACTCAAAAGATTAGAAAAATCTAAAATGCAGTTTTTATATTCTCACCTCAAGAAGCTGGAACAGCAACAGAAGAACAGGCCTAACCCACGCACGAGAAGGTAGTTGATCAAGATTAGAGCAGAGATCAATGAATTAGAAACCAGGAGCACAGTAGAGCAGATCAACAGAACTAGAAGCTGGTTCTTTGAAAGAATAAATGAGATCAATAAGCCACTGGCCTGACTTATACAAAAGAATAGAGAAAGGACCCAAATTAATAAAATTATGAATGAAAGGGGCGAGATCACGACCAACACCAAAGAAATAGGAAGAATCATTAGAAACTATTATCAACAACTATATGCCAGTAAGTTAAACACTCTGGAAGAAATGGATGCCTTCTTGGAAACCTATAAACTACCAAGTCTGAAACAAGAAGAAATTGATTAAACAGACCAATTTATTATGAAGAGATCAAAGCAGTGATCAAAAATCTTTCAAAAAAATGAGTCCAGGGCCTGACGGATTCCCCAGAGAATTCTACCAAACATTCAAAGAAGAAATAATACCTATTCTCCTGAAGCTGTTTCAAAAAATAGAAACAGAAGGAAAACTACCAAACTCATTCTATGAGGCCAGTATTACCTTGATCCCCAAACCAGGCAAAGACCCCATCAAAAAGGAGAATTACAGACCGATATCCCTGATGAATATGGACGCCAAAATTGTGAACAAGATCCTAGGTAATAGGATCCAACAGTACATTAAAAGGAGTATCCATCACGACCAAGTGGGATTCATCCCTGGGATGCAAGGGTGGTTCAACATTCGCAAATCTATCAGTGTGATAGATCACATCAACAAGAAAAGAGTTAAGAACCATATGATCCTCTCAATTGATGCAGAAAAAGCATTTGACAAAATACAGCATCCTTTCCTGATTAAAACCCTTCAGAGTGTAGGGATAGAGGGTACACTCCTCAATTTCATAAAAACCATCTATGAAAAGCCTACAGCGAATATCATTCTCAATGGGGAAAAGCTGAAAGCCTTTCCCTTAAGATCAGGAACAGGAGCCACTATTATTAAACATAGTACTAGAAGTCCTTGCAACAGCAATCAGACAACAAAAAGGGATAAAATGTATCCAAATTGGCAAAGAAGAAGTCAAACTGTTTCTCTTCTCAGATTACATGATACTCTATATGGAAAATCCAAAAGATTCCACCCCCAAAGTACTAGAACTCATAGAACAATTCAGTAATGTGGCGGGATACAAAATCAATGCTGGGAAATCACTTGCATTTCTATACACAAACAATGAGACTGAAGAAAGAGAAGTCAGGGAGGGAATCGATTCCATTCACAATAGCACCAAAACCCATAAGATATCTAGGAATAAACCTAACCAAAGAGGTGAAGGATGTATACTCTAGAAACTACAGAACACTTAGGAAAGAAATGGAGGAAGACACAAAAAGATGAAAAAACTTTTCATGCTCACAGATTGGAAGAATAAATGTTGTGAAAATGTCTATGTTGCCCAGAGCAATCTACATATGGGAGGAGGAGGGGAAAGGAAAAAGAGAGAGGGAAACAAACCATAAGAGACTCTTAAGGATAGAGAACAAACTGGGGGCTGACAGAGGGAGGTAGGTGGGGCACGGGCTAGATGGGTGCTGGGTTTTAAAGAGGGCACTTGTCATAAGCACTGGGTGTTGTATGTAAGTGATGAACCACTGAATTCTATTCCAGAAACAAATATTGCACTGTATGTTAACTAACTAAAATTTAAATAAAGACTTTGAAAGAAAATAATAGGCAGAAGCCCTGAATAGAAAGATAACCCAGATACCATGGTGTTGGTCTAAGGTTTTGAACTAATTCCCAGTGGCAGGTAACTCCCAGTGGCAGGTAAAGCAACTATTGTGCAGATAATGACTTTAAATAGTATCAGTTCATTCATTTATTCATCCAAGAACCTTTTTGAGTATCTATTATGTGACACTATTTATGGCCCCAAGTATAGTCAATGAACAAAACAGACTTGTTCTCTGCGCTTATAGAGCTTGTTCTAGTTGTATTCACAAAGGAAGTTCCTCATTATAATTTTGCTCCCTCTGTAGCTTGCCTAGAGACAGACAATAGAACATTTGATTGAAAAGCCAAGAGGCAATTTCTTATTATGAATTATGCCTATTACAAGTTGTTTATCATAAATTAAGTGGCATTTTAACTTATATATATCAGTCTTCTGCAAACCTACTTCATGTGAGTAAATTACACCAAGTCAACCCTGAGACATGGACAATATTAAAACACTGAGTCTGAGAGAATGAAGTTTAGACCTAGCTCTGTCATAACCTTATCAGAAAAAGGACATTTTGTGAACTCTTTTGAAAGATAATCAGCTTATTTTGCCTAGTGACAGCCTGAACTCCCTGGACATTTTCATTTTGGACTTTTTTACAGTGCAAGAAACAAAACAAACCATGCATCAATTAAACAAACTATGAAAACATGGTTAGGTTAAAAATTTTAAGTGATTTCTATTATAGACTCCAAGTTAGAACTAGAACTTTTCCCATGATGACATAGATATTAATTCTTTTTCTTTTTCTTTTTTTTAAAGATTTTATTTATTTATTCGACAGAGATAGAGACAGCAAGCGAGAGAGGGAACACAAGCAGGGGGAGTGGGAGAGGAAGAAGCAGGATCATAGCAGAGGAGCCTGATGTGGGGCTCGATCCCATAACGCCAGGATCATGCCCTGAGCCGAAGGCAGACACTTAACCGCTGTGCCACCCAGGCGCCCCAATTCTTTCTTTTTCTTGACTAACTCCTAAATTATCTACCACAAAGACACAGGTATCAAGGCCGAAGCCCAAAATCTTTACATACTCTCAGCTGAATATATGGAAATGAATTAACATAAAATATTAATATATTTGAAAAAATCCGTTTACTGTGATTATTTCATTCCAATACAAAAAGGGTAGGCTTTGCTCTCCAATTGACATTTTAAGGGTGGAAGTTAGTTGTTGTTTCTTTTTAAGGGTCATTATTACTCACTTAATGAAGACTTCTTCCATGGTAGTGATTGAAGCACCAAAGTTGGCAATACCCAGCTCTTTTTGTTTATTTTCCAGGTCATTAATGAGAGCTTCAAACCTGAAAGGAGAGGAAGAGGAGAAGAATGAACTAGCACTAGTTCTAGATACACTTTCTTTTTTGTTGTTCATTTTATTTTCTAGTAAGTTGAATTTTTAAAATATGTGAACACTTTCATTTAATACTTAATTTTATTTCCAAATATATTCTTCCCTATTGTTTTCTTAAAAGCTTTTTTATTGTGGTAAAATGTAAGAAACATTACATTTATTATTTCATCAATTCAAGCAGCATTAAGCACATTCACAACCATTGCCACCATCCATTTCCAGAACTATTTTAAGATCCTAAACTAAAACTCTGCACCCATTAAACAGTAATTCTCTTTTCCTTCCTTTTTTCAGCTTCACTTTTACATTATGTCAATATGAGTTTTCCTACTGTATGTGCTTCATATAAAATGGAATCCTTTTGTGTCTGACTTATTTCACTTAGCATAATTCTTTCTAGATTCAACCATGTTGTAGCATGTGTAAGAATTCATTCCTTTTTAAGGCTGAATAATAATCATTGTATGAATAACACAACATGTGATTTATCCATTTATTTGTGGGACATTTGGGTTGTTTTTATCTTTTGGATTTTGTGAATAATGCTGTTATGAGCATTGGTATACAAACACCTGTTCGAGTTCCTACTTTCAATTATTGTGGGTATATACCTAGAAGCGGAATTGCCAAATCATATGGTAATTCTATGTTTAAGTTTTTAAAAAGATTTTATTTATGTGAGAGACAGAGAAGAGTGAGCAGGGGTGAGGGGCAGAGGGAGAGGGACAGAAACAGACTCCCTGCTAAGTCGGGAGCCCTATGCAGGGCTCATCCCAGGACCCTGTGATCATGACCTGAGCCAAAATCAAGTCAGCCACTTCTGACTGAGCCACCAAGGTGCCCCTCTATGTTTAACTTTTTAATGTGCTGTCATAGTGTTTTCCATAGCAGATGCACCATTTTATATTTCCAATAACAGTGTACAGGCTTGCACTTTCTTCACATCCTTTCCAGCATTTGTTAATTCTTGTGTTTTTTATTTGCGTTTTCCTAATGACTAGTGATGGTGCACATCTTTTCATGTGCTTGTTGGCTATTTGTATGTCTTCTTTGGAGAAATGTCTATTCAATTCCTTTGTCCATTTCTGAATTAGGTTGTTTGGGATTTTTGTTAGATGTATTTTTAAATACTGTTGGTTAGCCATGGGAAAAATGTTTAGTAGATTATTCTTCACTGTGATACTTACAGTGAAATAAACAGAAATAAAGAAGAGATATTTACTTTAGCAAATTTGTCCCCACTGTAAGTTGATCTTTCGTTGTCCTAAAAAAATACCAATTTACTTTTTGTAAGTATTAAGGACTATAGCTACGGAATAAAAGTTAATTTGTTCACATATTCCTATATCAAATGGAAAATTCCTATATCAAATTACAGTAGTTATAAATAACAAAAAATGGATTTAGTGAAGTAGAAGCTGGACACTGAGAAAGATTTACCAGCTAGGCAGTTGTGTGGAAGTTTTGCTAATTGTAGTGTAATTACATCATGATTCTAACAAATAATTTTAGAAGAATGAGTTAATATTATTTTAGGTTACAAAGATCTCCAAAAACCCATTTACTTCTTATAAAAACCTCTCTAATTCCCAATGAGGGACTATCAAAAGCCTATGTGTGATTACCCTCAGAGATGGTAAACTAAAAACTCTCCATCTTCCAAATTTTCTCCACATTTTAGGCTGAATTCCATTTTCATCTAACTTTACCTAATGTTGATTGTTTGTTCTACTCCTAAGCTCTCAGTTCAATCTGACCCCTTTTCCTATGACAACTCTTCACATATTTTAAGGTCATTTTCACTCTTCCTTTTGAATGTTCTCAGTACAATCCCTCATGTTAAAGATTATTGTATAATGAGACTATTTTTATGATGTACTTAACTGATTTTGGTAACAGGGTAATACTGGCCTTATAAAACGAATTGAAGAATAGTTCCTTTTCTCATATTTTCAAAAAAGAGTTTGTGTATTTTTTTCCCCACTAAACATCTGGTAGAATTAATCAGTGAAGCCATCTGGCCCTGGATTTTTCTCTGCAGGAATGTTTTAAAGTACAAATTCAGAAGATGGCGGGGGAGTAGGGGACCCCTACCCCTACTGATTTTTCAGCCAGTCCCCTGAGTCGAGTTGGATAGGTACCAGACAAGCCTGAACATCCACAGAATCAGCCTGAGACGCAGGAAGATACATCTGGATCCCTACAAATGAACATCTCCAGCGCTGAGTATTGAGGTACGAAGCGGGGAGCTGTGAAACCACGCACAAATATTGGAAGATAAACGGAAGGGGGAGAGAGCCGCCGCGTTCGGGCCCGGGAAGCGGTAGCCACCTGCATGGGGGAGTGGGCGGACTTGCGTGCAGACCAGCACCCACGAGAGAGCAGACTGAGACCGTGAGCCAGGGAACGCACAACAAGACTCAAAACCGGAGCTCCGGTGTGCTCGCTGGAACCAGACTGAGACCCGGAGCTCCAGAGTGCGCGGGGGCGGCTGGCAGCTGGCGGTGTTAGAAACAAAAAGGACAGAGACGCGCCAGCCCTGGAAGTGAGGTCTGGGATGCCGGGTGTGGGGTGCACATCCCAGGACACTGTAGGGTTGAGCAGCACCGACAGAAACAGAGTTAAAGTGGCCAGAACATCAGTGAACAGTCTGCGACCCCTCTGTTCTGAGACAGAGGCTGAGATTCGGCCACTGAGCTCTGACTCTCAGAAGAGGCACAGCAAACCACCAGGGAAAGCCGCCAGAGAACAAAAGCCTGGAAATACTGGCTCACAGTGTGCCCACCCCCATCCCCCCTCGCAGGGGACACGGAGACTCTACCCAAAGGATTGCCTGAGTATCGGCGCGGCAGGCCCCTCCCCCAGAAGGCAGGCTGAAAAATCACGAAGCCCACATCCCTAAGGTCCCTATAAAACAAGGGCACATGGCCTGGGTCCTGGTCAATAAATTGGGCTCTGGACAACCCTGCAACCTCTCCTCATCAGAATGACAAGAAGGAGAAATCCCCCCCAGCAAAGAAAAGACAATGAGTCTGTGGTCTCTAGCACAGAACTAATGGATATGGATATAACCAAATTATCAGAAATGGAATTCAGAGTAACAATGGTCAAGATGATGTGTAGACTTGAAAAAAGTATTAACAAAAATCTTAATGAGAATATAGAATCTCTAAGGGCGGAAATGAGAGCGAATCTGGCAGAAATTAAAAATTCTATGAGCCAAATGCAGTCAAAACTAGAGGCTCTGACGGCCAGGGTGAATGAGGCAGAAGAACGTATCAGTGAATTGGAGGATGGGTTAGTAGAAGAGAAAGCTAAAATAGAATCTGGACTCAAAAAAATCCATTCTCATGAATGTAGGTTACGGGAGATTACTGACTCAATGAAACGTTCCAATGTCAGAATCATCGGCATCCCCAAGGGGGTGGAGAAAAACAGAGGTCTAGAACAAATTGTAGCTGAAAACTTCCCTAATCTAGCAAGGGAAACAAACATTGTCCAAGAGGCAGAGAGGACCCCTCCCAAGCTCAACCACGACAAACCTACACCACGTCACGTCATAGTGCAGTTCGCAAATATTAGATCCAAGGATACAGTATTGAAAGCGGCCAGGGCAAAGAAATTTCTCACGTACCAAGGCAAAGGTATCAGAATTATGTCAGACCTGTCTACACAGGCCTGGAATGAGAGAAAGGGTGGGGGGGCATTTTTAAAGCTCTTTCAGAGAAAAACATGCAGCCAAGGATCCTTTATCCAGCAAGGCTGTCATTCAGAATTGATGGAGAAATAAAGACCTTCCAGAATCGCCAGTCATTGACCAATTTCGTAACCATGAAACCAGCCCCACAGGAGATATTAAGGGGGGTTCTATAAAGGTAAAAAGGCCCCAAGAGTGATACAGAACAGAAAGTCACAATCAATAGAAACAAAGACTTTACAGGCAACATGGCATCATTAAAATCATATCTCTCAATAATCACTCTCAATGTAAATGGCCTAACTGCCCCCATAAAACGCCACAGGGTTGCAGATTGGATAAAAGACATGACCCATCCATTTGCTGTCTACAAGAGACTCATTTTGAACCTAAAGATACATTCAGACTGAAAGTAAAGGGATGGAATACCATCTTTCAGGTCAATGGACCTCAAAAGAAAGCTGGGGTAGCAATTCTCATATCAGACAGATTGGATTTTAAACTCAAGACTATAGTTAGAGACACAGAAGGGCACTATATTATTCTTAAAGGATGTATCCAACAAGTGGATATGACAATTATAAATATCTATGCCCCCAACAGGGGAGCAGCAAGATACACAAGCCAACTCTTAATCAGAACAAAGAGACATATACATAAAATACGTCAATAGTAGGGGACCTCAACATTCCACTATCAGAAATAGACATAACACCCATGCAAAAAATCGACAAAGAAACAAAGGCTTTGAATGCCATACTCAGTGAGTTGGACCTCATAGATATATATAGAACACTACACCCCAGAACCAAAGAATACTCATTCTATTCTAATGCCCATGGAACATTCTCAAGAATAGACCATGTTCTGGGTCACAAAACAGGTCTCAATCGATACCAAAAGACTGAAATTATTCCCTGCATATTCTCAGACCACAATGCTTTGAAACTGGAACTCAACCACAAGGAAAAATTTGGAAGAAACTCAAACACTTGGAGACTAAGAACCATCCCGCTCAGGAATGATTCGATAAACCAGGAAATCAAAAATCAATTTAAACAATTTATGGAGACCAACGAGAATGAAAACACAACGGTCCAAAACCTATGGGACACTGCAAAGGCAGTCCTAAGGGGAAAATACATAGCCATCCAAGCCTCACTCAAAAGAATAGAAAAATCTAAAATGCAGTTTTTATATTCTCACCTCAAGAAGCTGGAACAGCAACAGAGGGACAGGCCTAATCCACTCACGAGGAAGCAGTTGACCAAGATTAGAGCAGAAATCAATGAATTAGAAAGCAGGAGTACAGTAGAGCAGATCAACAGAACTAGAAGCTGGTTCTTTGAGAGAATCAATAAAATTGACAGACCACTGGTAAGACTTATCCAAAAGAAGAGAGAAAGGACCAAAATTAATAAAACTATGAATGAAAAAGGAGAGGTCACAACCAACACCAATGAAATTGGAAGGATTGTTAGAAACTTTTATCAACAGCTTTATGCCAATAAATTAAGCAACTGGAAGAGATGGAGTCCTTCCTGGAAACCTATAAACTACCAAGACTGAAACAGGAAGAAACTGATTTTTAAATAGGCCAATTAATTATGAAGAGGTTGAGTCAGTGATAAACAGCCTTCCAAATAACAAAACTCCAGGCCCGGAAGGTTTTCCTGGGGAATTCTACCAAACATTCAAAGAAGAAATAATACCTATTCTCCTAAAGCTATTTCAAAAAATAGAAACAGAAGGAAAGCTACCAAACTCATTCTATGAGGCCAATATTACCTTGATCCCCAAACCAGGCAAAGACCCCATCAAAAAGGAGAATTACAGACCGATTTCCCTAATGAATATGGACACCAAAATCCTCAACAAGTTCCTGGCTAATAGAATCCAACAGTACATTAAAAGGATTATCCATCATGACCAAGTAGGATTCATCCGTGGGATACAAGGGTGGTTCAACATTCGCAAATCGATCGGTGTCTTAGATTTTATCCAGAAGGAAAAATTAAAAAATCATATGATTCTCTCAATAGATGCAGAAAAAGCCTTTGACAAAATACAGCCTCCTTTCCTGATTAAAACCCTTCAGAGTGTAGGGATAGATAGGGCCAGAGAGCACAAGCCAGGGGGGAGGAATGGCAGAGGGAGAGGGAGAAGCAGGCTCCCCCTGAGCAGGGAGACCCTTGTAGGGCTTGATCCCAGGACCCTGGGATCATGACCTGAGCCAAAGGCAGACACTGAACCATCTGAGCCACCACGAGCCCCATAATTTTATCTTTTAGATCACTGATTTACTGTTCTGCTTCATTCACCTTTGTTTTTATGGTCTCCACTTAGAACTGTTTCTTGGTAATAGCATTTTTAATTTTGGTTTGACTAGATATTAGTTCTTTTATCTTTATAGTACGGGATTCTCTACTGTCTTCTATGCTTTTTTTCAAGCTCAGTTAGTATCTTTATAATTGCTTTAAATTTTAGTTCACACATCTTATTTATATCTGTATTGGTTAAATCCCTGGCTGTACTACTTCCTGTTCTTACTTTCAGGGCGAATTCCTCCACCTTGCCATTCTGTCTAGGAAAGAATAAAGAAAAAGAAAAAAACAACACAAAACAAAAACAAATTGGATACTGCTTGTGTTTTGGTCTGTTTGTTAAAATAAACTAGATCCCAAAAGTAGAAAGAAAAAAATACACTGATTCTTAGGTGGACTTGCCTTAGTGGAAATGGGCCTCCAGTTTGCAGGGAGGCAGGGATTGGTGTAAGGGGCTCTGGACTCCACTAGGTGGCGCTGTTTTGCACCCTGAAGGCTTTCATCACTGATGGTTGGGGTGAATATGGCTGTGCCCTGCTCTCTAGTAGCCCTGGAGCTGAAGATTCACAACCCTCACTCTTCAGTAAACCTTCACAGAAAAGCAGTCAGTCACTCTTGTCTCCTCAGTTTCCATCAGAACTCCGTTCACCCGGCCTATGACTGAGGGTTTTTATCTTAGGGACCTGAGTTTCAAAACTCTAAATTTTAAGGACTCCCCCAGTGTGGACCCACACTGTTCATCCTGGGGAGGGTCTTGCATATTTCTGCCTTTTGCTGGACCCGTCTCAGGAAAGCAGTCACACAAATGCACAGCAGTTCACAGTTCATGGCAACACAGAGCAGAAAGGTGACACCTAGACTCACCGTTCTCAGCTGGCTTCCATGCTCCTATGCCTGGGAACTCTGCTGCACTCAGGCACCACCTGTTCTTCTTGTGACCCCAGGGATCCTCAGACCACACTGTCACACCTGGGATTCCACCCTGCTTCACCACCTGAGCACGTTTAAGCCAGGCATGTCCCTCACTATAGCAGAGGTCTAAAAGTTCTGATTCTGCACTCTGCTGCTTGTAAAACTTTGTGGTAGCCTCATTAAGCAGGCTCGCTCCCCTCCACCGTATTCTCAGCTATATCACACTAATTTCAAGTCTCTGCAACTTCTACCTTCCAAAGGATGGTCACTTTTCTACTTGTAGACTTGCAGCATTTGTCTTCTCAGGTCGGTCGGTTTCTCGGGTGTTCAGAATTATGCAACTATATAGTTGTATTCGAGGGATGAGAAAAATTTAGGATTCCCCTACTCCTCTGCCATCTTAACTCTTCTCACCACATCTTCTTTATCCCTTCATCTGTCAGTGAATATTGGGCTTTTTCCACAATTTGGCTCTTGTTGATAATGCTGCTATAAGCATGAGGGTGCATGTATTCCTTGGAGTTAATGTTTTGTTTTCTTTGCATATGTGGAATTTAAAAAACAAATGAATAATGAGCCAAGGAAAAAAAAAGAGAGGGAGGCAAACCAAGAAACAGACTCTTTAACTATAGAGAGCAAACTGATGGTTACCTAGGGGATGTGGGTAGAGGGCTGGGTTAAATAGGTGATGGAGTTTAAGGAGTGAACTTGTTGCGATGAGCACTGTGTAAGTGTTGAATCACTATATTATATACCTGAAACTAATATTACACTGTATGTTAACTAACTGGAATTTAAATAAACTCTTAAAAAAATCAAGCCTTGTGTGAACTTGAACTTATGAGAAAATCCTCTTGTTTAATGAGAGAAGTCTTCAGCTGCAAACTTTTCAAATCTAGTCAGCAACAGACAGTTGTAATTGAACACCTGGCTTTTTGGCAAAATATTACTCACTAAGTTTGCTAAAGACAGAAAGTTAAAAATGATTTCTGGTCACCCAAATCATCTATATAGAACTTTGACTCTTTACCTCTGTGTATATTCTTTGGGTAGGATAAACGATAATTCAGCTCCAGTAAAGTTTTCCACAGTGGCATCTGGAATATGAGAGTGAATTATTGCTGAGATCTTTTCAACATCACAATGTGATTCTTTCTCCATGACTATCTGATATCCAGCACCTGAGAGAAATAATTTAAAAGACCACATGAAGCATTTTCATACTTTTCTAATCTCCTTGTAATTCCAAACCTGGCTCTTCATGGTTCAGGTTACCCAGGCCCACAAAAAAGACATGGAATGTCACGAGATACTTTGTTATGACCCAAGGAAGGCTCACACCTAAAACTTCCAAATGCTGCTCCAAGAACAAAGATATTGAATAAATATCAACGTCCTCTATAATTTTCTTGGTGAACAATAACTTAGTATATATATAATCAGAAGCAGTAGCTATATGAAGAAAAGCCCCTGTAATCTGGCTACTTATTACCCTTGAAACTGTAATTTTGATAAATATTCATTTATTATCACTGGTTGTCCACTGTGTATCAGGCATTAACTAGGCCCTAGGGATAGAGCAGTGAACAAAGCATATAAAAATTTCTGCCTTCCTAAGAAGAGCTACTTTCTAGTCAAAGGAGCAGATAATAATAAAGAGGAATAAGTTAAAATATGTATTGTGTTAGAAAAAAATAAGCAGAAAAGGAATATATTAAGTGTTGAAAGGTTGTTAAATTTTAGACAGAGAACCATGGAAAGCCTGAGAATATGATTTTTGACTAGCAACTTTAAAGACATCAGAGAACTATTACACTTAGTGTTTTCCCTATACAGAGAAATTGTTTTCTGGAATTAGAGAAAACTATCATTATTTCTAAATATATTTCAAATGGTCATTGTATTTGCATTTATGTTTGTTTTTAAGATTAAAAAAGTGAGTATTAGGTTTTTAAGTAAATATATCCCTTAGCAGATAATCTGGGTTACTTACTTGGCTTATAGTATGGAAAACATTATTACATTTTACAAAGAGGTAACTACATCCTGAGAATAAAGTGATTTATCCACTATTTATTAGCTATTGGAACAAAAAACTACTTTTGCTTTACTTACAAATTGATATATGAATTGTTTTTCATTTCTCAGGAATCATGACACAATTGTCTCATGCTCTTAAAACTGAATAGAAAATGCCTCCTTTTGCAGAGAAGTTAGGTAGTGAGAGTTGAATGCTAACACCAACATGGAATTTCCTATGCCACCAAAGAAGCAAACAAAAATCCTAGGCTTTTGATCAAGATGTAAGAAGCCAATTTAAGTATATTTAAAGTTTAGCATGTAAGAAGGGACTGGACCATTCCAAAGTATTATACCTTTTAAAACACTGATTTGTGCATTATGTACTAGCTTATCAATAATTAGTAACATTAGTGAATGCTGTTAGAAATTATAAATGATTTCTTTATCAAAAGCATAGCTGTTTAAATGATGTGGCTCATAACCTAGGCACACAAGTCAACTGCACAAACTCAAACCCATAAGGTGACCACAAACTTTGAATATCTAAATGGACAAAGAAATAGGACTTTAGATAATTTTTTTAATCTAAGGCCCAGTTTTACATTCTATAAAATAAGGTTGTTGTTTTGAATATTAAATATGACACGTAAAGTGGATACCACAATAACTAGCACAGAATAATTAATGTGAGTTGAATGAATCAAAATACTGAATGATGAACCAATTCATCCTTAATTATCTACGTTTATGTTTATACCCTCCAATTTTGAATTCCTATTACTATAATTTCAGCCCTCAATAATGCACTGTTTATCAGTTTTATCTCCTAAAAAAGTCCTATACTTATTAAAGTCAACGACTGTTTTATTCTACTTGTATGATGCTTTCATTCTGTACTACATCCTTACTGTAAATTATATTTTAGAGTTCTCTCATTGTCTCATCATATTGGGGATTTAATACTTATGTGGCAAATGAGAAATTAGGATCAGAGATGACTGATTTCTCTATTTCCTCTTCTCATCAACCAATTAGTTACTCAACAACATAAATCTATTTGGACACAACTGTATTCTAGGAACAAAGAAAACTGTCAGTAGGTGCAAAATGGGAGAAATAAGCAGGGACTTTGTAGGTTGACAAAGGAATTTTGTGAGTCTGAATGTATGTGTTGGAGAACAAATGATAAATATATATAAGGAAGATCCAAGTTGCAAAGGGCCTTAAAAACTACTCAGAATTGTTGAGATCTAATTAGTAGGACAGAGGGAGCCACTGAAATTTTGGCTATGTAGACAACATATAATTAAAATCATGTTAGAAGAATATTACTAAGGCATCAATATCCCAAGAATGAGCAAAGGGAGAGAGAACCATATATTTCTTTCAGGAAGACAGAAGAGCCACAGCACTGCAGCGTCCCCTTGACCATGATGGCAATGCGGTCACCCAGGAGATCAGCTTCATCCATGTAGTGGGTGGTCAGTAAGATGGTGCGATCCTGTTTATACTGGTGAAGGAGATCCCAGGTGGCTCTCCTTGAGACTGGGTCCATGCCAGATGATGGTTCATCGAGTATCATCACCTAAAAACCAGAAGAATTCCTTGACCATTGATAATAGATACTAGGATACTTGTGAGATAACTGCTACTTGAGAAGAACACACGTAAGCTAAGATACAGAATCTAGACTGTACATAGTGATAAAAACCCTAGAAAAAAATAATCCCAAACCATAATTATTACAATTAAGCCAAATAATGCAAATTCCTTCTAATTATCATTGGCAGCATTTCTTTAAGATTCATACCATCTCTCAGGGTTTTCTCAGCTGAGTTTTCCAGCCCACTTGGCAGGAACCCATGGTTTGTGCCTCCCCGCCCCCCCATTCTCTTTTCCTTAATACCTGGGAGCCCCCTATGAGTGCTATAATGATGGCGAGTTTGCGCTTCATTCCTCCACTCAGTGACCTTGAAAATGTATTACGTTTTTCTAGCAGGTTAAAAGTAGACAGCATATGGTCAATTTCCATAGAATAAACGTTTTGATATAGTCCTTTTACCTAAAAAAGAGAAGGCAGAATTTACATGGTGCATCCATCTTTATCCTTGGAAAGTTTTTAGATAATAACTCTCTTTGTATATTTATGTAGCTAAATGAAGTTTCTTGCTACTGTACCCTTAAAACATTTTATACTATCTCTTTTCTCACATCAGCTACATATTTTTGCCATTGCCTCCCTTTAAGTCTAAAGGAGAATTCCTAAAAAAAGAATTTATTTTCAGATTTATAGACACCTGAAGCTCAGAAATGGAGAAAAGAAACAGTTCTATTTTCTAGGTATGATGGAGTAAACCATCTACACCCCCCCCCCCCCGCCCCGCAATTTCATTTCCCACTGAACTCAATTATTAAACCTGGAGAACTATAAAAAGTAAACATCAACAGTTGGATCAGAAAGAACACCATATTTTGAAGTATCACTGTGCCAGCACTGGGATTACCATTTTTCCCCTTGTGTATCCTCCTAGCCTGAACACAAAGTATCCAAATACTGATAGTGCAGATGGAATAAGATTAAGGAGAAACTCTCTAGTTCTGGCTTAAGGAATGCAAAAGAAGTCACTCCTAAAGCTCTGAGAGAGTGTGGGAGGGCCAATTCCTTTTTTTTTTTTTTTTTTGGCTGTCCTTTTGTGTCCCAACCCATCAGGAGTCTTGTGGCAGGAATGGTGGCAAGAGTAGAAAGGAATAGGAATCCTGCAAAAGCCAAAACTCTGAGAGAAGGAAATCTTCTGTTAAGTAGAGTCATGGCTCCAACAGGACAGGGTCAGACCCAGTTGCTTTTTACCACCTTCTCTATTTTCCAGCCACTTGTATGTGGCAAAATCATGAAAGTAGAAAATTTCTGGCTGGAGGACTGAGAAAGGAATCTTCAGGAACCAGGAAATACTGGGGAGATAACAGGAGAGAGGAGCAGGAAAGTATTACTGTAAAGTTGTTTATGAACACATGTGTTTAATTCATCCCATCATTTACATACATGGATCACCAAACTTTAAAATTATGCTAATTAGTAAACCTCTACCCAGGTGTGAATTGACTAATGAATAACACATACATGGGAGAGACTGGATCATCACTGCAGACTTCAAAGCTGACACTAAAACCACAGTCCACAGATAAGACATAAACAAGATGCAGTCTCATGAGTTACTTCTGAAAACCTCCAGGATAAAAACAAAAATTACTTGGCACACAAAGAATCACAAAAATCTCAACTCACTTAGGAAAAGACAGTCAACAGATAGCAATGTTAGGATGGCACAGATGCTGGAATTAAAGTAGAAAGTATCAAAATAAAGAAAAAGAAATTAATGGAAATCTTAAAACTAAAAAAATTCAATAATCAAAATAAAAAGCTCATTAGATATACTCAGTAGTAGTAGAATAGAAATTATAGAGTAAAGGGTCAGTGAACTTGAAGGGAGATCAATAAAAATTATCCGATCTGAACAACAGAGAGATAAATGATTAAAAAAATGAACAATTATATGTTAAGTTTTGAATTGCTAAATTGTACACCTGAAACTAATATGACATTGTCTGTTAACTAACTGTAATTTAAATAAAAACTTAAAAAAAAAAACAATGCCCAAGGGACTTTCGGGACAATAACAAAATGTCTAACATTCACGTCACTGAAGTTCCAGAAGGAGAGAAGAAAGAATATATGGTTGAAATAATATTTGAAGAAATAATGACTGAAAACTTCTTAGGTTTGGAATAAGACACAAACCTACAGATTGAAGAAGCTGACTATACTCCATCCAGGTAAACTCAAAGAAATCCACACCAAACAAATTATAGCCAAATTGCTGAAATAAAGACAAAAATATTTTTTGAGAGTGCCCAGAGAAAAATGACAAATTATCTATAGGAGAATAATTCAGATGACTTCGTATGTCTCATCAGAAACCATGGTGTCCAGAAAGCAGGGGAGCAACATTTTTAACTGCTGAAGGAAAAGAACTGTTAAACCAGATTTCTATGTCAAGCAAAAATATTCTTGGAAAATGGTAGTAAATTAAAGGTACTTTCAAGTGAAGGAAAACTAAGAGAAACTGTAGCCAAGAGTACTGGTCTAAAAGAACTGATAAAGAATATTTTTCAAACACAAGAGAAATAATATAGAAAACCCAAAACATTATGAATGATAAAGAAACAGTAAGTATAATAACTATTATTTTCTTATGGTTCTTTAAACACACTAGATAGCTTTAAATGAAAAATATAGCATTGTCTGATGTTTTCAGTATTTGTACATTTAATATATGACAACTATAGCATAAAGGAGGGGGATAAAGAACCCACAAGTAAGTGGTAAGGTTTCTACATTCCAAATAAAGTCAGAAAATATTGATTCTAAATAATTGTGAAAGCTAAGGTTGTATTTTGCAATGTCTAGAGCAATCACTGGAAGTGTATACAAGAGATATACTAAAAATCACAATTGACAAACTGAAATGGAATACTAAAAAAATAACAACCCAAAATAAAATTGGAAAGGGTAACCAGAGGGAAAAAAGTGAGAATAGTAAAAGGATAGATTTAAATATAAGTTTACTAGTAGTTCATTAAAACTAAATTATCTAAACACATCAATTAAAAGACATTTTCAGATTGTATGGAAAACATGACTTTTTTATACAATGTCTACAAGGAGCTCACTTAAAATTTAATGATATAGGTTAGTTTAAAGTAAAGTGTTTCTAGAAGATATACCATGAAAACACAAAATACTGGGTGTTATATGCAACTAATGAATCATTGAACACTATGTCAAAAACTAGTTATGTACTATGTTTGCTAATTGAACTTAATAAAAAAACACAAATCAAAAGGAAGCTGGAATGGTTATACTAATATCAGATAAAGTTGACTTCAGAACAACAACAAAAAACTACCAGAGACAAAAGAGAGACATCACATGTTGATAATAGAATAATAAAACATAATAATCCTAAATGTGCATACATATAACAATAGACCTTAAAACACAGGAAATAAAAATGAATAGAATGGAAATGAAGAATAAAAAATATATGACTATAATAGGATATTTCAGAAATACTCCTAAGTAACAGTACTACTAGACAAAAATCAGCAAATATATGGAAGAACTAAACAAGATCAAGTTACTGAATCTAACTGATGTTTACAGAAAATTCTAACCAAACAGCAGAAAACATATTCTTTTCAAAAGCATATGGAATAGTAACTACAATAGACCATATCCTCAGTCATAAAACCCTAGCAATTTTAAAACACTTATAATTACACAAAATATGATCTCTGACCAAAATAGAATTAAACTAACAGAAAGAAAGCAGGACAACTTTCCATCATTTTTCATTAAAGATCATACTTGTAAATGATGAGTCACAGAGTCTCAAGGAATACAGAAAATATTTTGAACTGAATAAAAATGAAAATATAAAAAATCAAGTCAAAATTTGTGTGGTGCAACAAAGGAGTGCTTAAGAGGAAAAATCATAGCAATAAATGCTTACATTAGAAAGAGAATGCAGATCATTTTAGAAGCTACACGGGCAGAGCACTAAATAACACTGAATCACATAAAGAAGATGTGATACACACACACACACACACACACACACACACACACACACACAGGAATATTACTCAGCATTAAAAGGGAATGGAATCTTGCCACTTGCAAAACCATGGATGGATCTAGAGGGTATAGTGCCAAGTGAAATAAGTCAGCCAAAGAAAGACAAATATGAAATGATTTCACTCATATCTGGAATTTAAGAAATGAAACAAATGACCAAAGAAAAAAGGGACAAACTGAAAAAACAGACTCTTTTAAGAGTCTTTTAAGTCTCTAACTATAGAGAACAGATGGTTACTAGAGTGGGGGTGAGTAGGGGGGATGGCTGAAACAGGTGAAGAAGATTAAAAGTACACTTATTGTGATGAGCACTACCCTCATACACAGAATTGTTCAATCACTATGTTGTATACCTGAAACTAATATAACACTGTATGTTAACTATAACAGAATTAAAATAAAATTAAAAAAACAAGGAAAGGTACTTCCTCACAGTGATAAAGGGTATCTGCAAAAAATTTTTAATGGTGAAAAACAGAATGCTATCCCTGAGATCAGAAACAAGTCAAGGATACCCACAACACTATGCTGTTTCCAGCTGGGGTGGCATGCAAAAAAAAAAAAAAAAAAGAAAGAAATAAAAGGCAAACATACTGGCACAAAGAAACTATCCCTATTCTCCAACAATATGATGGTCTATGCACAAAACCAAGGAGTCTACAAAAAAAACCCCTCCTAAACCCATTAAGTGAGCTTAGTAAGGTCAAAGAATAATAGGTTAACATATAAATATCATTTTTCTATGTATAAGCAATGAAAAACTGGAAATCAAAAAACTTTTTAAGGCTCCAAATAATGAAAAAAAATATAGGACTTGTATACTGAAAACTAAAAATGGTGATGATACCAAAAACTTAACTTAATAGAGATACCATGATCAAGGATTTGAAATCTCAACATGGTAACAATGTTAATTTTCTACAAAGTGATATACAGGTTTAATGTAATACCAATCAAAATCACAGCAGAACTTTTGTAGACACATAAACGATAATACACAAATTTATCTGGAATGGCCAAATAGCTATAACAGCTTAAACACTTAGAAAAAGAATATAGGGGCGCCTGGGTGGCACAGCGGTTAAGCGTCTGCCTTCGGCTCAGGGCATGATCCCGGCGTTATGGGATCGAGCCCCACATCAGGCTCCTTCGCTATGAGCCTGCTTCTTCCTCTCCCACTCCCCCTGCTTGTGTTCCCTCTCTCGCTGGCTGTCTCTATCTCTGTCGAATAAATAAATAAAATCTTAAAAAAAAAAGAAAAGGAATATAGTTGGATGAATAGCATTATCCCATATTAAGAATTACTATAAAGCTATACAAATCAGGGCAGTGTGGATCAATAGCACATAAAAGAGAGTTGATAAGTAAGTCCACAGAAATATAACCATTTGATCTTTGACAATGCAAAAAGCAATTCAAAGATGAAAGAACAGTATTTTTGAAAAATGGTTTTTGAACAATTGATCATCTATATGCAAAAACAATGAACCTAGATCCACATTTTATACCTTTAAGCAAAGACTAACCCACAAGTGGACCATAGATCCAAGTGTAACATAAAAATCAAAAAAATTAGAAGAAAATATAGAATAAATCTTCATGTCTTGGGGTTAGGCACAGAGTTCTAGAAAAGTCAGCAAAGGCAGTATCCTTTAAGAAAAATGTGATAAAAAATGTGACAAATTGGATTTCAGTATTAAAAACTTTTGCTCTGTAGAAAGCATTGCCAAGAAAATGAAAAGACAAACTACAGAAATAGGGAAAAATTTGCAAAGCACATTATCCAACAAAAGACGTATATCCAGAATATATAAAGAACTGTCAAAAATTGAATAACAAAATAAACCCAGTTTTTTAAATGGACAAAGGGCCTGAACAAATATTTCATCAAAGAAGGTATAAAAATGGGAAATAAGCACATGAAAGATAATCGACACCATTAGCCATTCATGAAATGCAAATTAAAACCAGGATGATATACAACTACACATCTATTAGAATGGTTAAAATGTTAAGAAGTATAGGAGTGCCTGGGTGGCTCAGTTGGTTAAACATCAGACTCTTGATTTCAGCTCAGATCATGATCTCAGGGTCATAAGATTGAGCCTCACATCAAGCTCTGCACTGAGTGTGGAGTCTGCTTGAGATTCTCTCTCTTCCTCTCCTTTTGCCCCCCACCCCTGCTGCGCTCTCTCTCCCTTAAAAAAAATGTTAAAAAGTATTACAATACCTAATTCTGGCAAGGATATGCAGCAATTGGAATTTTCCTACACTGCTGGTGGGGGTGAAAAATGGTATAGTAACTCTAGAAAGCAGTTTGGCAGTTTCTTATAAAGATAAACACTTATAATATGATCTGGTAATCTCGTTCTGAGAGAAATTGAAAAATTATGTTTACACACAAAACACTTTACATGAAATTCAGAACAGCTTTATTCATACTCAAACTGTAAACAACCCAAATGTCCTTTAATTGGTGTACTGTATTACATCTAAACATGAAATACTACCCAGCAATGAAAAGAAACATACTACTGATACAAGTATGGATGGATCTCGAAGGCATTATGCTCTGTGTAAGCAGCTAATCTTTTAAGGCTACATAGTATATGATTCCTTCATGTGGTATTCTCAATAAGACAAGACATTAGTGATTAAGGATAGACCAGTGATTACCAGGGTGGGATAGGGATGACTGCAAAGGAATAGCACAAGGAAGTGTTTTGGGGTGATGAAAATATTCTGTGGTGCTAGCTGAATGTGTTAAACTTCACATGTCTATATACCAAAAGAAAAAAAAATAAATTTACTGTATAATTTTAAAACATTTCTGACTTACCACAGAGTAGAAAAAAAGGTTTTCTAAGAGTGTCAAGTCATTAAACAATATGTCATGCTGTGGGCAGAAGCCCAAGTGTTTTCGAATCTCAAATAAATTCTTTGACATGTCAAATCCATGAATATAAACCTCTCCTCTGGTAGGAGGGTAATAACCTATGAGTAAGCAGAAGACATAAAAGCAGCTAAGCTTTGTTGAGAGAGCATTATAAGATATAGCAAATTAGTATCTTAAATTCAGCCTGCTTGTGGATTACTCAAAGAATTAGCACTATCTCCTACAGAATAGTTCAGGAAAATATCAGTAATTACATCTATGTAATGGGATTAGCTATTTTTAAATTTTTTTCTTTTCTGCTTTTGTATACAAATTTTCTACAATGGGTCTGGATTATATTGGTAATAAAAACATATAAATAATTTGTTATATTCTAATACATTCACATTGCAATCAGACTGTTCCTATATTTGTGAACCAGATGAGGTACTGTGTAGATGTGATGAAAATGTAAGATTGGGGCAACTGGGTGGTTCAGTCAGTTGAGCCTCTGATTCTTTAAAATAATTTTTTTATTATGTTAGTCATCATACAGTATATGCTTAGTTTTTGATGTAATGTTCCATGATTCATTAGTTGCATATAACACCCAGTGCACCATGCAATATGTGCCCTCCTTAATATCCATCACCGGCCTATCCCATTCCCCCACCGCCCTCCACTCTGAAGCCCTCAGTTTGTTTCCCAGAGTCCATAGTCTTTCATGGTTCATTCCCCCTTCTGTTTACCCCCCCTTCATTCTTCCCTTTCTTCTCCTACCGATCTTCCTATTTCTTATGTTCCATAAATGAGTGAAACCATATGATAATTCTCTTATTTCACTTAGCATAAGCTCCTCCAGTCCTGTCCATGTTGCTGCAAATGTTGGGTAATCGTTTTCTTTTTTTTTTAATTTTTAATTTTAATTTTTTTGATGTAAAGTTCCATGATTCATTACTTGCGTATAACACCCAGTGCACCATGCAATACGTGCCCTCCTTACTACCCATCACCAGCCTATCCCATTCCCCCACCCTCCTCCCCTCTGAAGCCCTCAGTGCCTCAGAGTCCATAGTCTCTCATGCTTCATTCCCTCTTCTGATTATCCCCCCTTCTTTATCCCTTTCTTCTCCTACTGATCTTCCTACTTCTTATGTTCCATAGATGAGAGAAACCATATGATAATTGTCTTTCTCTGCTTGACTTATTTCACTTAGCATTATCTCCTCCAGTCCCATCCATGTTGCAGCAAATGTTGAGAAATTGTTCTTTCTGATTCCATTGTATAATTGGACCACATCTTCTTAATCCAGTCATCTGTTGAAGGGCATCTCGGCTCCTTCCACAATTTAGCTATTGTGGACAATGCTGCTATGAACACTGGGGTGCATATGGCCCTTCTCTTCACTACGTCTGTATCTTTGGGGTAAGTACCCAGTAGTACAATTGCTGGATCATAGGGTAGCTCAATTTTTAACTTTTTAAGGGACCTCCACACTGTTTTTCAAACAAGATCCTAGCTAATAGGATCCAACAATACATTAAAAGGATTATCCATCATGACCAAGTGGGATTCATCCCTGGGATGCAAGGGTGGTTCAACATTCACAAATATATCAGTGTGATAGATTATATCAACAAGAAAAGAGCCAAAAATCATATGATCCTCTCAACAGATGCAGAAAAAGCATTTGACAAAATACAGCATCCTTTCCTGATTAAAACCCTTCAGAGTGTAGGGATAGAGGGTACGTTCCTCAATCTCATAAAAACCATCTATGAAAAGACTACAGCGAATATCATTCTCAGTGGGGAAAAGCTAATAGCCTTTCCCTTAAGATCAGGAACACGACAAGGATGCCCACTCTTGCCACTATTATTCAACATAGTACTAGAAGTCCTTGCAACAGCAATCAGGCAACAAAAAGGGATAACAGGTATCCAAATAGGCAATGAAGAAGTCAAACTGTCTCTCTTCACAGATGACATGATACTCTACATGGAAAACCCAAAATAATCCATTTAATGTATTGCTGAATTAGCTTTGTAGATTTGTTGTTGTTGTTGTTGTGTGTGTGTGTTTTTTTTTTTTAGTTTTGTATCTATGTCCATCAGGGATATTGTTCTATAGTTTCCTTATCTTGTAGTGTCCCAGTCTGACTTTGGTATCAGGGTAATACAGGCCTTATAGAATGATGTAGTAAGTGTACCCTCCTCTTCAATCTTTTCAAAGAATTTGAAGAGGACTGGTGTTAATTTTCCTTTAAATGTTTGGTAGAAATCTCCAGTGAAATCATCTGGTCCTAAGCTTTTCTTTTGAGAGGGTTTTCATTACTGTTCAATTCCCTTAGTAGCTATAGGTGTATCCAGATTTTCTATTTCTTCACAATTCAGTCTTGGTAGGTTGCATGGGTCTAAGAATTTACCCATTTCTTCTAGGTTATGAAGTTTTCTAATATACACTTGTTCACTGTATTTTCTTATGATCCATTTTATTTCTGTGGCATAAGCTGTAATATCCCACATCTCATTTTTAATTATTTGATTTTTTTCAATTTTGTTGATTTTTTCAAAAAAACAATTCTTAAGTTTTATTTTTTCCTATTATTTTCCCATTCTCTATCTCCACAGTGTTATTATATTATTCCTTCTACTATCTTTGGGTTTAGTTTTTCTTTTTCTAGTTCCTTAAAGTATGCAGTTAGGTTGTTAATATCAGATTTTTCTTCTTTTGTAATGTAAGTGTTCACAATGATAGAATTCCATTTTTGCACTGCTTTTGATGCATCTTGTAAGTTTTGTATACTGTGTTTTCATTTTAAATTTTCTCAAGATACTTTCTACTTTGTGATTCCTCCTTTGACCCATTGGTTGTGAAAGGTGTGTTGTTTAACTTCCACATATTTGTGGATTTTCCAATTTTTCCTTCTCCTATTGATTTGTAGTTTCATTCTATTGTGACTGGAAAAGATACTTTGTATAATTTCATTATTTTAAAATTTGTTAGGATTTATTTTGTAAACAAACATGTGATCTCTCCTGGAGAATGTACTATGCCTTATTGAGAATAATGTATATTCTGCTGTTGTTAGGTTGAGTATTAGTACATGTCTGTTGGGTCCAATTGTTGTTAAAGATCTCTATTTTCTTATAGAGTTTTTGTCAAGTTGTAAAATTATTGAAAGTGGAGTATTAAAGTCTCCTACTATGATTGTGCTACTGTCTATTTCTCTATTTCTCCAATATTTGCTTTGTTTTTTAAGAACTCTGATGTTTGGTAAATATATATTTATAATTGTTATATTTTCCTGTTGATTTGATACCTTCTTCCCCTTTGCAATAGTGTTTGATTTGGTATCATCACCTCTACTCTGATTATCATTTGCATTTATTTTTCATCTATTTACTTGATTATGTGTGTCCTTAGATTTCAAGTGATTCTCTTAAAGATAGCATATATTTGTATCCTTTAAAAAGTCTATTTAGTCAATCTATATCTTTTGAGTGGGTTATTTATTTATTGTGAAAGATTTTATTTATTTGAGAGAGAGAGAGAGTGGGAGAGGACAAGCGGGGGGTGGGGCAGGGGGAGAGGAATAAGGAGGCTCCCCACTGAGCAGGGAGCCTGATGTGGGGCTAGATCCAAGGACTCTGGAATCACAACCTGAGCCGAAGGCTGACGCTTAACCAACTGAGACACCAGGTGCCCCTGATTGGATAATTTAATCCATTTATTTAAAAAGTAATTATTGATAGGGAAGGACTTACTCTTGCCATTTTATTACTTTCTGTCTGTAGCATTTTGCTTCTCACTATTGCTTTTACTGCCTTCCTTTGTGTTTCACTTTTTGTTTTTTATATTGCCATGCTTTGGTTCCTTTCCTGTTTCCTTTGTGTGTATATCTATAGATATCTATAGGTATTCTTTGTGGCTACCATAGGGATTAATGTAAATATCTTAAAATTATAATGATCAGGGGCGCCTGGGTGGCACAGTGGTTAAGCGCCTGCCTTCGGCTCAGGGCGTGATCCCGGCGTTCCAGGATCGAGCCCCACATCAGGCTTCTCCGCTATGAGCCTGCTTCTTCCTCTCCCACTCCCCCTGCTTGTGTTCCCTCTCTCGCTGGCTGTCTCTATCTCTGTCAAATAAATAAATAAAATATTAAAAAAAATTATAATGATCAATTTTATGATGACAATAACTTTATTTATAGCCTTGTCCTTCCACTATGTTTCTGATGTCACAAATTACATCTTTATATACTGTGTACTCATTAACATAGGTTTATAATTATTTTTATGCTTTTAAGTTCTATGAGTTAAAAGTGAATTTATGCACCAAAATTACATTTCTATATTTGTCCACATATTTACCTTTATTAGAGAAGTTTATATTTTTATATGCCTTTGTATCTGTCTAGTGTCCTGAATTTCAACTTGAATGACTCCCTTTATAATAATTTCTTATAGGAGAGGTCTGGTGGTAATTAATTATTTCAGCTTTTGCTTAACTAGGAAAATCTGAATTTTCCCTCTTTTCAAAGTTTTAACAGATGTAGTTTTCTTGGTTGTAGTTGTTTTTTTCTTTCAGCTCTGTGAATATAATATCCTACTACTTTCTGACCTTCCAGGTTTCCACTAAAAAATCCTCTTAAAATCTTGAAGAGCATCAACTGCAATTGAAGAGTCACTTTTCTCTTGCTTCTTTCAGGATTTTCATTCTTTGAATTTTTAGTTTGATTATAATGTGTCTCATTTATGGGTTTCTTTCAGTTTATTCTACTTGTAATTTGCTGACCTTCTTGAATTTGTATGTCCATTTTTTCCCCTCAAATTTGGCAAGTTTTCAGTCATTATTTTTTCAAATAAATGCTCTGTCCCTTTCTCTTTTTCTTTTGCTTATCTTCTGGGACTTCCATAGTGCACAGAGTGGCCCACATGGTGATATTCCGTAAGTCATTTAGGCTCTCTTCACTTTTCTTCATTCTTTTTTCTTTTCACTCCTCTGACTTGATAATTGCAAATAACCTATCTTCAAGTTTGCTAATTCATTTTCCTGCCTGATCAACTCTACTGTTGAAACCCTCTAATAAAAATTTTCTAATTAGTTATATTTTTCATATCCAGGATTTGTTTGGGTTTTTAAAAAATTAGTTCAACCTCTGTTAGTATTTTAATTGTTCATGCATCATTTCATTTTCTTGTCTATCTGTGTTCCCTTTTAGATCATTGAACATCTTAAAATGACTTTTTGACAGGTAATTCAGAGATTTGTGTTTCTTAAGGGTCATGTTCTGGGGTTTTATTTTGTTATTTTGGGGCAGGTTTCCTTGTGAGTTTTTTTTTTTATGCCTTGTTATGTTTTGTTGAGATTTTAACATTTAAAAAACAGACATCTCTCACCGTCTTTATGGACTGGCTTCATGCAGGGGAAGTCCTTCACCTATCATCCCAGCTAGAGGTTTTAGGACCTTAAAACATTTTCTGGGGATAGGTCTTTGAGGTCGTGCATATGCTTTCATTCTATTATATATGACTGCTTCAAACTGTCTTAATTGCCTTAAGCAGCTTGGAGATTGTGTTTCTTTTGCAGTTCTCTGCCTGTATTCTGTTGTTTCCTTGGCACCTGAATGGGGAATTGCAGATTTCCTGCTGCTTTAAAATACTTTAAAGTGCTGCAGCATTTGCCTCTGTTCTTCCATGACTTCCAACTTGGCATCCATACCACGTTGCGGCTCCCATTAGTTCTCCATTAGCCAAGTCAGAAACCCTTCAGGAAGCCCCCAGACAAGCCAGAACATTGGATACAAATCCTAGTCTTTTCTTTCTGTCCCAAGGGAGAAGCTTGGAATTGGGGTATTTCCTCCTGATTGTGCCATGCCATGTTGGGGAAGGAGTTGGGGTGAAATAATGCCATAAGCTTCCTGCACTTTTTGGTATTGGTCATGCATACATTTGCATGTTGCAGCATCCAAACTGGTTTCTGGAGTTTTTAAAAAAGTATGTTTGTCTGTTTATTGTTGTTAACTTAGTGTCTCTATGGGGATGAGGGCCCGGAGCTTCCAAATTCACCATATTTCTGATATCATTCTTACCTCTTGCTTCTAAGTTGCCTCCATCTTCATTTAGTCTTGTTTAATTGCTGTAAGTGTTTGCCTATTTCCAGAGCTCTGGCAAAATTGGTTCTGACATTTTGTGCTTTCTTATCTATCTTGTCTAGGAAGGGACTAGAACTTGGAGCTACCATCTCTGACAATTTGCTCCCAGTGGGTTTGCTTCTCAGCTCCGTCTTGGTGTATGAATAGGATTTCAATAGGTGGACGGGTGGTTCAGGCACTACCATTGAGAGAAAGGGCATGAGCACACGGAGATGCAAAAGTGCATTACTTTTTTTATTTTAATGTTTTTTTTATTATGTTAGTCACCATACAGTACAACCCTGGTTTCAATGTAAGTTTGATGATTCATTAGTTGCGTATAACAGTCAGTGCACCATGCATTACGTGCTCTCCTTACTACCCATCACCGGTCTATCCCATTCCCTCACCCCAGTCCCCTCTGAGGCCCTCAGTTTGTTTCTCATAGTCCATAGTCTCTATGCCTCATTCCCCCTTCTGATTACCCTCCCCTTCTTTATCCCTTTCTTCCCCTACCGATCTTCCTAGTTCTTATGTTCCATAGATGAGAGAAATCATATAATTGTCTTTCTCTGCTTGACTTATTTCACTTAGCATTATCTACTCCAGTGCTGTCCATGTTGCAGCAAATGTTGAGAACTCGTTCTTTCTGATAGCTGAGTAATATTCCATTGTATATATGGACCACAGCTTCTTAATCCAGTCATCAGTTGAAGGGCATCTTGGTTCCTTCCACGATTTGGCTATTGTGCACAATGCTGCTATGAATATTGCGGTGCATATGGCCCTTCTCTTCACTACATCTGTATCTTTGGGGTAAAGACCCAGTAGTACAATGGCTGGATCATAGGGTAGTTCAATTTTTAACTTTTTAAGGGACCTCCACACTGTTTTCCAGAGTGGCTGTACCAACTTGCATTCCCACCAACAATGTAGGAGGGATCCCCTTTCTCCACATCCTCTCAGGCAATTGTTGTTTCTTGCCTTGTCAATTTTTGCCATTCTAACTGGTGTAAGGTGGTACCATTCTATTTATTTATTTATTTTATTATTTTTTAATGTTTTTTTATTATATTATGTTAGTCACCATACAGTACATCCCTGGTTTCTGATGCAAAGTTCGATGATTGAGTAGTTGCGTATAACACCCAGTGCACCATGCAATATGTGCCCTCCTTACTACCCATCACCAGCCTATCCCATTCCCCCACCCCCCCTCCTCTCTGAAGCCCTCAGTTTGTTTCTCCGAGTCCATAGTCTCTCATGCTTCATCCCCCCTTCTGATTACCCCCCTTTCTTTATCCCTTTCTTCCGCTACCGATCTTCCTATTTCTTATGTTCCATAGATGAGTGAAATCATATGATAATTGTCTTTCTCTGCTTGACTTATTTCACTTAGCATTATCTCCTCCAGTGCCGTCCATGTTGCAGCAAATGTTGAGAACTCATTCTTTCTGATAGTGGAGTAAGATTCCATTGTATATATGGACCACAGCTTCTTAATCCAGTCATCTGTTGAAGGGCATCTCAGTTCCTTCCACGATTTGGCTATTGTGGACAATGCTGCTATGAACATTGGGGTGCATATGGCCCTTCTCTTCACTACGTCTGTATCTTTGGGGTAAATACCCAGTAGTGCAATGGCTGGATCATAGGGTAGCTCAATTTTTAACTTTTTAAGGGACCTCCACACTGTTTTCCAGAGTGGCTGTACCAACTTGCATTCCCACCAACAATGTAGGAGGGATCCCCTTTCTCCACATCCTCTCCAGCAATTGTTGTTTCTTGCCTTGTCTATTTTTGCCATTCTAACTGGCGTAAGGTGGTATCTTAGTGTGGTTTTGATTTGAATTTCCCTGATGGCTAAGGATTTTGCACATTTTTTCATGTGTCTGTTAGCCATTTGTATGTCCTCATTGGAAAAGTGTCTGTTCATATCTTCTGCCCATTTTATGATTTTATTTGTTTCTCATGTATTGAGTTTGAGAAGTTCTTTGTAGATCTTGGATACCAGTCTTTTATCTGTCGCATCATTTGCAAATATATTCTCCCATTCCGTGGGCTGCCTCTTAGTTTTTTTGACTGTTTCCTTGGCCGTGCAGAAGCTTTTTATCTTGATGAAGTCCCATAAGTTCATTTTATCTTTTGTTTCTCTTGCCTTTGGAGATGTGTCATGAAAAGTTTGCTTTGGCCGATGTCGTAGAGGTTGCTGCCTATGTTCTCCTCTAGGATTTTGATGGATTCCTGTCTCACATCAAGGTCTTTCGTTCATTTGGAGTTTATCTTTGTGTATGGTGTGAGAGAGTGGTCAAGTTTCATTCTTTTGCATGTAGCTGTCCAATTTTCCCAGCACCATTTATTAAACAGACTGTCTTTTTTCCACTGGATGTTTTTTCCTGCTCTGTCAAAGATTAGTTGCCCAAAGAGCTGAGGGTCCATTTCTGGATTCTCTATTCTGTTCCATTGGTCTATGTGTCTGTTTTGGTGCCAGTACCATGCTGTCTTTGTGGTCACAGCTCTGTAGTACAGCTCAAAATCTGGCATTGTGATGCCCCCAGCTTTGTTTTTCCTTTTCAACAGTTCCTTGGTGATTCGGGGTGTTTTCTGGTTCCATACAAATTTAAGGACTATTTCCTCCAGTTCTTTGAAAAATGTCATTGGTATTTTGATCGGGATAGCATTGAAAGTGTAGATTGCTCTGGGTAGCATGGACATTTTAACTATGTTAATTCTTCCGATCCATGAGCATGGAATATTTTCCCATCTTTTTGTGTCTTCTTCAATGTCTTTCAAGAGTGATTTGTAGTTTCCAGAATATAGATCCTTTACATCTCTGGTTAATACCGAGATAACGTATGATTTTTGGTGCTATCGTAAATGGGAAGGATTCCCTAATTTCTCTTTCTTCAGTCTCATTGTTTGGGTATAGAAATGCAACTGATTTCTGAGCATTGATTTTGTATCCTGCCACGTTACTGAATTGCTCTATAACTTCTAGTAGTTCGGGAGTAGATTCTTTTGGGTTTTCCATATAGAGTATCATGTCATCTGCGAAGAGAGACATTTTGACTTCTTTGCTGATTTTGATACCTTTTATCCCTTTTTGTCGTCTGATTGCTGTTGCAAGGACTTCTAGTACTATGTTGAATAATAATGGCGAGAGTGGGCATCCTTGTCGTGTTCCTGATCTTAAGGGAAAGGCTTCCAGCTTTTCTCCATTGAGAATGATATTTCCTGTAGGCTTTTCATAGATGGTTTTTATGAGATTGAGGAATGTACCCTCTATCCCTACACACTGAAGGGTTTTAATCAGGAAAGGATGCTGTATTTTGTCAAATGCTTTTTCTGCATCAATTGAGAGGATCATATGGTTCCTGAGTCTTTTCTTGTTGATATGATGTATCACGCTGATCGATTTGCGAATGTTGAACCACCCTTGCATCCCAGGGATGAATCCCACTTGGTCATGATGGAGAATCCTTTTAATGTACTGTTGGATTCTATTAGCCAGGATCTTGATGAGGATTTTGGCGTCCATATTCATTAGGGAAATCAGTCTGTAATTCTCCTTTTTGATGGGGTCTTTGCCTGGTTTGGGCATCAAGGTAATATTGGCCTCATAGAATGAGTTTGGTAGCTTCCTTCTGTTTCTATTTTTTGAATTAGCTTTAGGAGAATAAGTATTATTTCTTCTTTGAATGTTTGGTAGAATTCCCCAGGAAAACCATCCGGGCCTGGGGTTTTGTTATTTGGAGGGCTGTTTATCACTGACTGAATCTCTTCATAATTAATTGGCCTGTTTAAAAAATCAATTTCTTCCTGTTTCAGTCTTGGTAGTTTATAGGTTTCCAGGAAGGACTCCATCTCTTCCAGTTGCTTAATTTATTGGCATAAAGCTGTTGATAAAAGTTTCTAATAATCCTTCCAATTTCATTGGTGTTGGTTGTGACCTCTCCTTTTTCATTCATAGTTTTATTAATTTGGTCCTTTCTCTATTCTTTGGGATAAGTCTTGCCAGTGGTCTGTCAATTTTATTGATTCTCTCAAAGAACCAGCTTCTAGTTCTGTTGATCTGCTCTACTGTACTCCTGGTTTCTAATTCATTGATTTCTGCTTTAATCTTGATCAACTGCTTTCTTGTGTGTGGATTAGGCCTGTTCCTCTGTTGCTGTTCCAGCTTCTTGAGGTGAGAATATAAAAACTGCCTTTTAGATTTTTCTATTCTTTTGAGTGAGGCTTGGATGGCTATGTATTTCTCCCTTAGGACTGCCTTTGTAGTATCACATAGGTTTTGGACCGTTTCGTTTTCATTCTCGTTGGTCTCCATAAGTTGTTTAAATTGATTTTTGATTTCCTGGTTTATCGAGTCATTTCTGAGCAGGATGGTTCTTAGTCTCCAAGTGTTTGAGTCTTTGTGGTTGAGTTCCAATTTCAGAGCATTGTGGTCTGAGAATATGCAGGGAATAATTTCAGTCTTTTGGTATCGGTTGATACCTGTGTTGTGACCCAGAATGTGGTCTATTCTTGAGATTGTTCCATGGGCATTAGAATAGAATGAGTAATCTTTGGTTCTGGGGTGTAGTGTTCTATATATATCTATGAGGTCCAACTTGTCGAGTATGGCATTCAAAGCTTTTGTTTCTTTGCTGATTTCTTGCTTAGGTGATCTGTCTATTGCTGATAGTGGAGTGTTGAGGTCCCCTACTATTAACGTATTTTTATCTATATGTCTCTTTATTCTGGTTAAGAGTTGGCTTGTGTATCTTGCTGCTCTCCTGTTGGGGGCATAGATATTTATAATTGTCTTATCCACGTGTTGGATACATCCTTCAGGAATAATATAGTGCCCCTCTGTGTCTCTAACTATAGTCTTTAGTTTAAAATCCAATCTGTCTGATATGAGAATTGCTACCCCAGATTTCTTTTGAGGTCCATTGACCTGAAAGATGGTATTCCATCCCTTTACTTTCAGTCTGAATGTATTTTTAGGTTCAAAATGAGTCTCTTGTAGACAGCAAATGGATGGGTCATGTCTTTTTATCCAATCTGCAACCCTGTGGCCTTTATGGGAGCATTTAGGCCATTTACATTGAGACTGGTTATTGAGAGATATAATTTTAATGATGCCATGTTGTCAGTAAAGTCTCTGTTTCTATCGATTGTGACTTTCTGTTCTGTATCACTCTTGGGGCCTTTTTACCTTTATAGAACCCCCCTTAATATCTCCTGTAGGGCTGGTTTCATGGTTACAAAATTGGTCAATGACTGGCGATTCTGGAAGGTCTTTATTTCTACATCAATTTTGAATGACAGCCTTGCTGGATAAAGTATCCTTGGCTGCATGTTTTTCTTTGAAAGAGCTTTAAAAATGCCCCCCCCCAACCCTTTCTCTCATTCCAGGTCTGACGTAATTCTGATACCTTTGCCTTGGTATGGGAGAAATTTCTTTGCCCTGGCCACTTTCAATACTGTATCCTTGGATCTAATATTTGCAAATGCACTATGACATGACGTGGTGTAGGTTTGTCGTGGTTGAGCTTAGGAGGGGTCCTCTATGCCTCTTGGACACGAATTTTTGTTTCCCTGCTAGATTAGGGACGTTTTCAGCTACAATTTGTTCAAATATCTCTTCTAGAGATATTTGTTTTTCTCCACCCCCTTGGGGATGCCGATGATTCTGACACTGGAACGTTTCATTGAGTCAGTAATCTCCCGTAACCTACGTTCCTGAGCGTGGATTTTTTTGAGTCCAGATTCTATTTTAGCTTTCTCTTCTACTAACCCATCCTCCAATTCACTGATACGTTCTTCTACCTCATTCTCCCTGGCCGTCAGAGCCTCTAGTTTTGACTGCATTTGGCTCATAGAATTTTTAATTTCTGCCAGATTCGCTCTCATTTCTGCCCTTAGAGATTCTATATTCTCATTAAGATTTTTGTTAATACTTTTTTCAAGTCTACACATCATCTTGACCATTGTTACTCTGAATTCCATTTCTGATAATTTGGTTATATCCATATCCATTAGTTCTGTGGCAGAGGCCACAGACTCATTGTCTTTTCTTAGCTGGGGGGGATTTCTCCTTCTCGTCATTCTGATGAGGAGAGGTTGTGGGGTTGTCCAGAGCCCAAATTATTGACCGGGACCCAGGCCGTGCGCCCTTGTTTTATAGGGACCTTAGGGATGTGGGCTTCTTGATTTTTCAGCCTGCCTTCTGGGGGAGGGTCTGCCGCACCGATACTCAGGCAACCCTGTTTGGGTAGAGTCTCCGTGTCCCCTGCAAGGGGGGGTGGGGGTGGGCACACTGTGTGCCGGTATTTCCAGGCTTTTGTTCTCTGGCGGCTTTCCCTGGCGGTTTGCTGTGCCTCTTCTGAGAGTCAGAGCAGCAGTGGCCAAATCTCAGCCTCTGTCTCAGAACAGAGGGATCGCGGACCGTTCTCCACTGATGTTCTGGCCACTTTAACTCTGTTTCTGTTGGTGCTGCTCAACCCTGCAGCATCCCAGGATATGTGCCCCACATCCGGCATCCCAGCCCTCACTTTCAGGGCCTGCGTGTCTCTGTCCTTTTTGTTTCTAACACCGCCAGCCGCCAGCTGCCCCCGTGTGCTCCAAAGCTCCAGTCCTCAGTCTGGTCACGCGCGTTCCCCGGCTCACATTCTCAGTCTGCTGTCTCGCGGGTGCCGGTCCACGAGTCTGCCTGCTCCTCCGTGCACGTGGCTACCGCTTCCCTGGGCCGAATGTGGTGGCTCCCTCCCCCTTCCGTTTATCTTCCGATATCTGTGCGTGGTTTCACAGCTCCCCGCTTTGTACCTCAATACTCAGCGCTGGAGATGTTCATTTGTAGAGTTCCAGATGTATCTTCCTGCGTCTCAGGCTGATTCCGTGGATGTTGAGGCTGGTCTGGTATCTATCCAGCTCGACTCAGGGGACCGGCTGAAAAAGCGGTCCCCTACTCCTCCTCCATTTTAACTCCAGAAAAGTGTATTATATGTGTTCTGAGATTATATGCAGAACATCGAGGGTGTTTCAAGATAACTTATGTAAAGCATATCAACTATGTATAATGCATATATTATCATTAGGTTAATGATAATTCAAATTACAACTTTGTGATACTATCGGGGTAGTCATGTTGTTAAGAAGAGGTTTAACTGAAACTTACAGGTAATCAGTTCAAATATATAAAATATCAGAGAATGTGGGTGGTGTCTGCCCTCCCTCAGCTAGTTTTGGCATCATTTTAGTTTCAAAGGAGAGGCTATGGTATCTCAACTGCTGGGCTCAGCCCTATTCCAGCCTCAGAACTTATGCTAACCTCACACACCACGTGGGATTCATGATTTTAATCGTCCTGGTATTCCCTATCCATTCTTCCTTTCTGGTGAATGCAGTGCATCTAACATATAAACCTATATAAAATATTCTTCCATGGCTTCTCACTGCGGTCAGCATAAATTCTAATTTTCATAGCATGGCTTCCCCCAAACCTTTCATTTGACCTTTTGATTATTCCTTTAGATTTATCTTTTGCTATTATTCAAATTCCATCTCTGATCTAGTCGGTTCCCTGCTTTTAAGTCTCCTAGTCTTTGCTTAGGTCTATAATATTCTTGATTCCATTCGCAGATCTTTATATATCATATTTGTCTCAGATTTGATGACACTGCCCTTTTTCTCAGCCCCCCAACAGGTTATGTGTCATTCTATTAGATGAACAGCATCCCACATATAACATCTCCTTTCATACTTATGATGTTAAGTTTCAAGTTTCTTTCCTGTATCTCCACCAGCGTACAAAATTGAGTGTGACAACAATCACCACTGTATTACCAATTCCTATGAAAAGAACTGGCATATAAATATTTTCATTGAATAAATGAAAGAATTTATTACATTACCAAGAGATCTCGGTTGTAAATAATTAAAGTGTAATAAATCTGCAACACTGAAATGACAACATATTCCATACCACCATGTTTGGTTTGAAGCCTCAGAAAGAACCTGACTTCTGCTCTAAACAGAGCTGAATACATACCTATTAGAAGAGACAAGGCTGTGGTTTTTCCTGCCCCATTTTGCCCTAGAAGAATAGTGATTTGTCCCTTATATAAATTCAAAGACATGTTGTTTACTACTACTTTGTCACCAAATTCCTGTGAGAGAAAAGAAAGAGTAACTTGTTATATGTCACTATCACTTATGAAAGACAGAACACTCATATACTCTATCCTTAGAAGAAACAACAATATAAAACAGGTGAAGGTAGGCGGTACAGGTTTCCAGTTATGCAATAACAAGTCATAGGCATGAAAGGCACAGCACAGAGAATATGGTCAATGGTACTATAATAGCATTGTAGGGTGACAGATGGTGGCTATGCTGGTTGTAAGCACAGCATAACATACGGACTTGTCAAATCACTATGTTGTCCACCTGAAACTAACGTAACACTATATGTCAACTATACTTCAACAAAGAAGTCAAAAAAAAAAAAAAAAAAAAAGAGAAGCAACATCATACTATCGAACTTGTGAAAAAAGTTAATGTTGTGAATAATGAACAACTTTTGTAGGTGTGCTGAGTTTGTATATTAGGCAAATAGGTGTGAAGGCACAGTAGTATCCACATTTGGTAAGGAAAATGGAGGCCTCTCTATCTTCCATGTATGAAGAGTGTAATATAGTTAATTATGGGCTTATTCAATTGTAGTAAGGGCTAGGAAACCTCATAAAGTTGCCATCAACGATCAGAAAAACTGATGCCATGATTTCAGCCAGAAGTTTGGTGATACACAAGAGCATGCCCAGAAATTCTTGAGATTCTAAGCAGAACTAATATATGCTCTTCTGAAGCTGTTCGAAAAAACAGAATTGGAAGGAACACTTCCAAATTCTATGAGGCCAGCATTACCTTGATCCCCAAACCAGAGAAAGACCCCATAGAAAAGAATTACAGAATATCCCTGATAAACACGGATGACAAAATTCTCATTAAGATACTTGCCAATAGGATCCAACACTACATTAGAAAGATTATTCACCATGACCAGGTGGGATTTATTCCTGGGATGCCAGGGTGGTTCCACATTTGCAAATCAATCAATTTCATAGATCACATTAATAAAAGAAGAGACAAGAACCATATGATCCTCTCAATTGATGAAGAAAAAACACTTGACAAAATACAGCATTGTTTCTTAATTAAAACTCTTCAAAATATACGGATAGAGGGACCATACCTCCACATCATATAAGCCATCTATCATTAGCCCACAGCAAATATCATTCTCAATGGGGAAAAACTGAGAGCTTTTCCCTTAAGGTCAGGAATATGACAGGGATACCCACTCTCGCCACTGCTGTTCAACATAGTACTAGAAGTCCTAGCCTCAGCAATCAGACAACAAAAGGAAACAAAAGGCATTCAGACTAGCAAAGAAAAAGTCAAACTCTCCCTCTTTGCAGATGACATGATATTCCATGTGGAAAACCCAAAAGATTCCACCCCCAAGTTATTAGAACTTATATAGCAATTCAGCAATGTGGCAGGATATAAAATCAATGCACAGAAATCAGTTGCATTTCTATACCCTAACAATGTGACTGAAGAAAGAGAAATGAAGGAATCGATCCCATTTACAATTGCACCCAAACCCATAAGATACCTAGGAATACACCTAACCAAAGAGGCAAAGGACCTATACTCTAGAAACTACAGAACACTTATGAAAGAAATGGAGGAAGACACAAAAAGATGGAAAAACATTTCATGCTCATGGATTGGAAGAATAAACATTGTGAAAATGTCTGTGCTGCCCAGAGCAATCTATACATTCAATGAAATCCCTACCAAAATACCATTGACATTTTTCACAGAGCTGGAACAATCAATCCAAAATTTGTGTGGAACCAGAAAAGACCCTGAATAGCCAAGGGAATGTTGAAAAGGTAAACCAAAGCTGGGGCATCACAATGCTGACTTCATGCTATATTACAAAGATGTGATCATCAAGACAGCATGGTACTGGCACAAAAACAGACACATAGATCAGTGGAACAGAACAGAGAGCCCAAAAACGGACCCTCAACTCTATGGTCAACCAATCTTTGACAAAGCAAGAAAGAATATCCAATGGAAAAAGCCAGTCTCTTCAATAAAAAGTGCTGGGAAATTGGCCATCTATATACAGAAGAATGAAACTGGACCACTTTCTTACACCATAAACAAAGATAAACTCAAAATGGAAGAAAGGCCTCAATGTCAGACAGGAATCCATCAAAATCCTAGAAGAGAACACAGGCAGCCACCTCTTCGACCTCAGCCACAGCAACTTCTTGCAATACACATCTCTAAAGGCAAGGGAAAGAAAAGCAAAAATGAACTATTTCGACCTCATCAAGACAAAAAAGCTTCTGCATGACAAAGGACACAGTCAACGAAACTAAAAGGTAACCTACAGAATGCGAGAAGATATTTGCAAATGACAGTACAGATAAAGGCTGGTATCCAAGATCTATAAAGAACTTCTCAAACTCAATATCCAAACAACAACAACAACAACAACAACAACAACAACAACAACAAAAACAAATAATCCAGTCAAGAAATGGGCAGAAGATATGAACAGACACTTCTCCAAAGAAGATGTACAAATGGCCAACAGACACATGAAAAAATCCTCCACATCACTTCCCATCTGGGAAATACAAATCAAAACCACAATGATGTACCACCTTACACCAGTTAGAATGGCTAAAATTAACAACATAGGGAACAGCAAATGTTGGTCCGGATGTGGAGAAAGGGGAACCCTTTTACACTGTTGGTGGGAATGCAAGCTGGTATAGCCATTCTGGAAAACAGTATGGAGGTTCCTCAGGACCTTAAAAATAGAGCTACCCTATGACCCAGCAATTGCATTACTAGGTATTTACCCCAAAGATACAGATGTAGTGAAAAGAAGGGGCACATGCACCCCAATGTCCACAATGGCCAAACTGTGAAAAGAGCCAAGATGTCCTGCAACGGATGAATGGATAAAGAAGATGTGGTTCATATATAGAATGGAGTATTACTCAGCCATCAGAAAGGATGAATATTTACCATTTACATTGACATGGATGGAACTGGAGGGTATTATGCTAAGTGAAATAAAGTCAGTCAGAGAAAGACAATACCATACAGTTTCACTCATATGCAGAATATAAGGAATAGCACAGGGTATCATAGGGACAGGGAGAAAATGAATGGGAAGAAATCAGAGAGGGAGACAAACCATATGAGACTCTTGACTCCGGGAAACAAACTGAGGGTTGCGGAAAGGGAGGTGGGTGGGGGGATGGGGTAACTGGTTGAAGGACAGTAAGGAGGGCACATGAAGTGATGAGCACTGGGTGTCATATGCAACTAATGAATTACTGAAAGTTACATCAAAAACTATTGATATATTATATGTTGGCTAACTGAATTAAAAATTAAAAAGAAAAAAGATAACTAAAAAGAAACAGAACTTGAAGTGATAAAAATTGTAATTTCTAAAATGAAAATATACTTGATGAATTTACATATGCAGGTTAGATGCTGCAAGAGAAAAAAGGAGTTAAAGGTATAAGCATAGAAACAATAAAAAACAAGTAAGTTAAAGAAAAAAAGTTAAAAAATAAATAAAAGAACAATGCCTCAGGAAAGATGTTGCTACAGCTGATGTCAGTGGTCTCTTCTGGGAATTTTTTTTTGAGAGAGAGCACAGCACATGAGCTGGGTGGGGGAGGGAAAGACACAGAGGGAGAGAGAGAATCTTCCGCGGGCTTCATGGGTGGAACCTGATGAGGGGCTCAATTTCACAATTCTGAGATCATGACCTGACCTGAAACCAAGAGTCAGACACTTAACTGACTGAGCTACCCCGATGCCCCTTTTCTAGGATTTTTATGGTTTCCTGTCTTAAATTTAAGTCTCTAATGAATTTTGAGTTTATTTTTGTGTATGGTGTAAGATAGTGGTCAAGTTCATTCTTTTGCATATAGCTGACCAGTTTTCCCAACACCATTTGTTGAAGAGACTGTTTTTTCCTGCTTTGTTAAAGATTAACTGACCATAGAGTTGTGGGTTCATTTCTGGGTTTTCTATTCTGTTCTATTGATCCACGTGTCCATTTCTGTGCCAGTACCATGCTGTTTTGATCACTACAGCTTTGTAATATAGCCTGAAGTTTGGAACTGTGTAATCTCTGATATTCTAATTATTGTGTATCATGGTGTGGACCTTGAGTTCATCTTGTTTGGAATTCTCAGTTTCCTGAACTTGGATGTATGTTTTCTTCCCCTGGTTAGGAAAGTTTTCAGTTATTATTTCTTCAAATAAATTTTCTGCCTCTCTGTTTCTCTCTTCTCCTTCTGGGATGCCTGTAATATTGAATGTTTGTTCATTTGATATTGTCCAAGAGATACCTTAACTTATCTTCATTTAAAAAAAATTCTTTTTGCTGTTTAGCTTGGGTGCTTTACAATACCCTGTCTTCCCAATCACTGATCCATTCTTCTGCATGTGTTAATCTACTGTTGATTCTCTCTAACGTAGTTTTCATTTCAGTTATTGTAGTCTCCAACTCTGAGTGGCTCCTTTTTTACATTTTTATCTCAGCTTCTTCTCCTAAACTTAAAGGAATGGTCTTTATTTTGCTCATCGTTCTCTATGTGTTCTCCCTCTTGTTTGCAGAAGCTGTTCAGTCAGCCCTCAGTTCTTCAGGAGGAAATGATCTATAAATAGGTATGGATTTGTTGTTTGTGGAGAAGATGAGTTTGGGGTCTTCCTACATCACCATCGTGGACTGGAACTCAGCATTTTGTATGTTAATTAAACTTTAATACAGCAGTTTAAAAAACATATGGATATTGCCTAGTTGATACTGCTTTTGAAATATGATAAACTATGGAAACATCCAGAAAAATGTCTGAATTTAGTGTTAGCATTGGAATAAAACTGATATCTTGTAAGTCTTAGTGTTATTACAATAAAATAGAATTCAGTAACAAGAAAAAAATAAGTGGTGTGGCCATAGTAACATTAGTCAAAGTACATAAGAGAAGAATATTGCCAAGGAGAAAGTGTGCCATTTTATAATGATAAAGGGATCAACTTCAAGAAGACATAATTCTCCTAAAGGTTTATGCACCTAATAACAGATTCAAAAATATGAGGCCACAGACGTAGTGAAGAGAAGGGCCATATGCACCCCAATGTTCATAGCAGCATTGTCCACAATAGCTAAATTGTTATTGATAAATAACAAACTGATAGCTAAATTGATATTAAGGAGGGCATGTATTGCATGGTGCCCTGGGTGTTATACGCAAGTAATGAATCATGGAACTTTACATCAAAAACTAGGGATGTACCGGGGCGCCTGGGTGGCACAGCGGTTGAGCGTTTGCCTTCGGCTCAGGGCGTGATCCCTGCGTTATGGGATCGAGCCCCACATCAGGCTCCTCCACTATGAGCCTGCTTCTTCCTCTCCCACTCCCCCTGCTTGTGCTCCCTCTCTCGCTGGCTGTCTCTATCTCTGTCGAATAAATAAATAAAATCTTTAAAAAAAAAAAAACTAGGGATGTACTGTATGGTGACTAACATAACATAATTTAAAAAATATTATTTAAAAACAAACAAACAAACAAACAAAATATGAGGCCAAAGGACTACAGACAAAAATAGAAAAAATACAGTTATTTTAAAAGACTTCAATATTTTTCTCTCAATAACTGTTAGAACATGTAGAATCACTAAGGATATAGAATACTTATTAAACTACCAACTAACTTAATTAACATTTATGTATCACCCCAAGAACCAACAGCAGATCACACATCATTTTCCAGTATGCATATAACATGTATTTAGACAGATGACTGTCTGAGTCATAAAACAAGAATCAATAAATTTAAAAGGATTTGTGTCATACAAAGTAAATTCTCTTACCAGAATCAGAATTAAATTAGAAATTAGTAGCAAAAAGATCTCTGGAAAATTCCCAAGTAATTGCAAACTAAGTAATACAAGTTGTACAAAAGCTCTTCTGGGAAAGTAAAGAGGAAATATTTTTCCAACTCACTCTATGAGGCTAGCATTATCCTGATACTGAAACTTGAAAAATGCCTTACAAAGAAATGAAAGCAACAGACAAATATCCATCATTAAACAAAGTAAAAAGATTCTAAACCAAAATTAAGAAAAGTCATCCCATAAAAATGGATGATACAGAGTTTCACTTCTGGGAAATCAGCATGAAAAGTGGGTCCTCAGATCCACTGCAAGAAAAGCTGTGAAAATTAAAAAAACAAAACAACAAAAATCAGGTATAATCTTCAGGAATTGTCCTAAGGGAATACAGAAAATGAAGAAACATTTATTTAAGAAATTCATGGTATTGGCACAAAAACAGACACGTAGACCAATGGAACAGAATAGAGAACCCAGAAATAGACCCTAGGCTCATTGGGCAACTAATCTTTGACAAAGCAGGAAAAAACACCAGGCGGAAAAAAAGACAGTCTCTTCAATAAATGGTGCTCGGAAAACTGGACAGCTACATGCAAAAGAATGAAACTTGACCACTCTCTCACACCATACACAAAGATAAACTCCAAATGGATGAAAGACCTCAATGTGAGACAGGAATCCATCAAAATCCTAGAGAAGAACATAGGCAGCAACCTCTACGACATCGGCCAAAGCAACCTTTTTCATGACACATCTCCAAAGGCAAGAGAAACAAAAGATAAAATGAACTTGTGGGACTTCATCAAGATAAAAAGCTTCTGCACGGCCAAGGAAACAGTCAAAAAAACTAAGAGGCAGCCCACGGAATGGGAGAATATATTTGCAAATGATGCGACAGATAAAAGACTGGTATCCAAGATCTACAAAGAACTTCTCAAACTCAATATGTGAGAAACAAACAAACAAATCATAAAATGGGCAGAAGATATGAACAGACACTTTTCCAATGAGGACATACAAATGGCTAACAGACACACGAAAAAATGTTCAAAATCCTTAGCCATCAGGGAAATTCAAATCAAAACCACACTAAGATACCACCTTACGCCAGTTAGAATGGCAAAAATAGACAAGGCAAGAAACAACAATTGCTGGAGAGGATGTGGAGAAAGGGGATCCCTCCTACATTGTTGGTGGGAATGCAAGTTGGTACAGCCACTCTGGAAAACAGTGTGGAGGTCCCTTAAAAAGTTAAAAATGGAGCTACCCTATGACCTAGCCATTGCACTACTGGGTATTTACCCCAAAGATACAGACGTAATGAAGAGAAGGGCCATATGCACCCCAATGTTCAGAGCAGCATTGTCCACAATAGCCAAATCGTGGAAGGAACTGAGATGCCCTTCAACAGATGACTGGATTAAGAAGCTGTGGTCCATATATACAATGGAATATTACTCAGCTATCAGATAGAACGAGTTCTCAACATTTGCTGCAACATGGACGGCACTGGAGGAGATAATGCTAAGTGAAATAAGTGAAGCAGAGAAAGACAATTATCATATGATTTCTCTCATCTATGGAACATAAGAACTAGGAAGATCGGTAGAAGAAAGGGATAAAGAAAGGGGCGGTAATCAGAAGGGGGAATGAAGCATGAGAGACTATGGACTATGAGAAACAAACTGAGGGCTTCAGAGGGGAGGGGGGTGGGGGAATGGGCTGGTGATGGGTAGTAAGGAGGGCACGTATTGCATGGTGCACTGGGTGTTACACGCAACTAATGAATCATCGAACCTTGCATCAGAAACCAGGGATGTACTGTATGGTGACTAACATAATAAAAAAACATTAAAAAAAAAAAAGAAAATCTACTACAACTTGGTAAATAACAGACTTGCTGTTTTTAACATCTCAGTCTAGTTTGTCATTCTAGGAATTATTCTAGTTTACTCCTCTTCCTTCAATGTCCACCCATCCCCCAATATTCTCAGTTCTGTTAGAAATCTCTTGGATCTGTCCATTTCTCTTTATATATACTTCCACAACCCTTATACAATTCTTATTTCTTATAAAAAGCGCCATCCGGTCTTCTTTTCCCCACTCTTCTCCTTCTCAACTCCCCACCTTTCAACATCCTGTTTTCCATACTGTAGCCAAAATGTTCTTTAAAACACATATGTCATATTCTCTAGTGCTTTGAATCAATCAATGGCTTCCCAAAGAAGCCATTTACTATCATTCTTTTGCCTTCAAATATACTGGTCTTCTTTTTGTTCCTCAAACACATGAAGATCTTTCTCACCTCAGGTTTGTTGAATTTGCTATTTGCCTCCTGTGGGTATTCTTCTCTTACTTAGCTTTTCAAAGAATTAGCTCTATTCATTCTTCAAATCTCAACTCAAAGGTCATCTCCTCAGAGATATTTCCCTTTAGCTACATTTAGTGTCATCCTCTCCACTTACACTCAGATGTTACTACTGTATCAAGTTTATTTTCTTCACAGAATTTATTACAAAATTCAAATATCACTTGTTGCCAAGCCTACCAGAGGAGATTAGAAGCATAATGAGTGAAGTAAATCCTATATTGTAAAGATATATCTATATGTTCTATGAATGTCTCTTAAATTAGAATTATACTGATTATGACCCATTCATTATTAAACATCTTATTTGTTTTCTAGAAATGGCCAGTTACAAATCCAGGGTATAGTATATGGCTTTCAGTCTTTGCAGGAAAAAGAGACCTTTGAAACAAATACCTTGTACAAATGTTTGATCTGGATACCTGCCACCAAATTAGCAGGTTCAGCCTCAAAATACTTGTTTGGGGTTTCCCCACAGCTTTTCATTTCTTCTTTTTTCCTTCTGATTTTTGGTTCACCAAACCAGTATGAGTGCTACAAAGAAAGCCAAAATGTAATTACCAAGATGAGCTTTCAGAAATAAGGCATTCCATCTGAACAGATCTATAATGAATAAACTGACTGACTTAGTAATCAAAACCTGTCTACAAAGAAGTCCAGGACCAGATGTCTTCACTGGTATCAAACATTTAAACAAGAATTTAAAAAACTGTTCTCTAAGCCTTCCAAAAAGTGTTAAGAGAAAAGAATACTTTCTAACTCATTCTATGAGCTCAGCATTACTTGAAAGACAAATGCCAACGTCAGACAAAGACATCACAAGGAAAATAAACTACAGACCAATATCCCTTACTAATATAGATTTTAAAATCTTCAAAAATACTTGTAAGCTAAATCTAATAGCATATCAAAAAGAATATTCATCATGGCAAAGTGGGATTTATCCTAGGAATGCAGGATAGTTTAACATACAAAAACCAATCAATGAAAGATATCACATTAATAGGACAAATGGGGCATGATCATTTCAACTGATGCAAATAAAACCTCTGACAAAGTGTTTCATGATAAAAACACTTGGAAAACTAGGGACAGTTTCTTGAAATTCATTAGGGAATTTATGAAAAAACCCACAGCTAACATCATACTCAATAGTGAAAGACTTAAGCTTTCCCTCTAAAATCAGGAATAAGACAAGGATACCTGCTTTCATTCTTGCTATTCACAGAAATAAAAGATATCCAAACTGGAAAGAAAGAAGTAAAACTATCTATATTTGAAGACAACATGATTCTACATATTGAAGTGCCCCGAGACCCCTCCCCTACATATACTACTAGATCTAATAAACAAATCCAGCAAAGATGCATACAACGTGTATACATCAGTTGTGTTTGTACATACCAGCTATGAACAATACAAAAAGAAAATTCTATTCTAACAGTTCTATTTACAAGAGCGTCCAAAAGAATAATATACTTAGGAACAAAGTTAACCAGAGAGGTGAATGACTCACACACTGAAACTATAAAACCTCAATGAAAGAATTTAAAGAAGACTATATAAATAGAAAGTTAAAAAAGAAAAAGAAAGTTTATGGACTGAAAGACAATTTTTTTGGGTGGGGGGGATGATTCTGAGATCATCACTGTGTGCTCTGCACTGATTCTCAGAGTTCCCTGCATCACTGGGCTCCAGGGGTCCACAGTGTTGACATGATCTTTTCTGGCTGCTTTTGTTTCCTGTCTCATTTTGCCTTTCTCTGACCCTTCCAAATAAATTCCAAACCCTGTGAAAGACAATATTTTTAATAACGGCAATACTACTTAAAGCAATCAACAGATTCATTGTAATTTCCATAAATATTCTAATGGTTACTTTTACAGATATAGAAAAGCTGATTCTCAAGTTCTTATGGAACTTCCAGGACCCCCTAGTAGCCAAAACAATCTTGAAAAAGAAGAGAAAAAGCTGGATGACCCACACTTTCAGATTTCAAAACTTACTATGAAACTATAGTAATCAAACAGTGTGGTACCGACATAAGAATAGACATATAGGCCAATGGAATAAAATTGAGGATCCAAAAATGAAACCATACATTTATGACCAACTGATTTTCAACAAAGGTGCTAAGACCATTCAATGGGGAAAGAATAGTCTTTTCAAAGAGTGGTATTGGGACAAAAGGATTAACACATCCAAAAGAATGAAGTTGAATCTCCCCCTTATACTATATAAAAATCAACTCAAAATTGATTAGTTATCTAAATTTAACAGATAAAATCATCAAATTCCTTTTAAACCATCAAATTCTTAGAAGAAAACACAGGGGTAAATTTTGATGACTCTGGATCTCACAATTAACTTCTTAGATATGACACAAAATTCACAACCAACAAAATTTTTTTTAATTGGTTTTAATCAAAGTTAAAAATTATTGTGCATGAAAGAGTATTATGAAGAGAATGAAAAGATAACCTAGAGAATGGAATAAAATATTTGCAAATCATGTATCTGGTAAGGTTCTACTGTCAAGAATATATAAAAAGACAACCCAGTTAAAAAAGTCACAGAACTTGAATAGACATTTCTATAAGTAACATACCCTATGACCAAGAAGCAAGCCCATGAAAATATCTCAACATGATTAGTCATTAGGGAAATGCATATCAAAACCATGAGAACACTTTATACCCACGAGGATGGCTACAATAAAGGGAAAAGAATAACAAGGGTTTTGAAGCTGTGGAGAAATTAGAACCCTGGTACATTGCTTGTGGGAATGTATAAACGGTGCAGCCACTGCAGAAAACAGTTTAGTGGTTCCTAAAAACAAGAAACAGAATTATCCTAAGTACTAGCAGTTCTACTCCTAGGTATATTCCCAAAAGAACTGAAACAGGCACTCAAGCAAATACTTAATAGACAAATATTCGTAGCAGCACTATTCGAACAGCCAAAAGATGCCCTACATTTCTACAGGTTGATAAAGGAATTGTCCTATATACAAACAATGGAATATTATTCAGTAATAAAAAAGAATGAAGTGCTGATACATATTAATGGATAGACTTCAAAAACATTATGTTAAGTGAAAGAAGCCAAATAGTCACCTATTATATGATTCTATTTATATGAAACATCCAGGATAGTAAGTCATAGAAAAAGAAAGCGGATTTGTGGTTGCTAGGAGTTTGGGATATGGAAAAATGGGATGTGACTTCTTAATGGATAGAAGGTTTTATTTTTGGGTAATAAATATTTTGGAACTAGACATATGCAAGTACATCGTAAAGGCACTAAATTCCACTGGTATTTTTCCACTTCAAAATGGTTAATTTTAAAATACGAATTTCATCAGAATTAAAAATTTTAATGTGAAAAATGAAGTACTATAAGAACTTGAAAACACTTTGGCTTGGTTTACTCTGTGGCTATTGCATACTTTAAGGGATTGAACTTTGTAATAAATTATGTATGATTTATATCTCCAGGAATTAGAAGCAAAAATCATTTTGAAATGTTACTGTTCAGGAAGTAGGGTCAAAACTGAATTACTCAACAATGAAGTCATAGCCAATGCATTTTATCACACTCAGTCAGAATGCATTCTTTGTACTATATATTATTCAGTAATAGTATGGAGGGCAAGATGCAGCAGCTCTTCCACTCTAAGTAAACTGGTCTAATCCTTGAAAGTAAACAGGTGGTAAGAACAGAGATATGGGAAATACCCAATCCTCTACTCACTAGGATCTAAGAAATCATCACGTATTATTTAGCTGGGAACAACTTCTGCAGACTTTCAGGTTTCTTTATCCTCCAGTCTAATCCACTATGTACCATGTGGCTGAAGAAGATTTCTATTACTCAAGTGTTTTTAAATGTATGGGGATTCAGTGTCTTATCCACAGATATTGTGCATTTGCATATGTGGAAGGCTTTAAGAGATCAAGAAATGGCTAGCATTTTCATATGGCTGGTATGCACAGGAAAATGATTCTGCATTTGACCTTTTGATTTGACTATAAATATTATATGAAATAAATGCATAAGGACTATGGCTTTTGCAATAACAACAGCATTAGTACTCACCATAAGAAAAAAGTACCATGGTTGGGGCACGCCATACTGTCCTGGAAAGACAGTTTCTATATACCAGGTCACAAGGCCATACAAGAAAGCATCAAGTAAAAGCATTAACAAAATATGGCCAAACATGAGATTATCCTCAAGGTTGACTGGTGTCCAAATGTTATCCCATCTAATACCAATTTCTGAAATAAAAAGGAGATACCATAGATGACAGCTCTGTGAAACAGCAAAGAAAAAGGGTTGATACTCTAAATCCTGTCACTGTGAATTATCTATATGTTAATACCCTTATTATTTAAGTCATCTAAGAAAATGATGGAATATGTAGTAATACTGGGTTCTTCTGACCTCCCTTCAGAATCTACAAAAATAAATAGGAATGACTGAGACAAGGTCAATGAATGAAACAAAAATAATAATAAAAAAGGCAAGAAAAAAGCAAGCCTATTAGATCCTATTTTTCTATCCCTTCATACTAAATTCACATTTAAACTACCATCAGGGTATACAAATCTGGAAAAATATTGACTAGAGATGGATGCTGACTACAAAGCAGAAGAAAAAGAGGTTTTGGTTAAATATAGTTCTGGGGCACCTCCGTGGCTCAGTTGGTTAAGTGTCCAACTCCTGATTTTGGCTCAGGTCATGATCTCAGGGTCATATGAGATTGAGCCCCACAGTGGGCTCCATGCTGGGTGTAAAGCCTGCTTGAAATGCTCTCTCTCCCTCTGCTCTTCCTCCCCTGCTCACACACATGGACACACACACTCTCTCTCAAATTAATAAGTAAAAAAGTAAATAAATAAATAAAGTTCTGATAGAAGGGAAAAAGTCATCCAAAAAAAAGTTATCCTTTGTTCTAGTTCTTCTATTTCTCGACACAGTGTAGCACAACTGAAAAAGCATGGGGGCTTGCAGTGAACTCCTAATTCAAAGACATTTCATGAATATGGACAATGAAACTTGTCCTTTCTTCAGCTTCAGCCTCCTTTTCCTATAGATCAGCACCATGAGAGTATTCATCAGCACTTGTTTTTGAAAAAGCTATAAAAAGGTAATAGTTTAAGCAAAAGTATTTAGTAGAATTAAAAATTATCAAAATGAAAGCCATTTTGAGAGGCAGTGAACAACAAATAAGAAAAAAACAACAAAAATGGTAGAATGAAAATTTTAGGAAGTCTGCTGTACATTGAAAAACCTCCCACCCAGAATACAATAGGAGTTCATGAAAGAGAAAATAATATAGAAAACAATAAATAAATAACCCAATAAAACATAATTCAATTAGAAAACCAAAAAGTATACATCCTGTTGCAGACTAACCCAATGAAAATCCCACATCTATATAAAATTTCCAGTGAAATTTTAATGTTCCATGCCTAAAGAAAGAAAAATGCAAGTATCCATACAGAAATCATATGTATATTCTTCTAACTGGCTATTCACTGGGTGTAGGCTTTTGTTCACAGGGGAAAAAATTAAGTCCACAATCATCTTCATTAATGAATAAATGTAATGAAATTTCTACTAAATCCCAGTAAGATTTTTCAGAGATTTTGATAAAGTGATCGTAAAGTTCAAGTGGAAAGCAAAGTGACAAGAATAAAGAACAAGGTGTGGGGATAAGAGTAACATATTAAGACTTGTTATAAAGCTATGAGCAAATCGGGGCCTTTTCTGATTCCATACAAATTTAAGGGCTGTTTGTTACAGTTCTTTGAAAAATGTCATTGGTATTTTGATCGGGATAGCATTGAAATTGTAGGTTGCCTGGGTAGCATGGACATTTTAACTATGTTAATTCTTCCGATCCATGAGCATGGAATACTTTTCCATCTTTTTGTGTCTTCTTCAATGTCTTTCTTTCAAGAGTGATTTGTAGTTTCTAGAATATAGATCCTTCACATCTCTGGTTAAGTTAATTCTGAGATAACGTATGATTTTTGGTGCTATTGTAAATGGAATGGATTCCCTAATTTCTCTTTCTTCAGTCTCATTATTCATGTATAGAAATGCAACTGATTTCTGAGCATTGATTTTGTATCCCGCCACAGTACTGAATTGCTCTATAACTTCTTTTTTTTTTTTTTAAAGATTTTTATGTATTTATTTATTTATTCGACAGAGATGGAGACAGCCAGCGAGAGAGGGAACACAAGCAGGGGGAGTGGGAGAGGTAGAAGCAGGCTCATAGCGGAGGAGCCTGATGTGGGGCTCGATCCCAGAACTCCGGGATCACGCCCTGAGCCGAAGGCAGACGTTTTAACCGCTGTGCCACCCAGGCGCCCCTGAATTGCTCTATAACTTCTAATAGTTTGGGCGTGGATTCTTTTGGGTTTTCCATATAGAGTATCATGTCGTCTGCGAAGAGAGACAGTTTGACTTCTTCTTTGCCGATTTGGATACCTTTGATCCCTTTTTGTTGTCTGATTGCTGTTGCAAGGACTTCTAGTACTATGTTGAATAATAATGGCGAGAGTGGGCATCCTTGGTGTTCCTGATCTTAAGGGAAAGGCTTCCAGTTTTTCCCCATTGAGAATGATATTTGCTGTAGGCTTTTCATAGATGGTTTTTATGAGATTGAGGAATGTACCCTCTATCCCTACACTCTGAAGGGTTTTAATCAGGAAAGGATGCTATATTTTGTCAAATGCTTTTTCTGCATCTATTGAGAGGATCATATGATTCTTGGCTTTTTTCTTGTTGATAAAATCTATCACACTGATTGATTTGCAAATGTTGAACCACTCTTTCATCCCAAGGATGAATCCCACTTGGTCATGATGGATAATCCTTTTAATGTACTCTTGGATCCTATTAGCTAGGATCCTGTTGATAATTTTGGCGTCCATATTCGTCAGGGATATCGGTCTGTAATTCTCCTTTTTGATGGGGTCTTTGGCTGGTTTGGGGATCAAGGCAATATTGGCCTCATAGAATGAGTTTGGTAGTTTTCCTTCTGTTTCTATTTTTTGAAACAGCTTCAGGAGAATAGGTATTATTTCTTCTTTGAATGTTTGGTAGAATTCCCTGGGGAATATGTCAGGCCCTGGACTCTTGTTTTTGGGGAGGTTTTTGTTCACTGCTTCAATCTCTTCATAATTAATTGGCCTGTTTAAAAAATCAATTTCTTCCTGTTTCAGTCTTGGTAGTTTATAGGTTTCCAGGAAGGCATCCATCTCTTCCAGGTTGTTTAATTTATTGGCATAAAGCTATTGATAAAAGTTTCTAATGATCCTTCCAATTTCATTGGTGTGGTTGTGACCTCTCCCTTTTCATTCATAATTTTATTAATTTGGGTCCTTTCTCTATTCCTTTGAGTAAGTCTTGCCAGCGACTTATCGATCTCATTTATTCTTTTAAAGAACCAGCTTCTAGTTCTGTTGATCGGCTCTACTGTGCTCCTGGTTTCTAATTCATTGATACCTGCTCTAATCTTGATCAACTGCTTTCTCGTGCGTGGATTAGGCCTGTCCCTCTGTTGCTGTTCCAGCTTCTTGAGGTAAGAATATAAAAACTGCATTTTAGATTTTTCTATTCTTTTGAGTGAGGCTTGGATGGCTATGTATTTTCCCATTAGGACTGCCTTTGCAGTGTCCCATAGGTTTTGGACTGTTGTGTTTTCATTCTCGTTGGTCTCCATAAATTGTTTAAATTGATTTTGTATGGAACCAGAAAAGGCCCCGAATCGCCAAGGAATTGTTGAAAAGGAAAAACAAAGCTGGGCGCATCACATGGCTGGATTTCCAGCTGTACTACAAATCTGTGATCACAAAGACAGCATGGTACTGGCACAAAAACAGACACAGAGACCAACAGAACAGAATCGAGAACCCAGAAATGGACCCTCGGCTCTTTGGCAACTAATCTTTGAAAAAGCAGGAAAAAACATCCGGTGGGAAAAAGTCTCTTCAACAAACGGTGCTGGAAAAATTGGACAGCTACATGCAAAAGAATGAAACTTGACCACTCTCTCACACCATACACAAAGATAATCTCCAAATGGACGAAAGGCCTTGATGTGAGACAGGAATCTATCAAAATCCTAGAGAAGAACATAGGCAGCAACCTCTACGACATCGGCCAAAGCAACCATTTTCATGACACATCTCCAAAGGCAAGAGAAACAAAAGATAAAATGAACTTGTGGGACTTCATCAAGATAAAAAGCTTCTGCACAGCCAAGGAAACAGTCAAAAAAAACTAAGAGGCAGCCCATGGAATGGGAGAATATATTTGCAAATGTTGCTACAGATAAAAGACTGGTATCCAAGATCTACAAAGAACTTCTCAAACTCAATACACGAGAAACAAATAAAATCATAAAATGGGCAGAAGATATGAACAGACACTTTTCCAATGAGGACATACAAATGGCTAACAGAAACACGAAAAAATGTTCAAAATCCTTAGCTATCAGGGAAATTCAAATCAAAACCACACTAAGATACCACCTTACGCCAGTTGGAATGGCAAATATTGACAATGCAAGAAAGAATAATTGCTGGAGAGGATGTGGAGAAAGGGGATCCCTCCTACATTGTTGGTGGGACTGCAAGTTGGTACAGCCACTCTGGAAAACAGTGTGGAGGTCCCTTAAAAAGTTAAAAATTGGGCTACCCTATGATCCAGCCATTGCACTACTGGGTATTTACCCCAAAGATACAGACGTAGTGAAGAGAAGGGCGGTATGCACCCCAATGTTTATAGCAGCATTGTCCACAATAGCTAAATCGTGGAAGGAACCGAGATGCCCTTCAACAGATGACTGGATTAAGAAGCTGTGGTCCATATATACAATGGAATATTACTCAGCTATCAGAAAGAACGAGTTCTCAACATTTGCTGCAACATGGATGGCACTGGAGGAGATAATGCTAAGTGAAATGAGTCAAGCAGAGAAAGACAATTATCATATGATTTCTCTCATCTATGGAACATAAGAACTAGGAAGATCGGTAGAAGAAAGGGATAAAAAAGGGGGGGTAATCAGAAGGGGGAATGAAGCATGAGAGACTATGGACTATGAGAAACAAACTGAGGGCTACAGAGGGGAGGGGGGTGGGGGAATGGGATAGACCGGTGATGGGTAGTAAGGAGGGCATGTATTGCATGGTGCACTGGGTGTTATATGCAACTAATGAATCATCGAACTTTACATCAGAAAGCAGGGATGTACTGTATGGTGACTAACATAATATAATAAAAAAAACATTAAAATAAAAAAAATGGAGAGAAGATATGAACAGACACTTTTCCAATGAAGACATACAAATGGCTACCAGACACATGAATAAATGTTCAAAATCATTAGCCATCAGGGAAATTCAAATCAAAACCACATTGAGGTACCACCTTACACCAGTTAGAATGGCAAAATTGACAAGGAAACAACAATTGCTGGAGAGGATGTGGAGAAAGGGGATCCCTCCTACATTGCTGCTGGGAATGCAAGTCGGTACAGCCACTTTGGAAATCAGCGTGGAGGTCCCTTAAAAAGTTAAAAATGGAGCTACCCTATGATCTGGCAATGGCACTACTGGGTATTTACCCCAAAGATACAGACGTATTGAAGAGAAGGGCCACATGCACCCCAATGTTCATAGCAGCATTGTCCACAATAGCCAAATTGTGGAAGGAGCCGAGATGCCCCTTAACAGATGACTGGATTAAGAAGATGTGGTCCATATATACGATGGAATATTACTCAGCCATCAGAAAGAACGATTACCCACCATTTGCAGCAACATGGACGGGACTGGAGAAGATTATGCTAAGTGAAGTAAGTCAAGTAGGGAAATACAATTATCATATGGTTTCACTCATTTATTGAACATAAGAAATAGGAAGATCGGTAGGAGAAGGAAGGGAAGATGAAGAGAGGGTAAACAGAAGTGGAAATGAACCATGAGAGACTGTGGACTCTGGCAAACAAACTGAGAGCTTTGGAGGGGAGGGGGGGGATTGGGATAGACCGGTGATGGGTATTAAGGAGGGCAAATATTGCACTGGGTGTTATACGCAAATAATGAATCATGGAACATTAGATCAAAAACTAAAGATATACTGTATGGTGACTAACATAATAAAAAGTTATTATTAAAAAAAGAAGGAAACAGATATATGCACATATGGAAACAACATAAAACAAAGGTGGAATTTGAAAGCAGTAGAGATCAACAAACTATCCAATAAATGATAGTAATAGTTTGATTTTCATATGGAAAATAAATAAAATTAAGTTCGTAGCTCAAAACCAACAGAAGTATCTACTCTGTGCTTACTGAGTTATCACGGTAGTAATAGCAATCAAAATTAACCTATGAATATCTTATAAGATAGTATTTTTATATTGAAAAAATTATTTACATTAGTATGCATACTGTTTGAACAAATATATGTGTACTATTATGGTAATAGCAAGAAATTGGAAACCAGTTAAATATACATTGCTTGAGAACAAATTAATTATAGTACCTCTTCACAATGGAATATTAAACAACTGTGTAAAAATTAGCATTTCTCTATGTGAGAAGAGGTCTAACATATTATTATGTAAATAAAGCAAGCAGTAGAATCGATTTAAAACTACTTTATTTCAGAGTATAACTGGAAGCTTATTGTGGAGTGATAAGGAACTTCTAATTTTTCAAAAATCTGATTTTTTTTTAGTACACACAACTGTCTTTACAATAAATAAATCTAGGGATAAATAATTTGTATAACATTTTCTTACTTTCTTACCCACTGTCCCACCCACCTTTCAAGGAATCAAACAGCAAAGGGAAAATTTGCAGGGCAAGCACTTACGTCTTAACTCCAACTTGAGTAGACGACTAATCCCCAGTGCCAATGCAACATTTGAGCTGAGACAGGCAGCCACCTTCTTGGTGAGGGTCAGTTCTCCGTAGAATTGAGTAATGGCATTAAATGGAAAGAAACTGGCAAAATACAGGAGACTTCCAGCAGAAGCAGCCAAACGGACTGATAATAAGGAAATTACAAGATCACTCTAAAGCAATATGCAAAATAACAAATAACTTTTTCTACTACAGTACAGGGAATAGAATGTAAGCTCTATGAGGGAAGAATGTTTGTCTTTCTTTTTCATCCTTGTATCACCAATATCTGGCACACAGCATGTCTCCCTGAATATGTGTGAAATAAATGAATTAACAGTTAATGTGTAGGATATTTACAGCCATTTAAACTAAGATTTATTCATGAGAACTCTGCTTGAGAAATTATAAATGCACACAATCATTATTAATAACTATTAATAATTATCAGAGTTTCCAGAGTGTGAAGTATTGGGTAGAATAAAAAACTCTTTATGAAATTTTAAACATATGCTTCCAATCTAAATCATCATGTCCAAAATAAAGAATGGTTGAATAAACTGATAACTACTGAGAGTTGGGTATGTTTAGATCCATAAGTAGGGGATCCTATAGGCTAGAAAAAGATTCTTGTTAAGATTATTATTGAGACGACATAAAATCAACATTGAGGAAGAAAGCAAAAACACTCAAATCATGGTCAACTAATCTTCGACGAAGCAAGAAAGAATATCTAATGGAAAAAAGACAGTCTCTTCAACAAATGGTGCTGGGAAAACTGGATAGCCACATGCAGAAGAATGAAACTGGACCACTTTCTCAAACCATATACAAAAATAAATTCAAAATGGATGAAAGACCTCAGTGTGAGACAGGAAACCCCTGAAATCCTAGAGGAGAACACAGGCAGCAACCTCTTTGACCTGGGCCATAGCAACTTCTTGCTAGACACCTCGTCAAAGACAAGGGAAACAAAGGCAAAAATGAACTATTAGGACTTCAAGATAAAAGGTTTCTGCATGTTGAAGGAAACAAAACTAAAAGGCAACCTACAGAATGGGAGAAGATATTTGCAAACAACATATCTGATAAAGGGTTAGTACCTAAAAATCTATAAAGAACTTACCAAGTTCAACAACCAAAAAACAATCCAGTTAAGAAATGGGCAGAAGACATGAATAGACATTTTTCCAAAGAAGACATCCAGATGGCTAAGAGACATATGAAAAGATGCTCAACATCACTCAGCATCAGGGAAATGCAAATCAAAACCATGATGAGAAACCACCTCACACCTCTCTGAATGGCTAAAATTAACAGCACAGGAAACAACAGATGTTGGCAAGGATATGGAGAAAGGGGAACCCTCTTACACTGTTGGTGGGAATGAAAACTGGTGCAGCCACTCCAGACAACTGTGTGGAGGTTCCTCCAAAAGGTAAAAATAGAACTATCCTACAACCCAGCAATTGCACTACCAGGTATTTACCCAAAGGGTATAAAAATACAGATTCAGAGGGGTACATGAACCCCAATGTTCATAGCAGCATTATCAACAATAGCCAAACTATGGAAAGAGCCCAAATGTTTACTGACTGATGAATAAAGAAGGTGTGGTGTACACACACACACACACACACACACACACACACACACACAGTGGAATATTACTTAGCCATCAAAAAGAATGAAATCTTGCCCTATGCAATGACATGGATGGAACTACTAAATGAAAGAAGTCAGAGAAAGACAAATACCATACGACTTCACTCACATGTAGAATTAAGAAACCAAACAGATGAACACAGGGGAAGGGGGAAAGAAAAAGAGGAAGAGGCAAACCATAAAAGACTGTTAACTATAGAGAACAAACTGAGGGTTGAGGGAAGGAGGTGGGTTGTGGATGGGCTAAATGGATGATGGGTATTAAGGAGGGCACTTGCTTGATGAGCAGGGGCTGTAAATGTAAGTGATGAATCACCAAATTCTACTTCTGAAACCAAAATTACACTATATGTTAACTAACTAGAATTTAAATAAAATCTTGAAACAAAAAATAAAGTTAATAAGGCAAATATAAAAAACACTCAAATCAAATTACAATACAATGATATAAACTTTTTCTTTCTTTAAATCACTTTATTGAGGTATAACTGACATGTAAAGAACTGTACATACTTAATGTAAACAACTTGATAAGTTTGGAGGTAGGTGTATACCTGTAAATACTTGTGAATACATCACAATCTATACTATAAACATATCTATCACCTCCCCAAATTTCCCTCTGTCCTCTTTTTTTCCCCTCTGCTCTCTTCATTATTATTATTACTTTTTTGGTGATATGAATACTTAGCATAAAATGTACCTCTTAACAAATTTTTTAAGTATTGTTAACTACAGGCACTATATTATATAGTAGATCTCTAAGATACTTCTTCATCTTGCATAATGAAACTCTGTCCCCCTCGACTAATATGTCCCTGCTTCCCTTTCCCTCAACTGCCTGGCAACCATCATTCTATACTGTCTATAAAGTATGACTAGTTTAGGTTCCTTATATAAGTGGCATCATGTAGTATTGTTTTTCTGTGTCTTGCTTGTTTCACAACATAATGTCCTCTAGGTCTCTGTTTTTACAAATGGCAGAATTTCCTTTGTTTATAAGGCAGAAAAATATCCCTTTGAATGTATATATCACATTTTCTTTAGCCATTCACCCACTGAAGGACATTTAGGTTGCTTTCATGGCTTGGCTATTGTGAATAATGCTATAATGAATATGACAGTGCAGATATTTCACTTTATTTATTTATTTTTATATTTTATCTATCTTTTTAATTTATTTTTTAATTTTATTTTTTTTTCCATCATGATATATGTATTCCTTAATCCCAATCCCCTATTTCCTCCATCCCCCATGCATGTCCCCTTTGGTAACCATCAGTCTGTTCTCCATAATTAAGAGTCTGTTTCTTGGTTTATCACTCTTTTTTCCCTTTGCTGGATTTGTTTTGTTTCTTAAATTCATATGTGAGTGAAATCATATGGCATATGTCTTTCTCTGACTCACTCATTTTGCTTAGCATTATACTCTCTAGCCTCTCTAGCTCCATTCATGTTGTTGCAAATGGCAAGATTTCACTATTTTTTATGGCTGAATAATATTCCATTGTATGTATACATCTTCTTTATTCATTCATCAATTGACGGACACATGGGCTGCTTTCACATCTTGGCTATTGTAAAGAATGCTGCTATAAACACAGGGGTGCATGTATCCCTTTGAATTACTGTTTTTGTATTTTGGGATAGATACCCAGTAGTGTGATTACTGAATCATAGGGTAGATTTATTTTTAACTTTTGAAGGGATGGGTGAAACAGGTGAAGGGATTAAGGGCACACTTATTGTGATGTGCACTGAGTAATGTACATAATTATTACTAATATAACACTGTACATTAATTACAGTGGAATTTAATAAACAAATACCCCAAAAATCTGTTATAGAATGAGTCTTAGACTTACCTTTATTGAAGAATGTGCTAATCATAAAGGCAAAGAATATTGAAGCAATGGCATAACACATAAGAAAGACAAAGATGAAACTACAGTCACTGAAGCGAAAGATTGGCTCACTGAAAATCTACAAAAAACCAATTATGACATCATGTAAGGTACACCATAAATACTGTCACATAAACATAAGAAGGAGAAAATGATAGCGCTAATGAGCTAGATCACTGCTCAGTGACTGAAACTCAATGGGATGAAAGTTAACTAAGTAACTTACTTCTTACAGAAGGGTTTATGTTTTTCTCAGAGATACAGCAGCCTCTGAGTTTCCACAGCAGAAATAAATAAAATCTATATTTCATCCTCCTAGCACCCGAGACCAAGCAGTTCACACTATAATTACTTTTTGCCTCCCAAAGGATAGTTACGGCAGGCTGTAATCAACTAGAACTAAGATGTCTAACACAGAAGCCATTAAACACATGTAGCTATTGAGCACTTAAAATGTAGCTAGTGTGACAGAGGAACTAAATTTTTATCTTCATTTAATTTTAGGTATCTTCATTTAAATTGAAAAATGAAGGCAGTGTCTAATACAGATCAAATATTTCTAAGGAAAATAAAATATATGAATTCAGATGTGCTGTAAATATAAAACATACACAGGAGTAGGAAGACAGTACAAAAAAATGTAGGGGTGCCTGGGTGGCTCAGTCGTTTTAAAAATCTGCCTTCAGGTCAGGTCATGATTCTGGGGTCCTGGAAGATATAGCCCTGTATCAGGTTCCCCGCTCAGTGGGGAGTCTGCTATTCCCTCTCACCTGCCCCATGCTCGTGCTCTCTCTCTCTTGCTCTCTCTCTCTCAAATAAATAAAATGTAAAAAAAAGAATGTAAAAAACCTCTTACTTTTTGAATTGGTTGCATATTCAAATAATATTTTATACATACTAGGTTAAATTTAAAATATCATTAACATAATTTTGCCCATTCTTTCTGGTTTTAAAAATTTCTACTGGCTACTAAAAAAACCAGTAGTACATATGTGACTCCTGGTATTTCTACTGGATAGCACAAAAATAGACACTTGCCTTGGCAGAGAATAAAACACATATCATAGAGATAATAATGATATAAAAAAAGAAGAATGTGAAGAAATAGGCAGCCCAGATGATCCAGTTTTTAAGTCCAATTATAAGCTGGTACTCCTGTAGGAAAGTCAACGCAAGTCAAATATTACATGTATCAGCAATTCATACGACTTACATACATTTTTCTATTTAAATTTCCCTATAGAACTATGTAAATAGTTAATATCATCTCCATGTTATGAATATGAAAAATCGAGGCTCAGAAAGTGTGCTGTTCAAAATTATGCAGTTAGGGCAGTGCTGGCATTAAAATATACTTCTTCTGAGTTCAGAGATCTTTCTTCATTACTACACCTAGTAATGGACCAAATGGGAAAACATCTAAAATTAAACTTCAAAATATTAAGTTCCCTTTCTATTATATTCTACTTCCTGGAGTATAACAGAAGTGTGTCTTTTTTTTTTTTTTTTTAAATCCAACTGTCTTATGCTTGTTCCTTGTAGACAACGTATCTTTATCCCCACTCTGGCTGCTTTCAAGATTTTCTCTTTGGTCTTTAATTTTCAACAGTTTGAATATACTCTGCGTGTGTGCATCTCTGTGCTTGTGTGTTTATGTATGTGTTTGTGTGTGCATGGTACTTTTCCTGCTTTGTGTTCTCTGAGCTTCTTAGACCTGTGATTTGATGTCTATCATTAATTTTGGAAAATTCTCTGCCATTATTTCTTCAGCTCTTTTATCTCCTTTTTTGGGATTTAAATTATGTATATGTTATACCATTTATATTGTCTTATGCTTCTTGAATGTTTTATTCTGGGTTTTATATTGTGTTTTGTCTTTGCATTTCAGTTTGTGTAATTTCAACTGTCATACTCAACACTATGATTCTTTCCTCAAGTCTAGTGATGAGCCCATCAAAAGCAGTCTTCATTTTTGTTAGCATGTTTTTTATGTCTAGAAATTCTATTTGACTTCTTATAGTTTTGATCTGTCTGGTAACATTATCTATCTTATCTTGCATGTTACCTACTGTACAGAAAAGTGTTATTAACAAAGGAGGCCTGACTGAGACTACTATTCTTAGAAAGGCATGTAATGAGCACTGCATGTTATATGCAACCGATGAATCACTAAACTCTACCTCTGAAACTAATAATACACTATGTGTTAATTAATTGAATTTAAATTAAAAAATAAATTAATTAAAAAAAGAAAGGCATATTTATAAGTTGGCCTTTGGCTGGTACATGGGAACTTGGCTGGTAAACTATTCCCTACACTGACACAAAACTTTCCCTAAATGATAAGGATAGGTGACTGTGCCAAAACTGTTGATACAAACACTATGGTTCATGCTGAATACCTGCTGTCTAGGAGTGTGGAATTTTGGTACATGCTAGGCAAAGGGTGTCTACATGACCAGCCCCCATCAAAACCTTGGATGCTAAATTTCTAATGGACTTCCCTAGACATGAACATCACAAACATACTGCTGGATTTTCATTGCTGAGGCAAGAGTGTGCTCTGTGTGACCTCTTGTGGGGTTGAAAGAAGAAGCCAGCAGGTAAATTCCTCCAGGCTTTGCCTGTGTCATATCCTCTTCTGAGCCAGCTATGTTTACACACTACACCACTATAATAATTCCTAACTGTGAGCATTAACTATATGCGAGTCCCACTAGTCCTTCTAGAGAATTTCAGAAATTAGGGGCTGTCTTGAGGATCCTGAACACATCTACCTTTCCCTTAGAGCCTTTAAATTATTAGTTATAGTAATTTAAATTTCCTTGTCTGATATTTTCAACATCTGTGTTTTATCTGTGTCTGGTTCTGATGACTGATTTGCCTCTTTGGACTATGTGTTTTCTTAATTTTTGGTGTGCCTAATAATTTTTTTGTTGAGACCCAGACATGTTATTGAGGGTAATAGATATCAAGGTGAAGGCCTAAGATGTGGGGTTTTATGTTAATTTAGCCAGGAGCTAAGTTCACTGTTACTCTAGTTATTAGAGACTTTAAATTCCTCCAGTGACCCTTTTTGTCTCCCTGCACACCTTCAGGTTTTCTCTTCCTGTTGCTCCCAAGAGACAAGTTTCTCTCTGAAATTCTGCCAGCTTGAAAAACTGATAAGTGGCATCAGTATTCACTTTAATGGTTTGCCTCTCTCTTTTTTTCACCCCTATGTTCATCTGTTTCTGTAAAAATGTTTTTAGGCCTGAGGGGCTCTTTTCTATGGAGAGTTGGATTATTTCTACATATTTATCATTGGTGGGTAGTTGTTACATCCCAGTAGCAGAAAATATAAAACAAGAAAACAGACTCTTAACTATAGAGAACAAACTGAGGGCTGCTGGAGGGGTGGTAGGTGGGGGGATGGGTTAAATGGGTGATGGGGATTAAGGAGGACACTTGTGATGAGCACCTGGTGTTGTATGTAAGTGATGAATCTCTAAATTCTACTCCTGAAACTAACATTATATTATATGTTGACTAACTGGAATTTAAATAAAAACTTGAAACAAACAAAGAAATTGGGATTACCTTCAATCTTTTTTCCCTTTCCCAGACAATGGATCGCATGATGGAAAGTACAGTTGGAGAGAACATGAGTATGAACATCAAAGGGAGGAAGGAACTAGTGATCCAAATTAATCCATCATGAGAATAAGCTGGATGTGGAAATCTCTGTATAAAGATACTGATACTACTGAACAGTTTTTGGCTAGCAATGCTCTCATGATACAGCATGATGGCCTTATCTAAGGCATGCTGTACAGCCAGGAACCCTTCTCTGATGTACCCTGCATGATAAAACAAACGCTGTCAAATAAAACAGACTAAGGAACTGCTCAGACACATAAATAACACAGCAATTCAAGTAAGTCATAGTTTGTCACCTACAGAACCCAAATTTACTGCTGTATCAAGGCTAAATGCATGTAATTACCCTGAAAACATATCAGAGTTTTGACATAGAAGTAAGGGATACTTCTTCAGCTGAATCTGATTCACATCTTCCCAAAATTATATATACTTAATGACAATGGTAGGCTTGCTAATGCAATCTATACCTATAAAAAGAATGAAGATTTAATTAAATATTAGAGACATGAAGACTTGGAAATGTAAATAGAGAAATGAGGCTCAGAATCACAGATAAGTTCTACAGAGTAATGCAGAATGGCCCTCAAGAAAAATTGTTCCACTGAAACCAAGTCAACCATACAACGAAAAGGCAACTTAGGGTTTAATTTGTTTTTATTGATTTCTAAAATTGGAACTCTGATCATTAATTTTGTACTTCTCCATTTTTCTAATATGAACATTTATTTTTTTTTATTTTAATGTTTTTTTTATTATATTATGTTAGTCACCATACAGTACATCTCTAATATGAACATTTAAAACAATGAGCTTCTTTCTAAGCATGGCTTTAGCTATATTCCTCCAATTTTGCTCCAAATCTTAACATGTTAGCTTTCCTTATTATTCAATTTAAAATATTTTCTGATTGTGAAAGAAGTCACAAAGAAATGGTTGTTACTGTCCAATGGTTGTTATTCAGAAATGGTTGTTTAATATCCAAATATTTTTCTAATTATCTAATGTTTCCAATTATCTCATTGTTATCTGCCCCTAATTTCACTGTCATCAGAGAACAAACTCTACATGATTTCAGTCTTTTTAACTTCAATGAGATTTATTTTACAACTCAACATAAGAGTTATCATGGTGAAAATGCCATGTGCACTTAAAAAGAATGTGTATTCTACCACTGGTGAGTAATTGCTCTGCAAATGTCAATCAATTCAGGGAAACTGAAAATGTTTTTCATATCATCTACTTCTTTACAATTTTTTTGTTTAGATGCTCTGTCAACTGCTGAGAGGATATTAATATCTCCATCAACAACTGTGGTATTGCCCAATTCTCCCTTTAATTCTGTCAATTTTTGCTTCATGTATTTTGAAGCTGTTATTAGATGCATATATATTTATAATTGTTATATCTTCCTGACCAACTGACCTTTTGTCTTGAAATCTGTTTTATCGGATATGTGTATATCTGCTCCAGCCACTTGATGGTTATTGTCTTTAATCACATTTAAGACTCTTACAGCCATTCTTCTACACCTTCTCTTTTCTGCCCTCTTCTCTTTTATCCATCAGGGACTCTAACTACACATATGTTAGAACTTTTGGTATTGCCCCACAGTTCAATGAAATTCAATTTTTATGTTTTTCAAACTGAATACATTTTATTGTTGCAAGTTCATTTACTCTTTCTTCTGTTATCTTCACTATTAAATCTGTCCTGTATTTTCCAATTCTAGACTTCATGTTTTATTCCTTTTTTATGGTTTCTAATTCTCTGCTAAGACTTAGCACTTCTTTCATTGTGCACTTACTTTAATTCAAAGACTGAGAATAGTTATAATAGCCACCTTACAACAAGTTCTTATCTGCTAATTCCCTAATCTGAGTTTTCTTGGAGTCTCGGTTGATATTAAGATGCAGTACACAAAACCACTGTAATAGTAATACGATATTGGTTTAAGAGTAATAGAGCTACCCTATGACCAAGGAATTGCACTACTGGGTATTTACCCCAAAGACACAGACGTAGTGAAAAGAAGGGCCATACGCATCCCAATGTTCATAGCAGCATTGTCCACAATAGCTAAACTGTGGAAGGAGCTGAGATGCCCTTCAACAGACGAATGGATAAAGAAGATGTCGTCCATATACACAATGGAATATTACTCAACCATCAGAAAGGATGATTACCCAAAATTTGCATTAACATGGATGGAACTGGAGGAGATTATGTTAAGTGAAATAAGCAGAGAAAGACAATTATCATATGGTTTCACTCATTTATGGAACATAAGGAATAGCAGGGAGATCATTAGGAGAAGGAAGGGAAAAATGAAGAGGGGGGACAGAGGGGGAGATGAACTATGAGAGACTATGGACTCCAGGAAACAAACTGAGGGTTTTAGAGGGGAGGGAGGGTGGGGGGATGGGCTAGCCTGATGATGGGTATTAAGGAGGGCACGTATTGCATGGAGCACTGGGTGTTATACGCAAACAATGAATCACGGAACACTACATCAAAAGCTAATGACGTACTGTATGGTGACTAACATATCATAAAAGAAAAAAAGAGTAGAAAGACTAGGGCCACCTGGGTGGTTCCACTGGTTAAGCATCTGTGTTTGGCTCAGGTCACGATCCCAGGGTCCTGGGATTGCACCCTGTGTTGGGCTCCCTGCTCAGTGGGGAGTCTGCTTCTCTCTCTCCTCCCCACTTGTGCTCTCTCTATCTCTGTTGCTGTATCTCTCTCAAATAAATAAAAAAATAAAAAATCTTAAAATAAAAGAGTAGACAGACTAATAAGAAAAAAGAATTTTAGGATATTATTTTAAACAGTTTTGGGAAAACTGTTTTCCTTTCTGTGGTAAAAAAACAATACTGAATCCCTAACACAAACTACATACAAATGTGAACTCCTTCCTCGTGGATTAACAACCAAATCATAGAAGGAAAAACCATAAAGAGGAAATAGCAGAAGAATATTTTTGAATTTAGAAGTAGGGATGGACTTCTTAAACAAAGGCCCAGAAAAAGGCCATGTGGCCAAAAATTGCTACATTACATCAAATAAAAGATTTCTGCTATTTCAATAAAGGACAGCATAGGTAAAATCAAAAGTTGGAAAAAGATACTTCCAAAATTTGGAACCAACAATATATCTGAAAATACATGGAACTCCTGAATAAATATAAATCTTTAAATAGATATTTAAATAAAATGTGTGTTAGATTACTTGAAACTGTGTTCCATGGAGGGATTGTTGTTTTAAGTTTTAAAATATCACAAAAGTTCATTTGTGGTAAAAAAAAAAAAAACTGAAAAATTAAGCATAGTTTCCCATTCCTCCCCTGATTCATGTAATAGATAAGATCATCTTAATTTTCTACTCATTTCCCTGCCAATCCTTCTTAGTCTTTGTACCTTTGTCCTCCTTTATTTACCTAGCATTCAGTCCTTCATCCTTCCTTCTCTAACATTTTCCCCCAAATATCAAGGTATTAAGGAGATCTAAGGGTATATATTGCTAGTTCTCAAGTAATGTGCCACTTGAAGTTGAGAAGTGAAATGACAAAATAAAATCCCAACATCTGAAAAAAGTCATTCTCTGAAATATCTTGATCACTTATATAAATTATTAATACATAAATTGTGAAACATAGGCCACAGTCTTATTTGTTCAGCAACAGTATATAACAAAAAACAAAGATAAACTATGAGTATTATCACTTGGAGATAAGCATTCACTACCATATTAAGTCATTTCTCCTATTCATGCTAAATATTGCTATGTGGACTGTGTCTCTCACAACTTCCAGGAGAAATTTCATACTCCTTCATCTACACACCAGGTCTTTAATGGCCTTTTTGCCGCCTAGCCTCATTTTTAACAGCCTTACATGCACCCTCTATTCTAGCTCTATAAATAAAGAAAGCAAACAAACCATGTAGGCCATGTAGTTCCCTGAATGTGGCATCCTGTCCTATATGTGCTCATGATTTTACTTCCACTGCCTGGAATAATGCCCACCATCTCCAACTAACTAACTAAATAAATGCATGTATAGATTCAGCTTAATCCTTAAGCTTAAATTCCTTCTTAGTAGACTTCGTAAAGATTATTTTTAATGACTGTCTAATAGGTTCATCTATTCTTTTACTGATTTTATGTTATTTCCAACTTTTGTTCCTTCTGCTAGAATGTGCATAGCTTTTTTCTTCTATTAAATATTTGCTAAAGATAAAAATCTCGAGATAGTTGGTAAATCCAAATTCCGCATTTAGGGGTTTTCATGTAAGATAATTTTCAAAATAAAAATCTGAATTAAAAATTACCACAATTTTAAAACTTTTAGATCAATTCAATAAAATTATATATAGACACAAACAGGCAAGTGATGCTGACAAATGAAGGTGTCTGTATTTGGAAAGCAAAACACTAAACCACAACTAATGTGTACGATTGAAAGTAGTTTTGATAAAATATAAATTCAATTTAAAAAATTACAAGTTAAGAACATATATACAAACACATATATATATGTATAAAACACACATATAACCATATGTATAGGTTAATATGCAATTGAGATAATAAAATAAGGATGTTTAATGATTTGCTCACCAGGACTTCCTCCATCATCATAATCTGCATTCCTCGGTCCTACAGGGGGATGAACAGGAAAGAGTAAGGATGTCTTCCAGCCCAGCCTGTCTGGCCATATCAAAGATCTCTGTATCCTAACAAAACGCAGATGATATTTTACCTAGAAGTAGCAATAGGAAACAAATCATGCTTAAAAACATATAAAACTGAAATGCACATATTAAAAATAAAGAAAAGTTAAGTCCAAATGGGGAAACACATGGTTTGAAATATAAGACTCATCTGACGTCACAGTGATTCTGAACACTTGGAAATGACAGTGACTGAAAGCACAATATAAGTTCTCTGATCATAAGAACATCTAAAGTTTTCTCAGAATATAGATAGTTCACAAAAAGAAGATATACAAATGGCCCATAAATATATGAAAAGCTTCTCAATGTCATACAATGAAATAAATACAAATTAAATTACAGAGATGTGTTACCCATCACACGGGAAAAATCAAAAGCTCAACAACATGCTCTGTCACTGAAGCTGTAGACAAACAGGCACTTTAATACATTGGTTGTGGGATACAAAATGGCACAACTATAATGGAGAATCGGGCAATGTTTAATAAAACTACATATGCATTTATGGTTTGATTCAGCAATCCTACTTCCAGGAACAGACTTGGAATATACACCTCCAACAATATAAAGGAAACATGCACAAGTTTGTTGTAATATTATTTGTGGTAGAAATATATGAACCAACCTAATTGTTCAGACAAAGGAGACGGCACAAAAGGTAGAACCTGTACACGACAGACAGCTATATATCTGTTCAAGCTACAGAGGAAACAGAAATCATACTGATCATACCAGACAACCTGAAAAGGTAAATGCTTTTTCTGCATCTACTGAGGATCATATGGTTCTTATTCTTTCATTAATGTGGTGTATCATGTTCACTGATTTGCAAATATTGAACCATCCCTGCAGCCCAAGAATAAAGCCCACTTGATCGTGGTGAATAATTCTTTTTTTTCCTTTAAAAACTCTAATTTTAATATTTTGACCATTTCTTTTATTAAAATATATTTTTTTATTATGTTAGTCACCATATACTATATCCCTGGTTTTTGACGTAAAGTTCAATGATTCATTAGTTGCGTATAACACCCAGTGCACTGTGCAATACGTGCCCTCCTTACTACCCATCACCGGTCTATCCCATTCCCCCACCCCTTCCCCTCTGAAGCCTTCAGTTTGTTTCTCAGAGTCGATAGTCTCTCATGCTTCATTCCCCCTTCTGATTACTCCCCCTTTCTTTATCCATTTCTTCTCCTACCGATCCTCCTAGTTCTTATGTTCCATAGATGAGAGAAATCATATGATAGTTGTCTTTCTCTGCTTGACTTATTTCACTTAGCATTATCTCCTCCAGTGCTGTCCATGTTGTAGCAAATGTTGAGAACTCGTTCTTTCTGATAGCTGAGTAATATTCCATTGTATATATGGACCACAACTTCTTAATCCAGTCATCTTTTGAAGGGCATCTCGGCTCCTTCCACGATTTAGCTATTGTGGACAATGCTGCTATGAACATTGGGGTGCATATGGCCCTTCTCTTCACTACGTCTGTATCTTTGGGGTAAATACCCAGTAGTACAATGGCTAGGTCATCGGGTAGCTCAATTTTTAACTTTTTAAGGGACCTCCACACTGTTTTCCAGAGTGGCTGTACCAACTTGCATTCCCACCAACAACGTAGGAGGGATCCCCTTTCTCCACATCCTCTCCAGCAATTGTTGTTTCTTGCCTTGTCAATTTTTGCCATTCTAACTGGCGTAAGGTGGTATCTTAGTGTGGTTTTGATTTGAATTTCCCTGATGGCTAATGATTTTGAACATTTTTTCGTGTGTCTGTTAGCCATTTGTATGTCCTCATTGGAAAAGTGTCTGTTCATATCTTCTGCCCATTTTATGATTTGTTTATTTGTTTCTCGTGTATTGAGTTTGAGAAGTTCTTTGTAGATCTTGGATACCAGTCTTTTATCTGTAGCATCATTTGCAAATATATTCTCCCATTCTGTGGGCTGCCTCTTAGTTTTTTTGACTGTTTCCTTTTTTTTTTTTATCTTGACGAAGTCCCACAAGTTCATTTTATCTTTTGTTTCTCTTTCCTTTGGAGAGGTGTCATGAAAAATGTTGCTGTGGGGGCGCCTGGGTGGCACAGTGGTTAAGCGTCTGCCTTCAGCTCAGGGCGTGATCCTGGGGTTATGGGATCGAGCCCCACATCAGGCTCATTTGTTATGAGCCTGCTTCTTCCTCTCCCACTCCCCCTGCTTGTGTTCCTTCTCTTGCTGGCTGTCTCTATCTCTGTCGAATAAATAAATAAAATCTGAAAAAGGTTGCTGTGGCTGATGTCGTAGAGTTTGCTGCCTCTGCTCTCCTCTAGGATTTTGATGGATTCCTGTCTCACATCGAGGTCTTTCATCCATTTGGAGTTTATCTTTGTGTATGGTGTGAGAGAGTGGTCAAGATTCATTCTTTTGCATGTAGCTGTCCAATTTTCCCAGCACCATTTATTAAAGAGACTGTCTTTTTTCCACTGGATGTTTTTTCCTGCTTTATCAAAGATTAGTTGCCCAAAGAGCCGAGGGTCCATTTCTGGGTTCTCTGTTCTGTTCCATTGGTTTACGTGTCTGTTTTAGTGCCAGTACCATCCTGTCTTTGTGATCACAGCTTTGTAGTACAGCTCGAAATCCGGCATTGTGATGCCTCCAGCTTAGTTTTTCCTTTTCAACAGTTCCTTGGTGATTCGGGGCCTTTTCTGGTTCCATACAAATTTAAGGACTATTTGTTCCAGTTCTTTGAAAATGTCATTGGTATTTTGATCGGGACAGCATTGAAAGTGTAGATTGCTCTGGGTAGCATGGATATTCTAACTATGTTAAATCTTCTGATCCATGAGCATGGATTATTTTTCCATCTTTTAGTGTCTTCTTCAATGTCTTTCTTTCAAGAGTGATTTGTAGTTTTTAGAATATAGATCCTTTACATCTCTGGTTAAGTTAATTCCAAGGTAACATATGGTTTTTGGTGGTATTGTAAATGGGATGGATTCCCTAATTTCTCTTTCTTCAGTGTCATTGTTCATGTATAGAAATGCAACTGATTTCTGAGCATTGATTTTGTATCCTGCCACATTACTGAATTGCTCTATAACTTCTAATAGTTGGGAGTGGATTCTTCTGGGTTTTCCATATAGAGTATCATGTCATCTGTGAAGAGAGACAGTTTGACTTCTTCTCTGCCGATTTGGATACCTTTGATCCCTTTTTGTTGTCTGATTGCTGTTGCAAGGACTTCTAGTACTATGTTGAATAATAGTGGCGAGAGTGGGCATCCTTGTCGCGTTCCCGATCTTAAGGGAAAGGCTTCCAGCTTTTCCCCATTGAGAATGATATTTGATGTAGGCTTTTCATAGATGGTTTTTATGAGATTGAGGAATGTACCCTCTATCCCTACACTCTGAAGGGTTTTAATCAGGAAAGGATGCTGCATTTTGTCAAAGGCTTTTTCTGCATCTATTGAGAGAATCATATGATTTTTGGCTTTTCTCTTGATAAAATCTATCACAGTGATAGGTTTGGGAATGTTGAACCACCCTTGCATCCCAGGGATTAATCCCACTTGGTCATGATGGATAATCCTTTTAATGTACTGTTGGATTCTATTAGCAAGGACCTTGTTGAAAATTTTGGCGTCCATATTCATCAGGGAAATTGGTCTGTAATTCTCCTTTTTGATGGGGTCTTTGGCTGGTTTGGGGATCAAGGTAATATTGGCCTCATTGAATGAGTTTGGTAGCTTTCCTTCTGTTTTTATTTTTTGAAATAGCTTTAGGAGAATAGGTATTATTTCTTCTTTGAATGTTTGGTAGAATTCCCCGGGAAATCTGTCAGGCCCTGGCGTTTTGTTTTTTGCAAGGTTTTTTATCACTGTTTCAATCTCTTCATAATTAATTGGCCTGTTTAAAAAATCAATTTCTTCCTGTTTCAGTCTTGGTAGTTTATAGGTTTCCACGAAGGCCTCCATCTCTTCCAGATTGGTTAATTTATTGGCATAAAACTGTTGATAAAATTTTCTAATAATCCTTCCAATTTCATTGGTGTTGGTTGTGACCTATCCCTTTTCATTCATAATTTTATTAATTTGTGTCCTTTCTCTATTCCTTTGGATAAGTCTTGCCAGTGGCTTGTCAATTTTATTTGTTCTTTCAAAGAACCAGCTTCTAGTTCTGTTGATCTGCTCTACTGTGCTCCTGGTTTCTAACTCATTGATACCTGCTCTAATCTTGATCAACTGCTTTCTCGTGCGTGGATTAGGCCTGTTCCTCTGTTGCTGTTCCAGCTTCTTGAGGTGAGAATATAAAAACTGCATTTTAGATTTTTCTATTCTTTTGAGTGAGGCTTGGATGGCTATGTATTTTCCCCTTAGGACTGCCTTTGCAGTGTCCCATAGATTTTGGACCATTGTGTTTTCATTCTCGTTGGTCTCCATAAATTGTTTAAATTGATTTTTGATTTCCTGGTTTATTGAATCATTCTTGAACAGGATGGTTCTTAGTTTCCAAGTGTCTGTTTCTTCCAAATTTTTCTTTGTGGTTGAGTTCCAATTTCAAAGCATTGTGGTCTGAGAATATGCAGGGAATAATTTCAGTCTTTTGGTATCGGTTGAGACCTATTTTGTGACCCAGAACATGGTCTATTCTTGAGAATGTTCCATGGGCATTAGAATAGAATGAGTATTCTTTGGTTCTGGGGTGTAGTGTTCTATATATATATATATATATATGAGGTCCAACTCGTCTAGTATGGTATTCAAAGCTCTTGTTTCTTTGTTGATTTTCTGCTTAGGTGATCAATCTATTGCTGATAGTGGAGTGTTCAGGTCCCCTACTATTAATGTATTATTACCTATATGTCTCTTTGTTCTGGTTAAGAGTTGGCTTGTGTATCTTGCTGCTCCCCTGTTGGGGGCATAGATATTTATAATTGTCAATTCCCCTTGTTGGATACATCCTTTAAGAATAATATAGTGCCTTTCTGTATCTCTAACTATAGTCTTGAGTTTAAAATCCAATCTGTCTGATATGAGAATTTCTACCCCAGCTTTCTTTTGAGGTCCATTGGCATGAAAGATGGTATTCCGTCCCTTTACTTTCAGTCTGGATGTATTTTTAGGTCAAAATGAGTCTCTTGTAGATAGCAAATGGATGGGTCATGTCTTTTTATCCAATCTGAACCCTGTGGTATATTATGGGAGCATTTAGGCCATTTACATTGAGACTGATTATTGAGAGGTATGTTTTTAATGATGCCATATTGCCAGTAAAGTCTTTGTTTCCACAGATTGTGACTTTCTGTTCTGCATCACTCTTGGGGCCTTTTTACTTTTATAGAACCCCCCTTAATATCTCCTGTAGAGCTGGTTTCGTGGTTACAAAATTGGTCTGTGACTGGCGATTCTGGAAGGTCTTTATCTCTCCATCAATTCTGAATGACAGCCTTGCTGGATAAAGGATCCTTGGCTGCATGTTTTTCTCTGAAAGAGCTTTAAAAATGCCTCCCAACCCTTTCTCTCATTCCAGGTCTGTGTAGACAGGTCTGATGTAATCCTGATACCTTTGCCTTGGCACATGAGAAATTTCTTTTCCCTGGCCGCTTTCAATACAGTATCCTTGGATCTAATATTTGCGAATTGCACTATGACGGGACGTGGCGTAGTTTTGTCGTGGTTGAGCTTGGGAAGGATCCTCTCTGCCTCTTGGACATGAATGCTTGTTTCCTTTGCTAGATTAGGGAATTTTTCAGCTACAATTTGTTCAAATATCTCTTCTAGACCTCTGTTTTTCTCCACCCCATCAGGGATGCCGATGATTCTGACATTGGAACGTTTCACTGAGTCAGTATCTCTCATAACCTACATTCTTGAGATTGGATTTTTTTGAGCCAAGTTTCTATTTTAGCTTTCTCTTCTACTAACCCATCCGTCAATTCGCCAATTCGTCCTTCTGCCTCATTCACCCTGGCCATCAGAGCATCTAGTTTTGACTGCATTTGATTCATAGCATTTTTAATTTCTGCCAGATTCACTCTCATTTCTGCCCTTAGAGATTCTATATTGTCATTAATATTTTCATTAGTAGTTTTTTCAAGGCTACACATCATCTTGACCATTGTTAATCTGAACTCCGTTTCTGAGAATTTGGTTATATCCATATCCATCAGTTCTGTGGCAGAGGCCACATTTTCTTTGCTGGGGGGGATTTCTCCTTCTCGTCATTCTGATGAGGAGAGGTTGTGGGGTTGCCCAGAGCCCAAATTATTGCCAGGACCCAGGCAGTGTGCACTTGTTTTATAGGGACCTTAGGGATGTGGGCTTCTTGATTTTTCAGCCTGCCTTCTGGGGGAGGGGCCTGCCCCACCGATACTCAGGCAACCCTGTTTGGGTAATGTCTCTGTGTACCCTGTGAGAGGGGATGGGGATGGGCACACTGTGAGCCGGTATTTCCAGGCTTTTGTTCTCTGGCGGCTTTCCCTGGCAGTTTGCTCTGTGTCTTCTGAGAGTCAGAGCAGCAGTAGCCGAATTTCAGCCTCTGTCTCAGAACAGAGGGATCCCAGACCACTCTCCACTGGGGTCTTCTGGAGACTTTAACTCTGTTTCTGTTGGTGCTGCTAAACCCTGCAGCATCCCAGGATGCGCACCCCACAGCCGGCGTTCCAGCCCTCACTTCCAAGGCCAGCACGTCTCTGTCCTTTGTGTTTCTAACACCGCCAGCCACCCCTCCGTGCTCCGGAGCTCCGTTTCAATGTGGTTTGCGCACTCCGGAGCTCTGATTTTCAGTCTGGTCATGTATGTTCCTCAGCTCAAGGTCTCATTCTGCTCTCTGCGGATGCCGGTCCACGAGTCCGCCCGCTCCCCTGTGTAGGTGGCTACTGCTTCCCAGTGCCCGAACGTGGAGGCTCCCTCCCCCTTCCGTTTATCTTCTGGTATATGTGCTTGGATTCACGGCTCCCCGCTTCGTACCTCAATACTCAGCTCTGGATATATTCATTTGTAGAGATCCAGATGTATCTTCCTGCATCTCACGTTGATTCAGTGGGTGTTCAGGATGGTCTGGTACCTATCCTGCTCGTCTCAGGGGACCAGCTGAAAAAGGTGACCCCTACTCCTCTGCCATCTTAACTCTCCCTATGAAGTCTTCTTTAATTTCTTTCAAACAGTGTTGTAGCTTTCAGCGCATACCCCTTGCACTTTTGCGAAATTTATTCTTCAGTATTACATCCTCTGCTCTGTCCATTCTACTATTCAGCCATTCAACTAGTTTTTTATATGTCATTGTATTTTTAAGTTTATAATTTCTTGCTTATAATTTCTGTGTCTTTGGTAAGATTTTCTATTTTTTTCATTTCAAGACAATTTAACATTTTTTATGGTGACTGCTTTGAAATCTTTGTTAGATAATTCCAACCTCTGATTCATCTCTCTGTGTCAGTTGATTATTTTTACTCATTCAAACCATGTTTTTCTTCAAAACAAAGGGAAAAAATGAGAGGGAGAGAGAAAGAGAGGGAGAGGGAGAGAAAGAAATCAAGAAACAGTCTTAATTATAGAGAACAAACTGATGTTATCAGAGAGGAGGTGGGTAGGGGAATGAGTGAAATAAGTGATGAGGATTAAAGATTGTACTTGTGATGAGCACTGAGTAATGTATAGAATTACTGAATCACTATATTGTACACCTGAAAGTAATACAGCATTGTATGTTAACTAACTGGAATTAAAAGAAAAACTTTAAAAAAAGAATATAGAAAAAGAATTAAAAATTTGGCTGCTTTAAAACAGAAAAGTCCAATCATCAAAAGAAAATCTGATCACGACAAAAAAACTGAAAGAAAAGCCACAAACTGGAAAAATATACCTGTAATACATATGAGAGACAAGGGATCCCTATGTAGTATACACACAGAAATTGGTCAATTAATATGTAAAATAGATTTTTTCCATAGAAAACTGGGGGAAAAGACCAAATGTATACCTCACTAAAGAATAATTCATCACTTAAAACATGGACATACACTAATCTCATTAGGAACCAAGGAAATGAAAATTAAAGCCAAAGTTGTATATCACTTCACACCTGTGGAATTAGCTAATTCATATCCATGGAATTAGTAAGAGAAACATCTGAAAATATTAAGTTTAATAGTGACAACTTTCAGACACTGTTGCTGGGAGTTTGAATTGGTATCATTATTTCAGAAAACAATTTGGCATTATGTAATACATTTTAAGATGTGACCATGCCCCAGAAATTCTATGTCTAAGCATATATCCAGAATAGCTAATGTTCATAGTAGCACTTTTTCACTAGCATATAAGAAAAAAAAAAAGCTGTAAACATCCCGGGTGTCCAGTAGCAGACTTGATAAATAAATTGTGATCTCTTTATATAATGTAATACTATTCTGTAAATAAATGAATCAGAACTCCCCCCAAATTGTGGTTGTCTTGGATCTCCGCATGACAGATCATTTTCTATTTTATCTCGTTCTTTTTGTCATTTATGTTGGGAGACAGGCTCCTATTTAAATCTTGTATTACATAAAGCAGTGAGCCTATTTCAGTTTAGCATACAGGTAGTGGCTAAAATCTAGTACAAATATTTGAGGACACAAGCACAGTCAATTAGTAATGGTAATAAAACTTGAAATCGCACTTAACACACTTTGAGCCAATGCATACTGTTGATCCTAAATCCATTATCAGCATATGGATAATTTTGACTTAGTAGATGGAAGGAAGTTGGTACAGAAGCATGGAGTCATGGAAGGATGGGACTTACAGAAAGAATATATATTATCCTACCAGGGGTTTTATTAATTTTGCCTTCTACTAACATGTATCTGCATTATAAACATAGAACTTGGCTCCATGTCTAGATATTATAGTTGACCACTTATTTCTATCACCACAAGGATAGAATGTCTAACAAGATCTGCTAAGCAGACACCAAGTGCAAGGCACTGTCTTTCTTTTTCCTTAGCGTGGCTACGCTATAATCAGATCCCTTCTTGGTGCTTATGGATGTCCTAGTTCTGAATCAATTTGGCTGAGCCTTAGTGTTTTTTCTAGTCATTTACGAAAGAACTTAAATTCTGTGTTTCATTCAAAGAAAAAGGATTTTTTTACATGCTTTGTTCCTTGTTAGTGAAAATGCATCTGCTCTGCAGCTTGTTTCACCCCTCTTTGTAGAACTAGAAGCAATGCCTGATTAGTCAAAGTTTTCTGTGAGTCTAAGGCCTTCTGTGTGCAGTTCCTTCCTTATCACAAAGCAACAATTAAAAGCAGAGAAATTAGTTACTCAGATCTGGATTCACATTCTTGCTGTATTGTATACTAGTCGTTTGATCTTGGGAAAATTTGTTGCTTCATCCATAAAACTGGGTTAGTAATAGCAAAGTCATTAAAATTCTAGAAACTGGAAGTGCAACTACTAGAAAGCTATGTATTTAGAAAACTCTAAATACAACATTCTCACCTCAAGTGGTAGAGGGTCACTGCTGCTTTTGAAGTTACAGTAAAAAATGATGGCAGCCAGTACTTTACGAGATCCATAGTCATACTTAATGTACTTCTCAAGCTCCATTTCTGAAGTAAACCCTCGAACTGTAGAGAGGATAAATTGTTCATTACAATGGAAATATCTGATAATTCCTCCTCAGGGGAGATGTATCTTATCCCAATATTGTAAACTTAAAAACACTGTTTTTCAAATATTGGAATCACAACTACTTAATAGATATTGGGGGTTCAAAACAATTTTAGGAATAAAACTTTACTTCAGTTTTAAATAACAATCATCATAACATATACATAAAGCAGAGTCATTAGTCATAAGGGAAATACAAATCAAAATCACAATGGGATACCAATTTACATCCACTGAGATAGTTATAATCAAAAAGACAGATGATAACAAGTGCTGGTGAGAATACAGAAAAAATGGAACTTTCATACACTGCTGATCAGAGTATAAAATAGTACAGCAACTTTAGATAACTTTTGGTAGCCCCTCAAAAAGTTAAACATAGTTACAACATGACATATTCATTCTACTCTCAGTGGAATTCCACCCAAAAGAAATGAAAACATATGTCTACATAAAACTTAGAGACGAATGTTCATAGAAGTATGATTTATAACAGCCAAAAGGTGGAAACAACCCAAATGTCCATCAGCTGATGAAGGATGTACCAAGTGAATGCAGTATATCCATACAATGGGCTATTACCTGACAATGAAAAGGAATGAAGTATTGATAAAAACTACAACATAGATGAACCTAGAAAACATTATGCTAAGTGAACAAATTCAAATCAAAACCACACTAAGATACCACCTTATGCCAGTTAGAATGGCAAAAATTGACAAGGCAAGAAACAATTGCTGGAGAGGATGTGGAGAAAGGGGATCCCTCCTACGTTGTTGGTGGGAATGCAAGTTGGTACAGCCACTCTGGAAAACAGTGTGGAGGTCCCTTAAAAAGTTAAAAATTGAGCTACCCTACAACACAGCCATTGCACTACTGGGTGTTTACCCCAAAGATACAGACGTAGTGAAGAGAAGGGCCATATGCACCCCAATGTTCATAGCAGCAATGTCCACAATAGCTAAATCGTGGAAGGAGCCAAGAAGCCCTTCAAATGATGACTGGATTAAGAAGTTGTGGTCCATATATACAATGGAATATTACTCAGCCATCAAAAAAGAACGATTTTTCAACATTTGCTGCAACATGGACGGCACTGGAGGAGATAGTGCTAAGTGAAATAAGTCAAGCAGAGAAAGACAATTATCATATGGTTTCACTCATTTATGGAACATAAGAAGTAGGAAGATCGGTAGGAGAAGAAAGGGATAAAGAAAGGGGGAGTAAACAGAAGGGGGAATGAAACTTGAGAGACTGTGGACTCTGGGAAACAAACTGAGGGCTTCAGAGTGGAGGGCGGTGGGGGAATGGGATAGGCTGGTGATGGGTAGTAAGGAGGGCATGTATTGCGTGGTGCACTGGGTGTTATGCACACGTTTTAAATCATGGAACTTTATATAAAAAACTAGGGATGTATTGTATGGTGACTAACATAATAAAAAATATTACTATTAACAAAAATAAAATAAAATAAAAAGAAAGTCGCCAGAGAGAAATGATACATTACCGATAAGAAAATAAGGATTCTATTCAAAACAGGATTCTTTTCAAAAACCAAGGAGGTCAAAAGAAATTGATAAATATTTTTTAAATGTTGAGAGGACTGTCAACCCAAAATTTTATCCCAAATGAAAACAATCTTCAGGAATGAAGATGAATTAAAGACTTTCTTAGATGAAGGAAAACAAAAAGAACTCACTGCCGGTAGACCTGCTCGAAAAAATTACTAAAGTTCTTCAGAAAGAAGGAAAATGATAGAAGAGGAAACTTGGAACTTCAAAAACAAAGCTGGGGGCATCACACTGCCTGACTTACAAAGCTATGATCACCAAGACAGCATGGTATTGGCACAAAAACAGACACATAGATCAATGGAACAGAATATAGAGCCTAAAAATGGACCCTCAACTCTATGGTCAACTAATCTTTGACAAATCAGGAAAAAACATCCAGTGGAAAAAAGACAGTCTCTTCAATAAGTGGTGCTGGGAAAATTGGACAGCTACATACAGAAGAATGAAACTTGACCATTCTCTCACACTGTACACAAAGATAAACTCAAAATGGATGAAAGATCTCGATGTGAGACACGAATCCATCAAAATCCTAAAGGAGGACACAGGCAGTAAGCTCTTCGACACTGGCCACAGCAACTTCTTTCAAGACACATCTCCAAAGGCAAGGGAAACAAAAGCAAAAATGAACTTGTGGGACCTCATCAAGATAAAAAGCTTCTGCGCAGGAAAGGAAACAGTCAACAAGATTAGGAGGCAACCCACAGAATGGGAGAAGATATTTGCAAATGACATTACAGATAAAGGGCTGATAGCCAAGTTCTGTAAAGAACTTCTCAAACTCAAAACCCAAAAAACAAATAATCCAGTCAATAAATGGGCAGGAGACATGAACAGATAGTTCTCCAAAGAAAACATACAAATGGCTAACAGCCACAAGAAAAAATGTTCAACATCACTAGCCATCAGAGAAATTCAAATAAAAAATACAGATACCACCTTACACCAGTTAGAATGACTAAAATTAACAACACAGAGAACAAATGTTGGCAAGAACGTGGAGAAAGGGGAACACTCTTACACTGTTGGTGGGAATGCAAACTGGTACAGCCCACTTGGAAAACAGTATGGAGGTTCCTCAAAAAGTTAAAAATAGAGCTACCCTATGATCCAGTAATTGTACTCCTGGGTATTTACCCCAAAGATACAGGTGTAGTGAAAAGAAGGGGCACACGCACCCCAATGTTCGTAGCAGCAATGTTCACAATAGCCAAACTGTGGAAGGAGTGGAGATGCCCTTCAACAGATGAATGGGTAAAGAAGTTGTGGTCCATATATACAATGGAATATTACTTAGCCATCAGAAAGGATGAATACCCACTATTTGCACTGACATGGATGGAACTGGAGGGGATTATGTTAAGTGAAATGAGTCAATCAGAGAAAGACAATTATCATGGTTTCACTCATATGTGGAACATAAGGAATAGCACGGAAGACCATAGGGGAAGGGAGGGAGAACTGAGGGGGAAATCAGAGAGGGAGAGAAACCATGAGGGACTGTGGACTCCAGGAAACAAACTGAGGGTTTCAGAGGGGAGGGGAGTTGGGAATGGGGTAGTCAGGTGTTGGGTATTAAGGAAGGCACATGTTGTGATGAGCACTGGGTGTTATATGCAACTGATGAATCATTAAACAGTACATCAAAAAGTAATGATGTACTATATGGCAGCTAACTGAACATAATAAAAAAAAAAGAATAAAGTTACAAACAAGAGCTATGGTAAAATCTGGGTAAATAGTTTTCTTAAGTTCTTTAAAATATGTGCATAAATTACAACTTTCTGATATAGTTTTCAACTCATGTAGATGTGAAAATAAACTAGTAAAATGTTCTAAGTTGATTGTGAAAAATTATGCACGCATATTTTAACCCAAGAGCAACCATTAATATTATATATCAAAAGTCCAATTTTTCATTTTTTTCTTTCATGAATGGTCTTGAAGAATGCTTCAACTAATTCTTTACAAAGTTACAAAGATTTTCTCCTATGTTCTCTCCTAATTGTTTTCTATCATTTTACTTTTAGATCTGTGATCCATTTTGATGTATTTTTTTTTTTTTTTTGCCTAAGATGTGAAATTTCATTGTTTTGGCTTCTGATGTCCAATTGTCTAGCACTATTTGTTGAAAAGCTTATCCTTCCACTAATGCAAACAATATTTTGGCGTATTTGTATAGTTCTAGCTCTGTGTTCTCCACAGGTATAACTTGTTTTATTGCACTTTGCAGATTGTGTTTTTTAAAAATTGAAGGTTTGTGGCAACCCTGAGTAAAGCAGGTCTACTGATACCATTTTTCCAATAGCATTTGCTCATTTCATCTATATGTCACATTTTGGTAATTCTTGCAATATTTCAAACTTTTTCATCATTATTATATTTTTTTTTTGACAATGAAAACACACCTTTATTCTTTCCCTAAATTTGTTGAGAATTAGACATAAATATGGAACAATTGTAGTAAACACATAGATATAATTATTTCCTTTGTTGCTCAAATTTCATGAAGACAATGGTAACAGAGCGTAGACAATAATTTTTTTTTCATGTTTGTCTCTGTCTTTTAAAATTGCAACACTAAGAATTTATGGGCCACAACATATTTTTCCTGAAAACTCTTTAAAGTAAAGCATGAACTATGACAATATTAACTGTATGAGGTAAAACGTGAAGTATTTGGTGTATTCCTCCCACTAAACAATGATGCCAGAAGAATTTGCCTGAACCAAAATAATAACTCTACTGGAACATCTTAATTGTACGTCTGGCTACAGTTCAGACTTCCTGGTGTATAGGATTCAAGCCCTCCCTCAGGCAACCCTGCTTTCCTGGCTAACCTGGGAAATGAATGCAGATGACTTAATAGATAATTGGCTTTTTGTAGAAGGCATGGTGCCAGAGAACCAAGGCTTTCCCAGCCGGTTTTTACTACTCAAAACATCTTTGTGTAACACCAACTGCCGTTTGTCAAAGTTTTCCACTACGTACACAACTGTGCATATTTTGAGGAGAATATCTCATTTATTTTAATTTATTAAGATTGAGTTGGAGATCTTTGAACTATCTAAAGAAATATTATATATATATAACACAATATATATATATTCATAAATTTATGTGTTCAAAAACAGACCAAAAACTTAACATTTGCTTAAAACACTGGAAGTGACAGTTGTTAAATATATTGAAAGCCTTCCACTTGACTTAGCTATGTTTCATGGGTTTTTTTATTACTTTCCTAATATTTTACCAAATTTTAAATTAGTAGGTAAATTAGAATAATTTAGATTATTGTTTAATATTTTCAAAATTTTCACAGTTGAAACCTACATCATTATTATATTTGTATGATGATATGTGATCAGTGATTATGACTTGCTGAAAGCTCAGATGATGGTTAACATTTTTTAGCAATAAAGTATTTTTAAATTAAGGTATGAATTGCTTTTTTAGACATGATGCTACTGCATACTTAACAGACTACAGTATAGTGTAAACATAACTTTTATATGCATTGGGAAATGAAAAAATTCATTTGACTAGCTTTACTGTGATATTTGCTTTACTGCAATGGTCTGAAACAACCTGCAACATCTCCCTGTGGTACGCCTGTACTATATCACTGATTTATGTGTCTATCCCTCCACCAATACCACACTGTCTTCATAGTTACGTTGCAAGCTTAAACATTGGGAATTTAAAATTGGGAAATTAAAATTTATTTATTTTTTAAAAAAGATTTTATTTATTTATTTGACAGAGAGAGACAGCCAGCGAGAGAGGGAACACAAGCAGGGGGAGTGGGAGAGGAAGAATCAGGCTCTTAGCAGAGGAGCCTGATGCGGGGCTCGATCCCAGAACGCTGGGATCACGCCCTGAGCTGGAGACAGACGCTTAACGACTACGCCACCCAGGCGCCCCAAAGGAAATTAAAATTTAAAATTGTGACTTCTCTAATTTTATTCTTTAAAAAAATTTTTTTTATTATATTATGTTAGTCACCATACAGTACATTCCTGGTTTTTGATGTAAAGTTCGATGATTCATTAGTTGCGTGTAACACCCAGTGCACCATGCAATACGTGCCCTCCCCACTACCCATCACCAGCCTATCCCATCCCCCACCCCCTCCCCTCTGAAGCCCTCAGTTTTATAACACTGCTTTATCTCCACTGAAAAGCAATTTTTTAACTGTTACAGAAAACCTTAATTTCTAACCTTTTACACTGATGTTCAGATTCCTCTTCATGTTCTCAGTGATCTCAGTGACCACATCAATATTAGAAGGCACATAAGTCAATTCCCACTCTTCAGAATTTTTGAGGTAAGAAGGCAAAGTATTGATGGGATGAGAAGTATAATTGTAAGGTCCAACAACCTTTATAGCAGTAAGTGTACGAAATAGCAAAATCATCACTGGAAATACCAGTGCTGTTAAGACTTCCAATGTTAAAGTAAAGAACTGCCTCCTCTAGAAGAGAAACAAAAAGATGGTGTTAATTAATTTAAAGACACATTCAATGCAGATGGATAGTTCTATGGTATTAAACTTCTGCCAGTTTTACTATGGAACAGCCAAGTGCTTCCCAGACTGTCTTGTGCCACTTTCACCCTCATCCCTCCCAACTTTCTTATAAGTCATACTATACTACTGATCAACTCAGTTTTATACATTTGGAAGAACTACCTACAGCTCTGGAATTGATTTTTTCAAAGGTATGTATGTACACACACACACACACACACACACACACACACATCCTGAACTTCAACAAATGGCCACTTATGAACATTTTACATGGATGCCTTTACCCACCTTTAAGGTAAAATTTTTCCAGAGGAGCACTGAAAATTGGTTCAATGTCAACAAATCCATTTTTCTACAATTCATCTCCAGGGGTAGAGGAAAGATTTCATAATATTAAGTTACCTAATAATGTGAACATCAAACAAATAACAGAATTACTTCTTTCTTCTAATTTTCTTCTTAATCAGCCTCAAATATTGATAACAAGAAAGATTACATATTTGAAATAAAGAAAATCATACTGTTTCCTTTTTTTATTAGGTTACTTAATATTTAATGAGGTTCTAATATATTTAAAATATAAGTAAGATATGGTTCCATTTCTCCAAATGGTTATATACTTGTGAGTATGAGGGCTGAATCCTTTCTTTCACAGAATGATGGTGAGAATGGTTTCACAATGATATATTTAGCCAAATAAAACACATATGACCATGCAATAAGGAAAATATCCATGAATACACTTAATATAACTATTTGTAATACAAAAAACTTAACAACCCAAAAGGCAACAATGGAATGGCAACTGCACTGTATTCATACAACAGAATATCGAAAATCAAGGACAAGGATGAACTACAATTACACACAGTGTAAATAAACATCCCAATATAGTACTAATCAATGAAAATCAAGTCCAAGAAGAATATGTTCATTTAGCTTAAGTTCAAAAGGTAAAATTTCAGCACACACTGAATAAGAATACATTTACAGGGGGTGCATCGGTGGCTCAGTTGAACATCCAACTCTTGGTTTCGGCTCAGGTCACGATCTCCGGATCTTGGGAGTTGGGCCCCGTGCTCAGCAGGGAGTTCGCTTGAGATTCTCTCTCTCTCCCTCTGCCCCTTCCCTCATTCACTCGCTCTAATAAATAAATAAATCTTTAAAAATATACATTCATAGGAAGTACACTGAAACCTGAAAGGTTTAAATATCTGACTACCTATAGACTGTTTGGAGAGAGGCTTGCAAGTGGCTCTAAATTCCTGGAAATGTTCTTATTTAATAATATAAAAGGATGAGTAGGTATTTCTTTTTTTACTATTATACTTTATATTGTTCATACAATATAGTCTTGTATATGTGTTATATGTAAAGCAAACTTGAAAATACATAATGTTTTTACACCCAATTCATTCATAATTTATGAAGTGAGAGTCAGACCTGCTTCCTAAAACAATCCTGAAGATACATAGCAGAATATGGGAGATGTAAGTAAAGATAGCTCAAAAATATAGAAAGAAGAGCTGTTTCATAATACCAGCTCTTGGTAGGTTTATTACAACTGGCAGCACTCAATCAGAAGCCAAGAACATAAATCAGATTTCAACAGATGGAGGAGAGAAAACGATGAGAAGGCAGGATAGCATAAAACTACAAGGCATGTTCAGAGAATGGCTGAATTTTTTCGGCTTTCTTGTAGAAGAAGTCTCAGAAATCACTTTAGTGATTACATAGCATTTTTCTTCTTGGCTTTTTTTCTGGATGGATCTATAATGCCAGAATATGAATTTTATAAATTGAACAATTATTAAGATAAGGTGCACATAAAGTCCTTGCACAGAATCCATACAAATGAAATTATATATTATGTACAATATATTTATTTCTGCATGTATCAAATTATATACTAATCATTTACTTCTGCATGTATATATAAAGTTGGATATGAAGGTATACAGTTATACTTTATATAAAGTTATATAACTTATCAGTTATATACTTATTCTATATGCTGAAGATGTAATCTCCATCTTAAGAAAAAGATTGTCCCCAGGTGGCTCCCACAGCACCAGGCTCCCAGTGGCCTCCCAGAAGCCTACCCTCCTAGTGTACTCTGGCACCAGCCAGCTCCCACAGCAGGAGACTACTAGTCCAGATGCCAGCCAGCTTCACAGCACCAAGCTCCTGGTGAGCTCCTAGCTCACCCCAGTGCTGGCCAATTCCATGACCATAGTGGCTCCAGTGGCTCCAAGCTCCCAGTTGGTCCCTATAAACCCAGGTTCCAGGTGGACACCTATGAACTCACGCTGCCAGCTTACTCCAGCACAAGACCTAAATTGCATTCTAGTTCCCAGAGATTTAGGTTTCTGGCCCACCCCACCACCAGACCAGCTTCCATGGACCCAGGTACCCATTCCACCCTAGGGTCATACCAACCCCCGCAGTATCCTGAAGTTATAAACAATCCCTATGGCCCAGGTTCCCAGTTCACCCAAGTGTGAGGCCAGTACCTGTGGCTCCAGTCTCCAGGCTGGCTCCTGTGAAACAAGGCTCCTTACCTGTTCCAGTACAAGACCGGTCCCCGTGGACCTGTTGCTAGGCTCACCACAGTGGTACAAGGTGCTGGGTGGCTCCTGTGGACCCAGGATCTAGTTTTACCCACATAGACTCAGGTCCCAGGTCCATCACCACAGACTCAAGAGTCAGGCCTGCCCCCATAGAGCTGGGCTCTATGGCTGGTCCCCATGCACTTGAATACCAGGCCTTTACAGCTGCTGACCCAGATCAGCCCACGCAGCAGTAGCCCATTTGTGGACACCACCAGATCACCCACCCAAAAACTCTGGACTGGATAACTGGTGAAGGACTTTGCCTGACAAAGCCAGTCTGTAAAGACTGGAAGATGTACCTACTTCTTGAAGTGTCAGACACAGACACAAGGTCACAATGATTATGAATAATCAAGGAAACATAATACCACCAAAGGGGGAAAAAAACACCAATGACTAACCCTAAAAAAAGGAGGTCTATGAAGTGTCTGACAAAGAATTAAAAATAACACTCTTACAGAAATTCAGTGAACCACAAGAAACACACATACACAACTAAATAAAATTAGGAAAACAATACATGAACAAAATGAGAAGTTACATAAAAAAGCAAAAACCCACTACCCCACATCCCACCCCCAAAATCCCACAGTTGAAGAATACAACGACTTAACTCAAGATTTCAACAGAAAGCTTCAACAGCAGACTCAACCAAAAAGAAGAATTGGTGTAGAAGAAGTCATGTCATTGGATTGTCAGAATAGAGAAGGCCCAAAATGGCAGTGTAGGAAGATTCTGAATTCACCTCCTGCCACAGACACGCCAATCTACAGCTATATATGGATAATTTCTCTCTAAAAAAACCCTGGAAAGTAGATGAACTACTTTTCACAACAAACAATGAAAGGATCACACTGAAAGGAGTAAAAGAGGCAGAGACAAGGACTCACAAAAAACTCCACTCTGGCATGACAATATACATTGGGGAAGGATCTCACCAGACAGGCACGTCTGTCAGAGGAATAAGGGATTGGTACCCAATATTGGGCACCCTGGCCCCTGAGATCTTCACTGAAGAGATGAGCTCTCAGGATGTCTGGCTTGGAAAACCAATGGGACTGACATCCAGGGGTCCTGAAGTGCTATAAGAAACAGGAAGCCTACAGCAAATATCATTCTCAATGGGGAAAAGCTGGAAGCCTTTCCCTTAAGATCAGGAACATGACAAGGATGCCCACTCTCGCCACTATTATTCAACATAGTACTAGAAGTCCTTGCAACAGCAATCAGACAACAAAAAGGGATCAAAGGTATCCAAATCGGCAAAGAAGAAGTCAAACTCTCTTCGCAGATGACATGATACTCTATATGGAGAACCCAGAAGAATCCACTCCCAACTATTAGAAGTTATAGAGCAACTCAGTAATGTGGCGGGATACAAAATCAATGCTCAGAAATCAGTTGCATTTCTATACACGAATAGTGAGACTGAAGAAAGAGAAATTAGGGAATCCATCCCATTTACAATAGCACCAAAACCATACGTTACCTTGGAATTTACTTAACCAGAGACGTAAAGGATCTCTATTCTAGAAACTATAAATCACTCTTGAAAGACATTGAAGAAGACACAAAAAGATGGAAAAATATTCCATGCTCATGGATTGGAAGAATTAACATAGTTAAAATGTCCATGCTACCCAGAGCAATCTACACTTTCAATGCTATCCCGATCAAAATACCGATAACATTTTTCAAAGAACTGGAACAAATAATCCTTAAATTTGTATGGAACCAGAAAAGGTCCCGAATAGCCAAGGAACTGTTGAAAAGGAAAAACAAAGCTGGGGGCATCACAATGCTGGATTTCGAGCTGTACTACAAAGCTGTGATCACAAAGACAGCATGGTACTGGCACAAAAACAGACACATAGACCAATGGAACAGAATAGAGAACCCAGAAATGGACCCTCAGATCTTTGGGCAACTAATCTTTGACAAAGCAGGAAAAAACATCCGTTGAAAAAAAGACAGTCTCTTCAATAAATGGTGCTGGGAAAATTGGACAGCTACATGCAAAAGAATGAAACTTGACCACTCTCTCACACCATACACAAAGATAAACGCCAAATGGATGAAAGACATTGATGTGAGACAGGAATCCATCAAAATCCTAGAGAACATAGGCAGCAACCTCTACGACATCGGCCAAAGCAACCTTTTTCATGACACATCTCCAAAGGCAAGAGAAACAAAAGAAAAATGAACTTGTGGGACTTCATCAAGATAAAAAGCTTCTGCACAGCCAAGGAAACAGTCAAAAAAACTAAGAGGCAGCCCACGGAATGGGAGAATATATTTGCAAATGATGCTACAGATAAAAGACTGGTATCCAAGATCTACAAAGAACTTCTCAAACTCAATACACGAGAAACAAATAAACAAATCATAAAATGGGCAGAAAATATGAACACTTTTCCAATGAAGACATACAAATGGCTAACAGACACATGAAAAAATGTTCAAAATCCTTAGCCACAGGGAAATTCAAATCAAACTACACTAAGATACCACCTTACGCCAGTTAGAATGGCAAAAATTGACAAGGCAAGAAACAACAATTGCTGGAGAGGATGTGGAGAAAGGGGATCCCTCCTACATTGTTGGTGGGAATGCAAGTTGGTACAGCCACTCTGGAAAACAGTGTGGAGGTCCCTTAAAAAGTTAAAAATTGAGCTACCCTATGATCCAGCCATTGCACTACTGGGTATTTACCCCAAAGATACAGACATAGTGAAGAGAAGGGCCATATGCACCCCAATGTTCATAGCAGCAATGTCCACAATAGCTAAATTGTGGAAGGAGCCGAGATGCCCTTCAACAGATGACTGGATTAAGAAGTTGTGGTCCATATATACAATGGAATATTACTCAGCTATCAGAAAGAACGAGTTCTCAACATTTGCTACAACATGGACAGCACTGGAGGAGATAATGCTAAGTGAAATAAGTCAAGCAGAGAAAGACAACTATCATATGATTTCTCTCATCTATGGAACATAAGAACTAGGAGGATCGGTAGGGGAAGAAAGGGATAAAGAAAGGGGGGGTAATCAGAAGGGGGAATGAAACATGAGAGACTATGGACTATGAGAAACAAACTGAGGACTTCAGAGGGGAGGGGGGTGGGGGAATGGGATAGACCGGTGATGGGTAGTAAGGAGGGCACGTATTGCATGGTGCACTGGGTGTTATACACAACTAATGAATCATCGAGCCTTACATCGGAAACCGGGGATGTACTGTATGGTGACTAACATAATATAATAAAAAATCATTTAAAAAAAAAAAAGAAGTTGTGATCCATATATACAATGCAATATTACTCAGCTATCAGAAAGAACGAGTTCTCAACATTTGCTGCAACATGGACGGCACTGGAGGAGATAATGCTAAGTGAAATAAGTCAAGCAGAGAAAGACAATAATCATATGATTTCTCTCATCTACGGAACATAAGAACTAGGAAGATCGGTAGGGGAAGAAAGGGATAAAGAAAGGGGGGGTAATCAGAAGCAGGAATGAAGTATGAGAGACTATGGACTATGAGAAACAAACTGAGGGCTTCAGAGGGGAGGGGGGCGGGGTAATGGGATAGGCTGATGATGGGTAGTAAGGAGGGCACGTATTGCATGGTGCACTGGGTGTTACACGCAACTAATGAATCATCGAACTTTACATCAAAAACCAGGGATGTACTGTATGGTGACTAACATAATATAATAAAAAAAAAATTTTAAAAAGGTAGAGTTTTGGATGTGTTCAAATTTAAGTTGCTATCAAATTAAAATAGATTTTTATACAGAGGATGACATATGTGACCCAGCAACCACAAAACAAAAACTTAGAGTAAGAAAATGAAAAAGGAATCTAAACACTTAAAAAAGTCATTGATTGAGAAGAAAAGAGATAAAGAAACAAAGAGAAAACAGAAAACAATTAACAAAATGGCAACAAGTACACACCTATCAATAATTACTTTAAAATAAATGGACAAAATTCTTCAATCAAAAGTCACAGAATGGCTTACTGGATTAAAAAAAATGAGACACACCTACATAATGCCTGCAGGAGGCTCACTTAAGAAGGACAGACAGAATGAGAGTGAAAGGATGGGAAAAGACATTCCATGTAAATGGAAACAAAAAGAAAGCTGATGTAGGTATACTTATATCAGTCAAAACAAAATTTAAGGGCACCCGGCTGGCCTAGTTAGTAGAGCATGCGATCCTTGGTCTTGGGTTTGTGAGTTCGAGACTCATGTTGGGTGTGGAGCCTACTTAAAAGAATAAATAAATAATTTTTAAAAATTCAGCCTTTAAAATGAAAACTATAATAAAAGGCAAAGAGGGTCATTACATAATGATAAAAAATAGTCAATCCAGCAAGGAAAAATAACATTTATAAACATATATACACCCAACATAGGAGCACCAAAATATATAAAGCAAGTATTAACAGACTTAAAGGGGGAAACTGCCAGCAATATAATAATAGTAGGGGATTTTAACACTCCATGGATAGGTCATCCAGACAGAAAATCCATAAGGAAATAACCTTAACAACACACTACACCAAATGGACCTATATATATATATGTAATATATAAAAAAATATATATTTTTATTATAAATATATGTTTTATAAATATATAAAATATATAAATATATATAAATTCCATAATATATATTTACATATATATATATACAGATATATATATATCTGTATATATATATCTGTATATATATATATTTACATATATATATATGTACAGATATATATATATCTGTATATATATCTCATTCCATCCAAGAACAGCAGTACATTCTTTTCAAGTGCACATGGAATACTCTCTAGAATAGATCACATGTTAAGCCACAAAACTAGTCTCAATATAATTCAAGAAAACTGAAATCATATCAAGCATTTTTAAATAACAATGGTATAAAAGTAAAATCGATTACAAGAAGGAAACTAGAAAAATACACAGGAGACTAAACTACATGTTACTGATCAACAATTAGTTTAGAGAAGAAATCAAAGGAGATATCAAAAATACCCTGGGGACAAATGAAAACAGAATTATGATACAACAAAACCTACAATACATCGTAAAATTGGTTTTAAAGGGAAGATCATAGCAATATAGGCCTATCTCAGGAAACAAGAGAAATCTCAAACATGCTAACTTTACAACTAAAGGAACTTGAAAAAGGAGACTTAACAAAAACCAAAGTTACAAGAAAGGAAATAATAAGAATTAGAATGGACATAAATGAGAGACTAAAAAGACAATAGTAAATATCAATGAAACTAAGAGCTAGTCCTTTTTTAAAAATTATGTTGTTAGTCACCATACAGTACATCATTAGTTTTTGATGTAGTGTTCAATGATTCATTATTTGCATATAACACCCAGTGCTCATTACAACACGTGCCCTCCTTAATACCCATCACTGGGCTACCCCTATCAATGAAATAGAAACCAGAAGAACAGAACAGATCAATGAAACTAAGAGATGGTTTTTTGAAATAATAAGATTGATGAACCTCTAGCTAGACTTATCCAAAAGAAAGGGTAAAGAACCCAAACAAATAAAATTATGAACGAAAGAGGAGAGATTACAACCAACGCTGAAGAAATACAAGCAATTATAAGAACATATTATACGCCAACAAATTAGGCAATCTGGAAGAAACAGATGCATTCCTAGAAACATACAAACTACCAAAACTGAAACAGGAAGAAACAGAAAACCTGAAGTGACCTATAACCAGCAAGAAAATTGAAGCAGTAATCAAAAATCTCCCAACAAATGAGAGTCCAGGACCAGATGGCCTCCAAGGGGAATTCTACCAAACATTCAAAGAAGAATACATGTTCTTCTGAAGCTGTTTCAAGAAGTAGAAACAGAAGGAAAACTTCCAAACTCATTCTATGAGGCTAGCATTACCTTGATCCCCAAACCAGACAAAGACCCCATAAAAAAGGAGAATTACAGACCAATATCCCTGATGAACATGGATGTCAAAACACTCAACAAGATCCTAGCCAGTAGGATCCAACACTTCATTAAAAGGATTATTCACCATGACCAAGTGGGATTTATTCCTGGGCTGCAAGGGTAGTTCAACATTCACAAATCAATCAACATGATAGATCACATTAATAAAAGAAAAGACAAGAACCATATCATCCTCTCAATTGATGGAGAAAAAGCATTTGACAAAAATGCAGTATCCTTTCTGAAAACTCTCCACAGAGTAGGGATAGAAAGAACATACCTCAATACCATAAAAGCCATATAAGAAAAACCCACAGCAAGTATCATTCTCAATGGGAGAAAATTGAGAGCTTTTCTCCTAAGGTCAGGAACATGGCAGGGATGTCAAGTTCTTACCACTGCTGTTCAACATAGTACTAGAAGTCCCAGCCTCAGCAATCAGACAAAAGAAACAAAAGGCATCCAAACAGGCAAAGAAGAAGTCAAACTTTCATTCTTCATAGATGACATGATACTCCATAGAAAACCCAAAACCTCCACTCAAAAATCTCTAGAACTCATACAGGAATTCAGCAAAGTGGCAGGATATAAAATCAATGCACAGAAATCAGTTGCATTTCTTTTTTTAAAATAATTTTTATTTTGTTATATTAGTCACCATACACCATACCAGTTTTTGATGCAATGTTCCATGATTCATTATTTGCATATAACACCCAGTGTACCATGCAATATGTGCCCTCCTTAATACCCATCACCAGCCTATCCCAATCCCCCATCAGTTGCATTTCTATACACTAATAATGAGACAGAAGAAAGAGAAATTAAGGAACCGATCCTATTTACAATTGCACCAAAACCCGTAATATACCTAGGAATAAACCTAACAAAAGAGGTAAGGGATCTATACTCTGGAAATTATAGAACACTTATGACAAAAATTGAGGACGACACAAAAAGATGGAAAAACAGTCCATGCTCACGGATTAGAATAACAAAAATTGTTAAAATAAAATTGTTAAAAAATTGTAAAAATGTTAAAATGTCTGTGCTATCCAGAGCAATCTACGTTATCAATGCAATCTCTATCAAAATACCATCAACACTTTTCACAGAGCTGGAACAAATAATCCTAAAATTTGTATGGAACCAAATAAGACCCTGAATAGCCAAAGGAACGTTAAAGAAGAAAACTAAAGCTGGTGGCATCACAATGCTGGATTTCAAGCTCCATTACAAAGCTGTAATCATTAAGACAGTATGGTACTGGCACAAAAACAGACACATAGGTCCATGGAACAGAACAGAGAACCCAGAAATGGACCCCCAACTCCATGGTCAACGAATCTTCAATAAAGCAGGAAAGAATACCCAATGGAAAAAAGACAGTCTCTTTAACAAATGGGGCTGGGAAAATTGGACAGCCACATGCAGAAGAATGAAACTGGACCATTTTCTTACACCATAAATAAAGACAAACCCAAAATGGGTGAAAGACCTAAATGTGAGGTAGGAGTCCATCAAAATCCTTGAGGAGAACATAGGCAGCAACCTCTTTGACCTCAGCCACAGCAACTATTTGCTAGACACATCTCCAAAGGCAAGGGAAACAAAGGCAAAAATGAAATATTGGGACTTCATCAAGATACAAAGCTTTTGAAGAGCCAGAGAAACAGCTGACAAAACCAAAAGACCACCTAGACAATGGAGGAAGGTATTTGTAAATGACGTATCAGATAAAGGGCTACTATCCAAGATCTATAAAGAACTTATCAAACTCAACATGCAAAGAACAAATAATCCAATCAACAAATGGGCAGAAGACATGAACAGTCATTTCTCCAAAAAAGACATACAAATGACCAACAGACACATGAAAAATGCTCAACATCACTCAGCATCAGGGAAATGCAGTTCAAAGCCTCAATGAGATACCATCTCACACCAGTCAGAATGGCTATAACTCACATCAGGAAACAAGAGATGTTGGTGAGGATGCAAAGAAAGGGGAACCCTCTTATACCCCTGGTGGGAATGCAAGCTGGTACAGCCAATGTGAAAACAGTATGGAGGTTCCTCAAAAAGTGAAAAACAAAGCTAGGTTACAACCTAGCAATTGCACTAATAGGTATTTACTCAAAGGACAGAAACATAGTGATTCAAAGGGGCATATGCATGCCAATGTTCATAGCAGCAATGTCCACAATAGCCAAAATATGGAAAGAGCCCAGATGTGCATCAATAGATGAATGGATAAAGAAGAGTGGTATATATATATACACAATGGAATATCGCTCAACCATAAAAAAATATGAAACCTTGCCATTTGCAACAATATGGATGGAACTAGAGGGTATTATGCTAAGTGAAATAAGTCAGTCAGAGAAAGACAAATACCATATGGTTTCGCTCATGTGGAATTTAAGAAAGAAAACCGATGAACATAGGGGATGGGAGGGAAAAATAAAAAAAGACAAAATCAGAGGGCAAGATAAACCATGAGATTCTTAACTATAGGAAACAAATTGAGGGTTGCTGGAGGGACACTGGGTGGGGCGATGTGGGTAACTGAGTGATGGGCATTAAGAAAGGCACTTGATGTAATTGGCACTGGGTGTTATATGCAAGTGATGAGTCACTAAACTCTACCTCTGAAACTAATAAAAAAAGAGAAAAAATGATGAAGAAAATTATGAGGTTAAAAAACTGAAGAATTGCAGCATAAAAAAATCAAAACTGGTTCTCTGGGGGGAAAATAAAGGACAAAACAATTAGCTAATCTGTTCAAGAAAAGGAGAAAAGATTAAAATATTAAAAAAAGACAATAAGAAAACACATTTAGATGGAGGAATTTTTTAAATCATTAGAGATTACATGTATAACTCTATGCAAATACATTTATAAAATCTAGATTGAATGGAAACTTTCCTAGAAGAATACAATATACCAAAATTTATCCTCTTATAGATATAGAACAGTTGAATTTTCACTGAAGAAACAGAAAGGGTATCTAACAAATGCTCCATCAAAACACAGGGAAATTCTGTCAAACCTTCGATAATCAGATAATTCCAACACTACTTAAACTTTCAAGAGCACAGAAGGTAAATGATCAAATTATTTTTAGGAAGCATACCTATCTAACAAAGACTACCCCCCCAAAAGAAACAACACTAATTCTACTTACATATCAGTGAGAAATTCTAAATACTACCAAAAATATCCAATTGTATTAAAAAATTACTCTCTAAGCAGGTGGCATTTATTCCAGGTAAAGAAGGATGGTTCACTATTAGAAAATCTATCATGTAACTCACCATATTAATATATCTCACATGGAAAAAAGTCTTATAGTTACCTTCTTGAAAAGGCTTCTGACAAAATTTAACTTCTGTTTCTGATTAAAACCATTAAACACTAATAGGAAGTCATGAATATGTCCTAATACAGTAAAATGTATACACCCCTCTTTAGAAAAAATAATGATGGCTACTATTCCCACTAGAGTTTAACAATGTACTAAGGATTTTAGACAGTGAAAACAGACAAAACAAGAGTAAAACTATCTTTATCTGCAGATATAATTGCTTGAACCAAGAAAATCAATGTGAAAAACAAAAAATTCAATCTTTTTAAGGATAGAAACATACAAATTTGAAGGGGTACATGCACCCTGATCGTCACAGCATCATTACCAACAATAGCCAAGTTATGGACATAGCCTAAATATCCACCAACTGATGAATGGATAAAGAAGATGTGGTATAAATATACAATGGAATATTATTCAGTCATCAAAAAGAATGAAATCTTGCTACTTGAAATGGTGTGGATGGAACTCCAATGTATTCTGCTAAGTGAAATAAGTCAGTCAGAGAAAGACAAATACCATATGATCTTACTCACACGTGGAATCTAAGAAAGAAGACAGATGAACATATGGGAAGTGGTGGGGGGAGGAGGGAAATAAACCATAAGAAACTCTTAATGATAGAGAACAAACTGAGGGTCGATGGAGGGAGGTGGTTGGGGGATGGGCTAGATGGGTGATGGGTATTAAAGAGTACACTTGTGATGACCACTGGGTATTGTGTGTAAACGATGAATCACTGAATTATATTCCTGAGACCAATATTGCATTGTATGTTAAGTAAAACTTAAATTTAAAAAACCAATTCAATCTTTTTGAATTTTCATAGGATATAAAATTTACTTACTTATAGTGAAATATATAACTAACATAAAAACTAGTAACTTTCATATACACAGAACTTATAAACAAAAAACCCATTACAAGACATAAAGGAACAGAATACTCCAGTTTATAATGGCAACAAAAGGACAAAATACTTAGAAATAAATGTAATAAAAAATGTGCGAGGTTTATATGAGGAAAACTTTAAAGCCCTCTTATGGGGGTGCTTGGGTGGCTCAGTCGGTTAAGCATCTGCCTTCGGCTCAGGTCATAATCTCAGGGTCCTGAGACTGAGCCCCACATTGGGCTGTCTGCTCAGCTGGGAGTCTGCTTCTCCCTCTCACTCTCCCTCTATGCTCTCTCCTCTCCCTCTTTCAAATAAATAAATAAAATCTTAAAAAAAAAAATAAAGCCTTCTTGTAAAACTCAGAAATAGAGTTGAACAGTTGGAAAAATATTCCTTGTTCTTAAATAGGATGATCTAAAATCATAAATATGTCATTTTTCTCCCAAGTCCACATATATTTAATGTTATCCCAATGAAAATAATAACTAGTAAGTTTCCTTTCATTCTAAAGTTATTTGAAAAGGTAAGAAAAAAACAGCTAGGAAAATACTGAAAAATTAGATTAATGAGGTGAAGTTTAGCTCTACCAGATGTTAATACATACTATAAAGTCTCTATACTTAAAAATGGGTGGTAGGGGCACCTGGGTAGCTCAGTTGGTTAAGCATCTGATGCTTGATCTCAGCTCAGGTCTTGATCTCGAGGTGGTACCAGTACATTTTTTTTTTTAAAAAGGTGGTACTAGTACATTAATTGAAGCCAGACAAATGGAACAAAATAGAAAGTCTGGAAATAAACCAAAGTACATACAGAAATTCAGAATATACTGTAGGTAACATTGAATTCACTGAGCAAAAGATGTGTTTAAAAAAAAATGTTGTTGGAACAAATGAACAGTCATTTGGAAAAAGATAAAACGTGGAAGTGGGAAAAGTCTCCATGAATCAAAATCCACTAGCAATACAAGTTTCATAAAATAACATATATAAAAAAGTGTTGTGTGGTAAATATTAACATGAGCAAAGTCAAAAGACAAATGACAAACTGAGAAAACTAGCAACTTATATCATAGGCAAAGGGCTAATCTCTCTAAAATATAGAGGTTTTCAAATGGCAGGGGGAAATAAACACCACAAAAATAGAAAAAAATAGTGTGGTATTGGTAAAGAGACAGAAACATAGATCAACGACACAGAATAGGGTCCAGAAATATGGTCACGTATTTATGATCCACATAACTATGGTCAATTATTTTCCACAAATTACCAAGGGAATTCAATGGGTTAAAAAGAAAAAAAAAAAAGACTTCTCAAAAAATGGTGCTGGGACAACTGGATATGTGTATGGAAAAAAAAATGAACACTGACCTTATCTCATACCATACACAAAAATGAACCCAAAATATACCACAGATTTAAACTGAAAGTCTAAAAATATAAAGCTTTCAAAAGAAAAAAGGAGAAAATCCTCATAACCTGGTATGTGAAGATTTCTTACTTAGGACACCCAGTGTATGAGCCACAAAAGAAAAATTAATAGATTGGACGTAAGTAATATAAAAAAAACTTTTACTCTTCAAAAGACACTGCTAAGAAAACCAAAAGGCAAGCCAGAAAAAGAAAATATTCACAATACATGTATCTGATAAAGGTCTTCTATCTACAATACATAAAGAATTCAGATAAAATGATAGGGACATAAAACAGATCAGTACTCTAGGTATGGGAGGATGTGACAAAGGCGTATAAGCGGAAAGAGCCAGGCACAAAATGTACATCCCGCGTGATTGCAATCATATGGAATACCCAGAACAGACAAAATCCTATCAAGGGTTAGGGTGCACCGGGTGAGTGGTGGCTGAAAACAAAGAGTCAGGAGGATATTCTGTTGTGATACAAATGGTCTGTGTCTTCACAGAGGTATATATTTTTCAAAACTGATCAAACTCTCACTCAAAACCTGGGCATTTCCTTTTATGTAAATTATACTTCAAGTGAAAAAGTTTTAAAAATCATTATAGCTCCTATATACTGAACACAAAGAGTAAAAAACAATCTTTAGCTTTAAGAATGTGACATCTTCGACAGCCCTGTAGTGGGGACAGTCTCACTTTCCTTTGGGTCTCAAACAACATGGAGCCTAGTGTATTGCGCATTATTTATTTAAGGACTGCAGTCCTGAAACCTCAATTAGTACAAGACTAAACTCACTCAAAATGGCATGACAGGTGTTTTGTTTATACAGCAATGGGATAACATCAACTTAAAATTCACACAGCCTTCGAATTGCGCAATTATGCCATTCTTGAATTTTTCATTAGAAGGTAGGGCTTCACATCAGGGTAAGTATTACCTCTCACTGGTTATAAAAGACCCTCAATCCGTGTCTGCTACATTAACAATAAAGGAGTTTATGCTGATCAAAGCCTTAAAGAGAAAAAATACCAAAACAAAGTTCCTAAAGCAAAACCACAGCAAAACAAAGATTCATACAGAAAAATGATCATTCATCGGAACACCAGAAACAGTATGATAAAATTGAAACAGACAGAATGATTACATAAATAATGGCAATCCCTTCAATGAAATCCTATCCATCTGTTTCAAAGAGGAGGATAAAAACTGTACTTTCATGGGAGGTTAATATATCGTGAAAGGGGAAAAGATGCAAAACAGTCTATGTGATATACTTTTTTGTAAAAATATACATATATATGTTAGTTTATGTAGAGAGAAGAAAAATGGCAGAATATACTCTAATGTGTTGACACTATTTGTCTCTCAAGAGTGAAATATAGGAGATTTACACATTCTATAATTTGTTATGTCTGTAAGACTTGAGTTCTATACAATGCACCTGTACCATTTTTCCAATTGCTTCTTCAGATACTGGGGGTTACAAATCTGTGAAGAACTACCTGATGTACTGACTGACCCAAGAACTTTTTTCTCTTGTTCTTATAGTGGGTAATATTTTGAAATAGTAACCGTAAGTTTGCACCTCAATACATTCTTAGTGTCCCATCCCCCATTCAATCTTTTTTTTTTTTTTTTTTTTTTTTTTTTTGTCTCAAAGAAGAGAGAACACCTAAGTCTAAAAGGACAAAGTCTAGTTCTTTCCATTTATCCTTTCTAGGGTAACACAAATGATTTGAAATTATGCACAAAGAGGAAAAGCAAAGCTTCTTAATATCCTGTCATCCCACTTTCTTCACCATCCCTGAGACAGATCTGGGAGAATCTTCGGGCAGGAGAGGTTTGACTCCACAAGAGCCAGGCCAGGAACCAATTCATCTGTAATAATCTGGCCTTAAATACTAAATGCACCCCCACTCCTGTCCCCTACCCCTCCAAACATGGAGGCAACACTGGGGTAAGAGGGAAAGGAGGAGGAATTTGAAGAGACATGAACCTGGTGTGTCTGAAAAATTTTAGGGCAACCTATTGATGTGTGGGCTCTAAAAAAACCAATTAAATGGAGTTACTGAAAATTAAGCCATTACAGTCCTAATTTCTTACATAAGATTTATACTCACTACGCCTCATTTCCTTAAAAGCACTGAGCTGTTCTGAATAAAACACAACAGCTTTCTTAATTCTGCTAAAACAGAGTTACCTTTCCTTTTATTTTTTATTTTATTTTTAAAAAAAAGATTTTATTTATTTATTTGTCAGAGATAGAGACAGCCAGCGAGAGAGGGAACACAAGCAGGGGGAGTGGGAGAGGAAGAAGCAGGCTCATAGCAGAGGAGCCTGATGTGGGGCTCGATCCCATAACGCCAGGATCACGCCCTGAGCCGAAGGCAGACGCTTAACCGCTCTGCCACCCAGGCGCCCCTACCTTTCCTTTTAAATCTGCCTACTCTGCTTAAAATGAGGTGACCAAGATGGCTTGAATACTCCTCTGAGCTGGACTAATACCATTCGTATGGCTCTCCCTGGCTCTAGGTCCTGACCATCCTTTTCTCTGGGCATCTGCTTTAGAAAACCTTTAATTATACACCCTTTTGCTGTTTAAAATATACGTAACTCTTTCCTGTTTTACAACCCCAAACTCTCTTCCTGAAGGACCTGAGAGTCATCCTTTGAAATGTAATCCTCAAGGAAGATAGCACCCCTGTTCCCAGTCTCTGTGGGAGGTAAGAGCTAGCTTCTAACAGGCACCAATCAGCAAACACACATGGCCTAATCACAGAGAACCACAGGAGCAAACTTCAGGAAGCTACTCAATGTGTTCTACTGGTCAACCTCCCCTCTACAGTCCTCCAGCACATTCCCACTGTCTCACTCAGTCCTCAAACCCCTTCCCATCCTTTGTTTCAGCAGAACTGAACGCAGACTGAGTTCTGGCCTGTCTTCCCAGTTCCTAGAGTCTTGCACAAAGTCTTCCTTGCCTGTTTAACTTAGGTCAGTGCAATTTCCGCTTTGGCAGAGGAGAACTAAGACACTTGAGCTCCCTGCAGCACTTAATTTCCATACCCCTTCCTCTATTTATTGAACGTTTGCTACATTCTGTCAGTTGAAATATTCTAATCATCCTCAGAGATGGGTATTAGTATCCAGTTTTTTTTAGATGAAGATACTGAGGCTTAGTGAAATCAAGCAATTTACATTAGCTCATTGCTATAATCTGAATGCCTCTGTCCTCCTCTTCTGCCCAAATTCTTATGTTGAAATCCTAACCCCAATGTGATGGTATTACCATGAGGGACACGGGCATGTGATTAAGGTCATGAGGATGGAGCCCTGATGAATGGGATTCGAGCCCTTATGACACAGGCCCCAGAGAGCTCCCTTGCTCCCTCCACCATGTGAAGGACACAGCGAGAGGATGCCTGTCTATCAGAAATCAGGCTCTCACCACACCCTGAATCTGCATGGAGCTTCGATGGGAGACTTCCCAGCCTCCAGAACTGTGAGAAATACAATGGCTGTTTTTAAGTCAGCCGGCCTACAGTATTCTGTTATAGCAGCCCCAGCTGACTGGGACTGTCACACAGCAAATAAATTCTGGACTCCGCAGGCCAAGACCCGCAACATGTGCCTCCGGAGCCCTGGCTTTCAAATTCTCAGCACAGCCAAAATCAAATTTTGTTTAATTTGCTCTCGTTAGCTTCTCTGTGTGTTTCGAGGTCCAGAGAAGTGTCTTTTACTTCCTGGGCTAGTTTTGGTGTTTTGCAAGGGGAGGGCACTTTCTCCTCCCTCAGAAGCCCTGGATGCATTCCCCAGACCAGGGGCCCCTGGAGAGGAAAAGGCTGGGAGTGAGGTCCTGCGAGGGACACGCAAAACACAGGATGGAGGGTCAACACTGGGTGTGGCGGCCCCCGGACATTCGACAGTGAGGGTATAGGTAACATTATAATATGTACATTACATACAAGGGGGTTTGGGTATCCTTTTGAAGGGGAGCAGAGAGGGTTGTGGAGGGTTCCAGTGTATTCGGGGGCTTGTGTGGGGTTCGCACTTTCGGGGGAGTTCGGTCGGCGGGTCGACCTCCGGGCAGTCCTCGGAGCACCCTCCGCCTTCCCGGGGAAATCTGGGGAGAAGCCACCGGGGCGGGGAGGTCCCACACTCACCCTCGAAACCGCCACAGCCACACTTCCACCTTCACCTCTGAGGGACGCTCGTCACCCGTGCAGCGCCTCCTGCCAACGCCTTCCCCAACCGCCCCGCCGCCTGCCGGTCCGCCACCTTGGGCCCTTCCTCGCGCATGCGCGCACGTGCCCAGTCCCCACCCCGCCCCTCGCTCCCTGCAGCCCTCGCGCCCTCAGGCTTCACCACCTTCCTGGCACGCATCTCTCTACTCCTCTGCGCACTGGACCCTCTCCTGGACCCGTCAGAGCGTGAGGCCTCACTAAACTCTTCCCTCTCACACTGCCCGAGGCCCCACGACCCTGAGGGCCCTACCTCAGGCCCGTTCGCTTGCTCCCAGGCGCTTCGCCTCTGCACCCCACTGGACGACCCCACCATCCTCTAACTGTCGCTGGCTCCCCTCTCCCTCATGTGTCATGGTCACCCTCAGCGGGCCAGTACCTGGTGGCAGGAAGTGGGAGGAGATTCAGTGGCCGCCGCCCTCCATGGTCTGTGGGGATCAACAGAAAGCTTGCAGAGGTGCAGGCACAGGGGCCCGCCACCCTCCTCCGGGGGCCACTCAAAGCCCCAGAAGCTGCGCAACCTGGCCTAATGCGCGCGGTCCACGCGTCTCGCTCCCAGGTGCGCCGCCCCTCGCCCTGGTGGCGTGCTCCGCCTCTGCCCGTGGGCGCTCAGCGCGTGGAGACTACGACTGCGTCCTCTGCGCGCGCAGCCACTCAGTGGGCCTCACCCCTGGACCGCTCTCCTGCTGCTCCAATTCGTTAATGGTCGCTTCTCTTGGCGGACCAGCAAACCCCCCCCTCCCCCCCCTCCCCCGCAATATGCACCTCCACTGTAGCTTAATGGTTGGAAGCCCAGGTTCTGAATTCTGTCAGAGGGCAAATGTCTCTCCTACTGAACCAGGTATCCGGTTCTGGCCTTTCAGCGCTAAATGGGGCTGGGCTCTTGAACTGTCAGGTTAAGCTTTGTGCTGGAGGGACCCTGCAGGACCAAAGGCTGCTGTTCCAAGTTCAGGTGTTTCCTCTTGATTCTTCTATCACCTTGCTGCTGCCCGCAGCAGGTGTGGAGGACATTTCGCGTCATTCACCCTGCACCCCCACCCTCATTAACTGTGGGTACTCAGTGACTCCCGCAAGAGTCCCTTCCTAGCACCAGCCTGCCAACAACCACAGAAAAGTTTCCTGCTTGCTAGATCTAGCCTGTACCCTATGGAGGCATTTCCTGCTGTCTCAGCAGATATGGAACAGCCTTGACCCAAGGCCAAGGAACTTCCCACCAAGCTCACCTTCTCCAAGAACATGTGAATCTCAGCCTTGGGGAGGAGTCCTCTTCCAAGTTTGTTTCTTCCTTGGGTATTTCCCCTCAGCCATAGTGTATTCTTTAGAATTCTTGGAACTCTACTAAGCACTTTAGAAGCACTGCATCATTTAATCCTACTACAAACCTCAGAAGTAGTTATAAGGAAGTAGAGAGAGAGAGAGAGAACTCCCTGTTCAAATTGCTATGTGGTTTCCAGGCTCTTAATGGGTACACAGGGATGTCCCTGCTTGCTTACTGGGTGACCCTGGCTGAATCCTTCACCCCTCTGTGTCTTCCATGTACAGCGAGGATAATAATAGCTGCACTACCTACTTCAGAGGTTTGTAGTAGGATTAAATGATGCAATGCATGTAAGACTACCACATTAAAGGAATTTTAAAGTCATTAATGATGCCAACTGTGAGACTAGATGCAAGTAATAGCTTAATCAAATGAGTTCCCTCTCCCCATTTAAAGGTGGTGAGCCTGGTAAACAAATCTTGCAATTAGTGAAATCGCTGGTGATGTATGGCATGTATGGGAGTGGAACCCATAGAACATTACATCTAAAAACAACAAAACACAGAATACCTTCTGGGTATCATTTTATTACTCACAAAATCCAACTGAGAATATAAAAACCTTGAACAAACCATCTCAAAATAGAGTCGCTTCATGGACTCTTTCTGTCTTGCAACTGGACAACAGTCATCCCTACTTGTCTGCTCATCTGCCCATGAATCTTGAGAGTGATTAGATTTCTCATGTGGCTTATGGGGGATTCCGTGTGCCCAAACAAGATCTGAGAAAGAGCTCTCTGTCTCCCTCTCCTCTTCATTTGTTCTTCTTTCCTTCTTAATCAGAAGTGGGGCGAGAATAGGAAAGAAAACACACTCTTAAAGAATTGTTTTACTTTGTTCTTGGACTTTAAATGTCTTGATACAAAGATTCTCTTGCAAATGAAGAATCTTGGTTTGAGTTTTGTAAATAATAACCCAACTTACCCTTATCCCTTAAACTTTGATATTGATTTTAATTAGATCCTTTCTGGTATAAAATTATGTATGTGTGTATTCATGGGAAAGATGATTTGATACAGGCTTAATGCTCCTCTTAACCATATCTCAAGTACTGAAACAAAATCCTCTTGCTCTTCAAGCTGTCCCATTTGACAGCACCACCATTTCTGGATGTTTCTGTTTAAACATTCAGAATGCTCAGGAATAGGTCCTTTTACTACCCTGATTAATGGTGCTCTTTTATATTTCTAGGAAAATGAACAGGATTTTCGCTAAATGTCTTTAGATTTGCACATGCTGTATACATAGGCCACTCATGTAAATCTACAAAAGAGTGATGTATGTTCCTCTTTGGAAGGCTCTTTATGATGTAAATATATTTATACCAAGATATGCACACACATAGTAATGTCCCTCTGTGTGTCCAGGTATACACAGAGTAGACTAAGGAAGACATAAGGGTCACTGGTTGGGAGTGGATCTCATGGTACCTTTCTTTATAATCACCTTCTGTGTTCTCTGGGGTACCAAAGGCCAGGAAGATTTGTTCCAGCGTTATCTGACTGATGGAATAGTCTTCTAAATTGAATTGCTCTTTAGCATCCTCCAGAATACCAAACACCTTTAGCAACAACAGCAATAAAAAAGTGCAGTTACCATCGTAATCCTCGCCTCCAGCGCCCAACCCAGATAAGCCTCTCCTGCACTTCCTCCAAGTCCTGTCAAGTTAATGTTGGAGGACAAAAGGGGGAGATGAGAAAATGATAGAAAACGTAACTGAGGATCTGCAAGGAAGCAGTTCTCTGTTCCCATTGTCTTGATGGACATAGACTAATAATGGGATTTAAGGAACAAACAATTAAAACTCTAGGTATTTTTGAAAAATCACATAATTTAGGTTACTTTTCTGCTTCTCATACAATGCCAGGCTCCCATTACACATACCCGAATATCAAATACTCCCCCTATCATTAGTGCCTCTTAATATGTAATGTTAGAAGGTCATGGTTTCTACATTACCTTTCCCCAGCTGTTGTCCTTGCTGGGAATGTAGTAGGTAAGGATCCCTTGATTCTCCTGCTTTAATACACTACCTAAGAAATGAAAGATAGGATAGATGAGTAATCTTGCAGATATCATTTTAAATTTCCAAAATATTGCTATATCAACTTAATTATTCACAATAGAGGGGTGAATAGATATTGTTAATACAAAAAGGGACATGGTCAAATAACATGCCGTCTTTGATATATATGACATGGTTAATTCCTTTTGGATTTATTCCTGATGAAATAGTCTTATTATGTGGAATTCATAGCAATTATCGAGGGCAGACTTTCAGGCACAATAAAATTGTCAGTTTACATACCCCATGTAAAAACTCTGAGCCTTCAAAAATTCTAATGTTACAACAAGACTTTATTCCTGAACATAATGCTGAGAATATGAGCTAGTCAGGTTTTCACTCTGGTTGTGTGGATATGTATACATGTGCAGTGTGGTTGGTGGGGAGGGGAGCAGAACAAGGCCTCCTTGTTTTTCCATGATCACATGCCCTGTGAAAGAGGAAATCATACATATAAATCATCGAAGTCGGGCTATGTGTTCTGGTTTTGTTCTTGGGTGAATAAGAACCCACTGGTGGAATGAAAGGGAAGAGGGTGGTATCCACTTCTAATTGGAACAAACAAATGTATTTACACTCATCAGTGCACATTTGTAGGTTGTTGCAAATTGGATTAACTGGGGTCAAAATGTTTTAAAGTAAAAAATACATGTTATAAGGGTGAGTAGCTTTTCTTAATGTGATTTCTAATGCATGTTCTGTCTCCATGATCCCATAAAGCTCTTTTTGTGTGTGAAATATTTGAACATGGAGTTTAATGAAAGCAAACACTGGTGAAATCACCCCATTTAGGCCAAGTAATAGTAACCCAGACACTCCCATGTCCCACTTCTCAGCCTCTATCCCCCATAAAAAATTACCAATACCTTCATTGTTATTGTGGACATTTCCTTTTCAAAGGTGTTTTTACCTATGCATATACCTCCAAAAATTGAGGTAGAGTTTTCCTACCTTTGACCTTTATGTGAATGGAATCATCTGGTATATTTTCTTTCTTCATTCGCTCAATGTTTGTGAAATTCATTCATGCGGTTGCATATAGCTATAATTCATTTTCTTCTCTAAATAGTAATCTGGCATATGAATGTTCTGCAATTTATTTTCCTTTAGGCTACTACTGATAGACATAGAAGACTATTGTGAATTTACTGACTTAAATAGTATTTTACTTATCTCCTTTAACAGGTAGATGCAAGTATGTAAAACATAGTTGTAGGTAGAATCATTGGGCCGTTGCTTTTTAAAAAATTGGTCTAGTTTCACCTTTGAGATACAGTGAGTTGGAAAGACTGTCACTCCCACTGTTAATACAAGAAAGCTGGACAAATTGCAAATTAATGCATTTCTGGAACCCATCAGTTTTCTGACAGGGCAAACTCAGGGAAAATAACTAACCCATATCTGGGTAGAGACAGGCATTTACAGACAAGATCAGGACCATAACATTTGCTTGTACAAGGTAGACAATACCAAATGACATAAGCTGAAATAAAAAATGTAATAAATTGCTAAAGATCAAGTGTGGGATAGCAAGAGAATTATGAAGCCCATTTTTAAAATTTTTATCCTCTCTGATTTAGTTTTTTTAGTAGTGCTTGCTTCTTATACACATTAGAGAACTGAATTTTGCTTGTGAGCCAAGCCAAAATTATTTTTCATTTAATGCAGGATTTAAGTCTATTTACATATGTTGAAAGGCACAATATGTTTAATTATAGTCCTCCTATATAATTTTTAAAGTTATATGTGCATATATACAGGATAAATGCATAAATATAAATACAAATGTAAATATACAAATATGACTGTCTGTATTTCACTTTGTGGCTGGTTCTTTTTCTTACTGTTATATTTGAATTACGGTCAAGTGTACATTTTTTTTCTAATGATTAACTCCATTCTAACATCTTTTCCTAATACCCATAAATTGTCCTCTCTTTTAAGATACTGGTATAAATATTCAGTGCTCACCAATAATTCCTATGCAGAAACTTCTCCATTCACTCCTCACTCGACGTGACATTTTTTTTATCACTTGTATTTTTTATTTCTTCTAATTTATTTTATAATAATTTTTATTATGTTAGTCACCATACAGTATATCCCTAGATTTTGATGTAAAGTTCCATGATTCATTACTTGCGTATAACACCCAGTGCACCATTGCAATACGTGCCCTCCTTACTACCCATCACCAGTCTATCCCTCCCCTCTGAAGCCCTCAGTTTGTTTCTCAGAGTCCATAGTCTCTCATACTTCATTCCTGATTCTGATTACCCCTCCTTTCTTTATTCTTCCCCTACCGATCTTCCCAGTTCCTATGTTCCATGGATGAGAGAAATCATATGATAATTGTCTTTCTCTGTTTGACTTATTTCACTTAGCACTATCTCCTCCAGTGCCATCCAAGTTGCAGCAAATGTTAAGAACTCGTTCTTTCTGATAGCTGAGTAATATTCCATTGTATATATGGGCCACAACTTCTTAATCCAGTCATCTGTTGAAGGGCATCTCGGTTCCTTCCACGATTTAGCTATTGTGGACATTGCTGCTATGAACATTGGGGTGCATATGGCCTTTCTCTTCACTACGTCTGTATCTTTGGGGTAAATACCCAGTAGTGCAATGGCTGGGTTATAGGGTAGCTCAATTTTTAACTTTTTAAGGGACCTCCACACTGTTTTCCAGAGTGGCTGTACCAACTTGCATTCCCACCAACAATGTAGGAGGGATCCCCTTTCTCCACATCCTCTCCAGCAATTGTTGTTTCTTGCCTTGTCAGTTTTTGCCATTCTAACTGGCGTAAGGTGGTATCTTAATGTGGTTTTGATTTGAATTTCCCTGATGGCTAAGGATTTTGAACATTTTTTCATGTGTCTGTTAGCCATTTGTATGTCTTCATTGGAAAAGTGTCTGTTCATATCTTCTGCCCATTTTATGATTTGTTTATTTGTTTCTCGTGTATTGAGTTTGAGAAGTTCTTTGTAGATCTTGGGTACCAGTCTGATCTGTGGCATCATTTGCAAATATATTCTCCCATTCCGTGGGCTGCCTCTTAGTTTTTCTGACTGTTTCCTTGGCTGTGCAGAAGCTTCTTATCTTGATGAAGCCCCACAAGTTCATTTTATCTTTTGTTTCTCTTGCCTTTGGAGATGTGTCATGAAAATGGTTGCTTTGGCCGATGTCGTAGAGGTTGCTGCCTATGTTCTCTTCTAGGATTTTGATGGATTCCTGTCTCACATCGAGGATTTTGTCCATTTGGCGTTTATCTTTGTGTATGGTGTGAGAGATTGGTCAAGTTTCATTCTTTTGCATGTAGCTGTCCAATTTTTCCAGCACCATTTATTGAAGAGACTCTTTTTTCCACTGGATGTTTTTTCCTGCTTTATCAAAGATTAGTTGCCCAAAGAGCCGAGGGTCCATTTCTGGGTTCTCGATTTTGTTCTGTTGGTCTATGTGTCTGTTTTTGTGCCAGTACCATGCTGTCTTTGTGATCACAGCTTTGTAGTACAGCTCGAAATCCGGCATTGTGATACCCCCAGCTTTGTTTTTCCTTTTCAACAGTTCCTTGGCTATTCGGGGCCTTTTCTGGTTCCATACAAATTTAAGGACTATTTGTTCCTGTTCTTTGAAAAATGTTATCAGTATTTTGATCAGGATATCAATGAAAGTGTAGATTGCTCTGGGTAGCATGGACATTTTAACTATGTTAATTCTTCCGATCCATGAGCATGGAATACTTTTCCATCTTTTTGTGTCTTCTTCAATGTCTTTCAAGAGTGATTTATAGTTTCTAGAATATAGATCGTTTACATCTCTGGTTAAGTTAATTCCAAGGTAACGTATGGTTTTTGGTGGTATTGTAAATGGGATGGATTCCCTAATTTCTCTTTCTTCAGTCTCACTATTCGTGTATAGAAATGCAACTGATTTCTGAGCATTGATTTTGTATCCCACCACATTACTGAATTGCTCTATAACTTCTAGTAGTTTGGGGGTGGATTCTTTTGGGTTTTCCATATAGAGTATCATGTCATCTGTGAAGAGAAACAGGTTGACTTCTTCTTTGCCAATTTGGATACATTTTATCCCTTTTTGTTGTCTGATTGCTGTTGCAAGGACTTCTAGTACTATGTTGAATAATAGTGGCGAGAATGGGCATCCTTGTTGTGTTCCTGATCTTAAGGGAAAGGCTTCCAGCTTTTCCCCATTGAGAATGATATTTGCTGTAGGCTTTTCATAGATGGTTTTTATGAGATTGAGGAGTGTACCCTCTATCCCTACACTCTGAAGGGTTTTAATCAGGAAAGGATGCTGTATTTTGTCAAATGCTTTTTCTGCATCTATTGAGAGAATCATATGATTTTTGGCTTTTTTCTTGTTGATATAATCTATCACACTGATCGATTTGCGAATGTTGAACCACGCTTGCATCCCAGGGATGAATCCCACTTGGTCAAGATGGAGAATCCTTTTAATGTACTGTTGGATTCTATTAGCCAGGATCTTGTTGAGGATTTTGGCATCCATATTCATTAGGGAAATCAGTCTGTAATTCTCCTTTTTGATGGGGTCTTTGCCTGGTTTGGGGATCAAGGTAATATTGGCCTCATAGAATGAGTTTGGTAGTTTTCCTTCTGTTTCTATTTTTTGAAATAGCTTTAGGAGAATAGGTATTATTTCTTCTTTGAATGTTTGGTAGAATTCCCCGGGAAAACCATCCGGTCCTCGTGTTTTGTTTGTTGGAAGGTTTTTTATCACTGTTTCAATCTCTTCATAATTAATTGGCCTGTTTAAAAAATCAATTTCTTCCTGTTTCAGTCTTGGTAGTTTATAGGTTTCCAGGAACGACTCTATCTCTTCCAGTTGCTTAATTTATTGGCATAAAGCTGTTGATAAAAGTTTCTAACAATCCTTCCAATTTCATTGGTGTTGGTTGTGACCTCTCCTTTTTCATTCATAATTTTATTAATTTGGGTCCTCTCTCTCTTCTTTTGGATATCTTGCCAGTGGTCTGTCAATTTTATTAATTCTCTCAAAGAACCAGCTTCTAGTTCTGTTGATCTGCTCTACTGTACTCCTGGTTTCTAATTCATTGATTTCTGCTCTAATCTTGGTCAACTGCTTCCTCGTGCGTGGATTAGGCCTGTCCCTCTATTGCGGTTCCAGCTTCTTGAGGTGAGAATATAAAAACTGCATTTTAGATTTTTCTATTCTTTTGAGTGAGGCTTGGATGGCTATGTATTTCTCCCTTAGGACTGCCTTCGCAGTATCCCATAGGTTTTGGACCATTGTGTTTTCATTCTCATTGGTCTCCATAAATTGTTTAAATTGATTTTTGATTTCCTGGTTTATCAAATCATTCCTGAGCAGGATGGTTCTTAGTCTCCAAGTGTTTGAGTTTCTTCCAAATTTTTCCTTGTGGTTGAGTTCAAATTTCAAAGCTTTGTGGTCTGAGATTATGCAGGGAATAATTTCAGTCTTTTGGTATCGGTTGAGACCTGTTTTGTGTCCCAGAACATGGTCTATTCTTGAGAATGTTCCATGGGCATTAGAATAGAATGAGTATTCTTTGGTTCTGGGGTATAGTGTTCTATATATATCTATGAAGTCCAACTCGTCGAGTATGGCATTCAAAGCCTTTGTTCCTTTACTGAGTTTTTGCAAGGGTGTTCTGTCTATTTGTGATAGTGGGGTGTTGAAGCCCCCTACTATTGACATATTTTTATCTATATGTCTCTTTATTCTGGTTAAGATTTGGCTTGTGTATCTTGCTGCTCCCCTGTTGGGGGCATAGATATTTATAATTGTCATATCCACTTGTTGGATACATCTTTTAAGAATAATATAGTGCCCTTCTGTCTCTAACTATAGTCTTTAGTTTAAAATCCAATCTGTCTGATATGAGAATTGCTACTCCAGCTTTCTTTTGAGGTCCATTTGTGTGAAAGATGGTATTCCATCCCTTTACTTTCAGTCTGAATGTATCTTTAGGTTCAAAATGAGTCTCTTGTAGACAGCAAATGGATGGGTCATGTCTTTTTATCCAATCTACAACCCTGTGGCGTTTTATGGGAGCATTTAGGCCATTTACATGAGACTGAATATTGAGAGATATGATTTTAATGATGCCATGTTGCCTGTAAAGTCTTTGTTTCTATCGATTGTGACTTTCTGTTCTGTATCACTCTTGGGGCCTTTTTATTTTTATAGAACCCCCCCTTAATATCTCCTGTAGGGCTGGTTTTATGGTTATGAAATTGGTCAGTGACTGGCAATTCTAGAAGGTCTTTATCTCTCTATCAAGTCTGAATGACAGTCTTGCTGGATAAAGGATCCTTGGCTGCATGTTTTTCTCTGAAAGAGCTTTAAAAATGCCCCCCCAACCCCTTCTCTCATTCCAGGTCTGTGTAGAGGGGTCTGACATAATTCTGGTACCTTTGCCTTGGTACGTGAGAAATTTCTTTGCCCTGGCTGCTTTCAATACTGTATCCTTGGATCTAATATTTGCGAATTGCACTATGACGGGACGTGGCGTAGGTTTGTCGTGGTTGAGCTTGGGAGGGGTCCTCTCTGCCTCTTGGACACGAATGTTTATTTCCCTTGCTAGATTAGGGAAGTTTTCAGCTACAATTTGTTCAAATATCTCTTCTAGACCTCTGTTTTTCTCCACCCCCTCGGGGATGCCGATGATTCTGACATTGGTAAGTTTCATTGAGTCAGTAATCTCCTGTAACCTACATTCTTGCGTGTGGATTTTTTTAAGTCCAGTTTCTATTTTTGCTTTGTCTTCTACTAACCCATCCTCCAATTCACTGATACGTTCTTCTGCCTCATTCACCCTGGCCACAAGAGCCTCTAGTTTTGACTGCATTTGGCTCATAGAATTTTTAATTTCTGCCAGATTCGCTCTCATTTCTGCCCTTAGAGATTCTATATTCTCATTAACATTTTCGTTAATACTTTTTTCAAGTCTACACATCATCTTGACCATGGTTACTCTGAATTCCGTTTCTGATAATTTGGTTATATCCATATCCATTAGTTCTGTGGCAGAGGCCATAGACTCATTGTCTTTTCTTTGCTGGGGTGGATTTCTCCTTCTCGTCATTCTGATGAGGAGAGGTTGCGGGGTTGTCCAGAGCCGAAATTATTGACCGAGACCCAGGCCATGCGCCCTTGTTTTATAGGGACCTTAGGGATGTGGGCTTCTTGATTTTTCAGCCTGCCTTCTGGGGGAGGAGCTTGTCGCTCCAATACTCAGGCAACCCTGTTTGGGTAGAGTCTCTGTGTCCCCTGAGAGGGGGGATGGGGATGGGCATACTGTGAGCTGGTATTTCCAGGCTTTTGTTCTCTGGTGGCTTTCCCTGGTGGTTTGCTGTGCCTCTTCTTAGAGTCAGTGCAGCAGTGCCGAATCTCAGCCTCTGTCTCAGAACAGAGGGATCTCGGACTGTTCTCCACTGATGTTCTGGCCACTTTAACTCTGTTTCTGTTGGTGCTACTCAACCCTGCAGCATCCCAGGATGTATGCCCCACACCTGGCGTCCCAGCCCTCACTTCCAGGGCTGGCATGTCTCTGTCCTTTGTGTTTCTAACACCGGTAGCTGCCAGCTGCCAGCCGCCCCCCCGCGCTTGGGGAGCTCCCGGTCTCAGTCTGGGTCCAGTGAGCACATCAGAGCTCTGGTTTTCAGTCTGGTCGCACGTTCCCTGCTCACGGTCTCAGTCGGCTCTCTCCCATGCAGGTGGCTACCGTTTCCTAGTGCCCGAACGCGGCAGCTCCCTCCCCCTTCTGTTTATCTTCCGATATCTGTGCGGGTTTCACAGCTCCCCGCTTTGTACCTTAATACTCAGCTCTGGAGATGTTCATTTGTAGAGATCCAGATGTATCTTCCTGCGTCTCAGGCTGATTCCGTGGATGTTCAGGCTGGTCTGGTACCTATCCAACTCGACTCAGGGGACCAGCTGAAAAAGGGGTCCCCTACTCCTCCACCATCTTAACTCCCTCCTCCTCCGATGTGAAATTTTTGTCTGTATAGTCTTCAGGGAGAGCCATCAGGAATAATATTCCCTGAATACCTATTTGTTTATAACTTTTTGAATTTTATTCTTGAAAATCATTTTGGCTCCATATGAAAACTATGGCTTACATTTTTCTTAGCATAAGATGTTTTGTCACAAAGCCCAAAATCAGTGTAATTTTCTTTCCCTTATAAATTTTCATTCTTCCCCTTGTTTTTTTTTTTTTTTTAAATCTGGGATCCAAAGGTCATCCCACTTTATTATTAAAATACAGTAGTTATATTGGAATAGTCCCTGGTGTTGATGATATTGGGTCAATTTTTCAGGTTGTCCTTTCAATAAGCAGGTTTGTCTCATCTTAGGAAATTTTCTTGAATGATAGTTTTTAGAATTTATTCTTATCTATGGCTTTGCTTTTCTCCTTTTGGACTAATTTCATAGTTGTGTTGGATTGTCCTTGCCTTGCTTCTTGCTTGCTTTTTTTCGAAAGCTTTCCTGTGTTTCCATTTGATGGTTTTCTGTTTTTCTCCTTTCCAATCTCCATTTTCCTTGTGCTTTCTATATGGTTTATTTGCTCTTGATAGTTAAGTATTTCTGAAATGTTTAACTTAAAATACCCTCTCCAATGTGGTCAGCTGTTTGCATATCACCTTGTTGGCTAGCCATCTAATCTCTTTGTCCTTTAAGTGGAATTTAGGATTTTCTTAAATACCATTCATTCCCTTCTTAATTCTTTAGGCTCATGTTGAAATATTAGATAATAATTTCATCTGTTTTGTGTCCTTGTAGCTCTGCTGTTCTTTCAATGTCTGTAGGTATTTTCTTTTATCCTCTTTTACTTACGATATTTTTCTGTGGGATTCAATTATACTCTTTTCAGTCATTTATCTTTAAATGAGATTAATTTTCTTAAAGCTTTAGAAGGAGTTTCCTATATAGAAGGTGAGGTGGGACAGAATATCTTTCTTAGCTTTTGAGTCCTCTCCTGTAGGGTTCCTTCTGAGAGGCTTCTGGGATGTATCAAGTAATATGCCTCCCAGTGTAGATCTTCCTCTGGTATTTTCTCATATCTGCCTTCTGTGGGTCTCTCCCCACTCCAACCTTAAATTTGAGATTCTTTCATCCAGAGAGGACCTCTGCTTGCTCCTGGGAATCAGAGGATGGAATCATAGGATGTTTCTGACTGCCCACTTGAGGGTCCCCCTTTACATGGCAGTCTCAGCATGAGTTTCCAAACCCTGGAGAGGGTCCAGAGCTTCATTACTGACCCCAGTGTTACAATGGCATTTGTTTCCACAGTTAGCTTTTCTAATTGCTCACTGTTTCCATTCTTTTGTTTTCTTCTCTTTTTTTTTTTCTTGTTTTCTGGTTAAAATTTTTTTCTCTCTTTTGAGATGTATTTGTTTTAATTTTGATCAATTTTTAGTTTCATTTTACCAGTAGTACTTTTCAGACTATATAATCTTCCATGTTGTAGAAATAGAATCATCGTTGCATTTTAAAAAAAGAACACATATCAGTTAAATTTCCTTGGGATTATGTAGAATCATTTACCCCAAATATCTGATTATTGTGGTAAATCCTCTTTAAAGTATACATTCTAGATAACTTTTGCTTGCAATATTTATATCTTCTTTTTGAAAATCAACATTTAGGTATATGTTCCAAGTCAGTTCCTTTTGATTCTGTCATATTTGAAGAGGTATTTGCTCCAGAATGATGTAAGGAAGAACGGGGCAATGAATACCTTACAGCTGAGAATGTGCTTCAAACCCACATTCTCATTAAACCTCTCGTGTCCACATACTCAAGTCTTGGGTCAGTGTTTAGTATCCCTCCTTGAAGCAGAGCTAGGACAGCACACAATAAGTGAGGTTTTTTGGTTATAGCTTCTCTTTGTGGTAATTAGACACCATGTGAAATAGAAGTCTGATAGAATAAGTACTCAAAAATATGTGCTGAATGAATGCATTAAGTGAGTATTGAACTTCTTAATGGACACATCCATCTGCAGGTGTCATAGGCACATCACAATCACTATGACCAACACTGGTGTAATTATTTTCCCATACATCTGTTCTCCACATCTTCTCTTCCATTCATTTCTTATCTATCATCTGCTCTCTATTCCTACTGTGCAATCAATCATGATATTTTCCATTGCCTGGAAGATAAACTTACAACTCCTCAGCCTGACACACAATGAGAACTTCTGTGATATTTTGCTCAGCCTAACAAAGTGGAAGTAAGATGAAAAACCAGCATTATTTTTTTTTCTTTGATGTTAACCTTTATTTTTTTATTTTAATGTTTTCTTAAATTATATTATGTTAGTCACCATACAGTACATCCCTGGTTTCTGATGTAAAGTTCGATGATTCATTAGTTGTGTATGCAATACGTGCCCCCCTTACTACCCATCACCAACATTATTAAAATCTTTGCCATGCTTCTGCTTTATATTTAGGAAAGAGAGGTAAAGGACAGAAAAAAAATAGTTGCTATCTCTGGTATTATACTATGTAGGCAGAGAGGTGCTTGTTGAATTTAGCAGCAGAAGCAGAACTAGTTTTGAGAGAAGAGAAAAGCTTAGTAGTCATTGTTTGCATTTCTTTTTTTTTTTAAAGATTTTATTTATTTATTTGACAGAGACAGCCAGCGAGAGAGGGAACACAGCAGGGGGAGTGGGAGAGGAAGAAGCAGGCTCCCAGCGGAGGAGCCCGATGTGGGACTCGATCCCGGAACGCCAGGATCACGCCCTGAGCCAAAGACAGACGCCTTAACGACTGCGCCATCCAGGCGCCCCCATTGTTTGCATTTCTATACCACATCCTGGCTGAGACATCAAAAGACTAGGGATACATAGTTGGAGGGAAAAAGCCTTAAAACTTTGCATGGGTAGTATGTGAAAATAATTGAGAATTGTATTCAAAAATATGACGTTAGTGATATAATTTATATTGACAGCTCGAATCCAAAGCTGCCTTAATAAAATGATACAAGAGCTGAGTGAGAACCTTTTTGTATGTGTGGAAAACACATGCCTTATTATGCTAAGAAACTATAGTAAGAAGGATTCCCAAAAGGAATTCAGCATGGAAGATCAATGAATATCAATAAGCCACAGGAAACATTTGTTGAAGACATTAAACATATGGATGGTGAAACAAAAAAACCCAATGATCTAACACATCTGTATAAAATTACCTTATTTACCTGGGAATGTCAGTGTGATGAAATACTTGATACCATCCAGTTTATCCTCCTGCGCATCAATCTTGACCTTGACCTTCAGGATGTAAATATTGCCAAACTTGTTTTTGAGGTGTTGAGGGCTACCCAGGCACAGGAACTTTCCCTGTACCATGATGGCCAGCCTGGTACAGAAGGCATCACATTCCTCCATTCTAGCAAAACATAATAGCATAAAAAGTGCTGTTTTGGAGGACATTCTGTAGTTCAAATGGAGCCAAGATTTTGTGACTCTGTTTTCAATATGAAATGGAATTTGCTAATCATAAAGATCATAGTTGGAAAGTGAAAAATTTTCAAACAATTAGTAGTAGAGTACAAATGCCCAAACACATCTCCTGAACTTCCTGCTCTTTCCACATTCTTAATTATTTAACTCAATGAGGATTTTTGGCCATTCCATTCATTAGTATTACAGAAGAGATCACATACCTAAGCAAATTTATTGTCAATATTCCTAGCCCCAAATGATTCTCGCTTATAACCACCATAATACTTGCCAACCCTCATTCAAGCCTCCAAATGAGCCACACCTATGGGAAGTTATAATGATGGCTTTGCCACTTTCACGTGTCCATGTCACAACATCCCAGAGCAGGCGTCGGGCTACAGGGTCCATACCAGTTGATGGCTCGTCCAGCAGAACGACTGAGGTCTTTCCCATTAGGGCAATAGCAGTACTCAGCCTACGTTTGGTTCCTCCACTTTATGGTCATAGAAAGAGAGAAAATTTAGGGGAAAGGGAGGTTATTCAAATTAGTTACTTATAGGAAACAGCACAAACATATCAACAAACATGTAATATGAATTCCATAATGTTGATTAGTTGTACTTCAATAAGTTGGCAAGCCCAGTACAGGTGTATATATCAATTAATTTTCATTTGAAATGTAGATGACTGACTTTTATGTAACTGATTTTAGGTACACCGTCAGTGGCATTTATTTACTTGTGCTTAGGGTACCATGATTTCCCAAGTATAAAAATCTACCATAATTCAAAGGGCCTAGATTCCTCCTTTCTTGGCAGACAAAGTACCATATGGACACTAGGAAGAATAATATAATCCCTTTTGAGATTTAGAGGCTACAGTTCAAATAGAACTAGGATTCTTAGTTTCATCTCTGCAAAGGAAAGACACGGAACTACATTTATCTGTCTTATTACTATTATCTGAAACCTAGCAACTTGTGAGACAGTTTTACAATTAGCTAATTGTGTGACAGAGGGACCTAGGTGGAGCTGTACTCATTTATTTCAAACATCAGAAACACAGGGAAGCATATCAACATTTATGGGAGCAACAAAAAGATCATCATAATGAAATGACTCACCTGTAGGTTCTGATAAGCTTGTCAGCATGGGGTTCCAGTTGCATTGAACTCAACCATTTATTCACATACAGCTGAATCTGGGGCTCAGAGACTCCCCATAATCTGGCACACATGATCATTATTTCCCGACCAGTCATGTATTCCAGCAGTGCATCAGATTGAGGACAATAGCCAACTCTTGACTTCACCTGATTACGAGAATTGCCTTAATAAGGACCCAAGTCATCTATCCTCCTGAGCATTGCTGGATTAGATAGAAGACCACAGTCCTCCAAGCTATGTCTCTAAGAGTCTTACCAAGAATTTTTCTTTTCTAAAGTTTACACAATGATGGCTGCTGGATCTATTGTAATAAGTTGGAATAACAGGTTCCTCAATTCACTTTTAATGATCATAGGAAAGAAAAAGTCAAAATAAAATCCCAGAGCCCACTGAATTTGGAGGAGTATTAGAATATGAGATTCTCCCCTCATTAATAAGAAACTCTAAAGGACATGACCACCATAGAAGTTTTTTTGCACTGCACAACCTGCATAGCCATGTGTAGATCTTGTTTCACAGTGAGGCTGAAATAGAAGCAAAGCCTTCCCTACTCCCACAAACAGAAGAATGCAACGAGTGTTGTTTTGCCAATAACCAACCCCTTTATGGATTTGCATTTAGATGCACATAGACAAGAGAAAAAGATAATAACATCCTTTTATTAAAATTAATTAAAATTAAAAATAATTAAAATTATTCTAAATACTAAATACTAAATTCATATCTTTCCCTCTAAAATTTTATTAATTAACATACAGTAATCCCAGATTGTTTACACCCCTAATCTCTTGGCAAAAATAAAAACAAACCCTTTCTTCTATTCTAGGTATAAAGTTATTCTCCCATATAAGTTTTTGAAAGTAAATGAGCTGCATACAACCATAACTCAATGAACAAAGAAAAAGATACCATGAATGCCATCAGTAGAAACAACACTCACAAGAAACATATTTGAAATGACTTCAGATATTGGGATTATCAGATCAGATGTGCAAATGATTGTGCTTATTATGTTCAAATAAATTTTTTAAACTTAGAACTATGTTCATGAAAAAAAAATGAAGCTGGAGGTATCACAATTACAGATTTCAAGTTGTACTACAGACCACAATGCTTTGAAATTGGAACTCAACCACAAGGAAAAATTTGGAAGAAACTCAAACACTTGGAGACTAAGAACCATCCTGCTCAAGAATGATTCGATAAACCAGGAAATCAAAAATCAATTTAAACAATTTATGGAGACCAATGAGAATGAAAACACAGCGGTCCAAAACCTATGGGATACTGTGAAGGCAGTCCTAAGGGGAAAATACATAGCCATCCAAGCCTCACTCAAAAGAATAGAAAAATCTAAAATGTAGTTTTTATATTCTCACCTCAAGAAGCTGGAACAGCAACAGAGGAACAGGCCTAATCCATGCACTAGAAAACAGTTGATCAAGATTAGAGCAGAGATCAATGAATTAGAAACCAGGAGTACAGTAGAGCAGATCAACAGAACTAGAAGCTGGTTCTTTGAAAGAGTAAATAAAATTGACAATCCACTGGCAAGACTTATCCAAAAGAAGAGAGAAAGGACCCAAATTAATAAAATTATGAATGAAAAGGGAGAGGTCACAACCAACACCAATGAAATTGGAAGGATTGTTAGAAACTTTTATCAACAGCTTTATGCCAATAAATTAAGCAACTGGAAGAGATAGAGTCGTTCCTGGAAACCTATAAACTACCAAGACTGAAACAGGAAGAAATTGATTTTTTAAACAGGCCAATTAATTATGAAGAGATTGAAACAGTGATAAAAAACCTTCCAACAAACAAAACACGAGGACCGGATGGTTTTCCCGGGGAATTCTACCAAACATTCAAAGAAGAAATAATACCTATTCTCCTAAAGCTATTTCAAAAAATAGAAACAGAAGGAAAGCTACCAAACTCATTCTATGAGGCCAATATTACCTTGATCCCCAAACCAGGCAAAGACCCCATCAAAAAGGAGAATTACAGACTGATTTCCCTAATGAATATGGACGCCAAAATCCTCAACAAGATTCTGGCTAATAGAATCCAACAGATAAAAGGATTCTCCATCATGACCAAGTGGGATTCATCCCTGGGATGCAAGCGTGGTTCAACATTCGCAAATCGATCAGTGTGATAGATTATATCAACAAGAAAAAAGTCAAAAATCATATGATTCTCTCAACAGATGCAGAAAAAGCATTTGACGAAATACAGCATCCTTTCCTGATTAAAACCCTTCAGAGTGTAGGGATAGAGGGCATATTCCCCAATCTCATAAAAACCATCTATGAAAAGCCTACAGCAAATATCATTCTCAATGGGGAAAAGCTGGAAGCCTTTCCCTTAAGATCAGGAACACAACAAGGATGCCCACCCTCGCCATTATTATTCAAGTTGTACTACAAAGCATAGTAATCAAAACAGTATAGTACTGGTACAAAAACAGACACATAGATAAACAGAACAGGATAGAAACCCCAGAAACAAACCCATGATTATATGGTCAATTAATCTTTGACAAAAGAGCCAAGAACATGCAATGGAACAAAAACAGTCTCCAGTCTCTTCGACAAATGGTGTTGGGAAAACTGGACAGCTACATACAAAAGAATGAAACTGGCTACTTTCTTTAACCACACACAAAAAATAAACTCAAAATAGATTAAAGACCTAAATGTTAGACCTGAAACCATAAAAATCCTAGGAGAGAAAACAGGTAGTAATTTCTCTGCTTTGGCCATAGAAATATTTTTCTAGATATGTTTTCTGAGACAAGGGAAATAGAAGCAAAAATAAAATATTGGGACTACATTAAAATAGAAAGCTTCTGCACAGTGAAGGAAACAATCAACAAAACTAAAAGACAACCTACTGAATGGGAGAAGATATTTGCAAATGACATACATAATAAAGGGTTAGTATCCAAAATATGTAAAGAATTTATACAATTTAACACCCAAAATCCAAATAATCTAATTTAAAAATGGGTAGAAGACATGAGCAGACATTTCTCCAAAGAAGACATCCAGATGGCCAACAGACACATGAAAAGATGCTTAACATCACTCATCATTAGGGAAATGCAAATCAAAACTATAGTGAGATATCATCACATACTTGTCAGAATGGCTAAAATCAACCACACAAGAAACAGCAGGTGTTGGTGAGGGTGTGGAAAAAGGAAAATCCTCCTGTGCTGTTGGTGAGAATGGAAACTGGTACAGCCACTGTGGAAAACAGTATAGAGTTTCCTCAAAAAATTAAAAATAGAACTACCCTATCATCCAGGGGCGCTTGGGTGGCACAGTCGTTAAGTGTCTGCCTTTGGCTCAGGGTGTGATCCCAGCATTCTGGGATGGAGCCCCACATCAGGCTCCTCCACTGGGAGCCTGCTTCTTCCTCTCCCACTCCCCCTGCTTGTGTTCCCTCTCTTGCTGGCTGTCTCTCTCTCTCTCTGTCAAATAAATAAAGAAATAAAATCTTAAAAAAAAAAAAAACTACCCTATGATCCAGTAATTCCACTACTGGGTATTTACCCCCAAAATATAAAAACACAATTCAAATGGATAAATGCACCCCAGTATTTATTGTAGCATTATTTACAATGGCCAAATTATGGAGGCAGCACAGCTGTCCATTGACTGATGAGTGGATAAAGAAGAAGTGGTATATGCATATATATAAAATGGAATATTACTCAGCCATAAAAAAGAATAAAATCTTGCCATTTGCAACAACATGAATTCATCTAGAGAGTATAATGCTAAGTGAAATAAGTCAGAGAAAGACAAACACCATATGATTTCATTCCATATGCAGAACTTAAGAAACAAATAAACAAACAGAAGGGAAAAGAGGGAGAGAGACAAACCAGGAAATAGACTCTTAACTATAGAGAACAAATTGATGGTTATCAGAGGGGAGGTGGGTGGGGGATGGGTGAAATAGGTGATGGCGATGAAAAGCACACTTATCTTGATGAATACTGAATAATGTATGGAATTGTTGAATCATTATATTGTTCACCTGAAACTAATATTATACTGTATGGTAGCCATACTGGAATTAAAAACTTAATAAAATTTAAAAAATCTGTCCATATATACAATGGAATATTACTTAGCTATCAAAAAGAACGATTTCTCAACATTTGCTGTAACATGGATGGCATTGGAGGAGATAATGCTAAGTGAAATAAGTCAAGCAGAGAAAGACAATTATCATATGGTTTCTCTCATCTATGGAACATAAGAACTAGGAAGATCGGTAAGAGAAGAAAGGGATATAGAAAGGGGAGGTAATCAGAAGGGGGAATGAAGCATGAGAGACTATGGACTCTGAGAAAAAAACTGAGGGCTTCGGAGCGGGGGGGTGGGGGAATGGGATAGACTGGTGATGGGTAGTAAGGAGGGCACGTATTGCATGGTGCGCTGGTTGTTATATGCAACTAATGAATCATCAAACTTTACATCAAAAAATAAATAAATTAAAAATTAAAATTAAAATTAAAAATCTTTATGAAAAAGAAAAGTATAAAGTCACTTGGATAGTTTGGGGATGAACCATATATAACATCTAAAAACTAAAAATAAATAAGTATAATAAATAAAGCCTGTTACAAACTTTGGAAATGCATTTGACAGCAATTTAATGACAATGGAAGAAATTAATTTAGCCTGGAGATTACATAATAAGAAAGCTTCTTGGATGCAGTACAAAAATTAAAAATGGGGAAGCATGAAAGCAAGAGACAGACTGGAAATATCTGGATAGCTGAAGTTGCAGAAGGAGAGAAAGAAAGAAACAGGAAAAATATTTGAAGAAATCATAAGTGAAAATGATCCAGAACCAATTAAAGATACCAAATGAGAAATTGAAGAATGTCAACACATTCCAAGCAGGACAAAATTTTAAAAGATTCATATCTAAATATTTCATATTGAAGCTTATGTAAAACAAAGGCAAAATTTAAAAGGCAGCTACAGAGAAAAGAGATTATCTATAAAGAAATATCAAACTGGGTTAATTTCTCAGAAGTAGTGATGGAAACTAGGTGATAATGAAACAACAGCTCAATTTGCTAAAGAAAAGTAATGGCAAACTTCAAATTCTATACGCAGTGAAAATATCTTTTGTCAATGACGGTAAATAAGAGGCATTTACAGGTAAAAACAAAACATGAATAAGAAAGTTTGCCCGAGGGGCGCCTGGGTGGCACAGCGGTTGGGCGTCTGCCTTCGGCTCGGGGCGTGATCCTGGCGTTACAGGATCGAGCCCCACGTCAGGCTCCTCTGCTGGGAGCCTGCTTCTTCCTCTCCCACTCCCCCCTGCTTGTGTTCCCTCTCTCGCTGGCTGTCTCTCTCTCTGTCAGGTAAATAAATAAAATCTTAAAAAAAAAAAAAAAAAAAGAAAGTTTGCCCGTGAGTTTTAGATTGAGATTCTGCAATTGCCATTTCTATTGTGTGCTGAGGACAGGTCCTAGCCATTGCAATAAGGTAAGGAAAAAAAGCATAGGGTTGGAAAGGAAAATAAACCCTCATTATCTGCAGCAGTCATGATTTAAAAGTAAACCTTCCAGTATAATTTATAGATAAATGTTGGAATTAAGAGAATTTAGTAATTTTGTTGAATACAAGTTCAATATTTATAAATCAATTGCACTGGGTGGCTCAGTTGGTTAAGCATCAGGTTCTTGATTTCAGCTCAGGTCATGATCTCAGAGTCCTGGGATCCAGCTCCAGGTTGGGCTCTTCACTCAGTGTGGAGTCTGCTTCTCTCCCTCTCTCTTTGATCCTCCCCTTGCTCACACATGCTCTCTAAAATAAACAAATCTTTTTTAAAAAATCAGTTGTGAAAGATGGCGGAGGAGTAGGGGACTCCATTTCAACCAGTCCCCTGAATTTAGCTGGATATCTACCAAACCATTCTGAACCCACGAAATCAGCCTGAGATGTAAAAATATATATCTGGATCTCTACAAGCAGAAAAACACCACCTGTCCCAAGGTATGAAAGGTGGAGGCGTGATTCTGCAGGCAGAGGAAGATAAACAGAAGGGGGAGGGAACCTCTATAAGCTGGCCCTGGAAATTGATATAATACCTGCGTGCGAAAGTGTCCTGTGCTGGGGGACACAGAGATAACTCACAGAGCCCTAATGGCTGGCCAGGAAGGGCTTTATAATAGGATAACAGTGCTTAAACAGGATCCAGGAGCTGCAGGGGCACACGGGAACCCAGGCCGCTCACGGGACCGCTCCCAAGAGCTGGGAACACTTGTGCAAACCCAGGACTGCTTGCGCTTTTAGAAGCACAAAGGGCAGAGAGGCAGGGCTCCTGGGTTAACTGCTGAGAAGGTCCTGAGGGTGTGCATCCCCAACCCACCTCCTCTTCCACAAACCCTCAGTTTGTTTCCCAGAGTCCAGAGTCTCTCCTGGTTTCTCTCCCTCTCTGATTTCTTCCATTCAGTTTTCCCTCTCTTCCCCTGTGGTCTTCTGTGCTATTCCATATGTTCCACATATGTGTGAAACCATATGATAATTGTCATTCTCTGATTGACTTATTTCACTTAGCATAATCCCCTCCAGTTCCATCCATGTCGATGCAAATGAGGGTATTCATCCTTCTGCTGGCTGAGTAATATTCCATTGTATATTGAACCACATCTTCTTTATCCATTCATCTGGTGAGGCACATCTCAGCTCCTTCCACAGTTTGGCTATTGTGGACATTGCTGCTATGAACATTGGGGTGCATGTGCCCCTTCTTTTCACTACATCTGTATCTTTGGGGTAAATACCCAGTAGTGCAATTGCTGGGTCATAGGGTAGCTCTATTTTTAACATCCTGAGGAACCTCCATACTGTCTTCCAAAGTGGGCTGTACTAGCTTGCATTCCCACCAATAGTGTGAGAGGGTTCCCCTTTCTCCACATCCTCACCATCACTTGTTTCCTGTCTTGTTAATTTTTGCCATTCTAACTGGTGTAAGGTGGTATCTCATTGTGCTTTTGATTTGTATTTCCCTGATGGCTAGTGATGTTGAACATTTTTTCATGTGTCTTTTAGTCATTTGTACATCTTCTTTGGAGAAGTGTCTGTTCATATCTTCTGCGCATTTTTTGACTGAATTATTTGTTTTTTGGATGTTGAGTTTGAGAAGTTCTTTATAGATCTTGGATACCAGCCCTTTATCTGTAATGTCATTTTCAAATATCTTCTCCCATTCCGTGGGTTGCCTCTTAATTTTCTTGACTGTTTCCTTTGCTGTGCAGAAGCTTTTTATCTTGATGAAGCCCCAAAAGTTCATTTTTGCTTTTGTTTCCCTTGCCTTTAGAGACATGTCTTAAAATAAGTCAAGTTGCTGTGGCCAATGTTGAAGAGATTACCGCCTATGTCCTTCTCTAGGATTTTGATGGATTTTTGTCTCACATTGAGGTCTTTCATCCATTTTGAGCTTATTTTTGTGTTTGGTGTAAGAAAGTAGTCCAGTTTCATTCTTTTGCATGTAGCTGTCCAATTTTCCCAGCACCATTTATTGAAGAGACTGTCTTTTTTCCATTGGATATTTTTTTCTGCTTTGTCAAAGATTAGTTGACTATAGAATTGAGGGTCCATTTTTGGGCTCTCTATTCTGTTCCATTGGTCTGTGTGTCTGTTTGTTTTTGTGACAGTACCATGCCATCTTAGTGATCACAGCTTTGTAATATAGCATGAAGTCAGCATTGTGATGCCCCAGCTTTGGTTTTCTTTTTCATCAATCCCCTGGTGATTCGGGGTCTTTTCTGGTTACATACAAATTTTAGGATTGTTTGTTCCAGCTCTGTGAAAAATGTGGATGGTATTTTGATAGGGATTGCACTGAATGTGTAGTTTGCTCTGGGCAGCAGAGATATTTTCGCAATGTTTATTCTTCCAATCCATGAGCATGGAATGTTTTTCCATCTCTTTGTGTCTTCCTCCATTTCTTTTATAAGTGTTCTGTAGTTTCTAGAGTATAGGTCCTTTACCTCTTTGTTTAGGTTTATTCCTAGGTATCTGATGGGTTTGGGTGCAATTGTAAATGGGATCGATGCCTTCATTCCTCTTTCTTCAGTCACATTGTTAGCGTATAGAAGTGCAGCTGATTTCCGTGCACTGATTTTGTATCCTGCCACATTGCTGAATTGCTATATAAGCTCTAATAATTTGGGGGTGGAGTCTTTTGGGTTTTCCACATGGAGTATCACATCATCTGCAAAGAGTGAGAGTTTGACTTTTTCTTTGCCAATTTGGATGCCTTTTATTTCTTTTTGTTGTCTGGTTGCTGAGGCTAGGACTTCTAGTACTATGTTGAATAGCAGTGATGAGAGTGGGCATCCCTGTCATGTTCCTGACCTTAGGGAAAACCTCTGTTATTCCCCATTGAGAATGATATTCGCAATGGGCTTTTCATAGATGGATTTTATGATATCGAGGTATGTTCCCTCTATCCCTGTATTTTGAGGAGTTTTAATCAGGAAAGGATGCTGTACTGTATGGTGAGTAACATAACATAATAAAAAATTATTTAAAAAAGGGCACATGAAAACAAACAAACAAACAAAAAGGAAAGGATGCTGTATTTTGTCAAATGTTTTTTCTCCATCAATTGAGAGGATCCTATGGTTCTTGTCTCTTCTCTTGTTAATATGATCACATTGATTGATTTGTGAATGTTGAACCACCCTTGTATCACAGGAATAAACCCCACCTGGTTGTGGTGAATAATTCTTTTAATGTACCGTTGGATCCTATTGGCTAGGAGATTGTTGAGTATTTTGGCATCCATGTTCATCAGGGATATTGGTCTGTAATTCTCCTTTTTGATGGGGTCTTTCCCCGGTTTTGCGATCAGGGTAATGCTGGCCTCATAGATTGAGTTTGGAAGTTTTTCTTCCATTTCAATTTTTTGAAACAACTTCGTAGAATAGGTATGATTTCTTCTTTAAATGTTTGGAAAAATTCGCCTTGAATGCCATCTGGCTCTGGACTCTTGTTTTTTGGGAGGTTTTTAATTACTGTTTCAATTTCCTTGCTGGCTATTGGTCTGTTCAGATTGTCTAGTTCTTCCTGTTTCACTCTTGGTAGTTTATAGTTTCCAGGAATGCATCCATTTCTTCCAGATTGCCTAGTTTGTTGGGATATAGCTGCTGGTAATAAGTCCCAATAATTTCCTCTATTACCTTGGTATTGGTCGTGATTTCTCCTCTTTCATTCATGTCTTTCAATAGCTACTCTCAACATGAAAGGGCTGAATGCTCCCATCAAATGGCACAGGGTTTCAGACTGGATAAAAAAGCAGGACCCATCCATATGCTGGCTACAAGAGACACATTTTGAACCTATAGACACCTCCAGATTGAAAGTGACGGGATGGAGAACAATTTATCATGCCAACGGACCTCAAAAGAAAGCTGGGGCAGCAATTCTCATATTAGACAAATTAGATTTTAAACCAAAGACTGTAGTAAGATATGTAGAGGGACACTATATCAAACTTAAAGGGTCTATCCAACAAGAAAATCTAATAATTGTAAATATCTATGCCCCCAACATGGGAACAGCCAACTACATACACCACCTCTTAACCAAAAGAAAGACTCATATTGCTAATAATACAATAATTGTAGGAGACTTCAACACTCCACTCTCAGCAATAGACAGATCATCTAAGCAGATCAACAAAGAAACAAGAGCTTTGAAGGACACGTTGGACTAAATGGACTTTGTAGATATATACAGAACATTCCATCCTAAAACAATAGAATATTCATTCTTCTCAAGTGCACACAGAACTTTCTCCAGAATAGATCACATACTGGGTCACAAATCAGGTCTCAACAGATACCAAAATATTGAAATTGTTCCCTGCATATTTTCACACCACAATGCATGGAAAATGGAACTCAACCACAAGGAAAAATTTGGGAAGAATGCAAACACTTGGAGGTTAAAAAGCATCTTGCTAAAGAATGAATGGCTCAACCAGGAAATTAAAGAGAACTTAAACAGTTCATGCAAACCAATGAAAATGAAAACACATCAGTTCAGAACCTATGGGATACTGCAAAGGTGGTCCTTAGAGGGAAATACATAGCCCTCAAGCCTCTCTCAAAAAATTAGAAAAATCTGGGGCGCCTGGGTGGCTCAGTTGTTAAGCATCGGCCTTCGGCTCAGGGCATGATCCCAGGGTCCTGGGATCAAGCCCCGCATCAGGCTCCCTGCTCCGCTGGGAGCCTGCTTCTTCCTCTCCAACTCCCCCTGCTTGTGTTCCCTCTCTCGCTGGCTGTCTCTCTCTCCGTCAAATAAATAAATAAATAAAATATTTTTTTAAAATCAGAAAAATCCCAAATGCACAAGCTAACCTTACACCTAAAGGATCTGGAGAAAGAACAACAAATAAAGCCTAAACCAAGCAGGAGAAGAGAAATGATAAAGATTAGAACAGAAATCAATGAAATAGAAACTAGAACAGTAGAACAGATCAACAAAATTAGAAGCTTGTTCTTTGAAAGAATTAATAAGATTGATAAATCTCTGGCCAGACTTATCCAAAAGAAAAGAGAAAGGACCCAAATTAATAAAATCATTAGTTTTTTAAGATTCCACATATAAGTAAAATCACATGGTATTTGTCTTTCTCTGTCTGACTTACTTTACTTAGTATAATGCCATCTAGGCCCATCCATGTTGTTGCAAATGGCAAGATATCATTTTTTATTATGGCTAAATGATATTCCATTGTATATACCACATCTTCTTTATCCCTTCATCTATCAACAGACACTTAGGATGCCTCCATATCTTGGCTACTGTAAATAATTGTACAAAAAAAATAGGGGTGCATGTATCTTTATGAATTAGTGTTTTTGTTTTCTTTGGGTAAATAAGCAGCAGTGAAATTTCCAGATTGTATGGTATTTCTATTTTTAATTTTCTGAGGAACCTCCATACTGCCTGCTGGGAATTTTGGAATCTCTGATCCCAAAAACCATCTGAAAGAACCCATTCATCTCCTTTCATCATACATCACTTCTTCCTCTATTTCAATTTTTTCCCTTCTAGTATAAATGTGGTTCAAGTTGTTTAATATATAAAATGTCTCCTGTCTCATCCTCACAACTTTGGGTGAATTCTAATGTTTCCCTTTGCTTCAAAGCTAACTTTCTTTAAAGTATAACCCAAATTCTTGGCTTCACCTCTGTTACTAGAATACTGTTCATCCTAGAGCATGCAGGTTCCCACAGCCCCATCTTCCTCATGTCATGACAATGTGCCGTGAACTAAAGAGGAAAGGAATGCACCATTTAGGCTCCCATTACTACCACTCAAGTGACCATAGTACAATAGTTCTTGCTAACTGCATCAGTGAAGTTCTAGTTGTTAAATCCAATACACCATTTTCAGGCTTTACATTGCCTGAGATTTCCTGGAATCTGATGCCATTCACAATTTTCCTCTTGAATTTTTCTTTCCACTTAGCTTTCCCCAAGGTTATGCACTCTCTCCCAGTTGGCACATGCACCCAATGGCTGGCTGATTCAGGGATACAAAAGATGGCTATGTTGCCTTGATTTGGGACCATTCTGAAAGGCCATCCTGTTCCAGAGCTCTAAGGTGCATGAAGACCTCAGTTACAAGCAAACTGCATTTGTAAATGAACTGCATCTTCTGCCCAGTCTTCCTTATAGCACCTTGTCTGGCATATGTTAGATGTACTCTTGAGAGAACTTGCCTTTTACTCTAGCAGTTTCAAAGAACACAAAAGATAATCTTGTCTTGATTCTATTCTTGTTGCCTCTCTCTCTTCCAAAATTTAATTCTCTCTCCAGAATCTACTGAGTCAACAGTATCAATATCAATGTCTACCATGTTTGCCATCTATTTTCTTCAGTGCCTGCCTATTACCTGTACCCCCAAGGTATCAAGCTTCTCATATCTTAGATTGTAATAGTGTCTTACCTTTTGAAGACTTTTAGTGATGCTAACATGCTCAATGAACACATCCCCAGAGGTAACAGTCTCTTCACCCGTCAAAATTTTGAAGGTAGTAGTTTTTCCAGCTCCATTGAATCCAAGCAATCCAAAGCACTCTCCCCTTTGGATTGTAACAGAGATATTTTTCACAGCCAGAATGACTGGATACTTAAAATATATCTAAAAAAATCCAGAAAATACAATGTAGTAAAGAGTATTTGAAGATCAAATAAATAAATACCTCAGACCCCTATGGACCACGACTTCAGACAGTTTCACAAGAACTCTGCTATTACACTGGAAAAATACACATAGATTCTGAAGAACCACAGTGTGCCCTGGACACCAATGACATACTCTTGGGGATAAGTGAAGCCAGCCTATATTGGCCAGTGAATGATGTTACCTTTGTGAGTTCCTTAATAAGCACTGTGGAATCTAGGAACTCCTGAGGCTGCCCCAGGATTCTCTGTCTTTCATTTTGTACATCCTCATCATCAGATTCTCCAGATAGTTCCTTGGACACTTTTTCCTACATTTTCAAAACAAGAATTATAAAAGTGAATGCTCTTTAGGTGTCTAGTCTACAGTGGGTGGTTTCATGAAAGCTAAGCTAGGGGATAATCTCAAAGACATTAAAATATAAGATTTTAGTCATTCCATAAAGTATCTGAATATTACTCAGCATCATGTACAACTTGACTAAGTTTTGAATAATAAATAGTTCGTCAGAAGAATGATGGTGGAGACCAGAGGAGAAGAAAAAGTCATTCAACATAGTAGAAAGAGTGTGAATTAACATGCTACAATGTGTACTTTAAATCTTTAGAATTTTAAGAATTTTAAATCTTTATTTTTTAAGTTTTTATTTAAATTCCAGTTAGTTATGTACAGTGTAATATTAGTTGTAGGTGTACAAGATAGTGATTCAGTATTTCCATTCAACACCTGGTGCTCATCACAAGTGTACTCCTTAATCCCTACCACCTATTTCACCCACCCCCTCACCCACCTCCCCTCTGATAACCATCAGTTTGTTCTCTATAGTTCAGAGTCTTTTTCTTGGTTTGCGTCTTTCTCTCTTTTCTTCTCTCTGTTCATTCATTTTGTTTTTTAAATTCCACATATGAGTGAAATCATGCTATTTGTTTAAAAGAATATAAAGCATTCAGGGAAATGGCTTTTATCACTTGGATCTTTAAGAAGGAAATCATCCCAAGATGGTAGGGAAACTCTAAAAAACAGTCATGAATACATAATAATAACTTTTTTCGTCAATCAATCAGGAATAGAAGCCAAGAAAATCAGCAAGGTTTAACAAGATTTTTCCTAAGAAACTCATTGGCATATATTTTCAAGATAAATATTACAAGATAAATGCTCTTTATTACTCCTGACTAGACCAAATAACTTTAGAAAACTGATTTCAAGATGGTAGAACAGAAAATAGGCATAATTTTAAAGATTGTTTTTTTTTTAATTTTTTTTTTTAAGATTTTATTTATTTGACAGAGATAGAGACAGCCAGCGAGAGAGGGAACACAAGCAGGGGGAGTGGGAGAGGAAGAAGCAGGCTCATAGCAGAAGAGCCTGATGTGGGGCTCGATCCCAGATCGCCGGGATCACGTCCTGAGCCGAAGGCAGACGCTTAACCACTGTGCCACCCAGGCGCCCCTTAAAGATTGTTTTGTCCAATCAGTTCAGAACAGATTGATTTTTATTTCCTCAAATTAAAAAATTAGGCTTACATAGTGTTGTCTTTTTTCCAGAATTGGATACCTCAGGAAAAACTACAGCTGCAACTGAGATCAATCAAGTGTGACTTATTATAATTACAGTATGTTAAACACTGAAAGGCTAAAGAATACTTTCTTTTATAAAAGAAACTGTCTTTATTTGAAATAGTATAGGGAAATTAAAGCTTAAGATCCTCTCAAAACAATGGAAGTTTTTGTGTAAAGCAATAAAGAAATGACCGGTAGCTTCATTAGAAATATAAATTAACTATAGGCTACCTACTTTACTAGAAAGAACCAGGGAAAGAGACAGCTATGAAGAGCTCTACTGGAGTGAAACTCATCTTTAACACTGATCTCAAACTACTTCTGCAAAGAGGCTCAAATTTAATGGTTCCCTCAATGGAGCAATTTATGTATTATGGCATTGATGAAAGAAATACAAAAATCAGCTAGCAGTTAGTGAAGCTTAACTTGGGTGTGGACATGGAAAGAGACAAAGAGAGACCTTCAAACCACTGTCATTCCAGGGTTACTACCCCCATGCCCAGGTCTGCATCTTCTGAAGAACAATACCAGAGGCTTCACACTACAAGGAAAATAGACTTCACAGAAACATCCCAGCCAGTTACTTAAACAAACTAGCAAACAACAAAAATTTCCTGGGAAAAGACAATACTCACAGAACCAATACATATTTAAAATATCCAGAGTTCAGAAAAAAAATTGTTATAAAAGAAACAAGAAACTGTGTCCCACACACAGGAAAAAAAGTAAGCAAGAGTAACTGCCTGTGCCGGTCATTAAATGACCAGATGTCTGATATAATAGACAAAGACTTCAAAGTAGTCATTATAACTATTTTCAAAATAAAGGAAATCATGCTTGAAGGAGTAAAGGGGGGTATGATGACAATGTTGTATCAAATAAGGATTACCAGTAACAAGATAGAAATTATAAAAGAAAGGATCCAACAGAAGTTCTGGAGTTGAAAAGTATAATAACTAAAATGAAAAAATCACTAGAAGGGTTCAATAACAAGCTTGAACTGGCAGAAAAAAAGAATTAGAAAACTTAAATAGATACAAAGGGAGTGTGAAACCTGAAGAATGGAGAGAAAAACAATCAAGAAAAATGAACAAAGCTTCAGAGAAATGTGGGATACCATTTAGTGCATCAATGTATGCATAATGGGAATGTCAAATGGAAAAAAGAGAAGCAAGCAGAAAAATACTTAAAGAAATGGCTGGAACTTCCCAGGTTTCATGAAAAACATTAATATACACATCCATAGCTTAGTGAATACCAAGTATGATAAACACAAATAGATCTGTACAGACAGAAAAAATGCTGAATGCCAAAGGCAGGGAGAAAATCTTGAAATCAATGAGAGATAAACACTTATCACTTATATTTCCAATAAGAGTAACACCTGACTTTTTACAAAAAACAATGGAGAGTGATATCAGCGTGCTGGTGGATTAGGAGACCCCAGTGCTTACTGTCCACCCCCCCCATCAATGATTTAACAAATATCCACAGAGAAAATAACCCTGGAGACCTCTGGAGTACAGTTAAAGAGGATGCAGCAACCTGGTGGAGTAGAAAATCCAGGGATGCCCATATAGAAAAGTAGAAGATGCATTTTACCCACATCAACCCATTCCTCAACTTAGCACAGCTTGGTACCAAAAAGAATCTCTTTGTTCACAATTTCTCTTCTTGAGAGAAAAGTAGAGCACGAAGATCCCAGCAGCCATTGTCATTAAGGACAAGAGCATCCCGCACTGTTGCTAGAGACACTAAAGCCTTTGCTGCCAAAGACCCTTGCAATCTTCAGTAATGCTAAACTCAGCTAATGGAACAGACCAGAGTTTATTCCACTGTTCACCCCAACACCCTGAGCCAGAGATGTTGTTGTACCCCACTGAAACCAGAGCCAGAGATGCACTCCACCCCGCCCCCAGTGCCCTCACACCCATATGTAGGTAAAGGTCTTTCCCCACCTAAGCCAGTCTATACAGTCTGGAAGAGGCGGCTGTTCCTACAAATGCACAGACATATATACAGGGCTACAAGGAACACACAAAAAATCAAGGAACACCAAAAAAAATTTGAATACAAAACATGACACCACTAGAGGAACACAATGAATTTCATATAACTTATCCCAAAGAAATGTAGATTTTAAAATTACCTGACAAAATAATTCAAAATAATTGTTATAAAGAAGTTCAGTGAGCTATAAGAGAACACAAACAGACAATTTAATGAAATTAGGAAGACAACATATGAACAAAAGAGAAGCTCAAAAGGAGATAAAATCATAAGAAAGAGAACTAATGAATTCAGTAAAGTTGCAGTTTACAAAATCAATGTACAAAAATCTGTTGCATTTCTGTGCACTAATAATGACCCATCAGAAAGAGAAATTAAGAAAACAATCCCATTTACAGCTGCATTATAAAGAATAAAATACCTAGGAATAAATATAACCATGGAAGTGAAATTCTTGTACACTGAGAAGTATAAGACAATGAAAGAAATTAAAAAAGACACAAAGGAAAAGATATTCTGTGCAAATGGATGGAAGAGTTTATATTATTACAACCAAGAGATTCAGCTAATCAATTACTAGTGGAGATGCAAATGAATCATAAAAATACTGCTAATCCAAAAGAAGACATGAAAAGAGAAAAAATAAAGTATAGATGCGAAAGAAAATAAAAAGCAAGATCATAAATTTAAACCCAACCATATAAATAATTACATTAGGAATAGTCTCAATTCTATTAATATGTAGAGATTGTCAGATTGAATAAAAAGCAAAATAAACTATGCTATCTATAAGAAACTCACTTCAAAAATAATATACACAGGTTAAATGTCAAATGATAAAAAAGATATACCATAAAAAATGTATACATGAAAAGATTGGCAGAGTAACATCAGACAGAGTATATTATAAAACAAGGAATATCACCAGAGATTTTTTAAAGAGCAATTACATATATGACAAGGGTTAAATTCATCAAGAGGATATAAAAATCCTAAGTGCATGTGCACCTAATATTTTAGACTCTAAATAGTTAAGGCCAAAACCAAAAAATAAAAGTAAATAAATAAATAAGGAGGAGAAATAGGCAAATCCACTGACATGCTAAGAGTCTTTAACACTAATCTCTTGACAATAGGTACAACAGGTTGATGGAAAAAACAGTAAGAATATAGAAAAATTGAACAACATTATTAAACAACTTTACCTAGTTAACTGTTAAGGAACACTGCATCCAAAAAGAGCAGAATATGCCTTCTTTCAAATACAGAAGGGACATTCATCAAGATAGGGCATATTTTGGGCCATGAAATTTATGAATAAAGAAGAATATGTAGTACAGCAATAATAAAAAAATTAGAAAAAAATTAGAAATCAACAGAACTATATAAAATTTTGAAATATTTGGAAATTAAACAACACTCTTTACAAATAACTCATGCATCAAAAAAGGAATCACAAAAGACATTAGAATATGTCTTGAAGAGAATGAAATGAAAACATGATATTTCAAAATTTATGAGATGTACCAAAAGCAGTGTTTAGAGAGATTTTTATATCATTAAATATTTATATTAAAAAGAATGAAGTTTTCAAAAAAGAATAAAGTATCAGTGGTCCAAACTTCTACCAGAAGAAACTAGAAATAAAAGTCAAATAATACAAGTAAATCCCTAATAAGCAGAAAGATATAATAATGACAAGAGTGAACTCAGTGATATTGGAAATAGAAATAATAGAAGAAAAAAATCAATGAAACCAAAAGTGGGTTATTTAAAATATCCACAAAATTCAATAACCTTTAGTTTAATTGACCAATAAAAAAATAAACAAATTACCAATATGAAGAAAGAATAATGGGACATTACCATAGATACTCTGAACCTCAGAAGAATACTAAGGGAGTAAACCTAAGAGCTCCTTGCAAAGGAAAATTTCTGACATGATGAAAATATTCTATATTTCGAGTATGATGAGATTGTAATGGTTTCACACCTATAAATATTTGTAAAAATTCAAACATGGTAAAACTTAGATGATTAACTTTGAAATTAAAGAAATCATGTCCTAAGAAAAAGAATACTGAAATACACAATATGATATATGTTGGTGAAGTTATAAAAACTTATGGGCAAAGGAGAAAAAAAACCCCAACATATTGCCATATAGACAAGGAAAAAAAATAAGTTGTGAAGAAATGAGGAGTTGGGAGGTTGCTGAGACTCTGACAGTCTGTGTAGACCACCCCAAGCTAGGATTCATCTTTACCACATTTAATTTTATTAAAATAAAAATAAAGATTTAACTTTCAAAGTTAAAAATTCTCCATTTTAAAATATGACTGGAATTATTCCTTTGTTTTCACCAACTCATAAAGAGTGCCAAATGCTAACACAAGGATAGGGTATGGGTCAAAATATAATCTTTTTAAAAAAAGATTTTATTTATTTATTTTAGAGAGAGAGAGCGAATAGGGGGAGGAGCAAAGAGAGAGGGACAAGCAGACTCCGCACTGAGTGCAGAGCCCAATGAGGGGCTCAATCCCATGACACTGAGACCATGACCTGAGCCAAAATCAAGAGTTGGATGCTTAACTGACTGAACCCCCCAGGCACCCCTAAAATATAATCTTTATTGGTAAACAGAAATTGGAAAAAACACCCCTGCTATTTAACAGCTATTTAACAGCAACTCTAATTATATGAATGTTATATAAATGTTATAAGAATTGACTCATGCGAGATCTGTACTCTGAAAACTATAAGACATTGATGAAAAATTAAAGATGACACAAAAATGGAAAGACATTCCATGCTCATTAATTGGAAGAACAAATAATTGTTTAACTGTCTATTGTACCCAAAGCAATCTACACATTTAATGCAATCCCTATCAATTACCAACAGAACTAGAAAAAATAATCCCAATATTTTACGGAACCATAAAGATCCTGAGTAGTCAAAACAATCTTGAAAATGAAATGAAACACAATTCCAGACTTTAAGTTATATTACAAAGCTGTGCTAATCAAAACAATATGGTACTGGAACAAAAACAGACACATAGATCAATAGAACAGAAGAGAAAACCCAGAAATAAAGCCACAGTTATATGGTCAACGAATCTTCAACAAAGGAGGAAAGAATATACAATGGGAAAAAGTCTCTTCAACAAATGGTGTAGGGAAAACTGCAGAGCAACATGAAAAAGAATGAAACTGGACCACTTTCTTATACCATACACAAAAATAAATATAAAATGGATTACAGATTTAAATGTGAGACCTGAAACCATAAAATTCCTAGAAGAGAGCACAGGCAGTAATTTCTTTGACATTGGCCACAGCAAGATTTTTCTAGATATGTCTCCTGAGACAAGGGAAATAAAAGTAAAAATATTTAACTCTTGGGACTAAATAAAAATAAAAAGCTTTTGTGCAGTGAAGGAAACAATCAACAAAGCTAAAAGGCAACCTATGAAATGGGAGAAGATATTTGCAAATGACATATTCAATAAAGGGTTAGTATCCAAAATATATAAAGAACTTATACAACTCAACACCCAAAACAAATAATCCAATTACAAAATGAGCAGAAGACATGAACAGACATTTTTTTGAAAGAAGACAGTCAGATGGCCAACAGACACATGAAAAGATGCCAACGTCATTCATCATCAGGAAAATGCAAATCAAAAGAAGAGAAGGAGAGAAAAAGAGATTCCCAGATACACAAAAAACTAAAGGAGTTCATGACTGCTAAACCAACCCTGCAAGAAATATTAAAGGGGACTTTAAAGAGTGGAAAGGAAAGACAGAAAATGACAGTATGAAGGTAGGAAACACAAAAGCAGTAAAAATGAGTATTTCTGTAAAAATTCAGTCAAAGAATTCATGAAATAAAAGGAAATGAAATATGACACCACATACATAAAATGTAGGGAGGAAAGGGGAAAAGAATGGGTTCAAACTTAAACAACCATAAACTCAATAGACTGCTATATGCAGAAGAGGATATATAAAAGCCTAACAGTAACCACAAATCAAAAACCACAAATAAACATGTGAAGAATGACAAGTTGGGAGTTTGTGATTATTCTTTTCAAGTGCACACAGAATAGATTACATATTAGCCTACACAACAAGTCTCAACAAATCCAAGGAGAATAATGTCATTCCATGCATCTTTTCTGATCACAATGGTATGAAATTAGAAGTGAGCCAAGAGAAAATCTCCAAAGAGCACAAATATATGGAGATTAAGTAACATGCTACTAAGCAATGAATGGGTCAACCAGGAAATAAAAGAAGAAACAAAACAAAACAAAAAAACATGGAACAAATGAAAATGAAAACATACTGGTCCAAAATCTCTGGACTGCAGCAAAAGTGGTTCTAAGAGGGAAGTTTATAGCAAAACAGGCATACCTCAAGAAGCAAGAAAAATTTCAAATAAACACCTAAGCTTACACCTAGAGAAACTAGAAAAAGAACGCCAAATGAAGCCTAAGATGGCAGAAGGAAGGAAATAATAAAGATTAGAGCAGAAATAAATGATATAGAAACTAAAAAAACACAATAGAACACATCAATGAAACCAGAACCTGTTTTCTTGAAAAAAAAAAAAACAATAAAATTGATAAACCTCTAGTCAGACTTATCAAGAAAAAAAAAGGACTCAAATAAATAAAATCACAAATGCCAGAGTAGAAATAACAACCAATACGACAGAAACACAAACAATCATAAGAGAATATTATGAAAAACTGTATGCCAACACTGGTAACCTAGAAGAAATAGGTAAATTCCTAGAAACATACAAACTACCAAAACTGAAACAAGAAGAAATAGAAAACTTGAACAGACTGATAGGCAGCAATGAAATTGGAGTCAGTAATCACAAACTCCCAACAAACAAAAGTCCAGGATCAGATGGCTTCACAGGCAAATGCTACCAAACATTTAAAGAAGAGTTAATCCCTATTCTCCTCAAACTTTTCCAAAAAATAGAAAAGGAAGGAGAAGTTCCAAATTCATTATACGAGACAAGCATTATCCTGATACCAAAACCAGATAACGATGCCACTAAAATGACAACTACAGGCAAGGATGTCCACTATCACCACTTGTATTCAACATAGTACTGGAAGTCCTAGCTATACAAAAATCAATAAAAGGCATTCAAATTGGTTAGGAAGAAGAAAAACGTTCACTATTTGCGGATGACATGATACTATATAGAAAACCCAAATGACCACCAAAAAACTGCTAGAACTGATACACAAATTCAGTAAAGCTGCAGGATACAAGATCAACCCACAGTTATATGGTCAATTAGTCTTTGACAAAGCAGGAAAGATTATCCAATGGGAAAAGGACAGTCTCTTCAACAAATGGTGTTGGGAAAACTGGACAGCAACATGCAAAAGGAAGAAGCTGGGCCACTTTCTTTCACTGTACACGCAAAATAAATTTGAAATGGATTAAAGACCTAAATGTGAGACCTGAAACCATGGAAATTCTAGAAGAGAACACAGTCAGTAACCTCTTTGTCATCAGCCATAGCAACTTTTCTCGAGATATGTTTTCTTGAGACAAGGGAAACAAAAGCAAAAATAAACTATTGGGACTACATCAAAGTAAAAAGCTTCTGCATAGTGAAGGAAACAGTCAAAACTAAAAGACAACATACTGAATGGGAGAAGATATTTGCAAATGACATATAGAATAAAGGGTTAGTATCCAAAATATGTAAAGATGTTATACAACTCAACACCCAGAAAACAAATAATCCAATTAAAAAATGGACAGAAAACATGTACAGACATTTTTTCCAAAGAAGACATCCAGATGGCTAACAGACACATGAAAAGATGCTCAATATCACTCATCATCAGGGAAATGAAGATCAAAACTACAATGAGATATCACCTCATGCCTGTCACAATGGCTAAAATCAACAGAACAAGAAACAACAGCTGTTGGCTAGTATATGGAGAAAAAGGACCACTGTATACTGTTGGTGAGAATGGAAACTGGTACAGCCACTGTGGAAAACAGTATGGAGGTTCCTCAAAATGCTAAAAATAGCAATTGCACTTCGGGTATTTGCCCAAAGAATACAAGAACATTGATTCAAAGACACACATGCACCACTGTGGTTATTGTAGTATTATTTACAATGGCCAAATTATGGAGAGTCCAAATGTCCATGAATGGATAAAGAAGAAGTGATATATACATATACCTACCTATATATAGGTATATGTGTGTGTGTGTGTGTGTGTGTGTGTGTGTGTATTACTCAGCCATAAAGATGGAATCTTGCCATTTGCAACAATATGGATGGAGCTAGAGAGAATAATGCTAAGTATAATAAGTCAGAGAAAGATAAATACCATATGATTTCATTCATATGTGGAATTTAAGAAACAAGACAAAGAAAAAAAGAGAAAGAGGCAAACCAAGAAGCTGACAATCTTAACTATAGAGAACAAACTGGTGGTTACCAGAAAGGAGGTGGATGGGGGGGATGAATGAAGTAGGGGAGAGGATTAAGAGTACACTTATCATGATGAGCACTCAGTAATGCAAAGAATTTTTGAATCACTATATTGTACCCCTGAAACTAATATAACACTATGTTAACTATACTGGAATTAAAATAAAAAACTTAATAAAAATAAATAAGTTATAAACATATGTACAGGAAAAGTGCAGTAAAATGAATTGTTAGATATTCATTATTTTATCGAATACAGCAATAAATGAACAAGTATTTGAAATAAAAAGAATAAAATTATGGGAAATGACAATGTCATTCCCTGACCTATCCTAAGTAAAGAACTGTGGATTGATTTATGTTGGATGATACTCTTTTTAGTGGCATTATGTACAGCTGTTAGTACAGTTTGAAGTGAACAAGTTTAGGAGAGATGTGCTGCTATAAGACTGAGGCTAATAAGTCGGCTTCAATTCTGCCTTCTGAATCTCATGTGAACTTCTTTCCTTACCAACTCTAAATTGGGATAATACAGGGAAGAGGATTCTGGCAAATAAGGTTCTGGCTTAGCAAAGTTGGCATCATGCCTTGGTACATCATAGTCAAACTGTTGGAAACCAAAGATAATGATAAACTCTTAAAAACAGCCAAAGAAAAGCAATGCATTACATACAGGAGAAAACAATTTAAATGACTGGTGTCTTCTCATTTGAATTAAAAGAAGCCAGAAGATAGTGAAATGACATTGTAGAGTGCCAAGAAAAAACCCAAAGATCAACCTAGTCTTCTAAAGAAAGCAAAAAACACTACAAGAATGAAGGTAAATAAAAATATTCTCAGATAAAACAAGACTAACATAGGTTTTCTCTAGTTCTTAACTAAAATAAATCCTTCAGTAAGTTTTCAGTCTAAAGGAAAGCTGTAGCAGAGAGAAATTCATGTATTCAGAAAAGAAAGAATAGCACCAGAGATGCTATTGAAATACAAATACTTTGAAATACACAATGTATTAAAGCAAAATATAATATTTTTCATGGTTAATAACATAATGTCATATATAGATGTAAGACATACACTAACTACAGCATTAAAAAAATGAGGGATATAAATGGATATTTACAGCTTCACATTTACTACATTTTACAATATTAACTCTAAAAAGACTATGAAAAATTAACTATATATTTTGTAAACCTTGCATTGACCACTAAAGATAAATATAAAAGTATTGCTGGAGTGAATTGAAAAATTAAAATGGAATTCCAATAGAGTTAATTAATCCAAGTTAAGGCAGAAATGTGAAAAGGGTGAAACAAAAAACTGAAGGTACAAACAGAAGACAATATATGTGGTAGGTAGATGGAAATACCAATTTATCAATGAAGGACTAAATGCTCAAATGGAAAAGTCAGAGATTATCAGAATGGTTAAAAAGTTAGAATCCAATTACATGCTGTTTACAGTGAGCCACTTTAAATGTAAAGACATAGAATTTTGAAAATAAATGTATGTAAAATGGCATATCATGAGAAACTATGTACAAGAGTGAAAGTGCCACATTAATGTCACAGGAAATAGACTTTCAGACAAAGAATATTACCAGAGATATATGTCATTACCAGTGACACTCCATAATTCAATTAATTGGAAAGACATATAATAATAAATGTTTATTGGCTTAATGATAGAGATTCAAAATATATTTTTTTAAAATGACAGAATTAAAGGGAGAAATAAACAAACCCATAACCAAGATTGGAGATCTTACACTCTTTCCTCAGCAACTGTAAGATAAATCTAATAAAAATACTAGTTAGAGACTAGGTGATGTAAGCAATCCTATCAACCATCATAACCTAATTGATATTTATAGAACATTACAACTAACAAACACAAAATATACATTAATTTCACATGCACAGGGCATATCACCAAGATTGATCATATGCTGAGCCATATAGCAATTATCAATTAACTTGAAAGGATTGACTATAGAGTATGTTTTTTTACCACAAAGGAATTAAACTAGAAATCAGTAACAATTAATATATCTAGAAACTTCCCAAATATTTTGAAATTTATTTACAGACTTTTAAGTAATCCATACATCAAAAAAAGAAATCATACAGGAAATTAAAAAAATACTTAAACATTTGAATGATAACGAAAATAGAAGAAATCAAATTTTTTCAGGATACACCTAGAGAACTGTTTGCAGGGAAATATTTTGCTTTAAGTGTTTCTATTATTACAGAAGACCTAAAACCTGTGGTTTCAGTCTTTTCATAAAGAAGGTAGGAGGGAAGTAACCCAAAAGCAAGCAGAAGGATGAAAATTTTTTATTTTTTTATTTTTTTGAAGATTTTATTTATTTATTTGACAGAGAGACAGCCAGTGAGAGAGGGAACACAGCAGGGGGAGTGTGAGAGGAAGAAGTAGGCTCATAGCAGAGGACCCTGATGTGGGGCTCGATCCCAGAATGCCGGGATCACGCCCTGAGCAGAAGGCAGATGCTTAATGACTGCGCCACCCAGGCGCCCCAGGAAGAAAAAATTTTAAAGAAAGACTAAAAATATCAACGAAAGAGAAAACAGTCAACAAAAAAGGAAATTAGTAAACACAAAATCTGGTTCTTTGAAATAATCAATAAAAACAAATGCAGTTAATTGCAGGTAAATTACCTCAATAGATTTTATTTCAGAAAATATATTTCTGGGGCACCCGGGTGTCTCAGTCTGTTAAGCAGCCACTCTTGGTTTCAGCTCAGATCATGATCTCAGACTCCTGGGATCGAGCCAGCCCCTTGCTGGGCTCCACACTCAGCTCAGCAGGGAGTGTGCTTCAGGATTCTCTCTCTCTCTGTCCCCATCCCCCCAACTACTCTCTCTCTTTCTCCCTAAAATAAATTAATAAATCCCTAAAAAAAGAAAATATATTTCTGTGAACACAGGTTTTTCTTTTACCAGTAACTGAGATAGCCATGTATAGATACATGCTTCTTAGGCCTAATGTTCCATTTGCCTGGAGTTTTTCTTTTTCTTTCTTTTCTTTTTTTTAAAAGAATTTATTTACTTAAGAGACAGTGAGCGATAGAGAGTGCGAGCACAAGCCAGGGAGAGACAGAAGGAGAGGGAGAAGCAGACTCTCCGTTAGCAGGAAGCCAGATGTGGGGCTCTGTCCCAGGATTCTGAGATCATGATCCGACCCAAAGCCAGAGGCTTAACCAACTGAGCCACCCAGGTGCCCTCCCCCACCATTTTTTTTTTTTAAGATTTTGCTTGGAGTTAAAGCTCATGCTTAATTACTTACCTTCCTGAATGTCTTATAGATACCAAAGTAAATATATTGATTGAAAAATGTTCTTAGCTTCCACAAATTAGTGTCCAAAAAGAAAATGAAGAGAAGGCAAATAAAGCCTGTGATACTCATCATAATCACGTACTTTCCAATCATTTTCTCTTCCAAAGAATAAATGTTCTTTGCAGTATCTGAGAATGGCAGACAGAGAGAGAGAGAGGGAGAGGGAGATTGAGAGAGAAAGAGAGAGATCTTAATACAGAACACCAACACCATGAACAAGGACTAAGAAAACAATAAATAAGAAATAAAGGATGGAATGATGTACTAGGCCAAATTGGGACAAGTAAACTATTTGGAGTGTGAAAAGAGATTATCTTGCTACACAAATATCTTTTCTACAATGAATTTTGAAGTCTAATTTCATGAATATAATATATAGTAATCAAGTAAGCATACAGGTATTAATACATTTACTGATATGTCTATTAATTATTGAATGCCATGAAAAATACGCCCCAAACCCTTTCAGAAGTGTGAAATCTTAAACTGATAATTAGAAGAAAGTATTAAAGTGCAAATACTCTTACAAAAGATAACACTTTGCTTTAAAAAGGTAAAAATGGGAGAGAGTTAAGATGGCGGAGTGGTAGGGGACCCCTTTTTCAGCCGGTCCCCTGAGTCGAGCTGGATAGGTACCAGACCAGCCTAAATAACCACGGAATCAGCCTGAGACGCAGGAAGATACATCTAGATCTCTACAAATGAACATCTCCAGCGCTGAGTATTGAGGTACGAAGAGGGGAGCCGTGAAACCGTGCACAGATATCGGAAGATAAATGGAAGGGGGAGGGAGCCGCCGCGTTCGGGCGCTGGGAAGCGGCAGCCACCTGCACGGGGGAGCGGGCGGACTCATGTACGGCACCCGCGAGAGAGCGGACTGAGACCGGTGAGCCGTGAACACGCGCCACCAGGCATCTCGGGGAACACTGGAATCCCGGTGTGCTCACGGGATCCAGACTGAGACCAGGAGCTCCCGGAGCGCGCACGGGGCAGCTGGCAGCTGGCGGGCCACCTGCACAGGGGAGCGGGAGGACTCGCGGTCGGCACCCGCACCCGCGAAACAGCAGACTGAGACCCTGAACTGGGTGCGTGCGCCACCAGGCTTCTCACGGAACTCCGGAATCCCGGTGTGCTCACCGGGCATAGACTGAGACCGAGAGATCTGGTAGCGCGCGGGGCGGCTGGCGGCTGGCGGCGTTAAAAACACAAAGGACAGAGACGCACCGGCCCTGGAAGTGAGGGCAGGGACGCGGGGTGTCGGGGCGCACATCCCGGGACGCCACAGGGTTGAGCAGCACCAAGAGAAACAGAGTTAAAGTGGCCAGAACATCAGTGGAGAACGGGCCGCAATCCCTCTGTTCTGTGACAATTCAGCCTCTGCTGCTCTGACTCTCAGAAGAGGCACAGCAGACCGCCAGGGAAAGCCGCCAGAGAACAAAAGCCTGGAAATACCGGCTCACAGCATGCCCATCCCCATCCCCCCTCGCAGGGGACACGGAGATTCTACCCAAACAGGGTTGCCTGAGTATCGGCGTGGCAGGCCCCTCCCCCAGAACACAGAAGGCAGGCTGAAAAATCAAGAAGCCCACAACCCAGGGCACCTGGGTGGCGCAGTCATTGAGCACCTGTCTCCGGCTTAGGGCGTGATCCTGGCATTCCGGAAAGGAGTCCCTCATCGGGCTCCTCCGCTGGGAGCCTGCTTCTTCCTCTCCCACTCCCCTGCTTCTGTTCCCATTCTTGCTGACTGTCTGTCTCTCTCTCTCAGATAAATAAATAAATAAAATCTTTAAAGAAGAAGCCCACATCCCTAAGATCCCTATAAAACAAGGGGCACGGCCTGGGACCCAGTCAATAATTTGGGCTCTGGACAACCCCGGACCTCTCCTCATCAGAATGACAAGAAGGAGAAGCCCCCACCCCAGCAAAGAAAAGACAGTGAGTCTGTGGCCTCTGCCACAGAAATAATGGATATGGATGTAACCAAATTATCAGAAATGGAATTCAGAGTAACGATGGTCAAAATGATGAGTAGAATTGAAAAAAGTATTAACGAAAAGGTTACTGAGAATATAGAATCCCTAAGGACAGAAATGAGAGCGAATCTGACAGAAATTAAAAATTCTGTGAGCCAAATGCAGGCAAAACTAGAGGCTCTGACTGCCAGGGTCACAGAAGCAGAGGAACGGGTTAGTGAATTGGAGGATGGGTTAATAGAGGAAAAAATAAAAATAGAAGATGGTCTTAAAAAAATCCATGCCCACGAGTGTAGGTTATGGGAGATTACTGACTCAATGAAACGATCCAATGTTAGAATCATCGGCATCCCCGAGGGGGTGGAGAAAAACAGAGGTCTAGAAGAGATATTTGAACAAATTGTAGCTGAAAACTTCCCTAATCTAGCGAGGGAAACAAACATTCGTGTCCAAGAGGCAGAGAGGACCCCTCCCAAGCTCAACCACGACAGACCTACGCCACGTCACGTCATAGTGCAGTTCGCAAATATTAGATCCAAGGATACAGTATTGAAAGCGGCCAGGGCAAAGAAATTTCTCACGTACCAAGGCAAAGTCATCAGAATTACGTCAGACCTGTCTACACAGACCTGGAATGAGAGAAAGGGTTGGGGGAGCATATTTAAAGCTCTTTCAGAGAAAAACATGCAGCCAAGGATCCTTTATCCAGCAAGGCTGTCATTCAGAATTGATGGAGAAATAAAGACATTTCAGAATTGCCAGTCACTAACCAATTTCGTAACCACAAAACCAGCCCTACAGGAGATATTACGGGGGGTTCTATAAAAGTAAAAAGGCCCCAAGAGTGATACAGAACAGAAAGTCACAGCCAATACAAACAAAGACTTTACTGGCAACATGGCATCATTAAAATCATATCTCTCAGTACTTAGTCTTAATTTAATGGCTTAAATTCTCCCATAAGACGCCACAGGTTGCAGATTGGATAAAAATAAATGACCCATCCACTTGCTGTCCACAAGAGACTCATTTCGAACCCAAAGATGTATTCAGACTGAGAGTAAGGGGATGGAGTACCATCTTTCATGCAAATGGACCTCAAAAGAAAGCTGGGGTAGCAATTCTCATATCAGATAAATTGGATTTTAAACTACAGACTATAGTTAGAGACGCAGAAGGGCACTATATTATTCTTAAAGGATGTATCCAACAAGTGGATATGACAATTATAAATATCTATGCCCCCAACAGGGGAGCAGCAAGATACACAAGCCAACTCTTAACCAGAATAAAGAGACATATAAATAAAAATACATTATAGTAGGGGACCTCAACACTCCACTATCAGAAATAGACAGAACACCCTGGCAAAAACTAAGCAAAGAATCAAAGGCTTTGAATGCCATACTCGACGAGTTGACCTCATAGATATATATAGAACACTACACCCCAGAACCAAAGAATACTCATTCTATTCTAATGCCCATGGAACATTCTCAAGAATAGACTTGATCTGGGACACAAAACAGGTCTCAACCGATACCAAAAGATTGAAATTATCCCCTGCATATCTCAGACCACAACGCTCTGAAATTGGAACTCAACCACAAGGAAAAATTTGGAAGAAACTCAAACACTTGGAGACTAAGAACCATCCTGCTCAGGAATGACTCGATAAATCAGTAAATCAAAAATCAAATTAAACAATTTATGGAGACCAATGAGAATGAAAATACAACAGTCCAAAACCTATGGGATACCACAAAGGCAGTCCTAAGGGGGAAATACATAGCCATCCAAGCCTCACTCAAAAGAATAGAAAAATCTAAAATGCAGTTTTTATATTCTCACCTCAAGAAGCTGGAACAGCAATGAGGGACAGGCCAAATCCACGCACGAGGAAGCAATTGACCAAATTTAGAGCTGAAATCAACCAAGCAGAAACCAGAAGTACAGGAGAGCAGATCAACAGGACTAGAAGCTGGTTCTTTGAGAGAATCAATAAAATTGACAGACCACTGGCAACACTTATCCAAAAGAAAAGAGAAAGGACCCAGATTATTAAAATTATAAATGAAAAAGGAGAGGTCACGACGAACACCATTGAAATTGGAAGGATTATTAGAAATTTTTATCAACAGCTATATGCCAATAAACTAAGCAATCTGGAAGAGATGGAATCCTTCCTGGAAACCTATAAACTACCAAGATTGAAACAGGAAGAAATTGATTTCGTAAACAGGCCAATTGATTATGAAGAAATTGAGTCAGTGATAAACAACCTTCCAAATAACAAAACTCCAGGCCCGGACAGTTTTCCTGGGGAATTCTACCAAACATTCAAAGAAGAAATAATACCTATTCTAAAGCTATTTCAAAAAATAGAAACAGAAGGAAAGCTACCAAACTCATTCTATGAGGCCAATATTACCTTGATCCCCAAACCAGCCAAAGACCCCCTCAAAAAGGAGAATTACAGACCGATTTCCCTAATGAATATGGACGCCAAAATCCTCAACAAGATACTTGCTAATAGAACCCAACAGTTCATTAAAAGGATTATCCATCACGATCAAGTGGGATTCATACCTAGGATGTAAGCGTGGTTCAATATTCGCAAATCAATCAGCGTGATACATCATATCAACAAGAAAAGACTCAGGAACCATATGATCCTCTCAATCAATGCCGAAAAAGCATTTGACAAAATACAGCATCCTTTCCTGATTAAAACCCTTCAGAGTGTAGGAATAGAGGGTACATTTCTCAATCTCATAAAAGCCATCTATGAAAAGCCTACTGCAAATATTATTCTCAATGGGGAAAAGCTGGAAGCCTTTCCCTTAAGATCAGGAACTCGACAAGGATGCCCACTCTCGCCACTATTATTCAACATAGTACTAGAAGTCCTTGCAACAGCAATCAGACAACAAAAAGGGATAAAAGGTATCCAAATCGGCAAAAAGGAAGTCAAAATGTCTCTCTTCGCAGATGACATGATACTCTATATGGAAAACCCAAAAGAAGCCACTCCCAAACTATTAGAAGTTATAGAGCAATTCAGTAACGTGGCGGGATACAAAATCAATGCTCAGAAATCAGTTGCATTTCTGTACACGAATAACGAGACCGAAGAAAGAGAAATTAGGGAATCCATCCCATTTACAATAGCACCAAAAACCATACGTTACCTTGGAATTAACTTAACTGGAGGCGTAAAGGACCTATATTCTAGAAACTATAAATCACTCTTGAAAGACATCGAGGAAGACATAAAAAGATGGAAAGATATTCCATGCTCATGGATCGGAAGAATTAACATAGTTAAAATGTCCATGCTACCCAGAGCAATCTACACTTTCAATGCTATCCCGATCAAAATACCGAGGACATTTTTCAAAGAACTGGAACAAATAGTCCTTAAATTTGTATGGAAACAGAAAAGGCCCCGAATCTCCAAGGAACTGTTGAAAAGGAAAAACAAAGCTGGAGGCATCACAATGCCGGATTTCGAGCTGTACTACAAAGCTGTGATCACAAAGACAGCATGGTACTGGCACAAAAACAGACACATAGACCAATGGAACAGAATAGAGAGCCCAGAAATGGACTCTCAGATCTTTGGGCAACTAATATTTGATAAAGCAGGAAAAAACATCCGGTGGGAAAAAGACAGTTTCTTCAATAAATGGTGCTGGGAAAATTGGACAGCTACATGCAAAAGAATGAAACTTGACCACTCTCTCACACCATACACAAAAATAACCTCCAAATGGATGAAAGACCTCGATGTGAGACAGGAATCCATCAAAATTCTAGAGGAGAACATAGGCAGCAACCTCTACGACATCGGCCAAAGCAACCTTTTTCATGATACATCCCCAAAGGCAAGAGAAACAAAAGATAAAATGAATTTATGGGACTTCATCAAGATTAAAAGTTTCTGCACAGCCAAGGAAACAGTCAGAAAAACTAAGAGGCAGCCCACGGAATGGGAGAATATATTTGCAAATGATGCTACAGATAAAGGACTGGTATCCAAGATCTACAAAGAACTTCTCAAACTCAATACACGAGAAACAAATAAACAAATCAAAAAATGGGCAGAAGATATGAACAGACACTTTTCCAATGAAGACATACAAATGGCTAACAGACACATGAAAAAATGTTCAAAATCATTAGCCATCAAGGAAATTCAAATAAAAACCACACTGAGATACCACCTTACGCCAGTTAGAATGGCAAATATTGACAAGGCAAGAAACAACAATTGCTGGAGAGGATGTGGAGAAAGGGGATCCCTCCTACATTGTTGGTGGGAATGCAAGTTGGTACAGCCACTCTGGAAAACAGTGTGGAGGTCCCTTAAAAAGTTAAAAATTGAGCTACCCTATGATCCAGCCATTGCACTACTGGGCGTTTACCCCAAAGATACAGACGTAGTGAAGAGAAGGGCCATATGCACCCCAATGTTCATAGCAGCAATGTCCACAATAGCTAAATCGTGGAAGGAGCCAAGATGCCCTTCAACAGATGACTGGATTAAGAAGTTGTGGTCCATATATACAATGGAATATTACTCAGCTATCAGAAAGAACAAGTTCTCAACATTTGCTACAACATGGACAGCACTGGAGGAGATAATGCTAAGTGAAATAAGTCAAGCAGAGAAAGACAACTATCATATGATTTCTCTCATCTATGGAACATAAGAACTAGGATGATCTGTAGGGGAAGAAAGGGATAAAGAAAGGGGGGTAATCAGAAGGGGGAATGAAACATGAGAGACTATGGACTATGAGAAACAAACTGAGGGCCACAGAGGGGAGGGGGGTGGGGGAATGGGATAGGCCGGTGATGGGTAGTAAGGAGGGCACGTATTGCATGGTGCACTGGGTGTTATACACAACTAATGAATCATCGAGCCTTACATCGGAAACCGGGGATGTACTGTATGGTGACTAACATAATATAATAAAAAATCATTATAAAAAAATGGGCAGAAGATATGAACAGACACTTTTCCAATGAAGACATACAAATGGCTAACAGACACATGAAAAAATGTTCAAAATCATTAACCATCAAGGAAATTCAAATCAAAACCACACTGAGATACCACCTTACGCCAGTTAGAATGGCAAAAATAGACAAGGCAAGAAACAACAATTGTTGGAGAGGATGTGGAGAAAGGGGATCCCTCCTACATTTTTGGTGGGAATGCAAGTTGGTACAGCCACTCTGGAAAACAGTGTGGAGGTCCCTTAAAAAGTTAAAAATGGAGCTACCCTATGATCCAGCCATTGCACTACTGGGTGTTTACCCCAAAGATAGAGACGTAGTGAAGAGAAGGGCCATATGCACCCCAATGTTCATAGCAGCAATGTCCACAATAGCTAAATCGTGGAAGGAGCCAAGATGCCCTGCAACAGATGACTGGATTAAGTTGTGGTCCATATATACAATGGAATATTACTCAGCTATCAGAAAGAACGAGTTCTCAACATTTGCTGCAACATGGGCGGCACTGGAGGAGATAATGCTAAGTGAAATAAGTCAAGCAGAGAAAGACAACTATCATATGATTTCTCTCATCTATGGAACATAAGAACTAGGATGATCAGTAGGGCAAGAAAGGGATAAAGAAAGGGGGGGTAATCAGAAGGGGGAATGAAACATGAGAGACTATGGACTATGAGAAACAAACTGAGGGCCTCAGAGGGGAGGGGGGTGGGGTAATGGGATAGGCCGGTGATGGGTAGTAGGGAGGGCACGTATTGCATGGTGCACTGGGTGTTATACACAACTAATGAATCATTGAGCCTTACATCGGAAACCGGGGATGTACTGTGTGGTGACTAACATAATAAAAAATCATTATAAAAAAAAAGGTAAAAATGACCATTAGTGATACTTCTTGAGCTTTCTTAAGAAAGTTGAAAAGTATAGAATTTCTGTTATAAGAAAATTATATACTCTCCCTCCTTTAAAAAAAGTTTGTCTTTTAGAATAGTTTTAGATTTACAGAAAAATTACAAAGACAGTATAGAGAATTCCATATACTCTGCAGTGCTTTCCCTAATTATTAAGAACATACATTGGTATGGTACATGTTACAATAATGAATAAATATTATCACTAACAAATATCAAATATTACCCCTAACTAAAGTCTGATTTATTCAGGTTTCCTTTTTTTAAATGTAGTCTTCTTCTTCTTCTTCTTCTTCTTCTTCTTCTTCTTCTTCTTCTTCTTCTTCTTCTTCTTCTTTTTGTGCTGTGAACCAGTCCAGAATTCTGTATTACATTTTGTAGTTCTGTTTCCTGAAGTTCGCCTTAGCTGTGATAGTTTCTCAGATTTTCTTTATTTTTTATGACATTGACAGTTTTGAGGAGTACTGGTCAGGTATTTTGTAGGACTTCCCTCAGCTAGGATCTATCTGATTTTTTCTTTTTTTTCTTCTTGATTAGACTGGGATTATGGGTTTTTGGGAGGAAGAGCACAGATTAAAGTGACATTTTATTTTGCAACACAACAACAACAAAAGGTATACACTGCCAGTGTGACCTCGGTGACTTGGTTGAGGTTGTGTTTGTCAGCTTTCTCTGCTGTAAAGTTACTCACTTACCTCTCTGTCCATACTCTAAAATATTCTACGGAAGGAAGTCAAAATGTACATCCTACATATAAGGAGAGTGAAGTTACCCTCTACCTCCTTGAGGTTTGAATAGCTACATAAATTGATTGGAACTCTATGGGAGATTTCTCTTTTATCCATCATTTTTTATTTGGTCATTTATTTATATCAAAATAGATTCATATGATCAACTCATACATTTACAAATCCAATACTACCTTATTTTGTTGCTGAAATTGTTCCAACTATACCATTGGACTCTGTCATTTTTAAGAATCATAATTTACAAGTGCTTGCAGTTTATGTATACAAATGCAACTGAATGTTTGTTTGCATTTATTTTACATTAATCAACCACAAGATATTCTTATAAAGTTTAATAATTTTTCAGAGGATCCTTTGAGATTTCTGGGTAGATCATCAAATCTAGTATCATTTTACCTTTTCCATTCCTCATACTTTAGAAATACATTTTTAAAATACTTGACTCATACTGATTATATGCTACATATGTATAGATTTAAAGCATAGTATCATAATGGAATCTATGACCCAGGCTCCAAGTTAAGAGTTTACAAATAATTTTAGGGGTGCCTGGGTGGCTCAGTCATTGAGCGTCTGCCTTCGGCTCAGGGCGTGATCCTGGCGTTCTGGGATCGAGCCCCACATCAGGCTCCTCTGCCGGAAGCCTGCTTCTTCCTCTCCCACTCCCCCTGCTTGTATTCCCTCTCTTGCTGGCTGTCTCTCTCTCTGTCAAATAAATAAATAAAATCTTAAAAAAAAAAAGAGTTTACAAATAATTTTAAAATACTTATATGCTCCTTCAGTTTTTACACCTTCCAGAGGTAACCACTATGATGAATTGTATTCTTCACTCCTATTTTATTTAATTACAAGTGGACCATATAAATATATATATTAAATATATGTTATATATAAAAATAAATATTTTAATTTTTTAATTTGAACATTATAGAAATAGTATCATGTTCTATGTAGTCTACAGGAACCTGTTTTCCCTTCACGTTATCATTTAAAAATTTTGTTCAAATATAAAGTAAAATTGAAATACTAGTAATATGAAGACCATCCCTTCCACCTAGAATCAACTATGTTAATGTTTAGCCATATTTGCTCCCCACATGTTGCCCACTATATATATATATATTTCTAATTAAGTTAACTCTGTGGTTTTTAAAAGATTATTTCCTTGTATGTGTTATTTTTATTTTTGTCTTCTTGCCATACTAGCTTTGTATGAATGTTGGCTGTATATGTTGTGAATTGTGAATTTTCATGAGCCATCAAAACAATAATTTTATGGAGAAGTGATGATGAGTTTGAGTTGATTACTTGGTTTCTTAGTTTATGAAAGGATTTCTGTTGGCAGAGTGAAATATAATTTCTTTGGTAAATGTCCTTCTGGGATGCCTGCGGGGCTCAGTTGGTTAAGCGTCTGCCTTTGGCTCAGGTCATGACCCCAGAGACCCTCATTGGGCTCCCTGCTCAGCAGGGAGCCTGCTTCTCCCTTTGCTTCTGTTCCACTCCTCCCCCCCCCCCCCCCCCCCCCGGCTCGTGCACTCTCTCTCACACAAATAAATAAATGAAGTCTTAAAAAAATATATCCTTCTGCTGGTGGTAGTGGTGGTGTGGTGGTAATGTTGATACAGTTTTCTGATTCCCTGATAATCTTTTGTTTCCGTACTACCATTCATTATTGCTATACTTTCCTTCTTTTTACACATAATTAAGCTTCCAAGGGATAATTCTGTCTTTTAAGTTGTTCTTCTGGGAAGTGGTGCCTTCCCAAGATGAGAATTTTACAAAAGTAATGAGAGATCAACTCACAGGTGCAAGAATTCAGAGAATCTAAGCAAGAAAAATACAAACTTTCCAAACCCCACTGAGATTCATCCTAATCATGAAAAGAAGACAGGCTAACAATAAATGACTTAAGAACCCACCTTATGATGCTAGAAAATTAATCCTCCAAAATGGAAAATATGGAATAAAATAATAAAGAACATAAACTAATAATTTAAAAAACAAACATGCAATAGGAAGAATCAATAAATGTGAAAGCTTGTTTTTTGAAAAGACTAATATAATCGATAAGCTTTGGTAAGATTTATCAAGGAAAAATACAAGTGGAAAAAATTCAGAGTATCATAAATGAAACTGATAAGTTCTATGGAATTCATAGATGTTAAAAATACTATTATATTATTATATTATATATATTATATTATTATATTATAAACAAATTTATGCCAATGATTTTGAAAATTTAGGTAGAATGAAACAATTCTACACAAACTCTATTCCTCTCCCTATATAATTCTATTGCTATTAAGGAAATATGATCAATAATCTCCATGCACAATTATTTAGTTTATTAATTTTTACACAAAATCAGGTTATGTAATATGACAGAATATGAAATTCAGTAAAACAAAGAAGAAAAGTCATTTGCCCATCTCACCAGAAGCTTAAGTAAAACTGAACAGTTACTCATGATTTTAAAAAAAGTTTACTACACACAGAATAGGGAGAAAAAAACTTCCTTAATCAGGAAACTAGGATCCCTTTGAATCCCAATTCTGGCTCATAAAAGCTGTGTAAAATAGGGCACATAGATGTTCTTTCTGAAATTGGGATGAAACTAGATGTCTGCTATTACCACTTTGATTAAATTCAAACTATATGTCCTTAATAAAGCAGTAAAAATAGTGTCCTTATTAGCAGGTGCTTTGAATGTAACCCATTGAAAATAAGAAATAATCTACTTATAAATTATTAAAGTTAATAATATAATTTAGCATGTTCAATATACAAAAATGAGCTCTTTCAACTTTATTTCTATCAGCAAGAAACAATAAAAATGACATTTCAAAAAGTGATACTATTTATAATAGCATCAAAAGATATGTAGGAATAAGCTAACAACATATCTATAATACCTCTAAAGCAATAACTACTAATTAGTATTAAATAAAAATGAAAAACTAAGTAAATAGATGGATAGCTAGAACTAAATAAGCAAAGGAATGTACCAAGTCCACAGATTATAAAATCAAAATTGTAAAGATAATAAATCTTTCAAAAATTTTCTACAGAATTAGGGCAATGTCAATAAAACTCCTACTAGATTTGTTTTTTTGTGTGTGTTAAAAAAGGGTAATTCTTTAAAAAATTTTTTTAATTCATTTTTTTATTTTTAAGATTTTATTTATTCATTTGTGAGAGAGAGAAAGTGAGAGAGAGAAAGAGGGAGGGAGAACAAGCAGGGGGAGAGGCAGGCAGAGGGAAAAACCGGAGCCCAATGTGGAACTGGATCCCAGGACCCTGGGATCATAACCTGAGTCAAAGGGAGATGCTTAACTGACTGAGCCACCCAGGCGTCCCCCAAAAATGTTATTCTTAAATGTACAAAGAATTGCAAAATAAATGTCAAGACATAGCCAAGTTCCAATTTCAAAACTTACTACAAAGGTAAAGTAATCAAGATGGGGGTGATACTGAAACAAGGACAGACATACAGATCAAAGAAATATAGTAGAGAGTTCAGAAATAAACCCATATTTCTGAGGTCAACTGGTTTCAACAAGAGTGCCAAGTTAATTAAATGGGGGAAATGAATAGTCTTTTAAACAAATGGTGCTGGAACAACTGGATATCCATATGCAGAAGGATCAAGCTGGAACTCTGTCTCACACCATATACAGAAATCAACTACAAAAGGATCAACAATCTGAATATAATAGCTAAAACTATAAACCTCTTAGGAGAACACATTGGGTAAATCTCTGTAACCTCTGATTAAGCAATGATTTCTTTGACACATAAAGTGTACAAACAACCAAAGAAACAATGGATAAACTGGATTTCATCAAAATAAAACACTACCATATATCAAAGGACACTAGTAAGAAAGTGAAAAGATAGACCTCAAAAGGGTCTACTTTCCAGAACACATACAGACAAATAACCCAATTTCAAGTGGGCAAAGATTTTGAATAGGCATTTCTATGAAGAAGATATACAAACGGACAACAGGTACATGAAAAGATGTTCAACATCACTGGTAACATTAAAGAAATGCAAATGAAACAATAATGTGATACAACTTCATACCAACTAAAAGGCTATATAATTTTTTAAAAATGGAAAATAACAATTGTTAGAGAGGATGTAGAAAAACTGGAATCCTTCTACATTGCTGTACAAAATATCCCCTGCTTCTATGGAGACTCAATAATACCTGACTTTCCACATCACTCTATTTTACCTGAAATGTTTCTCTTCCATTTTTTTCACTTCACCTCATCCCCTAAAATTTATTGTCATACAGTTTATAGTTCTGAACACTGAGCTTCCCTCTGAGGTCATCAACTATAATTCTGGGTAAGGTCTGGCTTACTAAGTATTCCTTCTCACTCTGCCCACTCCCACCAAAGTAAGATATTTTCAAAATAATCTAATCAATAATACAGTGCCACCATGAGGATTTTTAAATTTAAAATGAATGTTTACCCTTTTCAACAAATCTGCAATACTGTTCGCCTTTCTCTTACTTTCCTTTCTGGCTCTTTTCTCTATTATCTGGCTCTTTATCACCCAAATTACCACATCCTGACCTTTACTTATTTATCTAAAAAAACCAAAAAAACAAAACAGTTGAGTTCCTCTATATGCAGATACTATATTAAACACTGGAGAATGGATTCACCCATTCCTTCGAATAAGTTGTGGGCAGGCGAGTGTGGGTGATTATGAGTGGTGCAGGTGGTGGGAGATAATAAAAGTAAGTATCATACAAATTCTTCCCCTGGAGGTTCTTTTCCAAAGATGAAATGCATTATACAATGAAGAAACATAAGCTGTGAATCCCAGTTCGGGACCATAAAAGCTGGCACATCATCTTCCTCGAAAATGAATATAAAAACTGAGAACTTGAGGTTGTGAAGATTTAAAAAAATGTATACAATTACTAGGTAGTTGATTATTAGTAGCTCTTATTTTTATGTCTGACAACTACTTTAAACTTACTTTGGCTTTGCTTTTGAGGTTTTATTATATTTACAAATGTTTTCCCCTAGTCTTACAAAATGACTTATGTACTGAACATGTGTCCTGACTCTCTCCTTTGAAATAAGGGCTGATTCCCCACATGTCTCATGGGCTAAGCCTGAGACTAATATCTTAGGCTGAGGGACCCCAAGAATACTGTGAAAATTAATAAAGGGAAGCCTCACTAAAGTGGAGTCAGGAGGCCAGTAGGGGGAACTCTCACACCCTACCACTTGTTAATGACAAGAATTGTCAATTATAAATGGAAAAGAAGAATCCTCAACAGGAAAGAATCATCGACTACAGGTCCTAACAACAACAACAAAAATGTTCATTGCATCTCCAATAAGAAATCGACTACCCCTGCAACTCAGCCAATGAGAAACAGTCGTCACCCTGAACTCTTACTTCTCTCCAATGGACTTTTTTTCAAACAGTTCCTCACAACTTTCTCCCTCCTCCTAAATAATGTTCCTCGCTAAAATAACGTTGGTGAGACTTGCCTATTGTTTGCTGTAATTTGCTTGTCCTGTATTGCAATTTTCAGCCATTCCCCAATTAACCCATTTTTTGCTGGAAAAATGGTCCATATATACAATGGAATATTACTCAGCCATCAGAAAGAACGATTACCCAACATTTGCAGCAACATGGACGGGACTGGAGGAGATTATGCTAAGTGAAATAAGTCAAGCAGAGAAAGACAATTATCATATGGTTTCACTCATTTATGGAACATAAGAAACAGCAGGAAGATTGGTAGGAGAAGGAAGGGAAGAATGAAGGGGAGGTAACAGAAGGGGGAATGAACCATGAGAGACTGTGGACTCTGGGAAACAAACTGAGGGCTTCAGAGGGGTGGGGGGTGGGGAACTGGGATAGCCTGGAGATGGGTATTAAGGAGGGCGCATATTGCATGGTGCACTGGGTGTTATACGCAACCAATGAATCATGGAACTTTACATCAAAAACTAAGGATGTACTGAATGGTGACTAACATAATATAATAAAAAATATTATAAAAAAAGAAAAATTACTGGCAGTTACATGCTTAAGGTTAATAATACTTACTTTCTTTACTACAATTTATGTAGGTAGGAGGCTTATTTCCAGAGCACCATTTCTTTATCTGGTAGAAAGTAAAATAGTCACTGATACACTTCGCAAGGTTGTAATTGGGAAACAACAGTAACGAATCAAGTATGAAGGCTCTGGTGGTTCTTGACATCTTATGTTGAACTTCTAAAAGAGATGATAAGATTAGATTTCATTATAGGAAATGAACTATCCCCAGGACAACAAATCCCCCAAGGATGGTCAAACCAAGCTCAGGGAATTTAAAAAAAAAACAGATTATTATATTTGAAGAACACTAATTACTGCCCAATAAGTTTGCTCCAATTGACATCCAGTGACATACTTTGTGTTGGTAATTGCAGAGTTCTGAAAAGTGAAAAAAAAAAAAAGTGAAGTGAAAAAAAAAAAAGTGAAGTGGGTGTCCACGTGATAAGACTTCCTGGCACCTGATATGGATAGAAAACCACTACTATTTTTATATTTCTAATCCTAATTGATCAAATAAGGGAGTAAAGCAGAAGTTGGAGATATAGCCTAGAATTCAACAGTAGGGAACAGATAAGGAAATTATGATGTGTTTGAGAGTAGAGAAATCTTCAAGGGAACCAGCTGATAGATAACTACTGTCTCTCTCAAGAATGCATTTAATACAAACAATTATTAGAGACTAAATCCCTGGACATAAGAACATGCTTAATTTACGAACTGAAATTATGGAATTCTGATCATCAATTCAGTTTTTTAGAAAGAAGGTAAAAGGCTAGTCTAAACAGAAATTTCATATAAGACACTTTGGCCAAAGAGAGATGGCAAGAAGTGAAACTTCAAGCGTCCAAGCCATGGTGATTCTGTCCAGTGTAGATTTTAAACTGATAAAGAGACAAATAATTGATCCAGATTGAAAAATTCAGGATACTGGCCAATTGAACAGATGCCCAAAATGGCACAATATATACCACCACTATCTTTTTATGAATATGGAATAACTCTATAGCTGCACCAATACACATATCTGGCTACTGAGCACTTGAAATGTGGCTAGTGTGGCTATGGAGCTAAATCTTAAATTGTATTTAATTTCACAAAAAAGGATATAAAATATAATAATATATACCTAAAACATGGGGAGGAGAGGAGAGAAGAATGGGTTCAAACTTAAATGACCATCAACTTAATATAGACTACTATATGCAGGACAGGTTATATACAAACCTAATGGTAACCACAAATTGAAAACCACTAATAAATATGTAAAGAATGAACAGAAAGAACTCTAAATGTAAAGAAAATCAGCAAAACATGAAAGAAAAGATCAGAGAAAAACTTCAGAAGCAACCACAAAGCAAGTAATAAAATGGCAATAAATATGTATCTTTCAATAATTATTTTGAATGTAAATGGGCTAAATGCTCCAATCAAAAGACATAGGGTGATGGAATGGATAAAAAACAATAACCATCTGTATGGCGATACTTCTACCTATTGAGTTCTTAATTTAAATTATTATTAAATCTTAACATTTCTCAGGATTCTATTTGGATCTATTTCAAATCTGCTTGTTCTCTGTGTGTTTGTGTGTGTATATATATGTATGTATATATAATACATGTATATAACATACATGGACATATGTACCATATGCATATATATGTATTATGTTCTATTATTTATTATATATTCTATTTTATATATTCCATTATTTGCTTATATTCCCGAGACACTCTATTACAAGTTAAATATATTAAACACACATATTTATGCATATTAAATACACATTATACATATTAATAATTTAAACATATGTATTTATATTGTATACATATATAACATACACGGATACCTGTTCTATTATTTATTATATGTTCTATTATTTATATTCTATTATTTGCTCATATTTCTTTTTTTCCTTAAAGTATTTTACTTTTTAATTTTTATTTTTTTAATAATAATTTTTATTATGCTATGTTAATCACCATAGTGATTAATAGTTTTTAGTTTTTGATGTAGTGGTCCATGATTCATTATTTGCGTATAACACCCAGTGCTCCATGGAATATGTGTCCTCCTGAATACGCATCACTGGCCTATCCCAATCCCCCACCCCCATTCCCTCTGAAGCCCTCAGTTTGTTTCTCAGAGTCCATAGTCTCTCATGGTTCATTCCCCCTTCTGTTTACCCCCCCTTCATTCTTCCTTTCCTTCTCCTACCAATCTTCCTGCTGTTTCTTATGTTCCATAAATGAGTGAAACCATATGATAATTGTCTTTCCCTGCTTGACTTATTTCACTTAGCATAATCTCCTCCAGTCCCGTCCATGTTGCTGCAAATGTTGGGTAATCGTTCTTTCTGATGGTTGAGTAATATTTTCACATATTTCTAAGACTCTGTTGTAATTTAAATATTTTAAACATACATATTTTATATCATTCTAAAAATCCCCAAATCTTAATTTTGCAGGTCTGATTCTGATTCTACAATTTGTGGTTTCTGCTAGCACTTGCTCTTAAGACCTTGTTTTTTTCCTCCTTTTTCTTTCTTTGTTCTTTTATTTGATCTCAAGTTCTCTAGCAAATTTAACTATGGGAATACTTTGAAGTCGAGAAACTATGTATCCCTTTGCCATTCACCTGAGAGCACAACCAACTGAAATTATTTAAAATAAATTATCAGGTTATTATTATTATTATTTTTTAGCTTACATAGGTTCTATGATTTCAGGACACAAGCCAGTATGAATAGTTGCATGTGTTTACAAATTCCAAAGGGAAATTATTATTCCTCATTTCAGTGCCAAATTCAACCCATACAAATTTTTTTTCTGTGTCCTATTGTGGCATTAGTTTTGTTCACCCTTATAACAAGGACATAGCCCTTTGAACTTCTAATTTTAAATAGGAAGATATTAAACCTTTGTTGTACCTTTATGCTTTTTATTCTGACTTCTACGTTCCTCACAACTTATAAAATGGAAAATTAAGGTCAATAGATGCTGTCAATAACCTCAAGTCAAAACTACCTTTGATGCTTGCTTACCTTCAAGGACACTTGCTTTCATTTTATTGTTGGCCTCTGCTAATTCCATACTTTCTTCTCAGTTCATTATTTTTGGCAGAGTATCATAGTGTTTGTTCTGCTGCTCAAAAGTGGAAGTCTCCTTTGATTTTCTAATTGCCAAATCTACTGGCTTCCTTTTTATTCTCATCCTACTCTGCATTACTCTTTGCAACGTAGTCCTCCTAAAAAAGTCTTTCAAAAACTTTCTAAAACAGTAATTTATTCCTATTCTTACTCTGAAACAACTATGTCTCTCTCGTCCCTTAAATGATCACTTCCTTTTAGATTAGGGCTCACAGACTCAAATGCTGTCAGGTGATTCTTCCTTATGTCACAAAGTAGTACTCTTTGGACAAGTGTGCAGACATATACAAACATTTGCTTTCCATAATTTGGGTATCCTTTGAAAGAATGAGTGCTAAGGCATAGCTGTTAACAAGTTTTTTCATCTGCATCATGCATAAGTCTTATGCATGTGAAATACTCATTCTCAAATTACACATTATTATTATTTTTTTTTTTTGTGACCTGTGAAGGGCGAAGGGAAAAGGCAGGAGCCAGTGTTTGGGCAGCAACAACAGAAGGGGAGGAAAGGGATGTGGGAAAGTGCTGAGGCCAACTGAAATGCACATTAGAGGGTGAATCAACAACGCCATTTACAACAATGGCCATTTTAGTGATGATCTTCCCAAATCTCAAAATCCAAGAAGGAAAATGAGGAAATACAAATTCAAGAATACTGCAGAAACCATTCCTGGAAGGAAGGAAAACTGGCTTAAATAATTATATGTATGTTAGATGCATACAGAGATTTTCTTCTTGGAAAATCTTCTCAGGGTGCTCACAATCTTGTGCCTTGTCATTGAATTAGGGAAGAAAAGCCACACCATAAAACCTTCCTTGAACAAAACTGTCAGCCTCTCCCAAGAACTCAGGATTCCCCTCCACTCTTCCCTCTCTTCACCTCATTACAAATTGCCATAACATCAAGAGGGAACACTTTTAAAGATAACAATGGCCTCATATAGTTGAGATAGAATTTATTCTAACTTTCTGAGGCCACCCTTCTAAAAAGAAAGCTGCTTTTTTGTATTCTCCCTCTCTCTGTGACAAATGAGTTTCTGGACAAATGTTCCTAAAATTTCCCATAACTGTTGCAAAACAGATTCCTTAAGTCATGTGATGGAATTACCAGAGGTGGGGATACAGTGGAGGAACCTTGTCAAAGGTCTTGTAGGTCACATTCAGCCCTATCAGTTCAGCATGAGGATCCCCGCTCTACCTAACACAGCACCCAGAATATCATAGGCACTCAAAAATAATTTTATGGACTTACATCAAGTACAGGATTTTCCCAAAACTTAGAACTTAATCGTCTACTAATGTCCTTAGTCCATTCCTATTTATTTATTTACTGGTGACTTCTGGGTTAAGAGAAACTTTGTGAAGCCCTTATCCTTACCGAATTGAAGTGTGGCATCTATGAGGAGACTGAAAATGCCTGAAAGGTAGTTGAATAGGACAAGTTTGATGTAGGCAGAAGTACTTCTAGTAAACAAGAAGCTCAGCAGGTACATGAGGGGAATGGCAGACCAGCCATATAGCGTGAAGATCAGCATTGTGTCCAGAAAATGGTAATCCATGATGTAAATATCCAACTGGCAGAATTTGAATGCTCCCTGAAACACAGAGGGCATAGAGATAAGGGCAAGGTGAAGGGCAAGTAAAAAATAATGCACGCCAGAATGTTTACAGGAGATAGCAAGTCCTATCGCTATTTAGCACGGAAGTATTCATTCATTAAATCAATTAGCCTCTAAAACTACTTCAAACTAGGAGCATGAAGATACTTTTACCTCTTATTCACCAGATAGTTCAATGAGCAGAACCATAATTCCCTTTATTTTTTTCTACCTGAAACGTTTTTTTTTTTTTAATATTTTATTTATTTATTTGACAAAGACAGCCAGCGAGAGAGGGAACACAAGCAAGGGGGAAGTGGGAGAGGAAGAAGCAGGCTCCTAGAGGAGGAGCCTGATGTGGGGCTCGATCCCAGGACTCTGGGATCACTCCCTGAGCTGAAGGCAGATGCTTAATGACTGCGCCACCCATGCACCCCTGAAATGTTTTTTTAATTAACAAAGTCAGTATACTTTCCCCCAATAAGGCTAACTCTCACCTTTCCCAGAAGGATTATTTCTCGAGAGCCTATTTCTCTAAAGATTTTTATCTCTGGTTATACCTTACCTATCATACCTTTGAACCAGGTCTCCTACTCCCTATCCTACTCCTCCACTCCCATCACAACCACCCAAGCAACTCTGGAGCTTAATTATTGATAGATATGTATTTATTGCTATTTTGTTATTCTGTTGTTTCTGGAGATTTTTTCTTTCTGTTGAAAGATCTGCTAGCCTTATGGGTTTTCCCTTGTATGTTAAGGACTTCTTTTGTCTTGTTGTTTTTAAGATTTTTTCTTATCACTCTATTTTGCAAATTTATTTTTATTTTTTATAATAATTTTTTAAATTATGTTAGTCACCATACAGTACATCCCTGGTTTTTGATGTAAAGTTCCATGATTCACTAGTCACGTATAACACCCAGTACACCATGCAATACGTGCCTTCCAAATTTAATTACAATACATCTTATTGGCCTGCTTTTGTTGATCTTGATGGGTGTTCTCTGTGCCTCCTGGATTTGGATGTCTGTTTCCTTCCCCAGATAAGGGAAAGTTTCAGCTATTAATTCCTCACATAAATTTTCTGCCCCCTATTCTCTCTCTTCTTCTTCTGGGACTCTGGAAACAAATACTATAAAGTTTGATGGAGTCACTGAGTTACCTAAGTCTATTTTCATGTTCCATAATTCTTTTTTCTCTCTTTTGTTCAGCTTTTCTATTTTCCATTGTCTTCTATATCACTAATTCATCCTCTGCTTCTTCCAGCCCACTCTTCATTGCATCAAACCTGTTCCCAATCTCAGTTATTGCATTCTTCATTTCTGATGGATTCTTTTTTAACTCTTTTATTTCCGTGGTAAAGATCTCCCTAATGTCTTACATTCTCTTCACAAGCCCAGTGAGTATCCTTACGGTTGTTGCTTTATTTTTTTATGGTATTAGTAATCGTTTTTTAATTTTTTAAATTTAATTATTTTTTAGTGATTGTTTTATTTAAAGCACAAACTTTTTGTTTTGTTATTTAAAACATTTTCACACATATGGATTCTTTATCTAATGGATCGGTCATATTCACAATATATATTACAATATTGTCAGTTACACAGATATGTCATTTAATAACATGCACTTGTAGCGTGGGTCTGCATTTTATTTATTTATTTATTTATTTATTTATTTATTTATTTATATTTAAATTCAGTTAATTAATTATGTATTGTTTCAGCGATACAGGTCTGTGATTCATCAGTCATATATAGTACCCAGTGGTCATTACAACACATACCCACCCCAATGTCCATCACCAGTTACCCCATTCCCCCACCCCTCTCCCGTCCAGCAACCCTCAGTTTGTTTCCTAAGATTAAGAGTCTCTTATGGTTTGTCTCCATCTCTGGTTTCATCTTGTTTCATTTTTTCCTCTCTTCCCCTATGATCCTCTGCCTTGTTTCTTAAATTCCACGTATCAGTGAGATCATATGATAATTGACTGACTTATTTAACTTAGCATAATACCCTCTAGTTCCATCCCCATTGTTGCAAATGGCAAGTTTTCTTTTTTTGATGGCTGCATAATATTCCAGTGTGTGTGTGTGTGTGTGTGTGTGTGTGTGTGTGTGTATCTGTCTGTCTATCTATCAATCTCACCTCTTCTTATATCCATTCATCTGTCGACGTACATCTGGGCTCTTTCCATAGTTTGGCTCTTGTGGACATTGCTGCTATAAACATTGGGGTGCAGGTGCCCCTTTGGGTCACTACATTTGTATCTTTGGGATAAATACCCAGTAGTCCAATTGCTGGGTCATAGGGTAGCTCTAGTTTCAACTTTTTGAGGAACTTCCATACTGTTTTCCAGAGTGGCTGTACTGGCTTGCATTCCCACCAACAGTGTAGGAGGGTTCCCTTTTCTCCACCTCCTCACCAACATCTGTCATTTTCTGATTTGTTAATTTTAGCCATTCTGACTGGAGTGAGGTGGTATCTCATTGTGGTTTTGATTTGTATTTCCCTGATGCCGAGTGATGTTGAGCACTTTTTCATGTGTCTGTTGGCCATTTGGATGTCTTTTTTTGCAGAAATGTCTGTTCATGTCTTCTGCCCATTTCTTGATCAGATTATTTGTTCTTTGGGTGTTGAGTTTGATAAGTTCTTCATGTATTTTGGATACTAGCCCTTTATCTGATATGCCATTTGTAAATATCTTCTCCCATTATGTTGGTTGTCTTTTGGTTTTGTTGACTGTTTCCTTGGCTGTGCAAAAGCTTTTTACCTTGATGAAGTCCCAGTATTTCATTTTTACCTGTTTCCCTTGCCTTTGGAGACACGTCTAACAAGAATTTGCTGTGGCTGCGGTCATAGAGGTTGCTGCCTATGTTCTCCTCTAGGATTTTGATGGATTCCTGTCACATTTAGGTCTTTCATTGATTTTGAGTCTATTTTTGTGTATGGTATAAGGAAATGGTCCAGGTTCATTCCTCTGCATGTGGCTGTCCAATTTCCCAACACTATTTATTGAAGAGACTGTCTTTTTTCCCTTGGCTATTCTTTCCTTTGTCAAAGATTAGTTGACCATAGAGTTGAAGGTCGATTTCTGGGTTCTCTATTCTGTTCCATTGGTCTACATGTCTGTTTTTGTGCCAGTACCATACTGTCTTGATGATTACAGCTTTGTCATAGAGCTTGAAGTCCAGAATTGTGATGTCACCAGCTTTGGTTTTCATTTTCAACATTTCTTTGGCTATTCGGGGTCTTTTCTGGTTCTTTGCAAATTTTAGGATTATTTGTTCCAGCTCTGTGAAAACAGTTGATGGTATTTTGATAGGGATTGCATTGAATGTGTAGATTGCTCTAGGTAGCATAGACATTTTAACAATATTTGTTCTTCCAATCCATGAGCATGGAACATTTTTCCACTGCTCTGTGTCTTCCTCAATTTCTTTCATGATTGTCCTATAGTTTTTTGGGTACAGATCCTTTGCCTCTTTCGTTAGATTTATTCCTAGGTATTTTATGGTTTTTGGTGCAATTGTAAATGGGATTGACTCCTTAATTTCTCTTTATTCTGTCTCATTGTTGGTGTATAGAAATGCAACTAATTTCTGTGCATTGATTTTATATCCTGCCACTTTACTGAATTCCTGCATGAGTTCTAGCAATTTTGGGGTGGAGTCTTTTGGGTTTTCCTCATAGAGTATCATGTCATCTGCAAAGAGTGAGAGTTTGACTTTTTCTTTGCTGACTTGGATGCCTTTTATTTCTTTTTGTTGTCTGATTGCTGAGGCTAGGACTTCTAGTACTATGTTGAACAGCAGTGGTGAGAGTGGGCATCCTGCTCTGTTCCCGATCTTAGGGGAAAAGCTCTCAGTTTTTCCCCAATGAGAATGATATTCTCTGTGGGTTTTTCATAGATGGCTTTTAGGATATTGAGGTATGTACCCTCTATCCCTACACTGTGAAGAGTATTAATCAAGAAAGGATGCTGGACTTTGTCAAATGCTTTTTCTGTATCTATTGAGAAGATCTTATGGTTCTTCTCCTTTCTTTTATTTATGTGATCTATCACATTGATTGATTTGCAGATGTGGAATCACCCTGGCAGCCCAGGAATAAATCCCAATTGGTCATAATCTTTTTAATGTAGTGTTGGATCCTATTGGCTAGTATCTTGGGGAGAATTTTTGCATCCATGTTCATCAGGGATATTGGTCTGTAATTCTCCTTTCTGGTGTGGTCTTTATCTGGTTTAGGGATCAAGGTAATGCTGGCCTCATAAAAAGAGTTCAGAAGTTTTCCTTCCATTTCTATTTTTTGAAACAGCTTTGGGAGAACATGTATTAATTCTTCTTTAACTGCTTGGTAGAATTTCCCTGGGAAGGCATCTGTCCCTGGGCTCTTATTCATTGGGAGATTTTTGATTACTGCTTCAATTTCCTAGCTGGATATGGGTCTGTTCAGGTTTTCTATTTCTTCCTGGTTCAGTTTTGGTAGTTTTAGGTCTCTAGGAATGCATCTATTTCTTCCAGATTGCCTAATTTGTTGGCATATAATTCCTCATAATATGTTCTTATAATTGTTTTCTTATAATTTCTTTGGTGTTGGTTGTGATTTCTCCTCCTTCATTCATGATTTTATTTAATTAGGTCCTTTCCCTTTTCTTTTTGATAAGTCTGGCTAAGGGTTTATCGATCTTATTAATTATTTCAAAGAAACAGTTCCTAGTTTCATTTCTCTGTTCTACTGTTCTTTTGGTTCCTATTTAATTGATTTCTGCTCTAATCTTTATTATTTCTCTTTCCTGCTCAGTTTATGCTTTATTTGCTGTTATTTCTCCAGCTCCTTTGGGTATAAGGTTAGGTTGTGTATTTGAGAACTTTCTTGTTCTTAAGAAAGGTTTGTAGTGTTATACACTTCCCTCTTAGGACCACCTTTGCTGTATCCCAAAGGTTTTGAATAGTTGTGTTTTTATTTTCATTTGTTTCCATGAATTTTTATAATTCTTCTTTAATTTCCTGGTTGACCCATTCATTCTTCCTTTTTTTTTTTTTTTGTAAAGGCATTTTTAAAAATTTTTTTTATTTTAATGTTTTTTTATTATATTATGTTAGTCACCATACAGTACATCCCTGGTTTCTGATGTAAAGTTCCATGATTCCTTAGTTGCATATAACACCCAGTGCACCATGCAATACGTGCCTTCCTTACTACCCATCACCACTCTATCCCATTCCCCCACCACCCTCCCCTCTGAAGCCCTCAGTTTGTTTCTCAGAGTCCATAGTCTCTCATGTTTCATTCCCCCTTCTGATTACCCCCCTATTCTTTATCCCTTTCTTCCCCTACAGATCTTCCTAGTTCCTATGTTCCATAGATGAGAGAAATCATATGATAATTGTCTTTCTCTGCTTGACTTATTTCACTTAGCATTATCTCCTACAGTGCCGTCCATGTTGCAGCAAATGTTGAGAACTCGTTCTTTCTGATAGAGGAGTAATATTCCATTGTATATATGGGCCACAACTTCTTAATCCAGTCATCTGTTGAAGGGCATCTCGGTTCCTTCCATGATTTGGCTATTGTTGGACAATGCTGCTATGAACATTGGGGTGCATATGGCCCTTCTCTTCACTACGTCTGTATCTTTGGGGTAAATACCCAGTAGTGCAATGGCTGGGTCATAGGGTAGCTCCATTTTTAACTTTTTAAGGGACCTCCACACTGTTTTCCAGAGTGGCTGTACCAACTCACATTCCCACCAACAATGTAGGAGGGATCCCCTTTCTCCACATCCTCTCAATACACGAGAAACAAATAAACAAATCATAAAATGGGCAGAAGATATGAACAGACATTTTCCAATGATGACATACAAATGGCTAACAGACACATGAAAAAATGTTCAAAATCATTAGCCATCAGGGAAATTCAAATCAAAACCACACTAAGATACCACCTTACACCAGTTAGAATGGCAAAAATTGACAAGGCAAGAAACAATTGCTGGAGAGGATGTGGAGAAAGGGGACCATTCATTCTTTAGTAGGATGCTCTTTAGCCTTCATGTAGTTGAGTTCTTTCCAAATTTCCTCTTGTGATTGAGTTCTAGTTTCAAAGCATTGTGGTATGAAAATATGCAAGGAATGATCCCAGTCTTTTGGTACTGGTTGAGACCTGATTTGTGACCCAGGATGTGATCTGTTCTGGAGAATGTTCCATGTGCACTTGGGAAGAATGTGTATTCTGTTGCTTTGGGATGGAATGCTCTGAATATATCTGTGAAGTCCATCTAGTCCAGTGTGTCATTCAAAGTCCTTATTTCCTTCTTGATCTTCTGTTTAGATGATCCATCCATTGCAGTGTGTGGGGGGGTATTAAAGTCCCCTACTATTATTGTATTATTATTATTGATGTGTTTCTTTGATTTTGTTATTAATTGGCTTATATAATTGGCTGCTCCCATGTTAGGGGCATAAATATTTACAATTGTTAGATCTTCTTCCATTAACCCTTTAATTACGATATAGTGTCCTTCCTCATTTCTTATTACAGCCTTTGGTTTAAAATCTAATTTGTCTCATAAAAGGATTGCCACTCCAGCTTTCTTTTGATGTCCATTAGTATGATAAATGGTTTTCCATCCCCTCATTTTAAATCTGGAGGTGTCTTTGGGTCTAAAATGAGTCTCTTGCAGACAACATATCGATGGGTCTTGCTGTTTTATCCAATCTGATACCCTGTGTCTTTTGATTGGGGGCATTCAGCCATTTACATTCAGGGTAACTACTGAAAGACATGAATTTAGTGCCATTTTATTCCCTGTAAAGTGACTATACTGTATATTGTCTTTGTTCCTTTTTGTCTGCTACTTTTGGGCTCTCTCTTTGCTTAAACTACTGCTTTCAATATTTCTTGTAGGGCTGGTTTGGTGATCACAAATTCTTTTGGTTTCTGTTTGTCCTGGAAGTTTTTTTTATCACTCCTATTTTCAATGAGAAGCCTAGCTGGATAAAGTATTCTTGGCTGCATATTTTTCTCATTTAGCACCCTGAATATGTCATGCCAGTCCTTTCTGGATTGCCAGGTTTCCATGGATAGGTCTGCTGCCAATCTAATGTTTTTACCCTTGTAGGTTACAGACCTCTTGTCCCAAGGCACTTTCAGGATTTTCTCTTTGTCTCTGAGATTTGTTTCACTATTATATGTCAGGGTGTTGACCTATTTTTATTGATTTTGAGGGGGGCTTCTCTGTGCCTCCCGCATTTTGATGTCTGTTTCCTTCCCCAGATTAGGGATGTTCTCTGCTATAATTTCTTCCATATACCTTCTGCCCCCTCTCTCTTTCCCTTTCTTCTGGAATCCCAATTATTCTAATGTTGTTTCGCTTTATGGTATCACTTATTTCTCAAATTTTCCCCTTGTGATCCAGTAGGTGTTCATCTTCCTTTTTCTCAGCTTCTTTATTCTCCATCGTTTGGTCTTTTATATCACTAATTCTCTCTTCTGCCTCATTTATCCTAGCAGTTAGAGTCTCCATTTTTTATTCTATCTCAAGATCACAGAGGAGTAGGAGACCTTAATTTTCATCTGGTCCAAGAACTCAGCCAGACAGCTATCAAACCATTCTGAACACCTGTGAACTCAACAAGAGATCAAAGAATAGAATAGCAGCAACTCTATGAACAGAAAAATGACCACTTTCTGGAAGGTAAGATATACAGAGAAGTGAATCTGAGGCGATATACAGGAAGATAGACTGTGCGGGGAAGGAGCCTCGGTCAGCCACTACCAGCAAGTGATAGAGCAGCAGAGCACAAAATCGGAATATTTAGAAGTCTGCTCTGGGAATAATGAAGGGGGGGGTGGTAAACAGAAGTGCGAATGAACCACAAGAGACTATGGACTCTGGGAAACAAACTGAGGGTTTCAGAGGGGAGGGGCTGAGGGGAATGGGCTAGCCCAGTGATGGGTATTAAGGAGGGCACATATTGCATGGAGCACTGGGTATTATATGCAAACAAGAATCATGGAACACTACATCAAAAACTAAGGATGTACTGTATGGTGACTAACATAATAAAAATTAAAAAAAAAAAGAAAAAAAAGAAGTCTGCTCTGGTGAGGGATGTCACTCCAGTGCCTAAGCAGGGCGTGGAACACTCGCTGGGACAGTACGGTCTCAGGATCCCTGGGGTCACAGGAAGACTGGGGCTGCCTGAGCTTGACAGAGTTCCCAGGTATCAGAGCGGGGAAGCCAGCTGCAAAGACTGAGGCAAGGAGTGGGCTCTCAGCTCAGGGTGGCCATAAACTGAGCCGCAGCACAGTCGGGCCACTGCTCTTTGAGCAGGGGCCCAAAAATTGGCAGAACTGGGAAGATCCCTTTCTCCCCTGGGAGGAGTGGCATGGGAGCCCACCACAGGAATCTGTAGGGTTTGGAGATTCGAAATGGTGTCGTGTGCCTGAGCTACAAATGCTCAGTCACAGGATGGGTGAGCACGGATTCCAATGGAGACCAGGGAGACAGGAGTGCCTGGAACGCTGGGCCTCCTCTGAATTTTCTTGGCTGAACTCAGCCAGATTCTTACTGCAGCTCAATTAGTCTCATCCAGGTAGGCATATACAAATCAGGCTTCACCCATCCAGGCACTGTAGATCTCCGCAGGGCCAGAGATTTAGAGGCCACCATTTTCATTCTCATCCTCTAAAGCTGCAAGGAAAGCCTTCAGGGAACAAAAGCCACATAGAGCAAACCAGAGTAGATTACTTAGCCTGGCCCCCTGGCGAGGGCGGTGCAATTTTGCCTGGTGCAAAGACATTTGAGAATCAATGCAACAGGTCCCTCCCCCCAGAAGATCAGCAAATACATCCAGCCAACACCAAGTTTACCAATCAACGAGAACTACAAAACTCCAGCGCTAGGGGAATACGGCACATAGAACTCATGGCTTTTCCCCCATGATTCTTTAGTCTTTCAACTTTAATTTTTTTAATTTTCTTTTTTAGAAATTCTTCTTTCCTTTTTCAACCAATTTCTCATTTTATCAACTCCTTTTTAAAGAACCCTTTTTTAATTTTCATTTTTATAGTCACATTCTATCCTTTCATTGTATTTAATCTTATTTTTGTATATACATAAGTTTTTCTTTCTTTAACATTTTGGGATGCAGTTTCTTCTACCAGACCAAAATACACCCAAAATCTAGTGTATGGCTCTGTTCTATTCACCCACCTGATCATTTCCTCTTTTTTTGTTTTGTTTTGTTAAAGTCTTTCTAAATTTTCATCTTTACAGTTACATTCTGTCCTTTCAATGTATTTAATTTTATTTTTGTATATATAAGTTTTTCTTTCTTTACAATTTTGAGATGTAATTTCCTCTAACAAACGGACCAAAATACACTCAGGAGATAGCATATTGCTCTGTTCTGTTCACCTGTCTGTTTATAGCCCTTTTTTTCCTTATAGCCCTTTTTGTTGTTGTTGTTGCTGTTATTTTTCTTTCTCTTTTGTTTTTTTCTTGTCTTTTAATTTCCATTTTTACAGTTACATTCTATCCTTTCATTGTATTTAATTTTATTTTTGTACATATATAAGTTTTTCTTTCTTTATAATTTTGGGATCTAGTTTTCTAAAAAACAGACCAAAATACACACAGAATCCAGTGTATTGCTCTATTCTGCTCACCTGTCTCTCTCTCTTTCCCCACCCCCCCAGTTTTGGGTCTCTTCTGATTTGTTTAGTGTATATTTCTCTGTGATTGTTGTTGCCATTTTAGTATTTTGCTCTCTGGTTCATGTATCCTTCTATGGACAGAATGACAAGATGGAAAAACTCACCTCAAAAGAGAGAACAAGAGGCAGTACTGACTGCCAGGGACCTAATCAATATGGACATTAGTAAGATGTCGGAACTAGAGTTCAGAATAATGATTATAAAGATACTAGTTGGGCTTGAAAAAAGCATAGAAGACACTAGAGAATTGCTTTCTGGAGAAATAAAAGAACTAAAATCTAACCAAGTCAATTGTTGCTTTAAATTCTCCATCAGGCATATTACTTATATGTGTTTCACTTAGGTATCTTGCTATGATCTCTTACTTTGTTCTTTCATTTGGGATGAATTCCTCCATTTTGGCATTTTGTCTAAGTAATTGCATTCCTCTTTGTGTTAGAAAATCCAGTTATGTTTCTTGCTCCTGATAGTAAATGGCTTTATGAAGAAGAGATCATGTAGTGTCCAGAGCCCGGCACTTCAGTGTCTCTGGTGTGTGCTGTGTGTGCTCTGCTATTGTGTATTGCTTGCTCTATCCTTTAGGTCAGTTGTCTGCAGAAGCTCTCCTTGTCTGCAGTGGGTAGTATTTTGTCCTTGGCCACAATGTGGATAGTTTTAACTAGGTGTGCTTTAGTCTACTTATTAAATGAGACCGGATACTACTTCCACTAGAACTGAAGCCCAGCAGAACTCTTTCGCTGGGAGATGTGGCATGGTCAAGGGTCTTCTGAGGAAGGGTCCCACTGCACTGGGACTGAGACATGCTTGACCGAGAAGGGCAGTTCCACCACAGCACAGAAATGTGGGACTTACTGTAAGCAAGTTAGGCAGTCTGTGTAGATGCTGCACTGTTTCCTGAATGTGGTTGTGTATTTGTGATGAGGGGCAGGGGGGTGAAATAGTACCAGCCAGCTCCTTTGTCTCCCAGAGAGGTGTCCTCTATGAATGCTGCCTCTAAGGGAAGCACTCTGAGAAAAGCAAATAGTCTCCCCGCTGTGTGTCCCAGGTGTTTTTTGGATCACTGTTTCCATGCTTTCTGCCTCTGGATTGTTTGCCCGCCTTCTTTCCAGGAGCAGCATAGTGCCTTCAGGGCTCTATCCTAGTCAAACCTGCTGACCTTTAAAACTCCAGGCTTTAAACCCTGATGGTTGCAAGAACTCACAAAAATCATCCCGTCTCATTTTCCCAGCAGTGTCTTTGGGGAAATATTCTCCTCGTGCATTCCCTTATGCTCTCCTCTCTCTCACCTTTCTCTGTGACCACAGCTCCCTTTCCTCCACAGCACCAGTGATCTGTTTCTCCCCTAAACCAAGTCTCCATACTTGTACCTTCTATGTTGTGGCTTCTTCTCTTCCTTTAGTTGTAGAATTTGTTCTGTCAGTCTTCAGGTTGATTTTTGGAGTATTTAGAATTATTTGATAGCTATCTAGTTTTATTTTTGGGAGCAGATGAGCCTAGCATCCTCCTATCCTGCCGCCATCTTCTCTTAGGGTTGGTTTTTCTAAGGTCTCTCTCTTTGGCTTGAAATGTCCACCTTTTGGCTATGTCCTCACATGGTCATTACTATGTGCATGCATACTCTTCGTATCTTTTTGTATGTTCTAATATCCTCTTCCTAAAAAGCATACCAGTCAGAATGGATTAGGGCCTACCCTACTTCATTTTAACTTAACCACCACTTTGAAGGCCCTATTTCCAAATATAGTTACATTTTGAGTTATAGAATTAGAAAACAGGAATTCTCCAGGGGGTACGAGGGAAAATGAGCCCTCAACAAACTGTATCTAACACTTACCAGTAGTAAGCAGCAGGTAATGAAGAAGATGATGAAATCCCACAGTAGAGCAGAAAGCCAGTACACAGGGACATAAACCCCACTCAAAAATTGGATGTGTTTTGCCTTAGTGACTCGTTCAGTCACTGTCAGGAGACAAAAGCCACTGATTAAAAGGGCCATGCCAAAATGTATATTTAAGGCCACCTGGAATCCATCTGATAATCTGCAGAAGAAGGAACAAAAGTAGATATATCAGGAAATTAATACAACAGAAAATATAAATTTCCATCAATAGCTATTTTTAATCATGTAAATGTAATCATATCCTGCTTTTGCTCACTCTTTCTCTCTCTCTCTCAAATAAATAAATAAATCTTTAAAAAATACCAAATTTTAATAAAAAGAATAACATACGTTTCACTTCGTTTTTTAACTTCAGAGTGTGGCTGAGGTTTATTGAAGACTGTTATGGAAGCATTAGAGCCAGCAATTGTCATGAGAAGAATGTTGTCTAATATTGCCAGGGTCAGAGATGGTGAATGATATGCTTGATTGTTGAAAAGACCAGTAAGAATTATTTTATTTGTCTTCACCTCAATGGAAAATGCAACAATGCATAAGTGAATACAATCTTCATTTTCCATTAAGTATTTCAGTAGGTCACCTAGGATGAGGAAATAACATTGATCAGTTTATCCACAAAGGAAGCCATCTACAATGTATGTTGGGAAAAGGAACAAATAATTTTACTTGGCTCTCATCCCTTTCAAGTTTCTTATAATGATTATTTCAAACATTTGACATTCTTCTTAAGCACTCTATTCTTTTTTTTTTTTTTTTTTTTTTTTAAATGATTTTTTATTATATTATGTTAGTCACCATACAGTACATCCCCAGTTTCCGATGTAAGGCTCGATGATTCATTAGTTGTGTATAACACCCAGTGCACCATGCAATACGTGCCCTCCTTACTACCCATCACCGGTCTATCCCATTCCCCCACCCCCCTCCCCTCTGAAGTCCTCAGTTTGTTTCTCATAGTCCATAGTCTCTCATGTTTCATTCCCCCTTCTGATTACCCCCCCTTTCTTTATCCCTTTCTTCCCCTACCGATCATCCTAGTTCTTATGTTCCATAGATGAGAGAAATCATATGATAGTTGTCTTTCTCTGCTTGACTTATTTCACTTAGCATTATCTCCTCCAGTGCTGTCCATGTTGTAGCAAATGTTGAGAACTCGTTCTTTCTGATAGCTGAGTAATATTCCATTGTATATATGGACCACAACTTCTTAATCCAGTCATCTGTTGAAGGGCATCTCGGCTCCTTCCACGATTTAGCTATTGTGGACATTGCTGCTATGAACATTGGGGTGCATATGGCCCTTCTCTTCACTACGTCTGTATCTTTGGGGTAAATACCCAGTAGTAAGCACTCTATTCTATCATTAAATTCCAAGCTCTCTTACTTCAGAGCCGTGACCTAGATTCCTACTTCACTGAGAAAACACAGGCAACACGGTATAGATTTTATCTTTTGTTTTTAAATATTTTATTTATTTATTTGAGAGAGAGAGACAGAGATAGCAAGAGAGAGCACAAACGGGGAGGAGAGGAAGAAAAGCAGGCTTCCTGCCCAGGACCCTCGGATCATGACCTGAGCCAAAGGCAGATGTTTAACTGACTGAGTCACCCAGGCACCCCTAATCTATCTTAAAGAGATCCATAAATATTTCCACTTATAGATTTTATTGCTTAAAGCAGGAAAAAACCTTCCTCTGTGAAAATAAAAAAAAAACTGGATTAAACTAATAAGAAATCACCTCTTTGAGGGTATTAGATATCTAAAAAAGCAATCAACATTTGGGGGATAAGCCCCTAGAAGGAATGAAAATGCACTAAATTATGCCAAACATTCCATACCGCCTTTCCTTTAAGGCATGTTAGATTTATAAGTGATGGAATGCATTGGTAAATCTTTAAGCTTTTGGTGGGGCTCCTGAAGGGCTATACCCTAAGAGTACGAGTAAGATATAAATCAGTTCTTATAAAAATTTCAATTCAGTCTCAAATCACTGAAATCCCTGATTGGATGTAGATCTTCCCTTAATCTCACTGCCTTTCAGGAGTTAAATTAAACCTCCTCTGGAGAAGATAATCTCAAGTAGAGTCTATATAATTTTCATACACAATATCAAAAACTATGGACTCTGGAAAACAAACTGAGGGCTTCAGAGGGGAGGGGGGTGGGGGATTGGGGTAGGCCAGTGATGGATATTAAGGAGGGCATGTATTGCATGGTGCATTGGGTGTTATACGCAAGTAATGAATCATGGAACATTACATCAAATAAATAAATAAATAAAAATTAGTAGGTATAGCAAAAAACAGAACCAAGAAAAAGCACAGATAATAGACATAGATCCACATATAAAGTAGATATTAGAGACGGAATATTTACCAGAGAACTGGAGTCCACAGGAAATATTAAACATTGATGTTAGAATTGAAAAAAAAAAAAAAACAACTCCACCAATTACAATTAAGAAATAGCAGGTTGGACACATGTGAAGAGTAGACAGGAAACTGGAAGAAGGTTGATTAGAAAATACTCAGCTAAAAGCACAGTGAGAAAGAGAATGGGAAATAGAGATAAAACATAAATTACCAATATTAGAAATGACATAGGGGAAATCACTACAGATTCTGAAGACATCAAAACGGCAATAAAGGAATACTGTGAACAACCCTATACACACAATTTGACAATTTCGATGAAACAGAACACTTCCTCAAAACACACAAACTGTAACAGTTCTCCCAATATGATACAGGTCATTTGAATAATTGTAATTCTTAAGGAATAACTCATAAATTAGAAATTTCTCCCAAAAGAAATCTCCAGCTCTAGATGTTTTCACTTGATCTTAGCCAAAAGGCAGAGAAGTGACTGGGTCTAGATGTTTTCACTGGACAATTCTACAAAATATTTAAGGAAGAGTCAATTAATTATACACAATATCTTTCAGAAAATACAGGAGGAGGGAACATTTCTGAATTCATTTTATCAAGTTAGTATTACTCTCACAGAAAAATCATAAAAGACAGTACCAAGAAAAAGGAAAATTACAGAGCAATATCTTTCACAAACATAATGTAACAGCAAATAAAATTCATCAATATATAAAAAGTATCACAACTATGGTCAAGTGGGGTCTATTCCAGGGATTCAAGCCTGGATCAATATTTAAAATTCAACCAATGTTATTCACCACATTTAAGGCTGAAGTAGAAAAATCATTAATAATCCTATCAACTTATGCATAAAACACTTGTGACAAAACTCAGTAATCATTCATGAGAAAACTCTGAAGAAAAGTTATAGAGCTAAACTTCCTCACTTTTATATAGAACATCTAAAAAATTTCTACAGCTAAGATTATACTTTTGATGAAAGATGCATGCTTTCCCCCTAAAACTGGGAACAAGTAAAGAATGCCTATTATCACCACCCTGATTCAGCACTGTGCTTGAGGTTCTATCCAGTGCAATAAAGCATAAATAGGGATTAATAGGCATACAGGTAATAAAAGAAGAAATGAAACTGCTTTTATTTGCAGGTGACATGACTGTCTATATAGAAAATCGAAAGGAATTCATGAAAAAGAATTTTTTAATGATTTTTTATTATGTTTTGTTAGTCACCATACAGTACATCCTTAGTTTTTGATGTAATGTTCCATGATTCATTATTTGTGTATAACACCCATTTTTTAAAAACTAATACATGAGTTCGTCAAGGTTGCAAGTTACAAAATAAAGATACAAAAATCAATTATTTCCTATGCACTAGAATAACCATATGGACAACAAAATTAAGAATACAATACCATTTACATTTACTCAAAAAAGAAATACTTAGGTGTAAATATAACAAAACGTATACAGGACATGTGTGAGGGAAAGTACACAACACTGAGAAAGAAACAAAAAGTTCTTAATAAATGGAATTCTAAATAAATAGGTTGTGTTCATGGATTGGAATATCCAACAGAGTAAAGATATCACCTCTCCCCAAATTGATATACAGATTTAATAAAATCTTATCAAAATTCCATCACAATTTTTTAAATTTATAGACAAGTTTATTCTAAAATTTAAATGGAAAGCAAAGGAACTAAGCAACTTTAGGAAACGAAAAAGTAGGAGGAATTGGTCTACCAGATTTCAAGCATGATATTGGTGAAGGAACAGATACACAGATTAATGGAGTAGAAAAGGAACCCCAAAGTTGACTCACACACTGATTTTTGATTTTTGATAAAGGTTCAAAAATTTTTTAATGGATACCATAATTTAACAAATGTCGCTGGAGCAACTGGACATCCACAAGCACAAAATTTAACCTTGACCCACAACTCACATGTATGACTAAGATTAATGCCATATGGATCATGAATTTAGATGTTAAGTATAAAACTAAAACTTTTAGAAAACTATAAACATTTGAGGAAGGATCATTAGAAACTTTTATCAACAGCTTTATGCCAATAAATTAAACAACCTGGAAGAAATGGATGCCTTCCTGGAAACCTATAAACTACCAAGACTGAAACAGGAAGAAACTGATTATTTAAACAGACTGATTAATTATGAAGACATTGAAGCAGTGATCAGAAACCTCCCCAAAAACAAGAGTCCAGGGCCTGGCAGATTCCCCGGGGAATTCTACCAAACATTCAAAGTAGAAATAATACCTATTCTCCTAAAGCAGTTTCAAAAAATAGAAACAGAAGGAGAACTACCAAACTCATTCTATGAAGCCAGTATTACCTTGATCCCCAAACCAGGCAAAGACCCCATCAAAGAGAAGAATTACAGACCGATATCCCTGATGAATATGGACGTCAAAATTCTCAACAAGATCCTAGCTAATAGGATCCAACAGTACATTAAAAGGAGTATCCATCACAACCAAGTGGGATTCATCCCTGGGATGCAAGGGTGGTTCAACATTCATGAATCGATCAGTGTGAAAGATCATATCAACAAGAAAAGAGTCAAGAACCATATGATCCTTTCAACTGATGAAGAAAAAGCATTTGACAAAATACAGCATCCTTTCCTGATTAAAACCCTTCAGAGTGTAGGGATAGAGGGTACAACCTCAATTTCATAAAAACCATCTATGAAAAGCCTACGGCGAATGTCATTCTCAATGGGGAAAAGCTGAAAACCTTTCCCTTAAGATCAGGAATACAACAAGGATGCCCACTCTCGCCATTATTATTCAACATAGTACTAGATGTCCTTGCAACAGCAATCAGACAACAAAAAGGGATCAAAGGTATACAAATTGACAAAGAAGAAGTCAAACTGTCTCTCTTCACAGATGACATGATACTCTATATGGAAAACCCAAAAGAATCCACCCCAAACTACTAGAACTTATAGAGCAATTCAGTAATGTGGCAGGATACAAAATCAATGCTCAGAAATCAGTTGCATTTCTATACACAAACAATGACATTGAAGAGAGAGAAATTAGGGAATCCATCCCATTTACAATAGCACCAAAAATCATACGTTATCTCAGAATTAACTTAACCAGAGACGTAAAGGATCTATATTCTAGAAACTCAAATCATTCTTGAAAGACATTGAAGAAGACACAAAATGATGGAAAAATATTCCATGCTCATGGATCGGAAGAATAAACATAGTTAAAATGTCCATGCTACCCAGAGCAATCTACACTTTCAATGCCATCCTGATCAAAATATCAATGACATTTTTCAAAGAACTGGAACAAACAGCCCTTAAATTTGTGTGGAACCAGAAAAGGCCATGAATCGCCAAGGAATTGTTTGAAAAGTAAAAAACAAAGCTGGGGGCATCACGTTGCCAGATTTCAAGCTATACTACAAAGCTGTGATCACTAAGACAGCATGGTACTGGCACAAAAACAGGCACATAGACCAATGGAACAGAATAGAGAACCCAGAAATGGACCCTCAGCTCTTTGGGCAACTAATCTTTGATAAAGCAGTAAAGAACATCCAGTAGAAAAAAGACAGTCTCTTCAATAAATGGTGCTGGGAAAATTGGATGGCTACATGCAAAAGAATGAAACTTGACCAATCTCTCACACCATACACAAAGAGAAACTCCAAATGGATGAAAGACCTCGATGTGAGACAGGAATCCATCAAAATCCTAGAGGAGAACATAGGCAGCAACCTCCTTGACATCGGCACAGCAACTTTTTTCATGACACATCTCCAAAGGCAAGAGAAACAAAAGAAAAATGAACTTGTGGGACTTCATCAAGATAAAAAGCTTCTGCACAGCCAAGGAAACAGTCAACAAAACTAAGAGGCAACCCATGGAATGGGAGAAGATATTTGCAAATGACACTATGGATAAAAGACCAGTATCCAAGATCTACAAAGAACTTCTCAAACTCAATACACGAGAAACAAACAAATCATAAAATGGGCAGAAGATATGAACAGACACTTTTCCAATGATGACATACAAATGGCTAACAGACACATGAAAAAATGTTCAAAATCATTAGCCATCAGGGAAATTCAAATCAAAACCACACTGAGATACCACCTTATGCCAGTTAGAATGGCAAAAATTGACAAGGCAAGAAACAACAATTGTTGGAGAGGATGTGGAGAAAGGGGGTCCCTCCTACATTGTTGGTGGGAATGCGAGTTGGTACAGCCACTCTGGAAAACAGTGTGGAGGTCCCTTAAAAAGTTAAAAATTGAGCTACCCTATGACCCAGCCATTGCACTACTGGGTATTCACCCCAAAGATACAGACATAGTGAAGAGAAGGGCCATATGCACCCCAATGTTCATAGCAGCATTGTCCACAATAGCCAAATCATGGAAGGAACCGAGATGCCCTTCAACAGATGACTGGATTAAGAAGTTGTGGTTCATATATACAATGGAATATTACTCAGCTATCAGAAAGAACGAGTTCTCAACATTTGCTGCAACATGGACGGCACTGGAGGAGATAATGCTAAGTGAAATAAGTCAAGCAGAGAAAGACAACTATCATGTGATTTCTCTCATCTATGGAACATAGGAACTAGGAAGATCTGTAGGGGAAGAAAGGGATAAATACAGGGGGTGGTAATCAGAAGGGGGAATGAAGCATGAGAGACTATGGACTATGAGAAACAAACTGAGGGCCTCAAAGGGGAGGGTGGCGGTGGAATGGGATAGACTGGTGATGGGTAGTAAGGAGGGCACATATTGCATGGTGCACTGGGTGTTATACACAACTAATGAATCATCGAACTTTACATCAGAAACCGGGGATGTACTGTATGGTGACTAACATAATATAATAAAAAAAATTAAAAAAAAAAGAAACAGCAGGAAGATCAGTAGGAGAAGGAGGGAAGTATGAAGGGGGGGTAAACAGAAGGGGGAATGAACCGTGACAGACTATGGACTCTGGGAATCAAACTGAGGGCTTCAGAGGGGCGGGGGGTGGGGGACTGGGATAGGACGGGGATGGGTATTAAGGAGGGCACATATTGCATGGTGCACTGGTGTTATACGCAAATAATGAATCATGGAACACTACATCAAAAACTAAGGATACATTGTATGGTAACTAACATAACGTAATAAAAAATTATTATTAAAAAAGATAAAGCCGAACAGATTGCCAGAAAAAAAAAAAAAAGAAAACTATAAACATTTGAGATAAAATATTCAGGATCTAGGGTTAGGTAATGAGTTTTATACTTGACACTAGATACACAATCCATAAAAAAATGAATATATTGGACTTCATTCAAATAAAAACTTTCATCCTGCAAGACCCATTAAGAAAATGAAAAGTTAATAAACAGTGTAAGAGAAACTATATAAAGAACTCAAAACTCAACAGTAAAAAACAAAACAAAACCGATCCACTTAGAAAATGACCAAAACACACGAATACACATTTCACTGACGATGATATACAGTTGTCAATAAGCACATGAAAGGATGTCAAAGGCAAATGCAAACAACAATGAATATCACTACATACCTATCAGAATGGCTAAAATATACATAAAAATAGTGAGAACACAATGCTGAGGAAGATGCAGAGGAACTGGATCACTCATTCATTGTTGATAGGAATGTAAAAGGGTACGGTCACTCTGAAAAACAGTTTAGTAGTTTCTTCAAAAAACAAACATGCAACTATCATATGAGTCAACAATTAAAATTACAATCCCGGGTGTTTATCCCATAGAACTGTTTATCCCAAGCACAAAAACCTGCACATGAAATTTCATAACAGCTTTATTCATAAAAGATAAAAACTGGGGGAGGGGGAAATGAGGTGTCCTTCAATGGTAAATGGTTAAACTGTCGTACAACCCCATGATGGAACAGCTCATAGCATGTGATGGAATGAATGATAGATGGACACAATACCAGAGAATTATGTTGAATGAAATGCCAATCCCAGAAGTTCACATATTATACAATTCCATTTTTATGTCATTCTCAACTGATTAAACTATACACATGGAGAACAGATTAGTGATTGCCAGAGTACAGAGGGAATGAAGAGAGCAATGGTAGTGATCCTTGTGGTTAATCGAATGTTCTGTATTAATGTCGATATCCTGGTGGGGATATTGTAGTATAGTTTTGCAAGATGTTACCATTGGTACACAAGAACCCTCAGTATTATTTTTCACAACAGTAAATTGACAAGTATCTCAAAATAAGAAGCTAAAGTATCAAATTCAGTGTTAATGCTTCCTCTCTCCTCCACTTCTAAAGCGAAAACAAAATCTACTTTAGTCCTCTTTGTGTATCTTTCAAATCTATCGTTCTTTCCTTCTTTCATAGCCTAAATCTCTCTTGCCTAGATTATCACAATTACATCCCAGCTGACTTCATTGACATTGGATCTGCCCCCTTTTTGAATCATTCCCTCACATTTAATTCAATTTGATAAGACTATATTTAATTATACAATCATTGTGTGCCAGGAATTGGGTTAGGTTCTAGAGCTATAAAAGAAATTGTGGCCTCTCCATAATTAAAGAGATGCATGAAAAATGTGCTATTGTAATTCAGTGAGATAAACTCCAAAAAAGAAGCATTCGACTACATTGTGGATGAAGAGGGAATATAAACTTCTGTTTGGGAGGACAGGTGGCATTTTTCAGTTATTATAAGCTCATATCCTTTCTAAAGCACATATCCACTTATTTATCGCTCTGCTTAAAAAGTTAGCAGTGATTTCTCCAGTGTTAATGCATGTACTATTTGAGAAGAAAGCTACAGATTAGAAATTATCTAGAAAGCTATTTCCTCATTAATAAACATTCTTTTTTTTTAAAGATTTATTTATTTGAGAGAGAGAGAGAATGCATGAGTGAGGGGGCAGAGGAAGAGGGAAAGAGAATCTCAAGCAGACTCCACGCTGAGTATGGAGCCCCACACAACCATGAGATCACAGTCTGAGTGGAAACCAAGTGTGGATGCTCAACCCACCATGCCACACAGGTGCCCCAAACACATTTTCTTATAGTTTGGGGAAAAGAGAGAGTAAGTTATAATGAATTTCTTGCTCTGTCTTTATCTTAAAAAATTCAGTTAAAAAAGGCATGCAGGTTGGAACAGAGAGAAACCATATAAAATTAGTAGAATTCACTTGTAATACAAGGTTCTGTGGCTAAGATAATGAGAGCACACCTTAGAAAAGTACATATAAGTTTCTTAAAACAAAGTGGAATTGGTTAAGCCTAAATATTCTCTCTCTATGCCTAGATAATTTCTAGCTATTGAACAAAATGATAGCAACTGAAAATGGAGATCAGTGGGGCTACTGTATTATTCTATTGTATTTTTAGTCTCATTATCAATATAACAAGTATATTGTTAATCATTTCACTTTTTAAACATAAGCAGTACACTGTAACTTTAATAATGATTTTATCCTTTATCCTCTGTCCTTATGTGTGACCTTGGTTAATAAATGCTTACTTACTATCTATAGTGGAGGAATAATAGGGACAATTATTTGTAGTCAGCCAATCTGTTACTTGTAGGTTGTAGAATCAGTATTATAAGGAATAATTTCTGAAATGTATATTCACAACAGAACCTTGATGAGAGAAAAAAAGAACCACACAGGTTTGCCAGTACTGCAGGCTGTTTGCTAACTCAGAACACTGTTCCTCAGGTGGCAGTTAAAGGAAAAAAAAAAACCAGTGTCTGGGAGGAAATGATGACTTGAAAGAGAACAGACTTTATGGTCAGAGAGGTAATGTCATGCAGTGAGTGGTTTGCAGACGTCAGGCAGGACAGATTAAATCCAAGTTTCTGTATTTACTACGTGTCTGATTTGGTGCAAACTACCAGGCTTCCTTAAAAGTCAGTGCTCCTCATTTAACTGATGTCAGTAATAAAAATATCTACTAAATTGGGGTGATTGCTCAGATTAAATGATATACAGGTAAAATACTTAGCTGGATTCTGGCCAAAAACAAGTGCTCAGTAAATGTAAATTTTTATTACTACTATCTTAAAAATAAATGTATTCAGAAGAGCTAGCACATTAAATCTTTATACTGTAGCTGAATATACAGTTGACATTCTTCGCAAATCACACAACCAGATCTTCATCTAAGAGCAGTCTTTTTTACTTAATGAGTCTTACCTTGCACTTCCTTCAGTGTGTGTTGGTGAGACTCTAGCACACTCCTAAGATGTTTTAGGAAAATCAGGGTCAAATTAGAATTCCCAGAAATAGATAAAGGCACAATTGTTTGACCATATTGATCCAAATCCATTTGTCTGGCCTTTTCATCCTTTTCATGTAAAAACTTATTAGCCCCTGAGAGAAAAGTAAAGGAACCTAGAAGTGCCAGTATCTGTAGCAAAATCAATTTCCAATTCCGCCAACTGAACATCGCCCTCTTTATGAACATGGCACAGAACTGCTGGTGATAGAGGGAATACTAAAGAAAGAAGAAAATAAACATAATATTACAATATTCCTAGACACAAACAGAGGTGAAATTCATTAAGATGAATGAACACTCTGGAATTTTATGGTGGAAGACACATAAAAATTTATCTAAATAAATACTGAGAACAGAATCTAAGCACAGTATGATACCACATAAGAGTATGATCAGTCTTGTCTTTATAAGGCATGGGTCAACAAACTATGACCTGTTTTTGTAAATCAAGTTTTCCTGGAACACAGCTATATATCCATTCATTTCTGTGTTGTCTATGGTTGTGTTTGTGCTACAAGGACAGGATGGAGCGACTGCAAGAGAGATCATGTGGCCAACCCCACCTTACATATCTATTATTCCCTTATGTAAGTTTGCTGCCCTCTGTTGTAAGGTATTAAATACAGTGTTTAAGGTCTGACGTTTCATATAACACACTTGAAATCTCAACAGGATGATTTTCCCCAGACTCCTAAAAGTCAGAAAACCAGGCTTCCTTATAGGAGAAAGAGATAAGGAAAAGGAGGAAGGAGAAGGAAAGAAATGCTGGGTAACTTACGAGGACTTACCATGCTGAGGACTGCACTGATTAGAGAAAGATCCCTCATGCATTATCAATTCCCATTGCAAAAATTTACAATATTGGGCATGTTTTATTATTAAAAATCATGCTCTTTCCAGTTCATAGCTTCAGTGAACTACCAAATTTCTGGGTTAGCAATTCGAAAAAAAAAAAGAATTCTAAGACATAAAAAAGAACTGAGGAATAGCAATGGTGAGAGTGACAGCTGAGATTTTTACCTAGACCTCATTGCTTCTGCATTGGGAAATTAATCAGGTTGTGGTACAGACTGCTCCCTGTCTGGTTGGGTGTGGTGGTTAAGAACTCCATACTACCTTTGTTCAAATAGTAAACAAAAATGTACCTCTTGTGCCCTAATCAAATAAATATACATCAGGTTTCTTAGCAAAGGTGCTTACCCCAGTATTAAACATAATAGCAGGGCTTTCATTCATAGTAGAACAATTGCTTGACATATTCCTATTCTGGTTCTTCACTGAGACTTCACTCATCACAAAGGGAGGTAGAGTTTGGGTGGCTTGGATATCTGCTTGTGAATCTTCCAGATTACTGACTCTACATTAAAAAAAAATAGTACAACGCATTTAATTTCAACTCTACCCCATAATAACTTGTTTGGAGAATGTGAGTTATAACATTCAACTCAGAAGGTGCCTTGGTTTGCTTACTGACTTGGCAGGGGCATTTTATGGAGGCAACAGGGTAACTCTGGTAGAGGATTGGTTCCCAAACACCAATCACAGGACTGCTGGCAGACCATAACGAGGCTAGGAAAATTAGGGCAAGGTATTGAATGTTTCATTAAGTTGAACTCATTGAAGTTAAAGATTAACATCTAATTCATACTTTGGGTAAATCAAAATATCTGTTCTTTTTTAAAAATGATAGTGGCACTTTTTTGTGTTATTACTGTAGAAAAAAAAAATCGTGTCAGTTCTCTCCTCTCCACACCTCTTAAATTTCCAGTGTGTGACTCTGAGTTTGGTGAGTTTACAAAAGGGACCAAGATGTGATTCTTAGTCCCCAATTGTTTTTATTTTCCCTATGCATCATGCTCACCTAAAAAAGACTTCTTCCATGGTAGTAATAGAGACACCAAAGCTAGAAATGCCTAACTCATACCGTCTCTTTTCCAGATCAGTAAATAGATCTTCAAAGCTAGAATAAGAATTAGAAAAAAAATTAGAAGGGGAAGGAAAAGGGGGAAGGGGAGGAGTAAAAGTTGGTACCAAATCAGAAGATTTTCATATTTATATATTTTTATCCTGAGTTGATTTCCCTTCTGCAGTGGGGAAACTGTAGCTTAGTCTTCACTTCAATGCTTAAATAGAAACTAGTAACTGCTCTAGCACATTGTTTCTCACTCTACTTAATTCTCGAAAACACACAATTTTGGTCTTCCAATAAACAACCAAGAGACTCTATATATGTTAATAACTCTAGCTAGCTCACATGAATTAACTTGTCACACACATATACAGGCCATGGTTCTTATTATTCAGCAAGTTTAAAAAAAATTTTCAAATTAACAGGAGAAAAAAGCCACTCATAGAGTCAATGGAGCAGGTGTAGTAGAAATGGGAGACACAGACAGAACCAAGTGATTCAATAGTCAAGAAAAGCCATGGAAATTGAGCCAGATACAATGTAGAGACATCAAGACTTTTAAAGAATAGTTTTCCTGAGAAGATTTTACAGTACTTCACGTTTAAAAGATGATCTTTTCCAAAAACCTCCAGGTCTCAAAGCCATCGAATATATTTTTAATGAGGAACATGTAAACCATGCACACTCTCAGTGTTGGAGGAACTAAAAATTCCCTCTTTTGGAAGATCTATCAAAATTTCCTCCATATTCAAAGTTAAATTATTTTCCATTTAATTCTATTTAGTTTTGCACATTGGTTCTAAACTAACACCATTAATTATATAGAACAGGTATAATCTACCCACATGACAGCCCTTCACATGTTTTAAGTCCATTTCCTCTGGTGTTTGTTCATTCCCAATGCTTGACTTTTCTTTCTTTCTTTCTTTCTTTCTTTCTTTCTTTCTTTCTTTCTTTCTTTTTCTTTCTTTCTTTCTTTCTGTTTCCCTAGTGATTTTTTTATAATGATTTTTTATTATGTTCATCACCATACAGTACATCCTTAGTTTTTGATGTAATGTTCCATGATTCACTATTTGCGTATAACACCCAGTGCACCATGCAATATGTGCCCTCCTCACTACCCATCACTGGCCTATCCCAGTGCTTGGCTTTTCAACTAGGAGTCACACGTTTTCTTCTTTTTCTTTAATTTTAGTTAAGAAATTGATGTGTACATCATATAAAATTTAGAAATGAATGTACAAAAATAGAAATATCACAACATCATGGCCCATAGATATCCACTGTTAATACACTAATATTTTGGCATATTTATTTATTTTTGTTTCCTTTGGCTTTATACAATATATGACAAAATTAAACTGTATGAGGCTTTAAAATGTACAAATATAGCACTAAGTGGAGATAAATATCCATTAACAGCTTAATGAATAAATTCTGGTATGATATTATGAAATAATAAGATCTAAGTGAAGTGTAGATTTCTCCTTGGTTATCTTAAAAATGGGAAGTCCTAAAAGTCCTACCATAAACAGTTGACCAAAAATGCAGGTAAGTAAACAAGATGCAGAACATTATTATGATAGGATTTCATTTCTGTTAAATCATAAAACTAATTTATTGTTATTATTGAATCCATGTCAATATATGTATGTGATCTACAACATATTATACTTATGTCAGTATATGCATGTAATGATCCTGAAAAATATACACAGAAATTTTCCTTGTGATTATTCCCATAGGGAGTGATTATGGGAGACTTTCACTTTCTAATTCATACACTCCAGAACTAAATAAGTTTCTTGATTTTCTCATCATGCAATCATGTGTTGATTAGCACACCCTAGGCTCCTCAGTGATATTCAGTAAGGAAAAAGATAGTAATAGATAAATAAACTAAAAAATTGTATGAGCCAATCATAAAGGGAAAAACATATATTTTTCTAATATATGTTTTATTATATATAATAAATATAAAAATTATACATTCTATATATCCTATATATTATACTTGAGAGGAACACAAAAAAATATTAAAAAGAAAAAAATTGACCACCTTGAGTATAGCTGTTTTTCCCATGTTTATTATATATGATATATAATACATATAAATATATATGTTACGAAGATAACCTATAATCTAAAGATGAGAATATAGAAAAATATGAAAACAGAAAAAAATGTGACTACCTAAAGTATAACACTGTTAACATTTGATATACTTACTTCCATCCATTATAAAGTTTTTTTCATTACATATATATATTTTTTAAAGATTTTTTTTGACAGAGAGAGACAGACAGCGAGAGAGGGAACACAACCAGGGGGAGTGGGAGAGGAAGAAGCAGGCTCCCAGCAGAGCAGGGAGCCCAATGCGGGGCTCTATCCCAGAACCCTGGGATCACGCCCTGAGTCGAAGGCAGATGCTTAACAACTGAGCCACCCAGCTGCCCCTCATTACATATATTTTTAAATAAAGATTTTTTTTCCCCTGAGGCTTCACAAAGTATACTACTTGTAAACGAATTTTCTCATAAGTACATACCTGAATAACCAGCCAGATAAGATAGAGAACATTTCCAGAATTCCACAGGGGGATTCTAACAAGTCCTTTCTTAGTCAATAACTTCTTTCCTGCAAGTGTGCGTGTGCATACGCACACACACACACACTCCTATGCATCTTATGGAAATTTTATTTATTATTATTTTTAAAAGACTCCATTTTTAAGTAAGTCTACACCTAATGTGGGACTCAAACGAACAACCCCAAGATCAAGAGTTACACGCTCCACTGACTGAGCCCACCAGACACCCCTCTTATCAAGGTTAATTTTAATTTTAGAATTATGTAAAGATTTTTTTCTTTTCTTGAACTTTATGTAAATGGAATCCTACAGCCTGTACTTTTTTTTAATCCAATGTTTCAATGTCTGTGAGATACATTCATGTCGTATATACCACTAGTTTATTCTTTTTTATTGCTATATTCTTCCATTTTCCTGTTGATGGACATTTTGGTGGCTTTGGTTTGGAGCTATTATGAATAGCATCTACAAATATAAACACTCTTTTACATCTCTTCTGATGGACATGTGTTTTTAAGGCATATACTAGGAATAATTGCAAGGTCATAGGAAAAGCACATATTTAGCTTAGTAAAAATGGCTGTTCATTTTCCAAAGCAGTTTTACTGTTTTATACTTCTATCAGCAATAAGATCCATTTACCATGCTCATATGCTATAGTCTGTCTTTTTAGTTTTAGCCATTCTTGTGGGTGTGTAGTGGTAACGTACTGGTTGGTCTCTATTGTTTGCAGGTTTCCTCATAGTTCTGGGAAAAATTCTTGACATAGTGTTCTCTTTTCTGCCATAAGTATTGGTCAGATCTTTATTAGTCAATCAGGAATTTCACATCATTTTATCTCATTTTCCCTCCTCCAAACTGTTCTAGAGTCACAGTGTCCTCTTTAATTAGATTGAGACTATAAAGCAGAGAATTTCTGAAGTTTCCTATTTTTGGAAATTATTTTCAAAGTAGGCATTTCTCATGATTTCTTAGATTGGTGCTTTTATTTCAAAATTCAGTATCCTTTCTACAGCCCATTCTTTTTCCCTTTCATCCTTATGAAAGAGATTGATATTTATCCAGGACTGACTTATAATCATATAAAACATGTGGAAGAAATTCTGTCAAAGACAAAGATGAATTTTTGCATGCTTTAGTGATTTTAGTTATCATTCTAGGTTTTGGTGTGTGTGTGTGTGTGTGTGTATGTGTGTGTGTGTGTGTGTGTGTGTGTTTTGCCCTGAATCAACCATGGGATCATTGGTGTCAATTTTTGAAGTTTAAAATTAGAGTGAGATTGGCACATCTCCAGTTTTCTAACACTGTGGGTGTTGATGGGAGAACATAAGACTTTGTAGATAACGTGGCTTATGTTTTAATCCAACCGTATGATCATTACTATTTGATTTAATCTCCCTTGATTTACTACTGATTTAATCTTACTATTTGGTATAATCTTTCTTTCTTTTTTTTTTTATGATGATTTTTTTTTTTTATGTTAGTCACCATACAGTACATCATTGGTTTTTGATGTAGTGTTCCATGAGTCATTGTTTGCATATAACACCCAGTGCTCCATACCATATGTGCCCTCCTTAATACCCTTCACTGGGCTAGCCCATCCCCCAGAGTCTAAAACCCTCAGTTTGTTTCCCAGAGTCCATAGTCTCTTGTGGTTCATTTCCCCCTCTGTTTACCACCGCCCCCCCCATTCATTTTCCCCTTCCTTTTCCTAATGCTCTACCTGCTATTCCTTATGTTCCACAAATGAGTGAAACCATATGATAATTGCCTTTCTCTGCTTGACTTATTTCACTTAGCATAATCTCCTCTAGTTCCATCCATATTGATGCAAATGTTGGGTAATCATTCTTTCTGATGGCTGAGTAATATTATTAAAGTCCTTCATATTCTTCTGGAATATGTCAACTGGCTTGACTTTAGGAAAATACCACTGCAACTACTTACTTATATATTGGAAGAAGATAAAAATATCATACTCTGAAAGTCACTGATGAGTATACTTGGTTTCCATTTCCCTTTATTAGGATGGTTATCTCAGGTAGGGTTATTATTATTTGTGACTACATTTGATGAAAAACTTGGCTAGCAAGTGCAGTTATTTACTCTGAGTTCCTGTCATGTTGGCTTCAAGAGCCACCACTAACGTTATTTTCATCTCATTACATTTATATTTCCATTCACTCCACTCACCAATTTTGACGCTACCAAAACATACCATCAATCATAACCAATTAAAACCAAAAGTTATAGCCAAATGTGGCATTCTTCTTTTCAATTCAAGTGATAGCAATGACTGGAGTTTTGACTTGTTAAATAAACTCTATTTACTAAGCCTGAAGAAACCAGGAAAAGCAATAATATTTGGTCATCTAAAATCAATCATTTTGCATTCTCTGGATTCATACCTGTGTGTGTACTCTTTGGGTAGAACAAAAGATACTTCATTATTAACATTCTTCTCCAAAGTGGCTGTTGGTATATGATACTGAAGCAATCTGGAGATTTCTTCAACATTACAGTGAGCTTCCTTCACCATGACAATGTGGTATCCCACACCTGAGAAAATCCATTTAGAAGAACAAATAAAACAATTTTGTATTTCCAATATTCTTGGAAGACCATAGTTGGCTTTCCATGGTTTGGGTGAGCTAGAAGAAGATAAGGTATGTTAATCATATGCCTATAAGCCTAAGAAGTCTAATAAATACTTCTTTTGTAATTTCATTAAATTTCTAAGGGACTGATAGAACAGAGATGGAAAATAAAGCTTGGTTATATGGCCTCTTATTCTATTGACACTGAAATCTGAGAAGACAAGGTTAATATTCATTAAGCAGATATGTATTTGGTGCCTATTATATATAAGGCAGTAAATTAATCAGATAAAATTCCCTTCCTTCAGAGATCTGAGAAATCTTTCCAAAGTACTCTGCACCTCCAACAGCTGCACTATACTAGTCTTGCAAAGCTGGAGAAAAGGTTAAGGAGTAGGAAAAAACGCCTCCAGGGTACTCCAGAGCTTTGTGGAAAACATTGCAGTGGTACTCAGATAGCTCAGGGCAGGACAAAAGAGCTGAGAGAAATGCTTCTGGGGTACCTCAGTACTTCACTTCAATGGCCCTTTGAAGGTCAGAGAGAGGGCAGCAGAGTAGACAGAAAACCTTTAAGGTGAAGAAAATAGTGCAGAAATGGAAATCAAAGAGGATTTGTCAGATACAAAAAGCTGAGAACTAGACTATAGCTTAAAGAGATCTCCATGATCTCATTCATGTACAGATCCCAACCTTTGCTAAGAGCAAAATCCTAATCCTATTACTAAAACATTTGAAGACAGTGATGGAGAAAATCTAAACAAAGGTGTAATACATCCCAGTATTTGCTCAAATATACATTATAGTGACTAAGTCTTCCGTAATAGTGGCCTAACAGATCAGGGTATACCATTTTCTGTGGATAAATATCAACTACTTTAGTCTCCAGTATTATTTTATTCAAAAGTTTAATCATAAAAATAACAAAACATGCAAGGAAACTGGAAAATATAACCCTAAGTGTGATGGAAAAAATAAAGAGAAGCAGACACAGAAATGTTTTCCAAACAAAGGAAAAATATATCTCCAGAATATGACTCTATTAAATGGAGATTTACATAATTTACCTGACAGAGAGTTTAAAATAACATCATAAAGATGCTCACCAAGGTCAGGATATCAGCCCATGAACAAAGTGGGAATTTCAATAAAGAAACAGAAAGTTTAAGAAGTACCAAAAAGAAAAGAAAGACATAAGAAGTGTAAGACAAATAGCTGAAGTATACAATAACTCAAATGAAAAATTCATTAGAGGGGTTCAAAAGTGGACTATATAAAGTGGACAAAAGGATAGGGGACCTCAACGTCAAGTCACGAAATTATTCACTCAGAGGAACAAAAAGAAAAAAGAATGAGAAAGAGTAAATAAATCCCAAGAGACTTATGGTATCACTAAGTAGAGCAATATATACAATATGGTAGTCTCATAAGGGAGGGAGGGAGAAGAAGGAGGAGGAGGAGGAGGAGGAGGAGGAGGAGGAGGAGGAGGAGGAGGAACTAGAAAGTTTATTCAAAAAATAATGGCTGAAAACTTCCCAACCAAGGAAAGGAAATGGATTTAGAGTCACAAATGCAAAGGACCTAAAGAAGATGAATCCAAAGATATCTATAATAAGACACTATAATCAAATAGTACAAAGTCAAAGACAAAGAGAAGATTTTTGAAAGCAGCAATAGAAAAGCAAGTTGTTACATACAAGGGAATGCCCATTAGACAATTAGCTGATTTTTCAGCAGAAACCTTGAAGAGAGAGGGAATGATGAGATAGCAACCAAGAAACAACCAAGAATACTCTACCTGGCAAACTATCCTTCAAAAATGAAGGAGAAAGACTTTCCTAGATAAACAAAAGCTGAGAGAACTCATTACCACCAGATCTGCATTATAAGAAATGTCAAAGGGAGTTCTTCAAATTGGAAAGTATGGTTAAAAAACAGGATGCTATGAGAGACTATGGACTCTGAGAAACAAACTGAGGGCTTTGGAGGGGAGGGGGTGGGGAAATGGGATAGGCTGGTGATGGGTAGTAAGGAGGGCACGTATTGCATGGTGCACTGGGTGTTATACGCAACTAATGAATCATCGAACTTTACATAAAAAACCAGGGATGTACTGTATGGTGACTAACATAATAAAAAAATATTTAAAAAGCCCCCAAAAAACAAAAAACAACAACAACAAAAAAACCCACAACAGGATGCTAACCAGTAATATAAAATCATATGAAAGTATAAATCTCACAGATAATGATAAATATACAAATACAGAATAATGTATATTGTAATGATGGTGGGTAAGCTACTTTTAATCCTATTATAAAAGTTAAAAGTATTAAAAAACTATAACTAAACATGTGTTATATTATTACTAAAACATTAAAAATAAAATATACAATACATAATATAAAGATATATAAATGTGCCATCAATAACTAAAGTGTTATAGGAGAAGTAAAGAGAACAGTTTTTGTATGCAATGGAGGTTAAGTTATCAGCTTATAATATACTGTTATATTTTATGTGAGTCCCATAACCACAAAGAAAATATGTCTAGAAATTACACAAAAGAAAAAGAGATTAAAGCGTATCAATACAAAAAATCAGTAAAAAGGAAATGAAGACACCAAGACAGGAAAAGAGGGACACAAGAACTATAAGACAAACAGAACACAACTAACAAAGTAGTACTTCCCTATCAAAATCTATATTAAACAAAAACAGATTAAACTCTCCAATCAAAAGACAGAACAACTGAACAGATTTTTTTTAAAAAGTAAGAACCACTCCTACAAGAAAACACTGGGTAAAAGCTTCTTGACATTGGTCTTAGCAATGATGTTTTTTGGATATGAAACCAAAAGCACAGCAAAGAAAATAAAAAATAAACAAATGCAACCACAACAAACTAAAAAGATTCTGGAGGTGCCTGGATGGCTCAGTCAGTTAAGCATCCAACTCTTGGTTTCGCCTCAGGTCAGGATCTCATGGTCATGGGATTGAGCCCTGAGTCATCAGGCTCTGTGCTCAGTGGAGAGTCTTTTTGAAGATTCTCTCTCTCTGCACCTCCCTCCATTCACTATCTGTCTCTCTCTCACTCTCTAAAATAAATCAATAAATCTTTTTAAAAAATTAAAAAAATAAAAAGATTCTGACTGGCAAGGGAAACAATCAACAAAATGGAAAAGTAACCTACACAATAAAAGAAAATGCTTGCAAACCAAAAATTCCTAGGAGAAAACACAGGAAGTAATTTCTTTGATATTGACTATAGAAACATTTTTCTAGATAGGTCTCCTCTGGCAAGGGAAACAAAAGCAAAATTAAACTACTGAGACTACATCAAAACTAGCTTTTGCACAGTGAAGGAAATTGTCAACAAAACAAAAAGTACCCTAAGTGGGAGAAGATATTTGCAAATGATATCCAATAAAGGGTTAATATCCACAATATACAAAGAAATTATACAACTCAACATCAAAAACTAAATAGTCCAATTTAAAAATGGGTAGAAGACATGAACAGACATTTCTCTGAAGACACACAGATGGCTAATTGACACATGAAAAGATGCTCAACATCACTCATCATCAGGGAATCACACCTGTCAGAATGGTTAAAACCAGTAATACAAGAAACAACAGGCGATAGTGAGGATGTGGAGAAAAAACAACCCTCTTGCACTGTTGGTGGAAATGGAAACTGATGCAACCACTGTGGAAAACAGTGTGGAGGTTACTCAAAAAATTAAAAATAGAATTACTATATGATCCAGATATTTCTCTGAGTATTTACGCTTAACACAAACATTCCAATTCAAAAAGATATATGCACCCCTATGTCTACTGCAGCATTATTTACCAGAGCTGAGTTATGGAAGCAACCTAAGTGTCCACCCATTGATGAACAAATAAAGAAGATGTGGTAAATATATACAATGGAATATTACTTAGCCATAAAAAATGAAATCTTGCCATTTGTAACAACATGGATAGACCTAGAGGGTGTCATGCTAAGTGAAATAAATCAGACAAAAACAAATACCAAATAATTTCACTTGCATGTAGAATCTAAAAAAAAAGACAAGTAGACAAAAACAGACTCAAAGATACAAGGAAGAAACTGTCAGTTACCAGAAACAGAAGGGGTTGGAGGTCAAGCAAATAGGTGAAGGGGATTAAGAGGGATAAACTTCTGGTTATAAAATAAATAAGCAATAGGGATATAATACACAGCATGGGGAATACAGTCAATAATATTTTAATAACTTTGTATGGTTACAGATGGTAACTAGATTTATCACGGGGATCATTTTGTAATGTATTAAATACTGAATCACTATGATGTACACCTGAAAATAATATGACACTGTATGTCAATTATACTTCCATATTAAAAATAAATAAACTAGGAACATTACTTCAAAGGTCTCATAGTTGAGCTCCAAATAAAAGGACAGAGAAAATCACAGACGGTTTGAGGAGACAGACAAAAATTATGGAAATTATATTAGAATAATATAACTAAGACATCAATATCCATGAAGATTATGTTTGAATAATATTAAGATACCAATATCCAAAAAATAATCAAAGGGAAAGAGACCATATATTTTTTTCAGGAAAACTGAAGAGCCACAGCACCGCAGGGATCCCTTGACCATGATGGCTATGCGGTCACCCAGGAAGTCAGCTTCATCCATATAGTGGGTGGTCAATAAGATGGTACGATCCTGTTTATACTGCTGAAGAATATCCCAAGTGGCCCTCCTTGAGGCTGGGTCCATGCCGGATGTTGGCTCATCAAGTATCACCACCTAAAGTCCAGAAGAACAATTTCATAACCACTAAGCATTATGTACTAGTGTCACTAAGGTCTTACCACTTATGGGGCTTACTCTGGTTTTGTTTTTCAGTCACTTGTTCAATTAGCTAAGATAACAAGTTTAGACTAAAACTGAATTAGGAATGCTAGAATAAATCCAAACCTGTGATAAATTTATTACAATAATTTGATAATGTGAATTCCATATGGGATTTAATTTGTATCTTCCTTTTACAGTGTTAGATCCTTATCAGCTCTCAGGTTTTTGTTGGCTGATTTTTTTAGACCAGCTTCAGGGGGATCCATTTTTAGTGCCCCCTCCTGCTTTTTTTTTTTTTTTTTTTTTTTTTTTTTTTTTTTTTTTTTTACCTTGGAGCCCCCTATAAGTGCTATGATCATGGAGAGTCTACGCTTCATTCCTCCACTCAGTGAACATGAAAATGCATTACGCTTATCTAGCAGGTTAAAAGCAGCCAGCATATGATCAATTTCTGTAAGACGTGCCTTTCGAGGCATTCCTTTTACCTAGAAAGAGAAGCCAGAGTTTACATGGTGCTTCCAGCTTTGTCCTTAGAAAACTTTACACAAGCCTTTTCTTATATGACTTCTATAGTGTCTTCTTCCCTTTGCCTATCTTTACGTTTAAAGGAGAATTCATCAAAAATCAGTTCTTGAACTTTCTAAGAATAAGGATATCGATAGTTGGTAAACTATCTAAAGTACATCAATAGAGTGGGAAAAAGGAACGTATCTTTTTTTGGCTTACCACACAATAGAAATAAAGGTGTTCTGACACAGTCAAGTAATCAAACAACAAGTTTTGTTGGGGACACAAGCCCAAGTTTTTCCTGATCTGGACCATCTGCTGTGAGACGTCATACCCATTAATATAGACCTCTCCACTGGTAGCAGGATAGAGACCTAGGGATCAAGCAGAAGACATAACAATACCTCAGCTTTCATGAGAGAACACAACAACAAACTTTTCATTAAAACTTTAAATTTGAATTCTATGTATGGATTACTTATTAGAATTAGCAATATCTCTCAGAAGAAAATTCCAAAAATACCAACTGTTATATTTGAGGTGATGAGATTAAAAATCATTAATTTTTATTTGATTAACTTCATTTTCTAATATTCAATGGGTATTAATGAGTACAAATCACTCAGGTAAATAATAACACTAAAGTGTTTGTTATATTAGAACTTAACAGCATTGCCATCAGCCACTTGACAACGTTTATGAATTATGTTATGAATTGTACACTGCCCTAGACTGTGGTAAACTCTTTTAACTTGAAAGCACAAATAATAAAACTGTTATCCTTGAAGAATTTAAATTCTAGTCAGGGGAGGTAACACATAGTAACCTAAAATAGTTTCAAAGTATTTATATAATTTTTATCCATAGCTCTCATAATTATCAGTTAAGTTTAAAGAAGAAAGTATCATTTTAAATCCAGTAACTCATTAATACTACTTTATACTTACTGTGGTAAGCATTGAGTACTGTACAGAATTGCAAAATCCCTGAAACTAATATAACATTGTATGTTAACGATACTTCAATATTATAAAAAAAGAAAACGACCAAGAGGATGTGTTCAGAAATATCCATCCAACATGATGTCTCAAATTATCCCTGTTGTGAAGCAGTACCCTTCATCATATTTATTCCAGACATTTTCATTTTTAACAATGTAACCTAATTTTAGATGCATTGAAATGAGACTGTTTAGCTGATCACCCCCTTTGACTTCTTATTTCTGCAGTGGACTTTTCATTTCTGATTTTAGCGATTTGAATCTTCTCTGGTTTTTTTCCTGGTCAATATAGCTAAAGGTTTGTCACTTTCATTGATCTTTTCAAAGAACTAACTTTTGGTTTCATTAATTCCCTTATTTCCTTCTTTCTTCTTGCTTTGGATTTAGCTGGCTATTCTTTTTTAAGTGTCTTAAGGCGGACAGATTGTTTATCTGAGAACTTTTTTTTTTTAAAGATTTTATTTATTTATTTGACAGAGATAGAGACAGCCAGCGAGAGAGGGAACACAAGCAGGGGGAGTGGGAGAGGAAGAAGCAGGCTCATAGTGGAGGAGCCTGATGTGGGGCTCGATCCCATAACACCAGGATCACGCCCTGAGCCGAAGGCAGACGCTTAACCGCTGTGCCACCCAGGCGCCCCTATCTGAGAACTTTTTAATGTAGGAATTTACAGCTATAAATTTTCCTCTAAGCACTGCTTTAGCTGCATCTCATTAGTTTTGTGTGTTATGTCATTTTCATTCATATCAAATATTTCCTAATTTTCTTTGTGACTTCTTCTTTCACCATTAGTATTTAGAAGTATGTTGTTTTATTTCCACAAATATGTGAATTTCTTGATTCTTCCTGTTGTAAATTTATAATTTCACTCCATTGTAATCAGAAACTATACTTTATGGGACTTCAATCTTTTAAATTCATTCAGGATTTTTTTTGTGGCCTAATATACAGCCTATCAGAATATTCTACATGTGTTTGAGAAGAACATAGATTTTGCTGTTATTAGATGAAATGTGTATCGATATTTATGGGATCTATTTTGTGTGTAATATTTCTCAAGTCATCTATTTACCTGTTGATATTCTGCCTACTTGCTATATCTTTCATTGAAAGTGGGATACTGAAATCTACAATTACTACTTTTCCATTTGTCTATTTCTGTCTTAAATTCTGACAGTTTTTGCTTCACATATTTGGGAACTTTGTTGTTAGGTGCATATATATTTATAATTGTTACAACTTCATGGTTAATTGACCCCATTATCACTATAAAATATCCTTCTCTATTTCTAGCAATACTATGTTTTAAAGTCTATTTTGTCCGATATTTGCATAGCTACTGCAGCTTTACTTTGGTTGCATTTTGTGTATTTTTTCTATTCCTTTATTTTCAAACTATTTGTATCTTTGCATCTAAAATGTGTCTCCTATACAGAGCATAGAGCTGGATCTTATTTAATACATTGTACAATCTGCCTTTTATATGGATTGTTTAATCCACTAACAATATTATTATTGATATAGCTGGGCTTATGTCTGCCATTTTGCTTTTTTGTTTTGATGTCTCATGTCATTTTCATTACTCTATTTCTGCTTTATTTTTTTCTTTTGCATTGACTATTTTCTAGTGTAATATTTAAATTCCTTTAATGATTTTTTTCACTATATATATTTTTGAGTTATTTTCTTAGTAGCTGCCCTGAGGCTTACTATACACAATTTAATTTGCCAGAATCAACTTCAGATTTATATTAACTTAATTCTAGAAAGCTGATATAGTTTTGTTCCCTCTTCTCTATTTTTGTGCTACTGTTGTGATACACATTTCATCTACATGTGTTACCATTCCAACAATACATTGTTATAATTAATACTTACCAAATTTTATGCCTATTACAGAAGTGGATAAAGGAGAGCAAGTATGTAATTATAGTTTGTTAAACTTACTTCTTATTTAGCATTTTTGGTTCTCTTCATTTGTTCTTATGGATTTGTGTTCCCATCTAGTATCATTTCCTTACTCTATTACAACTTTGCTCCCATCCACCTCCTTTACGCTATTATTGTCAAATTTATTACTTTTCTGTATTACAGGCCCAACATTACAATTATATAAATATTTTTTATAAAATTTCTTTTGAAATTATTTAAAAGAAAAAGTAGTATGTATTGATACTGTCTTTTATAATTTCACAACTAACTTTATTGATGTCATCTGTGTTATATGTGTGCCTGTGTGTGTGTGTGTGTGTGTGCCTATAGGTTCAGATTTCCATCTCAGCTTACTTGATTTTAGCCCAAAGAACTTCTTCAAGGCAGGTCTGTTAGGAATGAATTCTATCAGGTTTGTTTATCTGGGAATGTGTTATTTCATGTTAATTTCTGATACATAGAGATGAGACTCTCAGCTGCCAGTTTTTTCTTTCAGCACTTCACTCTTTAAAAAAAAATTTTTTTTGTAGCTGGAAGTTTGTACCTATTAATCCCCATCAGTGATTTTGCCCATCCCCTATCTGTCAACCACCACTTTGTTCTCCGTATTTAGTGTTTGTTTTTGTTTCTTCAAGTCTACCTATGAGTGAAATCATGAAGTATTTGCCTTTCTTTGTCTATTTACATCCATGTTGTTGCAAATGACAACACAGTATATATACACACCACATATAGATATATGTACCACATAAATACATACACCACATATATATACCATACATATATACACAACACATATATACACTATTTATGTGTATATCACATCTTCCTTATCCATTCATGTATTGATGGACACTTGGGCGTCTATTTCTTAGTTGTTGTAAATATTGCTGCAATAAATGTAGTGGTACATGTACCTTTTTGAACTACTGTTTTCATTTTCTTTGGGTAAATTCCCAGAAGTGAAATTACTGGATCATATGGTATTTCTGTTTTTAATTTTTTGAGGAAACTCCATACTATTTTTCCACAGTGGCTGCACCAAATTACATTCCCACCAACAGTGCATGAGGGTTCCCTTTCCTCCACATTCTCCCCAACATTTATTTCTTATCCTTTTGATACTAACCATTCTGACTGGTGTGAAGTGATATTTCATTGTTTTGATTTGCATTTACTGATGATGACTGATGTTGAGCATCTTTTTTTTAAAAGATTTTATTTATTTACTTGAGAGAGAGAGAGAGAGAGAGAGAGAGAGAGAGCGCATGAGTGGGGGTAGGAGCAGAGGGAGACGCAGACTTCCCGCTGAGCAGGGAGCCCAACATGGGGCTCAATCCCAGGACCCTGGGATCATGACCTGAGCCAAAGGCAGATGCTTAACTGACTGAGCCACCCAGGTACCCCTTGAGCATCTTTTCATATGTCTATTGGCCACCTAGATGTCTTTGGAAAAAAAATATTCAGGTCCTCTGCCCATTTTTTAATAAGATTGTTTCCTTTCTCTGGTGATGAGTTGTGTGAGTTCTTTACATAGTCTGGATATTAACCCCTTATTGGATATATTATTTGCAAACATATTCTCCCATTCAGGCTGTCTTTCTCTCTTTCATGTTTTGCTTATTTTTTCAGTGATATACATATGGACTTCTTTCTGTTTACTCTTTGCACATTTATTAGTGGTTTTTTATATATGGTTACCATTAGATTTGTATGTAAACACTTCTGCATATAGCAGTCTATATTAAGTTGATGGCTGTCCAAATTTGAATCCATTCTTTTTTCCTCTCCTCCCCATGCTTTGGGTATATGTTGTTATATTCTGTATTATTTTATTTTGTGAGTTTCTGGATTTATTTTTTTATAGAAAAATTCACTTTTCCTGCTTTTGTGTTTCCTACCTTTATACTGTCATTTTCAGTCTTTCCTTTCCACTCTTTAAAGCCCCCTTTAATATTTCTTGCAGGGTTGCTTTAGTGGTCATGAACTCTTTTAGTTTTTTGTGTGTCTGTGAATTTCTTATTTCTCCTTCTATTCTGATTGATAGCGTTGCTGGATAGAAGTATTTTTGGCTGCAGATTTTTCCCAGTCAGCACTTTTAACATATGATTCCACTCTCTTCTGGTTTGCAAAGTTTCTGCTGAAAAATCTCCTGCTAGTCTTATGGGTTTTCCCTTGTAGGTTACAGTTCCCTTTTGTCTTGCTACTTTTAAAAAAATTCTTTATCACTGTATTTTGTCAGTTTAATTACAACATGTCTTAGTGTGGATATGCTTTTGTTGATTTTGATGGGGGTTCTCTGTGCCTCCTGGATCTGGATATCTGTTTCCTTCCACAAATAGGGATGTTTTTAGCTATTATTTCTTCAAATAAATTATCTGTCTCATTTTCTCTCTTTTCTTCTGGGACTCCTATAATATGAATGTCATTAGATTTGATGGGGTCAGAGTTCCCTAAGTCTATTCTCATTTTGCATAATTCTTTGTTCTCTCTTTTTTGTTCAGCTTGATTACTTTCTACTACTCTGCCTTTTAGGTCACTAATTCATTCTCCTACTTCTCCCATCTTGCAGTTCATTCCATCAAGCATGCTTCTCATTTTGTTTATTGAGCCCTTTATCTCTGCCATGTTGTTCCTTACTTCTGTGTTAAGGGTCTCGCTCATGTCTTCCACTCTTTTCTCAATTCCAGTGAATATCCTTATGATCATTGCTTTAAATTCTCTCTCAGGCATGTTACTTTTATCTGTTTTGCTTAGATCTCTGGTTGTGGCCTTTACATTGGGAATAAATTTTTCTGTCTCCTCATTTGTCTGCCTCTGTCTGTTTCTGTGTATTAGGAAAGTCAGCTACATCTTCTGCTCTTGAAAGTAGTGTCTTTATGAAGAAGAGGTCCTGGAGTGCCCTACAGTGCAGCATCCCCTGTTCATCAGAACTTGGCACTTTAGAAGAGAATCCTATGTGTGTTGTTTATGCCCTGCTGTTGTGTCTGAGTCACTTTTCCTGTCAGTGAAGTCATCTGCAGTGACTCTCCGACTTTTGTGGGCATGCTTGTTCTCTGTGGTGTTAATGGGATCCAGGCAGGCCAGTTCTCTCTCTTTTTTAAAGATTTTTATTTATTTGAGAGAAAGAGAGAGAGAGAGAATAAATGAGGAGGACAGAGGGGGAGGGAGAAGCAGATTCCCCCCTGAGCAGGGAGACCCATGCAGGACTTGATCCAAGGACTCTGGGATCATGATCTGAGCCAAAGGCAGATGCTTAACCGACTGAGCCACCCAGGAACCCCCAGGCAGGACAGCTCTGAAGGAGTATACCCGCCGAGGAACTTGGGAGTGCGGTGGCAGTGTTAGCAAATTTGCTCTGGGCCACTAGTTTTATGCTGTATGCCCCTAAGTGCTGCAGTGGCTGAGGGCGAGACTGGGCCTGGTGCACAAGGATGGCTGGGTGCAGCACAGGAAATGTGCAGGGCACACAATGGCAAGACAGGGTGCACATGTGGCTTTAGCAAAATTTGTACTAAGCCCAGGACTGAGGCTAGCAAGCTTAAAGTGGGCGAGTCCTCAGAACTCATGGGCATTGTGCACTACTAGAAGGTTAGGTAGCAAGTGTATGGGTAGTCCTGCTGCCTGAAGATGGCCCTGTGTTTATGCTGGGACCAGCGGATTGGGGGTGAGAGTGAGAAAGGGGGAGAAATGGTGCCTGCTAGCTCCCTCAGTTTTGGAGAAGTCCCCCAACATGCTCTGAAATCACTATGAACAGATCTGTCTCTCATTTGCCCCTGGCACTGCGTAAACTGTTGTTTTTATGTTGCTTCTCTGTGCAGGCTGCTATCTGTTCAAGGGCAGTAACCCAGCTATCACTAGCCCTCCCTGCTTGCCCAGTGCTGAATCAGCTGACTTTTAAAACTCCAGGCTCTAAGTTCCACTGGTTATACAAATTCACAGAATTCAGCTCCTCTGGTTTTCAAAGCCAAAAGTTATGAGGATCACTCTTCCCCATGTAAGCTCCCTGGTGTGAAGATCTATTTCTCTGACCTTTCTGTGTACAACTCCCTCCCTCTTGCTAGCAGCCCCCCTCTGCCTTTCTGACCTTCCTTATCTTTCAGATGCAGTTTCTTGTCTATATTTAGTTGTAGAGTTTGTTCTGATAGTCTTTGGATGACTCTCCAGTTTATTTACTTGGACATGGATGAACATCTTGTTGTAAACATGGGATGGGGTGAGCTCAGGGTCCTCCTACTCTGCCATCTTCCCAAACTACCCCTTCATATTAATTTTGTGTTTTGCAACTTAGTGGAATTAATTTTTTAGTTCTAATAGTTTTTTGGTGGTGTCTTCAGAATTTTCTACATATATCAGGTCATCTGCAAATAGTGATGGTATTAAGCTTCCTTACCAATTTAAATGCTTTTTATTTCTTCTTGTTGTCTAATTGCTGTGATTAGGACTTCCACTATTATGTTGAATGAAAGTGGTGGGAGTAGACATCTTTGTCTTGTTTCTGATCGTAGAAGAAAAGATTTCATTTTCACCGCTGAGTATGATTTTAGCTGTAGGTTTATTATATATGGCCTTAATTATATTGAAATACCTTCCCCCCAAACATATTTTTGGAGTTCCCTCCAAACACACTTTGAGAGTTTTTAAAATCAAGAATGGATGTTGTATTTTGTCAAATGCTTTTTTTATGCATCTACTGAGATGATCATATGGTTTTTATCCTTCCCCTTGTTAATGTGATGTACCAGATTGATTGATTTGCCAATATTGAACCACAGTTGTATCTGTAGCTTAAATCCAACATGATCATGGTAACCCTTTCAATGTATTGTTGAATTTGGTTTGCTAACATTTTGTTGAGGAGATTTATATATATATTCAGAAATATTGACCTGTAGTTTTATGCAAGGCGCTTGACTTGGTATCAGGATAATGTTGACCTTGTAGAATGAGTTTGGAAGTTTTCTTTCCTCTTCTATTTTTTAGAATACTTTGAGAAGAATGAGCATTAACTCTTTTAAATATTTGATAAAACTCACCTGTGAAGACATCTGTTCCTGGACTTTTGGTCATTGGGAGCTTTTTGATTACTGATTTAATTTCTGGCCTCCATTGTTTCTAATTAGAAGTCAGCTTCTGGTCCTACTGGGGTGCAACTGAATGTGACAAATTATTTTTGGCTTCCTGCTTTTAAGATTTTCTCAATAATTTTTACTATAATATTTATGGGTGATAATCTCTTCACATTTATCTTATTTGAAGTTTGTGGAGCTTCTTGAATGTGAAGATTAATGTTTTCAGCCATTATTTTGTAGAATACCTTGTGGCTTTGCTCTCTTTCTCCTTTCCTATATCCCAGTACATGTTTGCTGGTGCATTTAAAGTTATCAAAAATTCCTATGAAACTGTTATTTTTTCTTAATTCTTTTTCCTTTTTTTATTCACATTTTATAATCTCTATCAATCTATCTTCAAGTTCACTGGTGTTCTGTGACCATTCACAAAATCTACTGTTGAGTGCCTTTAATGAATTTTTCACTTTGGTGATTGTATTTTCAACTCCAGAATTCCCATCTGGTTCTTCTTTTTATAATTTCTATCTTTTCATTGACATTTTCATACATTTCATACATTTCACACATTTCATACATTTCAATGTTTTTCATACATTCCATTACTTCTTTAATCATGGTTTCCTTTAGTTCTTTGAGCATATTTATAATGGTCACTTTGTAAAATCTTTGTAAAACCTGTTATCTGCTATCTCTCCCATGAAATTATTTACAATTTAAAAGGAAAGATTACTGAACAATTTTATTTATTACTGAACTGGCTAAATTGTAAATATCAAAAGAATACAAAAAAGTCTTATAGGTTTGATCTACAGTGTCTATGTGAGGATACGCTGGACAGATATATACGCTTACCTGAGAGAATAGATAGAGTAGTGGATTTTCCTGCCCCATTGTGTCCTAGAAGAACAGTGATCTGCCCCACATATAAATTCAAAGACAAGTCTTTTACAGCTATTTTGGTAGTATTTTGCACTCGGAATTCCTGTTGAGGAAAACCCACAAATATTGACTTTATCTATCACCATCACTTTGGAAGGACAAGCACTCCTATCAACTATCTATACAAGAAACCATACCACATAACCAATCTCATGAGGAAAAAAATCCAAAATTAAGGAGGATGAAAATATGATCAGAAAAAAATATCTGAAAGCATAAAAATTTCACAGTAAATCTATAAACAGCCCCCCCCAGTAATATCCATTCATGCCATGATTCAGTTAATATCTTAAAGCTGATAATGCCATAATCCTCTTCATTCCATGCATTTGTCCTGGTTTGGAGAAACTACAAGAGAAAATCTCGATAGAACATCTAAAATGCAGATGTTTTATAGGTATCTCAACTTTTTTTTTTTAAGATTTTATTTATTTGAGAGAGAGAGAGAAGAGCACAAGCAGAGGGAGATGCAAGCAGAGGGAGATGCAGACTCCCCGCTGAGTAAGGAGCCCAATGCGGAACTCAATCCCAGAGCCCTGGGATCATGACCTGAGCTGAAGGCAGATGCCTAACCAACTGAGCCACACAGGTGTCCTGGTATCTCAAATTTCTTATGTTTGTTTAGCGGTGTTCCTGCTTAAGATGCAAAAATATGGAGGGGTGCATGAGTGGCTCAGTTGGTTAAGCATCCAACTCTTGGTTTCACCTCATGATCTCCCGGTCATGAGTTCAAGCCCTGTATCAGGCTCTACACTGGGCACAGTCTCCTTCAGTTCTCTGTCCCTCTCCTGCTCACATTCTCTCTCAAATAAATGAATAAAATTATTTTTAAAAAGATGCAAAAATATGGAAAGAGCATCACTCTTACTCTAGAAAACAAGAAGCTTGTTTAAATAATCTAAAAAATCATAAATTTTCTTGCACTCATCAGAGAAGTGACATTTCCAGGGAACCAAATAGCCTTAAATATAAGAAAAAATAGATGCCTTTAAGAGAGATGATACATAAACACTAATTTATCTGGAGGAGACAGAAGCACTATGTAATTAATAAACAGATTTTGATTAAATTTTTAAGGAAAATGAAGTAAAAATACTTTAAGAAACACAATATCTAAGTCAAAAAGTTGGGATTCGAGCCCATTTCAGACTTTAAACGTATATTCCTTCTAATATAACCTTCTGATGGTGAATAAAGAAAAACATCTTGTGTAACAAAAAAGAGCTATTTCTCTTTTACCCCAAGTGTTAGTAAATGTTTTTTCCCTACGTGTCCTCATCCTCTCTTTTCCCTAGACCAAAGCATCAGGCTCATGAACTGCTTATTTGAAATCTCTATTTAGATCAATGTGTAAAGTTTTACATCCAAAACAAAGCTTTTATTTTCTCAAGGTTTCATTTTATTTTTAAATATATTATATTATATGTTAGTCACCATATAGTACATCATTAGTTTTTGATGTAGTGTTCCATGATTCATTGTTTGTGTATAACACCCAGTGTTCCATGCAATACGTACCCCCCTTAATACCCATCACCGGCCTATCCCAATGTCCCAACCCCCGCCCCTCTGAAGCCCTCAGTTTGTTTCCCAGAGTCCACAGTCTCTCATGATTCATTCCCCCTTCTGTTTAAGACCCCCTTCATTCTTCCCTTCCTTCTCCTACCGATCTCCCTGCTATTTCGTCTGTTCCATAAATGAGTGAAACCATATGATAATCGCCTTTCTCTGCTTGACTTATTTCACTTAGCATAATCTCCTCCAGTCCCGTCCATGTTGCAGCAAATGTTGGGTAATTGTTCTTTCTGATGGCTGAGTAATATTCCATTGTATACATGGACCACATCTTCTTAATCCAGTCATCTGTTGAAGGGCATCTCGGGTCCTTCCACAATTTAGCTATTGTGGACAATGATGCTATGAACACTGGGGTGCATATGGCCCTTCTCTTCACTACGTCTGTATCTTTGGGGTAAACACCCAGTAGTGCAATGGCTGGGTTATAGGGTAGCTCAGTGTTGTGAGCTCACTGCTGTACCTCCTTTGCTGGAAAGTGGGATTCTTTGATGTGACAGTATGTAGAATCCCAGACTGCTGGACCAATCAACAAGGTCTGGGATGTCATCTTGCCTGAGGCTGTATAGGCAAAAATGTGCCTAGAGTAAGGGTTGATTTCCATAAGATGAAATGAAGCCCCTTTCAGCGTGAAAGGGGTCCAAAGTACTCATCTAGACACCAATTAGATGTCTGATCTCCTTGTGGAACGGTCCTCAGAAGTGAGTTTGTTGAGAAGATGCTAGAAATGTGTCAATAAGAATAGCAAGGTTAACTTAGGGAGAAAGTGCCTGTATTTCAGCTTTTCTTGTACTCCTGCCACTACAGATTTCTATTCCTGTACCACTTTTATGATTACTGAAGGCAGAGGCTGGCTAATGTCACCTGAGTTGATTTGTCTACATGATTATTTAGTACTTCTTCTGTGATATGTGGTCTCTGGTGGATGTTGATGTATTATAAAGATCTTCCCACTTTGTTCTCATTCCTATAGTTCCATCCATGTGCCTCTACCTTAGAATTTCTTGTCCCTAAACTTCCAGTCTTTTTCACTGTAGGCCCTTAGTTCTCCAGATCATTCACCACTGCTCAGTTCAGTGGTTTCATGTCAATCCTGTGACACAAAGTGGAGGACCAGGAGAATGGCCTGAAGCTCTGTGCTTCAGGAGGATTTCTTCTCCTTTTGTCTTTCAAGGTTATTCCTATTTGGGGTTCCAGTGCAGCTGCTTATCATTTATGACCTTCACTCATGTACCAAGCTGAGCTACCTGTGAAGCAGCCTTGGAACGTTTTCTTCCTGTGTGAGTTGGTTAACCTGAGACCTCAGTATGGCCATGTGTGTGAGCTGAGGGAGAAGTACTGAAGTAATAGTTACGGATGACATGAAGATTTAGATTCCCTGCTCACATAGCTTCCTGATGTCCACTGATTCTGCTCATGTTCAATCTTTGATATACCACTTCCATCTTATGATGGGTAGCTGTTGGTCTTGCCTCTCCCTACTGATATGATGGTTCAGCTCATGATGGAACCAAGTTCATGATGGCCATTTCTGGACACAGTTACTTGGTATCCCACGATCAGGTGCTTCATCTCTACCAAGGCTCAACAGAATGCCAGACTGTTTTTTGACAAATATAATTCTCTGCTTCAATTACTGATGGCATGGCCTTGATCCAGAACCCTAGATGTCTGCATTGTTATTCTTCCCTTGAGGTTTACCATTAATACCATGAAGTCTGAGTTGGGATGACATCTACTACATCCTGGACCTGGTGCAGTTTCCTTTCCTGCTCTGGACTCCAGTCAAAGTTGGCATTTGTGTGTGTGTGTGTGTGTGTGTGTGTGTGTGTGTGTGTGTGTGTTACTTGGTATAGGGGTAAAAGCAGTATTCTCAGGTACAGAATATATTCGCTTCAAAACCTGAAGTGGCCAGCAGGCACACTTTTCATTTTTCCTTTTTCATTGTGGGAAGTATAAAATACACTAAATTATCCTTTGCTTTGGAAAGACTTACTGGCAGATACAAGATCACTAACTTGGAAAAATTTTACTGATGTAGTGAGCTCCTGAATCTTTACAGGCTTTATCTGTCCCTTCCTCAGAATACATGCTTGACCAAGGCCTCCAAAATACTTGCCATTTCTTGCTTATCTGGTCCAATTATCAATATAGTGGGCCAGAGTGATGCTCTCCAAAATGTATAGCTAATCCAGCTCCCTTCAGATTATATTAGGACAGAGAGCTGAAGAGCCTATAATCCTGGACAAATAAATATATACTGTTGCTGTCTACTCAAATGAATACAAAGATTTCTGATCCCCATTTTTATGGTACAGGAAAAATGAATTTGCCAAATCCGTGGCCCTATATCATGTTCTCAGGCTGTATTAACATATCACAAGTGAAAATGACCACATCTGACACAACAGCTGCAAATAGGTGAACTATTTGTTTGAATTTGTGGTAGATCCACTGTCATTGTGCAGGTATGCAAGGACCAGAGTGGGGAGTTAAATGGGGTTAAGGGGAATTGCTAGTTATGCTGCTTTCATCTCAGCCACTTTCCCAAGAATGTGATGTTGCCTTTGATTTACCATCTTGACCAGTGAGGGTACACAGTTTCAAAGAATTCCACCTGGCTTTTCCAGTAGGATAGCTCTTCCCCAGAGGCCAAGGAGCCAAGGTAAGGGTTTACACTAACTGTCACGGATGTCATTTCTGATGATACATTTGGCAACTATGGAAATGTCCACTAGATGGTACTGTAGTCCCAGTATACCTACTGTAAGTCATCAAAAGCCAAGATTACATTTATTACCTAGCCTGCACATAGCCTTGCTCTAACAACAGGATCCTGATGGTACTTTGGGTCTCCAAGTATGGTTACACAAGTAAATTGCTGGAAGCCCCCTTGCGGGACTTGGGTAATCATTATCATGTTCACTTGCTGTGGTGTTGCAGAGCACTTCTACCTAGCCAATCCAGACTCTCCTTCAGTCAATGAGTATGTGCTCTGAAAACTGAAAACTGTGGAGGAGACCATGAATTTCTATATCAGGTGCTGTCTTAGCTCCTGATGATCCAACTTTTATTTCTTCTGGTAGTACAGGTTGGGCAATATAGTCACTAGCTATCCTCCTATCTTGCCGCAAGAGAGCTGTGTTCTACCATCATTTGTGGACCAGGTGTCCCAGACTGTCCCTCCATACTTGACACTTTATTAGAAAAATTGTTCCTGTGTCACCACCTATCCTCTATTATGTTGGACTCACATTACCTCCACTGCTACTAGTGAGTTCATTTCTGTTAAGGTTATCTCCTACTGCCAGCCTTTATCAGTGATGCTGGTATTCCTCTCACTAGTATATTCCTTATTGCTTTGACTGGGTCCACCTGCAAAAGCATGGTCATATGGTAGATTAATTGGGTGAAACTGGTTCAGGGTCTTTCTGAGGTTGCAATCAAGTGACAACCTGGGCTAAAGTCATCTGAACACTTGATCAAGACCAGGCTATCCTGGGGCGCCTGGGTGGCACAGCGGTTAAGCGTCTGCCTTCGGCTCAGGGCGTGATCCTGGCGTTACGGGATCGAGCCCCACATCAGGCTCCTCCGCTAGGAGCCTGCTTCTTCCTCTCCCACTCCCCCTGCTTGTGTTCCCTCTCTCGCTGGCTGTCTCTATCTCTGTCGAATGAATAAAGAAATAAAATCTTAAAAAAAAAAAAAAAAAAGACCAGGCTATCCACTTCCAAGCAGGCCTTGGACTCAAGTTCATACTGATTGTTTGGAGAAGATTCAGTTCTTGTCTATATGAGCAGCTTGAATGATATGGTGCTATCTTCAGAGCAAGCAATTCACAATCAAGGCAAAAGCCATAATGACTGCTATGACCCAGTCTTAGAAGTCCCATACTTTACTTGCACAGTATTATACAGGTTACAAGGTCAGCCTATTATTCACTGCAGAAGGAGACTACACAAAAATGTGAGTATCAGTGAGGATCCCTGGGGGCCATCATGAAGGCTGCCAGCAACCACAGTTCACCCTCTGCCTCCAATGATTCATTTTGTTCTCACATAACAACACCTTCATCTGCTCTCAGTGCTACAAATGTCTCAAGCACTTATAGCATCCCCTCAAAGTCCAGGGTCTTGTCATCTAAATCAGGTCCAGGTGTCAATGAGCCTCCTGTGGTCTAGTTTCTGGAGATTACCTCTTAGAGTACAATTACTCTAGAACAGAAGACCTGTGATCAAAAGGGACTTGAAATCTACCATCTTTCACTCTCCCCACAAAGCCAACACAAACTCGTGGGATATGCATAATTTAACCACTATACATGAAGTAAGTGGAAAGCAAGAAGCATAAAGCAGTCAAATTAAATTCTGAAATCTACTATTTGGCATTGCTGGCAGTTCTTTGATTAGGACTCAAGACCAGAGAATGATTCTCCAAGGTTCTTGACTCTACCTTTTTTCTCAACTCTGACTTCTCAATCATCCTTCCTTCACCATGAAAAACATCCCATGGCTACAGCTGTTTTTTCTAGACTGCTTTCTATTTGTAGGAGTTTGACAGTTCAAAGGCCTCTGTTCATTTTTTACTATTTCAGTCCTTTTAAAGAAGCTAGGGGTATTTCTTGTAGCACAATTTTATTTAGATTTTTCTCACTCAAGTCACAAAAGCCACTCCTACAAATATATTTGAGACAATCCTTCTTTATCTTTGGCTTCTGTTGGGGTTCCTGACAAATAATGCCTTAAGTTGTTACTGTCACTACTGTTTGATTGAATGGCACCCTGAGGCACCACCTTACATATTTCTCCATATAAAACAAGGGCTTTACTAAATATTTTTAATTTTGATTATAGTTGACACACAATGTTACATTAGTTTCAGGTGTACAACTTAGGGATTTGACAAGTTTATACATTATGTTCACCACAAGTATAGCTACCATCTGTTCCATTACATCACTATTATGAAATTATTAACTATATTCCTTATGCTCTTTTTATTCCCCTAACTTGCTCATGCCATAACTGGAGGCCTGTATCTTTCTTTCCTCTTCACCCATTTTCCCCAAGCTCCCATCCCCCTTCCCTCTAGAACCATCAATTTGTTCTCTGTATTTACAGTTCTGGTTCTGCTTTTTGCTTATTCACTTTTTAGCTTCCACTTAGGAGTTGTATCATACGATATTTGTGTTTCTCAGTCTGACTTATTTTATGTAGCATAATACACTCTAGGTCCATCCATGTTGTGTCAAATGGCACAATCTCATCCTTTCTTATGACTGTGTAATATTCCATTGTGTACATACACACATTTTCCTTATCCATTCATCTACTGATGGGCACTTAGGCTGCTTCCACATTTTGGCTATGGTAAATAATGCTTCAGTAAACACTGAGCTACATATATCTTTTTGAGTTACTGTGTTCATTTTCCCTGGGTAAATACCAATAGTGGAATTATTGGATCATATGGTAATTCTACCACCAACAGTACATGAGGGTTCCTTTTTCTCCCTGCCAACACTGTTGTTTCCTCTGTCTTTTATTTTAGCCATTCTGACAGGTGTGAGGTGATATCTCATTGTGGTTTTGATTTGCATTTCCCTGATGATGAGTGATGTTGAGCACTTCTTCATGTATCTGTTGGCCATCTTCTTTGGGAAAATGTTCAGGTCCTCTGTCCATTTTTAAATCAGATTGTTTCTTTTTTTGGTGTTGGGTTCTGTGAGGTTTTTTTCCATATTTTGGATATTAACCCCTTATCAGATATATCATTTGCAATTATCTTCTCCCATTCAGGCTGTTCTGTTTTGTTGATGGTTATATACACATCTCCAAAATTAGCTGAATTTGCAGGGAGGGCTCTGGGTTTCCCAAGGCTGTGGGGTTAGGAGCTCAAACCAAGCTTAGGTAGACCTCTGAGAGGCAATGCCAGCCAATGTATAGGTTACCTGAATACTACATGCCTACAGTTGGTGCAGATAAATTAAGAGATTCAAAAGTCCTCCCTTGATGAATTCCTTGACAGAGGAGAGGTTACGTAACAGATAAATGCAAAACATTTGTGAACAGAAATTACTGTTCATACATTCAAATTATTCATCTACAATAGACTCTACTTTTTAAAATGAGAGCATTTGTGGAAGACACCATATAGTTTATAAAAAACCTGAATCTATTCTGGAGGAAGGAGAAAGATGTGACTTTTTATTACATACTGAAAAAGTTTAATTTTGATCTTTCTCAAAGGAAGTAAACAGAATGGCCATGACTTATTATTAGCATGTAATATTTTTCTTGATATTTCTAGTAACTATAATCATTTACGATGAACTATAAACTAAATTTCAGTCCCATCAAGAAGAAAAAATTTGTGAAACAATACCTTGCACAAATGTTTGATTTGGATACCTGCCACCAAATTAGCAGGCTCTGCTTCAAAATACTTGCTTCCATTTGTTTCATAAAATTGCCTTGTTTCCTTTTTTTCCTCAGGTGTTTCCCCAAACCAGTGAGAGCGCTAAAAAGGAGGGGAGAATAAAAGTGAAATCACTGCAATGGTATTGAAAAATGATGCAATAGAAAATACTCTAGCCTGTTACCTTTTGTACTGAGAATGGATTGCTGAAAATTTCTTGGGATTAAATTTTGGAGCTAATTGGCTTAACTTGAATCCCCAAGGCATAAAAGCAGACTATTCTATTAAAATCATAACTGTCCAAGAGGGACAATGAAAATTGCTCCAAAATGAGGTCATAGCAAAAATGACTGCACCACTCTTTGTCATATCTTCTCTTAGCCATACATAAACCAATAAGAACAAAGGAAAAGACTGAGAAAGGAGGGCAAGATATACATGATTCCCATCATGCTATGGCTCTGACTCTAAGAGATCTGTGCTAAACAAGGATATAAAACAAGTGGTGAGTGCCCAGATAGGGGACATAACTAAACCTCTTCTTTTTACCACCCAAAGACCCATACTATATTAATTTCGTTATGCCTGAGTTCAATCATTTATGAAATACTTGCCTGTAAATGTGATGGAATACTCAGAATTTGTGAAGATTGGAGTTACAGGCCATGATCTACAGATTATTTAATAGTTATATATATACTGGATGCTTTAAAGTGTATTAGGAAAATGCCAATAAATGGCCAGAGTCACTAAAATGATTCACCTGATCTATTGGATCAATTATAGATAGTGCACAATTAGCTCATGGTGGCTTTTACAGAAATTACAATACATGTTCATAGGGGCTGTGGCCTCTCTCAGTAACAGAAGCATTAGAACTCACCAGCAAGAAAAAGTTCCATGGCTTGGGCACACCATACTCCCCTGGAAAGACAGCTTCTATATACCAGGCCACAAGGCCATATAAGAAAGCATCAAATAAAAACATTCCCAGTACGTGGGCAAAGTCAAAGTTCTCCATTTTGGGTGATGAGAAGATGTTACTCCATTTAATTCCAATTTCTAAGAGATAACAGTTGACATTTAATTTAGGTGCCAATTGACACTAAAACAGTTATCCATCTGCATCATAATTAAAAAGTGAAGAAAAAAGGTGTTAATATTCTACAGAGATTCCTATTATAGTCAGTTACTTTCTTTTTTCTTTTTTTTTTTTTTTAAAGATTTTTTTATTTATTTATTCGACAGAGATAGAGACAGCCAGCGAGAGAGGGAACACAAGCAGGGGGAGTGGGAGAGGAAGAAGCAGGCTCCTAGCGGAGGAGCCTGATGTGGGGCTCGATCCCATAACGCCAGGATCACGCCCTGAGCCGAAGGCAGACGCTTAACCGCTATGCCACCCAGGCGCCCCTATAGTCAGTTACTTTCTTATACCATTAGAATTTAGGACATCTGAGCAAGTAATCATGTAAGATGCTTCCTAGTGTGCCAGAAACAATCATTTATGAGTGAAACAAAGATAAAATATACACTACATTAAAAACTAATGAAATACTGTGTGGTGACTAACATAATAAAAAAATAAAATAAAACCTAAAAAAAAAGACAAAATATACTAAGTCAGGAATATAAACTTTAAGAAAAATAAGCAAACCTACGGTTTAAGACACTGACTCCTCCCTTTCCACCCCTCCTCATGCTAAATGTTCACTGGAAAATATAATTTTAGAAAACCATAATCATTGAAAAGCAGGGATAAATGTTATCTACAGAAGAGAAGACTAGAAGAATTTTTGTGTAGATATTGCACTGATAAAAAAGGAAGACTAAAAGTTACTAAGAGCAGACCTGTTTTGCTTCCTCTCTTGGCACTTAACAGCAGCCAGGAACTCCAAATGAGTAGGGAAAGATACTAACAGACCTGAGTAAATTTATGGAGAGAATGTGGAAGCACTCATGTACTACAGGTGATTGTATGAAGTAATACCATTTTCTGAAGGACATTTTAATAATATTAATTTTAAAATTGTGAACATCTTGTCAGAATATGGTCAAATTTATAAGGTAAATACTCACTCTCCATCTCTGCCTTGACAAGGAATTTAGTTCCCAGTGCCATTGCAATATTCAAGCTGAGACAGGAAGCCAGCTTCTGGGTGAATGTCATTTGCACAAAGTTTGTAGAGACTGTAACAATTGGAAAGTAGGTAGCAAAATAAATGAAACCTCCAACAGAAACAGCAAAATGTGCTGGAAATAAAAAGGAAATTATAAGGTCAATTAAAGCAACATGCAGAAACCTAAACTACAAATAACTTCGTGTTACTGGAAGAGTGTAATAAAATAAGCACAGTGAGAATAGAAATTTATTTTTCACCATTTGCTCACCATTATATAATGCGTGGCATTTAGTAGGTGCACAAAAGTATATTTTGAATGAATGGCTGAAATTAAACATCAGTAATTCTTCTGGAATTTATCATTCTATAATGTAGTAACTATGAATATTATAGTTCTTAATGGAAATTTTACATATTTATTACCATTCAGTATAAAAAATTACAAATGTAAATAAATACTATTAATGGCATAATTAGAAAATACCTAGATTGTATTTCCAAATACTATGAGATTCAGTCTATGTCATGATACTTGGGGAAACGAAGGATACCTGAATAAACAGAAATACAAAGTTGGTCTCAAAAAGCAGATATGGTTTAAAATATGAAGAGTTCCAAAAATGTGACTCTGATAAAACACTAAAAAGAAAATTCCTGTTAATAAACCAATTAACATCATTAGGAGTTAAAATTCAGCTAAATAAAAATGGTATATTATAAAGTACAACATATTATCCCACTACTAGGAATGATTCTTCCTTTCCCTCTTTACCTCACTTACATATCATATTCACCAACTAGAACACTTACGTTTTATATACTGATCAATGTGTGTTCTTTTTTAAAATTAAAATTATAAAGAGAATGAGAGATAACAAATAAGAGATAACAAAGACAATATATTAGATACACCTGATAAAATAGCATCAAAATATATAATGCAAAAAAAAAAACAGAAGTTCTAGAATAAATATATAAATGTACAATCGTAGTGGAAATTTTAACCATTTTTCTCAGAATTAACAAACTTGGCCTAGTGAAAATACATGTCGACTACCCCAAGCAACCTCAAAATATACATTTTTCAAACATTGGAATATTGATTTTTTAAAAACCGGACACTGACTAGGTCATAAAGTAAATCCTAACAAATTTCAAAGGAATTATTTTAAACTGGCAATCAATAACCAGAAGATATCCATAAAAACCCAATATGTTGAGAAATTCAAGATATACATCTATGAATAATTCTCAAATAAAGAAGAAAATTATAAGAAAAATTATAAAACATTTTAATGTAACAACAGGAAAAAGCTTACTTATCAAAATTTGTGTCATGCAGTCAAACCAGTACTAAGAGCGAAATGACTAGCCTTAAATTCATTTATTAAAAGAAATAAGACAAACATTCACTATCACAAGTTTTAAAAAATGGTAATAAATACAAAGTTTATGGAATGTTAAGAGGATCAACAAAGCCAAAAGCTGATTCTCTGTAGAGACTAATACTAACAAACCTGTTGTGAAACTGATTAAGAAAAAAAAAAGAAAAAGAGAAGACACAAATTACCAGTATGAAGAGTAAAAGAGGATAGGTCATGACAGACATTAGTAAAGACATTAAAAACATAAGAAACCATATTAAATTAATGACATTGCACCAACAGATTTCAAAACTAAAAATATAAGTTAAAGAAAGTATAGGAAGATTGGTAGAAGGAAGGGAAGAATGAAGGTGGGGTAAACAGAAGGGGGAATGAACCGTGACAGACTACGGACTCTGGGAAACAAACTGAGGGCTTCAGAGGGGCAGGGGGTGGGGGATTGGGATAGGCCGGTGATGGGTATTAAGGAGGGCACATATTACATGGTGCACTGGGTGTTATACACAAATAATGAATCATGGAACAGTACATCAAAAACTAAGGATGTACTGTATGGTGACTAACATAACATAATAAAAAATTATTATAAAAATAGTGAACAAAAAAAAAAAAAAAGAAAAAAGAAAAGAAAATACAACTTACCAAAACTGAAAGAACTAGAAAACCTGAATGTCCTAAGGTCATAAAAGAAATTGAATCAATAATTAAAACCCTTCCCAGTGCTTTTTCAGCAACTTCTAGCAGATATTCAAAGAAGAAATAATTAGAATACTGTGCTGAAATTCCCAGAGAGATAGAGATACAGGAAAAGAGGACATCCTTCCTAAATACTTTTATAAAACTACCATTACTTGATATCAAAATCAAATAAAGACAGTATAAAAAAGGAAATTATAGAGCAATTTCACTCTTGAACATATAGGTAAAAATCTTAAAACAAATATAAGCAAAATTAATCCAGCATGAATATAAAGGAAAACATATCCTGACAAATTTAAATTTATTCCAAGAATATGAGATTGGTATTATATTTAAAAATCAGCTTATATAATGTACGATGTTAAGAAAAAATATATTTTTACCATTTCAATAAATGCAAATAAAAAATGCTAAATAAAACTCTACATCCTTAGCTCAGATAAAATTCTTGAAACAGTAAATGAATAAAATCTTTTTAACCTGATAAATTATATACCTATATAATTTAAAAGTTTCCAGTCAACTTTATACTCTAAAAAGTTGTTGTTGGACCTCAATTTTAAAGTGGATATGTAGGGGAATTTTCCCCACACCATCAAGCAAGTCTCCAGGACATTAGCTGGGTGTCACAAAATTCAACTCAATTTTGGCACTATTCCAAGATAGCATCAGATTCCACAGTTTAAGGATTCAGTCCTACAGGGCTATTCCCCTTACCCCAACTTCAGATGCCAGTCCCAAGCCCAGGTTATTACCTTTTCTCCTGCTGACTAGCTATAGATCAGAGTTTCCAAGGACCACCTTCTTGGGCTCAAATAATCTGCTAGAGAGGAGAATTTAAGATGGTGGAGGAGTAGGGGGGCCCTAAGTTTGTCTCATCCCTCAAATACAGCTAGATAGTATCAAATCATTCTGAATACCTAAGAAATCAATCAGAGATCTGAGAAAACAAATGCTGCAAGCCTACAAATAGAAAAACAACCACCATTTGGAAGGTAGAAGGTTCTGAGACTTGAACCCAGTGATACACCTGCTTAAGGAGGCTACCCCAAAGTATTATAAGCAGCAGAGCACAGAACTGAAACTTTCAGAAGTCTGCTACAGTGGGGTATATGCTTGCAATGAAACTAGACCACTTTCTTACACCTTACACAAATTCAAAATGGATGAAAGACCTAAATGTGAGACAGGAATCCATCACAATCCTAGCAGAGACACAGGCAGCAACCTCTTTGACCTCAGCCACAGAAACTTCTTGCTAGATACGTCTCCAAAGGCAAGGGAAACAAAAGCAAACATGAACTGTTGGGACTTCATCAGGATAAAAAGCTTTTGCACAGCAAAGCAAGCAATCAACAAAACTAAAAGGCAACCTATAGAATGGGAGAAGATGTTTGCAAACAACATATCTGATAAAGGGCTAGTATCCAAAATCTATAAAGAACTTATTAAACTCAACACCCCAAAACCAAAAAATCCAGTTTAGAAATGGGGAGAAGGTATGAACAGACATTTCTGTGAAGAAGACATACAGAAGGCTAACAGACATGAAAAAATGCTCACGGGCATCAGGGCAATACAAACGAAAACCACCTGTGAGATACCATCTCACACCTGTCAAAATGGCTAAAATGAGAAACTCAGGAAAAAATAGATTTGGTGAAGATGTGGAGAAAGGGGAACCCTCTTACACTGTTGCTGGGAATGCAAACTGGTGCAGCCACTTGGGAAACAGTATGGAAGTTCCTCACAAAAGTTAAAAATAGAACTACCCTATGACCCAGCAATTAAACTACTAGGTATTTACCCAAAGGATATAAACATAGTGATTTGAAAGGGCACATGCACCCCAATGTTTATGGCAGCAATGTCCACAATACCCAAAATATGGAAAGAAGGGGAACTCTCTTAACTGTTGGTAGGAATGGAAACTGGTGTAGCCACTCTGGAAAACAGCATGGAGGTTCCTCAAAAAAGTTAAAAATAGAGCTACCCTACAACCCAGCAACTGCACTACTAGGTATTTATCCAAAGGAGATAAACATAGCGATTCAAAGGGGCACATGCACCCCAATGTTTATAGCACCAATGTCCAAGATAGCCAAAATATGGAAAGAGCCCGGATGTCCATCAACAGATGAATGGATATAAGAAGATGTGAGATTTATATATATATATATATATATATATATATATATATATATATATATATATATATATAACTCAGCCATCAAAAAGAATGAAATCTTGCTATTTGCAAAACATGGATGGAGCTAGAGTGTATTATGTTAAGTGAAATAAGTCATCAGAGAAAGATAAATACCATATGATTTCACTTATATGCAGAATTTAAGAAGGAAAACAGATGAACGAATGGAAAGCAGGGAAAGAAAAATAGGAGAGAGAGAAACAAGTCATAAGAGACTCTTGATAGAGAACAAATTGAGGATTGATGGAGGGAGGTGGGTGGGGGATGGGCTAGATGGGTGATGGGTATTAAAGAGGGCACTTGTGATGACCACTGGATGTCGTATGTAAGTGATGAATCACTGAAATCTACTCCAGAAACCAATACTGCACTATATGTTAATTAACAAAATTAAAATTAAAAAAAAGACAAACATCTCAATGGATTTTCATACTGACTTGAAAGTAATACAAATAAGAAATATTAATAATAACAAATTACATAACCTAGATGCAATGGACAAAATCTCTGAAATGCAGAACCTACCAATATTAACTCAGGAAGATATAGAAAATCTGAATGGACCTATAACAAGCAAAGATATTGAATTACTACCAAGAACTTTCCAATTTAAAAAAGTGAAGTATCAGGGATGCCTCGGTGGCTCAGGCCATTAAGCAGCTGCCTTCGATTCAGGTCATGATCTTGGGGTCCTGGGATCAAGCCCCACGTTGGGATCCCTGCTCAGTGGGGAGTCTCTTCTCCCTCTCCCTCCACCCCCTGCTTCCCCCCACTCATGCTTGCTCTCTCTCAAATAAATAACTTCTTAAACTCAACACACCAAAAAAAAAATAATCAAATCAAAAAATGGGCAGAAGATATTAACACTTTTCCAATGAAGACATACGAATGGCTAACAGACACATGAAAAAATGTTCAACATCATTAGCCATCAGGGAAATTCAAATCAAAACCACATTGAGAAACCACCTTACACCAGTTAAGAATGGCAAAAATCGACAAGGCAAGAAACAACAAATGTTGGAGAGGATGTGGAGAAAGGGGAACTCTCTTACACTGTTGGTAGGAATGCAAGTTGGTACAGCCACTTTAGAAAACAGTGTGGGGTCCCTCAAAAAGTTAAAAATAGAGCTACCCTATGACCCAGCAATTGCACTACTAGGTATTTACCCCAATACAGATGTAGTGAAGAGAAGGGCCATATGCACCCCAATGTTCATAGCAGCATTGTCCACAATAACCAAACTGTGGAAGGAGCTGAGATACCTATCAACAGACAAACGGATAGAGAAGATGTGGTCCATATATACAATGGAATATTACTCAGCCATCAGAAAGGATGATTACCCAACATTTGCATCAACATGGATGGAACTGGAGGAAACATAATTATGAAAAATAAAAATAAAATAAATAAATAAATAAAAGTAAACACACACACACATACCACACACACACACGTACACAAAATAAATGAAATCTTAAAAAAATAAAAAAGCAAAATACCAAATGGCTTCACTGGTGAATTATATGGAAATTTAGAGAATAATTAACACCAATCCCTCTTAAACTTTCCAAAATATATAGAGAAAGGACTGCTTCATAACTCATTCCATGAGGTCAGAATAGCCCAAGTAACAAAGTCAGGGAAAGACATCACAAGAAAATAAAATATGTGAATTATAGATGCAAAAGTCATCAACAAAATCTAGCAAACTGAATACAGCAACATTTTTTAAAGGTTTTTGTTTAATTCCAGTATAGTTAACATTACACTTGTTTCAGGCTTACAATAAACTGATTCAACAATTCTATACATTACTCAATGTTCATCATGATAACTGTATTCTTAATTCCATTCACCTATTTCATCCATCCCCCACCCACCACCTTTCTGGTAACAATGTTAGTTCTCTGTCGTTAAGAGTTTCTGGTTTACCTCTCTCTCCCTTTTTATTTCTTTGTCCTTTGTTTTGTGTCTTAAATTCTACATATGAGTGAAATCATATGGTATTTGTCTTTCTCTATTTCACTTAGCATTATTCTATCTCCATCCATGTTGTTGCAAATGGTCTGATTTCATTCTTTTTTATGGCTGAATAATATTCCATGGTGTGTGTGTGTGTGTGTGTGTGTGTGTGTGTGTGTGTGTGTACACCACCTCCTCTTTATCCATTCATCTATCGATGGACACTTGGGCTGATTCCATAATTTGGCTATTGTTTTTTTTTTTTTAAAGATTTTATTTATTTATTTGACAGAGATAGAGACAGCCAGTGAGAGAGGGAACACAAGCGGGGGAGTGGGAGAGGAAGAAGCAGGCTCATAGTGGAGGAGCCTGACATGGGGCTCGATCCCGTAACACCGGAATCACGCCCTGAGCCGAAGGCAGACGCCTAACCGCTGTGCCACCCAGGCGCCCCCATAATTTGTCTATTGTTAATGCTACAATAAACATAGGGGTGCATGTGTCCCTTTGAATTAGTGTTTTTGTATTTTGGGGGTAAATATCCATTAGGGGAATTACTGGATTATAAGGCAATTCTATTTTTAATTTTTTTAGGAACTCCAATACTGTTTTCCACAGTGGCTACACCAGTTTCCATTCTCACCAAAAGCACCAACTTTTTCTCCACATCTTCACCAATGTTCATTATTCTTTGTTTTTGACTTTTACCATTCTGACAGGTGTGAGGAGTTATCTCACCATAGTTACGATTTGCATTTCCTGATGATTAGGGATGTTGAGCATCTTCTCATGTGTCTGTTGGTCATCTCGACGTCTTCTTTGGAGAAATGTCTCTTCACGTCTTCTGTCCATTTCTTAATTTGATTATCTGTGTTTTGGGTGTTGAGTTGTAAATCATTTTTTTCTAGATTTTGGATATTAACTAACCCTTTATTGGGTATGTCATTTGTAAATATCTTCTCCCACTCTGAAGTTTGCCTTTTAATTCTGTTGATTGTTTCCTTTACTGTGCGGAAGATTTTTATTTTGATGTGGTCTCAATAGTTAATTATTTTTGCTTTTACTTCCTCCCTCAGGAGACATATCTAGAAAAATGTTGCTTTGGCTGATGTCAAAGAAGTTATTGTCTCTGCTCTCTTCTAGGATTTTTATGGTTTCAGGCCTCACATTTAGAGACTTGAAACCTTTAATTCATTTTGAGTTTATTTTTGTGTATAGTATAAGAAAGGGGTCCAGTTTCATTCTTTTGCGTGTAACTGTCTAGTTTTCCCAGCATCATTTGTTGAAGAGACTCTCTTTTTCCCACCAGATATTCTTTCCTCCTTTGTCAAAGATTAATTTACCATATAATTGCAGGTTTATTTCTGGGTTCTCTATTCTGTTCCATTGATCTATGTGTCTAGTTTTGTGCCAGTACCATATTGTTTTGATTATCACAGTTTTGCAATATACTTGAAGTATGGAATTGTGATACCTCCAGTTTTGCTTTTCTTTTACAAGACTGCTTCAGCTATTCAGGGTCTTTTGTGGTTCCATACAAATTTCAGGATTTTTTGTTCTAGTTCTGTGAAAAATACTTTTGGTATGTTAACAGAGATTGCATTAAATCTGTACATTGCCTTGGGTAGTACAGACATTTTAACAATATTTGTTCTTCCAATCCATAAGCACGGAATGTTTTCCATTTCTTTGTGTCCTCTTTAATTTCTTTCATCATTGTTTTATAGTTTTCAGAATATAGGTCTTTCACCTCTGTGGTTAAATTCATTCCTAGGCATTTTATTATTTCTGGTGCAACTGTAAACGGGATTGTTTTCTTAATTTCTCTTTCAGTGAAAGGACCACCTCCAAAGAAATGCACACATGTGTGGGAACTTGACATATAGCAGAGTAGGTATTGCAGAGTAGTCAGGAAAAGGTGAACTGTTTATCATTTGTTGCTAGGACAACTGCCTATGCACTTGGGAGAACAATCAATTCCTACATCATACCACACACAAAAGAACACAGGAAGATAATTTTGTGACTTTGGAGTAGAGGATTTTTTCACTGAAATATTTAATATCACAAACTATGAAGGAAAATATTGGTAAAGGAAAAGATTGGTTACATTAAAATTAGTAACTATTAAAAGACACCATAAAAAAGGGGGGGGGAAGCTCCAAACTGGGACAAGTTTTGCAACACATTTTCAACTAACAAAAGGTAGGTAGCAGGAATATATAAATAACTCCTGCAAATCAATAATCATAATAGATAAGAACACACAAACAGATTTTACAGAAAAGGAAACACATGACCCATATTAAGAACAAACACTCACGGTAAGTGAGAAAATGCAAGTTATATGCAAACAATGAATCATGGAACACTACCTCAAAAACTAATGATGTACTGTATGGTGACATAATATAATAATAATAAAAAAAAGAAAAAAAAAGAAAATGCAGGTTTGAACTGCCATTAGATAGTATTTCATATCTCCAGTATGGCACATATTAAAGTATGATGTAGTAAATTTTGGCAAGGATATGGAATAACAGGAATTCTCATCTTCTTCCAGTGGGGCTCTAAATGCACAGAACTACTTTGGAAGTGTTGGACATAGGTAGTCAGGTTGGACATTTACAAACCCCATGACCCAGGAATTCCTTTTCTACGTATGTACCATAGTGAAAGTCTAACACATATAAACCAAAGACACGTACAAAACTGTTCTAAATATTTAGCCTTCCATAATTCCAGAAACAGAGAATGACAGTATTTGTTTCCTAACTATGTCATTTTTCTCTTTGGTATATCACATTCTGCCTTACATTGACACACCACTTTTCTTTACCTCCTGGGTTGGTTGGTTTTATTTGTTTGTTTGTTTTGGCTGCTTGTAGGTTGTACATGTGATCATGCGCCTTGTAAGGACCCATGAACTAACAATACTCATGATAATTTACTGAGAAAAAAAAATAAAATGAAATAGAGTTACTGATCATGATTGCTATTGGCATGTGAGCCCTCAAAAAGCAAGGAAACAATTTTTGCTTGCCTTTATTAGATACTGTACTGGTACAATGAATGACTGTTAGATACTTACGTCCATTGACTTGACTTCCCATTCCAATCTTCCAGTCTTTCAAAAATGTTTAAAAACTAACCTCTATAGGAAGCATTCCTAGGTTTATCTCAATCCTAATATGAAGTTAGAGTATGTTAATCCTTTTTTCCTGTGTATACTATGATTCACTAATTTTCATTGCTCTCTGCATACCATATGCAAAGCAGCAGGTAAAGGTTAAAAAGAATACTCAAATGTGACCTTATTTTAGTTTCTATCATTTTTTCACATGTATACTATACTATATTAATTTTCACTGCTCCCTTCATTCCCTTTCGTACCATTTCATGTACTTACAATACTTGTCTTTTAGTTAGAATGTAAACAGAGGCTACAGATGAGATGGCAAATGAAAGTCATAGAAGCTTCTAAATATAATCCCCATGGAGTCACTAATTCTCTCTCCCAGGAGTTTTAGACTCACCTTTATCGAAGAACGTGCTAACCATAAAGCTGAAGAATATTGTGGCGATGGCAAAACACAGCAAAAAAACGAAGACAAGAGATGGGTCACTGTATTGAATGACTGGCACAGGTTCTATCTAACAAAACAATCAGGAAGCCAGTTGAGTCATACTCTAAATGGCATCACAGCAAAACAGAAGAGGAGAAATGAAACATCTTTAAATATTTTGATAGTCCTAGTGAAACTAAAGATAAATCTCAGGGAGATGAGTAAACAATTCATTAACTACAAAAGGTCCACACACCTAGACTTAAACTTTAGTTTGCTGAGAGACTAAGCAGCCCTTTAATTTCCAGAGTGGAGTCAAACAATAGACATGTGTTCACTTCCTGACAACCTGAATCCATTAGGCCCACACCATGTTATCTGTTTTTCCTCTAGAAGTTTAGCTATAGCATGGCTACAGTGAAATAGACACTTGCCTTCACAAAGAAAATCATGCACAGCAAAAGGATGATAAATGAATACAAAGCCAGGAATGTGAAGAAATAGGCAGCCCAGAGCATCCAATTACTGAGTCCTGAAACGAGCAGATACTCCTGTGGGAGAGTTAACACAAACCAAACATCATGTAAAACAATATAACTATACAAAATGCATTCACAAACATTATCTGATTTATTTCTATCACAATCAAATTTGGTGAAATAAGAAATATTATCATGCCCAGTTATAGAGGAGGAGCTCAATGACTTGATTAAAATTATTCAGCTAGTGTATGGCAGTGCTATTATGCTTGCAAGCCTAGAGATGATTTCACCAGTAATTTACCACATATTGTTCAGGTATGAAAAACCCTTAAATAAAACTATAAACTGCTTAGATTAACATCCCCTTTCTTTTTGTTATTCCCTCTTCTAGGAGGTATTAAAGAATGTAAGTATGTTTTAATTAAATTATAAAAGATAGAAGCAAACACTGAAACTATGATAAAAAATAAGGGGGAAAATTCAGTTTTAGCAGTAATCTTTATGAACTACATTCTTTAAAGAAATATTTTGTATTTCGAGTGTTAACAAAAGAGCATCAAAAAAGTTTCGCTAAGCATATAATGTAGAACACAATAAGAAGATTCAAAAGAGTGGTATGAGTCCTCACAGGCTATTTTAAATACTTCTATTGAATTTTACTGATGTACCAATATTAAATTCTTTAACTTAAAGCTCTTCTAGAGTAGAAGGCAGAGACTGTGTTTGCCTATCTGTATCTGCCTGGCCTATACAAAGAGTTTCAGAGGAGAGGTGGGTGGGGGAATGGGATAGGCTGGTGATGGGTAGTAAGGAGGGCACGTATTGCATGGTGCACTGGGTTATACGCAACTAATGAATCATCGAACTTTACATCAAAACCAGGGATGTACTGTATGGTGACAAACAATATAATAAAAAAATTACGATTAAAAAATTAAAAAAAAAACCACAAACAAAAAAAGAAATCAGAACAGTACAGTACTGTCATTAAAACAGACTATAGAGCAATGCAACAGAAGAAAGAGCAGAGAGGTAAATTCACACATATATGATCAATTAATTTATGACAAAGAAGTAAAAAATACACAATGGGAAAACGATAATTTAGAAAAAATACATATAGAAGGCATCCAAGCAGATGAGACAATCTTACATGCAAATCAGATTCCACACATAAAAAGTCAGAATTAATAAATGAATCATCAATGTAGGAGAATACAAAGTTAACACACAAAAATCAGTTGAAGTTTTATACACTACCAATGAGCAACCTAAAATGAAATTAGGAAAACAATTCCATTTACAAGAGCATCAAAAAGAGTAAAATACGGGGTGCCTGGGTGGCTAAGTCAGTTAAGCGTCTGCCTTTGGCTCAGGTCATGATCCAGGAGTCCCAGGATCGAGTCCCCAAGATCAAGTCTCGCATCAGGCTCCCTGCTCAGTAGGGAGTCTGCTTCTCCCTCTGCCCTTCACCCAGCTCGTGCTCTCTCTCAAATAAATAAAATCTTAAAGAAAAGAATAAAATACTTAGGAATAAACTTAACCAAGAAGGTGAAAGACTTGTACAATTAAAACAAAGAAAAGTGAAAGACCTCTACATTTTTGAGGCTAATACACTCCCATAAAATTTTTTAAAATTAGAAAATTAGATAAAATTTTTAAAAAATTTTGGTGAAATGTAGAGCAAACAGAATTTTCATACATTGTTAATGGAAGTGAAAATTCGTAATATTTTACTGGCAAACTTTGGCACTATGTACTAGAGTTAAATATGCATAATCTAACATTCAGTAAAAAAAAATGTCTAAAATATTCATAGAAGAATTACTTATAATGCCCAAACCCCAAACACTAAAGGGAAATAGATAAATTGTGATAGTCATACTATGGAATCTTAAAACTCATATAACTCAATGAATATAAATGAACTACAGCTACATATTTAGCTGAATCACACAGACACAACATAATACAGTGCTTGATTCCATTTATCAAGGTCAAGGCAGACAAAACTAACTTGTAATATTAGAAGTTAGGTTAGTATATACTTTGGGGAAAATGTTTTGAGGGGTACACAAGCAAACTTCTAGAGTGTTGGGAGTGTTTTATTTCTCACGGGGTCACAATAAAATGTGCATACTTTCTTCATGAGAACCCATTCAACTCTACTACAATAGTTAGAATGTTAGCGTCTCCTCAAAATTCCTAAGTTGAAAACCCAGTTCCCAGTGTGATGGCACTTTGAGGTGGGGCCCCTGAGAGATAATTAGGTGATGAGGGCTGAGCCCTCATGAATCAAATTAGTGCCCTTATAAAGGAGACCCCAGAGAGCTTGCATTTCTTCTGTCACATGTCACATGAGGAGACAGTGATGAATGAGGTGCCATCTATGAACCACAGAGTGGATTCTCATCAGACCTTCTGAATCTGCTGGCACCTTGATCTTGGACTCTCTAGATTGCAGGACGGAGAGAAATAAATTTCTATTTCTTATAAGCTATACAGTTTATGATATTTTTGTTGCAGTAGCCTGAATGGATTAAAACACACTTCTGATTTGTGCACTTTTCTGTGTGTATGTATGTTATACTTCAAAGAAAATACTAAAAAATGAAATATAAGTGTTCTGTAGTTTCTACAGTACAGATCCTTTACCTCTTTGGCTACATTTATTTCTATGTATCTTATAGTTTTTGGTGCAATTGTAAATGGGATCGATTCCTTAATTTCTCTTTCTTCAGACACATTCTTAGTATATAGAAATGCAACTGAATTCTGTGCACTGATTTTGTATCCTGCCACTTTGCTGAATAAACTTTCTGAAAATGTCCATGCTGCCCAGAGCAATCTATACATTCAATGCAATCCCTATCAAAATACCATGGACATTTTTTACAGAGCTGGAACAAACAATCCTAAAATGTGTATAGAACCTTCAGAAAAGACCCCAAATTGCCAGGGGAATGTTGAAAAAGAAAACCAAAGCTGGGGGCATCATAGTTCCAGACTTCAAGATCAATTACAAAGCTGTAATAATCAAGACAGCATGGTACTGGCACAACAACAGACACAAAGACCAATGGAATAGAACAGAGACTCCAGAAATGGACCCTCAAGTCTATGGTCAACTAATCTTTGACAAATCAGGAAAAAACATCCAATGGAAAAAAGACAGTCTCTTCAACAAATGGTGCTGGGAAAATTGGATAGCCACAGGCAGAAGAATAAAACTGGACCATTCTCTTACACCATACACAAAGATAAACTGAAAATGGATGAAAGACCTAAATGTGAGACAGGAATCCATCAAAATCCTAGAGGGAAACACAGGTAGTAACCTCTACGACCTTGGCCACAGCCAACTTTTTCCAAGACATGTCTCTCAAAGCAAGGCAAACAAAAGCAACTGGGACTTCATCAAGATGAAAAGCTTCTGCACAGCAAAGGAAACAGTCAATAAAACTAAAAGGCAACCTATGGAATGGGAGAAGATATTTGCAAATGACATTACAGATAAAGGGCTGGTATCCAAGATTGATAAAGAACTTCTCAAACTCAACACCCGGAAAACAAATAATCCAGTCAAAAAATGGGCAGAAGACATGAACAGACATTTCTCCAAAGAAACATATAAATGTGGCTAACTGACACATGAAAAAATGCTCCACATCACTAGCCATCAGGGAAATACAAATCAAAAACCACAATGAGATATCACCTACACCAATCAGAATGGCCAAAATTAACAGGACAGGAAACAACAAATGTTGGCGAGGATGTGGAGAAAGGGGAACCCTCTTACACTGTTGGTAGGAATCCAAGCTGACACAGCCACTCTGGAAAACAGTATGGAGGTTCCTCAGGACATTAAAAATAGAGCTACCTTATGACCCAGCAATTGCACTACTGGGTATTTACCCCAAAGATACAGATGTAGTGAAAAGAAGGGGTACATGCACCCCAATGTTCACAGCAGCAATGTCCACAATAGCCAAACTGTGGAAGGAGCCGAGATGTCCTTCAACAGATAAATGGATAAAGAAGATGTGGTTCATATATACAATGGAATATTACTCAGTCATCAGAAAGGATGAATATCCACCATTTGCATTGACATGGATGGAACTGGAGGGGATTATGCTACGTGAAATAAATCAAGAAGAGAAAGATAATTATCACATGATTTCACTCATATGTGGAATATAAGGAATAGTGTAGAGGATCACAGGGGAAGGGAGGGAAAACTGAATGGGAAGAAATCAGAGAGGGAGACAAACCATGAGAGACTTTGGACTCCGGAAAACTAAATTGAGGGTTTCAGAGGGAGAGGGGTGGGGGATGGGGTAACTGGGTGATGGGCATTAAGGAGGGCACACAATCTGAAGAGCACTGGGTGTTATATGCAATTAATGAATCACTGAACATTACATCAAAAACTAATGATTGGCTAATCGAACTTAAGAAAAAATTTTTAAAAATGAAATATAAATATTGTAAGTCATAATGTTGATGTTTGTGTATCATATTCTGGGGATTCAAAAACAGTGTTAAATTATAATTGAGAATTAAAGAGAGATAATCAACAAGGAGATGGCAGCTACAACACCTGAGACAAGTAAGTTAACTGTGTGTTCACCAATCAGAAGAGAGAGAGGAAAGCACTAGTGTCACAGGAAACACAAACATAAAGGAAGTTTTTTAAAAAGTCATTCATTTTGGCTGGAAGGAAAGGTATCTATGTGTTTTTTGCTCTCAGTGAAACACAATTCTCGAGGGGACTATAAGAGGTCATTGAAAAAATTTTTTTTCAGCAATCAGAAATTGGTTAAAAAATTTCAGTATGTTTTTTTCTTTTTTTAAGATTCTATACATAAGTGAAATCATATGGTATTTGTCTTTTCTCTGACTTATTTCACTTAGCATAATACCATCTAGGTCCATCCATGCTGTTGTAAATGGCTAGATCTCATTTTTTATGGCTAATATTCCATTGTATCCATATAAAACATCTTCTTTACTCATTCATCTGTAGATGGATAACAAACAAATAAACAAAAACAAAGACATACCTATAAATACAGATGGCTGCCAGAGAGGGGAGTGGGGAGCTGGGCAAAATGGGTGAAGGGAAGTGGGAGGTACAGGCTTCCAGCTATCAGATGAATAAGTAATGGGGATGAGAGGTACAGCATAGGGATATAGTCAGAGGTATGTTGACAGATGGTAGTTACACCTGTGCTGAGCATAGCATAATGTGTGAACTTATCCAATCACTATGCTGTACAGCTGAAACTAATGTAACACTGCGTGTCAACAATACTTCCATAAAAATTTCTTCTTAAATCACAGAATCATAGCATCTTGGAATTGATTTGTATCTAAATTCATCTAGACACATCTCCACAAATCAAGTAGATTATTTCTTTGTAACTCTCCTTATTCCAGAGATGTTTGAGGGCATCTGGCATTTAAATTCTATCTATAAACAATGATAACAAAATGAGGAGTAGGCAGGGGCCAAATATTAGAAAATGTATATGCTTAAGTGGAATTTACTCAGCAGAGAACAAAGATAAATACAACCTTCAATTTTATTTAAACACTCAACACCTTTTTCCTTCTTTACACTTCACAACAGCAGGTCCAGGTGATTTGATGGTGATAATTTTTCATATAATATCTAGCTTAATATCATGACAGCCCTGCAAATTAGTTAATATATACTCAATTTATATCTGAGAAAAAAGGCTAGAAAAGTTATATGACATGTCAGAGTCAATAAATAATAGAGATAGGATTCAAATCTATGATTTATCAGAGTTCCTAAAACTTATTAGGCAATAAATCAATTACACATATAAATAATCTCTCCCTCTCTATATATTTATATAATATTATTGTATAATATATATGTTAAATATATAATTATATGTTAATTATAATCACATATTATCTTGAAATTTACTTGTATCAAAAATTATCAAGACAATTCCACAAGCCCAGATGATTAATCCTTTGCAACTCACCTATTCCAGAGAGATTTTAGAGCATTTGGCATTTAAATTCTATTTGTAAGAATCTTGTGAAGTAGTCTTCTAGAAATAAAACTAAAGAATTCTAATAAAAACAAAATTCTAGAAAACTGCCAAGAGAAGTAAGTGTTCACTTTCTGGCTGCTACTGAAACATAACCATCTATCAATGCTGAGTGGGGAGAAATAATCCAGCCTCCACAAAAATTTATGCTATAGACCCAACTTTTTCTACAGAAGCTCTATTTACCACAAGAAAAGTAGAGTTACCTTCAATCGCTTTTCCTTTTCCCACACAATAGACTGAATGAGGGTAAGATGATTCATAGAGAAGATAAATAAGATTACTAAAGGGGTGAAAATATCAAAAAAGGTAAAGAAGTAATCATGAGAATATTCTGGATATGGAAATCTCTGAACAAAGACGGTGACATCTTGGAATAGCTTTTGTGTAGCCGTGTGGTTATAATATTTCATGATGGCCTGATCCAAGGCATGCTGCATAACCAGGAACCCTTCAGTGATGTACCCTAAATGAGAAAACAAGGATTGCTAAGTACAACAGAACAAGAAATAGCTGAACGGAACAAAGGAAAAGGTAACTAAAGTATGTCAAAAACAAACAAAGTTAATTATTGTAAAGAGGCTCTTGTTGTAGTCTAAATTTCACAGAGCAGCTATTATGGTTTCTTCACGCTAATACATAATAAACACTTCTTTATTATTATTTTTTTTTTACTTGAGTATGGTTGATGCACAATGTTTACGTTAGTTTCAGGTGTACAATGTCATGATTCAACATGTTTATACATTATGCTATGCTCACCACTAGTGAGGATACCATCTGTCGTCATACATTGCTATTACAATACAATTGACTATATTCCTTATGCTGTGCCTTTTATTCCCATGACTTATTTATTCTTTAACTGGAGGCCTGTATCTCCCATTCCCCTTTACCCATTTTGCCCAGCCATCCCTCCTCTCTGGAAATCATGTTTGTTCTATGTATTTTTAGGGTGATTCCACTTTTTGTTTATTCACTTGTGGGTTTTTTTAGATTCTTTTTAAAAGGATCCTAATTCCCAGCTTCCCAGAAAGTAAAATATTGTTTGAAATTACAGGGCTGCTTTCTGCAATTTCAATCAACTGAATAAACTATTGCATAGGTAAAGACTTTAATTCAGTACCTTTAATATTTGAAAAATTAGGTGAAGGTCATGAGTGAGTTATATGAGCTGATGTCCACTAAAGCAGAGCTACTCAGTGTGGTGCTTGGATCTGTGGCAGTATGCAAATAGCTTCTTACTGTTATATAAGTTTAGTATAAAAATGAGCAAACACTTAAAAACTTTTATTAAAATTTGGCAATGCCATGACAACTAAAAACTCAGTTTTCTGTTCATCTATACAAGTTCTTTAGAGATTTTGAATGTGAATCTGTGTCACATTTTGTCCCCTCTGGATCTTGCCCTACTGTTTTAATAGGGTCTTTCACATAGGGTGGACTATTTAATTTTAATGAAGTTCAATTTGTCCATTTTTTTCTTTTATAGTAATACATTTTCTGTCTTAATGAATCACTACTGGCCCCAATTTCATGAAGATATTCTCAAAAATTTTGTTGTGGAAGATGATTTTAGCTTTTACATTTGGTTTATGATCATCACGTTATTTAACTAATTTTGTGTAGATATGGGCTAATGATCAAGATTTATTCTTTCCATTCACATACCATGTTATTCCATCACAATTTCTTCAAAAGAGTTCCTTTTCCCAGTGAATTATATCGGTGCCTTCATGGAAAAATTAAATGACTATATGTATATGAGTCTACTTCCAGACATCTCATTCTTTTTATTGATGTATTTGTTTATCCTGACACCTATATGGCAATGTCTTTTTTTTTATTTTTATTATGTTATGTTAGTCACCATACAATATAGCCTCAGTTTTTGATGTAGTGTTCCATGATTCATTGTTTTCATATAACACCCAGTGCTCCATGCAATACGTGCCCTCCTTAATACCCATCACCATTCTATCCCAATCTCCCACCACCGCCCCTCTGAAGCCCTCAGTTTGTTATATAGATTTATAGTAAGTCTTGAATGTTCTTTAACACTGGCATTCCTTTTCAAGATTTTTTTTTTTTTTTTTACCAATCTGGACCCTTTGTATTTCCATATGAATTTTAGAATAAGCTTGCCAATTTTTTTTCCAAAAAGACTGCTGGGATTCTGACTGTCACTTTATTGCTAATGTACAATGGGTGTAAGTTACATCCTAACAATTTTGAGTCACCCAACCAATGAGATTTAGATATCTCATCATTTGTTTAGATATTTAAAGTTTTCTTTCAGAAATGGGACTGGAGGAGATTATGCTAAGTGAAATAACTCAAGCAGAGAAAGACAATTATCATATGGTTTCACTCATTTGTGGAACATAAGGAATAGCAGGGCGATTGGTAGAAGAAAGGGAATAATGAAGGGGGGTAAACAGAAGGGAAAATGAACCACAAGAGACTATGGACTCTGGGAAACAAACCAAGGGTTTTGGCGGGGGGGGGAGATGGGTCAGCCCAGTGATGGGTATTAAGGAGGGCATGTATTGCATGGAACACTGGGTGTTACACCCAAACAACCAATCATGGAGCACTACATCAAAAACTAATGATGTACTGTATGGTGACTACCATATCATAATAAATAAATAAATAAATAAATAAATAAATAAATGTTTTGTTTTGGTGTAGACTTATAATTTATTTTTGTATACTATCTTGGGTATTTGCTAAATTAATACATTATATGTAGTACTTTTTTCTGGATCTCTTCCGAATCACCTACGTAACATGATTTTGTCAACTTCACATAATTTCACTCCTTCCTTTCCACAATCTATATGTTTTATTTCATTGCCTTTTTCTGATACAAGCTAGGACTTCCAGTAATATGTTGCAAAGAACTGATAAGAGCAAACATCTTTACTTTGTTCCTGATTAGAGGAGAAATGTTCAATGTTTCACCAGGAAGATATAAATTTCTCTCACATGTACTTTATCAGATTCAGAAATTTCACTTTTTTCACTTTTATTGCTACTTTGGCTTGGAGAGTTTTTAAAATATACTTTTTTTTCATGACTCATGTCTTTATTCTATAATTAATTAAAACCTGTCTATACAGATTGTAAAAGTTCTAAGATATATCGATATTATTTCTAAACTTGTATAACAAATAGTTGGAAAAAAATGATGGTTTATGCACATTTATAGCATAGTCGCAAAATCACAAAGTTTAATTTTTATCCCAACCAAAGAGTACGTAGTAATTTTATAACCTAATATAACTTAGAATTAAAGTAGCTATTATTTAAAGTACAAGCATCACACAAATATAAAAATCATTAAAAAAACCTAGGGTATTTTTCTGCATAATAAGGAAAAAGAGGTCAGTTTCCCAATTAACAAATTGTCACAAAATAAAGAAAAATTAGAGTCAAGTATTGCTTGTTTATATAATAGTTATTCTTCAGAATCATTCTATCTGTTTCTAAAATATACTTTTTTATTTTGGAAAAAAATCTAGTCTTACAGAAAATTTGCAAAAGTAATACAGAGAGTCCTAAATACCATACATTCTCAACAGAGTTACAGAGCTTCAAGCCATAGCACATAAAACAGATCTGTAGTGTATCTGTGGTATTAAAATTTCATGAGGGGAACACACTTAGGGAAAAAATGTCCAAAAAGATTCCCTAGAAGAAGATATTTGCAAATGACACTACAGATAAAAGACTAGTATCCAAGATCTACAAAGAACTTCTCAAACTCAATACATCTGAAACAAATAATCAAATCAAAAAATGGGCAGAAGATATGAACAGACACTTTCCAATGAAGACATACAAATGGCTAACAGACACACGAAAAAATGTTCAAAATCATTAGCCATCAGGGAAATTCAAATCAAAACCACACTGATTTTGTGCCAGTACCATGCTGTCTTTGTGATCACAGCTTTGTAGTACAGCTCGAAATCCGGCATTGTGATGCCCCCAGCTTTGTTTTTCCTTTTCAACAGTTCCTTGGAGATTCGGGGTCTTTTCTGGTTCCATACAAATTTAAGGACTATTTGTTCCAGTTCTTTGAAAAACGTTCTCAGTATTTTGATCGGGATAGCATTGAAAGTGTAGATTGCTCTGGGTAGCATGGACATTTTAACTATGTTAATTCTTCCGATCCATGAGCATGGAATATCTTTCCATCTTTTTATGTCTTCCTCAATGTCTTTTAAGAGTGATTTTTAGTTTCTAGAATAAAGGTCCTTTACGTCTCTGGTTAAGTTAATTCCAAGGTAACGTATGAAATGAACAGACACTTTTCCAATGAAGACATACAAATGGCTAACAGACACATGAAAAAATGTTCAAAATCATTAGCCATCAAGGAAATTCAAATCAAAACCACACTGAGATACCACCTTACGCCAGTTAGAATGGCAAAAATAAACAAGGCAAGAAACAACAATTGTTGGAGAGGACGTGGAGAAAGGGGATCCCTCCTACATTGTTGGTGGGAATGCAAGTTGGTACAGCCACTCTGGAAAACAGTGTGGAGGTCCCTTAAAAATTTAAAAATTGAGCTACCCTATGATCCAGCCATTGCACTACTGGGTGTTTACCCCAAAGATACAGACGTAGTGAAGAGAAGGGCCATATGCACCCCAATGTTCATAGCAGCAATGTCCACAATAGCTAAATCGTGGAAGGAGCCAAGATGCCCTTCAACAGATGACTGGATTAAGAAGTTGTGGTCCATATATACAATGGAATATTACTCAGCAATCAGAAAGAACGAGTTCTCAACATTTGCTACAACATGGACGGCACTGGAGGAGATAATGCTAAGTGAAATAAGTCAAGCAGAGAAAGACAACTATCATATGATTTCTCTCATCTATGGAACATAAGAACTAGAATGATCAGTAGGGGAAGAAAGGGATAAAGAAAGGGGGGGTAATCAGAAGGGGGAATGAAACATGAGAGACTATGGACTATGAGAAACAAACTGAGGGCTTTAGAGGGGAGGGGGTGGGGGAATGGGATAGGCCGGTGATGGGTAGTAAGGAGGGCACGTATTGCATGGTGCACTGGGTGTTATACACAACTAATGAATCATCAAGCCTTACATCGAAAACCGGGGATGTACTGTATGGTGACTAACATAATATAATAAAAAATCATTATAAAAAATAAATAAATAAATAAATAAATAAATAAATAAATAAATAAATAAAAAATAAAATAAAAAAAAACAAAACCACACTGAGATACCACCTTACACCAGTTAGAATGGCAAAAATTGATAAGGCAGGAAACAACAAATGTTGGAGAGGATGTGGAGAAAGGGGATCCCTCCTACATTGTTGGCAGGAATGCAAGTTGGTACAGCCACTTTGGAAATCAGTGTGGAGGTCCCTTAAAAAGTTAAAAATTGAGCTATCCTATGATCCAGCAATTGCACTACTGGGTATTTACTCCAAAGATACAGACGTAGTGAAGAGAAGGGCCATATGCACCCCAATGTTCATAGCAACATTGTCCACAATAGCTAAATTGTGGAAGGAGCCGAGATGCCCTTCAACAGATGACTGGATTAAGAAGATGTGGTCGATATATACAATGGAATATTACTCAGCCATCAGAAAGAACGATTTCACAACATTTGCAGCAACATGGACGGGACTGGAGGAGATTATGCTAAGTGAAATAAGTCAAGCAGAGAAAGACAATTATCATATGGTTTCACTCATTTATGGAACATAAGAAATAGGAAGATCGGTAGGAGAAGGAAGGGAAGAATGAAGGGGGGCTAAGCAGAAGGGGGAATGAACCACGAGAGACTGTGGACTCTGGGAAACAAACTGAGGGCTTCAGAGGGGCGGGGGGTGGGGGATTGAGATAGGCCAGTGATGGGTATTAAGGAGGGCATGTATTGCACGGTGCACTGGGTGTTATACGCAAATAATGAATCATCGAACTTACATCAAAAACCAGGGACGTACTGTATGGTGACTAACATAATAAAAAAAAAAACTGGGGATGTACTGCATGGTGACTAATATAACAAAATAAAAATTATTAAAAACAAAAAACCAAAAAAACAAAAGGATTCCCGAGAAGGGCAATAATGAGAAAAAGATTGACAAATATTACTTATACCCTGTACCCAGCTTCCTGAAGATGACATCTTACATTACCATGGTACATATGTTAAAACTAAGAAATTAACATTGGCACAAAACAATTTTTAATTTATACAAACTATGTTTGGATTTCACCAGTTTTTCCCCAGTGTCATTTTTTTTGTTCCCATCTAGCATACTACATTGCATTTCATTGTCATGTTTTCACAGTCTTCTCTGATATATGAAACTTTATTATCCTTTCTTGTTTTTCATGACCTTGAGAGCTTTCGAGAATACTGGGCATGTATTTTGGAGAACGTTCTGTAGTTTGGATTTGCATGATGTTTTTTTCACTAACAGACTAAAGTTTAAAGTTTTACAGAGGTAAAGTGCCCTCTTTGTCACATTTTATCAGAGAATATTTGCTATCAACATGACATCAAAATACTCATAAAATTATTTTAAATTCCTTGTCTGCCAATTCCATCATCTAGCTTATCTGTCCACTTACTTATATCGACTCTTTTTTTCTTTTAATTTTAGGTAACATTTTCCTGCTTGTTTACATATCCTATAATTTTGGATCTTACGCCAGAAATTGTGGTGAAAGGAACAGTGGACACTAAAGTACATAATTGTTCTGTTTTCTTAAAGATGCTAGCTCCTTCCTTTGTCATACAAGCTAAAGGGAGGAGCTGACTATTTATTTACTTACTTATTTATTTAAAGATTTTATTTATCTATTTGACAGAGAGACAGACAGCCAGTGAGAGAGGGAACACAAGCAGGGGGAGTGGGAGAGGAAGAAGCAGGCTTCCCAGCGGAGCAGGGAGCCCGATGCAGGGCTGGATCCCAGGACTCCGGGATCACGCCCTGAGCCGAAGGCAGATGCTTAACAACTGAGCCACCCAGGCGCTCCAGGAGCTGACCATTTAAATTCCAAGAGTTTAGTTGATTTGAGCTGAACCTGGATAAAAAAACATTGTTCCACTGTACAGAAATTTTACACAAGTTTTTGGACACTGAAAATTTTAAATAAATCACCAGTAGCAAAGTTAAAAATTAAAAATTAACAATTTATATCACAAGGTTGAAGAAATGTAGGCATAAATATGTGATGGCTCTTCCTATATGACTAGGATATTAAAATAAGTATGACTAAAGATTTGCTTACCAGGACGCCCCCCATTTGAATTACGTTCACTTCTGGGTCCCAAAGAAGGAAAAGGTGGAAAGAGAACACCTGTTTGCCAGCCTTCAGTTCGGAGAAAACCCACATACTTGTTCCTCTGAAAACTGCTGAAACGCAGAAAATATTTTACCTATAAGGAGCAAAAAAAAACACTATCTGTGAATGAAAAAATAATTAAGCAAGAATGAGAAACAAAAGGAAATTTAAAAATCGCACATGTGTGATTCTGAGGCAGAGTGTTGAGCACTAAAGTAGATTCTGAACATCAGCCAGTGGAGCAGACTTGTTGTGTGGCCACTGTGGGTTTGTGGTAAGCAAACAGTGGCAGCTTGCACACCATTGCCAATGTCTCTTTCCCAAAATAGACAGCTGGCATGTATATCAAAATGAAACATACCAAAAGGTGTTGCTAATTTCTCTTCCCATTATGTCAGGCAAGTGTTCCAAGAAGAAAATCTCTTCCTCCTTAAAAGTGATTATTAACCTAAGAAAGAATCCCACATGAAGACAGAGGAGAAATGTGATAAAGTATAAATGTGGAATACTGCATAATTTCATTATTAAATGAAAAGATAATACTAATTCTAGAGAACTAAGTAAACTTCAGGGTAGATCATGCTGGGTTTAAGTAGCTTTACAAGACAGCAAATGAGCCAGCAGTTGCCTAGAGTCTCGTGTCAGACCAGAGAATCAGTAACATCAGGAGGCGCAGGCAGATGTCATAAACCTAGGTAAATATTAATATATTCAGTTATCAAGACAAAAGCTTTAGAAACTTATTGCGTGTTCAAGGATTAAGATGTAGCACCTGTTCCTCAAGGAGCTCAAATTCTAGTTGAGCTGTGTATATATATATATATATATATATATATATATATATGATAGTAAATTCAGTGATAGTAATATGTACAGGGCATTTATGGGAGTGTGAAGGAGGACAGGGGTGGGTGTGGTTAGGAAAGCCACTGTACAGCAAGTCACAGTAGCAATGTTAAGGGTAAGAATGAGCCAAGTGGCTGGGGCAGTCAGGAGATTGTACAAGGTGATGTTTGAAACTGTACCAAGAATATTTTGACCACACTCTATGTACACGCTGATGAGCCTACATCGGCATCACTTACACTGAATCAGTAACTTGAGGGAATTTTATATACATGAAAGGAGTGAGGGAATGATGGGACAGAATGCAAGATACCTACAACTCTACTTATGACCCAGTGGTTTTCCTTACATTTTCATTCCATTGACAACAATCTGTATCTTAAATGTAGAATTATAGCTCCACGCATACATCTGTACCGTACTTTACTTATTCCTTCAACACCAGGGATGCCAAGTACAAAGCACAGTCCTTGTCTCTCCTTCGTGGAAGTTGTTATCAGAATTTTTCTCAGAGTCTGCCTATGTCTTAACTCTGATTCTGCTTGGCTAGGCCTAACACTGTTCTCCAGATTTAGATTTTGGAGAAAAATTCAGTCAAAAGAAAGAGGAACATTTTCATGTCATGTTCCATGCTGGTGAAGATGCATCTGCTTTAACACCTCAGGTCTCTTGACCCGGCAAATGTGCATTTACTTCACCATCATGCACAGAGCTGGAGACAGCTACCATATCACATACGGTGGTAAAGGTCAACGTCTCCTATGATTCTGATTTATAAGGAGAAAACCTAGTATGTGGTGAATTCAGTTCTTTCCCCATCAACATAAAGCTCTGGTTAAATAAGGGCACAGACACAGAAATTAGATTTGGATTTAAATCTCTCCTCTACTATGTACAAGAATTATGATTTTGGGTAAGTTGCAGTCTCCTCACTTAATAAATGAAATAATTATGCCTCTACTTCATTAAGCCTCAGAAACTGGAAGTACACTTATGAGGTTTCTACATAAAAACTTCTTACCTTAAATGGCAGGGGATCATCGCTATTTTGAAACTCATGGTCAAAAATAATAGCAACCAACACTTTTTTAGCGTTATTCTTTTGCTTAACATACTCTTCAAAATCTCTTTCTGAAGAAAAGCCTTGAACTGCGGAGAGAAAAAAATCAAATGTGTGCGTTGCTCACATAAAGGCAAACTATCTGACTGCCTTTTCTAAGATGGGAAAATGCTTTACATGGATAAAAGATTATCAAAATATAAATTTCAAAACATTGCTGCTCAAACACTAGCATAACAAACTAATGGATATTAGGAGTGCATAAAAATTTTTAAGAGTTTTAGAAGTACTGGGTGTTATATGCAAATAATGAATCATGGAACATTACATCAAAAACTAAGGATGTACTATATGGTGACTAACATAACATAATAAAAAATCATTATAAAAAAATAAAAAAATTTTCCTAACTTAAAAAAAAAAAAGGGTTTTATAAGTTTTGGGCACCTGGGTGGCTCAGTCAGTTAAGCATCTGCCTTTGGCTCATGTCATGATCTCAGGGTCCTGGGATTCAGTCCCATGTCAGGGCTCCCTGCTCAGTGGGGAGTCTGCTTCTCCCTCTCCCGCTGCCCCTCCCCCTGCTTGTGCTCTCGCTCTCTCTCAAATAAAGAAATAAAATCTTAAAAAAACTTTAAAAAGTTTTATCACAAGTTTAAAGTATAATTAATCATTATAATAACTGCATAATGAAATCAGGTAAGCAAGAGGGATATTTCCAATGTGTTTTGAAATTTTGATGTTGGAAGGAAATGACAAAATTGATCCATGCCATCTATTCAAAGTCCTAGAAGATGGGAATCTACAATATCTGATTAAAAAATAGTCAGAAGCTGAAGAATGAAACAACTTTACAATTTTTTTTAAAGATTTTATTTATTTGACACAGGGTCAGCCAGTGAGAGCGACAGCCAGTGAGAGAGAGACAAGCAGGGGGAGTGGGAGAGGAAGAAGCAGGCTCCCAGCAGAGGAGCCTGATGTGGGGCTCGATCCCAGAACACCGGGATCACACCCTGAGCCAAAGGCAGACGCTTAACGACTGAGCCACCCAGGCGCCCCCAACTTCACAATTTTAATATCTGAGGTGATTATGTGTCATAATCATTATTTTTTGTATAGTTGGGCAATGTCAAGAATGATGCACTTTTCTCAGGGTGGGCACACCTGGGATATAAATCTCCAAGCTGTAAGTAGGATTTCAGGGACCAGAATCAGATTTGCACCTACACTAGGTGACCAGAAGCAGGATGAAACAAAGTCCTCAGAGAATTCAAATAATTAAAGCTGGAAAAACAAAGTTCACTACATTAAACAAAACAACATAGCAACACAGCTAGAAACAGAATCTAATATTGAAAGTACACTGTAAACAAAGTGAAGTATATACAAGCAGGTAGTCAGGCACACTTTGTGGCACGTAGCCTCTACTTCCGCATCTGAGCCTAAGCACTATCATCCATCTCACCCATGATCCTTTATGTCCCAGGAAGCCTCCCAATCTCTTTGCCTTAAACACTGAATGTTGTGGGAATAGCCACAATTCTTTGTAATTGCCTGACCATAATGGTGAGGGACTGAGAAGGGATCCACCAGTCTGTTTTCATTAATTTAACTGAGCTTCAAGGAAGGTATTACCTGCTCAAGCAGGAGTATGAGAGATAAAAGGAGGGAGAGTTTTGAGGATTTTATGAGGCTAAGACAGGTCTTTGCCTAGAGTTCTCAGAAAACAGAACTGGAGGGAAATTGATTTATTGTTTATTACCTGGGGTGGCTTTATTTTTTCCCCAGCTTTATTGAAGTACATGACACATAAAAAATTGTGTGTATTTAAGGTGCAAAACATGATGATGTATGTATGTATACATGGTGAAATGACTGCCATAATCAAGCTAATTAATATACCTATGACCACAGCTACCACTTATTTTATTTTTAAAAATTTATGCCCAGAGTTATTGAGGTATCACTGACAAATTAAAACTGTATATATGTAGGTTGTCTAATATGATTTTAAGGTATACAACATGGTGTTTTAATATATGCGTACACTGTGAAATGATTACCAAAACCTGATTAATTTTTTTTTTTTTAAAGATTTTATTTATTTGACAGAGATAGAGACAGCCAGCGAGAGAGGGAACACAAGCACGGGGAGTGGGAGAGGAAGAAGCAGGCCCATAGCAGAAGAGCCTGATGTGGGGCTCGATCCCAGATCGCCGGGATCACGCCCTGAGTCGAAGGCAGACGCTTAACCGCTATGCCACCCAGGCGCCCCCAAAACCTGATTAATTAACACACCTATTGCCTTACATAATTACCATCTTTTCTTTGTGAGGAGAACACTACAAGATCTACTGTCTGAATAAATTTCATATACACTGTACAGTACTGTTAACTACAGTCACCATGTACATTAGATTGCCAGGACTTATTATCTTTATAACTGAAAGTTCATAAAACTTGACCAACATCTCCCCATTTTCCCCACCTACCCCCAACTCCAGAAACCATGAAACCATGATTTTTTTTTTCTGAAACCATGATTCTACTCTCTGCTTCTGTGAGCTCAACATTTTTAGATAACACATATAATTGAGACAATACAGTATTTGCCTTTCTGCATCTAGCTTATTTCATTTAGCATAATGTCCGCCAAACAGACATAGTGTTACAAATGACAGGATTTCCTTCTTTATTGTGGCTGAATAATCACATTTTCTCTATGCATCCATCTGTTGATGGATACTTTGGTTGCTTCTATACCTTATAAATAATGCTGCAATGAATAATTATAGACTTACATACCTTGAAAAAGGGAGATGCACAGGGTGAGTGCCATATTCACCCTGGTATTTTCCCTGAAAGCATTTGTAGAAAGCTTCAGACTTACTGAGTTGAAGAAAAAAGGTGAGAGTTGAGGCTGCCAAAATGGCTGGAACTTGAGAGACAAACTTTCAAAGAGTAGAAAATAGCAGAGAAGTGAAAAATTGTCTTGTAAATTCCCCTGAAGTCACCAGTCAACCCCTTAACTGAGGATGCCTAAGTTCAGACAGGGCTGGTATCTAAGATCTATAAAGAACTTCTCAAACTCAACACCCAAAAACCATATAATCCAGTCAAAAAATGGGCAGAAGACATGAATAGACACTTCTCCAAAGAAGACATACAAATGGCCAACAGACACATGAAAAAATGTCCAACATCATTAGCCATCAGAGAAATTAAAATCAAAACCATAATGAGATACCACCTTTCACCAGTTAGAATGGCTAAAATTAACTACACAGAGAACAACAAATGTTGGCAAGGATGTGGAGAAAGGGGAACACTAACACTGTTGGTGGGAAGGCAAGTTGGTACAGCCGCTTTGGAAAACAGTGTGGAGGTCCCTCAAAAAGTTAAAAATAGAGCTACACTATGACCCAGCAATTGCACTATTGGGTATTTACCCCAAAGATACAAATGTTGTGAAAAGAAGGGCTACATGCACCCAATGTTCATAGCAGCAATGCCCACAATAGCCAAACTGTGGAAGGAGCAGAGAAGCCCTTCAACAGATGAATGGGTAAAGAAGATATTGTTCATATATACAATGGAATATTACTCAGCCATCAGAAAGGATGAATACCCACCATTTGCACTGACATGGATGGACTAGAGGGGATTATGCTAAGTGAAATAAATCAAGCAGAAAAAAACAATTATCATATGGTTTCACTCATATGTGGAATATAAGGAATAGTTGCAGAGGACCATAGGGGAAGGGAGGGGAAAATGAATGGGAAGAAATCAGAGAGGGAGATAAAGAATGAGACACTCTGGACTCCAGGAAACAAATTGAGGGTTTCAGAGGGGAGAGGGGTGGGGGATGGGGCAACTGGGTGATGGGCAATAAGGAGGGCACATGGTCTGATGAGCACGAGGTGTTATATGCAACCAATGAATCAATGAACATTACATCAAAAACTAATGTAATGTACGGTGACTAACGTAACGTAAAAGAAAAGAAAAGAAAAGAAAAGAAAAGAAAAGAAAAGAAAAGAAAAGAAAAGAAAAGAAGAAAAAACAAACCAACCAAGAAGCAGGTGGCAGGCTATATCGCTGAGCAGGGATTTCAGCAGGTAGGCAATGTTAATAAACCAGAGAATAGAGTTCAAGCCCCACAAAGGTAGAGGAGCCTTCATAAATATTCCAGCATCCAGCTGACACCCTAGAAGAGCCATGTCCTAGGATAAGGGGTAAGCTGCAGGACTAAAGACAAAACTGAAATAGAGCACTTCTTACAAAGCCCAAAACCAGACTTCGATGGAATCAAGTTGTTCTGTCGGTATTCAAACAACCATCTAGAAGAAAACTTAACCCTCTTTGGATAAACCCACAAAAGCCTCTAATATTCTTCATCCACAACACCTGTCATTCAATAAAAATATACAAAATATGCTATAAAACAGAACTCAATGACTGAAGAGAAAAAAATATACACAAGTAATCTATATACCAGAACTTTCTGGTAGGGACTTTAAAGTAACTATGGTTAATAGAGTTAATAAAGCTAGAACATTTCTTTAGAGACCTGAAATCCATGAAAAACAGGACAAATGGAAATTCCAGAACAGAGAAATACTTTTAAAAACAATTCAACAGAAAGATCACATGACCCAAGTTTCAAAATATATAAGCAAAAAGAAATTTTAATGTTATATAACCTATTAAATACTAACAATACCTAACTGGAAATGTATCTCTCAATAACTGAGAGAATAAGCAGACAAAAATAGTAAGAACACATATTTGAAAAGCACTATGATTCACCAACTTGACAACTTCACCTGGGTGGCATTTATAGAACACTATAAGCAAAACCTACAGAATACACAGTCTTTACAAAAGTACATGGTACTTTTTTCAAAATATACTTTAATGTGGGCATAAAAAATTCTCAAAATTTCAAAGAACTGAAATCCTAGAATATACTCCGATTCAAGGAAATTAAAATAGAAATGAAAAAAAAAAAAACAAGAAGAGAAAAACAAATTCCAAATGTTTTAAAGTAAAGTAATACATTTCTAAGAATCCCACACATCAAAGAAGAAATCAGAATGGAAATTACGAAATATTTTGGGTAACCCAAAGTGGCCTCCAGGAGACCAAATTTATGGGGATATTTGTGTTATATACTTTAAAAATTATTAGGGATTTTGCATTCTTCTGCTTCACTGTTTTTTTTTAATGAGGTATGTTTTGAGATGGCATCTACTCTCAAGGACCCTCAAATCCTTGAGAGACAACAAAAAGTTGAAAAAATAGATTACTGATTACACATATGTGTTTAAAGGAAGGGGCACTAGAGGGATGCTCACCATACTTCTGATAGTGTTTCTCCCTGGAATAAAGAGGAGAGAAACAGAGAATGTGAGGGCAAGCTCACTGGGGGGCTTTTAAGATAACTATATGGAGCCTGAGTCTTCTCTAATGCATCCATATATGTCTTGTGTAACATTTTTATATGAACAATGTTTGAAATAACTGACCACTGAGAATGCATGTAGAATGAGGGCTCATGTTTATGCTGTTCCTCTGTGTTCCTTCGGCACACCGTCATATAGCCCTGGAGTCATACTTACCCAGATTTAAGAAGCACAACCAGAAACAAGGAAGACAGTATCACAGAATTTGATAATAACCTAAAATAATACAAATTGATTATCTAATTTTAAAATATGATTGTTTTGGGCTCTAGGAGAAAATATTTTATATGAATTTAATTCTCAAGTTTAACAAAGTGTATAATATTTTACCTAGGAGTTACTACCCAGTTATGAGGATATATTCTACGATGTTTTACTTGGGAGATTAATGCCCAGTTAAAAGGTTATTGCATGTGTCTTCACTGCAATCTAATTTAGTAATACATTTTTTTTCAAAAAACTTTAATTTCTAACCTGAGAAATTATAGTGTAAATCCCTTTTCATGAGTTCAATGATGCCCTTCACCACAACACTTTTGGAAGGCACGAAAGCCAGTTCCCATCGACCAGGAAAAGTGTCAGGCATTCCAAGGAATGGAGGCAATTCATCAATAGGCTGAAGAGAGTAATTGAAAGGCCCAGACTTCTTTATAATCAAAAACTTGCGTGTTAACAAAAGTGTACCAGCAAACAGCAATGCTAGGATGAATTCCACAAATAATGCCACCAATCGCCGTCTCTAGGAGATGGGGGAAAAAAAATTTATGTTAATTGTCCTAGGAGTCCATTACCTCTGCAAATGCCTAGCTGTTTTATATTAACAGACACTTGTTAAAATAAGATATATAGATGGCAAAAAAGAACAGCTTCACTCTATCATAGCAGTAGTTTCCTGGACCATTTTTTCTCTCCTTTCTATTCTGCTATTATTTCACTCTGTGAGGACTCTTCATATTTGGAACAGATACGCCCAGCCCAAGAACTGAGAAAAATACAATATAAACTGAAATGCAGTGATCAGGCTGTAAGAATTTTCCCAATGTGGTCTCCTAGCTGTTGCAAAAATCCTATAGATTTTAAAATAAAATTCTTACCTTTAAAATAAAATTCTTCCACAGAAGACCCATAAATTTGTAACACCATAAGAAATCCATTCTTCAACTCTATGGAGGGAGTAAAGATTTTACAAAAAGAAATTAAGATTATATAACAAAATGTAAATTTTAGACAAATAAATTACTTAAATTTGAATTGCTTCATTTTCTAATCAACATTAAAGGATGATAAAAAGAAACAGTAAGCATTTCAAATATTTGAAAAGCTTTTTATCCCTACATCCTTAATCAGTATCTTCTGAGTTTCTAATATGTATAAAACTTTGGTTAAGATGGCGGAGGAGTAGGGGTCCCCTTTTTCAGCTGGTCCCCTGAGTCGAGCTGGATAGGTACCAGACCATCCTGAACACCCATGGAATCAGCCTGAGACGCAGGAAGATACATCTGGATCTCTACAAATGAACATCTCCAGTGTTGCATATTCAGGTACGAAGCAGGGAGCCATGAATCCGCGCACAGATATTGGAAGATAAACAGAAGGGGGAGTGAGCCGCCCCGTTAGGGCACTGGGAAGCGGTAGCCACCTGCAGTGGGGAGCGGGTGGACTTGCTGACCGGCACCCGCGAGAGAGAGAGCGGACTGAGACCGTGAGCCAGGGAACGCGCACGACCAGTCTGAAAACCGAAGCTCCACAGTGCACGAACCACACTGAAACGGAGCTCCAGAGCACGCCGGGGTGGCTGGCGGTGTTAGAAACACAAAGGACAGAGACTTGCCAGCCCTGAGAGTGAGGGCTGGGACGCCGGGTGTGGGGCGCACATCCCAGGACGCTGCAGGGTTTAGCAGCACCAACAGAAACAGAGTTAAAGTGGTCAGAACATCAGTGGACAACGGTCCACGATCCCTCTGTTCTGAGACAGAAGCTGGGATTCGGCTACTGCTGCTCTGACTCTTACAAGAGGCACAGCAAACCGCAAGGGAAAGCCACCAGAGAACAAAAGCCTGGAAATACCGGCTCACAGTGTGCCCACCCCCATCCTCCCTCACAGGGGACATGAAGACTCTACCCAAACAGGGTTGCCTGAGTATCGGCGCAGCAGGCCCCTCCCCCAGAAGGCAGGCTGAAAAATCAAGAAGCCCACATCCCTAAGGTCCCTATAAAACAAGTGCACACTGCCTGGGTCCTGGTCAATAATTTGGGCTCTGGACAACCCCGCAACCTCTCCTCATCAGAATGACGAGAAGGAGAAATCCCCCACAGCAAAGAAAAGACAATGAGTCTGTGGCCTCTGCCACAGAACTAATGGATATGGATACAACCAAATTATCAGAAATGGAGCTCAGAGTAACATTGGACAAGATGATGTGTAGACTTGAAAAAATATTAATGAAAATATCAACGAGAATATAGACTCTCAAAGGGCAGAAATGAGAGCAAATCTGGCAGAAATTAAAAATACTATGAATCAAATGCAGTCAAAACTAGATGCTCTGACGGCCAGGGTGAATGAGGCAGAAAAACGAATTGGTGAATTGGAGGATGGGTTAGTAGAAGAGAAATCTAAGACAGAAACTTGGCTCAAAAAAATCCAATCTCAAGAATGTAGGTTATGGGAGATTACTGACTCAATGAAACGTTCCAATGTCAGAATGATCGGCATCCCCGAGGGGGTGGAGAAAAACAAATATCTCTAGAAGAGATATTTGAACAAATTGTAGCTGAAAACTTCCCTAATCTAGCAAAGGAAACAAGCATTCATGTCCAAGAAGCAGAGAGGACCCATCCCAAGCTCAACCATGACAAACCTATGCCATGTCACATCACAGTGCATGCAATTCACAAATATTAGATCTAGGATACAGTATTGAAAGCGGCCAGGGCAAAGAAATTTCTCACGTACCAAGGCAAAGGTACCAGTATTACGTTAGACCTGTCTACACAGACCTGGAATGAGAGAAAGGGTTGGGGGAGCATATTTAAAGCTCTTTCAGAGAAAAACATGCAGCCAAGGATCCTTTATCCAGCAAGGCTGTCATTCAGAATTGATGGAGAGATAAAGACCTTTCAGAATTGCCAGTCACTGACCAATTTCGTAACCATGAAACCAGCCCTACAGGAGATATTAAGGGGGGGTTATATAAAGGTAAAAAGGCCCCAAGAGTGATACAGAACAGAAAGTCACAATTGATAGAAACAAAGACTTTACTGGCAACATGGCATCATTAAAATCATATCTCTCAATAATCACTCTCAATGTAAATGGCCTAAATGCTCCCATAAAATAACGCAGGGTTGCAGATTGGATAAAAAAAAAAAGGACCCATCCATTTGCTGTCTACAAGAGACTCATTTTGAACCTAAAGATACATTCAGACTGAAAGTAAAGGGACGGAATACCATCTTTCATGCCAATGGACCTCAAAAGAAAGGTGGGGTAGCAATTCCCATATCAGACACATTGGATTTTAAACTAAAGACTATAGTTAGAGATACAGAAGTACACTAAATTATTCTTAAAGGATGTATCCAACAAGTGGATATGACAATTATAAATATCTATGCCACCAAGAGGGGAGCAGCAAGATACACAAGCCAACTCTTAACCAAAATAAAGAGACATATAGGTAATAATACATTAATAGTAGGGAACCTCAACACTCCACTATCAGCAATAGACTGATCACCTAAGCAGAAAATCAACAAAGAAATAAGAGGTTTGAATGCCATACTAGACAAGCTGGACCTCATAGATATATATAGAACACTACACCCCAGAACCAAAGAATACTCATTCTAATTCAATGCACATGGAACATTCTCAAGAATAGACCATGCTCTGGGTCATAAAACAGATCTCAAGTGATACCAAAAGACTGAAATTATTCCCTGCATATTCTCAGACCACAATGCTTTGAAATTGGAACTCAACCACAAGGAAAAATTTGGAAGAAACTCAAACACTTGGAGACTAGAAACCATCCTACTCAGGAATGATTCGATAAACCAGGAAATCAAAAATCAATTTAAACAATTTATGGAGACCAATGAGAATGAAAACACAATGGTCCAAAACCTATGGGACACTGCAAAGGCAGTCCTAAGGGGAAAATACATAGCCACCCAAGCCTCACTCAAAAGAATAGAAAAATTTTAAATGCAGTTTTTATATTCGCACCTCAAGAAGCTGGAACAGCAAAAGAAGAACAGGCCTAATCCACGCACGAGAAAGCAGTTGATCAAGATTAGAGCAGAGATCAATGAATTAGAAACCAGGAGCACAGTAGAGCAGATCAACAGAACTAGAAGCTGGTTCGTTGAAAGAATTAATAAAATTGACAAACCACTGGCAAGACTTATCCAAAAGAATAGAGAAAGGACCCAAATTAATAAAGTTATAAATGAAAAGGGAGAGGTCACAACCAAAACCAATGAAATAGGATTATTAGAAACTTTTATCAACAGCTATATGCCAATAAATTAAACAATCTGGAAGAGATGGAGGCCTTCCTGGAAACCTATAACTACCAAGACTGAAACAGGAAGAAATTGATTTTTTAAACAGACCAATTAAGTATGAAGAGATTGAAACAGTGATTAAAAACCTTCCAAAAAACAAAACGCCAGGGCCTGATGGGTTCCCCAGAGAATTCTACCAAACATTCAAAGAAAAAATAATACCTATTCTCCTAAAGCTATTTCAAAAAATAGAAACAGAAGGAGAACTACCAAACTCATTCTATGAGGCCAATATTACCTTGATCCCCAAACCAGGCAAAGACCCCATCGAAAAGGAGGATTATAGACCGATTTCCCTAATGAATATGGACGCCAAAATTATCAACAAGATCCTAGCTAATAGGATCCAACAGTACATTAAAAGGATCATCCATCATGACCAAGTGGGATTCACCCCTGGGATGCAAGGGTGGTTCAACATTCGCAAATCGATCAGTGTGATAGATTATATCAACAAGAAAAAAACCAAAAATCATATGATCCTCTCAATAGATGCAGAAAAAGCATTTGACAAAATACAGCATCCTTTCCTGATTAAAACCTTTCAGAGTGTAGGGATAGAGGGTACATTCCTCAATTCTATAAAAACCATCTATGAAAAGACTACAGCAAATATCATTCTCAATGGGGAAAAGCTGGAAGCCTTTCCCTTACGATCAGGAACACAACAAGGATGCCCACTCTCGCCACTATTATTCAACATAGTACTAGAAGTCCTTGCAACAGCAATCAGACAACAAAAAGGGATCAGAGGTATCCAAATCGGCAAAGAAGTCATCAAACTGTCTCTCTTTGCAGATGACATGATACTCTAAATGGAAAACCCAAAAGACCCACCCCCTAACTACTAGAAATTATAGACCAATTCAGTAATGGAGCAGGATACAAAACCAATGCTCAGAAATCAGTTGCATTTCTATACATGAACAATGAGACTGAAGAAAGAGAAATTAGGGAATCCATCCCATTTACAATAGCACCAAAAAGCATACATTATCTTGGAATTAACTTAACCAGAGACGTAAAGGATCTATATTCTAGAAAATAAAAGTCACTCTTGAAAGACACTGAAGAAGACACAAAAGATGGAAAAATATTCCATGCTCATGGATCGGAAGAATTAACATAGTTAAAATGTCCACGCTACCCAGAGCAATCTGCACTTTCAATGCTATCCCGATCAAAATACCAATGACGTTTTTCAAAGAACTGGAACAAACAGCCCTTAAATTTGTGTGTTTTCAAAGAACTGGAACAAACAGCCCTTAAATTTGTGTGGAACCAGAAAAGGCCATGAATCGCCAAGGAATTGTTGAAAAGGAAAAACAAAGCTGGGGGTATCACAATGCCGGATTTCAAGTTGTACTACAAAGCTGTGATCACAAAAACAACATGGTACTGGCACAAAAACAGACACATAGGCCAATGGAACAGAATAGAGAACCCAGAAATAGACCCTCGGCTCTTTGGACAACTAATCTTTGATAAAGCAGGAAAAAACATCCAGTGGAAAAAAGAGTCTCTTCAATAAATGGTGCTGGGAAAATTGGTCTAGAGCTACATGCAAAAGAATGAAACTTGACCACTCTCACACACCATACACAAAGATAAACTCTAAACGGATGAAAGACCTTGATGTGAGACAGGAATCCATCAAAATCCTAGAGGAGAACATAGGCAGCAACCTCTACGACATCAGCCAAAGCAACCTTTTTCATGACACATGTCCAAACGCAAGAGAAACAAAAGAGGAAATGAACTTGTGGGACTTCATCAAGATAAGAAGCTTCTGCAAAGCCAAGGAAAGAGTCAAAAAAACTTAAGAGGCAGCCCACGGAATGGGAGAATATATTTGCAAATGACGCTACAGATAAAAGACTGGTATCCAAGATCTACAAAGAACTTCTCAAACTCAATACACAAGAAACAAATAAACAAATCATAAAATGGGCAGAAGATATGAACAGACACTTTTCCAATGAAGACATACAAATGGCTAACAGACACACGAAAAAAATGTTCAAAATCATTAGCCATCAGGGAAATTCAAATCAGAACCACACTGAGATACCACCTTACGCCAGTTAGAATGGCAAAAATTGACAAGGCAAGAAACAACAATTGCTGGAGAGGATGTGGAGAAAGGGGATCCCTCCTACATTGTTGGTGGGAATGTGAGTTTGTACAGCCACTCTGGAAAACAGTGTGGAAGTCCCTCAAAAAGTTAAAAATTGAGCTACCCTGTGATCCAGCAATTACACTACTGGGTATCTACCCCAAAGATACAGACGTAGTGAAGAGAAGGGCCATATGCACCCCAATGTTCATAGCAGCATTGTCCACAATAGCTAAATCGTGGAAGGAGCCAAGATGTCCTTCAACAGATAACTGGATTAAGAAGATGTGGTCCATATATACAATGGAATATTACTCAGCTATCAAAAAGAATGATTTCTCAACATTTGCTGCAACATGGACGGCACTGGAGGAGATAAAGCTAAGTGAAATAAGTCAAGCAGAGAAAGACAATTATCATATGGTTTCTCTCATCTATAGAAAATAAGAACTAGGAAGATCAGTAGGGGAAGAAAGGGATAAAGAAAGGGGGGTAATCAGAAGGGGGAATGAAGCATGAGAGACTATGGACTCTGAGCAACAAATTGAGGGCTTCAGAGGGGATGGGGGTGGGGGAATGGGATAGGCTGATGATGGGTAGTAATGAGGGCACATATTGCATGGTGCACTGGGTGTTATGCGCAACTAATGAATCATCGAACTTTACATCAAAAACCAGGGATGTACTGTATGGTGACTAACATAATACAATAAAAAAAATATTATTAGAAAAAAAAATTTCAAGGCCAAAACAAAGATCAGTAAGTTATTGATGCAAGTTTCCAGGTAAATTTGACTAGTACCTTTCCCAATTATTACCAAAATACTAATTAAGAAATAATATAAAAAATTCATTACCATCAGCAAAAAGACAAAATGGTATGTAAAATCACGTCACAGCTATAATTCCAAAATGCCACTCAACAATTAGCAAGATTGAAATTAATTCCATTAATAACGTTACGAATGGTAACAGATTCATTCTTGTATTTCATGAACATGTGCTGAATATCTATGAAGTGACATGTTAAGTGTAGGTGTATAATGGGGAACATAACAAATAAAACCCTTCCTTCATGGTATGGGTGGCACGGCAGGCTATTAATAGCCTAGGAGCTGAAGTTGGACTGTCTAGGTTGATTCCCAGCTCTACCACTATCTGTGTGATCTTGAAAACTTGACCTAAATTCTTGCAGCTACCAGGGAGAGGGCTAAAATTCAGGGCCTAGAAGGCGAGACATTATTTTAGGACCTCACCTTATAAAAAATGATGACAGTGAAGGAGACTGGCCTTCCCAGGAAATGCAGGCCAATTTAAAGTTTCAATCTTTGATACCAGATGAAGGTATCCCATATTGCAAATGCCTACCTACCAGGTGTCTGGTATAAGAAAATAAATCCTCTCCTGAAAAAAAAAATATCCTGGAGAGTCAGCTATTCCTCCAAACAATTTTTCTGCATATAACATCTGGTACTCCTTACATTTGGGGTGGAATTATCTGGACCAAAATTTAAAATAACTTTGCTTACCATTTTCAAGGCAAAAACAACAACAACAACAACAACAACAACAACATAGAAGGTTTAGAAATTCGACAAAAGGACATTAGATTAGGATCTCAAAGGGTGGAGGAAGAAAGGCTTCTAGACCTAAGCATAAAAGCTAAACTATAAAATACAAGAAAATAGGTAGGAGAATATCTTTGTGGCCTTGGACACAAAGAAATTTCCTAAAGTGAATGAGAAATTACAAGCCATAAAAAAGGGCTTCATCCAAATTTAAATTTCTGCTCATCAAAAAATACCATCGTGAAAATAAGAAGGAAAGCCACAAAAGGGGCAAAAACATTTCTAACACATTTACCTAACAAAAGACTTATATCCAGAATATATAAAGCATCGCTACAAGCCAATAATAAAAATATGACAACCCAAATTTTTAAAAATTGGAAATAGACTGAAAAAGACATTTAATTTAAAAAAAATAGATGAGACATCACAAGACAGTGACATAAGTCATTCCCAACACCATTCTTCCTCACAAGAAGACCAGCTAGTAACTATCCGTAGACAAGACACCATTATGAAAACCCCAGAACCAGGCAGACATGTGTGGGTGGCCCCATCTGGCCAGAGAGCTCAGTGGACAGTTCTATCTGATTCGGATCAAAAGTCAATGAGCGCTACTAGCCATGGAGCCTATCCTATGACCCCATTCATGCAAGGAAGCAAAGTGGTTCAGCCACTATGGAATACAGTATGGAAATTTCTCAAATAATTAAAAACAGATCTACCATACAACACTACAATTCCACTGCTGGGTATTATCCAAAGGAAATGAAATTACTATCTCAGAAACACATCTGTACTGCCATGTTCGTTGCAGCAATATTCAGAATAGCCATGGAAACAACCCAAGTTGTCCATCAACAGATGAATGGATAAAGAAAATATGATATATAAAAATAAAAACATTTTATCTTTAAAAAAAGAGAAAATATGGTATGCATATGCAATGGAATATTATTCAGCCATAAAAAGGAAATAAAATAATGATATCAACAATATGGATAACACTTGAGGGCATTATGGTAAGTAAAATAAGTAAGAGACAGAAATACAAATACTGAATGATCTCACTTATATGTGAAATCTGAAAAAGTGAAGTAGAATTTAGATTGGTGAGTACTGAGAAAGGAGATAGGAGTGAGGGAAATAGGTGAAAATGGTCAAAAAGTACAAACTTCCAGTTATAAAATGAGTAAATTCTGGGGATATAATGTACAGCATGGTGACTATAGTTCATAATATCACATTATATATTTTAAAGGTGCTGAGAGAATAAATCTAAAAGTTCTCATAGCACAAAAAAAATTGTAACTAAGTGAGGTGATGTATGTGTTAACTAAGTTTATTGTGGTAATTTACAATATAAACATATGTCAAATCACATTGTACACCTTAAACTCATACAATGTTTTTTGTCAATTATATATACTAAATCTGGAGAGGGAAAGATGTATATATTGCCAAAAAGCACAGAAAACTGATTTTAAAATGGACCTAAGTCTTTAACAGCTCACCATAGAAGGCATACAGATGACAAATAAGCATATGAAAAAATGCTCCATATATCATTCAGTAAATGTAAATCAAAATAACAATGAGATACCACTATACATCTATCAGAATCAAAATTCATAACACTGATGATAACAAATGCGACAAGTATATAGAGCAAGAGAAACTCTCATTTGTTGCTGGTGGGAATGCAAAATATGTAACCACTTTGGAATGGAAGAGACTTTGACAGTTTCCTACAAAACTAAAGATACTCTTACCATACAGTCCAGCAATTATGGTCCTACGTATTTACACAAAGGAGTTGAAAAACTTATGTCCATACAACAACTTTCACAGGGATTCTTATAGCAGCTTTACTCATAATTTCCAAAACTTATAAGCAAACAAGATATCTTTCAGTAGATGAATGAATAAAGATACTGCAGTACACCCAGACAAAAGAATATTATTCAGTGCTAAAAAGAAATGACGTATCAAGCCATGAAAAGACATGGAAAAACCTTAAATGCATAACGCTAAGTGAAAGAAGCCAATCTGGAAAGGCTATGTACTGCATGATTCCAACTATATGACATTCGAGAAAAAGCAACACCATAGACACAGTATAAAATGATCAGTGGTTCCTAGGGCTTGGGGTGGAGGGAACAGGAATGAACAGATGGAGCCCAAGGAATTTTTAGGGCAGTGAAACTATTCTGTATAGACACTATACCAATGGATACATGTCATTATATATTTGTCCAAACCCATAAAATGTATAACAGGAAAAGTGAACCCTAATGTAAACCATGGACTTTGGACGATAATGAGGTATAGGTGTAAATTCATCAATTTTAACAAACATTACACCCAGGTGAGGAAGTGGTGTGAGGGAAGCTACACAGGCATGCAGGTTGTGGGTATATTAGAAATCGCTACACCTTTCCTCAATTTTGCTGTGAACCTCAAACTGCTCTTAAAAAAGTAAAATATTAACAAAAAAACACAGGAAAAACTTTTTTTTTAAAAGATTTTATTTATTTATTCGACAGAGATAGAGACAGCCTGCGAGAGAGGGAACACAAGCGGGGGAGTGGGAGAGGAAGCAGCAGGCTCACAGCAGAGGAGCCTGATGCGGGGCTCGATCCCATAACGCCAGGATCACGCCCTGAGCCGAAGGCAGACGCTTAACCGCTGTGCCACCCAGGCGCCCCCACAGGAAAAACTTCTTAACATCATAAGTCATCAGTGAAGTACAAATAAAACCAAAGTGAGATACCTCAACATACAGACTAAAATGAATGATGACACATAATATTTGAGAAGATGCAAAGCAAAAAATCTCATCAATTACTGGCTGGAGTACCAAATGATACAAACACTTTGGAAAGCCTCAGCAGTTTCTTTTTTTAATTGTTATTTTTAAAATTCTAGTTCAACATAGTGTTGACATAGTTAACATAGTGTTATATTAGTTTCAGGTGTACAATATAGTGATACAGCAATTGTATACATTACTCAATGCTCATTATGAGAAGAGTACTCTTAATCCCTGTTACCTTTTTCACCCTTCCCCCCAACCACCTCCCCTCTGGTAACCACCAGTTTGTCCCCTATAGTTAAGAGTCTTTTTTAGTTTATCTCTTTTTTCTTTCTTTATTTGTTTTGTTTCTTAAATTCCACATGAGTGAAATCATATGGTATCTTTCTCTTTCTTCACTTAGCATTATATTCTCTAGCTCTATCCATGTCATGGCAAATGGCCAGATTTTCATTCTTTTCTATGGCTAATATTCCATTTTATATCTATATATCTATATCTATATATATCCCTCCTTCACTATTTCCCATATATAAATGCATATATCTCTCTCTCATATCTTCTTCATCTTTTCATCTATCAGTGGACACTTGGACTGCTCCCATAAGTTGGCTATGGTAAATAATGCTGTAGTAAACATGGGTGCATATATCTTCTCAAATTAATGTTCTCATTTTCTTTGAATAAATACCCAGTAGGGGAATTACTGGATCATTATGGTAATTCCATTTTTATTTTTTTAAGTCTTAAATTCCACGTAGTTAACACAGTGTAATATTAGTTTCAGGTGTACAATATAGTGATTCAACAATTGTATACAACACCCAGTGCTCATCACAACAATTTCACTCCTTAATCCCCATCACCTATTTAACCCATTCCCCATCCACCTCCCATCCAGTAACCCTCAGTTTGCTCTCTATAGTTAAGAGTCTGTTTCTTGGTTTGCCTCTTTTCCCCTTTGCTTGTTTGTTTGTTCTTAAATTTCGCACATGAGTGGGGGTGCCTGGGTGGCTCAGTCAGTTGAGCACCCGACTCTTGGTTTTGGCTTGGGTCATGATCTCAGGGTCCTGAGAATTGAGCCCTCCACTGGGCATGGTGCAGAGTCTGCTTGTCCCTTTCCCTCTGCTCTTCCTCCTGCATGCTCTCTCTCTCAAATAGATAGGGTATTTGTCTTTCTCTGATTTATTTCACTTAGCATAATACTCTCTAGCTCCAAACATATCACTGCAAATGGCTAGATTTCATTCTTCTTTATGGCTGATTAATATTTCAATGTGTGTGTATGTTTGTATACCACTTCTTTATTCATCGGTTGATGGACACTTGGGCTCTTTCTATAGTTTCGCTATTATAGATAATGCTGCTATAAACATCAGGATGCATGTATCCCTTTGAATTAGTACTCTTGTATTCTTTGGGTAAAAACTTAGTGGTGCAATTGAATGGATCAAAGGATAGTTCTATTTTTAACTTTTTGAGTCACCTCCATACTGTTTTCCAGTGTGTCTGCATCAGTTTACATTCCCACTAACAGTGCAAGTGGATTCCCCTTTCTCCACATCCTCGACAATACCAATTGTTTCTTGTGTGGTTGATTTTAGCCATTCTGACAGCTGTGAGGTGATATATCATCATAGTTTTGATGTGCATTTCCCTGATGATGAGTGATGCTGAGCATCTTTTCATGTATCTGTTGGCGAACTACACGACTTCTCTGGAGAAATGCCTGCTCGTGTCTTCTGCTCATTTTTCAATTGGATTATTTTTTTTGGGTGTTGAGTTGTATCAGTTTACATATTTTGGAACCTAACCTTTTATTGGATTTATCATTTGGAAATATGCTCTCCCATTCCATAAATTACCTTTTAGTTTTGTTGATTGTTTCCTTCACTGTGCAGAAGTTTTATATTTTGATGTGCCCCAATAGTTTATTTTTGCTTTTATTTCCCTTGCCTCAGGAGACATACCTAGAAAAATGTTGCTGGCAGCCAATGTTAAAGACCTTACTGCGCTCTTCTAGGATTTTTATGGTTTCAGGTCTCATGTTTAGGTCTTTAATCCATTTTGAAGTTATTTTTGAAATAACTGATGAATAACATGGTGAAAGACCATGCTCCGCTTTCATTCTTTTACATGTAGTTCATCATTTTTCCAACACCATTTGTTGAAGAGACTGTCTTTTTCACATTAGCTAGTCTTCCCTCCTTTGTCAAAGATTAATTCACCATATAATGGTGGGTTTATTTCTGGGTTTTCTATTCTGTTCCATTGATCTATGTGTCTATTTTTGTGCCAGTACCATACTGTTTCATGACAGCTTTGCAATATAACTTGAAGTCTGGAATTGTGGTATCTCCAACTTTTCTTTTTCAAAACTGCTTTGGCTGTTTGGGCTTTTTGATCTACTTCCGTGAAAAATCCTGTTGGTATTTTAATAGGGATTATATGAAATCTATAGATTGCTTTCGGTAGTACAGACATTTTAACAATATTTCTTCTTCCAATTCGTAAGCATGGAATGTTTTTCCATTTCTTTGTGTTCTCTTCAATTTATTTCATTAGCGTTTCATAGTTTTCAGAGTATAGGTCTTTCACCTCTTTGATTTGGTTTATTTCTAGGTATATAGGTATCCATCTAGTCTAATTTGTCAACAAAATTGATAAACATCTAGCCAGACTTATCAGTAAAACAAGAAAAAGGGCCCAAATAAATAAAATTACAAATAACAGAGAAATAACAACAAACACTACAAAAATACAAAGAATTATAAGAAAATATTAAGAAAAATTATATGCCAAAGAACTGGACAACCTAAAATAAAGGGATAAATACCTAGAAACGTATAACCTCCCAAACCGAATCAAGGAAAAATAGAACCAATTTGAACCAATAGCCAGCAATGAAAGTGAATCAGTAATCAAAAAACTCCCAACAATTTACAATTGCACAAAGACAATAAAACACCTAATGGTCCAAGAACTTTTTTCTCTTGCTCTTACCGTGATTAATATCTTGAAATAGTAACCCTATGTTTTTGGTTTAATACTCAGTGTTTCAGCCCCCAATAATAATAATAATAATAATAATAATATTATCATCATTATTTTTGTCTCAAGGACTAGAGAACAACAACTAAGCCTAAAAAGACAGAGCCAGTTATTTCCCTTTATCCTTCCTAGGGTAAAACAACAGATATGAAGTTATGCACAAAGAGGAAAAGCAGCTTTCAAGTGTCCTGTCATCTTACCTCCTTCACTATTTCCCAGATAGATATAGGAGAATCTTAGGGTAGAAGAGGTCTGACTCCAAAAGAACCTAGTGAGGAAACCATCTTACCCTCAATATCCTGTCCCTTATTAAAATGAAAAACAATCAGACACCACCCATGAAAATTCCCTGAGCAGACAAACCAGTTTAAACATACAAAGCTTAATTTAGCTAGGCTAACTCAACCTCACTCACTTCTTGCTTGTGCCTCTCGAAATCATAAGCAAAACTTAAAACTTTTTCACAAAATTGTTATGAGATAACCACTAGTCATTCCCCATCATTTAAAATATTCTAATATCATAAAAAATCACTATAAAGAATAAACAGTCACTGCCTTCTCACACAATAAGATGCTTTGTTATAATATATCCAATCATTCCATGTTTTGCTTTGAGTGCTCATAATTCGTGAACTGTCTTTTTAGTGTATGCACAAAACTTTTAGTAACTACTATTTCAGTGATTCATTGGTTTTACCTCTACTATTTCTGGACTGTTAAAACCCTAATACTAAACGCACTCCTACTCCTGTCCCCCCAAACTTGGATGCAACACTGGGGTGGGAGGGAAAAGAGGAGGAAGTTGAAGGGACATGACCCGGTGTGTCTGAAAAATTTTAGGGCAACCTATTGATGCTCTAAAAAAACAATTAAATGGAGTTACTGAAAATTAAGCCATTACAGTCCTAATTTCTTAGATGAGATTTATACTCACTACGCCTCATTTCCTTTTCTGAAAAGCACTGAGCTGTTCTGAATGAAAGACAGCAGCTTTCTTAATTCTGCTAAAACAGAGTTACCTTTCCTTTTAAATCTGCCTACTTTGCATAAAATGAGGTGACCAAGAGGGCTTGAATATTCCTCTGAGCTGGACTAATACCATTCATATGGCTCTAGGGCCTGACCATCCTTTTCTCTGGGCATCTGCTTTAGAAAACCTTTAATTATACACCCTTTTGCTGTTTAAAACATACGTAACTCTTTCCTGTTTTACAACCCCAAACTCTCTTCCTGAAGGACCTGAGAGTCATCCTTTGAAATGCAATCCTCAAGGAAGATAGCACCCCTATTCCCAGTCTCTGTGGGAGGTAAGAGCTAGCTTCTAACAGGCACCAATCAGCAAACACACATGGCCTAATCACAGAGAACCACAGGAGCAAACTTCAGGAAGCTACTCAATGTGTTCTACTGGTCAACCTCCCCTCTACAGTCCTCCGGCATATTCCCACTGTCTCACTCAGCCCTCAAACACCTTCCCAGCCTTTGTTTCAGCAGAACTGAACGCAGACTGAGTTCTGGCCTCTCTTTCCAGTTCCTAGAGCCTTGCACAAAGTCTTCCTTGCCTGTTTAACTTAGGTCAGTGCAATTTCCACTTTGGCAGAGGAGAACTAAGACACTTGAGCTCCCTGCAGCACTTAATTTCCATACCCCTTCCTCTATTTACTGAACGTTTGCTACGCTCTGTCAGTTGAAATATTCTAATCATCCTCAGAGATGGGTATGAGTAGTATCCAGTTTCTTTTAGATGAAGATACTGAGGCTTAGTGAAATCAAGCAATTTACATTAGCTCATTGCTATAATCTGAATGCCTCTGTCCTCCTCTTCTGCCCAAATTCATATGTTGAAATCCTAACCCCAATGTGATGGTATTACCATGAGGGACACAGGCATGTGATTAAGGTCATGAGGATGGAGCCCTGATGAATGGGATTCGTGCCCTTATGACACAGGCCCCAGAGAGCTCCCTTGCTCCCTCCACCATGTGAAGGACACAGCAAGAGGATGCCTGTTTGTTTAATCAGAAATCAGGCTTTCATCACACACTGAATCTGCATGGAGCTTCGATGGGAGACTTCCCAGCCTCCAGAACTGTGAGAAATACAATGGCTGTTTTTAAGTCAGCCGGCCTACAGTATTCTGTTATAGCAGCCCCAGCCGACTGGGACAGTCACACAGCAAATAAACTCTGGACTCCGCAGGCCAAGACCCGCAACATGTGCCTCCGGAGCCCTGGCTTTCAAATCCTCAGCACAGCCAAAATCAAATTTTGTTTAATTTGCTCTCGTTAGCTTCTCTGTGTGTTTCGAGGTCCAGAGAAGTGTCTTTTACTTCCTGGGCTAGTTTTGGTGTTTTGCAAGGGGAGGGCACTTTCTCCTCCCTCAGAAGCCCTGGATGCATTCCCCAGACCAGGGGCCCCTGGAGAGGAAAAGGCTGGGAGTGAGGTCCTGCGAGGGACACGCAAAACACAGGATGGAGGGTCAACACTGGGTGTGGCGGCCCCCGGACATTCGACAGTGAGGGTATAGGTAACATTATAATATGTACATTACATACAAGGGGGTTTGGGTATCCTTTTGAAGGGGAGCAGAGAGGGTTGTGGAGGGTTCCAGTGTATTCGGGGGCTTGCGTGGGGTTCGCACTTTCAGGGGAGTTCGGCCGGCGGGTCGGCCTCCGGGGCAGTCCTCGGAGCACCCTCCGCCTTCCCGGGGAAATCTGAGAAGACACCGGGGCGCCGAGGTCCCACACTCACCCTCGAAACCGCCACAACCACACTTCCACCTTCGCCTCTGAGGGACCCGCGTCACCCACGCGGCGCCTCCTGCCAACGCCTTCCCCAACCGCCCCGCCGCCTGCCGGTCCGCCACCTTGGGCCCTTCCTCGCGCATGCGCGCACGTGCCCAGTCCCCACCCCGCCCCTCGCTCCCTGCAGCCCTTGCGCCCTCAGGCTTCACCACCTTCCCGGCACGCATCTCTCTACTCCTCTGCGCACTGGACCCTCTCCTGGACCCGTCAGAGCGTGAGGCCTCACTAAACTCTTCCCTCTCACACTGCCCGAGGCCCCACGACCCTGAGGGCCCTACCTCAGGCCCGTTCGCTTGCTCCCAGGCGCTTCACCTCTGCACCCCACTGGACGACCCCACCATCCTCTAACTGTCGCTGGCTCCCCTCTCCCTCATGTGTCATGGTCACTCTCAGTGGGCCAATACCTGGTGGCAGGAAGTGGGAGGAGATTCAGTGGCCGCCGCCCTTCATGGTCTGTGGGGGTCAACAGAAAACTTGCAGAGGTGCAGGCACAGGGGCCCGCCACCCTGCTCTGGGGGTCACTCAAAGCCCCAGACGCTGCGCGACCCAGCCTAACGCGCAGGGTCCAACGTCTTGCTCCCAGCTGCACCGCCCCTCGCCCTGGTGGCGTACTCTGCCTCTGCCCGTGGGTGCTCAGCGCGTGGAGACTACGACTGTGTCCTCTGCGCGCGCAGCCCCTCAGTGGGCCTCAGCCCTGGACCTCTCTCCTGCTGCTCCAATTCGTCAATGGTCGCTTCTCTTGGCGGACCAGCCTCCCCCCCCGCCCTCCCGCAATACGCACCTCCACTGTAGCTTAATGGTTGGAAGCCCAGGTTCTGAATTCTGTCGGAGGGCAAATGGCTTCCCTACTGAACCAGGTATCGGGTTCTGGCCTCTCAGCGCTAAATGGGGCTGGGCTCTTGAACTGTCAGGTTAAGCTTTGTCAGGAGAGGGTGCTGGAGGGACCCTGCAGGACCAAACGCTGCTGTTCCAGGTTCAGGTGTTTTCTCTTGATTCTTCTTGCTGTCACCTTGCTGCTGCCAGCGGCAGGTGTGGAGGACATTTCGCGTCATTCACCCTACACCCCCATTCTCATTAACCATGGGCACTCAGTGACTCTCGTAGGTGTCCCTTCCTAGTACCAGCCTGCCAACAACCACAGAAAAGTTTCCTGCTTGCTACATCCAACCAGTTCCCTGTTGGCCAGCCTAGGCAGCCTGTAACCTATGGGGCATTTCCTGCTTGCTCAGCAGATGTGGAACAGCCTTCATCCAAGGCCAAGGACCTTCCCACCAAGCTCACCTTCTCCAAGAACATCTGAATCCCAGCCTTGGAGAGGAGTCCTCTTCCAAGTTTGTTTCTTCCTTGGGTATTATCCTTCAGCCATAGTGTATTCTTCAGCATTCTCTGTACTTTATGGCTAATCCCCGTTACAGTTAATAATTCTTTTAGCTTTCTCTGTTCAAATTGCTGTGTGGTTTCCTGGTTCCTAATGGGGATATTGATAGATATTCCTGCTTGCTTGGTGGGTAACCCTGTGTAAATCCCTCTACCCTCTGAGCATCCATGTACAGTGAGGATACAGCACTACCTAGCCCAGAGGTTTGTAGTAGGATTAAATGATGCAATGCATGTAAAGTGCTTAGTAGAGGAATGTACACATCTTTTTGTTGTTCTTTCTTGCTGGAAGATAAGAGGTGGTTTGAGAAATAGGGAAGAACAGTGAAAAAGACTACCTGACTCAAGGAATTTTTTTTTAAAGATTTTATTTATTTATTCAACAGAGATAGAGACAGCCAGCGAGAGAGGGAACACAAGCAGGGGGAGTGGGAGAGGAAGCAGGCTCATAGCAGAAGAGCCTGATGTGGGGCTCGATCCCATCACGCGGGGATCATGCCCTGAGCCGAAGGCAGACGCTTAACCGCTGTGCCACCCAGGCGCCCCTCAAGGAATTTTTTTTAAAGGATCATTAATAAAGCCAACTGGTGATGAGATGCAACTAAATAAAATTATTAAAATAAATTTAAATTAATAAAGTGAGTTTCCTCTCCCTTTTTAGAGATGGCCAGCCTAGGAAACAAATTTTGCAGTTACTGAAATCACATGGCAAAGATCTATGGGTGGTATTGGTTGGAACCCACAGAAAGTTATATTACAGCTGAAAACAATAAAACAATAGTTTCTGGATATCACTTTATTACAATATCCAACTGAGTATATAAAAACCATCACCCCCAAACCACCCCAAAATAGAACAGCTTCAGTGACTCTTTCCATCTTGTAATTTCAGGAGGATCATCCCCCTTGTCTGCTTATCAGCCTATGAATCTAGAGAAGTGATTAGTTTTCTCGTATTTTTTTAATGGGGACTCCATGTGCCCAAACAAGAATCAGAAGAACTCTGTCTCCCTCTATACCTATTTCTCCTTCGTTCCTTCTTAATCAGAGATTTGGGCAAGAGTAGAAAAGTATGAGACACCTGGGTGGCTTAGTCCTTAAGCGTCTGCCTTCGGCTCAGGGCATGATCCCAGAGTCCTGGGATCGAGCCCCACATCAGGCTCCTCTGCTAGGAGCCTGCTTCTTCCTCTCCCACTCCCCCTGCTTGTGTTCCCTCTCTCACTGGCTGTCTCTATCTCTCTGTCAAATAAATTAAAAACATCTTTAAAAAAAGTAGAAAAGTAAACACACTATTTTAATGAATGTTTTTGCTTCCTTTCTTTGACTCTAAATATTCTTAGTGCAAAGATTTTCTTACAAATGTAGACAAATGTAGAATCTTGTTTTGAATTTTGGAAACAATCCAACTTATCCCCATAAACTTTGACACTGATTTTGAGTCTTTTTGTTATAAAATTGGTGTGTGGTGTGTGTGTGTGTGCATGCACGTGCAGATGCATATACATAGAAAGATGATTTTCCCTTCAGGCTTTATGATCCTCTTACATATAATTCATCTGCAAATACATAAAGCTTTTGCTCTTCAGGCTGTCCCATCTGACAGCTCCATCATTTCTGGATGTTTCTCTTCAAATATTCAAAATACTCAGGAATAAGTCGCTGTCCCCACCCTGATAAATGCTGATCTTACATGTTTCTAGCATAGAAAACAGGAATTTTACCAAATGTCTTTAGATTTGCACAAGCCATCCATGTAAATGTACAAAGAATTGACATATGGTCTCCTTTGGAGGACTCTTTATTTCATAAATAAATAAATAAATAAATAAATAAATAAATAAATATCAAGATATACACACACAGAAATGCCCCTCTATGTATCCAGGTGTAGTAGAGAGTACTAAGGAAGACAAAGTGTCATTAATTAGAAGTGAATCTCATTGCACCTTTTTTTTTCAATCACCTTCTGTGTTCTCTGGGGTGGCAAAAGTCAGGAAGACTTGTTCCAGCGTTATCTGACTGATGGAATAGTCTTCTAAATTGAATTTCTCTTTAGCTTCCTCCAAAATACCAAACACCTTTAGGAACGACAGCAATAAAAAAGTGCAGTTACCACTGCAGGCATCAACTCCAGCGCCCAACCCAGATGAGCCTCTTCACCACTTCCTCCAACTCCTACCAAGTTATTGTTTGATGACAAAAAGCACAGAAGGGGGATATGAGAAAATGACAGAATAGATCATTGAGAATCCAAGAGTAAGCAGTTCTCTGTCCCCATTTTCTTGAGGGGGACAAAAATGGGATTTAGAGGTGGAAATCTGAAACAATTAATCTCTAGGAACCACTGAAAAGTAAAGTCTCTGCTCCTTCTATAACATTAGGCTCCCATTTCACACGACAGTACTAAACACTTCCCATTATTAGTGCTTTCTTAACATGTAACAGTAGAAGAGCATGGTTGCTAAAATCACCTTTCCCCAGCCATTGTCCTTGCTGGGAATGTAGTAGTTAAGGATCCCTTGATTCTCATGTTTTAATTCACTACCTAGGAGAGGAAAGATAGATGAATAATCTTACAGATTTCATTTTAAAGTTCCAAAATATTGCTACATCATCTTAATTATACAAAATTAAGGGATGACTAAATAAAAGAGGGACATCATCCAAAAGCCCACCTCTTTAGTATATGTGACATGGTTAATTCTTTCAGCAGGCTTCAGTCACAAAAAAGTTGTTAGCTCATATGCACAATGTAAAAAACTTGAGCCTTCTAAAATGCTATTGTGACTACAAACCAAGTTTTGAGAATATAAACTAGCAGGATTTTCATTCTAGTTGTGTGAGTATGTATGCATGTACAGTGTGTTTGCTGGGGAGTATAGCAGGGCAAGACACTGTGAAAAAGGAAATCACACATATAAATGCCCAAAGTCAGGCTGTGTGTTCTTATTTCTTTTATAGGTGAGTAAGAATCAACTGGTAGAATGAGAGGGAAGGGTATCCATTTCAAATTCAGAACAAACAGATGTGCTTGTACTTATCATTGCATATTTGAAATTATTACTAATTAAAGTAGCGGGTTAAAATTGTTTTAAAAATATATGTTAGAGTAATCAAAGAAGTTATGAGACTGAGGTGGGTCCAATACCTTGGTAGCCTGTAAGTAAATCAAAACCTAAACCAGAGTAAAATGCACTTGAATCTGAGAAAACGAAACTCAAGAACAGACAACTACAAATAGCCAACTAGGTTTTTGCAAATTAGACAACAGCTTAAGCTATAGCAAACCAAATATTCCCTTGCTTACCCACATGTCTTTTCTATATAAACCTCTCCCTTAGCTCTTGTTTGTAGTGTCCTTCTCATCACCTTTAGTGTGGTGCTGCCCAATTAGAATCGATATATATTCTAATAAACTCCTGAAAATTGTAATATGCACCAGTTTATATTTAACAGTTCTGGTGTCAGAATCAGGGTCCAAAAGTACCCTCCCACCCAATGCCCTGGGAGCAAAGAGCAAACAGGCATTGGTACTCGCTGAGCCCTTTGTGGGCTTTCACACTGTGCCTGAAGATTGTAGGAAGTCATAGTGCCTGGCTAGAGATTTAATGAACATATGCCTTCCTGGATGAGAGTAACTGAAAAGCAAGGAAGGAGTGTCTGGAAAACTGGCCTCTTTTAAGATTTCTGGGCTGAAAACAGCCGGATCCTTGTTGCAGCTCAATGGACTCATCCAGGGAATAAATGCTTGACTTACGAGTACATTTATCTTAGGAGGTCACCTACTCCACATACTCCCTGTCTGCACGCCCATCACGAGCACAGTCTGTTTATTCACAAGATACTCCCTAGACCACTGTCCTGATTATTACAGCTTCACATTCTTTCTTGTTTTTCTTCTTCCCTTGTATTGATCACATTCACAATAAAGGTGGAGGCAAGGCTTGGCTCGGGGCCTCTCGCCACTAGAGCGTCTGGTCCCCAGGCCCTCTCCTTTCTCCTCCTATGGCGTCTGGAGTAATCTTTTCATTTGCCGTCTCAGGGTTTGCTGGCCAAACCCGACAGAAGATCTTGGGTATGTATGTCCCTCTTGGATATCCGAGCTCTCAGTATTGTGTCATGAGCTCTCCGACTTGATTACAGCTTTTCTTTTACCAGACTGGGTCTGGAGTTGAACAGGGTCTGACTTAAACATTATTAGCTCTCTGACTTCAACCAAACTGGGTCCAGGGTCAGACTGGTTCCAACTTAAACTGGACTGAATTCAAGTGGGCCTTAGGTAGGTATAATTTTTTTTAAGGAATGGAGAGAAAAAAATAGTTCCTCTGAGTCCAAAGAGTCTAGGACTTTTCCATCTGGAACTCCAGGTAAGTATTGTGTATAAAAATTATGGGTCTATGTTTTTTAATCCATTCTGCCAATCTCTGTCTTTTGATTGGAGAGTTTAATAAAGTTTACATCTTTTCTGGCCTTCCTTTCTAAAGGACAACCCTGCCAGGTATATTATTCTTGCTTGACAGATATTTTTTTCTATCAATATTTTGAATACATAATCTCACATTCTTTTGGCCTGTAAAACTTCTGTTGAGAAAACTGGTCATGGTCTTATAGGGTTCCCTTGCATGACACTTTTCCCTTGTTGCTTTCAAAATTCTCTTTTGACATTTGCTAAATGTATTACAATGTGTTTCTCAGTTAACCTTTTTTCTAATTCAACTATTTGGGGTCCTTTGGGCCTCATGAATATGTGTATCTATATCCCCTCAACGTTTGGGAAGTATTCTGCCATTATTGCTTTAAACAGACTTCCTGTTCTTTTTTCTCTCTTGTCTTCTGAAATTCCCATAATGCATATAATTTTTTCTGTTTCAATGTCCCATGAGTCCTGTAGGCTTTTTTTTCATTTTTTATCATTCTTTTTTTTCTTTTTTGCATCTCTGACCGGATAATTTCAAATGGCATATCTCATAGTTTACTGATTATTTCTTCTGCTTGGTTGAGTCTGCTGTTAAAGCTCTTCTTCAGTTCAATAATTATTTTTCAGCTCTAGGATTTCTGTTCATTTGATGGTGACTATTTCTTGTATTTTTCATTTTGTTCATGCATTGTACAACTAATTTTGTTTAGTTGTCTTTCTGTGTGTTCTTGTAGTTCACTAAACCTCTTTAAAAGTGTTATTCTAAATTCTTTGTCAGATAATTCATAGATCTCTCTTCAGGGTCAGTTATTGGAGATCTGTTAGTTTCTTTTGGTGGTACCATGTTTACCTGATTCTCTGTGGTATTTGATTCCTTGTGTTTGTACCTCCACATTTGAGTAAGTAGTCTCCTAGACTTTATAGGTTCACTTCAGCAGGACAGACCTTCACCCATGACCTTGAGGTACTGCACTATTTATATGGTAGCTTCCATGGGCAGGCAATGCTTGTTATCAGGGTCTTGGTTTGGGTGGGTACAATGCTTGTGCTCTGAGGTGGGGGGAAGAGGGGTGGCTATCTGTGTTCTATGGTTTGATTATACTGCCAGCTGAGCTCTGCATTCAAGCAGTCTAGTGGTGCCATTAGCTGAGTTCTGTAACCACCTCTGGCCAGATGAGGTATAGGCTGTGTTCCCTACCAAGATGGTGCCAGCAGGTTTTTGGACTCCACAATTGGGTAGGGCTAGGGGCTAAGCACCATTGCTTTGGTTTGGGGGAGGCCTCAGGCTGTGCTCTCCAACAGGATGGTGCTACCTTCTGGTCTCTGTGTTTTAGTGGAGCCACAAGCAAGGCCTAAGAGTCAGATAAGGCATAGGCTGTGCTCTAAAATTACGCAGGTGCTATGACTGTGTCCCAAACCTGGGCAGGACTGCTGGGTGGCCTTTACAATCTAGTACGCTGCTGGCTGTGTTTCATTGTTGGGTAAGGTCACAGCCTGGGCTACTTTTTAGGGGGGCCTCCAGCTGTATCCCATAGTTACATGGAACTAGAGACTGTGCTCCACAGTTGGGGAGGGTCACTGTCTGTGTTCTGTCTTCAATGGTGCCACAGGTTATGCTGCATGATTACGTGGGGTCACTCGCTGGGCTCCTTGCCTGGGTGAGTCCATAGGCTTTGTTCAGCAATTGGGCAAGGTCACATTCTAGGCTCTGCAGGTGAGCAGTACCATAGGCTAGGTTCCATGGCTGTCCAAGATCACCATGCATGCTCCCTGGTTATGTGGGGCCAGAGACTATACTTAACAGTAGGACAGGGCTGTTGGTTTGGGTCCTAGCCCAAGCTGACTGTAGAATGAATTCAATAGCTTCCTGGATTCACTGATCAGGCTTCCTGCCTTTGCTTATAATATTTATTTCATCTTTTTAAAGGCCAATATTTATTTATGGGTTCCAGTCAGTTCCTTTCCAATTCTGTCATATTGGAATAGCAATTTGCTCAAAATAATGTGAGTAATAATGGGGCAACAGCCACCTTACAGGTGAGAAAGTGCCTCAAACCCACATTCCCATTAAAGTTCTTGTGTCCACATCCTGGGGAATAGGTTTTGGGTCAGTGTTTAGTGTCCCTTCTTCAAGTAGAGCAAGTAGCTAGGATAGCACAAAGTGAGATTTTTCTGGTCACAGCTTTTCTTTGTGGTGATTTAGGGACCACATCAAATAGAACTCTGATACAAGTACTCAGAAATATTTCCCAAATGAATGCATAAGTGAATATTGAACTTCCTAATGGACTTTGCTCTAAAGAAATTCTATTTCCCACACATATGTTCCCCACATGTACTCTACAATCCATTTCTTTCTATTTTCTGATTTCCATTCTTACTGCATAATCCATCATGCATTTTCCGTTGCTTAGAAGATAAAATTCTGACTCCCCACCTGACTCCCCACCCCACAATAGACTTCTGTGATATTTTGCTCAGCACAGCAGGGTGGAAACAAAGTAAAAGCCAGAATTATTAAGTCTTGGCATGTCCCTGCTTTGTATTTTGAAAGAGAAGTAAAGGACAGAAAAAAATAGTTGCTTTCTCTGGTATTGTACCATATAGGCAGAGAGATGCTTATTGAATTTGGCTTGAAGAAGCATGCTACTTTCGAAAGGAGAGAAAAGCTTACTGATTCTTATTTGAATCTCAATTCCATATCCTGGCTCTGACAGAAAGAGACCAGAGTTACATTATTAGTGCAAGGAAAAAAAACCTTTAAAGTTTTGATGGATGATATCATGGACTGAATTGTATCCCCCCAAATTCATATGCTAAAGTTCTAACCCCAAATGTGATTGTGTTTGGACAAAGGGCATTTAAGGAGGTAATTAATGTTAAATGAGGTTGTAAGGATGGGGCCTCAATCCACTATAACTGGTGTCCTTATAAAAAGAAGAAGATACACCAAGGATGTACACAAAGAGATAAGGTTGTGTGAGGACACAGCAAGAAAGCAGCCATCAGCAAGTCAAAGAGAGAGGCCACAGGGAAAACCAGACCTGCTGAAACCTTGATATTGGACTTCTAGCCAGGAAACTGTGAGAAAATAAATTTCTGTTGTTTTACCACCTAGTCTGTGGTATTTTATCATAGCAGCCCTAGTAGACTTACACAAACTATATGTGCAAATAATTGAGAATTATGCTCAAACACATGACTTTAGATATATAAATCATACAGATAGTCCTAATCTACAACTGCCCTATAGTTGTATAATATACAAAAGTTTGGTGAATACTATTGACCTTTGAACAATACAGGGCTTAGTGTATAACTTTCAACTCCCCCAAAACTTAACTACTAATAGCCTACTGTTGACGAGAAGTCAGTCGATTGACAGTCAATTAACGTATATTGTGTATGTTATATGTACTATGTGCTGTATTATTACAATACAGTAAGCTAGAGAAAAGAAAATGGTATTAAGAAAACTATAAGGAAAGGAAAATACACTTACAGTACTGTACTTACAAAAAAAAAATCCATGCATAAGTTGACCCATGCCATTCAAACCCATGTGGTTCAAGGGTCAACTGTATTTCTGTTTGTTTGTGGTTTCTTTTTCTGTGAAAACTTCTTAACACAACCAGGCATAGAATTTTATAAGAACAAATATTAAAAAGGATCTCCAAGGGCATCTAGGTGGCTCAGTTGGTTAAGCATCCAACTGATAGTTTTTGCTCAGGTGATGATCTCAGGTTGTGAGACTGAGCCCTGCATTGGGCTCCATGCTCAGCATGGGGACCGGCTTAAGATTCTCTCTCTCCCTCTATTCCTCCCCACCCCAGCTTGTGCACTCTCTCTCTCTAAAAATAATTTAAAAAATTTTTAAAAATAAAAAAGATCTCAAATGAAAGATCAATAAATATCAAAAACTCACAAGAAATAGTTATTGGAGACACATGCCATCTGGGTGGTGAGAACAACTAATATGATTTAACAATCTCTAACAAAGTTAGCCTAACCAACCTAATTTACCTGGGAAAACCGTTGCAATATATTTTTTAAAGTCCTCTAATTTATTCTCATCTGTGTCCATGTTGAACTTAGCCTTCAGGATGTAAATATTGCCAAACTTGTTCTTGAGGTGCTGAGGGCTGCCCAGGCACATGAATTTTCCCTTCACCATTATGGCCAGCCTGGTACAGAGGGCATCACATTCCTCCATACTAGCAAAACAAGACACAAGAATGATGTAAGGCTGAAAAGATCTCCATTGGAAGACATCCTGTAGTTCAACTTTCCAGTATTTTGTGACTCTCTTTAAAATGGGAAGTTGGATTTGCCTATCATCAGCATCATGCAAAGTGGAGGTACTTTTAAGTTAAAAGTAATTGAGAACCAAATTCTCAAATGGAACAGATCCTAAACTTTCTGCCCTCTCCTCTCAGAGAGAGTTCTTGGCCATTCCATTCACTAGGATTCAGGAGGAGCTCATACTTAGGCAAGTTTATTGTCCAATATTACAAGCCCCAAATAATACTCTCCCATAGCCACGAAAACACTTCCAACCTTTAATCAAGCCTCTCAATAAACCACACCTGTGAGAGGTAATGATGATGACTTTGCCACTTTCACGTGCCCTTGTTACTGTGTTCCAGAGCAGGCGCCGGGCCCCTGGGTCCATGCCAGTTGATGGCTCATCCAGGAAGATGACTGAGGGCTTTCCCATTAGGGCAATGGCATTACTCAGTCTACGTTTGTTTCCTCCACTTCATGGTCAAGGAAGGAGACAGAAAGCAGAAGCAGAGATTAAATTACATTACAGTTATCTAATACATCAAACACCTATTTAATATATGTCATCTTTTCCAGAAAACAATTTGCCTATTTCCAAAATGCTGAGTCAGGGAGCAAGCAGAGATAGTAAAAATGCTGATTACATGCAGCTCAACCAAGGCACCAGACCCAAAACTACATGCATAAATCAAATCATTTACATTTGAAATGTAGAAAGGTGACTTTTGTTTACAAAATCAATTTTAGCCATGTTATCAGTGAAATTTATATTCTTATTCTTGAGATTCCTTGGGAATCCTAGATACATAAACTATATAGTGGCCAGGCTAATACAAAGAATCTTACATTGTCTTTGAGAGACACAGAACTATAGAGGTAGAAAAATGGTCACTTTTGTAATTCAGTGGCTACAATTCTAATAGCACCAAGATTTTGAGTTCTATCTTTGCAAAGGGAAGATATGATACTGTTTAGGTCTGCTTTACTGTTGGCATCTAAACACTGGCAGGGCATGAGATTGCTTCATAGTCATTGCCTCCGTTTGTCAGTGAACTCTGGTTAAACTGTAGGCACCCATTCCAAAGAGCAGAAACACAGGAGACTCATCAATATTAGCTGCAGTGAGAGCACCAGTATAATATCTCACCTGTAACTGTAAATAAACTTGTCAGCATAGGGTTCCAGATTCAGTGATTGCAACAGTTCATTCACATATTGTGTAATCTGGGTCTCAGGAATCCCCCACAACCTGGCATACATGACTATAATTTCCCGAGCAGTCATGTAATCCAGCAAAGCATCAAACTGTGGACAATAGCCTATTTTTGACCTTACCTGAAATAAGAGAATAACAATGGACACAATTCAACTATCTTATTGAGCATATAGTAAATATGGATAACATACAAGGCTTGTAGTTCTCCAGCCCATGCCTCTAAAAAGGTTAGAACCCACAGAGTTTTTCCAAAGAATTTCTCCAGTGATTATAGAATCATTGTATCTGGAGGCTATTATCATGTATTGGAACACAAGTGTGCAAAAGTATGGATTTTTCTATCATAATTTATCTCCCTATATATGGCCATAATCAATCGATGAAATAAATGGAAAATTGTCTTAAAATAACAGTGCACCTATTTACATAAGTATATTCACCTGAAGAAGCAGAATGAGATAGAAAGAGGTTAGTTTACCATTGGCTCAACCTTTACTCATTACAAGCCTAAAGCCAATTTGGATGACCCTAAAAAGTAAAAGAGATCTAAATGACTATTGTGATGTACAAGGTTAATAACTGGGTGGAGATTTTTGAAATTTGGGACTTTATTTTCTAAGTCTTCATTGGTTTAGTCTCAAGGAATGCTAGGATATCATAACCAAAGACTGTCATAGAAGGAGAGTTTCAACAGTAACATCTGGCTTCAGCTCAGTGGCATACTACTTTTTGGTAATAGTAGTAGATAGTTGGGCAATAACTAGGGTCTTCCACAGCTCTTTTATACGCAGTATGATTTCATGACCATTGTTTAAAATGTTGGTGAGGAGAACTGGGATCCAAGCTCTTATTTAGGTTATATATTGATGATGAAGGAAGACTTAGCTTATAATAAAAATGTTATAATATTTAGACGAAATATCTGACTAAAATTTAAGTTAAAATCAATAATTATCTTGGTCAACTGCTTCCTCGTGCGTGGATTAGGCCTGTCCCTCTGTTGCTGTTCCAGCTTCTTGAGGTGAGAATATAAAAACTGCATTTTAGATTTTTCTATTCTTTTGAGTGAGGCTTGGATGGCTATGTATTTCCCCCTTAGGACTGCCTTTGCAGTATCCCATAGGTTTTGGACCGTTGTGTTTTCATTCTCGTTGGTCTCCATAAATTGTTTAAGTTGATTTTGATTTCCTGGTTTATTGAATCCTTCCTGAGCAGGATGGTTCTTAGTCTCCAAGTGTTTGAGTTTCTTCCAAATTTTTCCTTGTGGTTGAGTTGCAATTTCAAAGCATTTTGGTCTGAGAATATGCAGGGAATAATTTCAGTCTTTTGGTATCGGGTGAGACCTGTTTTGTGTCCCAGAACATGGTCTATTCTTGAGAATGTTCCATGGGCATTAGAATAGAATGAGTATTCTTTGGTTCTGGGGTGTAGTGTTCTATATATATCTATGAGGTCCAACTCATCGAGTATGGCACGACATCGGCCAAAGCAACCTTTTTCATGACACATCTCCAAAGGCAAGAGAAACAAAAGATAGAATGAACTTGTGGGACTTCATCAAGATAAAAAGCTTCTGCACAGCCAAGGAAACAGTCAAAAAAACTAAGAGGCAGCCCACAGAATGGGAGAATATATTTGCAAATGATGCTACAGATAAAAGACTGGTATCCAAGATCTACAAAGAACTTCTCAAACTCAATACACAAGAAACAAATAAACAAATCATAAAATGGGCAGAAGATATGAACAGACACTTTTCCAATGAGGACATACAAATGGCTAACAGACACATGAAAAAATGTTCAAAATCATTAGCCATCAGGGAAATTCAAATCAAAACCACACTAAATACCACCTTACGCCAGTTACAATGGCAAAAATTAAAAAGACAGGAAACAGCAATTGCTGGAGAGGATGTGGAGAAAGGGGATCCCTCCTACATTGTTGGTGGGAAAGCAAGTTGGTACAGCCACTCTGGAAAACAGTGTGGAGGTCCCTTAAAAAGTTAAAAATGGAGCTACCCTATGATCCAGCCATTGCACTACTGGGTATTTACCCCAAAGATACAGACATAGTTAAGAGAAGGGCCATATGCACCCCAATGTTCAGAGCAGCATTGTCCACAATAGCCAAATCGTGGAAGGAACCGAGATGCCCTTCAACAGATGAATGGATTAAGACGTTGTGGTCCATATATACAATGGAATATTACTCAGCTATCAGAAAGAACGAGTTCTCAACATTTGCTGCAACATGGACGGCACTGGAGGAGATAATGCTAAGCGAAATAAGTCAAGCAGAGAAAGACAATTATCATATGATTTCTCTCATCTATGGAACATAAGAACTAGGAAGATCAGTAGGGGAAGAAAGGGATAAAGAAAGGGGGGTAATCAGAAGGGGGAATGAAGCATGAGAGACTATGGACTCTGGGAAACAAACTGAGGGTTTTGGGGGGCGGATGGGCTAGCCCGGTGATGGGTATTAAGGAGGGCACGTATTGCATAGAACACTGGGTGTTATATGCAAACAATGAATCATGGAACACTACATCAAAAACTAATGATGTACTGTATGGTGACTAACATATCATAATAATAATAAAAAAAGATCCACAAGGGGAAAAAAAACCAAAAATGGGTAAAGGACTTGAATAGACATTTGTTCAAATAATATAAACAAATGGCCAATAAGAAAGAAAAGATGCAAATCAAACCTAATGAAATACCACTTTGCAGTCATCATAAGAAGTTTTCTCAGCACCTTTTGAAATGATCATGTGACTTTTAACCTTTTATTCTATTAATGTAGTAGATCACATTTATTGATTTTTATTTGTTGAACTATCCTTGCATCTCAAGGATGAATCCCACTTGGTATGGGTGTATGATACTTGAATTGCGCTGTTCAATTCAGTTTGCTAGTATTTTGTTGAGAATATTTGCATCTATATTAAGCAGTGATATTGGCCTGTTGTTACCTTTTATCGTAGTGTCCTTATCTGGGCTTTGGTATGTTATAGGCAAATAATGAATCATGGAACGTTGCATCAAAAACTGGGGATGTACTGTATGGTGACTAATAGAACAAAATAAAAATTATTTTTTAAAAAAGAAAATAATGTTGACTTTGTAAATGAGTTTGAAAGTGTTCCCTTCAATTTTTTGGAAGATTTTGGGAGGAAGTGGCATTAATTCTTTAAATGTTTGGTAGAATTCACCACTGAAATCATCTGGTCCTGGGCTTTCCTTTCTTAGAGGAGGTTTGATTATTACTACAATTTCCCTAATCATTATTGGTCTGTTCAGATTTTATATAGCCAGAAGTGGAATTTCTGGAGCATATGATAATTCTAAAAACTGCCATAAAGTTTTCTACCATCAGTATCTTTTTTAAATTGTTAAGACTTGTTTTGTGACCTAACATGTCATCCAAACATGTCATCTAACATATTCCTTGTGTGCTTGAAAAGAATGTATATTCCTTTGCTGTTAGGAATTTGTCAGGTCCTATTTGTCAGGTCCATTTGATATATAGTGCTAGTCAAATTCACTCTTTATTGATTTTCTGTCTGGATGTTCTATCCATTATTGAGGTTTCCTGTTATTGTATCAGTTTCTGCTTTCAGATCTGTTGATATTTGTTCATATACTTAGGTGTTCTGATGGATGCATATATATTTACAATTGTTATAGCCACCTATTGAATTGACACTTATTATCATTAGTGTCTCCTGACAGTTTTAATTAGTTTATTTTGATATAAGTATAGTCATTCCTACTTTCTTTTGATTACCATTTGTATGAAATATGTTTCCATAACTTCACTTTCAGCCAATGTGCATCCTTGAATCTAAAATGAATTTTTTGTAGACACATCATAGTTGAAACTTTTTTTTCCCATTTTGTTTTTTTCCTTTTTTAAAAATTTAAATTCAATTAGCCAAGGTATGCTTAGTTTTTGATATAATGTTCAATGATTCATTAGTTGAATATAACCCCCAGTGCTCATCATATCATGCACCCTCTTTAATTTCCATCACCCAATTATCCCATCCCCTCAACCACCTCCCTTTCCACAAGCCTCAGTTTGTTTCCCAGAGTCAGGAGTCTCATATGGTTTGTCTTCCTCTCTGATTTCTTCCCATTCAGTGTTCCCTCCCTTCCCCTATTGTCCTCTGCACTATTCCTTATGTTCCGCATATGAGTGAGGTGGTACTAGAGGGAAATACATAGCTATCCAAGCCTCTCTCAAAAAATTAGAAAAACCCCATATGCACAAGCTAACCTTACACCTAAAGAACCTGGAGAAAGAACAGCAAATAAAGCCTAAACCAAGAAGGAGAAGAGAAATAATAAAGATTAGAACAGAAATCAATGAAATAGAAACCAGAAAAACAGTAGAACAGATCAATGAAACTAGAAGTTGGTTCTTTGAAAGAATTAATAAGATCATAGTTGAATCTTAACTATTTATCCATTCAGCCTGTTTCTTTTCTTGGGAAGAGTTTAGTCTGTTGAGACCCACTGATAGGGAAGGATTTATTATTGCCATTTTGTTAACTGTTTTCTGTTTGTCTTATAGTTATTTTGTCCCCCTTTCTCTCTCTCGCTGTATTCCTTTGTCATTGTTGTTGCTTTTTGATTGATTGATTGATTGATTGATAGGTGTTAATTCCTTTTCCTTTTCTTTAATGTAACTTCTTAGATATTTTCTTTGTGATTACCAAGGGACTTACACAAACTGTTTTATAACAGTCTCTTTTAAGCTCTGTTTAACAACTTAAATTGTCTGCTTTTTCCCTTTTTCCTCCACATTATATGCTATTTATGTCAGAATTTATATCTATCTATATAGTATATCCATTAACATAATTTAGTTATAGTTGTTTAAATACCGTTTTCTTTTAACTTTTATAGTACAACTAAAAGCAATTTACCCACCACCAATATAGTAAAGCATTTCTGGTTTTGTCTATATATTCACCTTTACCAATGAGCTTCATATTTTGTTATTCTCTCGTATTGTTCAGTGTCCTTTAACTTGAAGAACTGATTTTAGCATTTTTTTTGTAAGACTGTTCTAGTGCTCATAAACTCCCTCAGCTTTTGCTTGTCTGAGAAAGTCTTTATCTTTCCTATATACTTGAAGTACACATTTACTGGGTATAGTACTCTTGGTTGGCAGTTTTTGTCTTTCAGCACTTTGACTGTATCATCCCACTCACTTCTTGCCTGTTTCTGCTTAACAATTCTCTAATCATTAATGGGGGTTCTTTTGTATGTAACAAGTCACTTTTTTCTTGTTACTTGCAAAATTCTCTTTGTCTCTAACTTTTTATAATTTGATTATGTGTCGCAGTGTGGGTTTCTTTGGATGCACTTTTTTTTTTTTAATGCTTTGGTCTTCTAGATCTGATGTCTATGTTTTTCCCCAGTTTTGCAGTTTTTAGCCATGTTCTCTTTGAATAAGTTTTCTGCTCCTTTCTCTCTCTCTTTCTTAGACTTCCATAATGCATATATTGGTCCTCCTGATAGTGTCCCCTACATTTCTTATGCTACCTTCATTCTTTTTTTTAATCCCTTTCCCTTTTTCTCTTATCAGAGGATTTCCACTGACCTGTCTTTGATGTTTCTTACCCTTTCTTCTGCTTGATGTAGTCCACTGTTGAATTCCTCTATTGAATTTTTCAGTTCAGTTGTTGAATTCTTCAGATATATGATTTCTGTTTGATACTTCTATGCATTTTCTCTTTGTTGAAATTCTCATTTAGTTCATGCATTGCTCTCCTGAATTTGGTTAGCATACTTACAATAATTGCTTTGGATTCTCTGTCAGATAAATCATCTATCTCATTAGGGTCTTTTTCTGGAGATTTAACTTGCTCTTTTGTTTAGAATATATTTCACTGTTTCTTCACTTTTTCTAACTCTCTATATTGGTTTATGCACATTAAATAAAAAACCCAACTCTCCCAGTCTAGACAGGTTGGCCTCATGTAGGAGAAGAAATCACCTGGCCACGGATTCTCCAAACCTCTTAAAACTTTGTGCTTGTCCAAACCATCATTTATGTTAGTGACCCTAGGAGATTAGGGTGTATCAAATCCCACCAGTGCCCTGAAAGCTGAGGAAGTGCCCACAAGCCCATTCAGGCTCCTGGAAGATTACTAATTGCCTGCCCCATTAGTTCCCAGATGCAGATTAATTTGAAGTTCAACTTTTGTTGGGATGTTAGATATGTAGTCTAGCCCCTTCTGGCAAGAAACTGGGAGCTGGGTATGTTGGCCTACTTGCTTTGTGCTAAGCCACCCTGTCAGCCCCCAGAGCTAGGAAATTTGGGAACCAGTCCCCTAGGTGACAGCCATAAAAACTGAGGAGCTACGTGTATGGTTTAAACCTTTCAGTCCTTACGGAGAAGCTGGGAGTTGGGAATTCCCTCCTGTGTTGTGGGTGGGGCTTACAGAAAACATGTGTCCCAGCTTATCCTACCTTTTTTGATGTGAGTATTTCCTCAGTTGTATGATGTGTAGGAATCTCCCAATTCATTTCTGGATTTCTCTCAGAGGGAAATAATCCCTGTGTAACTGTTTAATTGGTGTATTCTTGGAAGGAGGGTAGTCAGGAGCCTCCTAGTCCACCATATTGCTCTTTAGTAGCTTCAAAGAACAGTAAAGACACTCTTGTCTTAGATTCTCAGACTAAGGCTGCTCTTATTATCCTATGACTTACCCTCAAAAATTTATTTCTGTCTCCGAAACCCACTGGGTGAGTCAACAGTATCAATATCAATACCTGCCATGATTCCTACCTATCACCTTCCACTACTTGCCTCTTACCTCTCCTCCAAGTAATCATGCTACTCACATCTCAGATAGTAATTGTGTCTTACCTCTTGAAGATTTTTGGTGATACTTAAGTTCTCAATGAACACATCCCCAGAGGTAGCAGTCTCCTCTCCAGTCAATATTTCGAAGGTAGTGGTTTTTCCAGCTCCATTTAAGCCAAGCAATCCAAAGCATTCCTCCTTTTGGATTCCAAGGGAGATATTTCTGACAGCCAAAACAGCTGGACATGTAAAATATATCTTAAAAAATACAGAAAACACAATATTGCAAAGGATATTTATAGGTTAACTTCAAAAAATACATCAGACACCTATGGGCCACTACGGACCTCAGACAGCTTCACAAAAACTCTTCTACTCTATTGGAATAATACACATAGATTCAGAAGACCACACTGAGCCCTTGATGCTAATGACATGCTCTTTAATAGGAATGAAATAATAAGTTGGCCATTGAATAATATTACCTTCGTGAGTTCCTTAATAAGTACTGTGTCATTCAGCAATTCCTGAGGCTGCTCCAGGATTCTGTTTCTTTCATATTGTACATCATCATCTTCAGATTCCCCAGATAATTCCTTGGACACTATATCCTATATTTTCAAAAACAACAACATTGAGATGGATACCCTTAGACATCTGGTTTAGATAACTGGTTGGCTTCAGGAAGGCTTAACTGGGGAATAATCTCAAAGATGTCAAAGCAGAAAGTTCAAATCATTCCCAAAAGACTTCCTACATACATATCACCCTGTCATGTATAAACTTATCCCCTATTTCTAAAGTTTAAAAACTATACTCCTATCCATGAGCAAGTAGCTTGTTCCTATCAAAATGGATACTTCATCAAAAACTGGAACCACAACAAACACTATAAATTATAACCAAATATAATTTGCTAACAATGTATATTTTATAAGATACCAATAGAGCTAAGAATAGGGAAGATTAAGAAGATGTGGTCCATATATACAATGGGATATTACTCAGCCATAAAAAAGAACGATTTCTCAACATTTGCTGCAACATGGATGGGACTGGAGGAGATAATGCTAAGCAAAATAAGTCAAGCAGAGAAAGACAATTATCATATGATTTCTGTCATCTATGGAATATAAGAACTAGGATGATCAGTAGGGGAAGAAAGGGATAAAGAAAGGGGGGTAATCTGAAGGGGGAATGAAACATGAGAGACTATGGACTCTGAGAAACAAACTGAGGGCCTCAGAGGGGAGGGGGGTGGGGGAATGGGATAGACCGGTGATGGGTAGTAAGGAGGGCACGTATTGCATGGTGCACTGGGTGTTATACGCAAGCAATGAATCATGGAACTTTACATCAAAAACTAGGGATGTACTGTATGGTGACTAACATAATATAATAAAAAATATTATTATAAAAAAAGAATAGGGAAGATTAAGTCTTTCTTTTCTGAGAGGAAGAGTGGAATCCAGGGACCATTTCACATACTAAATTAACTGAATTTAAAAAAATAAATAGGAGATATACTGTATAGTGACTAATATAACATAATAAAAATTATTATAAAAAAATAAATAGGAGATAATCAGGAGACTTAAGATGGGGAAGGGGGCAAAAAGGGCAGGGCATTCCACATAGTGGAAAGAATATGAAAGAATACTCGAAGACTTGTCCATCACTCTTTTTTAATTTTAAAATCTCTTTTCTGAAAAAAAAAAAAAGATTTATAGACAAGTATAAGCACAGAATAATTCCAGTATGCATTTTAGCCTTCTAATGTTAACACCTTACATAGTCATGGTACACTGATCAAAATAAATTAACAGTGGTTCAATTCTAGGAACTACAGATTTCAGTGCAAAATATGTTGAATAATTTTAATGCCACTTTCATTCTAAACTTTTAAAGCATAACATATACCCAGACAAGTACATAAATCATAAATCTTCATCTTTTCAAAAAATTATTGTTAGTCACAAATCTGCATCTTACTGACTTTTCACAAGGTGAAAATATTTATGTAACCAACCCTGATAAAGAAAACAGAGCATTACCTCAACAGTAACTAGAATCTTGACTTGTAACTCCGAACATTATCTATTAGTTTTGTCTGTTTTTTAAATTTATATGAATGGAATTCTACATTTTTTAATTTTTAAATTAAATTTAATTCCAGTATAGTTAACATACAGTGTTAAATTAGTTTGGGTGTACAATATAGTGATTCAACAATTCTATATGTGACTCCATGCTCATTATGATGTGTACTCTTAATATCCTTCACCTATTTCACCTGCCCCACCCACCAACCACTTCTCTGGTAACTATCAGTTTGTTCTCTATAGTTAAGAGTCTGTTTCTTGGTCTGTCTCTTTCTTTTTCTCTCTCTCTTAACAGAATTCTACTTTATAACTTTTCTGTGTCTGCCTTCTTTGGGGCAACATTATATTTGTGTTATTATTTTATACTGTTGCATAGGAGTTATAGCTTGTTTCTTCTCGTTGCTATATTCTGTTGTGAGAATAGACATTTTTAAATCCATTATACAACTGACAGACATATGGTCTGCTTCTTTCTCTTTTTTTCAGGGTGTCTATTATGAATAGTGTTGTGTGAACATTCTTGTAAATGTCTTTTGGTGAACATGAGTGTGCATTTCTGTTGGATTTATACCTAGAAGGTGAGCTTCTGGGTCTCAGTGTGTGGTCATTTTCATAAGCATATGAAGATAACACTTTAGAAGGTAATGCCAGACAGTTTTCTAAAGGGTTATCAGTTTACATTCCCAACACCAGTGTTTGAGATTCCAGTCATTCTGCAGCCTCAGCACTTAGTATTTTTATGATTATGTTGTGGTGTCCTTCAGTGGCTTTAATCTGCATTTCCTGATGACTACTAATGTTGTGAATTTTTACATATATTTATTGGATATTTGGATATTGTTTTTTGTAAAGTCAGTGTCTCAAGTCTTTTGCCCATTAAAAAAAAAGATTTTATTTACTTAGAGAGAGAGAGAGCACAAGTGGGAGGGGCAGAAGGAGAGGGAGAAGCAGACTCCGCACTGAGCAGGGAGCCTGATGTGGGACTCAATCCCAGGGCCCTGAGATCATGACCCAAGCCAAAGGCAGACACTCAACCGAATGAGCCACCCAGGCGACCTGCCCATTTTTAAATTGGGTTGTCTGTCTTTTTCTTACTGATTTGCAATTCAAAAATCTTTTTTCCACATGGTGACTTGCCTTTTCACTCACTTGATGTCTTTTGATAATGATGCCCTCACCATCATGAAGGTATTTGCTATGTTTTTGTTCTAAAATCTTTATTATTTTACCTTTCACATTTAGATCTACAGAAAAGTTGTAAATCTACAAATGATTTGTATGGAGTAAGACAGGAGTCAAGTTCATTATTCTCCATGTGGATATCCAACTGGATCAGCACCATTAATTGAAAAGAACATCATTTCTCCACTACATTATGTGTATCAATGTCGTCATGTATCAGGTGACCACATATTTGTGCATCTATTTCTAGACATTCTATTCTATTTGTTCTCAAATTTTCACATGTACCAGAATCAGTTGGATGGCTTATAAAACAAAAAATGTTGGTTCCAACCCAAAAGCTTCTGATTCAATAGGTCTGGGGTAGGGCCCAAGAACTTGCCTTTCTAAAAAACGAAACAAAACAAAACAAAAAACAAAAACAAAAAAACTGGTACAGTCACTCTGGAAAACAGTATGGAGTTTCCTCAAAAAGTTAAAAATAGAACTACCCTATGATCCAGCAATTGCACTACTGGTATTTACCCAAAGATACAAAAATACTAATTCAAAGGGATACATAACTCCTATGTTTATAGCAGCATTATCTACAATAGCCAAATTATGGAAACAGCCCAAGTGCCCATCGACTGATGAATGGATAAAGATGAAAGAATATATATATATATATATATATATATATATATATATATATATATATATATATATAGACACACTACTTGGCCATCAAAAAGAATGAAATCTTGCCATTTGCAATGGACATGGATGGAGCTAGAGGGTATTATGCTAAGTGAAAGAAGTCAGTCGGAGAACGACAAATACCATATGATCTCACTCATATGTGTAATTTAAGAAACAAAACAAATGAACAATGAGAAAAAGATAGAGAGGCAAACCAAGAAATAGATTCTTAACCATAGGGAGCAAATTGATGGTTACCAGAGCGGAGGTGGGGGGGGGATGGGTGAAATAGGTGATGGGGACTAAGGAGGACACTTGTGATGAGCACCAGGTGTTGCATGGAAGTGTTGAATCACTACATTGTACACCTAAAACTAATATTACACTGTATATTAACTAACTGGAATTTAAATAAAAACTTTAAAATGCTAAAAAAAAATTTTCAAGCTAGTACAAACCACCACAAATAATCAATTTTAAGGAAAATTGTTTTTTCTAATACACTGTTTTGTCTTAGTTATAACAGTTTATTAAAAATACTTATATATGGTAGTTATTAATATACCACTTTTGCTCTTCTTCGATATTTCCTTGGCTATCCTTGGCATTTTGCATTTCCATGCAAACTTTAGAATCAGCTGATAATTTTCCACACACAAACATGCATGCACAAAAATACCCAATAGCATTTTGACTCAATTGCTTTGACTCTTTGGGTCAATTTGGGAGAAAACTGTCATTTTCCCAATGTTGGGTTTTCCAAAGCAAGAACATGGTATATTCCTTCATTTATATTGGTCTTCTTTAATCTCTCAATACTGTTTTGTACTTTTCTATATAAAGATCTTACAAAAATTCTGTTAGATTTATTCCCAGATATTTTTTCTTTTTATGTTATTCAAATAGCATCATTTTACATTTCACATGTTTGTGGCTTATTTATGGATATATAACTCATTTTTCTATACAGACTTTTTGTTTAGCAATATTAATTTTAACATTTTATTCCTTTATCTATCTACACAATAACTGTCATTCGTAAATAGTGAATTTTAAAATTTTTACAATTTTTACGCCTATCATTTCTTTTTCTTGTCCTATTGCACTACGACCTGTAGTAACTGTTGTATAAAAATGGAATTGAAAAATGGAATAAAAGGTACAGCATAGGGAATACAGCTAATTGTATTGCAATAGTGTTGTATGGTGACAGTTGGTAGCTACACTTGTGGTAAGCAGATCATAACATACAAACTTGTCAAATTACTATGTTGACACTTGAAACTAATGTAACATTTGTTTTAACTTTACCTCAATCTTTTAAAAAATGGTACTAGCAGGCATTCTTTTTTTAATTTTTTAAATATTTTTTTATTATGTTAGTCACCATACAGTACACCCCTGGTTCTTGATATAAAGTTCCATGATTCATTAGTTGTGTATAACACCCAGTGCACCATGCAATACGTGCCCTCCTTACTACCCATCACCGGCCTATCCCATTCCCCCACCCCCCTCCCCTCTGAAGCCCTCAGTTTGTTTCTCAGAGTCCATAGTCTCTCATGCTTCATTCCCCCTCTGATTCTCCCCCCTTTCTTTATCCCTTTCTTGTCTTACTGAGAACTCAGAAGAAAAGCTTTCAAGAATTTGTATTAATATGTTATTTGGGGGCTAACAGACACATGAAAAAATGTTCAAAATCATTAGCCATTAGGGAAATTCTAATCAAAACCACATTGAGATATCACTTTATGCCAGTTAGAATGGCAAAAATTGACAAGGCAAGGAACAACAAATGTTGGGGAGGACGTGGAGAAAGGGGAACCCTCTTACACTGTTGGTGGGAATGCAAGTTGGTACAGCCACTTTGGAAAACAGTGTGGAGGTCCCTTAAAAAGTAAAAAAATTGAGCTACCCTATGACCCAGCAATGGCACTACTGGATATTTACCCTAAAGATACAGACGTAGTGAAGAGAAGGATGATATGCACCCCAATGTTCATAGCAGCATTGTCCACAATAGCTCAGTTGTGGAAGGAGCCGAGATGCCCTTCAACAGATGACTGGATTAAGAAGATGTGGTATATATACAATGGAATATTACTCAGCCATCAGAAAGAACGATTACACAACATTCACAGCAACATGGACAGGACTGGAGGAGATTATAAGTGAAATAAGTCAAGCAGAGAAAGACAATTATCATATGGTTTCACTCATTTATGGAACATAAGAAATAGGAAGATCAGTAGGAGAAGGAAGGGAAGAATGAAGGGGGGCTAAACAGAAGGGGGAATGAACCATGAGAGACTGTGGACTCTGGGAAACAAACTGAAGGCTTCAGAGGGGCAGGGGGTGGGGGACTGGGATAGGACAATGATAGGTATTAAGGAGGGCACGTATTGCATGGTGCACTGGGTATTATACGCAAATAATGAATCATGGAACACTACATCAAAAACTAAGGATATATGGTATGGTGACTAACATAACATAATAAAAAATTTTTAAAAATAAAAAAATAAAGTAGGACTCTAGAAACACGAAAAAAAATTATGTTATTTGGTGGCACCTGGGTGGCTCAGTTGGTTAAGTGTCTGCCTTCAACTTGGGTCATGATCCCAGGGTCCTGGGATTGAGCCCCACATAGGGCTCCCTGCTCAGTGGAGAGCCTGATTCTCCCTCTCCCTCTGCCTGCCATTCTCCCTGCTTGTGCTCTCTCTGTCACAAAAGTAAATACATTCTTAAAAAAAAAACATGTTATTTGATGTAGATTTTTTTTGTGGTTACTTTTTACCATATTAAGGAAGTTCCTTTCTGTTTTGGTTTGCTGAAGAATTTTATAAGAAATCTAATTTTATCAAATTTTTTTCTGAATCTCTCAGGATTAAAATTGTTTTTCTCATTTTTCTTATTAATACAGTGAATTACATTTTATTAGTATGGTGATTGATTTTAAAGTGTTACACAACCTATTAACTAAATTGAATTTAAATAAAAAATTAAAAAATAAAGTGTTACACTATCGTTGCATTCCTGTAATAAACTATACCAGGTAATGAATCATACTAACACTTTCGTGAAGGATATTTGCATCTATGTCCATAAGCATGATTCATCTGTAATTCTTCTGTTGTAATATTATTTATAGCTATTATTCTCAATGTTATTATGGCCTCACAAAGCAGCAGGACAGAAAAATAAAGGTAAGAAAATAAATCAATGAAATAGAAAACAAAACATATAACAGAGAAGTAAAAAATTCAGAGGTTGGTTCTTCGAAGAGATTAATAAAATTGGTTAAATCCCTAGCAAGAGTAATTTAAAAAACCAGGTTGTGGGGAGGGGGGCAGAAAAACCACAAACTACCAAGAGATATTAAGAACAAGACAAAAGGGTATTGTGAACAGATTTTTGTCAATACATTTGATGGTTTAGATGAACTTGACACATTCCTTGAAAAGTACAAAATGAGAAAAGGATAGAAAACCTGCATACTCTTACTACAAACTTTTCCCCAAAGAAAATCCCAAGTCCATATAATTTTGTCATTGAATTCCTCATTCCCACAACTCTTGATTGCCCTCAGAATGAAATTCAAGATCCTTAGCATGGCACATCGGAGGCCTTTCCTGCCTTGACCCCTATCACTTTTTGCAGTCATCTTGCCCTGCCTGCCAACACCTGAACTTGGCTCCAGACATGCTTAATAGCTCCTTAAATGTATTCCACCTCCTTGTCTGTGCATAAGTTCACCTCAATGCCTTAGACTCACTTTCTCAAGTGTCACCCAATGCCCAAAGCTTGGTTTGGTGACACCTAGATGCATTTCCAGCATTTTGAGTTTCTGTTTATTAGAGCATGTATTTTTTTTTTAAAGATTTATTTATTTGACACAGAGAGAGACAGCCAGTGTGAGAGGGAACACAAGCAGGGGGAGTGGGAGAGGAAGAAGCAGGCACCCCAGAGCATGTATTTTTTGGATTTTATTTGTCTGAGCTCTGATTTGGTCCCTATCTTGAAAACCTTTCTTTTGCATCTCTATGGAGGTCTCCTTCACCCTCTCTTCCAAGTCTGGGAATCTATTTGTTCCTGCTGGACCCCTTCCAGGAATCTGAGTCCTGTCCAACATCTAGTGTGATACCAGGTACACAGTAGGTGCCTGAGGCATATCTTCGGAATGCATGACATCAGCCTTGGGTGTTGGACTTTGCTGGTGCTAACCAGCTGTTCGCTTGCTCACTTGACCTGACCCTCCAGTTCTGGGGCTCTTCCTACTCATTGAGAAATTCCCTATGCAATCTTGCAGACTAATGGCTCAGCTGAATAGGAGACACTCATAAGATCTGGACACCAGGTTCTGGCTCTACTGATGACACCAGACCTGGCCTATGCTCAACATCTTCCCCACTTCTGGAAGCACATCTTGGTTACTCCCCGCCTTTCATACCTCCGTTAATGCTATCATTCATACCTTACTCATGCACATTGTCTTGATTACCTATGGAGTCAGGCCTGTACTGGGAAATGTGAAGAAAGACAATAGTGGCATGGTAAGAACTTGGACTGAATTCTAAGCTTATAGAGGAGTCATGTAATTTCATCTATTTTGGTAACAGACAGGCTCCTTTTGCCTCAAAATATTCTTTCTTCTGAAAATACTTCAGACAGTGGTTCTCAAAGCACGAAGGAGCACAGAAGCATCACTTGAGAATTTTTTACATATGCAAGTTCAGGCCCTACCGAAGGTCCACAAAATCAGCAACTCATGGAACAGAGACCGGCAACTTTATTTCAAGAAGACTTCCTAGAGAATCTGGTAAATGCCAGATTTTTAAAAAAGATTTTATTTATTTATTTGACAGAGATAAAGAGGGAACACAGGCGGGGGGGTGCGAGAGGAAGAAGCAGGCTCATAGCAGAGGAGCCTGATGTGGGGCTCGATCCCAGAATGCCGGGATCACGCCCTGAGCCAAAGGCAGACGCTTAATGACTGTGCCACCCAGGCACCCCTAAATGCCAGATTTTGAGAGCAATTGCTATAGAGCCTTACCATTAAATGTGCATTCTATGGTCTGACAGAATCAGTACCACCTGGGAGTTCGTTAAATATCCAGGGGCCAAATTAGGGTGCATGAGCACTTTGGGGGAGGGAATGGCCCTCTGATACAAGAGATGTTCAAAGGAAAGCTTTCTATTACAATCAAACTATAAAAAATATCATATTTTGATGGTGGAGGTCATAATATTTAGAGACCACAAAGTTCAAATTATGATGAAGATATCTGATTCATATGGATCTCAATCAACATAGATTGATTTATAATCATATATTCAATAACAGAGTTAGGCATGTGTAGAGACGTGTTTTTGGTCTTAGAGATATCTCTAAGATCCATAGCCAGCTACTTACCTTATTAAGTTTCTTGTAGACACCAAAGAAAATATAGCGAAATACAAAGGTTCTCACTTTCCATAAGGTGGTCTCCAAAAGGAAAATCAAGAGGAAGAAAACAAATCCTGTAACAGCCATCGCAATTAAAAATCTTCCTATTGCATCTCTTTCCAAACTATATACATTCATCTGAGTTACTGATGTCAACGACAAAGAAAAAGATAGAGGTTTACTCAAAAAAATTAATTCAATGAGAAAACTCTAAGAAGTCAACAAACTGGAAGTACTATAGAATCAAATAGAATGGTTATCAAGTAAGCACAAAATTACCAATTTTAATGGTATGTTTGATGACTTTGTATGTCATGCAAAGTAACTTCAAGATCCTTTAATACCCTTTAATTCCATGAATTTTGTCTTGTTATAGTTCTAGGCATCCATTACCAACATGGTACCATATAGCCAGAACCTTTGGGTGAATGCCTGTTCACACCAATCAGTACTGGGTAGCAGCAGAGGCTCTCCTTGCCCCAAAATATGTTTCCTTTGAAAATACTTCAGATGGTGGTTCTGAAAGTATGGAACAGGGGAAGTAGACTCACCTGGAATATGCTACATGTGCAAACACTCTTATCTATAAGGGAAGACTAACATTTAAACTAAGTTGGAAGTGCTCAACAGCTGACACTTATTCAATCACTTACGAGGAAAAGGTAATAATTACAGGGTTCTAAATTCATGGTTATGAAAACAGTAGGCTCATCAGGAAGGTGAAGATGATCAACTCTCCCTTTTTCACTGTTAAAAAAACTTTTTACTAACATACTATGTACATATATAGAAGTTCACTTCTATATACTTTTTTTACATACCATGTACATATATAGAAATTCCCCCAAGTGTAAGACTCAATAAATCTTTACAAATTAAAAATATCACATAGGCAGCAATATATATTGTTCAGTTTTAAAATTCAACCACATATATTTTATCTTTCTTTATTGAATCACCTTGTGTACGTTTTATAGGGATAGCTACAGGCATTACATTATTCTACTTAACACAGTTGTGGTGTCTTCCTTTCACCAGTTTGTGTGAAGGATAGAGAACTTCCTATGATTTACATCTCTTTAAAATCCCCATTTATAATTGTCTTAAATATTTCCTCTATTTACACTGAGAACATTATCAGACAATGTTATTATTTCTGCTTTTTAACTGCCAAACTCAAGAAAACTCAAGAGGAGAAAGTGTACTGTATTCATTCATATTTTTACTTTCTGTTGTTCTGTTATCTTGATGTTCCAAAATTCCTCTTTTATCATTTCATTTATGTTTACAGAACTTTCATTAGTCATTCTTTTAGTGTTTCTACTGGTGACAAATTGCTGTAGATTTCCTTCATTTAATAATGTCACCGTAGAGGGAGTTAAGATGGTGGAGGAGTAGGGGTCCCCTTTTTCAGCTGGTCCCCTGAGTCAAGCTGGATAGGAACCAGACCATCCTGAACATCCACAGAATCACCCTGAGACGCAGGAAGATACATCTGGATCTCTACAAATGAACATCTCCAGCGCTGAGTATTGAGGTACGAAGTGGGGATATGTGAATCCATGCACAGATATCGGAAGATAAACGGAAGGGGGAGGGAGCCGCCACATTCGGGCGCCGGGAAGCGGTAGCCACCTGCACTGGGGAGCAGGCAGACTCGTGGACCGGCACCCTCGAGAGAGCAGACTGAGACTGTGAGCCGGGGAATGCAGGCGACCAGTCTGAAAACCGGAGCCCTGGAGCGCACGGGGGCAGCTGGCAGCTGATGGTGTTAGAAACACAAAAGACAGAGACGTGCCATCCCTGGAAGCGAGGGCTGGAATGCCGGCGGTGGGGCACATATCCCGGGACGCTGCAGGGTTGAGTAGCACCAATAGAAACAGAGTTAAAGTGGCCAGAAACCCAGTGGAGAGTGGTCTGCGATCCCTCTGTTCTGAGACAGAGGCTGAGATTCGGCTACTGCTGCTCTGACTCTCAGAAGAGGCACAGCAAACCGCCAGGGAAACCCACCAGAGAACAAAAGCCTGGAAATACCGGCTCAGTGCGCCCATCCCCATCCCCCCTTGCAGGGGACATGGAGACTCTACCCAAACAGGGTTGCCTGAGTATTGGCGGGGCAGGCCCCTCCCCCAGAAGGCAGGCTGAAAAATCAAGAAGCCCACATCTCTAAGGTCCCTATAAAACAAGTGCACACTGCCTGGGTCCTGGTCAATAATTTGGGCTCTGGACAACCCCGCAACCTCTCCTCATCAGAATGACGAGAAGGAGAAATCCCCCCTAACAAAGAAAAGACAATGAGTCTGTGGTCTCTGCCACAGAACTAATTTGATATGGATAAAACCAAATTATCAGAAATGGAGTTCAGAGTAACAATGGTCAAGATGATGTGTAGAGTTGAAAAAAGTATTGACAAAAATGTTAATGAGAATATAGAATCTCTAAGGGTGGAAATGAGAGCAAAACTGGCAGAAATTAAAAATTCTATGAATCAAATGCAGTCAAAACTAGATGCTTTGATGGCCAAGGTGAAGGAGGCAGAAGAACTTATTGGCAAATTGGAGGATGGGTTACTAGAAGAGAAAGCTAAAATAGAAATTTGGCTCAAAAAAAATCCAATCTCAAGAATGTAGGTTACAGGAGATTACTGACTCAATGAAACGTTCCAATGTCAGAATCATCGGCATCCCCGAGGGGGTGGAGAAAAACAGAGGTCTCGAAGAGATATTTGAACAAATTGTAGCTGAAAACTTCCCTAATCAGGCAAAGGAAACAAGCATTCGTGTCCAGGAGGCAGAGAGATTCCTCCCAAGCTCAACCACGACAAACCTATGCCACGTCATGTCATAGTGCAATTCTCAAATATTAGATCCAAGGATACAGTATTGACAGCGGCCAGGGCAAAGAAATTTCTCACGTACCAAGGCAAGGGTATCAGAATTACGTCAGACCTCTCTACAAAGACCTGGAATGAGAGAAAGAGTTGGGGGGGGGGGCATTTTTAAAGCTCTTTCAGAGAAAAACATGCAGCCAAGGATTCTTTATCCAGCAAGGCTGTCATTCAGAATTGATGGAGAGATAAAGACCTTCCAGAATCGCCAGTCATTGACCAATTTCATAATCATGAAACCAGCCCCACAGGAGATATTAAGGGGAGTTCTATAAAAGTAAAAAGGCCCCAAGAGTGATACAGAACAAAAAGTCACAATTGATAGAAACAAAGACTTTACAGGCAACATGGCATCATTAGAATCATATCTCTCAATAATCACTCTCAATGTAAATGACCTAAATGCTCACATAAAATGACGCAGGGTTGCAGATTGGATAAAAAAAAAAGGACCCATCCATTTGCTGTCTACAAGAGACTCATTTTGAACCTAAAGATACATTCAGACTGAAAGTAAAGGGACGGAATACCATCTTTCATGCCGATGGACCTCAAAAAAAAGCTGGGGTAGCAATTCTCATATCAGACAGATTGGATTTTAAACTAAAGACTATAGTTAGAGATACAGAAGGGCACTATATTATTCTTAAAGGATGTATCCAACAAGTGGATATGACAATTATAAATATCTATGCCACCAACAGGGGAGCAGCAAGATACACAAGCCAACTCTTAACTAGAACAAAGAGACATATAGGTAATAATACGTTAAAAGTAGGGGACCTTAACACTCCACTATCAGCAATAGATAGATCACCTAAGCAGAAAATCAACAAAGAAACAAGAGGTTTGAATGCCATACTAGATGAGTTGGACCTCATAGATATATATAGAACACTACACGCCAGAACCAAAGAATACTCATTCTATTCAAATGACCGTAGAACATTCTCAAGAATAGACCATGCTCTGGGTCACAAAACAGGTCTCAACTGATACCAAAAGATTGAAATTATTCCCTGCATATTCTCAGACCACAAAGCTTTGAAATTGGAACTCAACCGCAAGGAAAAATTTGGAAGAAACTCAAACACTTGGAGACTAAGAACCATCCTGCTCAAGAATGATTCGATAAACCAGGAAATAAAAAATTAATTTAAACAATTTATGGAGACCAATGAGAATGAAAACACAATGGTCCAAAACCTATGGGACACTGCAAGGCACTCCTAAGGGGAAAACACATAGCCATCCAAGCCTCACTCAAAAGAATAGAAAAATCTAAAAGGCAGTTTTTATATTCTCACCTCAGGAAGCCGGAACATCAACAGAGGAACAGGCCTAATCCATGCACGAGAAAACAGTTGATCAAGATTAGAGCAGAGATCAATGAATTAGAAACCAGGAGCACAGTAGAGCAGATCAACAGAACTAGAAGCTGGTTCTTTGAAAGAATAAATAAAATTGACAAACCACTGGCAAGACTTATCCAAAAGAATAGAGAAATGACCCAAATTAATAAAATTATGAATGAAAAGGGAGAGGTCACAACCAACACCAATGAAATTGGAAGGATTATTAGAAACTTTTATCAACAGCTTTATGCCAATAAATTAAGCAATCTGGAGGAGATGGAGGCCTTCCTGGAAACCTATAAACTACCAAGACTGAAACAGGAAGAAATTGATTTCTTAAACAGACCAATTAAATACGTAGAGATTGAAACAGTGATTAAAAACCTTCCAAAAACAAAACGCCCGGGCCTCATGGTTTTCCCGGGGAATTCTACCAAACATTCAAAGAAGAAAAAATACCTATTCTCCTGAAGCTGTTTCAAAAAATAGAAACAGAAGGAAAGCTACCAAACTCATTCTATGAGGCCAATATTACCTTGATCCCCAAACCAGGCAAAGACCCCATCAAAAAGGAGGATTACAGACCTATTTCCCTAATGAATATGGATGCCAAAATTCTCAACAAGATCCTTGCTAATAGAATCCAACAGTACATTAAAAGGATTATCCATCATGACCAAGTGGGATTCATCCCTGGGATGCAAGGGTGGTTGAACATTTGCAAATCTATCAGTGTGATAGATTTTATCAACAAGAAAAAAGCGAAGAATCATATGATCCTCTCAATAGATGCAGAAAAAGCATTTGACAAAATACAGCATCCTTTCCCGATTAAAACCTTTCAGAGTGTAGGGATAGAGGGTACATTCCTCAATCTCATAAAAACCATCTATGAAAAGACTATGGTGAATATCATTCTCAATGGGGAAAAGCTGGAAGCCTTTCCCTTAAGATCAGGAACACAACAAGGATGCCCACTCTCGCCACTATTATTCAACATAGTACTAGAAGTCCTTGCAACAGCAATCAGACAACAAAAAGGGATCAAAGGTATCCAAATTGGCAAAGAAGAAGTCAAACTGTCTCTCTTCGCAGATGACATGATACTTTATATGGAAAACCCAAAAGAATCTACTCCCAAACTACTAGACGTTATAGAGCAATTCAGTGATGTGGGGGGATACAAAATCAATGCTTAGAAATCAGTTGCATTTCTATACACAAACAATGAGACTGAAGAAAGAGAAATTAGGGAATCCATCCCATTTACGATAGCACCAAAAACCATACGTTACCTTGGAATTAACTTAACCAGAGACGTAAAGGACCTATATTCTAGAAACTATAAGTCACTCTTGAAAGACATTGAAGAAGACACAAAAGATGGAAAAATATTCCATGCTCATGGATTGGAACAATTAACATAGTTAAAATGTCCATGCTACCCAGAGCAATCTACACTTTCAATGCTATCCTGATCAAAATACCAATGACATTTTTCAAAGAACTGGAACAAACAATCCTTAAATTTGTGTGGAACCAGAAAAGGCCCCGAATCACCAAGGAATTGTTGAAAAGGAAAAACAAAGCTGGGGGCATCACAATGCCGGATTTCGAGCTGTACTACAAAGCTGTGAGCAGAAAGACAGCATGGTACTGGCACAAAAACAGGCACATAGACCAATGGAATAGAATAGAGAACCCAGAAATGGACCCTCGGCTCTTTGGGCAACTAATCTTTGACCAAGCAGGAAAAAACATCCAGTGGAAAAAAGACAGTCTCTTCAATAAATGGTGCTGGGAAAGTTGGACAGCTACATGCAAAAGAATGAAACTTGACCACTCTCTCACACCACACAGAAAGATAAACTCTAAATGGATGAAAGACCTCAATGTGAGACAGGAATCCATCAAAACCCTAGAGGAGACCACAGGTAGCAACCTCTACGACATCGGCCACAGCAACCTTTTTCATGACACATCTCCAAAGGCAAGAGAAACAAAAGATAAAATGAACTTGTGGGGCTTCATCAAGATAAAAAGCTTCTGCATGGCCAAGGAAACAGTCAAAAAAACTAAGAGGCAGCCCACGGAATGGGAGAAGATATTTGCAAATGATAGTACAGATAAAAGACTGGTATCCATGATCTACAAAGAACTTCTCAAACTCAATACACGAGAAACAAATAAACAAATCATAAAATGGGCAGAAGATACGAACAGATACTTTTCCAACGATGACATACAAATGGCTAACAGACACACGAAAAAATGTTCAAAATCCTTAGCCATCAGGGAAATTCAAATCAAAACCACACTAAGATACCACCTTACGCCAGTTAGAATGGCAAAAATTGACAAGGCAAGAAACAACAATTGCTGGAGAGGATGTGGAGAAAGGGGATCCCTCCTACATTGTTGGTGGGAATGCGAGTTGGTACAGCCACTCTGGAAAACAGTGTGGAGGTCCCTTAAAAAGTTAAAAATTGAGGGGCGCCTGGGTGGCACAGTGGTTGCGCGTCTGCCTTCGGCTCAGAGCGTGATCCCGGCGTTGTGAGATCGATCCCCACATCAGGCTCCTCCGCTGTGAGCCTGCTTCTTCCTCTCCCACTCCCCCTGCTTGTGTTCCCTCTCTCGCTGGCTGTCTCTATCTCTGTCAAATAAATAAATAAAATCTTTAAAAAAAAAAAAGTTAAAAATTGAGCTACCCTATGACCTAGCCATTGTACTACTGGGTATTTACCCCAAAGATAGAGCCGTAGTGAAGAGAAGGGCCATATGCACCCCAATGTTCATAGCAGCATTGTCCACAATAGCTAAATCGTGGAAGGAGCCGAGATGCCCTTCAATAGATGACTGGATTAAGACGTTGTGGTCCATATATACAATGGAATATTACTCAGCTATCAAAAAGAACGATTTCTCAACATTTGCTGCAACATGGACGGCACTGGAGGAGATTAAGCTAAGTGAAATAAGTCAAGCAGAGAAAGACAATTATCATATGATTTCTCTCATCTATGGGACATAAGAACTAGGAAGACTGGTAGGAGAAGAAAGGGATAAAGAAAGGGGGGTAATCAGAAGGGGGAATGAAGCATGAGAGACTATGGACTCTGAGAAACAAACTGAGGGCTTCAGAGGGGAGGGGGTGGGGGAAAGGGCTAGGCTGGTGATGGGTAGTAAGGAGGGCATGTATTGCATGGTGCACTGGGTGTTATACGCAACTAATGAATCATCGAACTTTACATCAAAAAATCAGGGATGTATGGTGACTAACATAATAAAAAATATTAAAAAATAATAAAAATTAAAAATTAAAAAAAAATTTTTTTAATAAAACAATGTCAACATTTCCCCTTCATTCCTGAAGGATATAGAATTTTCTATCTATATAGAATTTCCTACGTGTATAGAAATTTGAGTTGGCAGCTTTTTTATTTCAGCACTTGAAAATTATGTTGTGCTACTTGCTCTGGTCTTCACGGTTTCTGATGAGAAATCTATAAATTAGAGGAATTGTTTCTCTAATTTTTTCTGTATCTACCCTCAAGATGTTTTTCTTTTTTTTTTCATAATAATATTTTTATTATGTTATTCACCATACAGTACATCTCTGGTTTTTGGTGTAAGTTCGATGATCCATTAGTTGCATTATTCTTAACTTTAGCTTTCAAGGTTTGATGGTGATGTATCTTGGCATGACTTCTTTGGTTTTAACGTATTTGGAGTTTATTCAGTTTCTTGAATCTGTAGGTTTATATCTTTTTTATGTTTATTTTTTATTATGTCCCTTTAAATTGAGATATAATTAACATATAAACATTATATTAGTTTTGAGTATATAACATAATGATTCGATATTTGTACTTTTTTTCTTGTGATGAGAACTTTTAGGATACACTCTTTTAGCAACTTGCAAATATACAATACAGTATTAACTATAGTCACCATGCTGTATGTTACATCTCCATCACTTATTTATTATATAACTGGTAGTTTGTACCCTTTGATCCCCTTCATCCATTTCACCCATCCCCAATTCCCTGTCTCTGGCAACCACCAATATGTTCTCTAGGAGTTCAGTTTTTCTGTTTAGATTCCACATATAAGTGAGGTCATATGGTATTTTTATTTCTCTGTCTTATTTTACTTAGCATAATGCCCTCAAAGTCTATCCATGCTGTCGCAAATGGCAAGATTTCCTTCTTTTTATGACTAATATTCCATTGTGTATATGTGTGTGTATTTATATATATGTATACATGTGTATATATGTATGTATATATGCATATGTGCACAAGTATATATCACATTTTCTTTATCCATTCATCCATGGAGATTCTATCCCCTGAGAAAATGCATTATGCATAAAATTTTGAATCTTAGCTCTAACTTGTACAAGTTGTATGACAGAGCAAGTTATTCAATTTTGTATAACCTTTAGATTCCTCAAAGTGGGTATAACAACACATAACTTGATGGTTGTTGTGAAGGCTCAAAATAATATAGGTTGAGCTATTTACATTCAATAAGTAATAGGCCAGTGGTATCTGATGAGCCTTAGGGAGTCCCAGATACTCACTTGCTTTACTACAATTTATGAAGGCAGGAACGTTTGCTGAGGAACACAGTATCTTTGTCTCTTGGTTATCATAATATTTGGTGATGCTCATCCCAAGGTTATGTATGGGTAACACCATCAGTAAATTAAGTAGAAGGCTTTCAGAATCAGGTCCTTTGTGATTAAAAAGATAACATTAGCATACTTTACACAAAGTGAATTGCCCCAGGAAAACAAAACCTCCCCAATCAAATTAAACAGAAAAAATTAAAAGCCATATTATTATCCTCACAAAACTCTCATTTTTTCCCACTAAGTATATCTTTTGTAGCATAGTTTATGTTGATAATTACAGCACTGGAAAATCCTCGGCAAAGTTGATACCCATATAACCTGCCTTCAAGTGTCACCTGATGTGAACACGAAATGCATACTGATAATTTCTCATTTTTCTTATCTTACATGATGAATAAAGAAACAAAGTTGTGGAAGGAAATTTAACACATGACAACAGTGGGAAAGAGATAAATATTTTATCAGTTGAAAGGAGACACATCTTCAGAGAACCAAGCTTAAAGCTCACTGAGGTTCCCTTAAATATTAAATTAATATGTATAATAGTTGAATATTTATGAAGGAATATGAAACATGATTACAGGTTAAGGTTACAAATGGTCATTGAAGGACTTCAAGACTGAGCTCAGATTATTGGTAATAAAGATAAAATTGTACGTCTGAGCAAAAAACATATTTGTAAGACACCTTGACAAAAGAGAGGGGTAGCCAACTAAGGATAACAGGGAATGAGTGAAGTTCCTAAGACATAAATTTTCTAAGTGGTAAAGTCATACCAAGCCTGCCCCAAAGAGGGTAACAATTGGTGTATATGCAAATAATCTAGTATCCAGAAAGAATTCTGGACGTTCATTGGCCACCTGAGTAGATGCCAAAAATACTCAAAGGAGCTAATGTTATATTTAGCCTTTCTCCATAGAATACATAAGTATCTTCTTTTCTTTTTTAAAGATTTTTATTTATTTATATTTATTTGAGAGAGAGAGAGAGAGAGAGAGAAAGAGAGGAAGCAGGGAGAGCAGCAGAGGGAGAAGTAGGCTCTTCACTAAGCAGGGAGCCCGACTTGGGGCTCCATCCCACAGGACCTGAGCTAAAGGCAGACACTTATCCAACTGAGCCACCCGAAGTGCCCCCATAAATATCTTCTTACCCCTGAGGAGTAGAGGAAGATCTTCCTACACAAAGAAAAGTAATATGCTAATATAACTGGTTTTGACTCAGTTTTGTTACATAACAAAAATAAAATTCAATTTATGCAATTAATAAATTTTTTAATTAAAAAAAAGTAATATGATTCCTTAGCTGACAAACTGTTGAAGGATACCATATGAATGGGGTGTGGAGGGGTATAAAAACTGAGAAAATATGTGTTGTAAATGCATGAGTAAAAATACTTATCTTCCAGTGCAACATATGTACAGACCAATATGAGTAGAATACCGATCAACTAAACTAGATACAATCATAAACAGTGTGGCCATCTCCTGCGTAATGACTGAATACTGACCCTCTCTGTAGGATCTAGAGAAAAGCAGAATTACTATCTGCTGTTTTGGTTTGCCTCTCTATATATTCTCCATATCTCTGATAACAGTTTTCTGATTTTCACATCATCTCTGAATAATGAGTTCAGTTTCTTCTTTTCTAATCTCACATCCTTTATTTCATCTGTTATTACATTGACCATGACCTTAGGTGTAAGGTTGATATTAAAGGGAATGTTTAAAATGATTCAGCTCATGTTGATCATGATGATATCATAAATGCCCTTTATTAAGGTACAGAAGTTTCTTCCTAGTTATTAAAAAATGCTATAATGGGGCACCTGGGTGGCTCAGTTAGTTAAGCATCTACCTTTGGCTCAGGTCATTATCCCAGGGTCCTGAGATCAAGCCCTGCATGTTGGGCTCCCCGCTCAGTGGGGAGTCTGCCTCTCCCTCTCCCCCTCCCCCTGGCTTCTGCTCTCACTCACTCTCTCTCAAATAAATAAATAAAATCTTTTTTAAAATGCTATAATGAATCATTGTTGGATGTTTTTGAATGATTTTTGCAAATACCAAGGTTTCCCCCCATTAATGTATTAAATGTGGTGAATTACATTAATAGACTTTCTGAGTCTATTATTACTCCAATAAATCTACCCTGCATTACAGGAAAAATACAGTTTGGCCATAATGAATAACCTTTTCTATACTTTGCTGTATTTAGTTTGCAATATTCTCTTCAGAATTTTTGCATCTTGGGGCACCTGGGTGGTTCAGTCGGTTAAGCGTCTGACTCTTGGTTTCAGCTCAGGTCATGATCTCATGGTGGTGGGATCAAGCCCCACATTGAGCTCCATGCTCAGCAGGGAGTCTGCATGAGACTCTCTCCCTCTGCCCCTCCCCCCACTCCCTCTCTCTTAAATAAATCTTTTTTTTAAAAGATTTTATTTATTTATTTATTTATTTGACACAGAGACAGTCAGTGAGAGAGACAGCCAGTGAGAGAAAGACAAGCAGGGGGACTGGAAGACGAAGAAGTAGGCTCCCAGCGGAGGAGCCTGATGTGGAGCTCGATCCCAGAACGCCAGGATCACGCCCTGAGCTGAAGGCAGAGGCTTAACGACTGAGCCACCCAGGCGCCCCTTAAATAAATCTTTTAGAATGAGAGGCTGTTTTTTGCCCCCTAATCTCTAGGATTTGTATTAGATTAGAATTCTATTTTATTGCATGTTTCATAACTTACTAATACAGCAGTATGGGCCTATGTTTTCTTTGTAGAAAGATTTTTAGCCAATGATTTAATTTCTTGAATGGCTTATAGGACCATTTACATTTTGAAAATTCTTCTTGAGAACATGTTGGGAAGTCCTTTTCTTTCTTTCTTTTTTATGGTCATGCAGCAAGTTTTTTTTTAAATTTTTTATGATGTTATGTTAGTCACCATACAGTACATCATTAGTTTTTGATGTAGTGTTCCACGATTCATTGTTTGCATAAGACACCCAGTGCTCCATGCAATATGTGCCCTCCTTAATACCCACCACTGGGCTAGCCCATACCCCTACCGCCCTCCCCTCTGAAACCCTCAGTTTGTTTCCCAGAGTCCATAGTTTCTCATGGTTTATTCCCCCTCTGTTTACCACCCCCCTTCATTTTCTTTCTTTTTATTATTATTATGTTATGTTAGTCACCATACAGTACATCATTAGTTTTTGATGTACTGTTCCATGATTCATTTTTTGCATGTAACACCCAGTGCTCCATGCAATAAATACCCTCCTTAATACCCAACACCAGACTAACCCATTCCCCCACTCCTCCCCTGTGAAACCCTCAGTTTGTTTCCCATAGTCCATACTATCTCATGGTTCGTCTCCCCCTCTGATTCTCCCCCCTTCAGTTTTCTCTTCCTTCTCCTAATGTCCTCCATGCTATTCCTTATGTTCCACATATAAGTGAAACTATATAATTGTCTTTCTATGCTTGACTTATTTCACTTAGCATAATCCCCTGCAGTTCCGTCCATGTCAATGGAAATGGTGGGTATTCATCCTTTCTGATGGCTGAGTAATATTCCATTGTATATATGGACCACATCTTTACCCATTTGTCTGTGGAAGGGCATCCTGGCTCCTTCCACAGTTTGGCTATTGTGGACATTACTGCTATGAGCACTGGGATGCATGTGCCCCTTCTTTTCACTACGTCTGTATCTTTGGGTAAATATCCAGTAGTGCAATTGCTGGGTCATAGGGTAGCTCTATTTTTTGCATCTTGAGGAACCTCCATACTGTTTTCCAGAGTGGCTGTACCAGCTTGCATTCCCACCAATAATGTAAGAGGGTTCCCCTTTCTCCACATCTTCTCCAACATTTGTTGTTTCCTGTTTTGTCAATTTTTGCCATTCTAACTGGTGTGAGGTGGTATCTCAATGTGGTTTTTATTTGAATTTCCCTGATGGCTAATGATATTGAACATTTTTTCATGTCTCTGTTAGCCATTTCTATGTCTTCTTTGGAGAAGTCTCTGTTCATGTCTTCTGCCCATTTTTGACTAGAGTGTTTTTTGGGTGTCAAGTTTGAGAAGTTCTTTACAGATCTTTGATATCAGTGTCATTTGTAATATATATAGTGTCATTTGCAAATATCTTCTTTATAGTGTCATTTGCAAATATCTTCTCCCATTCTGTGGGCTGCTTCTTAGTTTTGCTGACTGTTTACTTTACTGTGCAGAAGCTTTTCATCTTGATGAAGTCCCAGAAGTTCATTTTTGCTTTTGTTTCCCTTGCCTTTAGAGATGTGTCATGAAAGAAATTGCTGTGGCTGATGTCAAAGAGGTTACTGCCTATGTTCTCCTCTAGGATTTTGACGATTCCTATCTCACATTGAGGTTTTTCATCCACTTTGAGTTTATCTTTGTGTATGGTGTAAGAGAATGGCCCAGTTTCATTCTTCTGTATAGGTTTCACCTTACACCAGTTAGAATGGCAAAAATTAACAAGGCAGGAAACAGCAAATGTTGGAGAGGATGTGGAGAAAGTAGAACCCTCTTACACTGTTGGTGGGAATGCAAGCTGGTACAGCCACTTTGGAAAACAGTATGGAGGTTCCTCAAGATGTGAAAAATAGAGCTACCCTATGACCCAGCAATTGCACTACTGGGTATTTACCCCAAAGATACAGATGTAGTGAAAAGAAGGAGCACATGCGCTCCAATGTTCATAGCAGCAATGTCCATAATAGCCAAACTGTGGAAGGAACTGAGATGTCCTTCAAGAGATGAATGGATAAAGAAGATGTGGTTCATATATACGATGGAATATTACTCAGCCATCAGAAAGGATGAATACCCACCATTTGCATCAACATGGGTGGAACTGGAGGGGATTATGCTAAGTGAAATAAGTCAAGCTGAGAAAGACCATTATCATATGGTTTCACTCATTTGTGGAACAAAAGGAATAGCATGGAGGACCATAGGGGAAAACTGAAGGGGGGTAGAATCAGAGAGGCAGACAAACTATGAAAGACTATGAATTCTGGGAAACAAACTGAGAGTTTCAGAGAAGGGGGATGGAGAGATGGGGTAGCAGGTGATGGGTATTAAGGAGAGCACGCATTGTGGTGAGCACTGGGTTTCATATGCAACTAATGAATCATTAAACACTACATCAAAAACTAATGATGTACTATATGGTGGCTAACTGAACATAATAAAAATAAAATAAAAGACCTCCAAGAGGGATGCAGGCTTGCAGTCAGCTTGATTTTAGCCCAATGAGCCTTGTGATAGACTTCTGATCTACAGAGCTGTAGGATGATACATTTGTATAATTTATTAAGTTAGTAGCAATTTGCTACTGCAGCAATAGAAAAGTAACACAGATTCTAATTGACAGCAATGTGACAAACTCAGTAAACAAGCACCAGAGTATAAATCTTTCTACATGTTTCTTAGTCTAATATTTAGAGATCAATTCTTCCTCATGTGGCTTAATATTGCTCATTGAAGAGGTGTGCAATGAGTTAAAATAGGTTTCCAACTAAATAAGGGAATTCTTTTGTTGGGAGGGCAAGGTTTAAGGTCAGTAAGTGGGTTAGAAGCCTATCCTCAGTCTCTGCAAGACCCTGTATGGCTGAATTACTTAAAATAATGTTTACTAAGGAGGGCATGTATTGCATGGTGCACTGGGTGTTATAAGCAAGTAATGAATCATGGAACTTTACATCAAAAACCAGGGATGTACTGTATGGTGACTAACATAATATAATAAAAAAATATTATAAGAAAAAGAATTAGAAGGCTCAGTACAGTACAATAAAAGATTTTGAGAGAAAGAGGACACATTCCCGTAACTTCTACTACAGTATATTGTTTTAACTGTTCTGTTATTAGTTATTATTAACCTCTTACTCTTCCTAATTTGTCTATTAAACATTTTTAAAGAAAAAAAATAAAACTCAATAAAAAAAATAATGTTTACGGGGTCATTTAATAAAGGAGTAGCAGTATCTGTGTTCTAAGAAATTTTTCTTTGCCATCATTGCCAGTCCAATAAATCTCTCCATAATCTCAAAGTCAAAGATGGAAAATGAAAGAATAAATATTGTACAGAGCCTGGGCTAATGGCCTGAAGGACTGGGCTAGTGAAAATGTAAGTGTCTTAGTTTGTTTTGCATTGTACCCAACATAATGCCAAAATATTTGTGACACTTAATAAAAGGTTATTAGCTTACAGGTAGTGTAAGTTTTCCCAGAAACCCAGAACCAAATAACTTTGTAACATTCTTATCTTCAAGACCATGTTTCTTTGTTTATGGGGGACATGGTGTGATGTCCTTACCTGATGTTGTGGTTATTATTACATCCATTGCTACGCTGAAAACTCCTACACAGTAGTTTAACATAACGAGCTTGATGTAGGCACTGGTGTGACTAGAAAAAAGAAAACTTATCAGGTACGTGAAGGGAATGACAGACCAGCCAAACAGCATGAAGATGACCAGTGTGTCCAGAAACCGGTAATTCTTGGTCAGTGCATCCAATCCAGATGATAGGAACACCACCTGAGACAGAGAGTACACAAGTCAAAAAGTGGAGAAAACTATGCAAGGCCTAAGAATTCAGTCTAATAACTTAGAAAAGGGGGAAAAAATCTTCCTTTGTTAGAACACATACGTATTTATTCATCAAATAATTTTGTCTGTGAGCGTGGCTCTGAGGTTCTTCCACTTCTCCCTCAAGTGAGCACATCCCCTCTATTTGCCTTTCTACTTGTTTTCATCTACTTGAAACCGTTTCATTTTGTTCTTGCACAAGATCAAAGTATATTCTTTCTTCTCCTTCTTCCAACCCCAAATAAGCCAATTCTCAATATTTCCAGAAATGAGATCACCTAGTAGAAAAACTTTCTTTTCTTTTTTTTTTTTTTTTAAGATTTACTTTCTGGCAGCTGTAGACTGTAATGCTAAGGCCCTACCTTTCATGTCTCTCCACTTTTAAGATTCTGTCTGTTGACTCTACTCTGTTTTCCTACTCCTCCTTTCCTCATGTCAGCCACTCAGTTGAGAAGCACACAGGGCAACTCAAAGTTAGAGGGGATCTAAGTAAGGGAACAGAGAACCTGTAGAGTTGTTATAGAAAATAAATTTCCAGAAATCGACATCTTACAAGTTGTTAAGACTGTGGTTTCTCCAAGTATTCCAAAATTATTAATTTTGAGCTATTAAATGATTATGTAGCAAGATCCTTGAGAAGTGGATGGTAGGGTTAAGCTGAGAATAGGTACTAGTGACTGAAAGCAGGTTCTCAGTGGTAGTAGAAAAAGCAACAAAAAATAAACATAATATAGATGAAAATATTTGGGTATTACGGGCATGGCTACTTTGCTTCTGTCATCATAGACTTTCAGTCTCAAGATAAACGCAGTGCATGTAAATACTTACTTTGATAGAATTTGGGGTGACCTAGGTATTTTTGTGTTGAAAGAGTTATAATGTTTAGGGATTTCAATGATAAAATATACATTTTGGGTAGGAAGATTCAACATTGTAAAAATGTAGATATTCCCCAAATCAGTCTATAAACAAAAATGTCAATAAGATATTTAGTTGAATATTTTAAATTTTATTTTGAAATGTAACACATTCAAAAATGCACAAAATATACATGAAAAGATCACTGAATTATTACAAAAAGAGCACTGCTGTGAAATTACCAAAGATACCAATGCCACTCAAGGTACAACATCTCCCTCCTCTGTGAAGATAAACACTATCCTGACCTTTATGATAATTACTTTCCCTCTTTTCTTTGAAGTTTTAACAAAAACATCCTTAAATACTACTTGTATTTTTCAACTATACATGGAATTATATAGTATGTACTTCTTCTTACCTGGCTTCTTTTGCTAACATTGTATTTGTGAAATTCATCCCCACCATTCCTAGTGTGGTAGTTCATTTTCAGTGCTCTTTAGTATTCCTGCATATTACTGTATCACTTTTACTTATCTGTTATATTTGATAAATATTTGAGTTGTTTGCCATGTTTATTGTTTATTATTATGAATAACATTCTTGAGAACCTTCTTGTACGTGTCTCTTGCTGTACATATATATGCATTAGAGAGATGTGTACATATATATATATATATTCACAAACCTTCAAAGTTTTAGAAGAAAATACCAATTGTTTACCAAAGTAACTGGACCAATTTATGTTCCCATCAATAGTAATTGCAGCTTCCCCTGCATTAAATTCTTATCCATAAAGCACGCTTTTGAGCTCCCGCTCTTGCTCTCTCTCATCCTCTCCCTCCCTCCTCTCTCTTTCCTCCATGTGTGGACACAGTGAGAAGAGAGTCATCTGCAAACCAGGAAGAGAGCCCTCATTGGAAAACCAAATCAAATGGCCCCTTGATCTTGGACTTCCTAGCCTTTGGAACTGTGAAAAAATACATTTCTGCTATGTAATCCACCATATCTATTTTGTTATAGCAGTCAGAGCTGACTAAGCCAACTGGCTTTTGCATTTTCTTTATTGGAGAACTTTACATTACTTGAGTTACTGTCCCGCATTCTTTCATTTCAACCTGGAGGAACCCCTTAGCATTTCTCGTGGGGTAGGTTTAGTGGTAATTAACTTCCTCGGCTTATTTAAGACAGTCGTTTTAAAGTCTTTGTCTAGCAGCTCCACTGTTTGTACTTCTTCAGGGATGGTTGCTGTCATTTAATTTTCTTCCTTTGAATAGACCATGCTTTCCTGTTTATTTGTAGGCCTTATGATGTTGTTGTAGAAACTTGGGTATTTAAAATATCAGCCACCTCTTCCAATCCCTGCAGACTGATTCTGTGTCAGGGCAGTTCATCACTAATTAGTGGGGCTTGTTCTGAGACTAGGGATCACTCCTAACCCATCAAGATTAAAGTCTTCTCATGTTTTTGTGAACATGTGTACTATCTTGGCCTACATATTGCTTTCTGGATTCCCTCCCCTACATATAGAGCTGCTTTGAAATGTCCTAATTTCCCAGGGCTTTACAGTAGGCTCTCCCTGAAGCCTTAATAACGTCTCAACTCGTAATTTCTTCCTCCAGGCATCTTCAGGTCTGTGGTACCCCTGCAGGTTCACAACCATATCTCACTGGCCCTTCCCATAGGATAGAAGGATGGCTCTGGAGATGCCAGATGTAGAAAAGATAAAGAAAGTGACAAGTATTAAACAGACCACAAACATTCTCCTGACTTTGCTTTCAATAATAAGAGTTTCAATGATTCTTCATTATCTATTCAATATTCAAATGGTCAAATGCTTGCACACATGCACAAAATTTGAATGGTCCGTGGCACAAAATCAAACATTTTGACCAGTCAGCTCAAGAACTCTATTAATAATCCACACAAACCTCACACCTTTTAATTTAGTATCACTGAGAAAATACAGTCCACCAGGAAATACAAATTAAAACCACAATGGGATACCACCTCACATGGGTCAGAATACCATTGAAGAACAGATAACCCTTGTGCACTGTTGGTGGGAATGCAAACTGGGCAGCCACTGTGGAAGACAGTATGGAGGTTCCTCAAAACATTGAAAATAGAAATGCCATATGATCCAGTGATTCCACTACTATTCCTGCTCTTGAGGGATTCAGATGACTAGAGGTAGGAGAAAAGTATAAACATCTTTGTCTTTGTTTAATATGGGACTGGTGTTATAGTATGACAGGTCGTATCCTTCCATATTTGTGGAAGCCTTGGGGCAAATACATATTAGAGAGCATGCATGTCCAGAAGGTAGCTTAAGAGACACATTCTTGTTTCTTCAAACAAGAACATTTTGTTTTAAAAGAAGAACATAAAGGAAAAGATTTCCACTGAGGCATATTCCACAATGTATTCCTTGACATAATGAGCCAAATTATTTCTTTCTTTCTTGAGAGATTTAGATTTAGGTTAGCATTAGCCGACTAGAATTTTCTGGGATATACCAGAAAATAAGCCCCACAAAAGATTTTGTCTAACACTCACCATTAGTAAGCAGCAGGCGATGAAGAAGATGATGAAGTCCCATAGCAGAGCAGAGAGCCAGAAATTAATGGGAGAGACCCCACTCACAAACTGGATGTGCTTTGCCTTAGTGATTCTCTCAGTCACGGTCAGAAGACAAAAGCCACTGACAAAAATACTCACACCAAAAAACAAATTCAAGGCTACCTGCATTCCTGTCATTGTTCTACAAAGGAATGAATAAAGAGGACACATTGGTAAGATAACAAAGTGGAAAATATTAGTTTCTAAAAATAAGTTTTTATTATAAATTATATTTATATTATTTATTTTATTATATTAACTTTTAAAATTAACTTTTTATTAAGAATGTGTTCAGATAGGGAAGAAGGACTATATTTAAATACCAAGCTCAATCCCATAAAAAAGCATACATACCTGCTCTCAAGTTTTTTAGAAACAATATTTTGAGGCTGAGGTTTGTTGGAGACTGTAATTGAAGCATCAGGGCCAGAAAGTGCCATAAAAATAATATTGTCTAATACTTCCAGGGATAATGGTGGTGAGTGGTAAGCCTTGTTGTTGAACCAAAGGGTAACTACCCTTTGGTTTCTATCAGCATGAAAGGAAAATGCAATAATGCATGAGTAAATGCATTCTTGACTTTTCGCCAAGTGTTCTGTTAAGTCACCTGGAATGAGAAAACAATACATGACCACAGGCTCAGCATGCAATATAGATCACTTAGTATGCATTTTTGGAGAGGGAGACCCCAAAAATTTCACTCGCCCAATATTTTTTCTATTTCCAGTGTCTCAGAACAGCTCTGACACATCTCGACCATTCAACTCAAGAACTCTATTCTATTAATAATCCACACAAACCTCACAACTTTTAGCTTAATTTCATTGAGAAAATATAGTCCCCCAGGAAATACAAATCAAAACCACAATGTGACACTACCTCGCATGGGTCAGAATAGCTGTTGATGAGGATGTGGAGAACAGATAACACTTGTACAGTGTTGGTGGGAATGCAAACTGGTTCAGCCACTGTGGAAAACAGTATGGAGGTTCCCCAAAACATTGAAAAGAAAAATACCATATGATTCAGTGATTCCATTACTGGGTACTGACCCAAAGAAAACGAAAACACTAATTTGAAAAGATATATACACCCCTATGTTTACTGCAGAATTATTTACAATAGTGAAATGATGGAAGCAACCCAAGTGTCCGGTGATAGATGAACAGATAAAGAATGGATATATATATATATGTTAGATACACATACACATATTACTCAGCCATGAAAAAAGAATGCAATCTTGCCACTTAAACCAACATTACTATTGATATATCTGTGAGGTACAGACTTTTTATTTTTGTATAAACAACATAATATAGAAAAGGGACCATATTATGAATCAGGGAGTATTCATTTCTCCCTCTTCTGTCCCCTCTCCTAAACTATGTGATCGTTGACTACTGTCCATCTAATGCTCCTATTATGGAGGAGGAAAAGGAATATGTGATTTAATGACAACTTTTATGCCACCCAGCCTATAATGTGTACGTTGTAAAATCAGGATAATGATAGAAGTAATAATCAACATTTCCCAGTGCATTTTCATCTCCCACAATGGAACCTAAAAGATAAAAGAAACAACCGGCCAAACTGCTCAGGCTCTATGCTAACCTAAACCAATACTGTCAACGAGGCAGCAGCTGAAGGAAATGCAAAGGAAACACCTGGAAGGAAATGATCAGCCTTGAAAGAGGACAAACTTGCTCCTTACAGATGGGATTTAGTGTAGTGAGTGAGTTAGTATTGTAGACTCCCACCAGGCAGTCCTAAAATCTAGTCCCTACTCTAATACATACTAGATGCATTATTTGGGGCAGCTTAGTTAACATCTCCAAGCCTCAAGCAAGTATGATTGTTATAGAAATCAAGACAATTGAAATATTTAGAAAAGTTCTTGCCAAAAGTAGTGTTCAGTACATGTAATCAATTATTATTACCACCTTCCAAATAAGTAAGTTCCGAGTAGCCTGCCCATAAAGTCTTCAACCTAACCTGTCTTAAAATATGGCTAATCTAGAGACTTGTGCGAAGACTTCCGGGATTTAGCACCACATTGTGAGCCTGGTTTTATGTGAGATTTTGTGCTAAATTTTACAAAACAAAATATTTTAGTACTTCAATTCATTCCCTAGAAGGCGTAGCAAATAGCTGGCAGACAAAGTGCCTCGATTAATAATTAACTTTTGTGGCCAGTCTCCTTGAAGGATGATTCTTGTCTCTGACTTGGCTGCCTTTATGAGATTGGTGAATACCAAGAAAGAAAAGAGCAATAGCTAAATATTCCAGTTAGGACCTCTCTTTGGAATTGATACAAGCAGGTTTTCATCTATTAGCTGTCTGTTTTCTTTTTGAAAGAGCCTTACCTTTCACTTCCTGAAGTTTTTGTTTCTTAGCCTTTAGCATGATCTCAAGAATTTTTGTTAAATTCTGAGAGAAATTAGAACGGTCATCATCTGAGAAAGGCACAATGGTTTGACCATATTGTTCCAAGTCCATTTCCCTGGAAGTTTCAACTCTAGTTCTTGAAATTTGCATTCCTCTCATGAGAAAATAAACAATGCCCAGAAGCCCCAGTATCTGCATCAACATCATATTCCAGTTGCGCCAAGAGAACATAGCCCTCTTTAAGAACATGGCATAGAACTGCTGGCAGTTAAGAGACCACTGACAAGAGGAGAGAAAGATGGCATTACAATGGCTCAAACCTTAATGAAATTCAACGACATTCATTTTCTGAGTCTTATGGTAGAAGATGATGTACACATTCTATAAATATATCCTTGAATAGAACACAGCCACGGTTAGCACAGAGGTAACAAGTAAAACTTCCTTTCTGGGTAATATGTTGAGGCTTGGCTTCTAATAAAATTATACTGGAAAACTCAGAAGGATTATTTTTATCACTAACATATTCATAGCATCTCTGGGCAGAACAATATGACATCAGTCTTTGTCCATATTAAATGATGATCCTTCAATCCTATCTCTATTTGATAAGTGAAGCATTCCCATAATGTGCATATATAACAAGTTTCCATTGTTAGCTTTTAATCCATGTGATATTGGATAGTCAGGAAACAGAAAATGTATTTGTTTTTAATCTGAGCTCGGTCAGTTTTAAATTTTTTTTTTATTATGTTCAGTTAGCCACTGTATAGTACATCGTTAGTTTTTGATGTAGTGTTCAATGATTCATTAGTTACGTATAACACCCAGTAAATTTATTTTTAAATTGCAATAATGTGCTCAGCACTTTTTCTTCAACTTCTAAATTTAAAGCAATGTGTCTAATTGTTAACTTGAAAAATGTACCTAAATATACTATTTTATTTTTTCAGGCTTTTTGGTCCACGTATAGTTTATTATATATTTTTTCGGATTAACAATAAAACTTGTTGCTTTAGGGGGCGCCTGGGTGGCACAGCGGTTAAGCGTCTGCCTTTGGCTCAGGGCGTGATCCCGGCGTTATGGGATCGAGCCCCACGTCAGGCTCCTCCGCTATGAGCCTGTTTCTTCCTCTCCCACTCCCCCTGCTTGTGTTCCCTCTCTCACTGGCTGTCTCTATCTCTGTCAAATAAATAAATAAAAATCTTAAAAAAAAAAAAAAACCTGTTGCTTTAAATGTAGAGACTTCCCCTGAAAAGCTAGTCTGAATATTGAAGAAAAGCATATAGAGGGTATTACGTGGATATGTAACCAATAGTTTAACAATATGCTCACCCTGTACTTCCCAACATTTTTTGACACCCCATAATTCATCATGAAAAAAATATCCCTAATCAATCAACCATTATTATCTGAATGAAACAATCAGCATTTGGATGTTGTCACTGGCCAGAAATAAGGTAAAGTTTAGAAGGAAAATTTTTTCTCACATTGTCCTCAAAGTAGAAAAATATGCTTTCTGACTTTTACAAGATGGCTTATTAGATATATTTCTAGAATGAAAGAATATGCGAACGTAAGAATCAACTTTTCTAGACCGGTCTGCAAATCTTCCTTCATCTGCATCTTCGTAAGAGAGGGAGACAGGGAAGAGTGACACAGCAGGAGAAATGAGCAAGCAAGGAGAGGAGAAAAATCACAGTTTGCAACTGATTCATGCCAAACATTATGCAATTTGCATTTTACTAGTATTAACTCATTAAAACACTCAAATGGAGAATGAAAGTGAAGCACAAATATGTTAAATATCTTGGTCAAGGTCCAATAGCCAGTAAGTGATAGAACAGGAATTCCAGTTCCAATTGGCTCAAAATTCTGCCCTCTGGTTGTACAACACCCACTCCGCTTCACAACTGGCTTGTCAGCCCCTCAGTGAAGGCATGTGTATGGGCAACTCTGAGAAATGCTGATCATCTCAGAATCCCTAGTCTTGATTAGGGAAACTGTAAGGAATAGACAATCAGGGGACCAATGAAAGAAATTCTTGGCAATCCCATGAATTTTCCCATGCTAATGAGGGTACAGTTGGGGAATAGTCCATTAGGGATTGCTAATGCATTCCAATGCATAAATTTAAGTGGCTTTCATGCACTGGGTATTATACGCAACTGATAAATTATTGAACACTACATATGAAACTAAGTATGTACTGTATGGTGGTGAATTGAATTTAAATTTAAAGAAAAATTTTAAATGGCTTTTATATGTGTAAATAGTGATAACTTTTGTAAGGGCCTTTCTCCAACTCTGAATGAACTAACAATTTTAAAAAACTGAGATAAGTGACACAGAAATAACAATGCTGAGAGTAAAATCTGATTAACTATCATTTTTATTTATTTATTTATTTATTTGACAGAGATAGAGACAGCCAGCGAGAGAGGGAACACAAGCAGGGGGAGTGGGAGAGGAAGAAGCAGGCTCATAGCGGAGGAGCCTGATGTGGGGCTCGATCCCAGAACGCCGGGATCACGCCCTGAGCCGAAGGCAGACGCTTTAACCACTGTGCCACCCAGGCGCCCCTGATTAACTATCATTTTTTAAAAGATTTTATTTATTTGACAGAGAAAGAGACAGACAGCGAAAGAGGGAACACAGGCAGGGGGAGCGGGAGAGGAAGAAGCAGGCTCCCAGAGGAGAAGCCCGATGTGGGGCTCGATCCCAGGACCCTGGGATCACGCCCTGAGCTGAAGGTAGATGCTTAATGACCAAGCCACCCAGGCGGCCCATGATTAATATCATATTTTAACTTTTGAATTAGAAAATTAATTGTATTGTTTTACAGGCTCTTCCTTACTTGGCCTTCCCTGGCTAAGAACGCCAAAGCCTCCTTTGAATTCAAACATTAAAATAAAATTTATCTTTTTATCCCATCCAAACATATACCACTAACATTACATTCTTAGTGAAGATGCTCACCCCAGTATTAAACCTAATATTAGAGGGTTCACTTGTGGTGGGAGAGTATGCTCTCTCAAAATTTCTGGGCGCATTCATATTCTGGTTCATGTTTTCTCTTCTGTTTTTGTCCTTTAGGGATGGGGTCTGGAGATCTTCATCCTCTCTACTGACCCTACACAGAAGAAAACATTCATTTTAACCAGAACAGTAGTTTCATTGCAAGATTTTCACAGTTGGTGGCAAAAATTTTTAAAAACAAACAGTTGTATAATGTTAACATTAATATTGGATAAAATAAACTGAACTTAATCAACTTAAAGGTGTAAGGGAGTATCTTTTTTATTTTTTTAAAAGATTTTATTTATTTATTTGACAGAGAGAGAGAGACAGGCAGTGAGAGAGGGAACACAAGCAGGGGGAGTGGGAGAGGAAGAAGCAGGCTCATAGCAGAGGAGCCTGATGTGGGGCTCGATCCCAGAACACTGGGATCATGCCCTGAGCCGAAGGCAGACACTTAACGATGGAGCCACCCAGGTGCCCCACGGCAGTACCTTTTTTTAGAAGAGAGAGTTATTAAATTTCTTTTATTTTAAGGAATGATACTAATTCTAGCAGGGTTTTATTTTTATAATGTTTCTAAGTGTGTGCCAGTCTAACAGATTTGTTTTCTCAATGTTGCTCCAGGCAATCTAAACACCTGTAATGGTTTACAGAGCATATGAGCACATAGTTCAGTTATCCTCCAAGAGTTCACGACTGTGGGAAAACAAACTTTTCTATTTAATTTTAATCTATGGGAGAAAATGATAAACAGAATCATAAAAATCATACTATAATGGGAGATCTGAGATCCACCTGTGAGCATTTTGAAACTGATGAAATCTCATAATTAGAGGAGATAAATTTTTCATTCTAAACCAATGAGCCAGCAAGACCTTTTAATACCTTTCTTTTACCAGACCACACACACAGAAAAGCATCAAGTACTGATTTGGTCTGACAGCAATGTGTTTTTTTTTTAATTTATTTATTTAAATAAGTTTTATTTTGTTATATATGTCACCATACTGTAGTACATCCCCAGCTTTTGATGCAATGTTCCATGATTCATTATTTGCATATAACACCCAGTGTTTTAAATTCAAGGCAGTATTTAGTGCTGTGTCTGGTCACTGTGATACTACAGTAATAGATACCAGTGACGACAAGTACGGTTTTTACCTTGACTTTTTTGTCTAACTCCTTTATTAGGTTTTTTTTTATATACTTATAAGACATATTCAATGGGAAAAGTTTTTAAAGTTACAATAAACCAAAGGAAATGAATTCTCAAGATCTTATGACTCAGACAGATGTAAACGATATTTATCTATATCTACATATGCACAGGCATGAATGTATGTATACACATACATAAAAAGCAAAAATCGGATTATGCTATAATATTACATTGTTATGCAACATGATTTTAAAATTATTTACATTCATTTTAGGTGCTGGAAAAATTAGACAGCCACATGCAGAAGAATGAAACTGGACCACTTTCTTACACCATACACAAAAATAAACTCCAAATGGATGAAAGACCTAAATGTGAGACAGGAATCCATCAAAATCCTGGAGGAGAACACAGGCAGCAACCTCTCTGACCTCAGCTACAGCAACTTCTTGCTAGACATGTCTCCAAAGACAAGGGAAGCAAAAGCAAAAATGAACTACTGGAACTTCATCAGGATAAAAAGCTTTTGCACAGGTAAGGAAACAGTCAACAAAACTAAAAGGCAAGCTATGGAATTGGAGAAGATATTTTCAAATGACTTATCAGATAAAGGGCTAGTATCCAAAACCAATAAAGAAATTATCAAATTCAACCCTCCCCGAAAAAAATTCAGTTAAGAAATGGCTTAGAAGACATGAAAAGCCATTTCTGCAAAGAAGACATACAAATAGCCAACAGACCCATGAAAAAATGCTCAATATCACTCAGTGTCAGGGAAATACAAATCAAAACCACTGTAAGAAACTACCTCACACCAGTCAGAAATTTGGCTAAAATGAACAACACAGGAAAAAACAGATGTTGATGGGGATGCAGAGAAAGAGGAACCCTCTTACACTGTTGGTGGGAATGTAAACTGATGCAGCCACCCTGGAAAACAGTATGGAGATTCCTCAAAAAGTTAAAAATAGAACTACCCTACAACCCAGCAACTGCACTACTAGGTATTTATCCAAAAGATACAAATATAGTGATCTGAAGGGGCACATACACCCCAATATTTACAGCAGCAATGTCCACAATAGCCAAGATATGGAAAGAACCCAGATGTCTATTGACAGATGAATGGATAAAGATGATGTGGTGGAATGGAATATTAGTCAGCCATTGGAATGAATGAATGGACTCTTGCCATTGGAACAATGTGGATGGAACTAGAGCATATTATGCTAAGTGAAATAAGTCAGCCAGAGAAAGACAAATTCCATAATTTAAGAAATAAAACAGATGAACATAGGGGAAGGGAATGAGAAATAAAATAAGATGAAAACAGAGAGGGAGGCAAACCACAAGAGACTCTTAACTCTAGGAAACAAACTGAGGGTTGCGGGAGGGGAGGTCAGTGGGAGGGATAGGGTAATTGGGTGATGGGCATTAAGGAGGGCACTTGATGTAATGAGCACTGAGTATTATATGCAACTGGTGAATTACTAAATTCTACCACAGAAAGTAATAATACAGTATATGTTAACTAAATTGAATTTAAATTAAACATTTTTTAAATAAATACGATTATTTACATTCATTTTAGTATCTACATACTTATAGCATCATTTCTAATGACTACTAAATTTCATTTTACGGTACAGGTGTGCCAATTTATTGGCCAATTGTTTAGATTGCTTTAACTTTTGCTTTGTTCCACATATGAGTGAAACCATATGATAATTGTCTTTCTCTGCTTGACTTACTTCACTTAGCATACTCCCCTCCAGTTCCATCCATGTCGATGTACTGGGTATTATACGTAACTAATGAATCATTGAACACTACATCAAAAACTAATGATGTACTATACAGTGGCTAACTGAACATAATAAAAAAAAGATTGCTTTAACTTTTTATTATTACAAACAATGCTGTGATAAACATGATTCCACACATATCGCTATCCACAAAGAATAAAATCGCAGATGCAGAATATTCAAGAAAACTTATCTTGTCAAATTGCTTCAGAAGGAGTGTACTAACATATCCATGTCCGTTTATAAGACCTTCCTACTTCTCCACGTATTTACCAGAATAGTATTTTTTTATAATTGGCTGTTTTATTTTTAATTCCTTTGAATTAATTTGACCATTTACAGTTATTCTTGTGTGAATTATTTTTTATCACTTGTCTAATTTCATATTGTGTTTTCATATTTTCCTTTTGGATTTAGAAGATATTCCTATGTATTAGGATTATGTATTAGAATTAATCTTTGTGATTTGGCTTTTAACTTTGATACATGAGATGTTTAGATTTTGTTTAGCCAAACATTTTCCTTTAAAGTTTCTGTACAGAAAAAGAGTAAATGTAAGAAAACACCCACTTCCCAAACTCAGGAAATTTTAACATTTTGTCAGTTTGAGCCAATCTTATATTACAAATAAATTTAAATCACCTTTGAACAAGATTGTCAATCCCATTTCCTTCCACCTCTTCCACCAAGTCAACTATGATGTTTTGTATGTAATCTTGTATGTACTTTTTAAATAAACTTTTAATGATAGCATAGGTTTAGATTTACAGAAAAGTATCAAACATAATACAGAAATTCTGTACACCCTTCACGCAGTTTCCCTATTGTTAACATCCTTCATTACCGTGGCACATTTGTCACGACTAAGAAACCAACGCTGGCAAATTGCTATTAATTAAACTCCACATTTTATTCACATTTCACTAGTTTTTCCCCTAAAGTCCATTTTCTGTTCCAGGATCCCATCCAGCATATGTTATATTTAGTCATTATGTCTCTTTAGTCTCCTCTGGTTTGTGAGAATTTCTTACACTTTCCTTGTTTTTCATAACCTTGGACATTCTGATCAGGTGTTTTGTATAATGTTCCTCAATTTGGGTTTGTCTTATGTTTTTCTCATGGTTAGAATGGGGTTATGGCTTTTTGGGAAGAATATCGCAGAGATGAAGTGCAATCTTTCTCTTATATCGGGGGGGGGATACATGATATTAACATGACATATCACTGTGATGGAACTATTACTTTGATTACCTGGCCAAGGTAGTATTACATGAGTCCATACTGATATGAATAGTGGACTGAACGAATAAATGGAGAAGAGAGACAAATCTACCTTGTAGAACTCCAGATAATGTTATAGGTACTATTTCCTCCAGGAGGTGTATGTATTCAATCCCTCCTCCCCTTGAGTATGATCTGTGTCAAATGACATGCTTCTAAAGAACGGAGAACAAAATAGGGAGAAGAGGTAATTTTACAGTGGAGAAATCATGTATATTTTAATATTATTGTATATATGTTTACACATCCATAAACATGTATAGTTTGTGTTAGGAGCTTAATGTTTTATATAAACAGTATATTTAGCAGTTCTGCAAAATGCTTTTTTTCCTCTAAAAGATTAGACATTTTATCTCTCCACATTGACATGTGTATAAAGAGAAATTTAGTTCATTTCTTCCAATTGATATATATCATATTTCATTACATAGGTATCATATTTTATTGTTACATTGTATTATTTATTCCAGTATTTTGCTATTACATACTTCAATGAATATCTCTGTATCTGTCTTCTGGGAAAATATGTGAGATTTCTCTAGAGTGTGTATCTAACAGTGGAATTTCTAGATTGTGGAAGGTGGGTATTTTCAACTCACTGGATGTTGCCACATATTCACCAATGCGGTAGAACCAGCTTACTATATAATTGGCAGGATTTGAGAGTTCTTCTTTCCTTTTCATCAGCACAATCCTGGATATGCATTGCCAAAGTTATTTTGCCCCTTCTAAGTCCTTTTTAAGTGTTCTCCTTAATACCCATCATCCATTTAGACCACCGCCCACCCACCTCCCTCCATCAACCCTCAGTTTGTACTCTATACTAAAGAGTCTTATGGTTTACTTCCCTCTCTTTTCCCCCCTTCCTCTAAGTTCATATGTTTTGTTTCTTAAATTCCACATATAAGTGAAATCATATGGTATTTGTCTTTCTCTCACTGACTTATTTTGCTTAGCATGATACCCTCTAGTTCCATCCACATTGTTGCAAATGGCAAGATTTCATTCTTTTTGATGGCTAATATTCCATTGTATATATACACCACATCTTCTTTATCCATTCATCTGTCGATGGACATCTAGGGTCTTTCCATAGTTTGGCTATTGTTAATAATGCTGCTATAAACATCAGGGTACATGTACCCCTTTGTAGCTGTATTTTTGTATCCTTTGGATAAATACCTAGTAGTGCAATTGCTAGCTTGTAGGGTAATTCTATTTTTAACATTTTGAGAAACCTCCATACTGTTTTCCAGAGTGGCTGCACCAGTTTGCATTCCCACCAACAGTGGAACAGGTTTCCCCTTCTCCACATCCCCACCAACATGTGTTTTTTCCTGTGTTGTTCATCTTACCATCCTTTATAAGATGGTATCTTATAGTGGGTTTTCATTTGTATTTCCCTGACAATAAGTGATGTTGGGCACCTTTTCATGTGTCTGTTAGCCATCTTGATGTCTTCTTTAGAAAACTGTCTATTCAAGTTAAGTAAAGAAAGGGTTAAGGTATAGGCAGGGAGAAATAGGGGGCCCTTAACTAGGCTCTGAAACTTCCTGGCAGGCAGAAGCGCTAAGACAGAGTGAACAAGATATAAGGGAATAAACCTCACCACCTGGTCCTGGATATTAGGGTGTATTTTTCTTTGGCAGCTACATTGTAATCACAAAATGACCAGACCTCAAAGAAGTAAGTCATTAAGGATGTTATCAATAGTCCTTGCTCAAACCAAGATGGCATAAGAATCTCAAGGCTGCAAGGTCTCTGGCCAAGTTTTCAATAAAAGACCGGTCCTAAAAACCCTCAGTGGCAACCCATTCGGGTCTCCTCTCACTCTAGACAGCTTTTTCTTTCGTTTCTACTCTTACCTTCACTTAATAAACTTATACCTCACTTCACATTTTGTGTCCACCTGATTCATTCTTCGACTTCGTGAGACAAGAACCCTGCAATCCTGTAACAATGTCTTCTGCCCATTTCTTAACTGGATTATTTGTTTTTTGGGTGTTGAGTTTGATAAGTTCTTTATAGATTTTTGATACAAACCCTTTATCAGATATGTCATTTGCAAATATCTTCTCCCATTATATCGCTTGACTTTTAGTTTTGTTGATTGTTTCCTTTGCTGGACAGAAGCTTTTTATCTTGACTAAGTCCCTAAAGTTCATTTTTGCCTTTGTTTCCCTTGCCCCCAGCGATGTGTTTAGTAAGAAGTTGCTGCAGCCGAGGTCAAAGGGATTGCTACCTCTTCTCCTTTTGATGGTTCCCTGTCTCACATTGAGATCTCTTATCTATTTTGAATTTATTTTTGTGTATGGTGGAAGAAAGTGGTCCAGTTTCATTCTTCTACATTGCTTTCCAGTTTTCCCAACCCAATTTGTTGAAAAGACTGTCATTTTTCCATTGGATATTCTTTCCTGCTTTGTCAAAGATTAGTGGACCATATAGTCATAGGCCCATTTGTGGGTTTTCTATTCTGTTCCATTGATCTATGTGTCTGTTTTCGTGCCAGTATCATACTGTTCTGACGACTACAGCTTTGTAATATAGCTTGAAATTTGGAATTGTGGTACCTCCAGCTTTGCTTTTCTTTTTCCAGATTGCTTTGGTTATTCAGGGTCTTTTGTGGTTCCATAAAAATTTTAGGATTGTTGAAGATTTTTTATTTATTTGAGAGAGAGAGAGAGAGAATGTGCAAGTTGGTGGAGGGGAAGAGGAAGAGAGAGAATCCTCAAGTAGACTCGCTGCTTTGCTGAGCAGGGAGCCTGACATGGGGCTCAATCCCAGGACCCTGACATCATGACCTGAGCAGAAATCAAGAGCTGGATGTTTAGTCAACTGAGCTACTGAAGCATTAGGATTAATTGTTCAAGCTCTGTGAAAAATGCTATTGTTATTTTGATAGGAATTACATTAAATGTGCATATTGCTTTGGGTAGTATAGACATTTTAACAATATTTGTTATGCCAATCCATGAGCATGAAATGTTTTTCCATTTCTTTGTGTCCTCTTCAATTTCTTTCATACATGTTCTATAGTTTTCAGAGTACAGATCTTTTGCCTCTTTGGTTAGGTTTATCACTATGTATTTTATGGTTTTTGGTACCATTGTTTTTTGTTTGCTTTTGTTTTTTAAGATTTTGTTTTTAAGTAATTTCTATACCCAACAAGGGGCTCAAACTCGAAATCCTGAGATCAAGAGTCACATGCTCCACTGACAAGCCAGCCAGGCACCCTGGTTTTTGGTACAACTGTAAACAGGATTGACTCCTTGATTTCTCTTTCTGCTGCTTCATTATTGGTATAGGAATGCAACAGATTTCTGTACGTTGATTTTGTATCCTGCGACTTTGCTGAATTTGTTTATCAGTGGAGTCTTTTTGGTGGAGTCTTTCAGGTTTTCTACATAGAGTATCATGTCATCAGTGATTAATTAAAGTTTGACTTCTTCCTTGCTGATATGGATGCTTTTTCTTTTCTTTTTTTCTTTTTTGTCTGACTGCTGAGGGTATGACTTCTAGTATTAAGTTAAACAGTAATGGTAAGAGTGGACATCCCGGTCTTGTTCCTGACCATCCTCAGCTTTTCCCCATTGAGGATGATATCAGCTGTGGGCCTTTCATATATGGCCTTTATGATGTTGAGGTATGTTCCAGCTATCCCTACTTTGTTGAGGGTTTTTATCAAGAATGAATGCTGTACTTTGTCAAATGCTTTTTCTGCATCTATTGACAGGATCATATGTTTCTTATTCTTTCTTTTATTAATGTGGTGTATCACGTTGATTTATTTGTGAATATTGAACCACCCCTGCAGCCCAGGAATAAATCCCACCTGATTAAGGTGAATAATTCTTTTAATGTACTGTTAAATTTGATTTGCTAGTATCTTGTTGATAATTTTTGCATCCATGTTTATCAGGGACATTGGCCTATAATTCTCCTTTTTAGTGGGGTCTTTGTCTGGTTTTGGAATCAAAGTAATGCTGGCCTCATAGAATGAGTTTGGAAGTTTTCCTTCCATTTCTTTCTTTCTTTCTTTCTTTCTTTCTTTCTTTCTTTCTTTCTTTTTTTTTTTTTTTTTGAAGTTTGAGAAGAATAGGTATTAGCTCTTCTTTAAATGTCTGGTAGAATTCCCCTGGGAAACAATCTGGCCCTGAACTTTGGTTTGTTAGGAGAGTTTTGATTACGGATTCAATCTCTTTTCTGTTTATGGGTCTGTTCAAATTTTCTATTTCTTCCTGTTTCAGTTTTGGTAGTTTGTAAGTTTCTAGGAATTTATCCATTTCTTCCAGATTGCCCAGTGTGTTGACATATAATTTTTCATAATATTCTCTTAAAACCTCTCCTCCTTCATTCATGTTTTTATTTATTTGGGTTCTTTCTCTTTTCTTTTTGATAAATCTGGCGAGGGGGTTATCAATTTTATTAATTCTTTCAAAGAACCAGCTCTTAGTTTTACTGATCTGTTCTACTGGTTTTTTTGTTGTTGTTGTTGCTTCTATACCACTTATTTCTCCTCTATTCTTTATTATTTTCCTTTTTCTGCTGGCTTTAGGCTTTATTTGCTATTCCTTTCCTAGCTCTTTTAGGTGTAAGTTAGGTTGTGTAATTGAGACTTTTCTTACACCTTGAGGTAGGCCTGTATTGCAAAATACTTCCCTTAGCCATTACTCCATGAAGCAGTGAGACTTACAAGATTGTTTCTAAGCCTAAGAGAATGACGTTTGGAAAAGTCCAGAAGAGACTTTTTGTGAGGTCTTTGACTGCTAACCAGTTGGCCTTCCCTTAGCAGTATCCTGAAATCTCTGGGCACCTTCTCTTTGAGCTTTCAAGCAGTGCAAGGTAATCTCAGAACACAAACCACGGACAATTTAAGTAGGTTACAGAGACGTGATTAGATGCAAGATTTTAAAGTCATCCTCAGTAAGACCTCCAATTTAGATACCGGACTTTTGCTGTGACGCATAAATTCTCTTTGCTCTAGGCCAATCCTAAGCCCCTACTCCCAAAAGGCATAGGCACCGAAACACAAACCCAAAAGTTTCATAACTTTCCCACCCAATACTCCTCTACCCTGGGTATTTAGTAGCTGGGTTTAGTTAGTTGTTTTCTGCAGTTCCATAGCCTCACGATTTGCAGGGAAGATCCTGTCTCCCCAGCTCACTGGACTGCTGTTCTCATCCTAGTCCCACAATTCATAGCAACCTCAGTCCAGCAGAGGAGCAAGGGGCATACACTGGTCTGTTGGCATTCATAGAAGATTACCATACCTAACAATCTAATACTATGTCTTCGATTACTCCAGCCCCATACAGGATGGCGTTTGATTTCAAAATGAAATCTGATTATAGAGGAAGAGATTTTTCCTCTCTCCTGGCCCCCCAAGCATCATTACTCACCTGAGGAAAACTTCTTCCATGGTAGTGATCGAGACACCAAAGCTACCAATGCCCAGCTCTGTCTGCCTGTTTTCCAGATCAGTAAGAAGGTCTTTAAACCTAGAAGAAGGAGAAGGGAGAAAGCTACCAACTAAACAGATTACTTTCATATTAATGTTTCTTGCTCCCAATTAACTTCCTTCAGCAGTGGGAAAAATGTAGCTCATCCTTCACTGCAATGCTTGTTACAGTTCCCATAGCTCCAATGAATCAGAAATGTAGAAAATATAAGGGGAAAAAACTACCAAACTGCTATCATAAACTGCTTCCTGGTTTTCTGATAAAATTATCAACTGACTTTCTCTATATATCAACATTCATCTCTAATTAAGATTTAATTTACTTAATACATGCTACAGTTCCTATAAAATACTAAATCAAAAAGGAAAAATGTTTTCAAATTATTAAGGAACAGAAGAAACTTAACACAGAAAATGAAGTAAAAATAATAGAAAGCAAGGCCTGGAAGAGAATCGTTTCCTCACATAATCAAGTAAGTTTTGTGCCATTTCAGGAAGATGTGATGGAGTGCCATCGAGGTTTCTGAAGAATAGTTTTTTCTGAGATTTATGTTTCTCTACTTTAGAAGATCATCTACTCCAGAAACCTAATCGGTTGTTGAACCTATCTCTACTATGTTCTCTCTAAGGAGTGAACGTGACCACAAAAAGGAGACTGAAAATTCTCCATTTTGGAAAATTCTATCAAAATTTTCTCTATTTTTTGAGCCAAAATTAGATTCACCTCACTCTATCTCATAATTAGTGGGAGAAGTAAGTTTCAGAACATTACTCTGACATGTTTATCAATATAATAATAAATATGCATATAATATGCACACATGTATATCAGTATATGCACGGCAAAATCTTCTAAAATTTTTTTAAAATTCTGAACCACTTTATTGAGGCATGATTGACATGCATACATACATACAAGCTGAACATATTCAATATACACCATCAAGGACATAGACAGATTCATCAACTCCCAAAATTTCCTATCTCATTCATTCATTCATTCATTCACCCATTCATTTTTGTAGTAAGAACACAATATAAGATCTTTCCTTGTGGAAAATTTTAAGTACACAATACAGCATTGTTAGCTACAGGCACTATGCTGTTTAGTGGATCTCCAGAACTTACAGTTCTTACAAAAACTGAAACTTTGGATCCCTGACAATCACCTCCCCATTTTCCTCTCCCCATAGCTCCGGGAAACCATGATTCTACTCCATACTTCTATGAGTTTGACTATTTTTGATTCCACATATAAGGGAAATTATGCAGTATTTGTCTTTGTGTCTGGTTTATACTACTTAGCATAATGTCTTCTAGATCCATCCATCCATATTGTCACAAATGGCAGGATTTCCTTCTTCTTTGAGGCTGAATAATATTTCATGGTATGTATATACCAATATTCTTTATCTATTCATCCACAGATGGACATTTAGGTTGTTTCCATACTTTGGTTATTGTGAATAATGCTGCAATAAACATGAGACAGCAAGTGTGTCTCTTTGAGATCCTGATTTCAATTCCTTTTGATAAATACCCAGAAGTGGGATTGCTGAATCATATGGTAGCTCTATTTTTAGTTTTGAGTAATCTCCATACTTTTTTTTTTAACTTTTATATGAAGAATTTAATTATCTATACACGGAACTAATTCAAAAGGGTGATAAAGCCGCAGGTTTATATATTTAAATATCCATACTATTTTCTGCATAAAAAAGTCTTAAGCAATACACAACAAACTCAAATCATAAGAGTAACTATTTCTGAGGAGAAGGATTATGGGATCCTTTGACTTTTTAATTCATTCAATGCTGTAATGAGAAACTTCAGTAGTAATTGTGTTTCTGTGTACATATGTTGGTTAAACAGCAGATTCCGGCCTCTTTAGGGCCGGTGAAATCAGAAAATTTAAAACAAAAATTTTTAATGAATCATCAAGCATTATTATTAGCATTATTATCCTTTTTTTCTGATTAAAAAAGTAGTAAATACAGAAAATGTGGATAATACAAATGTTTAAAAAAGAAAATAAAAATAGTTTTACTACCCAGAAAAAACACGACTGTTAAATATGTGATATGCTACTTGGATATATTTTTTAATTTTTTTTATTATATTATGTTAGTCACCATACAGTACATCCCTGGTTTGATTCTGTTTTTTAACTTTCATTTCCATATATTGCATGTTGTTATCCTACATTATAGGATTCTATACCCAGCTTTTAAATTTATTGTTATGAGTGTTTTTCTATGAAAATATAAATTTCAAAGATTGATTCCTATTCCATTGTATGAATGTTCTATAATTGAATTAAGTTTACTTTATTGTTGGGAATTTAGATGTTTCTAGATGTTTCCTTAGAAAACAATTATTTCCTAGAATTGTTGAGTCAAACTTTGTGAATATTTTTAAGAGTTGCCTACTACTAGTATATAAAGAGGAAATTTCACAAAATCATTATCAGTGCTTACTATTACCATTTTAAATTTTTTCTTCCTTGGGGCACCTGGATGGCTCAGTCGGTTAAGTGGTCAGGTCATGATCCCGGAGTTCCAGGGATCGAGCCCCATGTCGGGCTCCCTGCTCAGTGGGAAGTCTACTTCTCCTTCTCCCTCTACCCCTCTCCCTGCTCCTTCTCTCTCTCTTGCTCACTCACTCTCAAATAAATAAAAAAAATTTTTAAGAAAAAAGTTTTTCTTCCTCTAAAAGCAAAAAAATTCTAATAAAATCTAGCTTAAATCTGCTCTTATTATTAGTGATTTAGAAGAATTTTCTATATAGATAGGAAATTTCCATATTCTTAATGAAAATGCTTTCTCACTTAAATACTAATTTTCTTGATACAAAAGTAATGTTTACCTATAAAACATTTAGAAACTATAGATAAAAATGTACAAATATAGGATGACAGATTGTGGCCATTCAAATCAATGTGTAGTGGTATCTAATTATTGTTTTAATTTGCATTGACCTGATGTGAGGTGAGCATCTTCTCATATGTTTATTTGCCACACATATGTCTTTGGTGAGTTGTCTGTTAAAGTCTTTGGCCCATTTTTAGGTGTGTCTGAGTGGCACAGTCAGTTAAGCATCAGACTCTTGGTTTTGGCTGAGGTTATGATCTCATGGGTCATGAGATAGAGCCCCATGTTGGACTCCTCAATACATAGTCTGCTTGGGATTCTTTGTCTACCTCTCTCTCTGCCCCTCCCTACATGCTTTCTCTCTCTTTCTCTCTCTCTCTAAAATAAATAAATAAATCTTTTTAAAAAAGTCTTTGGCCAATTTTTTTATTTAAACATTTTTCTTTTATTTTCCTGAAATCATTAACGTTTTCTCTCCTCTCCTGCCTTTCTCCTTTTGGCCAATTTTAAAATTGGGTTCTATGTTTTCTTATTGTTGTGTTCTAAGAGTTCTTTGAATATTTTGGATAACGGTCCTTTATCAGAGGTGTCTTCGGCAAATATTGTTCCCAATCTGTGACTTGTCTTCTAATTCTCTGGATATTGCCCATTATAGAGCAGAGTTTTCATTTTAATAAAGCCCAGCTTTTTTTTTTAATAATAACATTTTTTTATTATATTATGTTAGTCACCATACAGTACATCCCTAGTTTTTGATGTAAAGTTCCAGGATTCATTACTTTCGAATAACACCCAGTGTTCAATGATTTCTTTCAGAGATCCTGCCATTGGTGCTGTATCTAAAAACTCACTGCCATATAGGTTTTCTCCTAGATTATCTTCTTTTTTTTTTTTTTTAAGAAAGTGGTTCCTTTTTTTTTTTTTTTTTAAGGTTTTATTTATTTATTTGACAGAGAGAGAGAGACAGCCAGCGAGAGAGGGAACACAAGCAGGGGGAGTGGGAGAGGAAGAAGGAAGCTTCCCGCTGAGCAGGGAGCCTGATGCGAAGCTCGATCCCAGGACCCTGGGATCACGCCCTGAGCTGAAGGCAGATGCTTAACGACTGAGCCACCCAGGCGCCCCTCTCCTAGATTATCTTCTAGCAGTTTTATAGTTTCTCATTTTACATTTAGGCCTACAATCCATTTTGAGTTAATTTTTGTGAGGGGTATAAGATACGTGTCTAGATTAATTTTTTTTGCATATGGATGTCCAGTGGTTCTAGCATCATCTGTTGGAGACTATCTTTTCTCCATTGTATTGCCTTTGTTCCTTTGACAAAGATCAATTGACTATATTTATGTTGGTCTATTTCTGGACATGCTGTTCTGTTCCATTGATCTATTTTTCTTTTTTAAAAATTTATTATGACATGTTAGTGACCATACATTGATCTATTTTTCTATTCTTTCGCTAATATCACACTGACATGATTATGGCAGATTTATAGCAAGTCTTGAAAATGCTCAGTGTCAGTCCTCCAACTTTGTTCTCCTTCAATACTGTGTTGCCTATTTTGGGTCTTGTGCCTTTCTGTATAAACTCTAGAATCAATTTGTCGATATCCATCAAATAACTTATTGGGATTTTCATTAGGATTGCACTGAATCAAGGAGTGCCTGGGTAGTTCAGTCGGTTGAGGGTCTGACTCCTGATCTCACCTCAGGATTTGATCTAAGGGTTGTGAGTTTAAGCCCCATGCTGGGCATGGAACATACTTTAAAAAAAAAAAAAAAGGATTGCATTGAATTATAGAGCAAGTTGGGAAAAACTGACATCTGATGATATTGAATCTTCCTATACATAAACATAAAATATCTTGTTTTTTAGTTTTTTTTTATTTCATTCATCCGAGTTTGGTAGTTTTCCTCATATGGAACTTGTATATATTTGGTAGACTTATACCTAAGCATTTCATTTTTGGAGGTGCTAAATTTTACAAGTGTGTTTATAATTTCAAATTACATTTACTCATTGCCAATATATAGGAAAGTCATTTACTTTTGCATGTTATGTTAACTTTGTATACTGCGTCTTTGCTATAATCACTTATTAATTCCAGGAGGTTTTTTGTTTTTGTTTTTGTCAATTCTTTCAGACATTTTGTATAAGATGATCATGTCATCTGTAAACAAAGGCAGTTTTATTTCTTCCTTCCTAATCTAAATACACTTCCTTGTCTTTTCTTATTACATTGGCTAGGACTTTCAGCATAATGTCGGAAAGCTGTGGTGAGAGAGGACTTCCTTGCTTTGTTCCCAATAGTAATGGGAAGCTTTGAGTTTCTCACCACTGAGTATGATGTTAGCTATAGGCTTTTTGTAGATAATTTTTAACCAGTTGAAGAAGTTCCCCTCTATTTATCTTCTTTTGAGAATGCCAACAAGTTTGCTTAAGGGAATGTGAAGCTAGTAATTACATCTTGCAAGAAGATGAAGTTGGCACAGTCCCTGGAAGTTTATAAGTTTCCTCTTACCTTTAGTTTCTGTCTTTTGCAGTTTGCCTGGCTTTGCCAATGACATAGCCCCAATTGCCATATGAAACTCCTGATGTAGAGCTGTGCATGATCATTCACACTGTAAGACCCTAACATGAAGCCAGAGCCAAAAGGTCTAACAGCACTGTACAGTGTATATGCATGTATATACATGGCCACTCTCTGCAAGATGTTTTAATGGAAGATTATAGCCAAAATTAGATCTAAAGTTGGAAGCTTTTTATCTTGCAATGTCTGCTAAAGAATGAGCATCTGGGTGTTTACCCCAAAGATACAGACGTAGTGAAGAGAAGGGCCATATGCACCCCAATGTTCATAGCAGCATTGTCCACAATAGCTAAATTGTGGAAGGAGCCGAGATGCCCTTCAACAGATGACTGGATTAAGAAGTTGTGGTCCATATATACAATGGAATATTACTCAGCTATCAGAAAGAACGAGTTCTCAACATTTGCTGCAACATGGACGGCACTGGAGGAGATAATGCTAAGTGAAATAAGTCAAGCAGAGAAAGACAATTATCATATGATTTCTCTCATCTATGGAACATAAGAACTAGGAAGATTGGTAGGGGAAGAAAGGGATAAAGAAAGGGGGGGTAATCAGAAGGGGGAATGAAACATGAGAGACTATGGACTCTGAGAAACAAACTGAGGGCTTCAGAGGGGAGGGGAGTGGGGGAATGGGATAGACCGGTGATGGGTAGTAAGGAGGGCACGTATTGCATGGTGCACTGGGTGTTATACGCAACTAATGAATCATCGAACTTTACATCGGAAACCAGGGATGTACTGTATGGTGACTAACATAATATAATAAAAAATCATTTAAAAAAAAAAACAGAATGAGCATCTGCCAACAAACCTGCTAGTGCCATTCCAAAAACCGATCAACATTAAAAAGTCACTTGTTGGAACCTTCTTTGTAAAGTTTAGAAAGGACTAGATTTTCTACCCCAAAGACAATGCCATCTTTATATCTGATTCCAATAGCTGTACTACTATTTTCCACAGCCTGCATAGCATATACAACTTGAAAAACTCTTCCATCAGGACAGAATGAGGAGGCTGACAGGTCATACCCTGCCCCGACTGAGCTCACTGTGCTGAAACCTCTAGGGCTTCAAGGCCTAAAACACAATGGAGCCTCAGACTAGTAACAGGCTCTCTCACTGGCTGCCTTGGAAAGTAAAGTTTTGACTATTACTTGTCAAGTGGCAACCTGAAAGAATCTACTTGCCAAGCCCAAGGAAACGTGGAAAAGTAATAGTTATTTCTGGTAACCTAATACCATTTAACTAAACAGTCTCTGGATCCATACCTGTGTGTGTACTCTTTGGGTAGGATAAATGATAATTCAGCTGCAACATTGCTCTCCAATCTGGCTTCAGGTATATGCTGATCAACCACTTGAGTAATTCCTTCAACATTACAATGACGTTCCTTCACCATAATTATGTGGTATCCCACACCTGAAAACATCCATTAAAAAATTTTTTTTAAATGTAACCTTCCAAATTAAACACTCCCCTCCCCCCTCAAAATAGGCTCTTGCCTGTTAAAAATTTCATTTTTTAAGAGGAATCATGTTTGTGCTTAGGAGCAAATGGGTTTCAAATTCCCTTCACTTCATTCCTCTTAGTCAGTTCCTGACTCTTTAACCTTTGGATGTATAGGTTTCATACTCTTACCAGAATTTAAACTTGGTAAAGTTTCATTGTTTTATATCTTTTTTGGATTTTCTTCCTTCCATTATTCTTTAAATACTTAATGCTTACTCACCACATTTCACACACATGTCAAAAGTGGAAACTTTTACCTCACTATATTAATGAATGAAACCTGTAAAATTTCACCTCACTGTACTAGGAAGTCTTCACTTCCTGTGAAAACAGGCAATGTGGACTTCCAACACCAAGTCTGCCTGATCTGTTCAGGATTTTATACACATGCACATGTTCATGTGCATGTTTGTGCACACACGTGTGTATAGGTTTACACACATACTCATCCTTCTCGTCTTGTTGCTCTTATTCTTATTTTATCACTCGTCACTTTAAGGTAGCTTACTGTTATATCCTAGAATGGAGCTTTTGAATCCACTATTTCTAACTTCTTCTTAGATGTACATTTGCACATCTAATGAAAACCACTCGTTTTTTTTTTTAATGCCTTTCCATTTTCTACCCCTACTCATCAAACTTCAATTCTTAGTGATCCTCCCAAAAAACCTTCTGATCCAGGCTGACTTCCTCATTGTTCTAGGGGTTAAAAAGGCCCATTTTTTTCCTCTTGCTTTTACTTACTTATCCAATTTCCTTAAACATATGTTCTTTTCTCCATTGCCTTTATGAAGTCTGCAACTGAACACACTCTATGGATAATCAATATACTTGAGTAATACTTTTGTGTCTACCATGGAAATTGACATTTAGTCATAGTAACATAGTAGGTTACTATGGAAATGTCAATTTCCATATCCTCATCTGTAAGTACAAAAGCATTCAACAATGAAAGTCTCTCTCTCTTTTTTTAAATTATATGTTAGTCATCATACAGTACTTCATTAGTTTTTGATATAGTGTTCCATGATTCATTATTTGTGTATAAACCAACATCCTCTTTGGTGGGGAAGTGGTAGCATATGAGTGCAAAGCATGGGCCTTGGTGTTAGAGGGATCCACATCCACTTACTCACATGGTTTGAATACATTACTTAATATGAGCCCCAGTATTCTTCTTCATAAAAATGGTGATGTCATAAAGATTAGATGAGATAATGTATGTAAATATGAATATAATAATTCACCTATAATGTGAGTTGGATGAATGAATTCAAATACTGAATTCATTATTAATAGAATGATATAATGTTTAACTATTCTCATTAATTTGTCTCCTCCCAATTTTGATGCACTCACTGCTGGAGCCATGTAATTTCAGAACCAATTACATAGGTTTTTGTATTGTTCATTTTCAATGTACTAGTTTTACTGACTAACCAGACTATATATTTATCAAAATCAAGACAGTTTTATGCCACAGTTCAGTCGTTTTCTGTTCTATAAATTCTTGTTGATCGACTGCCACATCTCAGGAATATTCATGAAAATAAATATGAAAGCATTTAACTCATTACACTGGGAGTTAGATATTGATTTGATTGAAAAGGGTCAGAAATATCTAGTCACTGATTTTTCTCCTCTCCAAGCCATGAATCTATGTACCAAATCCCTCAGAAGCATTACTTTACTCCTGCAACAAATTAACACTTGAGTAGAAGTTACATGAAAGAAATAAACATGACTTTTTTGGGGTCAACAAAGAATATTTTCCAAGTTACAATATACTTATTAAGTAATAATGGGAAGTAATTAATTAGATTGGAACTGTCTAAATTACAGTTGATTTAAATAGTTTAGATCTAACATAATAGGACACAGGAAGCTTTTGAAGACCTGTGTAGTGGAACAAAAATGATAATAATCATGTTAGAATAATGTTATTAAGCCATTAGCATCCAAACAATGATCAAAGGGAGAGAGACCATATATTCTTTTCAGGAAAACTGAAGAGCCACAACACTTGAGGGATCCCTTGACCATGATGGCTATACGATCACCCAGGACATCAGCTTCATCCATGTGGTGGGTGGTCAGTAAGATGGTACGATCATGTTTATACTGCTGAAGGACATTCCAGGTGAATCTCCTTGAGACTGGGTCCATGCCAGAAGTTGGCTCATCAAGTATCACCACCTAAAGATCAGAAAAACAATTCCATGATCCATGCTGTGTCCCTTATGCAATAACTTACTATTTATGGGGGGGGGCATATTTAAGTTAAGATACATAGTTTACACTACATTATATTAAGAACTCTGCAAAATTAACATAATTTCAAACCCCATAACCACATTACACCACCTGGTCAATAATGGAAATCCCCTCCGATTATCATTTCAGAAGTTCCTTTTATAAAGTTAGATTCATATCAGCTCTTAGGTTTGTGTCAGGTGAGTTTCATTTATCAGCTGGAGCAGGGACTCATGTTAACCATTCTTTACCTTGGAGCCTCCTACAAGTGCTATAATGATGGAGAGTTTCCGCTTCATTCCTCCACTCAGTGACTTTGCAAGTGCATCATGCTTTTCCAGCAGGCCAAAAGAAGTCAGCATTTTACTAACTTCTGTGGGACGTATCTCTGGAGGTATTCCTTTTATCTATAAAGATAGGGCTAGAGTTTACATGGCGCTTCCAACTTTATACTTAAAAAAATTCTTACACCAGAATTTCTCTTACACAGTTATCTATATATAAGACAATTCTTCTTCCTTTTGCCTTCCTTTATAATAAAAGAACAATGCCAAAAAACCTTCCACTAAATTAGGGTAAGGATGTTGATCCTTGGTCATACTGCCTAAAGCATATGAAGAGTAGAAGAAAAGAACATCTCTCTGACTCACCACACAGTAGAAATAGAGATGTTCTGATACTGTCAATTCTGAAAACAATATGTCATCCTGAGGGCAAAAGCCCAAGTTATTCCTGATGTGAACCATGTCTTTTGAGGTATCATATCCACTAATATACACCTTTCCACTTGTAGGAAGAGTCAAACCTAGAATTAAGTAGAAGACATGACAAAAGCTTAGCTTCTGTGAGAGAACCTGACAACACACTGTCCATTAGCACCTAAACTTTAGTCTACTTAAGGATTACTAAAAAAAGTTATCAAGTCTTCTATAGAATTAATAGTCTGGTAAATATAAACGGTTTGGTGATGGGGAAAGAAATAATTTTTCCTTTTTTTTTTTTTGCTTATCCCATATATTCTAGTTTTCAGTGAGTATAAAATACTATTAATTACTTGAGTAATATAAAGTGCTTTGAAGAAATCACTGTTCTAATATTCTAGTACTGCTGTCTGCCACGTGACAACATATGTGAGCCATATTATGATCTGAGCACAGCATTATGAACACTGTGGTTGATTTTTTTAATGAAAAATTCAAAATGTAGGACCCCTACACTCTAGAAGTTAAAATTTTGTTGGAAGATAAAACATAATCACATGTAATAGTCTAAAAATATTTGCATAACATTTATGCACAGATGGCAACTGGGCCAGTTTTCTGCTGAAACAGTTGATAACGTACCAAATGCAGTTACAAAACTCCTTAAATTCCACCACTTAATAATTCCACTTTAAGAGGCACTTGGGTGTGCAGTTGGTTGAGTGTTGGACTCTTGGTTTTGGCTCAGATCTGATCTCAGAGTCATGGGATCAAGCCCTGTGTTGGGCTCCCTGCTCAGCAGGGAGTCGGCTTGTGTTTCTCTCTCCCTCCCCCCTGCATGCTCTCTAAAATAAATAAAATCTTAAAAAAATAATTCCACTTTAAAAAGTACACTCTGAGGGGCACCTGGGTGGCTCTATCAGTTAAGCATCCACCTCTTGATTTCACCTCAGGTCATGATTTCAGGACTGCAAGACTGAGCCCTGTGTGGGGCTCTGTGCCCAGCGTGTAGTTTGCTTGAGATGCTCTTTCTCCCTCTGCCCCTCCCCCACAATGCTCTAAAAAAATAAATAATGATTTAAAAAACTAAAAAAAAAAAAAAACCACTCTGGAAAAGAAAAGTGTATTCAAGATTGTCCATTGCATTTACAGTAATTAAATGTCCTCCTTTACTCTTGTTGCTAAGCCTTCTAACCCATTTAACATTTGTGTCCCAGATTTTTCATTTTTAACAAAGTGTTATTATTAATGCTACTAATATAAAATGGGGTAGGAATTGGGTTGGAATACCTCTAACTTTGTATATCTAACTTCTGGCATTATTTTGTCTAGTGTTTTGTGCGAAGCATGTACAATAAAAGAGTTATTGCAGTTTAATTCATGGTGTCTGAAAGAGGAACAGTAACAATGTTTTCTGACACAATGTCACTAACACATCCATTTCAAGAAAATTATACAGGCATTCCTTTTTTTTTAAAGATTTTATTTATTTATTTGACACAGAGAGAGACAGCCAGTGAGAGAGGGAACACAGCAGGGGGAGTGGGAGAGGAAGAAGCAGGCTCCCAGCGGAGAAGCCTGATGTGGGGCTCGATCCCAGAATGCCGGGATCACGCCCTGAGCCAAAGGCAGACACTTAACGACTGCGCCACCCAGGCGCCCCTATACAGGCATTCCTGATACAATAAAGTGGGATAGGATGACAGGCTATGAACAGTTAACACAGCCAAAACACAGCAGTAGAGTGCTCACAACGTACACAAGAAACACTTCCTGAAGCACCAGGCCCTGGACAATATATGACTTCTCAGAGCCATTACTCTCAGAAGCAGAAAACATAACAGGCTTTCCTAACACAGAGAAGAAGACAGAGACCTGGACAAAATGCCAAGGTGGAGGAATTCATCCCAAAAGAAAGAACAAGAAAAGGTTACAGCCAGAGATATAATCAAAACAGATATGAGTAATATGCCTGATTCAGAATTTAAAAACAAGCATAAGGATACTAGCTGGGCTTAAAAAAAAGCATAGAAAACCCAGGGAGTTCCTCATGGCAGAGATAAAACACCTAAAAGTAGTCAGGCCAAAATAAAAACTGTTATAACTGAGATGCAAACCAACTGCATGTAATGACCACAAGAATGCAAGAAGCTGAGGAATAAATAAGTGATACAGAAGATAAAATTATGGAATATAATGATGCTGAAGAGAAGAGGGAAAGAAAAAATACTGGATCACGAATATATACTTAGGGAATTCAGCAAATCCATAAAGTGTAATAACGTTAATATCACAGGAGTTCTAGAAGAAGGAGGAGAGGGTAAGAAAGGGAGAGGGTTTATTTGAGCACATTAAAGCTGAAAACTTCCCTAATCTGGGGAAAAAAACAGATGTCCAAATCCAGGAAGCACAGAGAACTCCAATCAAAATCAACAGAAGCAGGACAACACCAAGACATATTGTGGTAAAATTTGCAAAAAAACAGAGATAAACAAAGCCTAAAAGCAGCAAGGGAAAAGAAATCCTTAACTTACAAGGGAAGACAAAATTAGAAGTTGATGTGTCCACAGACACTTGGCAAGCCAGAAGAAAGTAGCATGATATATTCAACATGCTGAATGGGAAAAATATGGAGCCTAGAATACTTTATTCAGCAAGGCTGTCATTCAGGATAGAAGGAGAGATAAAGAGTTTCCCAAACAATAACTAAAGGAGTAGATGACCATTAGGCCAGCCCTGCAACAAATATTAAAGGGGACTCATGAGTGGAAAAGAAAAACCAAAAGTGACAAAGATTAGAAAGGAACAGAAAAATCTCCAGAAATAATGACATCACAGGTAATACAATGGCACTAAATTCATATCTATCAATAATCACACTGAATGTAAATGGACTAAATGCCCCAATCAAAAGACAGAGGGTATCAGAATGAATAAAATAACAAGACTCACCAATATGCTGGCTACAAGAGAATCATTTTAGACCTAAATACACATGCAGATTGAATGTGAGGAGATAGATGGGCACCAGGATGGCTCATTCATTTAAGTGAATGCCTTTGGCTTGGGTCATGATCCCAGGGTCCTGGGACTGAGACCCACATTGGGCTCCCTGATCAGTTGGGAGCCTGCTTCTTCTTCTCCCTCTGCCCTCCCCAAGTCATGCTCTCTCTCTCAAACAAATAAATAAAATCTTTAAAAAATAAAGTGAGGGGATAGAGAACCATTTATCATGCTAATATTAAAAGAAAGCTGGGGTAGGTATATTTATATCAGACACACTAGATGTTAAACCAAAGACCATAACAAGAGATGAAGAAGGGCACTATATTATAATAAAGGGGTCTGTCCAACAAGAAGACCTAACAATTGTAAATATTTATGCCCCCAACTTTCGAGCACACAAATAGATCATTTAATAACAAACATAAAGAAACTTACTGATAATAATATAATAAAGGCAGGGGACTTTTACATCCACTTCCAGCAATGGACAGATCACCTAAGAAGAAAATGAATGAGGAAACAATGGCCTTGAATGACATACTAGACCAGATGGACTTAACAGATGTATTCAGAACATTTCATTGTAAAGCAGCAGAATACACATTCTTTTCAAGTGCGTGGAGCATTCTCCAGAACAGATCACATACTGGGGTCACAGATAAGCCCTCAACAGGTAAAAAAGACTGAGATCATACCATGTATATTTTCAGACCACAACACTATGAAACCTGAAGTCAACCACAAGAAAAAATTTAGAAAGACCACAAATAAATGGAGGTTAAAGAACATCCTATTAAAGAATGAATTGGTTAACCAGAAAATTAAAGAAGAAAAAGCAAAATACATGGAAACAAATGAAAACAAAAAATGACACTCCAAACCTTTGGGATGCAGCAAAAGCAGTCCTAAGAGGGAAGTATATAGCAATATAGGCCTACCTCAAGTAGCAAGAAAAGTCTCAAATACAGAACCTAACCTTACAAGCAAAGGAACTAGAAAAATAAAGCCTAAACCAGCAGAAGGAAAATAATAAACATTAGAGCAGACATAAATGATACAGAAACAAAAAAAATGGGGGGGGCACCTTGGTGGCTCAGTCAGTTAAGCATCTGCCTTTGGTTGGGGTCGTGATCCCAGGGTCCTGGGAACAAGCCCAAAGTCGGGCTTCCTGCTCAGTACTTCTCCCTCCCTCTCTGCTGCTCCCCTTGCTTGTGCTTGCTCTCTCTCTCTCTCTCTCTTGCCATCAAATAAATAAGTTAAATCTTAAAAAAAAAAAAAGAAACAAACAAACAAACAAACAAAAAAGCCTGGTAGAACAGATCAATGAAACTAGGAGCTGGTTCTCTGAAAGAATTAATAAGATCGATAAACCCCTTGCCAGACTTACCAAAAAGAAGAGAAAGGGCCCAAATGAATAAAATCATGAATGCTAGAGGAGAGATCACAAGCAACAGCACAGAAATACAATCATAAGAGAATATTATGAAAAATTATATGCCAACAAACTGGACAACCAGGAGGAAATGAATACAATCCTAGAAATATATAAACTACCAAAACAGAAATAGGAAGAAACAGAAAATTTGAACAGACCCATAACTAGCAAAGAAATTGAATCAATAATCAAAAATCTCCCAACAGGAGAGCCTGGCTGGCTCAGTTAGTAGAGCATGCAGCTCTTGCTCTCAAGGTGGTGAGTTCAAGGCCCACACTGGGTTATAAATAAACTTTAAAAAAAATCTCCCAGCAAACAAAAGCCCAGGGCCAGATGGCTTCCTAGGAAATTCTACCAAACATTTAAACAAGAGTTAACAGCTATTCTTCTCAAACTATTCCAAAAAATAGAAATGGAAGGAAAATTTCCAAATGCTTTTTATGAGACCAGCATTACTTTGATTCCAAAACCAGACGAAGACCCCACTAAAAAGGAGAATTACAGGCCAATGTCTCTGATGAACATGGATGCAAAAATTCTCAACAAGATACTAGCAAATCACCAAGAGTTCATTAAAAGAATCATTTACCATAATCAAGTAGTATTGGCTGCGAGGGTGGTTCAATATTTGCAAATCAATCAACATGATATTACACATTAATAAAAGAAAGGATAAGAACCATATGATCCTTTCAATAGATGCAGGAAAAGCATTTGACAAAGTACGGCACCATTCTTGATAAAAACCCTAAACACAGTAGAGATAGAGGGAACATACCTCAACATCATAAAGGCCATATATGAAAGACTCTCAACAAATACCATCCTCAATGGGGAAAAATTGACAGCTTTTCCTCTGTGGTCAGGAACAAGACAAGGATGTCCACTCTCACCACTGTTATCTAACATACTACTGGAAGGCCTAGCCTCAGCAATCAGAAGAAATAAAAGAAATAAAAGTCATCCAAATTGGCAAGGAAGAAGTCAAAATTTTTAAAAATTATGATATGTCAGTCGCCATACAGTACATCATTAGCTTTTGATGTAGTGTTCCATGATTCATTGTTTGCGTGTAACACCCAGTGCTCCATGCAATATGTGCCTTCCTTAATACAACTGATTTTATTAATTTGGGTCCTTTCCCTTTTCTTTTGGATAAGCCTGGCCAGTGGTTTATCAATCTTATTAATTCAAACTTTTACTATTCACAGATGACATGATACTCTATGTAGAAAACCCAAGAGATTCCAACGAAAAGTTGCTAGAACTGATACAGGAATGCAGTAGAGTTTCACAATACAAAACCAACATACAGAAATCTGTTTCATTTCTATACATGAATAATGAAGCAGAATAAAGAGAAATCAAGGAATTGATCCCATTTACAACTGCACCAGAAACAATAAGATACCTAAACATACAGGTAAAAGATCTGTACTCTGAAAACTAGAGAACACTTGTGAAAGAAACTGAAGAGGACACAAAGAAATGGAAAAACATTCCATGCTAATGGATTGAAAGAACACATATTGTTGAAATGTCTGTACTACCCAAACAATCTACACATTTAATGCAATCCCTATCAAAATACCACCAGCATTCTTCACAGACCTAGAACAAACAATCCTAAAATTTGTATGGAACTGCAAAAGAGCCTGAACAGCCAAAGCAATCTTGAAAAAAGCAAAGCAAAGCAAGAGGCATCAAATTCTGGTGTTCAAGTTGTATTACAAAGCTGTAGTCATTAAGACAGTATGATACTGGCACAAAAGCAGACACACAGATCAATGGAACAGAATAGAGAACCCAGAAATGGACTCACTACTATATGGTCAACTATCTTCAGCAAGCAGGAAAGAATATCCAATGGAAAAAAAGACAATCTCTTTAATAAATGGGGTTGGGAAAACTGGACAGCAACATGCAGAAGAATGAAACTGGACCACTTTCTTACACCATACACAAAAATAAACTCAAAATAGATAAAAGACCTAAGTGTGAGACAGGAAAGATTAAAATCCTAGAGGAGAACAAAGGCAGCAAACCTCTCTAATGTAAGCCATAGCAACTTACTAGAGACGTCTCCAGAGATAAGGGAAACAAAAGCAAAAATGAGCTACTGGTACTTCATTAGGATAAAAATCTTCTGCACAGCAAAGGAAACAATCAACAAAACAACCTTTGGAATGTTGCAAGGTGTTTGCAATGACATAACTGATAAAAGGTTAGTATCCAAAATGTATAAAGAACTTACTAAATTCAACAGCCAAAAACCAAATAATCCAGTTAAGAAATGGGCAGAAGACATGAATAGACACTTTTCCAAAGAAGACATCCAGATGGCTAATAGATGCATGAAAAGATGTTCAACATCACCTGGCTATCAGGGAAATACAAATCAAAACCATGATGAGATATCACCTCACACCTGTCAAAATGGCTAAAATTAACAACATAAGAAACAACTGGTTTTGGTGAGGATGTGGACAAAGGGGATCACTTTTACACTGTTGGTGGGAATGCAAACTGGTGCAGCCATTCTGGAAAACAATATGAAGGTGCCTCAAAAAGTTAAAAACAGAACTACCTTACAACCCAGCAATTGCACTACTCGATATTTAGTATTTACCCAAAGAAAACAAAAATACTGTTTCAAAGGGGTGCATGTACCCTGATGTTTATAGCAGCATTATCAGTAATAAACTATGAGAAGAGCCCAAATCACAATCAACTGATGAATGGGTAAAGAAGATGTGGCATATATATACAATAGAATATCACTTGTTCACCAAAAAGAATGAAATCTTGCCATTTGTAATGACGAGGATGGAGCTAGTGTGTATCATGCTCATGCTAAGTGAAGTAAGTCAGTCAGAGAAAGACAAATATCATATGATTTCACTTATGTGGAATTTAAGAAATAAAAGTGATGAACATAGGGGAAGGAAATAAAAGAGAGGGAAGCCTACCATAAGAGACTCCTAACTCTATAGAACAAACTGAAGGCTGCTGCAGGGGAGGTAGGTTGGGGATGTGCTAAATGGGTGATAGGTATTAGGAGGTCATTTCCTGTGATGAGCACTGGGTGTTATGTGTAAGTAAGGAATCACTGAATTCTACTTCTGAATCTAGTATTACACTATAGGTTGACTAAGTGGAATTTAAATAAAACTTGAAACATAAATAAATAAATAAATAAATAAATAAATAAATAAATAACAAACCTACCTTAAATCCTTTAAAAAAAAAACAAACCAAAATCTGCCTTATTAGTATACATTGATGATACGAAGTCATTGCCCCATCTGAAATATATTGGTTGCTATGAATTACAAATGGATCACTTGAGTAAAGTGAGAATTTTCTGGGATGGTAGTGAATTTCTCCAGCTTAATAGGCAATTGGATTACAGAGATGTATGCACATGTCAAAATTTAGCAAATTAAACACTTAAAATTTAAGTGTTTCATCATAAAAAATTCCACAAAAGAAAATTATGGTTAATGATATGCATATCAAATTGTTTAGTAAGAAGCATAATCTCATCTAAAATTAATTTTGAGATGCCTAAAAATGGGATTAATAGATATGTGACAAGTGCAGTAAAATATTAGAATAGTAGAATCTAGGTGGTAGATGTAAGGGTATAAAATCTTTCATCTTGGATGAATGTTTGAAATTTTTAAAATTTAAATTCAATTAGCCAAGATATAGCACATCATTGGTTTTTGATATAATGTTCAATGATTCATCAGTTCAGCATAACATCCAGTGCTCATCATATCACATGCCCTCCTTAATACCCATTACCCAGTTACCCTATCCCCCCACCCACCTTCCTTTCTACAACCCTCAATTTGTTTCCCAGAGTCAAGAGTCTCATGTGGTTTGTCTCCCTCTCTGATTTCTTCCCATTCAGTTACCCCCCCAACTCTATTGTTCTCTGCACTATTCCTTATGTTCCACATATGAGTGAAATCATATGATAATTGTGTTTCTCTGCTTGACTTACTTCACTTAACATAATCCCCTCCAGTTCTATCCATACCGATGCAAATGGTGGGTATTCATCCTTTCTAATGGCTGAGTAATATTCCATTGTATCTATGAACCACATCTTCTTTATCCATTCATCTGTTGAAGTTCATCTCGGTCCTTCCACAGTTTGGTTATTGTGGACATTGTTGCTATGAACACTGGGATGCATGTGCCCCTTCTTTTCACTACATCTGTATCTTTGGGGTAAATACCCAGTAGTGCAATTGTTGGGTCATAGGGTAGCTCTATTCTTAACATCCTGAGGAACCTCCATACTGTTTTCCAGAGTGGCTGTACCAGGTTGCATTCCCACCAACAGAGTAAGAGGGCTCCCCTTTCTCCACATCCTCACCAACATTTGTTGTTTCCTGCCTTGTTAATTTTTGGCATTCTAACTGGTGTAATGTGGTATCTCATTGTGGTTTTGATTTATATTTCCCTGATGGCTAGTGATGTGGAGCATTTTTTCATGTGTCTTTTGGCCATTTTTATGTCTTCTCTGGAGAAGCGTCTGTTCATGTCTTCTACCCATTTCTTGACTAGATTATTTGTTTTTTGGGTGCTCAGTTTGAGAAGTTCTTCATAGATCTTGGATACCAGCCCTTTATCTGTAATGCCATTTGCAAATATCTTCTCCCATTCCATAGGTTGCCTTTTAGTATTGTTGATTGAAAATTTTTTAGTAAACATAAAAATCCATTCATAAGAATATATATTATACATTTTACAATGAAAACTATGTAAATTGAATTAGAATGGGTTTCCTATGAAGGGGGCAGGGGAATAAAAGGGAAAGTAAGACGAAAGAAAATAAAGGAATAAATAAATAAAAATTAAAAAGAAGAGGGTCTTTGCATTCACCAATGAGAACAGTATATTATGAAAAAGATGCATGTGAGATGTTAAAATAAATACTGATTTTTAAACTTTATAACAAATGATGTGCATTTGAAGAAGTGTGAATTAATTAACAACTGTGTATATAACTTAAGTAACAATGATGTCAATGTCAAGAGCGTACACAGAAGCTTCAGAGTTTGATGCACCGTATTGTGATCAGGGTGACTCTGAAAACTTACCTGTGAGAATAGATAAGGTGGTAGTCTTTCCTGCCCCATTAGGTCCCAGAAGAACAGTGATTTGCCCCTCATATACATTGAAAGATAAATTTTTTACTGCTGTGATGGTATCCTTCTCCATTGTGAATTCCTGTGAAAATAAAAAAAGAAATACTAACTTTATGTCTATTCTTACTGCTTATAAAGGACAGGCACGTCTATCAATTATCCAGAAAAGAATAAATGACAGAACATTAATCTCAAAAGGAGAAATGGCCAAAGCATAGAAAAGGTAAAACTGTGAAAAATAAACAATATTTAAAGGCGATATATGCAGAGACCTTGAAAGTAGGTCTACAAAACTCCCACTGAACCATCTCATCCAGTCCCACTTCGTTCCAGCTACTGTCTTGAGGCTGATAATACCACAGTCCACTCCAGTCAATGTCTTCCTGCTAAATTCCAGAACTTCATGCTGGACACCCATTATACTAGGTTTCCTTGAGGTACTCCAAACACTACTCATTAACATGTCTGAAAATGTATTCCTCATGCCACATTTCTTACCACAACCTATGGAGATGTACAAAGACAGAAACCTGAAACTGACTTACCTTACACATTTCCCTCTGACTCATCTACTAAAACTAATCACTGCTAATCAATCCATTTATTCAACAAATATTTATTGAGGGCCTATACTACGTGGCCAGTAACGAACAAGACCAAAACAGCTCCTGCTCTCATGAAAGAAAAATTCCATTAGGAGAAACACATAAAAAGCAAAAACTGTAAATGATTACCTTTGCAGTAACATTGGTAGACAGTGCTACTTTATATAAAATAGTCAGGTAAAGCTCCTTGAAGTCATAAAGTTTTTTTATTAGTTTCAGAGATATAATTTAGGGATTCATCAGTTGCATATAACACCCATTACTCAGTACATCAAGTGCCCTCCTAAATGCCCATCACTCAATTATTCCATCCCCCCACCCACCTCCCCTCCAGCAGCCCTCAGTTTGTTTCTTAGAGTTCAGCATCTCTTATGGTTTGCTTCCCTCTCAATTTTCGTCTTATTTTTCCTTCCCTTCACATATGTTCATCTGTTTTCTTTCTTAAATTCCACATATGAGTGACATCATATGTTATTTGTCTTTCTCTGACTTATTTCACTTTAGCATAATTCCCTCTAGTAACATCTATGACATTGCAAATGGCAAGATTTCATTCTTTTACATGGCTAATATTCTACTGTGTGTATGTTTGTATGTATACATACGTATACATATATACACATACCACATCTATTTTGCCTTTTAGTTTTGTTAACTGTTTCCTTTGCTGTGCAAAACCTTTTTATCCTGATGAAGTCCCAATAGTTCATTTCTTTAAGTCTCTCTTTATTTTTAAAAAATTTTTATGTTCAGTTCATTTATGCTTTTGTTTCCCTTGCCTTTTTTTTTTTTAAAGATTTTATTTATTTATTTATTTGACAGAGAGAGAGACAGCCAGTGAGAGAGGGAACACAAGCAGGGGGAATGGGAGAGGAAGAAGCAGGCTCCCTGTGCATTAGGGAGCCCAATGTGGGGCTCGATCCCATTACGCCCTGAGGCGAAGGCAGACGCTTAATGACTGAGCCACCCAGGTGCCCCATCCCTTGCCTTTGGAGATGTGTCTAGCAAAAAGATTCTGCAGCTGAGGTAAAAGGGGTTGCTGCTTGTGTTCTTTTCTAGAATTTTGATGGATTCCTGTCTCATATTTAGGTCTTTCATCCATTTTGAGTTTATTTTTATGTATGGTGTAAGAAAGTGGTCCAATTTCATTCTTCTGTATGTGTTGTCCAAGTTTCCCAACACCGTTTGTTGAAGAGATTGTCTTCTTCCCACTGGATATCCTTTCCGGCTTTGTCGAAGATTATTTAGCCATAGAGCTGAGGGTCAATTTCTGGGCTTTCTATTCTGTTCCATTGATCTATGTGTCTGTTTTTGTGCCAGTACCATACTCTCTTGAAGAGTACAGCTTTTTAATACAGCTTGAAGTCCAGAATTTGATGCCGCCAGCTTTGCTTTTCTTTTTCAAGATTGCACTGGCTATTCAGGGTCTTTTGTGGTTCCATACAAATTTTAGGATTGTTTGTTCTAGCTCTGCAAAAAAAGCTGATGGTATTTTGATAGGGATTGCACTGAATGTGTACGTTGCTTTGAGTAGCACAGACATTAACAATATGTGTTCTTCTGATCCATGAGCAGAGATGTTTTTCCATTTCTTTGTGTCCTCTTCAATTTCTTTCACAAGTGTTCTTTAGTTTTCAGAGTACAGATCTTTCACCTGTTTGGTTAGTTATCTTATTGTTTCTGGTGCAATTGTAAATGGGATCAATTCCTTGATTCCTCTTTCTTCTGCTTCATTATTCATGTATAGAAATGCAACTAACTGCTGTGCATTGATTTATATACCATGACTTTGCTGAATTCCTGTATCAGTTCTAGTAATTCCGGGGTAGAGTCTTTTGGGTTTTCTACATTGAGTATCATGTTGTCTGCAAACAGTAAAAGTTTGACTTCTTCCTTACCAATTTGGATGCCTTTTATTTCTTTTTGTTGTCTGATTGCTGAGGCTAGGACTTCTAGTACTATGTTGAACAACAGTGGTAAGAGTGGATATCCGCATCATGTTCCTAACTTTAGGGGAAAGGCTCTCAGTTTTTCTCCATATAGGATGATATTCACTGTGGTTTTTTTCATATATGGCTTTTATGATATTGAGGTATGTACTTTCCATCCCTACACTCCAGAGAGTTTTTATCAAGAAAGGATGCTGTATTTTGTCAAATGATTTTTCTGCATCTATTGAGAGGATCATATCGTTCTTGTCCTTTCTTTTATTTATGTAGTGTATCACATTGATTTGCAGATGTTGAACCACCCTTGCAGCCCAGGAATAAATCCCCCTTTGTCGTGGTGAATAATTCTTTTAATGTAGTATTGGATCCTATTGGCTAGTATCTTGTTGAGAATTTTGGCATCCATGTTCATCAGGGATATTGGTCTGTAATTCTCCTTTTTGGTAGGGTCTTTGGTTTTAGAATTGAGGTAATGTTGGCCTTATAAAAAGAGTTTGGAAGTTTTCCTTCCATTTCTATTTTTTGAAACACCTTCAGAAGAACATGTATTAATTCTTCTTTAAATGTTTGGTAGATTTCCACTCGGAGGCTATCTGGCCCTGGACTTCTGTGTGTTGGGAGATTTTTGTTGGTTATGGGTCTGTTCAGATTTTCTATTTCTTCCTGTTTCAGTTTGGTAGTTTATGTAGTTCTAGGAATGCCTCCATTTCCTCCAGATTGCCTAATTTGTTTGCATATAATTGCTCATAATATGTTCTTATAATTGTTTGTATTTCTTTGGTGTTGGTTGTGATCTCTCTTCTTTCATTTGTGCTTTTATTTATTTGGGTCCTTTCTCTTCTCTTTTTGATAAGTCTGGCTAAGGGTTTATTGATCTTATTAATTTTGTCAAAGAAACAGCTCTTAGATTAGTTGATCTTCTGTTGTACTGTTTTTTGTTGTACTGTTGTACTGTTTTTGTACTGTTGTACTGTTTTTTGATTTCTGTATCATTGATTTCTGCTCTCATCTTTATTATTTCTCTTCTCCTGCTGGATTTAGGCTTTATTTGCTGTTCTTTCTTCAGCTCCTTTAGGTATGAGGTTAGGTTGTGCATTTGAGGCTTTTCTTATTTCTTGAGAAAGGCCTGTATTGCTATATACTTTCTTCCTAATACCTCCTTTGCTACATACAAAGGTTCTGAACTATCCTGTTTTCATTTTCATTTGTTTCCATGTATTTTTTAAATTCTTCTTTAATTTCCTGGTTGACCTATTCATTCTTTAGTACGATGTTCTTTAACTTCCATGTATTTGTGTTCTTTACAAATTTTCTCTTGTGATTGCATTCAAGTTTTAAAGCAGTGTGGTCTGAAAATATGCATGGTGTAATCTCTATCCTTTTATATCACTTCAGACCTGATTTGTGACCCAGTATGTGATATATTCTAGACAATGTTCCATGTGCACTAGAGACGAATGTATATTCTGTTGTTTTAGGATGGAATGCTCTGAATATACCTGTGAAGTCCATCTGGTCCAGTGTGTCACTCAAAGCCCTTGTTTCTTGTTGATCGTCTACTTAGATGATATGTCCAGTGTTGTGAGTGGGATGATAAGGTCTCCTACTAGTTTTGTATTATTATGAATGTGGTTTTTTAAAAATTTTGTTATTAATTGGTTTATATATTTGTCTGCTCCCAAGTTAGGGGCATAAATATTTACAATTGTTAGATCTTCTTGTTAAATAGACCCTTTTATTATGATAGAATGTCCTTCCTCATCTCTTATTACAGTATTTGGTTTAAAATTTAATTTGTCTGATATAAGGATTGCTACTCCAACTTTCTGTTGATGTCCATTAGTTTGATAATTGTTTCTCCACCCCCTCACTTTTAATCTGGAGGTGTCTTTGGGACTAAACTGTGTCTCTTACAGACAGCACATTGATGGGTCTTTTTTTTAATCCAATCTGATACCCTATGTCTTTTGATTGGAGCATTTAATCCATTTACATTCAAAGTAAAGATTGACAGCTATGAATTTAGTACCATTGTATTACCCGTAAGGTCACTGTTTCTATAGATTACCTCTGTTCCTTTCTGGCCTATGTTACTTTTGGGCTCTCTGTTCACTCAAAGGGTCCCCTTTAATATTTCTTGCTGGGATGGTTTAGTACTCACAAATTCCTTTAGTTTCTGTTTGTTCTGGAAGATTTTTATCTCTCTTTCTATTCTAAATGACAGCCTTGCTGGATAAAGTATTCTTGGCTGCATATTTTGCCCATCTAACAGGTTGAATATATCATGCCAATACTTTCTGGCCTGCCAGGTCTCTGTGGACAGGTCTGCTGCTAGCCTTATGTTTCTATCCTTGTAGGTTAAAGAACTCATGTCCTCAGCTGCTCTCAGGATTTTCTCTTTACCTCTGAAATTTGCAAACTTCACTATTATATGTTGAGGTGTTGACCTATTTTTATTGATTTTGAGGGGGGTTCTCTGTGACTCCTGGACTTGAATGCCTGTTTCCTCCCCCAGATTAGAGAAGTCCTCAGCTACAATTCATTCAAATAAACCTTCTGCACCCTCATCTTCTAGGACTCCTACTATTGGATATTATTTGCTTTATGGAATTGCTGATTTCTCAGTCTTCCTTCATGATCCAGCATTTGTCTTTCTCTCTTCTTTTCAGCAGCTTTATTTCCCATCATTTTGTCTTCTATATCACTGAGTCTCTCTTCTGCCTCATTTGTCCTTGCTGGTAGAGCCTCCATTTTTTACTACATCTCAGTAATAGCATTTTAAATTTTGTCCTGATTGGATTTTAGTTCTTCTATTTCTACAGTAAGGAATTCTCTATTGTCTTCTATACTTTTTTCAAGCCCAGCTAGTATCTTTAAAATCATTGTTTCAAATTCTAATTCAGACATCTTATATCCATATTGATTAAATAGCTGGCAGTGAGTGCTACCTCCTGTTCTTTCTTTTGTGGTGAATTTCTCCATCTGGTCATTATGTTCAGAAAAGAAGAAGAAAGAGAGGAAAGACAACAATACCAACAAGAACGACAACAGAAAAAATAACAAAACAAACCAGAAGAAAACACAAAGAAGAAAAAAGAAGAAAAACTCAAACCAGAAACAAAACAGAACAAAATACTTGATTCTGGGTGTATTTTGTTCTGCTTGTTAAAAGAAGCTAGATCCCAAGATAGGAAAGAAAGAAAAACATATATATATATATATATATATATATATATAGTAAAACATATATATATATATATATATATATATAGTAAAACATATATATATATAGTAAAACATATATATATATATAGTAAAACATATATATATATAGTAAAACATATATATATATAGTAAAACATATATATATAGTAAAACATATATATATATAGTAAAATAAAGTAAAATGCAATGAAAAGAAACCAAAGATATATATATCTATACATATATATATGTGTGTGTGTGTATAGCTTATATATAACATATATATATATATATAAATAAAAACTAAAAAAGAATTGAAAAAATAAGAAAATAGATGGAAAAAAATTGAAAGACTAATTTAAAAAACCATGAATGCTATATATCGTTTTCCCCAACAGCTGAAGATTTGCAGTTCTCTGTGACTGGTAAACTTGGTGCTAGCTGGTTGTTCCTGCTGGTCTTCTGGGGGAGGGGCCTGTTGCACTGATTCTCAGGTGCCCTTGCCCTGGTAGAATAGTATCTCCCTTGCCAGGGGGCCGAGCTCAATGTAAGCAGCTCCAGATTCGATCATGTGGTGCTGTTTTGCTCCATGAAGGCTTTCAGTACCAATGGGGGGATGAAAATGTGGCACCCGCTCTCTAGGCCCAGAGCTGAAAGTTCACGCCCCCACTCTTCAGTGAGCCCTCACAGAAAAATAGTCGATCACTTTTGTCTCCCTGGTTTGTGTCCGAACTCTGTGTTCACTCAGCCTGTGAATGATCATTTTTATCTCAGGCACACGACTGAGTTTTAAGTCGCCAAATTTTACAGACTCCTGTGGCACGGACCAGTGCTATTCCTCCCAGGGGAGGAAGGGGTATCTTGCCATACTTCTGCCTTCTGCTGGGCCCCTGCACAGATAGTGGTCATGTAACAGTGCAGCAGTTCACAGTTTATGGCAACACTGAACAGAAAGCTGACTCCTAGACTTGCTGTTTTCAGCCGACACCTAGACTTGCTGTTCTCAGCTGGCTTCTTTGTTCCTTTACCTGAGAACTCTGCTGCTCTAAGACACCTCCTGTACTTCTTGGACCCCAAGCATCCTCAGCCCATGCTATCCCATGTGGGATTCTGCCCCACTTTACCACCCAAAAACCTCTGAGCCAGGGACAACCCCTACTGTAGCAGACTTCTAAAAGTTCTGCTTTTGCATTCTGTTTCTTACAGTATTTTTGTGGCTCCCTCCCCTCATGGTATCCTCTGATATATCTCCCTTGATTAAAGTCTCCGCATCTCCTACATTCCTACTTTTAAACAGTATAAAAGCGAACAAACACAAAATGATTAAGAGTAAGTATAATTGCAAAGTTTGTTAGTAGATACACAATATGGAAACAAGTAAACACTGACATTAATAACAAAGTATGGGGAGGGAATAAAAGTGTAGAACTGTTGGATGCAACTAAGGTAAGGTGTTATCAGCTTAAAATAGATGCCATAATTATAAGGTTCAATGCAGCTTCATGGTAACAACAAAGAAAAACTTATAATAGGCACACAAAAGAAAAGAGAAAAAAAAGCAAAGCGTATCACTACCAAAAAAATCATCAAATAAAAAAAATTAGAGAGAAAGAGAGAACCATAAAATAGCTGGAAAACAACAAAGTGGCAGTAGTAAAACCTAACTTATCAATAGTTACTTTAAATGTAAATGGACTGAATTCACCAATCAAAAGACCTGGAATGACTGAATGGATTTAAAAAAAAAAAAAAAGACCCAACTAAATGCTATCTATAAGAGATTCACATATATTTAAGGACACACATGGGTTGAAAGTGAAGGGATGGAAAAACATATGTCATACAAATGGTAACTAAAAGAAAGAAGAGGTGCCTATACTTCTGTCAGATAAAATAGACTTTAAGTCAAAAATACCACAAAAAACAAAAAGTATGATTATATAAACAATAGAAGGATCAATTCAACCAGAGATATTGCAATTATAAGTATATGTGCACCCAACACCAAGCCACCTAAATATATAAAGCAAGTATCGACATATCTGAAGGAAGAAATGGGCAGCAATACAATAATAACAGTAGGAGACATCAATAGCCCACTTTCTTTTCTAAAAAGATTTTTTAAATGTATTTATTTGAGAGAGAGACACAGAGAGAGAGAGGGCAAGAGTGGGGGGAGGGGCAGAAGGAGAGGGAGAAACAGACTCCCTGCTGAGCAGGGAGCCTGATGCAAGGCTTGATCCCAGGACCCTGGGATCATGACCTGAGCCAAAGGCAGATGCTTAACTGACTGAACGACCCAGGTGCCTCAACAGCCCACTTTCAATAATGGATACATCATCCAGACAGAAAATCAGTACAGCAACAGCAGTCTTAAACAGACCAAACAGACCAAACAGAAATATAGAGAAAACTCTACACAATAACAGAATACCCATTATTTTCAAGTGCACATGGAATATTCTCTAGGATAGATCACATGATGGGTCTCGCAATAAGTCTTAATAAATTTTAGAGGACTGAAATCATTCCACCTATAAAATGGAATAAAACAAGAAGTCAATAAAAAAGGGAAATTGGAAAAACTCACAAATATATGAAAAGTGAATAACACATTCTTAAACAACCATTAGGGCAAAGAAGAAATCAAAACAGAAAATTAGAAAATATCTCAAGACAAATGAAAACAAAAACAACATACCAAAACTCACGGAATATAACAAAAAGCTGTACTAAGAGCAAAGTTTATAGCAACAAAGGCCTATACTGGGGTGCTTAACTGATCCAAATAAACTAATATATCCAGGAACACCTCGTCACCAAAAGCTTGGACAGAGGAGAATTCAGCCAAATAGTTTAATGTGTAACTGGTAGAACAAGTAAAACCACAACTGTAAACATAATATTTACACATCAAATCATCACAGTTCCAGCGAGACATTAGCTCTTATAGTGGGAGTACCATAAAAGACACCAGTATTATAATACAAAGCTGGATTCCATTCTGAAGAAATGAGAAAGAAACACATGGATTTTTATTTTATTTGCACATCTTTCATTTTTATTTTGTCAAATAACTAATATGCTGAATACAATTTTTATTAACATCTTATGGTTGGGGGTAGGGCCATGGCCAGTGAAAACATTAACTATACACTATAAATTAACTTTCGGCTGCACTGGGAAAAAGAAACTTATAAAACAGTACCTTATACAGATGTTGAATTCTGATACCAGCCACCAAATGAACAGGTTCTTCTTCAAAATAATCACCTCTATTTGTATCAACAATTTGCCTATCTTCTTTCTTCTTAATGCTTAAAGCTTTACCAAACCAGTAGGATTTCTAAAAAAAAAGACCAAAACCATAGTCATCATGATGTCAGTGAAAAATGAAATGCTCTTAACACTTTGGCTCACTTCACTTGGGCTTTAAGATGGGTTTAAGCACATAAATTGAAACAAAATCTGGAAGCAAACTGCCTAGAATGTGAACTTCTACACAATAAGCACAAACCCTGTTATTTAAAATCTCACTGTCCAAGAAGAAAGGCAAAATAGAATCTACTTTAAAATGGTTCAATGAGAAAAGAAAGATGGTGGAGGAGTAGAGGAGTAGGAGTCTCATGAATCCAGCTGGATATCTATCAAACCATTCCGAACACCCATGAAATCAGCCTGAAATGTAAGAATAGATACGTGGATCTCTACAAACAGAGTATCTCCGGCCTTGAGGTATGAAGTGTGGAGCCGCGATGCTGCAGGCAGATATCGGAAGACAAACAGAAGGGGGAGGGAGCCACCATAAGCTGCTGCCAGGAAGGTGAATATAACACCAGAGCATAAAAGTGTCCTGTGCTGGGGACCGGGCACAGACTCATAGACCGATAGCAGCGTGGAAAGGACTTTAGTCTAGCCCCCTGACAGGATCCAGGAGCTGCAGGTGCGTGCACACGAACTGGGGGCAGCTCTCAGTTTTAAAAGCACAAGGGGCAGAGACACGCTGGGCATTGGGTTCGACCTTTGGGAGTGTTGCTATGGGGCGCACAACCGGGGAGGCTGCGGTTTTTAGCAACGCAAACAGAAATGGAGACTGTGTGACCTGGAGAGCTCAGTGAAGAGCAGACTACAATTTTTCTGTTCTGAGACAGAGGTTTTGTTGTGGTCACTTTTGCTCTGACACTCAGAAGAGATGCAGAAAGCCGCCAGGGAAAGCTGCCAGAGAACAATTTGCTGCAACATGGACGGCACTGGAGGAGATAATGCTAAGTGAAATAAGTCAAGCAGAGAAAGACAATTATCATATGGTTTCTCTCATCTATGGAACATAAGAACTAGGAAGATCGGTAGGAGAAGAAAGGGATAAAGAAAGAGGGGGTAATCAGAGGGGGGAGCGAAGTATGAGAGACTATGGACTCTGAGAAACAAACTGAGGGCTCTGGAGGGGAGGGGGGTGGGGGAATGGGATAGGCTGGTGATGGGCAGTAAGGAGGGCAGGTATTGCATGGTGCACTGGGTGTTAGACGCAACTAATGAATCATCGAACTTTACATCAAAAACCAGGGATGTACTGTAAGGTGACTAACATAATATAATAAAAAAATATTTTTTAAAAAAGTCCCCAAAACTGGTTTTCATGGAGCCCATCCCCCTGAGGGCAGGGCAACTCTGCCAAAGCAAGGTTGCCTGAGTAACAGCGCAGCAGGCCCCTCCCCCATAAGACAGGCTGGAAGAACAAGAGGACAAGAACCCTAAGATCCCTACAAAACAGGTGCATATTGCTTGCATCGTGGTTAATACTTTGGACTCTGTACATTCCCTCAACCACCCCCCTGCAGAATGACTAGGAGGAGGAACCCCCAACAAAGAAAAGAGTCAGAGACTGTGGCCTCTGCCACAGACCTAATGAAAATGGATATAAGCAAGATGTCAGAAATAGACTTCAGAGTAACAACTATTAAGTCAGTGTCTAGGCTTGAGAAAAATATTAGCAATAATATAGAATCTCTAAAGACAAAAATGAGACCTAATCAGGCCAAACTTAAAAATGTGATAAATGAAATGCAGTCTAAACTGGATACTCTGCCAGGGTAAACGAGGCAGAGGAACGAATTAGTGAGCAAGAAGATAAGATGATAAAAAGAAGGAAACTGAGGAGGCCTGGGAAAAACAAATTAAAGCCCAAGAGATCAGACTGAGAGAGATTAATGATGCCATGAAAAGTTCCAATGTCAGAACTGCTGGGATCCCTGAAGAGGTGGAGAGAGAGAGGTCTAGAAGATATATTTGAGCAAATCGTAGCTGAGAACTTCCCTAATCTGGGGAAGGAAACAAGCATTCATGTCCAAGAGGCAGAGAGGAACCCTCCCAAGATCAATGAGAACAGACCAATGGCCTGACATGTAATAGTACAATTCGCAAATCTTAGCTCCAAGGAAACAATCTTGAAAGCAGCTATGGGGAAGAGGTTTCTTATGTACAGAGGGAGGAACATCAGAATAATGTCAGACCTGTCCACAGGACCTGGAAAGCCAGAAAGGGCTGGCGAGACAAATTCAGGGTACTAAATGAGAAAATCATGCAGCCAAGGATACTTTATCCAGCAAGGCTATCATTCAAAATGGATGGAAAGACAAGGAGCTTCCAAGACCGGAGAAACTGAAAGAATGTGTGACCACCAAGCTGACCCTGCAAGACATATTCAGGGGGGTTCTACAAAAGAAGAAAGACCCCAAGAGTAATACAGACCAGAAATTTACAGAGACAATCTATAAAAACAAGGACTTCACAGGCACCACGATGGCAATAAAATCATATCTTTCAATAAATCACTCTCAACATGAACGGCCTAAATGCTCCCATGAAACGGCACAGGGTTGCAGATTGGATAAAAAAGACATGACCCATCCATATGTTGTCTACAAGAGACTCAATTTTGAACCTAAAGATTCCTCCAGACTGAAAGTGAGGGGATGAAGAACCATTTTTCATGCCAATGGACCTCAAAAGAAAGCTGGGGTAGCAATTCTCATATCAGACAAATTATATTTTAAGCTAAAGACTGTAGTAAGAGATACAGAAGGATACTATATCATTCTTAAAGGGTCTATCCAATAAGAAGATCTAACAATTGTAAATATCTATGCCCCCAACATGGGAGCAGCCAACTACATAAGCCAACTATTAACCAAAATAAAGAAACATATTGATAATAATACATTAATAGTAGGAGACCTCAAGACTTCACTCTCAGCAATAGACAGATAGTGTGAGCAGAAGACCAACAAAGAAACAGGAGCTCTGAATGACACACTGGACCAGATGGACTTCATAGATATATACAGAACATTCCACTCTAAAACAACAGAATACTCATTCTTCTTGAACGCACATGGAACTTTCTCCAGAATAGACCACATACTGGGTCACAAATCAGGTCTCAATTGATACCAAAAGATTGAGATTATTCCCTGCATATTCTCAGACCACAACATTTTGAAACAGGAACTCCATTACAAGAAAAAATTTGGAAGGAATTCAAATGCTTGGAAGTTAAAGACCATCTTGTTTAAAAATGTTTGGGTCAACCAGGAAATTAAAGAAGAACTTAAACAATTCATGGAAACCAATGAGGAGGAAAACACACTGGTTCAAAACCTATGGGATACTGCAAAGGCTGTCCTAAGGGTGAAATACAGAGCCATCCAAGCCTCACACAAAAAAATAGAAAAATCCCAAATACACAAGCTAACCTTACACCTTAAGGAACTGGAGAAAGAACAACAAATAAAACCTAAACCAAGCAGGAGAAGAGAAATAATAAAGATTAGAGCAGAGATCAATGCATTAGAAACCAGAAATACAGTAAAGCAAATCAAGGAAACTAGAAGCTGGTTCTTTGAAAGAATTAATAAGATCGATAAACCACTGGCCAGACTTATCCAAAAGAAAAGAGAAAGGACCCAAATTAATAAAATTATGAATGAAAGGGGAGAGATCATGACTAACACCAAGGAAATAGAAACAATTATCAGGAATTATTATCAGCAACTATATGCCAATAAATTAAGCAACCTGGAAGAAATGGATGCCTTCCTAGAAACCTATAAACTACCAAGACTGAAACAGGAAGAAACTGACAATCTGAATAGACTAATAACCAGTAACGAAATTGAAGCAGTAATCAAAAACTCCCAAAAAACAAGAGTCCAGGGACTGCTGGATTCCCAGGGGAATTCTACCAAACATTTAAAGAAGAAATAATACCTATTCTACTGAAGCTCCTTAAGAAAATAGAAACAGAAGGAACACTTCCAAACTCATTCTATGAAGCTAGCATTACCTTGATCCTCAAACCAGGCAAAGACCCCATCAAAAAGCAGAATTACAGACCAATATCCCTGATGAATATGGATGCCAAAATTCTCAAGATCCTAGCCAATAGGATCAAACAGTACACTAAAAGGATTATCTACCACGACCAGGTAGGATTTATACCTGGATGCAAGGACGGTTCACATTCACAAATCAATCAGTGTGATAGAACACATTAAAAACAGAAGAGACAAGAACCATATGATCCTCTCAATTGATGCAGAAACAGCATTTGAGAAAATACAGCATCCTTTCCTGATTAAAACTCTTCAGAGTACAGGGATAGAGGGAACATTCCTCAATATCAGAAAAACCATCTATGAAAAGCCCACAGCGAATATCATTCTCAATGGGGAAAAGCTAAGAGCTTTTCCCTTAAGATCAGGAACACGACAGGGATGCCCACTCTCACCACTATTGTTCAACAGAGTGCTAGAAGTCCTAGCATCAGCAATCAGATGACAAAAAGAAATAAAATGTATTTAAATTGGTTAAGAAGAAGTCAAACTCTCTCTCTTCACAGATGACATGATATTTTACTTGGAAAAGCCAAAAGACTCCACCACCAAATTACTAGAACTCATACAGCAATTCAGTAATGTGGCAGGATACAAAATCAATGCACAGAAATCAGCTGCTTTTCTATACACTAACAATGAGACTGAAGAAAGAGAAATTAGAGAATTGATTCCATTTACAAAGGCACCAAAAACTATAAGATACCTTGGAATAAACCTAACCAAGGAGGTAACGGATTTATACTCTAGAAACTATAGAACGCTTATGAAAGAAATTGAAGAAGACACAAAAAGATGGAAAAACATTCCATGTTCATGCATTGGAAGAATAAACTTGTGAAAATGTCTATGCTGCCCAGAGAAATCTATACTTTCAATGCCATCCCTATTAAAATACCAATGGTATTTTTCAAAGAGCTGGAACAAACAATTCTAAAATTTGTATGGAACCAGAAAAGGTCCCGAATCACGAAGGAAATGTTGAAAAAGAAAAACAAAGCTGGGGGCATCACACTGCCTGATTTCAAGCTATACTACAAAGCTGTGATCACCAAGACAGCATGGTACTGGCACAAAAACAGACACATAGATCAATGGAACAGAATAGAGAACCCAGAAATGGACCCTAAACTCTATGGTCAACTAATTTTGACAAAGCAGGAAAAAACATCCAATGGAGAAAAGAGTCTCTTCAATAAATGGTGCTGGGAAAATTGGACAGCCATATACAAAAGAATGAAATTCAACCATTCTCTTACACCACACACAAAGATAAACTCTAAATGGATGAAAGATCTCGATGTGAGACAGGAATCCATCAAAATCATAGAGGAGAACATAGGGCACATATTGCAATGAGCACTGGGTGTTATAAGCAAACAATGAATCATGGAACACTACATCAAAAACTAATGAAGTACTGTATGGTGACTAACATAATAAAAAATCTATAAAAATACTTGTACATAAATCTAATAAAATATATGTAAGATCTATCTGCTGGAAACCACAAAATACTAACTAAAGAAAAAGAAAAGATCTAAAAAATTGGAAAGATTTACTATGTTTATGGATTAGAAGACTCAATATTGTTGTCAATTCTTTGTAAACTGTTCTAAAGACTCAATAAAATTCCAATCCAAATTAAAAAAAAAAGATAAGCAAAAATAAGCATAATAATAAAGGACCAAAGCCTTGACCCTTTTCTTATCAAGCACTGTATCCAGTGTTTTATACTGTTATCTTTTAAATTATAACAAATTCACAAAAGAAACTATTTGTCTCCTGGAAAAAATAAATAAATTAAATAAATAAAATGGCTCATTGAAAAGCATTCTTATCACTCTATATCAAGTGTCTTTATTTGGATATGCAGTATACAGATAGATCCCTGGAGATTCCTAACACATTTTCAATGAGTCTGTGAGTTCAAAATTCTTTTTCATAAAAATACTTTTAAATGTGTGGAGGTCCCTTAAAAAGTTAAAAATTGAGCTATCCTATGATCCAGCAATTGCACTACTAGGTATTTACCCCAAAGATACAGATGTGGTGAAGAGAAGGGCCATATGCACCCCAATGTTCATAGCAGCATTGTCCACAATAGCTAAATTGTGGAAGGACCCGAGATGCCCTTCAACAGATGACTGGATTAAGAAGATGTGGTCGATATATACAATGGAATATTACTCAGCCATCAGAAAGAACGATTTCTCAACATTTGCAGCAACATGGACGGGACTGGAGGAGATTATGCTAAGTGAAATAAGTCAAGCAGAGAAAGACAATTATCATATGGTTTCACTCATTTATGGAGCATAAGAAATAGGAAGATCGGTAGGAGAAGGCAGGGAAGAACGAAGGGGGGGTAAACAGAAGGGGGAATGAACCATGAGAGACTATGGACTCTGGGAAACAAACTGAGGGCTTCAGAGGGGAGGGGGATGGGGGAATGGGATAGGGCAGTGATGGGTATTAAGGAGGGCACGTATTGCATGTTGCACTGGGTGTTATATGCAAATAATGAATCATGGAACATTACATCAAAAACTAAGGATTTACTGTATGGTTACTAACATAACATAATAAAAAATTATTATAAAAAATAAAAATAAAAAAGTAAAAATACATTATTCATCTTTCTACTGCATTGGTATTTTCATTGGGGGTGTAAAAGCAATGTTAAGTAAAATGCCTAGTGCTTTAACACAAATCAAATTAGTAACATAAAACTACTAAGCAGTCACCATCTTCTTCACCACTAGACACAGTAAAAAACAAACAAATAAATAAATATATTTCAGTTAATTGTGTCTTTTATGAAAAAGTAAAATAAGTTTTTAAGTTTCATTCCCTGAATATGATTTTTTAAATATTCTGTGTGATGAAGTGGGAAATACGAATAAAGCATTTCTATAGCAAATGAAATTATAATGGAAGCTCTGAGAAAAATTACTTGTGTCACTGAGTTGTGAACTAGCCACTTTTTTCATGGAATACCATTTTTTTGAAAGAATGACCTAAAAATTATGGTTCTTTAGACTTGGATATTTATCAGACTTTTTCTTGAAAATTAATGAAGAGGTGTTACTATTTCAAAGAAAAGAACTGACAATATTTGCTGCTAATGATAAAATTGGAACTTTTAAGTGAAAACTAGAATTTTGAAACACTGATATCCACTATTGTATGACAAATTTACAATTCTTAAAAATTATTATGATAACATCATGTTGATATTAATAAATGTGATGCTTTGATAATGTATGATGAGATGGGTCATCACTAGGAAGGTATGTATCAGTGAACCAGTATTTTTCAAATAACCAAAATACGATGTTACAAATTTATGCATGGTTAAAGATATACTCAAATCGCAAGATACACCAATGAATATTATTATGAAAGAGAATAAGAAATGTTTGTTAATGTGTTTTCAGATTCCAAATTTCAACTAACTGCTAGAAAATTATCATTAATTGAGTTTTGGTGAAGTAACAAACGATACCCAAATTTGTTTAAAAGGCTACTGAAATACTCCTCCATTTTTCAACTACATACCTGCATGAGGCTGTATTTTCTCCATATATTTTAAGCAAAAAAAAGCAAAAGATTAAAATGCAGAGCCAGATATACAGTCTCCAATGAGAATCTAGTTTCTTTTATTAAGTAAATATAAGAGATATTTGAAAAAATATAAAGCAAGCCACTCTTCTAATATTTTTAAATTTTGTAAAAAAGCTATTTATCACTAATGTTGACTTCAACATGCAATGGGTTTATTAGTGATATATTTAAATAGGTTGATAAATATTTTTAAAATTTCTGCTTTAATTTCCAAATATGGTTAATATTGATAGATAAAACCCATATTGACCACAGCTCTTCAGGGTACTCAATAATTTTTAGGAGTTATAAAGGATTTCTGAGACTAAAGCAACCACTTGCTTTGAACCATAGAACAATTAAAAAAGGGACTGAAAATAGACTAAGATAGAGATGCTCCCCACTTTGCTATGGCTTTGAGTCTAAGTAATTTGGGCTAAGAGTGGAAAAAAGCAGATGGTGATAAAACAGATACGAGACACAATTCATCTCCTCCTCACTAGGATCTAAGGACCCCACCACACATTCATTCAGATGGAGATTTCTTTTTCTGTAGAAAGCCATTTGATTCTATTATACATATCACAAAGTTAACTTGCAATGGCTTTAGTTTAGAAATAATAAAAACTGTATTAGTACCATAATACTGGACCACCACAGGGAGGGTGTTCAAGGTAATAATGCTCACTGCTTGACAAACTAAATACATCAGAACTGGGGTTTCTCTCAATAATAGAATCATTAGAACTTACCTGCACAAAGAAATACCATGGCTTGGGTACACCATACTTCCCTGGAAAGACAGCATCTATATACCAGGTCATAAGGCCAAACAAGAAAGCATCAAATAAAAGCATTCCAATAATATGAGCAAAAGTAAGGTCATCATCTGGGTTCACTGGTGACAGGATGTTATCCCACTGGACACCATATTCTGAAACATAATAGTGGACAGTTACTTGAGGTGCCCAACTGTGACTAGAACAAAGTTATCCAGCTGTTTCATCATTAAACAACAAGAATGTACTGGTATTCTCTGGAGACAGGTACTATTTGTTATTTGCTGATACTTTGGAATTCAGGTTGTCCAAGAAGATAATAAAGTAAGTAATGATACAATTTGTCTCTTCCTACAGCCAAACTCAACTAAAAGTTAGTAGTGACAGAAACAAAAATAAAGTCACAAAAAGTCCATAAAGTAAGCTTTAAAGCCGTAAACAGGCCTATTGGTTGGGATGGTGACACTATCCTCCATTCTCTTTCATGCAAATCTCCACTGAAATAACCAGCAAGATATATAAAGTTGGAAATACATTCGTCAATACAAAAATAAGGTTTGGCTTCTAGTTTCTGGTCTGGCATGTAAGGAGCTCAGGAGACCACTCCATCCTAACAAGAAGTAAAAAGGGGAACTGAAAAATCACCCATGCTTCTCAGATCCATTACAGATATGAGGTCACAGGGCACACCACTGCCCCCACAACTGGAGAGACAGATAGGCAGACACAGAGAATTTAATGAAACAGAAACACTGAGCAGGAACCTCCAAGGGAACCAGACCTGGGGTAGGAAAACCTGAACTATAACGGATGAATTGCCAAGGCCCAGGGTAGACAAGTCTGAGGGTTAAAAACTCCAGGCGATCAAGTCACTGAGGGTTATCCAAGCTTTTGCAAGTTTTACCTTCGGGAGCCCTGCCAGTTCCTCACAGTGCATATCAGAGAAAAATCCCCTCATACTTCTAGGAGGGAGAGGGAAAAAAGAGCCATTTTGAAATGTGCCTGAGTATTCCGTTCCTAATCAGGCCTTCCTTCATGAGAAACTATTTTACCAGAGCCTAACTTACCTAGGGGAAGGGAAATACCTAACTCTAGCCCCCTCTGGCCATCCTGTCCCATCTAAGCAGGGCCAAAAACTGAGAAGCACTGATGAAGTTCATAGTCCAAGGGTACAAGCTTATCAAGTGACTGAGGCCTAGTCATAGGACCATGCACCTTACCTCTACATCACTATTTACTTTGGCTCCTTTTACCCAATACCTCATATCCACTTTTTTTTAAAGATTTTATTTTAATTAATTAATTAATTTTATTTGAGAGTGAGAGAGAAAGAACATGAGCAGGAAGGGCAAAGGGAGAGGGAGAGAGAGAATCCCAAGCAGACTCCCTCCTAGGCACAGAGCCCAATGGGGGGGCTTGATCTCAGGATCCCAAGATCATGACCTGAGCCGAAATCAAGAGTCGGACACTTAACTGACTGAGCACCCTGGTGCCCCCCATATCCAAATTTTAACAAAAAATTTCAAGGCATACTGAAGGGCAAAGAATACAGTTTGAAGAGAGTGAACAAGCATCTGAATTAGACTTCGACAGGACAAAGATGTTAGGATTATCTGACCAGGAGTTTTAAAAAACAGATTAACATGGCAAGTGCTTTAATGGAAGAAGTATACAACATGTAAGACCAGATGGATAATGTATGCAGAGAGATGGAAATTCTAAGAAAGAATAAAAAAGAAGTGCCAGAGTCCTTGGTGTGGCTACAGAGGAGGCTGTGACGTGAGAATGATGGGCAGGAAGGTGGGAGAGAGGAGAAGCCTGAGAAGCCACAGCTAGGTACAGCCTGTGGAGTAACAGGGGAAAGTTCAGTCACAGTGCTGAGAGGTGACCAGCTGAATGAGAAGGTACAGACCTCTAAACAGAGCCCATACAGACCTCCAAGTTTGGGTATGGGAGCCTGATGATAAAGAAAGCAAGCATTAGCCATATTCATCCAACTTGGATCAAGTACACCCAAACTAAAGAAACTTCCAATTCTTGCTCCACAAGCCTTTCGGTGGCAGCAGCTTTAAATGAAGATGAAGATAGGCAACCAGAAGACATGCTTCCTGAAGCTGTGAAAATACTAGAAGGGATGCACCAACATCAGTAGGACTTAACACCTTCAAACAGAGGAAAGCAGGATTTTCTGACAACTGCCTATGGGGCTGAAATATAAAATCTCTTCTTTGAAAGGTCCATGACGAAGACAATTAAAATAAGGGTGTGAGGTGGGTACAAAGGGAAACGAGCAGGTTCCTTTTGGAGCCGCTTTTCTTTGTAAAGGTTGAGTGCTACACAAATACATGAATTTGAAATTAGAGGTAATGTACGTTTTATATACAGATTTCAAGACATTTGCTAATTTTACAGTTTCACACGATTCATTTACAAAGGTTACAAACAATGAAGAAATCAGAAATAGTACCTTGTAAGAACTGCTTTTTTTCGTTAGAAACAGCTATTAGCACACTGAGTGGGAAGCAAAATGTTGCTATTTAAACAGCAAGCGGGGATGCCTGGGTGGCTCAGTTGGTTAAGCATCTGCCTTCGGCTCAGGTCATGATCCCAGGGTCCTGGGATCAAGTTCTGTATCAGGTTTCCTGCTCAGTGGGGAGCCTGCTTCTCCCTCTGCCTGCCACTCCCCCTGCTTGTGCTCATGCTCTCTCTCTCTCTCTGAGACAAATAAATAAAATCTTACAAAAAACAAAACAAAACAAAACAAAACTGTAAGCGATTACCCCCTAACTTAACTCCTTCATTACCTAAACTGGCTCCCAGGAACTGCCTTATACAGAAAGAGTATTGTACTGATTAAAGTTTCTAATAATCCTTCCTATTTCATTGGTGTTGGTTGTGACCTCTCCCTTTTCATTCATAATTTCATTAATTTGGGTCCTTTCTCTATTCTTTTGGATAAGTCTTGCCAGTGGTTTGTCAATTTTATTTATTCTTTCAAAGAACCAGCTTCTAGTTCTGTTGATCTGCTCTACTGTGCTCCTGGTTTCTAATTCATTGATCTCTGCTCTAATCTTGATCAACTGCTTTCTCGTGCATGGATTACGCCTGTCCCTCTGTTGCTGTTCCAGCTTCTTGAGGTGAGAATATAAAAACTGCATTTTAGATTTTTCTATTCTTTTGAGTGAGGCTTGGATGGCTATGTATTTTCCCCTTAGGACTGCCTTTGCAGTGTCCCATAGGTTTTTGTTTTCATTCTTCTTGGTCTCCATAAATTGTTAAAATTGATTTTTGATTTCCTGGTTTATCGAATCATTCCTGAGCAGGATGGTTTTTAGTCTCCAAGTGTTTGAGTTTCTTCCAAATTTTTCCTTGTGGTTGAGTTCCAATTTCAAAGCACTGTGGTCTGAGAATTTGCAGGGAATAATTTCAGTCTTTTGGTATCGATTGAGACCTGTTTGTGACCCAGAACATGGTCTATTCTTGAGAATGTTCCAGGGGCATTAGAATAGAATGAGTATTCTTCTGTTCTGGGGTGTAGTGTTCGATATATATCTATGAGGTCCAACTCATCTAGTATGTCATTCAAAGCTCTGAATGGAAAATGTTACTAGGCTACTGACTAAAAATAAATTTAGATAATATTAAAACAGTTTTTTTCCTTATGAGCATTTGTTTTGCTTCAAGTCATCATAAACTAGGTATTGCCTTGTTATCAGTGATTACAGATGCTTCTTTAAAAATATTTTCTAAACTCTTATGTAGACTATTGAGTATTTGAAAGAGCCCACTTCATCTTGATGGGTAATGTCTACCGTCGTTAGTCTCCAAAGAATAACAATTTGCTGCCAAATTAAATCAGCATTTTGAATGTGCTTTTCTCAGTTTTTAATATTAGCTGGAAATACTACTTACTTGAGGCAAATCATAAGGAAATTGTTTCTTTTAAAATACAAACTAACACCCAAACTTTTAGCATACATATTGCTGAATATTTGGCTGATTTTAGCCTTTAAAAGGTATAAACACCAAAAAAAAAAAAATTACACTGTATGAAAACAGAAAACAAGAAAATGCACTTTCTATAACTTTGTCAAAGCACTTGTTACTAACTTGCAAAATCCAATTTGAATTGAATTTAATACAGGATTTCTTATTAATACTATACTATGTGTATAGATTAAAATGTTTACACTAATGAATGCCCTCTCAAAACACTTTAGGTACTAAAAATAGAAGTAAATTCATCTTTAAACACCTGATGGAATCTCTGACCATATATACTTTGTTTGATCTGTGTGTTATAGGTTAGTTTGGGTTTTTCTGGGTTTTTAAAAAATTTTTTGTGTTGCATAGGAATTCCTTTTGAATGAGACAGTTAAACACATAGCCAAAGACAAAACAAACATACTACGTAATGATTTCCCTGAAAACCCCTTTAATGTTAATTTTGGAGGCAGCTCTTAGACTATTTTGTTGGTGTTACTACTTACTCTTTTATAAGCAGTGACACAGAGAAGTAGCCTCTATATATTCTTACACTATGTACATTTGCATTTAGAATGAGACCCAAGGGAGATAATGGAAATGTATATAGAACTATTAGTTCCTACTTACATGATTTAATTATATCAAGATATATCAATTGAACTCTAACTTGGAAGTAGACAAACTTTCCATTTTAGTCCATTTTATTGTTTATCTTAAAATAACATCCCACTCCTACATATTCTTTTCTTGACCCAGATGTACTGTTAATGGGACCTTAAACTGGTATGGCCACTGTGGAAAACAGTATGGAGGTTCCTCAAAAATTTCAAACATATAATCCAGCAACCCCTCTCCCAGGTGTATGCCCAAAAGAAATGAAAACAGGAAAAAAAATAGAAATGAAAACAGGATCTTGAAAAGATAGCTGTACCCCCAAATTCACTGCACCATTATTCAAACAGCCTAGGTATGGAAACAACCTAAGTATCCATCAACAAATGAATGGATAAAGAAAATACCCATTCTATTATCCAAGAAAATGTGATATATACACAGTTGACCCATGAACAACATGGGTTTGAATTGTGGGTCTACTTATACGTGGTTTTTTTCCAATAAATATATGTACAGGGGCACCTGGGTGGCCCAGTCAGTTACGTGTCTGACTCTTAGTTTAGGCTGAGGTCATGATCTCAAGGTTGTAAGATCAAGCCCCTTGTTAGGCTCCACACTCATCACAGAGTCTGCTTGAAAGATTCTCTCTCTCCCTCTCCCTCCCCCTCTGCCCCTCCTCCTGCTCGTGCTCCCTCTCAGATTAAATAAATAAATAAATAAATATCTTAAAAAATATGTATGTACAATACTGTAAATTTATTTTGTCTTCCTTATGATTTTCTTGATGCTTTCTTTTTTTAGCTTACTTTAAGAATATAGTATATAATACATATGACATATAAAATATGAATTAAGCTACTATTTATGGTATTGGTAAGACTTCCAGCCAACATTAGAGTATTAGTAGTTAAGTTTTTATGGAGTCAAAAGTTATATATGGATTTTCATGAGCAGTCAGTGCCCTAACCTCTGTATTGCTCAAGGGTCAACTGTTCATATATATACATACATATAGACACACACACACACACACACACACACACACACAGGAATATTATCGACCATAAAAAAGAAGGAAATCCTGCTATTTGCAACAACATGGATGAATCTGGAAGACATTATGCTAAGTGAAATTAGCCAGACATAAAAAGACAAATAATATATGATCTCACTTATATATTTTATCTAAACAGCTCCTGGAACCAGAGAGTAAAAGAATGATTTCCAGGGACCATGGGCTGGGAAAACTGGGAGATGTTAGTCAAAGGGAATAAGCTTTCAGTTATAAGATGAATAAATTCTGTGGATCTGACGTACAACATGGTAATTGTAGTTAATAATAATTTATTGAATTCTTGAAATTTGCTAAGAAATTGATCTTAAATATTGTCACCACACACACACACACACACACAAATAATATTTAAAGTAATGGATGTGTTAACTTGATTGTGATCATCACGTCACAGCATACATGTTGTATATTAAATCATCATGTATCATTGTACACCTTTTAAAAATTCACACTGCAAAACCTAAATATAGACACTTTTTTATGAACCATACCTCAATAAAGCTGGGGAAAAAGAAGGAAAAAAAAGTTACATGCTCATTTCAATGGATAAAGAAAGAGTATTAGACAATATCAATACTCTTTCATAATAATAACAATAATAATAAAAAACATTTAAAGATGGGAAAGAGAAAGCACTTTCTTAATGGGATAAAGGTCACCTATGAAAAACCCTCAACTAAAATAATAATCAAAAGTAAAAGACAGAAAACTTTCTTCCAAGATCAGGAACAAGATGAACACGTTCACTCTCCCACTTCTACTCAACGTCATACGTATATGAAGTTATAGCCATGGAAATTAAGCAAGACAAAGATATAAGGCAAATTAGGTAGGAAGAGGGGCGCCTGGGTGGCTCAGCCATTAAGCATCTGCCTTCGGCTCAGGTCATGATCCCAGGGTCCTGGGATCGAGCCCCACATTGGGCTCCCTGCTCAGCGGGAAGCCCCCTTCTCTCTCTCCCACTCCCCCTGCTTGTGTTCCCTCTCTTGCTGTCTCTCTCTCTGTCAAATAAATTAAAAAATTAAAAAAAAAAACTTAGGTAGGAAAAACTAAAACTACTCTTACAGATGACATAATCTTATGCATAGAAAATCCTAAAGACTCCGTCAAAAAGAATGTTAAAGCTAATAAAAGAATTCAGCGAAGTTGCAGGATACAAGGTCAACATACAATAATCAGCAATACATCTATCTATTCGTAATGAACAACTACAAAGGATTTTAAGATAACAATGCCATTTACGATAGCATCAAAGGAATGACATGCTTATCAATAAATTTAAACAGGAGCTGCAAGACTTGTATGCTGACTACTACAAAATATCACCGAAAGAAATTAAAGAAGACTTAAATAAGTGGGAAAACTTCCTGTGTTCTTAAATCAGAAGACTATATTATTAAGATGGCAACAGTACCCAAAGCAATCTGTAGATTCAAGACAATACCTATTGAATTCTCAAAAGCCCTTTTTGAGAAATGAAAAAGCTGAACCATAAATTTTTTTTAAGATTCATTTATTATTTATTTTAGAGAGTGAGAAAGTGAAAGCGTGAGCAGGGAGGGGGCAGAAGAAGCGGGAGAGAAAATCTCAAGCAGACTGCATGCTGAGCATAGAGCCTGACAGGGGACTCAATCTTATGACCTTGAAATCATGACCTGAGCCCAATTCATAAGTCAGACACTTAACCAACTGAGCCACCCAGGTGCCCCTGAACTATAATTTTATATGGAACTTCAAAGGATACATATACCTCTATGTTTATGGCAGAGTTACTTACAATAGCCAGATTACTGAAAGAGCCCAAGTGTCCATCAATTGATGAATGGAAAAAGAAGATGTGAGATAGATTTTTATATATATATATATATATATATATATATATATATTATTAGTCATATATCTTATGACTAATATATATATATATATTGGAATATTAGTCATAAAAAATAATGAAATCTTGTCATTTGCAATGATGTGGATGGAGATAGTATCATGCTAAGCAAAATAAGTCAGTCAGAGAAAGACAAATATCACGTGATTTCACTCATATGTGGAATTTAGGAAACAAAACAAGCATAGAGAAAAAGAGAGAGGGGGGCAAACCAAGAAACTGACTTTTAATTATAAAGAGCAAACTGATGGTTACTGGAGGGGAGATGGGTGGGAGGGATGGGTTAAATAGGTGATGGGGATTAAGGAGTGCGCCTGCTGTGATGAGCACCAGATGTCATCTGCAAGTGTTGAATCACTACACCTGAAACTGTTACACTGTACGTTAACTAACTAGGATTTAAAGAAAAACTTTTAAAAATAAAATAAAAAGTTAAAATCCAATTGTTGAAAAAGTTTATATGGAATTTCAAGAGACCCAGAATAGCCAAAACAATCTTGATAACAGAAGAACTAAGCTGAAAGACACACTTTCTGATTTCAGTACCACCAAGCTACAGTAATCAAACTGGTACTGGTGAAAGACAGACATATAGATCGAAGTAATACAACTGTGAGTAATGGCTAACTAGGTTTGACAAGGATTCCAAGACAATTACACTGGATGAAAAAGGTTTATTTCTACAAGTGATGTTGAAATAACTGGATATGCACATGCAAAAGAATAAAGTTGGACTCTTCCCTTACAGCAAGTATTAACTTTTTAAAATGGATCAAAAACCTAAATAGCTACTACTTTTTTAAAAAAAACTCTTAGGAAAAACATGCAGGCAAATATTCATGACTTTGGATTTGGCAAATATATGACACCAAAACACAAACAACAAAATAATAAATTGGATGTGATAAAAATTAAAAACATTTGTGCATAAAAGGGCACTATCAAGAAAGTTAAAACACAATCTACAGAATGGAAGAAAATATCATACAATAAAGGGGCTGTATCTGGAATATATAAAGAACTCTTACTCACTTACTACTTAACAAAAGACAAACAACACAATTTAAAATTAGGCAAAGGACTTGCATAGATATTTCTTCAAAAAAGTTGTACAAATGTCCAACAAGCACATGAAAAGATGCTTAATATCATTAGTCATTACAGAAAAAAGCCATGATAGCATGCCACTTCATACCCACCAGGATGAGAATATTAAAAAAGAGAGAGAGAAAAAATGCAACCTCAAATGAAGAGAAACATGAATTATAAAAAACAAAACAGAACAGAACAGACACATGTTATACAGCAAAGGTGAGGGATTTTTCATATGTAGTTAGGATCCCTAATTAGTTGACTCTTTACAATATAAAGAACTGAACTACTGATACAGCGTGGATGAAAAACAAATGCCTTAGGCTAAGTGGAAGAAGCCAGTGTCAGAACCATATAATTCCATTTGCATGGATTCTAGAAAACGCAAAACTGCCTAGATGAGCAGATCAATGACTGCTAGGTATTAGGGGTTGAATGGAAGGGGCAACACAAGGAAATTTTTTGTTATGAGGAAATGGTTCTGTTTCCTGATTGCTGTGGAGGTTAAATTAATATATACATTTATTGAAACTCACAAAACTGTACACCCCCAAAAGGGGCAATTTTACTGCATGTAAAGCTTAATAATATATTAAAGGACCCAGAAAAAAGATAATAAAGGAATATGAAGAACAACTTTATGTTCACAATTTTGACCACTTACATATAATGGACAAATTCTATACAAGACACAAGCTACTAAAACTTACTCAAGGAAAATGGATTTAGAAACACATTTCTACATCTATCGAAGAATTAAATTTGTTATCAAAACCCTACTCCAGGCCCACTTCTGGTAATTTACCCTTATTCTACATATCCAATAACACAAAAATACATATGGATAATTCATTTCAGGTTTAATTGCAAAATACTATAAGGCTCCTAAATGCTCATAGATAGAAGATAGGTTGAATGAACTTTGCCACACCCATACAATGTATCTCTAAAACTAATGAAAATGTGTCTGTAAGCTCATAAGGAATGTTTTCTAAAACATAATGTTAGCTGAAAAGCACATTGTAAAGGAGTATGCAGTACACTAACATTTTTAAAAGAAACTGAGGAAAACAAGAAAATATAGAAAATTGCAAATTTTTTAGAAAATAAAACACAGAAAAAGATAAAACAGAATTAAGTAAGATATTATCTCTACAAGGGTGAGATGTACTGGTAAGAGAAGGGAATGATTCTTATCTAACTATGCTTTTTCTATAGTTTTTACTTTCTACAAATTGTGTTAATGTTTTACATACTCAGAAATTTATATTAAACTAACAGTGGTGACAGGATGAAAAATGGGATACAAACAGAAACAAATGTGCCTACTTATATTTCGAATGAATAATTACACTGAAAGTAAAAAGGAGTACTAACCCAAGTAATTTTTTAACATAATACTTTGACTACACAGCCTCAGACTAAATGTAGAACTACAAACAATTACCATACTTAATATGTTTGTTGCTTACAGTGGTATGGGTGGGCAGTTCCCTAACTATTTCCGGAGTAGTACAAAACTGAACAAAAGTGTAATTATATTGATAATGGTGAGGGGGGCACATTTCTCTTGTCCCTATATATACAGGGAAAAGCTAGGAAGAACTCTTCACATTGGATAGGAATTAGATGCAACAGTGTGAACTCACAAATGTTAAAATATGGATATTAGCTGGCTGTCTCAACCTCAGCACTAGTGACATCTGAACCTGGATACTTCTGTTTCGGGGAATGTCCTGTACTCTGTAGCATATTTAGTGGCATCTCTGGCGTCTACACACTAGGTATCAGTAGTAGTCCTCCGCTAGACATGATAATCAAAAACCAAAAATATCTCTAGGCATTGCCAATACCCCCTAGGTGGCAAAACTGCTCCTCAAGATGAGCCCACTGATACAAAGACATGTAAATACATACATACATAATTTGCATATATATGTTCATGTACATAGGTATATATATATATAGTGTGTGTGTGTGTATATATATATATTACAGAGATATCATTTTTATGATAAAAAATACTACAATCCAGAAAAGAAATATTTAAGAAACACTACAATCCAATCTCACCCACTGTCCCACCCACTCCACTGGCAATCCCAGATCACATGCCTTTTCTTCCTGGGAATCAAATCACCAAAGTCAATTTTACAAAGTAAAGACTCACGCTTCATTTCCATCTTGCTTATAAAATCAACCCCCAAAGCTACAGCGACATTTGAAAAGAGACAGAAAGCCAGCTTCTCGGTGAGGGCCATCTGTGTATACAAGGTGCTCACGAACACATATGGAAAGAAGGTGACAAAATAGAGGAAACCTCCAACAGAAACAGCCAAAGTAGCTGAAAAGTAAGAAGGAAAACACAGAGTCAGTTCAAGTAAACTACAAAAGCTTGATGTAGAAATCTCATCTCATTACAAATAGCTCTAAAATGTAGACCCTACAAAAGAAGGGAAACTGCCTTGGTCACCACTGTATCATGAGCATCTGGAACAGTGCTGAACAGGTGCTCAATAAATATTTTTCCTTAAATGAATGAATGAATGAATGAGTGGTACAGGGAATAAACTTTGCTGGAATTCATCCTCCTTCTAATGCTAATGCTATGACAATGAATATTTACTTATCTAAAAAAGGACTTATGTTTATAAAAGCTTCCTTTTTCATTTTTAATTCGTGACTGCTCAGCCTAACGATCTCTAGATGGACACCACCACTAATCTCATCATATGAATACACCTGTTTCCATTTATTTTGGAATGTTGGAAGATGAAAACTGAAAAAGCTGACAGTGGTTTTAGACAATATATTTTCAGTCTTATCCATGATACTTTGAATACTTATTTAATACTTTATAAAACAGTACATTAAAAAGACAGAAAAAAGTCAGTGTAGCAGAGAAGCATCTGGATTAGGATGCTATGTGTCACGGGGATTGCATTATTTCAGACCAACTCTTTCAATGACAACAGAAAAATCTAGACAAATTATTTTTTAAATTTGTTTATATGTTAAAGTGATACTTTTTAAGTTAGTTAAGTGACAGAGAGCTACCAGTAAGGGATAATTTGCAGGGCCAAAATCGAGGTAAGAAGAGAACTCAGGAGAGGTAAGTCTAAAATTTCATGCTAATTTTCACCTCGAAGCATTTGTAAAATCTGTGGCTGAGAGTCTGAGGGACTGAGCAGAGTTTTTGACAATGTCAAAGGCATACAGAAATTAAGACACGCTAAAGAAAAGAAGCCATAATTAATACCTCAAACTTTTACTTAGGGCCCTGAAAGGCTACATCTAAAGTACAGGTGTACCAGAAACGGATCATTTTCAATCACCTCAAATTCTTATTGGATTATTATCACACCCCTAATCTAGGGGTGCTAGAGCCCCACACCTAAATGACTGATGGATTTAAAAGTAAATCCTCTATGCAGGAAAAAAAGTCATCCAAAGACTCAAGTGATTTCCACAATTTTTATATGCAGTGCTTTACATTAAATAAATTACTAGGAATACCAGGTGTTCTGGGTTGAATTGTGTCCACCACCCCAATATTCACATGTTGAAGCCTTAACCTCCAGTATCTCAGAATATGCCATAGTTAGAGACAGGGCCTTTCAAAGGATGATTAAGTTAATATGAGGTCAGGTCACCCTCTGAGACGGTGTTTGTGAGTGTTAAAAACACTCCCCAAGATTTCATTCTTCTTTATGGCTGAGTAATATTCCTCTTTATGGCTGAGTAATATTCCCGTGTGTGTGTGTGTGTGTGTGTGTGTGTGCACGCGCATGCACGCATGTGTGTGCCACAGCTTCTTTATCCATTCATCAGTCAATGGACATTTGGGCTGTTTCCATAATTTGGCTATTATAGAATAATGCTGCTATAAACATCAGGGTACATATATCCTTTTGAATTAATATTTTTGTATTCTTTGGGTAAATACCTAGTAGTGCAATTACTGGATCATATAGTAGTTCTATTTTTAACTTCCTGAGGACTTCCAAGCTAGAGAGTATTATGGTAAGTGAAATATATCAGTCAGAGAAAGTCAAATACCATATGATTTCACTCACATGTGGACTTAAAAAACAAAACAAATGAGGGGCACCTGGGTGGCTCAGCTGGTTGAGCATCCAACTCTTGATCTTAAGGTCCTGAGTTCGGCCCCAGCCCAATGTGGAGTCTACTTAAACAAACAAACAAAGAAACAAACTAAGGGGGAGAAAAGAGAGAGAGAGAGAGAGAGGCAAACCAAAAAACAGATTGTTACTTCTAGAGAACACACTGATGGTTATAAGAGGGGAGGTTGTGGGGGGGAATGGGTTAGATAGGTGATAGGGATTAAGGAGTACACCTGTGATGAGGACGGTGTGCTGTATGGAAATGTTGAATCACTATATTGTACACCCGAAACTAACAGAATGCTGTTTGCTAACTATACTGGAATTTTAAATTAAATTAAATTATGTTAAATTAAAGGGGGAAAAAAAGGCCAGGATGTGGTGAAACAGGAACCCTTATTCACTGCTGGTGGGGATAAATATAAAATTGTATAGCCACACTGGGAAAAAATTGGGAAGTTCTCTAAAAGTTGAATTTAAATTTATCTCACAATCCAACAATTCCATTTCCAGAAGCGAAAACATACGTCCACACAAAGACTTGTATGTAAATAGCCATAGCAGTGTTATTCATAATGGCCTAAAATACTGTGAACAATTTAAATGTCTTTTAACCCTGGGATGCATAAACAAAATGTTATATATCCATATAAGGAAATATTATCCAGCAATTAACAGAAAGGAAATACTGATACATGCTAAAACATGAATGGATTTCAAAATCATTATGTTAAGAAGCTAGACTAGATATTTTAGAAGAAGAAAAGACTTCATACTTACTTTACCCATATACACCAAATGTCTAGATAAGCCAAATTTATGTAGAAAGAAAGCAGATAAGTTGTTGCCTTGTATCAGAGAGATAAGAATGAGGATTGACTGAAAATTAGCTCTAAGGAAATTCTAGGAGTGATGGAAAACTTCTAACATGAGACTTGGTGATGTTGCATAACTTGAAAAACCTACCAGTGGGTGAATTTTATGGTATGTATATTATACTTTTATAAAGCTGTAAAAATACGTGGTCAAAGATATAAACGGGCATTTTATAGAGGAAAATCACACATGGTTCTTATTAACCTAAAAATACGATCAGCATCAATAATTACCAGGAAATTACAAATTAAAAGTACTATGAGATACCTTTCACACCTCAAAATATGATACAAATTTTAAAAGTCTGAAACAACAGAGATACTTATGTACTGCTAGGAGAAATTTGAAATTGTACAACCATTTTGGAAACAGTCTGACATAACCTTGTAAGGTAACATGCTCACATACTCTGAGTAAGAAACTCCACTCCTAATTATGTGCCCCAGAAAAAATCTACCAGCTGACATATGTAAGAATGTTCACATCAATATTATTCATAACAATAACTAGAAACAACCCAAATACCCATCAAGTGTAAAACAGATAACTGTACAAGAGAACACTATATAGCAGTAAAAATGAAATCATAACTATATAAAGCTTAAATCATAACAGCATGTTACATCCAAATCATATAGTGTAATTTCACTAATAAAACTAAGCAATGCATTAACTAGTGATAGATACATAAGTGGGAAAGCTGTAAAGAAAAGTCAATCAGAATAGTGGTTATTATCAGAAAGGAGCACCCAAAGCGTTCCTTAGACACCAACAATTTCTGTTTTCCAGTGCGGTATGTTGAGTACTTGGGGGAGCACCTGGGTGTTCATTTTATTATTATGTACACTGTATATACACTCTTGCATTTGTTATCTCTTTCATGCCATGAAAAAGCTTAAAGGACTTATAATAAAAAATATGGAAAAGCATCAGTAGAAATATAATAGAATGATACCACCTCATATATAGATCATTCCCTAGGGAATACATGTAGTTTTATTTAGTCAAAAAGCCAACTAAAACAGGAATCACAAAAAACAATCAAAAATCTTCAGATATGTAAGCAGATGGCAAGAAGGATAAAGTAGCACTTCTGTAACTTCCAAATATAAAATTGTATATAACTCACTAATCTTCTGCTATTAAAACTTGGAATTTTTATCTGCTGATTGCATTCACTGATGCCCTTCTCACATAAACCACAATCTTAATACCTTGGTGAATGTAAGCAAAGCAAGAATTTGCTGTTCCTTCTGTGTGGCACCTTTGTTTCTCATTCACCTGCACAGCAAGAGCGGCTCTTTGACGTTTTACCTTTATTTGAGGTGTACCTCTTAAATAGTCCACCTTTGGCAGGTTCTCCAGACTTCCCTTAGCCCCTGAATTGCTATCAGAAGAAAACACCAAAATCTCTAGTGCTCAACAGAAAATCCGAACACAAAAGCTATCTTTGGCATTCAATCACCTCCCATCTAATTTTTTGGACTTTGTGCCACCTCAGCAATGTTTATAAACAGAAAGAATTTTTAAAAAATATTTAATCAGTATCATAGTTGTTTTGGCCAATGAGTTGCTTCTGGGGATTTGTCCACTTTACCTGCTCTTCAGCAAGCTACCTTCAGCCTGACTTTGACATAATGAGTCTCTGCACTCATAGTTTTACTACACTTCATGACAGGTGGTAGGTATGACTCTCTTCTTTGTAAGAACCAACCAAGTGGTAGCAGTGTTACCGAAAACAATAAAAATACCTATGAAATGTCAATTTTACCATAAAGCAATTTGTTTTATAGTACTTGTACCTTAAATGACCAAGAGAAGGTAATACTCTAATTACTCAGCATATATGAAAGATATAAAGGTGAAAATGGTGAATATTTGTTATCTAAAAAAGAAGATATACTTATTTTTTAATAAATGATAACAGAAAATGACCACTGGAGAAGTAATTGTACAAATTCCCTAACTTAGCCCAGTCTGAATTTATCCAGTTACATACCCCTCTCAAATGTGAGAACACAAAGGGTAGAAGTCGATTCTCATGTGCCTTTTGCATATCTGACGTGGTTCTAGGAATGTGGTGAGTGATCCAAAGATTTTAAAGAGCAAGTGAGTGGATGAATGAATATTTCCACATGACCCTATTTCAGTTGACACCCTATTGTCACATGTGACCTTATGTCAGTTTTACGGGCATCCTCTGCTGTATTGATTTTCCTGTGCCCTTCCTCTCAAGTCATTTTACGTGTATATGATATCTGTCTTTTTTGTTAAAGTATAATAAGCAGAGCCTGGATATGAGGTGGCAGCTGAAGGTTAGAAAGAGCTCCCAAATGCAATCATCTTTAAGATCAACTGAAACGCTGAGAATCTGTCAACGGAGGAGTCTTAGACTCACCTGTATCGAAGAATGTGGAAATCAGAAAGCCGAAGAATATAGAGGCGACAACGAAGCACAGGAAAAAGACGAAGACGAGAGATGGGTCACTGTACTGGAGGACTACCTCAGGTACGATCTAACAAAACAAGTGGGATGTCAGTTTAGTCCTACTGGAAGAGGTGTCATAGATAAACAAGGGAGGCCAAAGAAAATACCCTTACCACTTGAGTAGTCCTAGTGAAATGGGTCACTGCTCAGAGAGATGCAAAGTGAACTAAGTAACTCTTTTCTTGGGGAAGGGCTGCCCACCTAGGTCTATGGTTTTGTGTGCTGATAAACCGAGCCACTTCTGAATTCCCAAGGGGACTCAGTGAAAAACTATGCATGTATTCTTTCAGAAAATAAAACCCACTCAGCCCATTCCCACCGTTATTTTAACCCTTTCGAACTTTAGATGCAGCGTTCTGCATTCAAATACATACTTGCCTTGACAAATAAAATCACGCATAGTAAACAGATGATAATTAAAAACATCAGAAAGAATGAGACAAAATAGGAAGCCCAGAGCATAGCATTACTGAGTCCTATCATGAGCTGGTACTCCTGTAGAGAGTAAACACAAACCAAATGTCATGAAAAACAATTCATAGTTTTCAAAATGCATTCATAAATATTATCTGACTTATTTCCTACAAAAACTTACATAGGTTAAGTATTGTCATCCTCATTTTACAGAGAAATCGAGTCTCAGAATAGTTAAGTGACCTGATCAAAACCATCCACCTAACAAGTGGCAGTGCTACAATTCCAACTCAGAATTTTGAGTCCAGATCTCCTCCCTGATAACTTACCAGTTGTGGTTCTAACACAAGAAATACTTAACTAAAAATTTAAAACACAAAAAATAAGACCACCTTTCTCTTCATTATATTCTACCTCCAGGAAGTCTTAAAGAAAGGTAATACAAGCTTTAATTCAATTATATACTAAAGCAGGGACAGGCAAACTACAGCCTATGGGCTAAATTCAGGCTGCCTCCTACTTTTATAAATAAAGCTTTATTGGCACACAGCCATGCTCACTCATTTCTGTACTGTGGTTGCATTCATCCTATAATAGAATTGATAGCTGTAATATGGCCTGCAAAGCCTAAAATATATATTATCTGGTTTTGTTTCCAGGTAAAGTTTGCTATTTCCTAATTTACATAAACCCTTCTAATTTTATAGATCATAACGCCAGACTCAAAGAGGGTGAGTTGCTGCTACAAAGCTGCACGGAAGGAGCTCCCTGTTCGGTGCTCTTCCCCCTCCATCATGCTGCCTCTGTACATTTCTGAGGCTACTTTTCTGTGGTACAGTGAATCTGAGACAGATTCCCCTGGTTTGAATCCTCACTCTGTCACTTACCTGCAATATAACCTTGAGCAAACTCCTTGACCTCTCTGTGCCTCAATGTCCTCATCTGTCAACACTAAAATCCAAATAACATTATGGGCAAGTTCACAGATTTTTAGTAGTGAGCTTTGTGAACTATAATTCAGCATAGTATCCAAAATATATAAAGAACTTATAAAATTCAACACCCCAAAACCAAATAATCCAATTAAAAAATGGGCAGAGGACATGAACAGACATTTCTCCAAACAAGAAACAAACAGCCAACAGACACATGAAAAGATGCTCATCACTTATCATCAGGGAAATGCAAATCAAAATGAGATATCATCTCACACCTGTCAGAATGGCTAAAATCAACAATACAAGAAACAACAGGTGTTGGCAAGGATGTGGAGAAAAGGGGAAAGGAACCCTCCTGCACTGTTGGTGGGAATGCAAACTGGTGCAGCCACTGTGGAAAACAGTATGGAGGTTCCACAAAATGCTAAAAATAGAGCTACCCCTGATCCAGCATTTACCCAAAGAATACAAAAATTCTAACTCAAAGGGATACATGCACCCAATGTTTATAGCAGTATCACTTACAATAGCCAAATTATGGAAACAGCCCAAATGTCCATTGACTGATGAATGGATAAAGAAGATGTGGTACATACATACACTGGAATATTGCGCAGCCATAAAAAAGAATGAACTCTTGCCATTTGCAATGACATGGATGGAGCTAGAGAGTAAAATGCTAAGTGAAGTAAGTCAGTCAGAGAAAGACAAATACCATATGATTTCATTCATGTGGAATTTAAGAAACAAAACAAAGAAGCAAAGGGAAAAAAAGAAAGAGAGAGAGAAATCAAGAAATAGACCCTATTATTTATAGAGAACAAACCTGACGGTTATAAGAGAAGAGGGAGGTGGAGGGATGGGTGAAACAGGTGATGAGGATTAAGGAGTGCACTTGTCATGATGAGCACAGCGTGACTTACAAACTGTTGAATTACTACAGTGTACACCTGCAAATAATGTAACACTGTACATTAACTAACGAGTTTAAATAAAAACTTAAAACGTTACACGATCATTTTAATTTAAAAGGATAATAAAAAGAGTCAAATTAGTGGTGCTAGTTTCCAAAAGCTATTCAAAAGAGGGGTTTTTTACAATATCATTAAAGTAATGTATTTTAATTATAATATTTCAGTATTAAACTCTGAGGCCTTAGTGTCCTCGGTCTAGTACATAGGAAATGCTTAAAATCGTGTACTGAATAAGCAAATAAATGTGAGGATATCTGGTCATTTGATTCTTTCCAATATCCTTAGAAATGGATTCAGGTATATTTTATTATGCCAAGGAATCAAATAAGGAAATAAAGTATTAATGAAAAGACTACAGAACCATGAAAAAAAGAGATTTACTAAGGATCACTGACAAATTCAGTCCTTTAAAGCAAATTTCAATGAAAAATCAAAAAGAGAAAGTTTACAATGAACCTGAGTAACCTACAAAGGACACCAAAATTCCCAGGTGGCAAACTTATATGTATAGATATACTAAATTGTTCAAAGATCTCTTGGTAAGTGGCTCAGGCCTGTTTTCCTTGTCAATTTTTATTTTTTAACATACATTATTTATGTAATAGACATCAATATTTTAGAAGAAAATCATTTGGAATTGTGTGCCTGTATCTTAAAATGAGTGGTGAATGAAGCTAAGGCAGCAACCCAGCCAAGATGCAAGGTAACTCTGTCTTAAATAAGAGCACATGGTCTCTACAGTTCTTTCATACAAAATTTCTAATATAAACAAAATCTAAGAGAAATGGAAGGATTCCACTTCTGGCCTACATGGGACAAATGGGACCAGATTTACTCTCTAACTAGAAACAACTTCAAAAAACAAAAAAAGACATCTATACAATGAATATCACTCAGCCATAAAAAAGAAGGAATCCTACCATTTGCAACAATACAAACGGAGCTTCAGGGCATTATACTTAGTGAAATTTCAAGGCAGATACATGTGAAAAAAGGACATATATAGAGTGGAATATTATTCAGCCATAAAAAGGAAAGAAATTTTTTGATTTGCAACAACAGGAATGGACCTTGGGGATGCTATGCTTAGTGAAATAAGCCAGACAAACGCTTTATGATATCACTAAATGCAAAATCTAAAAACAAAAATAACAACGAAAAGCCAACTCACAGATACACAGGACTGGCAGTTGCCAGAGGCTGGGGGTAGGGGAAGGTGCTTAAAAGGCACAAATTTCTAGTTATAAGATAATTAAATCCTGGGGACATAATGTACAGCATGATGACTAGAGTTAGCAATACAATATGTATATCTGAAAATTGCTAAGAGAATAGTTCTTAAAAGTTCTCCTTACACACACACACACACACACACACACACACACACAAATTCATAACTGTGTATAGGGATGGATGTTAACTGAACTTATTATAATCATTTTGCGACGTATACATATATCAAATCATTATGTTGTACACCTAAAACTCTACACTTTATAGGTCAATTATATGTCAACTAAAAAAGTAAAAAATAATTTTTAAAGGAAAGAAACACAAGTGAAAAACTGATTTTCAAGACATGGAAGATGAGTCAATAAAGGCCAGTAGTCCCTTAGAGAAGAATGAAACAAAAGAGATTAGCCCCGTGATCAATCACTTAGCTAGTTGCTAACTACTTGCCTAGCTAACTGGAGTGAGAGCCCAGCAATGTTCCTGAGAGCAGAAGACAGCTGGGAATCCATGGAGGATAAGGTGGCTGGAGTTTCCAATGTCAGATAACAGCAGAAAGATGATCACAGAGGGAGAGCTCCAGGGATCTTTGAAAAGTACTCCTATAATCTTCATGTTAGTACTCATCAGTCTGTATATATGAAGAATGGGGTCAGGGCCATGACAAGAAACACTTGTAAGAACAAATACATATAGTTAGAAATAGTTCCTGTTCCCACCAGCCAGAGTTTAAAACCACATAATTTAAAACCACATAATTATGGGTCATAAGTAGAATACGTCCAAGGATTTTGTGTTAACGGTGGGCCAAATTTAGCCCTAGACCTGGGTTTTCCAACCTCAGCTCTACTGAAAACATATTCAGTGCAAAGCATTATCCTACGTGTGTCATATACATCAGGATTTCTCACTGTCAGCACTATTTGTATTTCGGACTAATTTTTAATTGTGGGGGGAGGGGAGGCTATCTCATGCATTATAGGATATTTAACAGCAACACTAAACTACATACTAGGTGCCAGTAGCAATCATCCTAGGTATACAAATATCCCAAGGCATTACTAAATGTCCTCTGGGAAGAAAAGAGACCCCAGTTGAGAACTACTGCCTTAGAATAAATGCCACTCTAGTCCCACTTAACAAAAATTAAAAGCAAGACCCCAAAGGATAATACTGATTCCAGATTATTTAACTCAGTTTCAAAATAAAACTGAAGAATATAAGACTACAGAAATACCCAAGACACAACAAAGTAAAATCCACAATGCCCGGCATTCAATAAAGAATTGATGTGATGGACAATCTCTAAGTTGACCCCTAGCCTCTCTGCCCTTTGTTGTTCACACTCCTGTGTGGTTCCCTCCCATTGAGTGTGGGTGGGTCACACAACTTATTTTAATCAATAAAATGTAGCAAGGGTGATGAAATGTCACTTCTGCAATTATGTTACATAGGATTACGGCACTTCTCTCACTCTGAGACTCTTCCCTCCTGCTCAATTTGATGATGCTGTAGGTCATTGTAGAAGGCCCATAAGTCAAGGTGCTGAGGACAGCCTACATCCAAGTCAGAAAGAAACTAAAATACTCAGTCCTACAACTATAAAAACTGAACTCTGCCAACAACTAAAAGAGCTTAGAAAAGATTCTTCCCCTATTTGAGACTCAGATGAGACCACAACTCTGGATGACATCTTGATTGCAGCCTTGCAGAAAACCCAGCAAAGCCATGCCTGAATCCAACACACAGAAACTATGAACCAATAAATGTGCTTATTATAAGCTACTAAGTTGTAGTAATATTGTTATATAGTAGTAAATAAATAATACATGACGTATGCAAAGGAAGAGACATATGACCCATATGTAGAATACAGCAAGTGAAAAGAAAACTCGATCATCAAAACTGACACACAAATGTGCAATTATAGAATTAGTGGACAAGGATACTAAAGATTACTACAACTGCATTCCATCTGCTTAGTAAGCTATAAGAAAATGTTACATGCTCAGTAAACACATAGAAAATATAAAAGTATCTGAGACAAAAAATACACTAGAGAGAATTAACATCAGATTAGATGTTGCAGAAAATATTATTGAACTTGAAGACACGGTAATACCAAAATGAAACACAACAGGCCTGAAAAAATTGAAAAGAGCATCAATAAGCCATGAGACAAATTCAGGTAGCCTAATATAGGTCCCGGAGGGAATGAAGGGAGACAGATGGCCTAAGAGATATGTAGAAATAGAAACATCAAAATTTTTCAAAATTCTGACCAATCACAAACCCACAGATACAAGAAGCTCCATGAAATCCAAGCACAAGAAACACAAAGAAAACTATACAAAGGAATATCATAGTCAAATTGCTGAAAACTAGTAAAACAGGAAATCTATAAAGCATCCTCCCAAAATGACACATTATGTACAGAGTGGGGGAAAGCCCCATTTCACTGGAAACAGGGGAAGCAACATAAAAATGGATCAGATATTTAAATACTAAAGGAAAAACTTCTTACTTCAGAATTCTTAACACAACGTAAATACCTTTCAAAAATGAAAGCAAAATAAAGACCTTGCCAGATATATAAAAGTTGAAAGAATAAAATCAATAGAACAGCACTACAAAAAAATGTTAAGACATTCAGGCAGAAGGAAAATGATATAGGATGGATCTGGATCTACACAAGAAATAAAGAGAACAGAAAGTGAGAAATACACTAGAAAAATATAAAACTTTTTTCTTATTAAATCTCTTTAGATTTACTTTTAAAAGCAAAAATAATACCAATACATTGTAAAGAAGTAAAAGGTATGACAAAACTGGCAAACATGTATACTATAAACCCTAAAGCAACCATGAAAATAACCCAACTAAGAGTTATTGACAATAAGTTACAGCCAATAAGACAATAAGTTCAACTAAATGATAAGAGACTCAATAAAAAAAAACAGCAATAGTAAAGTCACAGGATACAAAATTAATATACAGAAATCTGTTGCATTTTTATACACTAATAATGAAGCACCAAAGAGAGAAATTAAGTGAATAGTACCATTTGCAATTGCACCAAAAATAATAAAATACCTAGCAATAAACTTAACTGAAGAACTGACAGACTCTGAAACTATAAAATACCAAAAGAAACTGAAGATGACACAAACAGAAAGAAATTCCATGCTCATGGATTGGAAGAACACATATTGTTAAAATGTCTATATTACCCAAAGCAATCTACAAATTTATTGCAATCCCTATCAAAATACCACCAGCATTTTTCACAGAGCTAGAACAAACAATCTTAGAATTTACATGGAACCACAAAAGACCCTGAATAAACAAAGGAGGTATCACAGTTCCAGATTTCAAGTTATACTACAAAGCTGTACTGATCAAAACGGTATAGTATTAACACAAAAGCAGACACACAGATCAATGCAATAGAAAATCCAGAAATGAACCCACAACTGTATGGTCAATTAATCTCCAACAAAGAAGGAAAGAACATGCAGTGGAAAAAATCTCTTCAACAAATGGTGTTCCAAAAACCAGAGAGCAACATGTAAAAGAATGAAACTGGACCACTTTCTTATACCATACACAAAGACTCAAAATGGATTAAAGACCTAAATATGAGATGGGAAACCACTAAAATCCTAGAGGAGAACATGGGCAGTAATCTCTTTGACATCAGCCATAGCAACGTTTTTCTAGATATGTCTAGAAACAAAGGCAAAAATAAACTATTGGGACTACATCAAAATAAAGAGCTTCTGTACATTAAAAATCAACAAAACTAAGACAAGCTACTGAATGGGAGAAGATATTTGTAAATAATATATCCAATAAAGGGTTAGCATCCCAAAATATATTAAGAACTTAATACAACTCAATACCCAGAAAACATATAATCCACTTAAAAAACAGAGAGGCCCTGGATAGACATTCTTCCAAAGAAGACATATGGATAATCAACAGACACATGAAAAAATGTTCAACATCACTAATCATCAGGAAATGCAAATCAAAACCACAATGAGATAACACCTTACACCTGCCAGAATGGCTAGAATCAGAAGGACAAGAAATAAGTATTAGTGAAGATATGAAGAAAAAGGAACCTCTCACACTGTCGGTGGGAATGCAAATGGGTATAGCTACTGTGGAAAAAAGTATGGAGGTTCCTCAAAAAATTAAAAACAGAATTACCATATGATCTAGTAATTCCACTATTGGGTATTTACCCAAAGAAAATGAAAACACTAATTACAAAAGATATATGCATCCCTATGTTTATTGCAGCCTTATTTATAATAGCCAAGATATGAAAGCAACCCAAGTGTCTACCAATAGATGGATTAGGAAGATGTGGCATATATATAATGAAATATTATTCAGCCATGAAAAAGAATGGGAACTTGTCATTTGCAAGGATGTGTATTCTAAATATAAAGAGATTAACTACATACTGAAATAGAAAATTTTCAAAAGGAACAAGGGACTTATAACACAATATTCAAAATATTCAGGATACAACCCCAAATTACTCAGCAAACTAAGATAAGGAAAATTTAAACTCTAAAACCATAAAGAAAATCCTCAGATGCCAAATCAAGATGACACAGATATTAGAATTATCTAATAATGACTTTAAAGGAGCTTTCATTAAAAAAGTGCTCTAATAACAATCAATCATGAACACTGACAACTCAATAGTCAATAATAATAGACGGAGATCTTTAACATACTTCCCTCCATAACTGATATAACTGACATAAAAATCCATGTTAAAGATATAAAGAGGGGCACCTGGGTGGCTCAGTCAGTTAAGCAACTGCATTCGGCTCAGGTCATGATCTCAGGGTCCTGGGATCAAGCCCTGCATCAGGCTCCCTGCTCAGTGGGGAATCTCCTTGTCCCTCTCCTTCTGTCCCTCCCCCTGCACATGTGTGCTCTCTCTCAGTTTCTGTCTCAAATAAATAAATAAAATCTTAAAAAAAAAAAAAAAAGGATATGAACAACAGGGGAGCCTGGCTAGCTCAGTCAGTAGAGCATGATGTGACTCTTGATCTCAGGGTTGTGAGTTCAACTCCTACACTGGGTGTAGAGATCCCTTAAAAAATAATAATAATAAAGTTTTTAAAAAGATATCAACAACGAGGTGACCTGGGTGGCACAGTCAGTTGAGCATCCAACTCTTGGTTTCAGCTCAGGTGTGATCTCAGTGTCCTAGGATCAAGCTGGTTTTGGGTTCCATGCTCAGCACAGAGTCTGCTTGGAATTCTCTCTCCCTCTGCCCCTCCCACTCATGTTCATGCACGATCTCTCTCTCTCTCAAAATAAATAAATAAATCTTTTTTTTTTTTTTTCAAAAAAGATATGAACAATATAGGGGTGCCTGGGTGGTTCAGTTGGTTAAGTGTCCGACTTGATTTTGGCTCAGGTCATGATCTCAGGGTTGTGAGTTCCAGCCCTGCATCAGGTTCCACACTGGGCAGGGAGCCTGCTTAAGATTCTCACTCTCCTTCTTCCTCTGCCCCTCCCCCACCTCTCTCTTTCACTCTCTCTAAAAATAAAATATGAATAACATTATTATAATATGCACAGAAAGCTACACCCATTGAACACACAATACACATTGTTTTTAGTGCACACATGCATGTAGAACGTTTGCTAACATTGGCTACAGTCTAGCCCACAGAGCTAGTGCCACCAAAATTTCAAAAAACTGAACTCAAATTCTGGCTCCAAATATGTTTGAAAATTTTTAAATGCTTTTCTAATTATCTTATGGGTCAAAGAAAAAATCCACAATGAAAACTAAAACTCTTGTGAACTATATGGTAAAGAAAATACTATACTTCAATTTGTAGGTTGCAACTAAAGTTATGACTAGAGGTAAATTTGGAGGCTTAAATACAAAGATTAGAAAAGAAGACTATCTAAACACCTAGGGAGAACTCAGCCAGCACAGGCTGGGCACAGAAAGCATTAATCATAAGGGTAAAGACTTCATTACATCAAAATCAATAACATCTATAAATCCAAAGACACTGTTAAGACAAGCTACAGACTGGGAGTAAATACTTGCAACACATACATCACACAAAAAACTAGTATTCAAAATATATAAAGAATGCATGTAAATTGATGAAAAAAGACACACAACCCTATAGAAAAATGGGAAAAAGACTTTTGAACTGACACTTCACAAAAGAGGATATCCATGTGGCCAATAAGCATATGAAAAGGTGCTCAACAACATTAGTTAACGAGGGAAGTCAAAACTACAATGACTCGGTTCCTTCCACGATTTAGCTATTGTGTGGAACCAAGATGCCCTTCAACAGATGACTGGAGTAAGAAGTTGTGGTCCATATATACAATGGAATATTACTCAGCTATCAGAAAGAACGAGTTCTCAACATTTGCTGCAACATGGACGGCACTGGAGGAGATAATGCTAAGTGAAATAAGTCAAGCAGAGAAAGACAATTATCATATGATTTCTCTCATCTATGGAACATAGGAACTAGGAAGATCGGTAGGGGAAGAAAGGGATAAAGAAGGGGGGGTAATCAGAAGGGGGAATGAAGCATGAGAGACTATGGACTCTGAGAAACAAACTGAGGGCTTCGGAGGGGAGGGGGGTGGGGGAATGGGATAGACCGGTGATGGGTAGTAAGGAAGGCACGTATTGCATGGTGCACTGGGTGTTATATGCAACTAATGAATCATCGAACTTTACATCAAAAACCAGGGATGTACTGTATGGTGACTAACATAATATAATAAAAAAAATTTTTTTAAAAACCCACAATGACTATACTATACCTTGGCTAATTGAATTTAAATTAAAAAATAATAAACAAACAAATAAATAAAATAAAATAAAACCACAATGAGATACCACTATACGCCTTCCAGAATGGTTAAAATTTAAAAAGACTAACACCACCAAGTGTTGGCATACTTACAGAGGAAGAGTTAACTCTCATACGTTACTGATTAAGAAAACAAACTGGCACAAACATTTTGGAAAAACATTTGGCCTTATTTAACAGGGTTGAAAACATGTATACTGCACACTCCATCAACCTCAATCCTAGGTATAAACCCAACAGAAAAATGTGCACGTGTGCACTAAAATATTCACAATAGCTTACTGTAATAGCCCAATAAATGAACAACCAAGCATCCATCAACAGAAGAGTGATACATTGTGAAATATTCATCAAATGTCATAGTACACAGCAATGAAAATGGCCAAATTGTAGCTACACAGAAGAACACAAAAGGAAAGCTATTGTATAATTCTATCTAAATAAAGTTCAAAACCAGGTAACACTAACATAGGGTTTTAGAAGTTAGTGATTATCTTTTTTTAATTATGTTCAATTAGCCAATATAGTTTTTGATGTAGTGTTCAACGATTCACTAGTTGTGTGTAACACCCAGAGCTTGTGGAAGAGGGGTGGTGTAGTGATTTGGATGGAATGTGAGGAATTTCTGGATTGCAGGCATCATTCTATTTCTTGACTGGAATAGTAGTTAAATGGGTGTGTTCACGTTGGGTAATTCAGTGATACGTACACATAGGTATGTATATTTTATATGTATGTATTTTATATTTCAATTAGAAACTTTAAAATGAAAAAGTAAATAGAAATTTAAACTACCTGACTGAAGTTTGTGTAACATGACCTGGAGACACAAAGAGAAAACTAGTAAATTGTAGTTGAAAATAGATTTCAAAGAGATTACTCACCAGTTCTAAAAGAGAAAAAGACGTGCTGGTCAAAGAAACAAAAATAAGAATGGTACAAAATGAACCATTTGAGGTGGAAAGAAAAGGGTTTAATGTGAAGTAAGACTAAGGAGAAACGGTGGTTAGGGAAACCAATGAGAGGATTTCTGCAATAGCTGGATGGTAAAAAATCAGAAAGAGCTTGTACTAGAAAACGACATTCCTACACGTGGAGAGAAAGAAACAGAATTTAGAAAACAGATAACTACTGTGGACGTCTACATAACATTTCCTATGTACTACAGCCAGTATCTCTTGAATCATTGCCATAACCCTATGTGGTAGGAGAATTTTTACCTCCATTTTACAGTCAAGGCACAGAGAAGTTAAGAAACTTACCTAAAAGTTATAGAGGCAGGATATGGCAGCATTCTAAATATTATCTATACTATACTATACCATACCATACTATACTATACTGATAAGATTGAAGTTTCAAGCCTGGGTGATTTGGGGGATGATAATTTCATTAGCATATCCAGGCAACCTGGAAGGAGGGACAGTCCCTTGCCCCAGAAAAGAATGATTTTTCTTTCTATAATTTTCTGTCTTCATTAAACCCAAGCATCACTGTCCCTTCAGGAAACACAGCATATTTCCTCACACCAATACAAGATCAAACTACATTAAGAATAACCTGATATGTGGAAAAGAAAGCTGCTGAAAGAAGTGTGTGCAAAATTCCAGAATATGAAGTTAATTATGTACATATTCATTTCCACTGATTTCTACCACCCAAATATTTCTTAAACTCTTCCTTCCTTTGTTCTAAACCACCCTGACTTAGGCCCTCCCTGCTTTTCTCCCGCTCTGTTATAATTGCCTCACAATTGGTTCCACGTCTTCAGCCTCGATATCGGAGTCAAACTTTATGGGAGCACACTACAGCCTATAGGCCAAATCCAGCCCATAAACTACTTTTGTATGTCCTGTGAGCTAAGAACAGTTTTTGCATTTCTAAATGGTTGAAGAAGAAGGAGGAAGAGAAGGAGGAGGAAGAGGAGGGGGAGGGGGAGGAGGATGACGATGAGGAGGAAAGAAGGAGAGGAGAAGAGGGGGAGGGGGAGAAGGGGGAGGAAAGGAAAAGGATATGTGACAAAGATGCATGTGGACCACAAGCCTAAAAAATTTACTGTTCTGTGCTTTCTGCAAAAATCTTGGCAACCCTTAATCTAAGTCAAGCTCCCCCCACTTCCTTTCCAGAGTCATTCTTCTGCTAGCAGCACTGATAGGAACACTGATAGGATACTGATAGTCTCAAAGCCCATCCTCTGGGGCTGTCTCCCCATTGCACAGACCAAGCATCACACCCTCAGTACTTTAAGAATAACTTTTCCACACCTGTAGGTATTTAATATTATAAAAGTAACTCAGTTTCCTAATATCTCCTCAACTAAACCTTTAACAACTAGTAGGTAGAAACTGTGTCCTCTCTTTTTAACTCCCATTTGTTGAGTGCTTACTATAGGTGAGAGACTGACCTAGATACTTTTTAAGATTAAATGTCACTTAATCCCCCTGATAACCCTAGACATTTGGTATTATCTTCAATTTACATCTTAAGAAACAGGCTCTGATCACAGAGTTAATTATTGGTGGAGCCAAGATTTAAAGCAGAGCTCTATCAAAGTCCTTGATAAAAAGTAGATAATTAATAAATAAATGAACAAATTAACGGATAGATGGATGAGTCAATGGTTTTCTCTCTGACTCTAGAGCCACGGTTTTTTACAGTATGGTCTTAATTTGACTTAACATTGAAATTCATCTCAAATCTTGGAATTAAAGTATATCTTAAATTAGTCTAACTTAAGAGCTTATATGATTATTTCTTTGTTGCCCATTTTATTCCAAAAAGGATTCAGGACATTTAATATATGACCTTTCTCCATAATATTCATGTTAAATAGTCATTCAGTCAATAAATCTACAGGCCAAATCAAGAATTTAGATAAAAGTAGAACATCAGAAAATTTGTATATTTGTATATTGCTATTGCGATATAACTATTCACCACTGCTAAATGTATAGAACACAAAATCTGTTCCACAGGCCCAAAATGCCACAAAGAAAGTGAAGTTACCTTTAATCTCTTTTCCTTTTCCGAAACAATGGTCCTGATGAGCGTAAGTTCAGTTAGAGAAAAGATAAGTAAAATTATCAAAGGGAAGATATGTATAAAAAGCGACAAAAAACTATCATTATAATAAGCAGGGGATGGAAACCTCCTAAGATAAATGAAGACATCATTAAACAATTGTTCTACAGCTCTGCCGTTATGGTACGTCATGATGGCCTGATCTACGACATGCTGCAAAAGCAGGAACCCTTCTCTGATGTACCCTAAATGAGAAAACAAAGATGGTCAAGTTCAGTATACCAAGAAACAGCCAGGCAAACACAGAAGGCAATTTGGGTAATTCAAAGCTTTTAACTCAAAGAACAAAATAATTTCCCAAAACCTATAGTGATTTGGAACACAAACAGATAATAAATAACATGGAATTGTATTACTATCGTCCCAAAACTAAAATACTACATGAAAATGATAGTTGCTTTATGTAATTTTATCAGCCAAAATAAATGAGAATTCAATACCAGACATACCAGACATATAAATAGAAGTGATGCTCAAAATAAGATGTGATACAATCCTATTTACAATAGCATCAAAAAGAATAAAATATATAGGAATAAACTTAACCGAGGAGGTGAAGGACTTATACACTGAAAACTACAAAACATTGCTGAAAGAAATTAAAGATGACACAAGTAAATGGAAAGAAATTCCTTGTTCCTGGATTGGAAGACTTACTGTTGTTAAAATATCCATACTACCCAGAATGATCTACAGATTCAATGCAACCTCTATCAAAATCCTTGTGATGAGCACCAGGTGTATGTATGGAAGTGCTGAATCACTAAATTGTATACCCAAAAGTAATATTACACTGTATGTTAACTAACTGGAATTTAAATAAAAACCTAAAAAAAAAATCCCAATGGCCTTTTTTGCAGAAACAGAGAAAACAGTCCTAAAATACATATGAAATTGCAAAGAACGTTGAATAACCAAAACAATCTTAAGCAAAGAGAGCACTTGCTCTTGTGAGCTGGAGTCCTCACACTTCCTGATTTCAAAATATAATGCAAAATTACAGTAATCAAAAGAGTATTGGTATAGTAGCAGCATAAAGACAGACATAGAGACCAAGAGAACAGACAGTCCAGAAATAAATTCTCACATATATGGTCAAATGACCTTCAACAAGGCCACCAGGGGAAAGGACACTCTCTTCAAAACAAATGGTGCTGGATAAACTGGATATCCACATGCAAAAGAATGAAGTTGGATTCCTACCTTAAACTGCACATAAAAGTTAAATCAAAAGAGATTAAAGACCTAAACATAACAAAACTCGAGAAGAAAACATATAGGGCAAAAGCTTCATGACATTAGATTTCGCAATGGATCTCCTAGATATGACACCAAAAGCACAGGTGACAAAAGCAGAAAACAAACAAATGAGAAGACTTCAAACTTAAAAGCTTCTACACAGTGCACAGTGAAGGAAACAATCAACAGAGTGAAAAGGCAACCAATGGAATGGGAGGAAATATTCACAAACCATATAACTGATAAAGGGTTAATATCCAGAATATATAAAGAGGGTTCTTGAGTGCTTCAGTTGATTAGGCATCAGACTCTTGATTTTGGTTCAGGTCATGATCTCAGGGTCCTGAGATACAGCCCTGTGAGGGGTTATGCACTCAAGCAGGGAGTCTACTTGAGGATTCTCTCTCTCCCTCTCTCTCTGCCCCTCCCCCTGCTCACATGTGCACTCTCTCTCTCTCAAATAAATAAATAAATCTCGGGGCGCATGGGTGGCTCAGTTGTTTAAGCATCTGCCTTCCGCTCACATCATGATCTCGGTGTCTTAGGATTGAGCCTTGTGTTGGGCTCTCTGCTCAGCACGGAGTTTGCATCACCCTTGCCCTCTGCCCCTCCCCCCACTCATGCTCACTCCTCTATCTCAAATAAATAAGTAAATAATCTTTAAAAAAAATGAAAAGTATACATATATACAATGGAATATCACTCAGCCATCAGAAAGAATGAATATCTACCATTTACATTGACATGGATGGAACTGGAGGTTCCACTTACTTAAGTGAAGTAAGTCAATCAGAGAAAAACAATTATCATATGGTTTCATTCATATGTGGAACATAAGAAATAGTGCAGAGGACAATAGGGGAAGGAAAGGAAAACTGAATGGGAAGATATCAGAGAAGGAGACAAACCATGAGAGACTCTGGACTCCTAGAAACAAACTTAGGGTTACAGAAGGGAGCAGGGATGGGGTAACTGGGTGATGGGTATTAAGGAGGGCATGTGTTATGATGAGCACTGGGTGTTATACACAACTAATGAATCACTGAATACTACATCAAAAACTAATGATGTGCTGTATGGTGGCTAACTGAATGTAAATAAATAAATAAATAAACATGACAGTTATTACATTAAAAAAATACATGGAAGCAAAAAAAAATGAAAACACAACAGTCTGAAACCTTTGTGATGCAGCGAAGACAGTCCTAAAGGGAAGTATATTGCAATATGAGCCTAATTCAAGAAGCAAGAAAAGTCTCAAATACACAATCTAACTTTACTCCTAAAGAAGCTAGAAAAGGAACGGCAAATAAAGCCTCAGGCTGGCAGAAGAAGGGAAATAATAAAGATTAGAGCAGAAATAAATAATATAGAAACAAAAAAATTACAAAATTAAGAGATTTCAGATTAATGAAACTAAGAGCTCATTTTTCAAAGAATTAATTCTTCAAAAGAATTAATAAAATTGATAAACCCATAGCCAGATTTATCAAAAAGATAAAAGAACCCAAATAGATAAAAACATGAATGAAAGAGGACATATCACAACCAACACTGCAGAAATACAATTATAAGAGAATACTATGAAAAATTATATGCCAACAAACTGAGCATCCAGGAAGAAATGGACAAATTTCTAGCAACATACAAATGACCAAAACTGAAACAGGGAGAAATAGAAAATCTGAACAGACCCATTACCAGCAAAGAAACTGAATCAGTAATTTAAAATTTCCCAACAAACAAAAGTCCAGGGCCAGATAGATTCCCAGGGGAATTCTATCAGACACTGAAAGAAGAGTTAATATCTATTCTCCTCAAACTGTTTCAAAAAGTAGAAATGGAAGGAAAACTTCCAAATTCATTCTATGAGGCCAGCATTACCTTGATTCCAAAACCAAAGATCCCACTAAAAAGGAGAATTATAGGCCAATATCCCTGATGAACATGGATGCAATAAAATATTAGCAAATTGAATTCAACAGTTTTCAACGGAATTTCAACATTTAATGAATTATTCACCATGATCAAGAGGGATTTATTCCTGGGCTGCAAGGGTGGTTCAACATCTGCAAATCAATCAGCGTGATACACCATATTAATTAAAGAGAGGAGAGGAACCATATGATCCTGCCAATAGATGAAGAAAAAGCATTTGTCAAAATACAGCATCCTTTCTTGATAAAAACCCTCAACAAAGTAGGGATAGATGGAACGTACCTCAGCGTCATAAAGGCCAACAGCTAATATCATCCTCAATGGGGAAATACTGAGAGCCTTTCCCCTACAGTCAGGAACAAGACAAGGATGTCTGCTCTCACCACTGTTATTTAACATAGTACTGGAAGTCTTAGTTTGTCTGATTAGACAACAAAAATAAATAAAAGGCATCCAAATTGGCAAGGAAGAAGTCAAACTTTCACTATTTACAGACAACACAATACTCTATGTAGAAAACCCAAAAGACTCCACCAAAAAATTACTAGAACTCTTACATGAATTCAGCAAAGTTGCAGGATATAAAATCAAAGTGAAGAAATCTTTTGCATTTCTCTATGCCAACAACAAAGCAGCAGAAAAAGAAATCAAGGAATTGATCCCATTTGCAATTGCACCAAAAACAGTAAGATACCTAGGAATGAATCTAACTAAAGAAGTAAAATATCTGTACTCTGAAAACTGCAGGACACTTATGACAGAAACTGAAGAGGACACAAAGAAATGGAAAAGCATTCCATGCTCATGGATTGGAAGAACACGTATTGTTAAAATGTCTGTATTACCTAAAGCAATCTATACATTTAATGCAATCCCTATCAAAATGCCACCAGCATTTTTCACAAACCTAGAACAAACAATCCTATAATTTGTGTGGAACCACAAAAGACCCCGAATAGTCAAAAAATTGTGAAAAAGAAAAACAAAACTGGAGGTATGAGGATTCTGGATTTCAAGCTGTATCACAAAGCTATAGCCATCAAGACAGTATGATACTGGGGGCACCTGGGTGGCACAGCGGTTAAGCGTCTGCCTTCGGCTCAGGGCGTGATCCCAGCGTTGTGGGATCGAGCCCCACATCAGGCTCCTCTGCTGTGAGCCTGCTTCTTCCTCTCCCACTCCCCCTGCTTGTATTCCCTCTCTCACTGGCTGTCTCTATCTCTGTTGAATAAATAAATAAATAAAATCTTCAAAAAAAAAAAAAAAGACAGTATGATACTGGCACAAAAACAGACATATAGATCAATGGAACAGAATAGAGAAGCCAGAAATGGACCCACAACTATATGGTCAACTAATCTTCAACAAAGCAGGAAAGAATATCCAGGGGGAAAAAGACAGTCTCTTCAATAAATGGGGTTGGGAAAACTGGACAGCAACATGCAGAAGAATGAAACGGGACCACTTTATTACACAATACACAAAAATATATTCAAAATGGATGAAAGACTTCAATGTGAGAAAGGAAACCATCAAAATCCTAGAGGAGAACATGGGCAGAAACCTCTTTGACCTCAGCCGTAGCAACTTCTTATTAGACATGTCGCTGGAGGAAGGGAAACAAAATAAAAACTGAACTATTGGGACTTCATCAGGACAAAAAGCTTTTGCACAGGTTAAGCAAACAATCAACTAAAACTAAAAGACAGCCTATGGAACGGGAGAAGATATTTGCAAATGACATATCTGATAAAGGGTTAGTATCCAAAATCTATAAAGAACTTACCAAATTCAACACCCCAAAAAAACAAATAATCCAGTTAGGAAATGGGCAGAAGACATGAATGGACACTTTTCCAAAGAAGACATCCATATGGCTAAGAGACACATGAAAAGATGCTTAACATCACTCAGGGAAATACAAATGAAAACCTCAATGAGATACCACCTCACACCCTCAGGAGGGCTAAAATTAATAATGCAAGAAACAACAGCTGTTGGCGAGGATGCAGAGAAAGAGGAACACTCTTGCACTGTTGGTGGGAATGCAAACTGGTGTGGCCACTCTCGAGAAGAGTTCAGAGGTTCCTCAAAAAGTTAAAAATAGAACTACCCTATGATCCAGCAATTGCACTAGTAGGTATTTACCAAAAGGACACAAAAAAACAGATCTGAAGGAGAACATGCACCCAGATGTTTATAGCAACATTATCAACAATAGCCAAACTATGGAAAAAGCCCAAATATCCACTGACTGATGAATGGATGAAGAAGATGTGGTATACATATATAATGGAATATTACTCAGCCATCAAAAAGAATGAAATCTTGCTATTTGCAGTGATGTGGATGGAGCTAGTGTATATAATGCTAAGTGAAGTAAGTCAGTCAGAGAAAGATAAATACCATATGATCTCACTCATGTGGAATTTAGGAACAGACAAACATATGGGAAGGAGGAAAAGAAAAAAGAGAGGGAAACAAGCCATACAAGACTCTTAAGGATAGAGAACAAATGGAGGGAGGTGGATGGGGGATGAGCTAGATGGGTAATGGGGATTAAAGAAGGCACTTGCTGTGATGAGCACTGGGTATTGTATGTAAGTGATGAATCAATGAATTCTACTCCAGAAACCAACATCGCACTCTCTGTTAACTAACCAAAATTTATATTAAAAAATAATAATAATTTAGAACCATAAATATGCAGGCAATGTTAGTTTATAGAGATGAGTCTATTAAGTCAGCAGAGCCAACTTTTACTAACTAAGACGATATAAATGCAAGGATACACACTGATAAAGTTCAAAAATGCTCTATATGCTTGCTTTTACAATAAAAAACTCAATTTTAAAAATGCACTGCCACAATGAATAAACTTTTTCTCTCATTGAAAAAAATGATTCACACACGTTGCTAGCTTGCAACCAAAATATTAATGTAAGGACGCTGGAGGCCTGCTCACCAGGATCTCCTCCATCATCATCAAATGGGTTCCTGGGTTCTACAGAAGGTAACTCTGGAAAGAGAAGATGTGTATTCCATCCAGTATCTTTTAAGGAGCTTAGCAAATTTGAAGATTTATCAGTACCTGCACCCAAACGCAGATGATATTTTACCTAGAATAAACAATAGAAAGCAAAAAACATGTTAGACCAATGAGCACTAAAAAGCATGTATGAGCAGTGAAAGGAAAAGAAAATACAAAGCTAAAATTTGTCTGAGCAATTCAGGATTCTAAATGATTAGAAGTGGCAGTATCACTGACACAAGAGACAAGCAGCAAGCCTCAGGTGCCATAATCACAGTCAAAGTTTGAAATCAATTAAATTTATATCTCTGCTCTTTCATCTTCAGGCATTTTGCCTCTGAATTACAAAGATGCCAACAATGGTACCTTGATCATTACAAATGTATTTTTCTACACCCACAACTGGCTTGCCTAACTCCGTGAGACCTCAAACAGTTCTATTAATTTTCTTTCCTATTATGTTAGCCAATTATGGTAAAGATTATCTCCCTCTTCAAAAAGTAACTAACAGAAAAGGAAAAAGCCCAGATATAGGGATAATAAAATTTAAATGTAGAATGCTGCATATTTTAAATAAAATTTAAATGTAGAATGCTGCATATTTTAAATAAAATTTAAAAGTAGAACGCTGCATATTTTAAATATTACATGAAAAGTAAACGATACATCTAGAGAGCTGACCCAACCTCGGGGTAAGTAAGAGTAGATCTGAGTAGCCTGACAAGGCAAGAGGCTACAGTTGCCAAAGGTCAGTAGAGGCCGAACAGAGAAGTCCGTGTGAGAAGGAACAGGCAAGTACACCAAGTCTAGGCAAACATTCATACAATTCAGTAATTCAAAAGCAACACTGTAAGTAGCTACAGCATGCTTGAATATTATTAATACACAGTTCTTGACCTCAAGGAACTGACCACGTGCTCAGGGAGCAGAGAAGAGAGACGGGGAGACTTTGGATAGGTAGTTACAGCAATAATTTTACACACATTAATAGTAAGAGTTATCCCAGACAAAGGCGGACAGGCAGAACATCAAAAGGAGAGAGGATAATGTGATCAAAGGCAGAGAAGCAAGAGATCACACAATACATACAAACAACTACTAGGGGTTCAACATTGCTAGAGCATGAAGTTCAAAGAAAGAAGAGGCAACACGAGGCTGGAGGGCTATTCAGAAAACAGGTCACTGATGACCCTGTACTCCACACAAAGGACCTTCTGTAGCTCATGGAGAACCCCTGGAGTGTTTCACACAGCACAGAGACATGATCTTTCCTATGTTCTTAGTGCATCATGGTGTTACCTACGATAAAGAGAGGTCTCACCCAGGAAAATCAGCTAAGTTACCAAAGAGTTGGTTCTGGGGACAGGGAGGGTACAGGAGGTCATGAACTCAGAAAACATAAGACATTCTGTTTCATAAATTGTGGGAAAAAAGAACAGGCACCAGGGGAAATAAGCTGGGGAAAATCTTGTCAGGTATCCATTCTAAATGCTAGACACAGCGAACTGTCAACAAAAACGAAGCTTGTACTGCACCAAAGTTATTTGAAATTTGAGTCAGAGGCTCTATACATACCAATGAACCTGTATCACCATCAGCATATACTTTTGAAGCAGTACTTACTGTAAAGTAGGTTCAGCTGGGGAAAGTGAGGAGAGGAAGGAATAGAAAGAAAGGCTACCTACCATCCTGCTGGTGATTTTTCTTTCTCCTTCCTTCCTTCCATTAGCAAACACTTGTATCCGGAACAGGATTAGGCTCTACGCATAAATACTATAGTTTGATCATTTCCCTCAACCCTGGGTGGCTCATCTCTACCATGTGGTAAAGAGACACACCAAGTCACCAAAGTTCAAACACTATCCATTTTCTCTCCTTGAGGGATGTTATCAGAGTCTTCCTTGGGGTCTGTCCTAATTCTGACGCAACCTGGAAAACTCTAAAAGCTGATACTAGAGATTTAGAAGAGAAATCAGGTAGTTCACTCAAAAGAAAGAAGTCTTTCATGTTGGAATCTCTACTGCTATATATGTATATGCCTTTATTTTAAAGGCCAAACTAACACTTCAAGGACCTCCAAATGAGTTACCGGTGGGGTTATAGAAGCTTCCCTTCATGCCAACAGTGATAATCAAGAATTCTGAAAGTTAAAGCAATTTCCTCTTTGGAGACATAAAACAAATACATTAAAACATGATACAAAGTACAAAAAAGGAGGCATTTACCAAAGCAAAAACAAGCAGCAGGTGGAAAGTTCTATCAAGAGGGTGTAAGAACTCCTGGAGTTCACAGTCCTAGCAAAGGGAGCTACCTCAGCTTAAAAGAGGTCCAGATATTAGTGAAGTGTTTTTGTTTTTGTTTTTGCTTGTAACTTTCATATAATAGCTTTGTTATAAAAGTCACTTCAGATACAAAGTTAGAATGGCAATTACACTTAAAATTAGCTCATTAAAAAGTTTAAATATATTACAGATATGCACTACCTGAAATTCCAGAAGGAATTTAAGCAGGGAATAGACATTGCCAGCCATCTTTTTTACCCAGCTACATTGTTATTTTCTTAAGCACCATTTGCAAGACTGGAAACATCTGCTTGGTCAGGGAGATTAATAAAGTGAATATCCTTACTAAAGCTCCTGTTACTCTATTTTCTGAATATAAGACCATAAGGCAGCAGATAAAAGTTTTCTCCTCATGTTATACATTAGTATAATGTAATGGTTAAAAGCACAGGTATTAAAATAAGTTGGCACGGGGACGCCTGGGTGGCTCAGTTGGTTAAGCGTCTACCTTCGGCTCAGGTCACGATCCCACGGTGCTGGGATTGAGTCCTGCATTGTGCTCCCTGCTCAGTGGAAGCCTGCCTCTCCCTCTGCCTGCCACTCCCTCTGCTTTATGTGCTCTCTTTCTGACAAATAAATAAATAAAATCTTTAAAAACAAACAAACAAGCAAACAAAGTTGGCACAGGATTCAAATCCCTGTACTGTTATATACTAGTAGTTAGGATCTTGGGCAACTTACAATCTTTCCCATTTATAAAATGGGGAGGTTACCTGTATCTCATTAAATCTCTAAAATCTAACATATAATTATAAAGTCTTTAGACAAAAATTTCTTACCTGAAGTGGCAAACTGTCATCGCTGTGTTTGAAGTCATGATCAAATACGATCGCAGCCAGCACCTGAACCTTAGGCTTCCTTTCATACTCGACGTACTTCTCAAACTCTGCTTCTGAAGAAAAGCCTCGAACTGCAGAGAGAAAATCTCACTAAGTCATCACATAAATGGAACACGTCTAATGATTATCCCTATCTGTACACGAATAACATAATCCTTGTTGTAACACATTTTAAAACATTATTACTCAAACATTGACAGTACAGATGACCTAATGGATATCTGCGATACACAAAAATTCTTGTGTTTTATAAAAGTTGGAACACATTATAAACAATATTTAATCATTACAATAACTACATTAAGGTAAACTATGACAAGCGGAACTTTTTAATTGTATTTTGAAATCCAGGGATTAAAAAAATTTTTGAAAGGAAATAAGTGACAAATTATCTCTGCAGAAAGTGTATTTCAGGGGCGCTTGGGTGGCACAGCGGTTAAGCATCTGCCTTCAGCTCAGGGCGTGATCCCGGCGTTATGGGATCGAGCCCCACATCAGGCTCCTCCGCTGTGAGCCTGCTTCTTCCTCTCCCACTCCCCCTGCTTGTGTTCCCTCTCTCGCTGGCTGTCTCTATCTCTGTCGAGTAAATAAATAAAAATAAAAAATAAAAATAAAAAAAAAGAAAGTGTATTTCAAAAAATAATAGTAGAATAAATTGTATTCTAGAAAACAATTGTATAATTTAAATTAAAAATTAAAAAATGGAAGTAGTGGTTACTTTTCTTATTCACAAATTAATCTCTATGAAATTAAAAAAAAACCACACTCTCAAAATGACACGCACACAACGACACACATACAGGTAACTTAAATGACTAAAGTTTTTTCTTAAAAATTAAAATATTTCCAATGTAAACAGGTTATTGAAGTCTTCAATAGCCTCTCTACAAGAAAACATAAATAATTAAGGAGAGAAGTAAGATTTTTAAAATAAAGTCATATAACATGTGCAAAGATTCTTATTGTAAAGATGTCATTTCTGTAAAAATTGACATATGGAGTTGATATAATTCTAGTAAAAATCAAAACAACTTGTTAACTAACTTGGATTTAAATAAAACAAAACAAAACATAATAAAATATCAATCTTCTAGAATAGATCTCAAGAGAGCTGATGGATATGTTATTTAGCTTGATTGTGATAATGAAGGTATATGTATATCAAAACATCATATTATATAACCAAAATATATACATACAGTCTTTATTTGTCAATCATAAATAAAATACAAATAAAACTGGTAAATAAAATTTAAAAAATAAAATAAAATACTTCCCCCAAAAAATCCAAACATTTTTTATGAAACATTACAAGCCAATTCTAAAATTTATATGGAAACACAATGGGTAAATATCAAGGTGTATTAAAAGATGAGCTTTTGGGGCATCTGGGTGGCTCAGCTGATTAAGAGTCTAACTCTTGATTTCAGCTCAGGTCTTGACCTTGGGGTTGTGAGTTCAAGCCCTGCATGTGCTCCATGCTGGGCAAGGAGCCTACTTTAAATAAAAAAAAAAAAAAAGAGAGAGAGAGAGAGAGATGAGTTTCATCCCACTATATTACTAGAAAGAAAAACCAAACTACAGAAGAGTTTATATAGTATGCTCTTGTATAAGAAAGGACAATAAGGAATAGAAAGAAAAAATATATAGACACACATACACAGACTCACACACATACCCAGAAATACATGCATACATGTAGCAACATTATTTTTGTCAAAAGAAACACAAAAAGAATAAATCAGGCACTAACAGTATTGGTTACCTACAGTGGGTGGATGAGAACAGGCTAGAAGGGATTGTAGAGGCAATGCCAGTTCTCTAATTATACATTTTAATACAAGTTTGACTTTCATTTATTGTTAATCTTTTACATACTCAAAAATAAAGTTAAATCAACACAGAGGGGTATAATTACTAAAACTTAATAAGAATATAAGTGAATCCTAAATAGATATTAAACTGATAACAACCACAAGAAGAAAGAAAAAGAATTAGCCCAAGTAAATTTTAGGCACAGTATGTTGACAAATACCCCTAGCTGAATATAGTCTAAGAAGAAAAACAACTGCAAAGAAATCTTGTAAGTGTGCTAGGGTAGTAGTACGTAATATAAGTAATTCAGAAATACTTTTCTGTAAGATAGGGCAAATGAGTACATTGATGCTGCTAGGATCTAGGGCTCTGTGAGGGAAAGGAGGTACAAATATATAATGAGAGAAGGAAAACAAGAGGCTTATATTGTTGGGCTGGCATTGAAAGTATCAACATAAACTCATGATTTTTAAAAAAATCCTACATCTGTCTACTAGAAGAGTCTAGAAGCAAAGACACCCCAGTAGTAATGAGTACACTTAGTACTTGTTTTTCCCTATGTTTTATTGTGGGGAGGCAGACACACTGAACACATTTACAGAGACCTATCAGGCCCTGAGGGGAGAAGTAAACAGGAGGCCAATTCTGAAACACTTATAAGTGGGGGGTTAAGTGGTGACCTTTCTACTGGCACCTTCAGGAAGGGACATTGGTAGCAAAGGGAGGGTTTTTGTTCCTCTCTCTCTCTCTCTCATCTTGTTTTTCCCATATCTTAGTTTCTTAATACCATCCCTAAAAAAAGAGGAATTAAGACTGCTTCATAGATTGAATCTAGTTCTAGGGCACAGAAAATACAAGGTGTTCAGCCTGAACAGGTAGTTCTGTTAGAAAGTGAAAGTGCTCAAATGCTGACAAACATACATCAAAAGGACATTGCTTTAAAAAAAAAAAAAAAACCCCACTGGCTAAATCTGGGATGATTTTAGAATCAAAAATCATCATCATCAAATGATTACATCATTCAGAATATGTTCTCTCACATAATGCAATTAAGCTAAATCCAATAACAAAAATATAACTAGAAAAATTCTAGTTATAGAATTATGGAAATTAGGCAATATACTCTCAATAACTCATGGAACAAAGAACACAAAATAGACTAGTGTCTTGAGGTGCCTGGGTGGCTGAGTCAGTTAAGCATCTGCCTTTGGCTCAGGTCATGATCCTGGAGTCCCAGGATCGAGTCCCACATTGGGTTCCCTGCTCTGTGGAGAGTCTGCTTCTCCCTCTGCCCCTAACCCGGCTCATGCTCTCTCTCTCGCTTTCTCTCTCAAATAAAAAAATAAAAATTTAAAAAATAGACTAATGTCTTAAACATGCATGTAAAATTTCTTAACAAAATATTAGCAAATAAAATTCATAGAATAAACCCAAGTAGGAAGAAATGGATGCCTTCCTGGAAACTTACAAACTACTAAGAATGAAACGGGAAGAAATAAACAATCCGAATAGACCAATAATCAGTAACAAAATTGAAGCAGTAATCAAAAAGCTCCCCAAAAACAAAAGTCCAGGACCAGACAGCTTCCCAGGGGAATTCTACCACACATTTAAAGAAAAAATAATACCTATTCTACTGAAACTGTCCCAAATAATAGAAACAGAAGAAAAACTTTCAAACTCCTTCTATGAGGCCAGCATTACCCTGATCCCAAAACCAGGCAAAGACCCCACCAAAAAGGAGAATTACAGACCAATATCCCTGATGAACATGGATGCCAAAATACTCAACAGGAGCCTAGCTAATAGGATCCAACAGTACATTAAAAAGATTATTCACTACGACCAAGTGGGTTTTATGCCTGGGATGCAAGGTGGTTCAACATTCACAAATCAATCAACATGAGACAGCACATCAATAAAAAAAAAAAAAAGATAAGAACCATATGATCCTCTCAATTGATGCAGAAAAAGCATTTGACAAAATACAACATTCGTTCCTGATTAAAACTCTTCAGGGTAAAGGGATAGAAGGAATATCCCTCAATATCAGAAAAACCAAGCCCACAGCAAATATCATTATCAATGGGGAAAAGGTGAGAGCTTTTCCCTTAAGATCAGGTACACAACAGGGATGCCCACTCTCACCACTATTGTTCAACAGAGTGCTAGAAGTTCTAGCCTCAGCAATCAGACAACAAAAATAAATAAAAGGCATTCAAACTGGCAAAGAAAAAGTCAAACTTTCTCTCTTCGCAGAAGACATGATACTTTATGTGGAAAACCCAAAAGACTCCACCCCCAAATTACTAGAACTCGTACAGCAATTCAGCAATGTGGCAGGATACAAAATCAATACACAGAAATCAGTTGCTTTTCTATATGCTAACAATGTAATTGTAGAAAGAGAAATTAAGGAATCAATTCAATTAACAATAGCAACAAAAACCATGATATACCTAGGAATAAATCTAACTAAAGAAGTAAAGCATCTATACTTTAGAAACTACAGAATACTTATGAAAGAAATTGAGGAAGACACACACGAAAAATGGGAAAACGTTCCATACCCATGGATTGGAAGAATAAACATTGTTAAAATGTCTACCCGGCCCAGAGCAATTTACACTTTCAATGTCATCATCCCTATTAAAATATCATTGGCATTTTTCAAAGAACTGGAACAAAAAATCCTAAAATTTGTATGGAACCAGAAAAGACCCCAAATCACCAAGGGAATGATGAAAAAGAAAAAGCCGGAGGCATCACGTTGCCTGACTTCAAGCTATATTACAAAGCTGTGATTACCAAGACAGCATGGTATTGGCACAAAAACAGACACACAGACCAATGGAACAGAATAGAGACTCCACAAATGGACGGATGTTGTATTTTGTATTTTCCAACAGTTACTTTACCAGTTACTTCCTGTCAAAAGATAGAACATACCAAGTATTGGTGAAGATATGGAACCGAAACTCTCAAACGTTTCTGTAAATCTAAATAGTTACATCCCCCACGAACCAACAATTTCACCCCTAGCTATACACCAAACAGAAAGGTATATATATGTTCATCAAAAGGTTCTTATAAAAATGTTCATAACGGCACTACTCATAATAGCTCAACTCTGGAATCTACCCAAATGTTCGTCAATAACATATAGATTGTATAATATTAACATAATGGGATACTACAGAGAAATTAGTGACTTATGATCTCACACAACAATTTGGATGATTCTTTACAAATATAATGCTAAGTGAAAGCACACACATAAAAACTACATAATACATACTGTATATAACACAGAGTGCTATAATGGAACATATTGAATAGCTCCATTTCATAAGGTGAAAAGCAGGCAAAGCTAATCTAAGGTCTTAGATGTTAAAATAGTAGTTAAATTTGGGGGAGTCATAACTGCAACTTGGCACAAAGGAAGCTTCTAGGGTCATGAAAGCACTCTTAGAATTACAGATTCCTTATTAACTACAAAGAGGAAAACTGCCTTGACAATGGGAAGTCGGTGGAAATCCATTTTACTAAAATGAGTAAGCATGATGTCACCAACTGAGGAACAAACTGGTAATATGCTTCCAAAAGTGATTCACTAAGAAGATCTTATAAGAAAGATGTAATATTTTCAACACAAATGATCAAATTGAAACTAAATGTAAGGAAACAATCAAACACAAATTAAGACGCTTCTGCAAAATAATTGGCCTAGTCTTTTAAAAATATCAATGTCATTAAAGACAAAACAACAACAAAAGCAGTCTAAGAAAGTACTCTAAGCCAGAGGTCAGCACATTATGGTCCTGTGCAGGTCAAATCTACCCTGCAGTCTGTTTTGGTATGGGCCTGTGAGCTATGGATCTTTTTTACATCTCTAAAGGGCTCTTAAAGAAAAAAAAGAATATTTGATAGAAACCCCATAGCCCATAAAACTTAATATATTTACTATCTGGCCCTTTACAGAAAAGTTTGCCAACCCCAGTGAATATTTAAAAATCTCTAACTGGGGGGTGCCTGGGTGGCTCAGTCAGGGAGCGTCTGACTCTTGGTTTCAGCTCAGGTCATGACGTCAGGGTCCTGGGGATCAGGCCCTGAGTCAGGCTCTGTGCTTGAGGAGCAGAGTCTGCTTAAGATTCTCTCTTTCCCTCTGCTCCTCCCCCGACTACATTCACTTATATCGCTTTCTAAATAAATAAATAAATAAATAAATAAATAAATAAAATCTTTAAAAAAATCTCCAACTGGATCCTGAATTACAAAAAAGGAAAATAAGCTCTAAAGAACCTCATTAGGACAATTAGGAAAATATAAATATTGACTGTATATTAGATATCATATCAATTTAAAAATTCTCGAGTATAATAATTGTTATGTTGGAGAATGTCCTTATTAGGAGATACATACATACAGTTGAAGGTGACATGTCATTAATGCAACTTATTCTCAATGGTTCAGAAAAAAAATTAATTATGATGATATTGAAGCAGTGATCAAAAACCTCCCCAAAAACAAGAGTCCAGGGCCTGACTGATTCTCCGGGGAATTCTACCAATCTCTTCATAATTAATTGGTCTGTTTAGACAATCTCAGAATTAACTTAACCAGAGAGGTAAAGGATCTATATTCTAGAAACTACAGATCACTGTTGAAAGACATTGAAGAAGATACAAAAAGATGGAAAAACATTCCATGCTCATGGATCAGAAGAATAAACATAGTTTAAATGTCTATGCTACCCAGAGCAATCTACACTTTCAATGCCATCCCGATCAAAATACCAATGACATTTTTCAAAGAACTGGAACAAACAGCCTTTAAATTTGTGTGGAACCAGAAAAGGCCCCGAATCGCCAAGGAATTGTTGAAAAGGAAAAACACAAAAACCATTTTAGACATCACAATTTCTAACCTGTAAAATTGACAAGTAAACTCTCTTTCACCATCTCAGTAATATTTTTTACCACATCACTTGTAGAAGGCACATAAGCTAATTCATATTCACGGCTCGTATTAAAGAAGAAATCAGGCGGGATCAACAAAGGAATAGGCTTGAAAACAGTAACATTCTGAAACGTTTTCTTTATATCTCTGCGATGAAGCAAAATCAGTAGAGAGAAGAAGAATGTCATGGAGATTTCCACAATTAAAGACATTATCTTCCTTTTCTGCAAAAGAAACAGAAGGATTGTGATAATTAAGAGTCTACATATGTGTATGTGTGTGTGAATCTATACTCTTATGCATATATGTGTATACAATTTAAACATATTATTCAGGTCTGTTCTACAATACGAATGGTTCTCTAGCCTGTCTTTTTCACCCCTTTTCCACATTTCATTATCTATTCTATTGATTTATCCTATGGGTACTCTTCAGAGTTAGAATTGCTACATTAAGCCATGGAACAAAGGGACAAAAAAAACCAAACAAACCCATAAACTAAAATGAAGTGAAAGGGGCGCCTGGGTGGCACAGTGGTTAAGCATCTGCCTTCGGCTCAGGGCGTGATCCCGGCGTTGTGGGATCGAGCCCCACATCAGGCTCTTCCGCTATGAGCCTGCTTCTTCCTCTCCCACTCCCCCTGCTTGTGTTCCCTCTCTCACTGGCTGTCTCTATCTCTATTGAATAAATAAATAAAATCTTAAAAAATAAATAAATAAATAAATAAATAAATAAATAAAAATAATAAAATAAAATGAAGTGAAAAAGCTATTTAAAGTTCTCCCCTTCAGGCTCATTAGCCTTTACAACCATTTCCCATAGACACTTCCACTTACCTTTAAAACGAAATTTTTCCAGAGGAGGACTCCAAATTGGTTGAGCCACAAAAAATCCATTTTATCACAAAGAATGGAATTTCAACTCTAAGAGGGAAGTAAACATTTCAAAAATTTACAACACCTGGCAAAAATGTTAAATTCAGTCAAGTGAAAGGATTACTTCATTGTTTTACTCCTTTTTTCCAACAATCCTGAAAGATAACTACTTGAAATAAGTACTTGTCTGCCTCTATTTTTTATTTTAATTCATTATATTCACATCTAATGGTCTAATATGTATGGAAAATATTAGATGATAGAGATGCAAAATGTAATCAGTTGCAGCCCCACGTTCGCAAAAAAGATGTAAACTGTAAATTTGGAACGTCAGTTATTATTCTAATAGGCTCTGAGATAAATTCCTGCAAATTATAATTCTGAAATTTCCTATTTAAAATCTACTTTGAACCATATTCTATGCTAGGCATTAGGTGTATTCAAAACAATTGTGATCCTTTCCTCATGGTGTGAGTAGTACAGTACAGTAATTGAGAACCCAGGATCTAAGGTTGGGCTGTTTGAGTTCAAATCCTAACTCTCACAAGCTGTAAAATTTTGAGCAAAGTAATTAACCTATAGCTACTTATCATCTGTAAAATCAGAAAAATCATAGTACTTACCTTATATTTCCCTGGAGTGATTTGCTACTATGGAGAGGTGGCTAAAAGGCTATGCTCTTTTTAAAAATGGTGATAAAATAGACATTACATAAAATTTACCACTTTAACCATTTTTAACTGTACAGTTCAGTGGCGCCAATCACATTCAGGTTGTTGCATAACCATCACCATTATTCATCCCCAGAAATTTTTTCATCTTCCCAAACTAAAACTCCACAGCCATTAAATCATCATTCTCTATTTCCTCCTCTTCCCCAGTCACTGGCAACCACCATTCCACTTTCTACATCTATGAATTTGACTCCTTTAGGTACCTCATTTGGTGGAATCACTTCATTGTGACAGTATTTGTCCTTTTGTGACTGGCTTATTTCACTTAGCATAAAATGTCTTCAAAGTTTATCCATTTTGCAGCATGTGCCAGAATTTCCTTCATATGCACCACTTTTAACAGTCTCATAGGGCTTTCAAAATCAGAATTGGATTTCAAGACATATTAAAGGGAGAGAAGGATGTGGATGTGGTATGTATTGCATTAGTACTAAAAGGTGTCACGTTCTTTCAGTGAGTGAACCAGAAAGAGTAACCAGGGAATGCAGCAAAGAGGAGCACCTCAAGTGCTTCTGAACTTTCAGTGGCAAGCACTCATGGTAAAGGCCAGTCTCTGGCCAGAAGACCAAGATTAAGAGTGCCTCAGAGAAACTAAAGGTACAAGAGACACAGAGGAATAGGAGGAGCTCAGCCTTGGTCTGAGCATAAATTGATCTCACCTAATTAGCACGCTAATCACTTTGATCAGTGAGTTGTAAGACTAAGATCCAGGAAGATCCAGATAGAACGGCAGTTTTTAAAAGCTGAACTGACGATGACAACATGGATGGACCTAGAGGAAATTATGCTAAGTGAAATGTGTCAGACAGAGAAAGACAAATACCATGTGATTTCACTTGTATGTGGAATCGGAAAAACAAAACAAACAAAGCAGAAACAGACCCATAAATATGGAGAACAAACTGGTGCTTTCCAGAGGGGAGGAGGATGGGGAGATGGGCAAAAGTGGGTGAGGGGGAATGGGAGGTACTAGGTTTCCAGTTATGGAATGAGTAAGTCACAGGGATGAAAGGTACAACATACGGAACACAGTCAATGGTATTGTAATAGTGTTGTATACGGACAGGTGACAGCTATGCTTATAGTGAGCATAGCATAATATAGAGAGTTGTTGAATCACTATGTTGTACACCTGAAACTAATGCAACATTGTGTGTCAACTATACTTCAATAATAAATAAATAAATAAGACTTGCATAATATCCCGAAGTCTTATAGTATGGTTTAACATGTCCTAAAAAACAGTACTTATATTGTTCCTGTGCCTGAAACCACTGTCAATTTCTCAAATAAAAAATAATAAATTAAAAAAAAACTGAGTTGACATTGCAACCACAGCCCACAGAGGTGGGCTGCAACTTGTAGCTTAAACCTGAGTAGGGTTGCCAGATAAAATGCAGGATGTTCAGTTAAATGTGAATTTCAGATAAATAACAAATAACAAATACATTGGGGGAACATACTTATACTAAAATATCCATACTTTATCTGAAATTCATATTTAACTGGGTGTTCCGTATTTTATTTGCTAAATCTGGCAGCCATATAACCAGGTCAAGTGCCTGCTAAACAAAACTATCAATATTCCCCATAGGATTTAAAACAGAACCCAGAGTCTCATATTTCAATACACAAATGTCCTGAATGTAATCTAAAATTATTCAGCATACAAGAAACCACAAGTCTCAGGTTGCACAGGAAAAGACAATCAACAGATAGCAATGGTGACATGGCAAAGATATTGGAACTACCTGAAAAAAGCCTTTAAAGCAGCTACTATCATAATGCTCAAGAGAACAATTACAGTCTTGAAACAAAATTTAAAGTAGAAAGAATTAGCATAGAGAGGATATAAGGAAAAATCAAAGGGGAATTTAGAATTGAAAGTAACCAAAATAAAACACTCACTGGATAGACTCAATAGCAGAATGAAGATGACAGAGGAAAGAGTCAGTGAACTTGAAGAAAAACCAATAGAAACTATCCAATATGATCAAAACAGGGGAGGAAGAGATTGAAAAAAATGAACACAGCTTAGGATTATGTGGGACAACAAAAATAAAGTCTTAAGATACAATTCATCAGAGTCTCAGAAGACAGAAGAAAGAGTGTGGGGGCGCCTGGGTGGCACAGCGGTTAAGCGCCTGCCTTCGGCTCAGGGCGTGATCCCGGTGTTATGGGATCGAGCCCCACATCAGGCTCCTCCGCTAGGAGCCTGCTTCTTCCTCTCCCACTCCCCCTGCTTGTGTTCCCTCTCTCGCTGGCTGTCTCTATCTCTGTCAAATAAATAAATAAAATCTTAAAAAAAAAAAAAAAAGAAGAAAGAGTGTGATGCTGAAAAAATATTTAAAGAAATAATGGTTGCAAACTCCCAAGTGTGGCAAAAGACACAAGCCTGTAGATATAAAAAGCTGAGCAAATCCCAAACAAGATGTCTAGACACATAATAATCAAAATGATAAAAACTTAAGAAAACAAAAAAACTTGGAAAAAAGTCAGAGGAAAACAACACATTACCTATAAGGAGACAAAGATCTGAGAAACAGACTGGCATCAGGGAAGCCAGAAGGAAGTAACCAACATTTTTAAAATGCAGAGAAAAGGAGTAATTGGATATTTAGCAAAGAAATTCTTCAGAAATGCAGCTTTGAAATCAAGACATTCATAAATGAAGGAAAACTAACTGCCTCCACTGACAGCTGGTCTGATCCATAAGAAAAGGAAGCTCTTCAGAGAGAAGGGAAATGAGAACAGAAGGAAACTTGGAACATTAAAAATGAAGAAAGAGGAACAGAAGTGGTAAACAACTGGACAAATCAAGATGAGTCTTTTCTCTTCCTGAGTGTTTAGAATATTTTTATTGGTGAAAACAAGGAATATACCAAGTTGATGAAATGTTCAATAAATGAAGGTGTAATATATAAGACAAATACAGTATGCAGGGGGAAAGGTAATAAGAGTACTAATATGGTCATAAAACTACATTCCAATTTAATTGATAAAATATTGATTCTAAATAGACTACAAGTTAAGACTATGTTTTGTAATCTCTAGTGCAACAACTAAAACTTTATACAAAATTGCAATGGATAAAATGCAATAGAAAAGACACTAGACACTAAATTAAATTCACGTGGAGAAATAAAGAATCAGTAATGATTACAATGTACATATAAAGCCAGTATTAATGATCTGTAACTCATTTTTCTTATTTAAATACAACTGCATAAAAATATGTAAATTCATATTTATTTGGCAAACAATGTATAAAGATGCAATTTGTGACAATAATAAAGGGGGGAGCAGAGGTAAATAGGAGTAAAATTTTTGTATACCACTGAAATTAAGTGAGTATTAATTCATCTAGGTTATTATAAACTAAGATGTGAAATATAATCAATAGGACAACCACTAGAAAAATTACTAAAATATATATTGTAGAAGAAACACAAAAGGAATCAAAATGGTAGAAAATATCTTACAAAAAGAAGACAGTAATGGAGTCTTTGAGAAACAAAAATGATATAAGACATAAAACAAAGAGAAAAATGTCTGAAGTCATACCTTATCATTAATTACATCAAATGTAAATGTAAATGGATTGAATTCTCCATTTAAAATGCAGAGATTGGTAGAATGGATATAAAAGCAAAAGACAACTATATGCTGTCTACAAGAGACTCATTTTAGATCCAAAGACTCTAAAGGAAAGTTGAAAGTTAAAGGACAGGAAAAGATATTCCATGAAAACAGTATGCAAAAGACAAGCAGGAATGACTGTACTAATGAAAGACAAAACATACTTTAAGACAAAAATTGTTAAAAGAGACAAAGGAGTGCATTATATACAGATTAAAAGGTCATCTTATCAAGACATAAAATTAGAAACATATAAGAACCTAATAAGAGAGCCCCCAAAACATATCAAGCAAAAACTGAACTGAATTATGCGAGAAATAGAAAACTCAAAAATAATAGTTGGAGGCTTCAATGCCCCACTTTCAATAATGAGTAGAACAACAAGGCAGAAGATCAGTAATGACATGGTAGTCATAAACAACACTATAAACCATCTGGAACTAACATATAGAAAAATCTACCCAATAATAACAGAACACATATTGTTCTCAAGTTCACAAGGAGCATTTTCCAGAACAGACCATTATGTCACAAAACAAGTCTCAATACGGGCGCCTGGGTGGCTCGAGCAGTTAAGCGTCTGACTCTTGATTTTGGCTCCGGTCATGATCTCAGGGTCATGACATAGAGCCCTGTATCGGGCTCTGCACTGAGCATGGAGCCTGCTAAAGATTCCCTCTCTCCCTCTCACTCTGTCCCTCCCCGTTCTCTCTCTTTTAAAAAAACAAGTCTGAATAAATTTTAAAAGACTGAAATACAAATTATCTTCCAATCTTCATGAACACGACCACACTGAAATGAAATTAGAAATCAGTAAAAGAAGAAAATCTGGAAAATTCAGAAATATGTGGAAAATAAACAACACACTATTTTTTTTTTAAGATTTTGTTTATTTATTTAACACAGATAGAGAGAGCCAGCGAGAGATGGAACACAAGCAGGGGGAGTGGGAGAGGAAGAAGCAGGCTCATAGCGGAGGAGCCTGATGTGGGGCTCGATCCCACAATGCTGGGATCACGCCCTGAGCCAAAGGCAGACGCTTAACCGTTGTGCCACTCAGGCGCCCCTAAACAACACACTATTAACCAACCAATGGGTCAAAGAAGAAATCACAAGGAAAATCAGAAAATACTTTGAGATGAATGAAAACAAAGATAAAACATATTAAAACTTATGTGAAGCAGTGAAAGGAGTTTAACTATAAACTCCCACATTTCAAATCAATAATGATTTCAAATCAATAACCTAGTCTTCCAACTTAAGGAACTAGAACAAGAAGAACAAACTAAAACCACAGGTAACAAAAGGCAGGAAAATATAAATATTAAAGTGGGGATAAGTAAAATAGAGAATATAAAAACAAGAGAAAGAGTAAAAAAAGGACAAACCTTCATCTTGACTGACCAAAATAAGAAAAAAGACTCAAATTACCAAAATAAGGAAAGAAAGAATACTACTATCAATCTGACAAAAATAAAAAGGATAAAAGAATACTATGAAAAATTAAAGGCAACAAATTTGATAACCTAGATGAAATAACAAATTCCTCAAAACACACAAACTACCAATTCAACTCAAGAACAAGTAGAAAATACAAATAGACTTATAATAAAAGATTGAATCAGTAATCAAAAACCCACCAGCAAAGAAAAGCCCAGGATCAGATGACTTCAATAGTGAATTCTACCAAACAACTAAAAACTGATTTACACCAATCCTCTGTTTGATTTTTCAAACAAAAACCAATTCCCCAATTCATTCACACCCCAAATGGGTGTTCTATAACTCAGTTCAGTTCTGACACTAAATTACCCAAAGTTAGCACAGAGCCCACAGGTTAAAGGCCCAGTCTGACAAGACTGCCTGCCCCTACTTTAGATGTTAGCTTCAAATAGGGTCTCATGTAGACTAACTACAAACTCAGGAGTTCCTACAATCTTCCTCAAGTTGACTCACAGAATGCAGGAATATGCTATACTTAAAATTATAGTTCATTGAGGGGGAGATAGTCCAAGATGGCAGAGGAGTAGAAGGCCTTAGTTTTGTCTGGTCCCAGGAATTCAGCTAGATAGCTATCAAATCATTCTGAACATCTGTGAACCCAACCAGAGATGGAAAAAAAGAATAGCCGCAACTCTACAAATAGAAAAGCAACGGCTTTCTGCAAGGTAGGAGATGCAGGGAAGTGAACCCAAGGTGATATATCGGAAGATAAACGGAGGGGAGGGAGACTCTGTAAGCCAGCACCAGAAAGTGATACAGCAGTGGAGAACAAAATCAGAACTTTTAGTTAGAAGTCTGCTCCGATGAGGGATGTCCCTGCATTAAAGGTGCTCAGGTGGCAAAGTGGGACAAAATCATAGCTGGGACAGTGGGGTCTCAGGATCCTTGGGGTAACAGAAAGACTGGGGGTGCCTGAGTGTGGCTGAGTTCCCAGGCATCAGAAGGGGTAAGCCAGCTACAATCAGCAAGCCCAGGAGAAGGCTCTCAGCTCTGGGTTGCCATATACAGTGAGCCAAAGCACAATCAGATGACTGCTCTCAGAGTTGGGGCCCAACGAGAGGCAGAACCCCAGTGAGAACCCCTTTACTCCCCCAGAAGGAGCTGTGTGGGGATGCACTGCAGGAGTCTGCAGGGTTTGAAGACTTGAAATGGGGTCATGTGCCCGAGATAGAAATGCTCTGTGACAGGCTGGATGAGCGCAGAGTGCAGATGGAGACCAAGGAGATAGGAGTGATTGACTGCTTTTCCCTGAGGGCACACTGAGGAGTGGGGCCCCGTGCTCTTGGCTCTGGGGCTGGAGATTGGTAGGCCACCATTTCAATTCTGATCCTCTAGAATGGTGTGGAAAGCCTTCAGGGAACAAAAGCCACATAGAGCAAACCAGAGCCACTTACTTAGCCTGGCCCCTTGGCAAGGGTGGTGCAATTCCGACCCAGGCCACGCATGACACCTGAGAATCAACACAACAGGCCCTGCCCCCAGAAGATTAACAAGAACATCCAACTAAGATCAAATTTACCCATCATAGAGAACTGCAAAACTCCAGCACTAGGGGAAAGTAGTATATAGAATTCATTTTTCTTTTTCCCCTGATTCTTTAGTCTTTCCATTTTAATTTTTTTCTCTTTCCTTTTTCAACCAATTCCTTATTTTATCAACTCTTTTTTTTAAATCTTTTTAAATTTTCATTTTTATAGTTACATTCTATCCTTTCATTATATTTAATTTTATTTTTGTATACATATAAGTTTTTCTTTCCCTACAATTTTGGGATGCAATTTCTTCTAACAAACAGACCAAAATACATCCAGGTTAATCCACTGATTAACTTACTTTCCAGCCCCCTACCCTCCTGGGGGGTTCTGACACTCTAATCACATAGTTGATTCCTCTGTGACCAGCTCCCATCTCAAAGTTGTCTAGGGGCCTGCAGAGTCACCTCATTAGCATAAACTCAGGTAGTGGTCAAAAGGGGATAGTTATGAAGAACGAAAGATACTCCTAATGCTCAAGAAATTCTGAGGGCTTAGGGAGCTCTGTGCCAGAAACTGGGATAAAGATCAAGATATATTTTTTATTTTACCACACCTTCTCTAACTCTACCAAAACACAAAGGAAAATACTTCCTAACTCATTCTATGAGGCCAACATTATACAAGGTCAGCAAAAGACAACACAAGAAAAGAAAACTATAGACCAATATTCCTTATGGATATAAATCAAAACCTCACCAAAACACTAGCTAACTGACTCTAATAGAATAGCAAAGGATCATATTAAGTGGGATATATCTCAAAAAGACAAGGCTGATTTTCATGCAAAAATCGATGTAATGCTGCATATTAATAGGATGAAGAAAAAAACTCACATGATCTCAAATGATACAGAAAAAGCATATGACAAAACCCAACATCCTTTCATGACAAAAATGAACTAGGAATAGAAAGGAACTTCCTCAACATGATAAAGAGCATATATTGAATATTGTTAATATTGTAATGGTCATGTCTAAATCATTTATAATAACTTAGAGGATAATGGTTAAAACACAAAAGTATTAAAGATAACTATAGTCACAATAATTTTGTTAATGAACACACAATATAAAAAAAAGTAAACTGTGATACCAAAACACATCAAAAATACAAAATGTAAAAGGTATAGCACAAAAATGCAGAGCTTCTGTATGCATTCAAAACTCCATTGTCACCAGTTTAGACTGTTTTAACTACAAGATGTTTTATGTAAGCTTCATATTAATAAGATAATAAAAAACTAGAGTAGATACACAAAAGGTAAAAAGAAAGGAATCAAAGCATACCACTCCAGAAAATTATTAAATCATAAAGGAAGAGAGCAAGAGAGGGAGAAAGGAGCAAAGGAACTACAAAAGAGAAAAAAATTAATAAGATGACAAGAGTAAATCTATACTTATCAATAATTATTTTAAATGTAAATGTACTAAATTCTCCAATCAAAAGACACAGAGTAGTTGAATGGATAAAAAGACTCATTTCAGCTTTAAGGACACACATAAGCTCAAACTAAAGGGACAGAAAAACACATTCCATGCAAATGGAGACCACAAGGGAGCAGGAGTAGCTATAGTTACAGCACACAAAGTAGACTTTAAGCCCTAAGACTGTAATAAGAGACAAATAAGGTCACTGTATAATGATGATAAAGGGATCAACTAAGAGGATATAACAATTGTAAATATTTGTGCACCAAACATCAATAGCACCTAAATGTATAAAGCAAATATTAGAAAAATTGAAGGGAAAAATAGTCAGCAATACAGTAATAGTAGAAAGGACTTCAATACCCTGCTTCCAGCAAGGGATAGATCATCCTGACAGAAAATCCGAGAAACCTGGGACTTAAACTATACATTAGGCCAGATGGACCTAACGGACATATGTAGAATATTCCACCAAGCAGCAGCAGAATATACATTCTTCTCAGGGGCTCCTAGGTGGTTCAGTCAGTTAAGCATCAACTTGTGATCTCAGCTCAGGTCTTGATCTCAGGGTTCTGAATTCAAGTCCCATTCTGGGCTCCATTCTGGGCACGCAGCCTACTTAAAAATAAAAATAAAAAGAATACACATTCTTCTCAAGCCCACACAGAGCACTTTCAGGGATAGATAATATGTTAGGCCACACAACAAATCTTAACAAGTGTAAGAACAATGAAATCACATCAAGTATCTTTTCTAACTATAATGGTGTAAAACTAAAAACTCATAACAAGAGGAAAACTGGAAAATTCAGTGGAAATTTTAAAATATGCAGAAATTAAACAAGATGCTCCTGAAATATCAATGAGTCAAAGAAGAAATCAAAAGGGAAATAAAGAGTAATCTTGAGGGGTGCCTAGGCAGCTCAGTCAGTTAAGCATCTGACTCAATTTCAGCTCAGGTCTTGATCTCAGGGTCATGAGTCCAAGCCCCACATTGGACTCCACAGTGGGTGTGGAGCCTACATTAAAAAAAAATCTTGAAACAATTAAAATGGAAACAGAACACACCAAAACTTATAGGATGTAACAAAAGTACTTCTAAGAGGTAAGTAGATAGTAATGAATGCCTACATTAAGAAAAAAGGAAAAAAGGGGAATGACATCACCAACATGGCAAAGTAGGAAACCCCAGCCTCTCCATTCCTTCACAAAGATCAACAATTAGACAGCTATCCATGAACAAAAATAGCTCTGGGATTGCTCCCGAGTCCACTTAAGAAACTTCAAGAACCCAAAGGAACAAAAAACTGCAGCATAACCACAGAAAAAGAGAAGGAAGATCAGATTCATTTTGTCTGCATCATCCGGATCCCCCAGGCTGGCACTACTCAGTACCAAGAGGCAGTACCCCATCTAGAAAGAGTTCCTTCCTCTCCATGGAAAGGTGAGCAACAGGCTTCCCCAGTTTTGGTGCACCACACAAAGGACCTGAATATGTTTCACCCCATCCAGAGACCAGCCAGGCTGATACATACAGTGATAGCTAGTAACAAGGAAGAAAGGCAGGGGCTACCAGTATCAGCCAAGCAGTAGGAGCGACACTGGTTCTCAGCGATCTATTCTGCAACGGACCTCAGCACCTTTCACCATTGAAGTAAACATTGTCCAGCACAACCAATTGCTGATCCCCTGCAGATTTCACTAGTTTTCATCCCACAGGTATTTGCATTTGTAAACACCAGATGCCTGTGTCCCTCCCTGGATCCCTATCCCCACCAAATCCCAGGATCCACACTGGCAGCCAGCCCCAGGCTTCTGTAGCTGCACAAGTACAAGATGCCAACCTGGCCCCTGTGACCGACCCAAACCACCATATACACTTGAGGCTAGCCCTTCCAGCTGTGCACCTGCCTGCCACCAGCCTGATTTCCCATCACCAGCCTCTATTGAAGTGTGCATACCTGTGGCCCATAGTCTACAGCCACAGAAGTGTACACCAACAGCCAAAGCCCCTATGGCTGCTTGTGGGCCCAGATTTGGCCCTATCTCCAGGTACTGGCCAGCACCATTGCGTTCAGCTTCAGCTAGCCCCTCCAGTTGTGCACCTGCACATTCCTAGCCTGACTCTTAACATTGGCCTCCACTGCTGTGGAGACACTGCAGCCACAATAGTGCACACTAACAGCAAGTGCCCCCCAGAGCTTTTTGTGGGCCCAGCTCCAGCCTTGTCTCCTGTCGCTGGCCTGTACCACTGGGCTTACCTGAAGCTAGCTCCACCAGCTGTACACCTGCACCCAGACAGCCAGACTTGTGTCACCAGCCTCCACTGCAGTAAGTACCTGATAGGAGATCCTAGCCACAGAGGACATGCCAACACTCAGGGCACCCGGAAATGTCAGTGCACCCTCAGTTGGCTCTGGTCCCCACCACTATGTGTGTGTCTGCAACCATCCCCTGCCACTACATGGGTACCAGCAGCTGGCCCCCAGAGCTAAGAACGTACACACTATGGGTTCCAGCCACCACCTCTGCCTGTCCTGGTCCATAGTCTCAGATCTGGAAGTGCCTCTAAGGACTCCAGCAGTCTTTGCAGTAAAAATGAACCCCCACGGTGCTCACCAAAGGCTACACAATTGTCAATGCTGTGGACTCCAGTAGTGCTGACCCTCAATGCTATGGACCCCAAAAAGACACCCTGTTCCCCCAGACCCAGAGCAGCCGTATGTACCTGGCACCTTGTATCACTAGACCCAGCATGCTCCCACCAACAAGTGAAGGTCTTTTGTTACCGAAGTTGATCCATAAAGTCTGGAAAAGGTGACTGCCTCTTCCAATATGCAGATTCATATGCAAGGCTACTAGAATGACAAATAGGAGAAACACGACATCACCAAAGGAACACAGTAAGCTTTCAGTAACAGACCCCAAACAGAGATAATTAAATTGCCCAAGAAAGAATTCAAAATAAATGACCTAAAGATGCTCAAAGATCTCCAGAGAATATAAACAATTTAATGAATTAGAAAAACAATATAAGAACAAAATGAGAAGTTTAACAAAGAGACAGAAAACAATCCTAGTCACAATAGCATCAAAAATAATAAAATACTTAAGAATAGATTTAAATAAGGAAATGAAAGATACATTCACTGAAAACTGTAAGACATCAATGAAAGAAGTTGAATACACAAATAAATGGAAAAGCTATCCTGAGTTCATTACTGCTAAAATGTCCTCACTGCCTGAAGCCATCTATAGATTCTATGTAGCCTCCAGGTTGCCAAGGGCGGACACGTGGAGGGAAGCAGGGAGTGACTGGTAGAAGAGTATAAACTTCCAGTTATAAAATGAACAAATTCTGAGGATCTAATGTATAATATGACTATATTTGATAATACTGTTTTGTACAAGGGAAGTTTGCTATGACAGTAGATCTTAAGTGTTCTTTCTCACAAACACAAAAGGGCAACTATGAGAGGTGACTGATGTGTTAATCAACTTGAATGAGGGAATTCTTTCACAGTGCATACGTATACCAAATCATCATGTTGTACGCTCTAAATACACTACAGTTTTATTTATTTATTATTTTATTTATTTATTATACCTTAATAAAGCTGGGAAAAATAAATTAAAGAACATCTAAATAAATGAAAAGACATCTCATGTTCATGGACGAAAAGATTTAATATTGTTGAGATGGCAGCACTCCCCAGATTGATCTATAGAATCAATCAATTCCCACCTGCCTGTTTTCAGAAATGAAGATGCTGATTTCAAAATTCATATGGAATGGCAAGGAACCTTGGATAGTCGAAAGAATCTTGAAGATCAAGTTTGAGGTCTCATATTTACTAATTTCAATAGTTCCTACAACACGACAATAATCAAAACAGTATGGTACTGACATAAGCACAGATATATAAATCAAGGGAATAGAAGTGGGAGTCTAGAAATAAACCCATTCATCTGTGGTCAACTGATTTTCAGTAAGGGTGCCAAGTTCATTCAATGAGGAAATAACAGTCTTTCCAAAAAATAGTGCTTAAGCAACATGCAAAAGAACTCTTGCCTTGTACCACATACAAGCATTAATTCAAAATGGATCAAACAGCCAAATGTAAGAGCTAAAACAATAAACTCTTAGAAGAAAATACTGGAGTAAATCTTCATAACTCGGATATAGCAGTGCATTCTTAGGACATCAAATAGAAATATAGATAAGTTTGGCTTCATCAAAATCAATACCTTTTGAGTATTGAAGGACACAAAAAAACAACTCATGAATGGACTAAAATATTTTCAAATTGTATAACTGATAAGGGTTTCATATACTGAATATATATAAAGCACTCTTACAGCTCAACAACAAAATGACAAACCAATTAAATAATGAGCAAAAAGATCTAAATAGACAGTTCTCCAAAGAAATTACACAAATGGCCAAGGACAGAAAACGATGCTCAACATCACTAGTCATTAGGGAAATGCAAATTGAAACCACAATGAGATACCACTTACTCACTAGAATGGCTATAATAAAAAACAAAACAAAACAAAACGAAAAAACCTTTTTTTAATGGAAAAAAAAACAAGTGTTGGCAAGAACTTGGAAAACTGGAACCCTCACACAGCGCTGGTAGGAATGTAAAATGGTAGAGCTGCTGTGAAAAAGTTTGGCAGTTCCTGAAAAAGGTAAACCTTATGACCCTGCAATTCCACTCCTAGGCATATACCAACAGAATAGAAAACATGTCCATGAAAAAACATGTACACTAAAGTTTATTAAGTACATGTACATTAAAGTTCATAAAGTACACTAACGTATTATTGGTGATAGTCAAAAAGTAGAAACCCAAGAGTTCATCTATTGAAGAAAGGATAAACAAATGTGGTATATCCAAATGCAGAATGAGGTACGTAATAACACTCAAGAACCTTGAAAACATTATGCTAAGTAAAAGAAGCCAAACACAAAAGGCAACATATTTTATGATTCTATTTACGTGAAATACCCAGAATTGGCAAATCCATAGAGATAGAAAGATTAGTGGTAGCCAGGGACTGGAGATATGAAGCGATAATAGCAAGTGATTATTCAGTGAGTAGGGGGTTTATTTTAAGGATGATAAAAAATGTTCTAAAAAAAACAAAAATGTTCTAGAATTAGATAGCGGTAATGGTGGCACAACATTGTGAATGTAATAAAAGCCACAGAGTTCTAATACTCTAAATGGTAGAAATGAAAAAATAAATAATAAATAAATAAATTAATTAATTAATAAAATGGTAGAAACCATTTTTTCCTCAGTGTAAAAAAAGAAAAACCCCAAGAGACGGGTAAGAGGATAGTCCTCCATTATAGCTGAGATTTGCAAAGGTCAACTCACTTCCCTAAAATTAAATTAAAACCAAGGCTGGGGCACCTCCCAAAACCTTATTTTTTTTTTTTTAAGATTTATTTATTTATGGGACCCCTGGGTGGCGCAGTCCTTTAAGCTTTGGACTTTTGGTTTCCCCCTCAGGTCTTGATCTCAGGGTCCTGAGATGGATGGAGGCCCCCCACTCGGGCTCAAGCTCAGCAGGAAGTCGGCTTGAGTTTCTCCCTCTCCCTCTGCCCCTCCCCACCGTGCGTTCGCTCTCTCTCTAAAATAAATAAATAAATCGTTTTAAAAAGAGATTGGTTTATTTTAGAGAGAGAGAGAGCACACAAGTGGGGGGAGGGGCAAGGGAAGGAGAGAATCCCAAGCTGAGGGGATTCTCCTCGTTGAGGGTGGAGCCCCAGTGGGGCTCCTTCTCACAAGCCCCAGACCGCAACCCGAGCAGAAACTAAGACTAAGCCGCTCAACCGACTGAGCCACCTGGTTGCTCCCCAAAACCTTCTTTCTAACCACTAAGCTACAACCAACATTTTAAAAAAAAAAATTTTTTTTTAATTCAAACAGTTAAAATTCAACCCTAAGTCTCCAGTGTGTTTTCGTGTATTTGTTTGGGGGAGTGTGGAGGCACGGATTTGGGGGCGCGAGGGCGGACAGCAGCGCTGGCCTATGGTGGAGTCCGGGGAGCACCGTCTGCCTCAGCCCGAGAACTTGGGGAGGACGAGCCAGGGCTGGGAAGTCGCCCGGGCGGAAAAGTCCAACACTCACCACACAGGCTTCAAAACCGCCACCCCTGCGCCTCCCCGTCCACCTCCGCTGCTCAGGTGTGAGGGCTTGGTCCTCGCACGACACCACCTCCCAACGCCCTCCCCAACCGCCCCGCCGCTGCAGCCGGTTGTCCGCCTCCGGGTCTTGCGACCTCTCAAAGGCGCGCTACCCCGTGGGCGGGAGGACCCAGAGCGCGCAGCCGGGGCTCCAACGCCGCGCATGCGCCCACGTGCCCAAGAGCCCCCCATCCCCAGCCCCGTCCAAGGCCTGTCCCTTCTTACCACCCGCCCAACGCCCAGATGGCCCCCCCAACTTCCCGATTTCCCAACTGTTTCACTGCTTCCTCCTCCTGGCCCACCCCACAGTTCCACAACTCTCCAACTATAGAGACTAGGAGGGGAGTGAGATGCTCGCCTTTGCTGCCAACGTTTAAGGGGCCGCCAACTCAGTAATCAAGATAAATATTTTAATTTTAATTTCCAAATAAAAAATTAAATATACAAGTGTCATGAGGTGCTACATGGGAGGCTAAAGCAAAAGGGAAAAATGAGTAATCCTGGCCCTGTTTTTACTTAAAATTTTTATATTTTGTTCATCGTGGATTTTTTTTTTTTTTGGTGTTTTAATTTTTTTCAATATTGCATCATTTAAAACAGTTTAAAAAAATCTTCAGTACTGTGTATTTTGAGTTCTGAATATGTCCCTTAAATTTGGCACTGGAAGTGAGTACCTTAGCCACTGTGCTCTCCTCAATTCTGTGACAGCCCAGGTCTGCTGTCACCTTCAGTATGGTAGTGGCAGAAAAGCTAGAGAAGTACAAGGGGTAGGGTTCGGGGGACAGGCGGTTGGAGGGGATAGCAGGGAACTTCCAGAATTCTATAAGCAGGCTTGCCTTGTCCCAGGACAAAGTCTCAGGAGAGGACAAGAAGGGAGAGTTACACCTGTGACCTGTTTACTGGCCCCTACATTACTAATACGTTTTTTAATATTCTTTCTAATAAGTCATTATTACTAAGAGTACTTTCATCATTTTAATAATAATAAAGTAAAAAACCTCAATAACACCTAATAACACTAATATAATATTTGTTAATAATAGACCAACCTGCTAAACACAACAAAATGATTTCATTTATGCCTCATCACAATTCTGGGAGGTTGGTTCTAATATTGTTAATATTATCTGATTTTACACTTAAAGAAACAGGGTGAAGGTGGTGAAGTCTCTTGTACATCCAGAAGGTACAAGTGGTAAAACCAGGATCCAAATCCACACTAGCTGACCTCAGAGCCCTTTCTTGGGAATCACTAATCAAGAAGCTCCTAATCCTCTACCTGTGAGTGATTTGGTGGGGATTTCATCAAAAAAGGTGTTAGAACGCCAATAAAAACTTTAGAAACAAATTGGAATATTAGGACATCTGTTACAATGCATCACATCAGTGAGTTAAACTAGGAAAACATTATATGGTTGGCACTTGACCAATACACATTTGAAGTACACAGAAGTACACCTCAGATTTTTTTTATAAATACAGTACAGTATTGTAAATGTATTTTCTCTTTCTTATGATTTTCTTAATAACATTTTCTTTTCTCTAGCTTATGTTAAGAATACAATATATAATACCAAACACAAATTATGTGTTCATTGGTATGTTTACGTTATGCTTATGTTATCAGTAAGGCTTCTGGTCAACAGTAGTTAAATTTTTGGGAGCCAAAAGATATGTGTGGATTTTTGAGGGTATGTGCTGGTGCCCCTGACCCCCATATTTTTCAAGGGTCGATCATAATCACTTTCATAAGTCCCAAAATGTATATAAAACTCTTAACAACCATTCCAGATGAAAGCTCTTTCTAAAGGAGGCATAAAAGGGTGTTCATTTCTATGTCACCCAAAAGCATGCTATGTCCCCCACAGCCTCAGCCAAGTAATATGACACCATGACGTCAGTGACCCCCTCTCCTTCTGGAACATTTGGAGCAGGGAGGTATTTGTGGTACAACTGGATGGTCTACTTTCAGTCCATACTTGCAAAACCAGCTTCTAATCTAGACTCTAGATCATGTTCTATATTTGGACATCAGACTCGTGCGGGTCACCTGGAATTCAGAACCAACCAGCCTCCCAAAAACCACTGCTGCTACCACCAGTCTGTGTAGGAGAAAGAAGGCTGCCCTACCTTTTTATAAGGACTTCTTTCAAGGGTGGTCACAGGCTTCTAAGCTCAAACCAGAAATTCATGTTTGGCAACTAAAATTTTACTAAGGACCTGGGTGACGTTACACAAAGCCATGTAAGGAAGATGATTTTAGGTAATTCCCAGACCCTGTCTTTTAAACAGTTATGCATTTTTTGATGCAAATTAAAAATGATTTAAAAAGCACATTAATCTCCAATTGTATGCTAATTTTGCTTCTACTAAAGCTAAAGAAGATATTATAATAAAATATATTAAGTAAATGATAAAAGAGACGTCATGAGGTATTAAAGCCTCCGCAGAACCTGGCCGTTGGACTTCTGGTATATGTGGTCACCTAAAAATTCCCTTCTACCTGCCAGGTTGTACAATTCCTGACCCCAGCCAGAGCTATTGCATAACTTTCACTTTGAAAAGGTTCTGGAGGGGCGTCTGGGTGGCTCAGTCAGTTAAGCGTCTGCCTTCGGCTCAGGAAATATTTTTCAAAGGTTCTTCCAGCTCCAAACTTTCAAGGGTTACAAACAGCCAAATATTGCTTAATTCATGAAACAAGGGATGCAAATAGTTATTTAAATTACTTTATTAAGACACACAACCAAGTAGAATTTAAACACAAGAGGAGTATAGCTCTAATAGGACTTAAGTGAAATTCTTTTACACCTGTAAATATTACAGGAAGGTGAGGTGCCTGGGTGGCTCAGTTGGTTAAGCACCTGCCTTTGGCTCAGGTCATGATCCTGGAGTCCTGGGATGGAGCCCCATGGTGGGCTCTGTGCTCAGCAGGGAGTCTGCTTCTCTCTCCCTCTGCCCCTGCTTCTATGCTCTCTCTTTCTTTCTCACTCTCTCAAATAAATAAATAAAATCAAGAAAGAAAGGAAGAAAGAAAGAAAGGAAGAAAGAAAGAAAGTAAGAAAGAAAGAAAGAAAGAAAGAAAGAAAGAAAGAAAGAAAGAAAAAGAAAGAAAGAAGGAAAGAAAGAGATTCTGGAGCCTCAGGACCGGTAACTACTCTGTGTATCTGGCCCCAACAGAATTAATTCAATTATGACCAATTTTCCCGGTGCTACTTTACTGAGGACCTGGCTGATGATACCCAAAGCTTTGTAAGGAAGATGATTTGAGATGATTTGCAGACTAGTCTTACTCCTACAGGATTTTCTAGAAACAAATACAGGAGCTTTCTGCTTAACCAAAGCTCAGTAATTTAATTAACAATGGAAGCAAATACACATCTGGCTCTCCTATTTCACATCTCTTTTTGTTAGTATTTGGTTTTGCTTCTTTTCCCCTCAAGAATAACAGACCAAACTCCCTATTTTCTTTATACCTCTCTATATTTTTTAAAGATTTTATTTATTTACTTGAGAGAGAGTGATAGAGACTGAGAGAAAGCACAAGCAGGGGGAGCAGCCAGAGGAGGGAGAGAAACAGGCTCCTCATTGAGCAGGGAGCCCAATGCAGGGCTCCCTCCCAGAACCCAGAGATCATGACCTGAGCCGGTCAGACTCTTAACAGACTGAGCCACCCAGGCACCCCTATACTTCTATATTTTTTAAACCCAATAAATATGACATGATAATAACAACACAAATAATGGCCCATAAATGTTTCTGGAATCCCAAGACCTGTGCTAAATACATGACATACAATTTATTTCATTGGTAAATATTTTTATACTTCCCCACACACCGTCTTTTATTGCAATGTGACCATTTCCTAAAAAATGCCCTACACAGTTCCCAACCCAAATATTAGGGGAATGACAACACAAGCACTCCAATCTCCTGATCTGTCTCCCAGACTACACTTTTGCTCATCTGTTTCATCCTATACATAGGTGCAAGAATCATCTTTTTAAACAGTCAATTTTTTGGAGCATGTTATTTCTTTTCAAAGAGTCCCACTTCTTAGCCTCCTGATTCCTAGAAGCATTCCCAGTTTTATCTTCTGCTGCTCCCAGACATCAGCTCCCACCCCAACACAAACACACCCCTGTTCCAACCCAACTCTGTCTGGCAAGACACTGTTCCCAAGGACTAGACAACATTCCTTCCACCCATGGGCTTCACCTGGCCTGAAGTGCCCTCTTCCTCTCTTTCTGCCAATGTAGCATTAACCATTGGGAGTCGAGTTCTGGAGACTGACTACAAAGGCAGGTCCCAACTCCTCTGCTGATATGCTGGGTGACCTTGGACAAAGCGCTTCACCTCTCAGAGCCTCAAGTGGACAGCACAGCTAAAAACACCTACCTACCAGAGAGGTTGTTGTATAATTCAATGAGATGATGCACATGAAATGCATGGTGCAGTACTGGGTACATAATAAAGATCAATAACCTGCCCCCGTTATCATTGTTGTTGCTGTTACCATTAACTTTATTTTGGAGCTTGATTTATTCCCCAGCCTTCATAAAACATTTATCTAAGCAATCAACATCAAAATGATCTCTTTTCTTTGCATTATCAAACACATTTATTCTTCCTATCACTGATTTGATAGCTAGAATTTACTACCCCGCATTGTTGGTTACCTTCCATACTATCTTGTTTCCTCCTCTCTAGAATAAGCTCCTTGAAGAAAAGACCTGAGTCGTCTTATGCATTCTTAGGCATATTGGCTCTTCCTGTGATTGAGGCCATTACATCTTGTCCTGGGAACTTCCCCCTTTTTAAAAGGTGAAGGTCAATTGAGTTAGCCTAAAAGAAAATTATGCACTTAAAGTAATCAATAATCTGGGATCTGGAAGTGGGAGTAGGAGGGAGGTTGGGATAAGGGACTCCAGATAGGGGCAGAACTGAAAAGAAATGATTTCTTAAATAACTATCTCCTTTCATCTAAGATCTCCTAGCAGGGGGTAATAATTTAAGAAAAAAGGGAGCGCCGTCACCATATGCGGTCCATCTCCCCTACCTCCTCTTTCCCAGAGAGGACTACTGATGGGGCAGGGGAGTGGGGTGGGGGGGCGCGCCTAAGCCCTTTGCAAGGATCGCGACTACAGCTAATCATAGGAATTGTGAAAGTGGACCCAAGAATACTAACTCCCAACCCACCGTCTCAACTGCGATCCTGGGGAGCCCGTAGCTGGAGGGGAACACAGCTCCGCCAACCGAGGCCGGAGGTGGGGGCGGGGGGGGTTGGAGAGGTGCGGTTGGCTGAGGCCAGCGTTGCTCCGCCCCCGAAGCTAGGCGGTGACCAGTAGGCGGCACCGCAGCGCCGCGCGCTCATATAGGGCGCAGCCCGGGGAACAGCGAACGCTGTGCTCTAGCTGAAATTAGAAGGTCGGTGGCGAGATGAGCCGGGCTCCAGCGTTCTTGAGCGCAGCGGAGGTGCAGCGGCACCTCCACAGCTCCAGCCTCCTCATCCCGCCTCTGGAGGCGGCTCTGGCCAACTTCTCCAGCGGCCCCGACGGAGGGGTCATGCAGCCCGTGCGCACCGTGGTGCCGGTGGCCAAGCACAGGGGGTGAGTGAGGAAGGCCGGGGCTAGGGGCTGGAGAAACTGGAAAGGTGGAAGGGGAGGCATGCGAAGGAAGCAGCGGGAGAAAGGAAGAGAGGGCTTGCCTAATCATTGCTGGTAACAGCTGCCATCTAATATTTGCGATAGGCACTGTGTCGAGCCGACGCTTTACAGGGATTTATCTTGTTTGATTCAACACATTCTCCGTATAGAAAGGTATTGATGCAGTCATTTTACTGATGGGGACAATTGAGACTCAGAGAGGTTAAGTGACTTACCCAAGGTTACATAGGTAATTAGTGGCAGAAGTAGGATGGTTTTTCTCATCCACAGCCAGGCTCTTAAACATACTCTGCATACTGCCTAAAGGAAGGGCGGGGGAATGGGGGGAAGGGAGGACAGTAGGGCAGTGACAGAGGAAAGAGAAAGGAAGGTATGTGGGGACTTGATAGGACACCCCAGTATTGGTAGGAAGGGGTTGAAGCTGCTCCCTCTCTCCTTGTAGTTTCCTGGGGGTCATGCCCGCCTACAGTGCTGCAGAAGACGCCCTGACCACCAAGTTGGTCACCTTCTACGAGGGCCACAGCACCGCCTCCACGGTCCCCTCCCACCAGGCCACTGTGCTGCTCTTTGAGCCCAGCAATGGCTCCCTTCTGGCGGTGAGCAACTCCCTGCCCTGGGGTGAAGTGGGGCCCCTGGGCCCAGAGTTAGCCTCAGAAGTTAGTTCTCTGAGAGAGCTGGGTGGTTTTGCTTGTGACCACACATGCCCCTGTCTGAGTGATGAGGATGTCTCTGGATACCAGCAACGGTGAAGGTTATCTGTGACCATGTATCTGTTTCTAGGACTGCCTGAAGATGTATAACCCAACACCAGAGCCCACTGCTGCTTCAAGTGTGTGACAGACAGAGTGGAAGTAATAATCTCATCATTCCTGTATATGCTCTTGTCCTGTACTGGTTACTCCAATATACAGTCTGATCAAACTCAGTAGCCAAGGAAACATTTATTTAGTGAATCTCTATAACATGGAAGAAAAGGAGTGTCCTGTGATCCCTGGGATTTTTTATTGAGAGATACACAGTAACCTGTTTTAACATTTAAGGATAGTATCAAAATATAGCAGTAGCCTACTTATTGAGCACTTTGTTATGTGTCGGGCATGGTTCTGAACGCTTTACATGTATGAACTGTCTTAATACTTAGAACCACTCTGTGGGGTAAATAGTAGTATTTACCGCCATTTTATAGATGAGGAAACTGAGTCATATGGGTGCCTGGGGGGCTCAGTCGTTAAGCATCTGCCTTTGGCTCAGGTCATGATCCCAGGGTCTGGGATAGAGCCCCACATGGGGCTCCCTGCTCAGCAGGAAGCCTGCTTCTTCCTCTCCCACTCCTCCTGCTGGTGTTCCCTCTCTTGCTGTGTCTCTCTCTGTCCAATAAATAAATAAAATCTTGAAAGAAAGAAAGAAAGAAAGAAAGAAAGAAAGAAAGAAAGAAAGAGAGAAAGAAAGAAACTGAGTCATAGAGCAATGACACCCATCTAACCCAGGTTTACATAACTAATAAGTGGCTGGACTTCAGACCTACTCAGTGTAAGTCCATGGTCTATGCTCTCTGGAGACTGTGTCTACTGCCTTTCTAACTGCCACTTACGGAATACTTACCATGTGCCAAGGAAGAGAGATTAATCTCAATTATGACAACATTCCTCTATGGGAGTTTTTAATTCACACCCCCCCTCCCAACTTCTGTTGAGGTCCCTGAGGCTCAGAGTAGTAAAGCCACTTTGCTTGAGGTCACAGCTGGTTTGTGAAAGGCCCAGGGAATCATTGCTAGACCTGTCTGACTATGGAACTTGTACTCTTTACTCGTGTGCTCTGTGCCCTCTACCCTGCAAGCTGGCTCTAAGACCAGGCAGTTGAGTTGTTATCAGGGACAATCTCCTTCATTCCACCCAAACCTCCTCTGGATCTTTAAATCCTCCTCCCCTGAATTGCAGGCTCCCCCGGGAACCTGGCTATACCTTACTCCTCTGGAAAGACTATCTAGCTCTTCCCAACCTACACTCATTCAAAGGAGATAACATTCATACTACCTACCAATGGTGGTTCCTTAGCTGAGTGGGACCACCTCAGGCTTTTAAACGAAATGACAAGACCTTAGATCCTTCCTGACTCCACTCAGTAGTAAGTGGTTCACTTCCTTGTCTGTAACGTGAGAATAGTGGTGCTACCTGGTAAATTCCAACTAAGATGACTAACTTAAAAGCAGGAGAATAGTGCAAAGGATGGTGGTTATTTTTAGCCAGATGTAATTCAGAATCACCTGGGGAGCTTTTGAAAACAAGGATGTCTGGGTCCCTCCCTTAGAGATACAGATTAGTTAATGTGTCTGGGCATCTGTATCTCCAGAAAGCTCCCCACATGTGTGGCAGGAGTGGAGAGCCACTGAGACAGAACTTCATGGACCTTACACAGATATCAGATTACTCTAATTCCTCAAATTCCTCCTTCATTTGGTGTTTTGAGAGACCCGGGACAAGAAAAGAAAATGGGCAATTCTTGAGGGCTCATTGTGAGATGTTTACATTTCTGTGACTGCTTTTAATCCTCACAAAAATCCTCTGAATGGTTGGCATTATCTTTGTTTTTACAGGTGAGGAAAACGGTCCTTAAAGATGAAGATATTTCTTCAAAGTTGCATTTCTTATTAAGAGGAAGAATTAGATCCAAATCTGATAGCAAGCCCGTGCTCTTTGTAGGATAGTATGGTGCTTCCTAGGGCTGCTCTTTTTGAGCTGCTTCTTTCTGCTTAAGTAGTGGTTAGGAGTGCACCTTGCTCACTGTGTCTCCTTTCCTCCAAGGTCATGGATGGAAATGTCATAACTGCAAAGAGAACGGCTGCAGTTTCTGCCATCGCCACCAAGGTAAGACGAGTGCCGGGCTGTACTGGTAAGGTTTGCTGGAGAGTAGGGTTGGGTGTCTCCAGCTAGAAAGCCTAAGGGATATGTGAGGAACTTATTTCGGTATTCTTTGGACACAGCTGGAATTCCATATGCCAAATACGGGATGTCAGGTGAGCACAGTGATTCACAAAATTATTAGCTACCATTTAAAGAGCACTGCCAGATTCTAGATACCCTGCATACATTATTCCTGATCTTCACATCAACCTTGCAGAGAAGATATGATTATCTCCATTTGCCAGTTTTAGGGAATGTGGCTCAGAGAGGTTAGGAGTTGCCCAAGATCACACAGCTACTAAGCAGCAAAGCAAGAATTTAAAATTTGACTTCTGTGACTCCGAGGACTGCTTTCTGGCCCCCGTACCACACTGTTCCTGGCAAATCAGTGTGGTTGCCCCATAGGCCAAAGCCAAAAAGCCGAGGGGGAGCTAAAGAGATCTGAGCAGACTCATGTATTCATTCAGCTAATACTGCCTGAGATCCTACCACATGTCGGGCACTGTTCTAAACATCAGGGATATGGCAATGTACAAAACAGACACGGGAGGGTTAGACAATAAACAAGATGAAAAGTTTGATTTGCCAAGAAAATAATTAACTAATAAAAATCTCTTTTGAGTTTAATAATATACTAGGATTTGCTTAAAAAAAAAAACCCCACTACCAGCAGAAAACTGTGCTGGATGAAAATAAAGCAGAATCGAGAATACTGGGGAAGGGTGACATTCTAAATTATCCAGGGAAGACCTCACCCACCCAGAAGGTGACATTTGAGTGAAGACTGAAGGAAGCGAATGAGTGAAGAGGGGAGGGGGACACTCTACAGGTGGAAGGGAAAGCAAGTGAAAGGGGTGATGATGTTCCCAAGCAGTGTCAGGGCATCCTACAAGAAAAACAGCATTTTTAGAGGGTAGGGTTAAAAAGAGGAGGATTGGAAAACCGGGTGTCTTCACGTGAAATGGAGAAGTACAAGGTCTGCTGACGCTGGTTTAATGCGCCTGAGCATAAAGGAAGTGTGGGATGTGGGGAACAGCAGAGAACCAGGTGTTCAGATCGTGTGAGTGTTAAGATCTTCTAAACACAGGATGGGGAGGGAGGAATGTGAGGCTTAATCTGGTAATCGTGTAGGAAGGGGGCAGACTACAGTACACAGCTGGACGAACTGGTTTTTTTGAATTACGTCCAGACCCAACTCAGACTGAAATGATCAAGGGACGCCTTGAGGTATATATGTTCACTGGTACAATACTGCCTTATGTTTGTTTGTAAAGGTCTTGTCAAAATAATTTCCAACCCAGGGGCGCCTGGGTGGCTCAGTCTTTAAGCGTCTGCCTTCGGCTCAGGTCATGATCCCAGGGTCCTGGGATTGAGCCCCGCATCGGGCTCCCTGCTCAGCGGGAAGCCTGTTTCTCCCTCTCCCATTCCCCCTGCTTGTGTTCCCTCTCTCGCTGTGTCTCTCTCTGTCAAATAAATAAAATGTTTAAAATAATAATAATAATAATAATAATAATTTCCAACCCATTGCCTTGACATATCTTTGGGTTTCTGTGAGGAAGGCAAAGAAAGTACTATGGGCCTCATTTGCTTGATGGAGGCTAGGGCTTCCTGAAGTCGCATAGCTGTCGGGTCTTCCAAGGCCGCCTGGTCTTCTTGACCCAAGTCTGTGGTTTTCATCCCAAGCTATGCAGCAGCATCACCTGGGGAATATTTTTAAAAATGCAGATCCCCAAACCACTGATCTGAAACACTGAGGGTGGGGCCCAAGAAACTAGTTATTTTTTTCAATAGTCTCTGGTTAATTCTGATGATCAACCAGGTTTGGAAACCAAACCTTTTTTTTTTTTTTTAAGATTTTTAAATATATTTATTTGAGAGAGAGAGAGAATATGAGCGAGGTGAGGGGCAGGGGGGGAACCAGGCTCCCCACTGAGCAGGGAGCCCAACTAGGGGCTCAATCCCAGGACTCCAGGATCATGACCTGAGCCGAAGGCAGACGCTTAACAACTGAGCCACCCAGGCGCCCAGTGGAAACCAAACTCTTATAGCATCCAGTTACACTGTGCTTTTTTGCATTGATAAAAATCTGCACTCCCACAAGAGTTGAGAATCATTGAGTTGATGCTTCAGAGCTTAGGCTGAAATGTCACAGCTTTATGCCCAGGGGTGCAGATGGGTTATTTCGATAAGGAACAAAGGGTCTATTATACTTTTTGTCCTGGAACAGAGAATGTTTTCTTTTCTACCACTTCTCTCTCATTTAGGGCTTCAGGGAAGAGGATGAGATGTATAGGAAGTTTTCAGGCCTGATAGTCACTGTAACTTCTTTGCATTTGGGTTGCACATAACCTGAGTTGAGGACTCTGACATGCCTTCTCAAGGTGACAGTATATATCAGGGTTTATCTCAGGCATGCATTTATTCAACAAATATTTGAGTGCCCACCAGGGGCCAGGTCCAGTGCTCAGCCTGGGGCATAGAATGGTGAGCAAAACCAGATAACAGTACCTGCCATCATGGAATACAGGGCCCATTTGGGGAAAGAGATATTAACCCAAAGATCATACCAATAAATGTGAAACTGCAACCCTGACAAATGCATTGAATACAAGAGATGATGTGCTGTGAGAGTGTATAACAGGGGGTCTGTGGGATTTGGGAAGCCTTTTCCTGTGTGAAGGCTATCTGAGCAGAAATTTGAAGGTTGGTAGGAATTACTTATGAGGGACAGAAAGGAAACTATTCCATGAAGGAGAAAGAACCTGTGCAAAGGCCCTGTGGTTGATGGAAGCACATGTGCTTGGGAATCTGCAAAGAAGATGAGTGGCTGAAGGACAGGAAGTGCAGGGGAGCATGGCCTGAGAGGGGGCTGGAGAGATAGCAGGGCTAGATGGACAGACACAGTACTGTTCATTAGCAAATGCAGATGAAACACACACTTTCAAACTCTACCGTAAGAAATCTAGCAGATTCATATACATGTTTTTAATTATCTGCAATGGGAAAAGAATGAAGTACCACTAGTCCTGTTATTTTTTTAAATAACTCTTATAAATGTTATACTATTTAGGGAAAGGGATGTCAATTGTAACATTATTACCAAGGCAACAAATTATCAAGACAACCAATCAGAATTAGAGATTTAATTTCAGAAGTTGAAGGTTACTTTTACAGGACACTGCAACAATTTCTGGAGCCCACGCATACTTCTAAGAATAGATTCATATTAATTGAGAACAGAAAAACAAATTGATTTAGTTAAGGAAAAATCACCTAATTCTCCTTGTCGGGTTAGAGCATAAGATTGCGAGTCTTGTGGATATTGTAATTCTGAAAACTTTTCCAGTCAGATACTTTGAACGATATTTTGTGGCACAAAATGGTATCTCTCCTTCTGCAGCTATACGAGAAATGAACATCTGCTTCTATTTCTGAGACTCCGTTTGCTAGTAATTAATAATTCAAGAGACTTTCACTTTTAAGATTACATTCCAGAAATGCTATAATTAACATTGTAAGAAAGAGCAGGCCCAAGGAACTCAAATTTCACTAAACGAAATAGAGGAAGGGCAAAAGAGGGTCTTATTTAATATGGATGGTTTGAGGGGCAAGTGATATCCTCTATGCCAGTAGTTCTCAACGCAGAATGATTTTGCCTCCAGCCCCAAGGACGTTTAGGGGTGGGAGACATTTTTGGTTGTCCCAACAGTCCAGACAAATGGAGACATTTTTAGTTGCCACAACTAGGGGAGGTAGGGAATGCTGCCTCTAGTGGGTAGAGGCCAGGGGTGCTGTTAAACATCCTGTGATGCACAGGACAGCCCACCCACCCACCCCGGCCAACAAAGAATTATCCAGCCCAAATGTCAGTAGTGCTGAGGGCTCTGTAACAATAATAATATTTCTTTCTACATAATAGTAGGTATGTCCCAAATCTGTGCACATAAGACTCTCTCTGTCCTCATGGGCTTACAGACCAGTACAAGAAAATGAATCTGTAAGCACATAAGTGCTGTGACGTGGTGACTTCTCCCAGGGAGGCCAGAATGACTTCACTGGCGAGGTGACACTTGATAGGAGTTGATCATAAACCCCACTCCCAAACACAGACACACATACATCCACAGCAGGTGCCACAAATACCAGCTCCACTTTCCTCTCTAGAAGGAGGAGGCTGAGGAAGGATCAACAGTGGGCTCAAAAAACAGAGCTGAGAACCTTGCGTCACAAGGGTCCATGGATTCTCAGTAGCTCTCGGAAGGAGCTCAGGGCTCTGAGAAGTGGGTGTGGCTTCTCATGTCCCCAAGATGGGGCAGCCCAGGAGAAAGAATGTGGGCTTTGGAGAATGAAAGATGTGGTTTGGAGCCCCACGGTGCCATTTCATAGAGGTAGGGCTCTGAGCAAGTGACTTAACCTCTCTGGACCCTGATTTCTTCATCTGGAAGAGGAGGATAAAAGTAGGAGTGCCTAGCTCACAGGGTCATTGGCTGGACTAAATGAGATCATGAGGGTAAAGCACTGGCATATATTAGGTGCTCAGTGAAGGCTCATTCCTCCTCTCCACACTCCATAGAAACACAAAATGCCATCTCCATCATTGCCCAAGAGATAGCGAGGGAGCCGAAAATAGGGTAGAAGGCACCCGATACTCAAACTGTATCTGTTCTTTACCTGGCTGCTGTTTCTCCCTTGACCTTTGCCACCTCGTTTCTCTCCAATAGTTTTTGAAGCCACCCGGCAGTGAAGTACTGTGCATCCTTGGGGCTGGGGTCCAGGCCTACAGCCACTACGAGGTCTTCACAGAGCAGTTCTCCTTTAAGGAGGTAAGTCCAGGGAAGGTTGGGGGAGAAGAGGGGAGGACCTTTATCTCTGCTCCTTCACTGCAACGACATGGGCTATTCTGAAATAAGTTAGGTCAGGAGTCTGATCTAGACCACTCTTTTAATGACTGCCCAGAGGTCCCATTGGAGGCGAAGAGACCTGAATCACCTGTCCCCAGTTTCTCCATTCCTAGGGTATGCCAGAGGACGCAGCAAGCCCACGTGGTGAAAGGATTATATTATATCCATTACATACATTCAGTTTTCCTTTCGGTCCCTCTCTGCTTCTCTGAGGAGAATGTGGGAGTCTTTAGGTATTCATGGGTATGGACACACAAACTGGGAACGAGGCCTAGAGGGCAAGAAACCACAGCACCTGCTTCCACAGCCCAAATGTTGGTCCACCTTTCCCCAGTCATGCCTCCCACTGCTTATGGGAATGTTTGATGCTACTTTTATTTTGTGTATGTGTGTGAGAGGGGTAGGGCAGATTTAAAATATGACTTTTTTTATTTTTATTTTTTTAAAGATTTTATTTATTTGGGGGGGGGAGCGCACAAGCAGGGGGGAGGGGTAGAGGGAGAGGGAGAAGCAGGGTCCCTGGCTGAGCAGGGAGCCTGATGTGGGACTCGATCCCAGAACCCTGGCATCAGGACCTGAGCCAAAGGCAGATGCTTAACCCACTGAGCCACCCGGGAGACCCAATAAGATATTTTTAAAAAGGATTTATTTACTTATTAGAGAGGGAGAGAGGGAGAGAACGTGGGGGAGAGGGGCACAGGGAGACGGAGAGTCCTCAAGCAGACTCCCCACTGAGTACAAGCCTGACGCAGGGCTGGATCCCACAACCCAGAGCTAAAATAAAGAGTTTTATTTTTTGGCTCAACGGACTGAGCCACCCAGGCGCTCCTTAAAATATGACTTTTTAATAATAAAAATAATAACTCTGCTTTGGCAAATAGAGACTATAAGGAAGAACAAAGAAAAATGCCTTTTATCCATTTGCAAAGATAAGCAGTTAACACCTTCCACTCTTCTCATTAGCTTTTCATAAAGTAGTTTCCATCATGTTAGATATACCCAGTTGTATATCCTGTCTTTTCATGAAATCTTCTAACACCATCACTTTTCAGATTACCCAGTTTTTGTATCTATTTACAGAATTTTTTTATCAGGAAGGGTGCTATGGGTAACCATTCTCCTTTGATAGGGTATACTGTATTGTTTTTTTTCACCTTGGTTGATAAACTTACTTAGACATAACATTCACTTCTGTATTTCTTATGTTTCCTCATGAGAGATTCTTTAGGCCTTATTTTCCATTGAGGGTCGACAACCCCCACTCCACACATAGAAGTCGGCTAAGCAAGCTAGCCAGTCCCCACCTCCTGGTGAGGCTAATGACCTGGGTCCCGCCAGCATCTGCCAGGATTCTAACTGCAGCTACTACTCTTGACTTTCTCGTCCCCTGCACTATTCACTTCTCAAACCCTTCTGATCTTCAACCCCCTACATACCCTTCAGAGATCAAGTTATTCCATGCACGGCACTGCCATAGGATCCCGCATCTGCTATGACTCCCTTACCGAGTCTCAATCACAAAGTGGGAGTTTGATGCTGACTGTGCCCAGTTATCACGTGCGTTTCGTAGACATGAAAACTTAGGCTGCATGAGGTTAAGTCATTTCAGGAGTGAGCAGCATGTGACGGAGTGAGGATTGATTCCAAGCCTGCCTAGCTCTAGATTTGCTCTGCTAATTATTAAGTTAGGTAGTAACTATCAAGCTACGGAGGCTGGGTATCCCTGGCTGGAACTGAAGAACTGCCCCCACTTCTTGCAAGGAGAAAGGAGTAGAGAAAGGTGATTTCCAAATATTTGGTCAGGTGTCTGCCCCGATTAATGCTGTGCCCTTGATCAAATGTTCTTTCTCCATAGTGGATGATTTAAATAACCACAGCCCTTACCCTGGAGTGGCTCAACTTCCCCTGGTACCCCTGGGCTTGATGAAACTTAAACAGCCAAACAATCACGGCACCAATGTCCCTCTTGTTACCCTCTCCCCCAATGAAGGTGAGGATATGGAACCGCACCAAGGAAAATGCGGAGAAGTTCGCAGACACAGTTCAAGGAGAGGTACAGGTGTGTTCATCGGTCCAGGAGGCTGTGACAGGCGCAGATGTGATCATCACAGTCACCATGGCAACAGAGCCCATTTTGTTTGGGGAATGGGTGAAGCCAGGAGCTCACATCAATGGTAAGTAGAGTGGCTCCATGAGCATGGGTGGGTGATGGCCAGAGTTGTCCCTAGGTTGGACCAAGCAGCTACATCTGCAGAGATGTTTTAATCGTGCAAAATGACCAAGGTCATTTTTTTAAGGTCCTCGGAAACATGTGAGCCCTGAAAAACAATATTCACTCAAAAATATGAAATGAAAGTCACAAGCCTGAAACTTATAATCAAGTTCTATAAAATGTAACATAATGGCAAGTGGTCAGTCACAGCTAAGTTCCTAAATGTAATGAAATTTAAATCACAAAAGCCAAATGAGTCATTCTTTCTTAACAAATACTTAGAATTACCCCACCCCACCAAAAGTTTCTTAATTATGGCACTAAAGACATTCCATGTGACTTGTGGAGGCTCTTTAGTACGTGTGCTCGGATGGGTGGGACTCCAAACATAAGAGTTCCTGGGGCTTCTGAAGATTCTCAAATGGCCCTGGCGGTTATGGCAAGAACTGATCTATAGGAAATACTTACCGTTGTACGTGCTGTTCTAAATTCTTTATTTGTATTCTATCATTCAGTCCTTATAACAACCTTATGAAGTAGGAGCTATTATTATCATGACCCTCATTTTACGGGTGGGTAAACCAAGGCATGGAGAGGTTAAGTAACTTGCCCAAAGTCAGAGGTTCTTAGTGGTAGAGCTGGGATTTGAACTGGGGCGATCTACCCTCAGAGCTCTTAAATTATGCTCTATATTATCTTCCAACAAGAAGACTGGAATCTGGTGAGTGAGCAGGCAAATACTAGGGATTTAAACATGTTATTGGTGCCCTATGTTTTAGTGACAAGCATGTGATGTGAACTCAAAAGCTAAGAATTCTGTACACACTGGTGGATGAGTAGGCAGGAGCCAAGTGTCATGATGACGCACCCAATCACAAACGTGTATTGAATTACTACTATGTGCCAGGTACTGTTCTAGATGCCGGGCAGGCCAAAATAAGCCAACACTCAAGGTCATTGCTTTCCTGGTGCTTCCATTCTAGGGAAGGGAAATAGATAACCAACAGGTAAACACATAGATGAACTGATGGTTCCAGCTAAAGATTAAGTTCTGTGGAGACAGAAGTGTGGCTTGTCTGAGGAATGAGCCAAAGTGAATTGAAGGTCTCAGCCCGTATGGGACTGGTGTTATGATGTGGGTCCAGGGGGTAGGTAGGCAAGAGATGGGTCACTTCTGGCTTTAGGGATAGTAACACCATTTCTGGAAGGTCATCGGAAATCACCAGAAACCAGTTCTTGGTGAAACAGGCAAGAGCTGAATCTTCAGCAAGACGGACTTGATTTTTTTTTTTTTTCCAGCCTAAAGCAGCATGTATTTGTTATCTTGCAGTTTCTGTGTGGTTTCGGGAGTCTGGGCAGGGGTTAGCAGGGTCCTCTGCTCGTGCAAGGGGGAAATTGAGGTGTTTTCCGAGCTTCAGTCTCATCTAGAGCTCAGAGCCCTCTTCCAGGCTTCAGGAGGTTGTGGGGGATTCTTTACATTGTAGGACAAGAGTGCTGGTTTCCTGGGGGGCGAATCTCAGCTCCTAGAGGCCGCCCATATTCCTTGTGATGTGGCTGTTCCATCTTCAAAGCCAACAACAGGGAATCTCCCTCTTGATTGTGAATCAAGGCATCTCTTCTGTTTCCCTAGCCTGAAGACAAAATTGGTTTATGTGTTTACAGAGGCATCAAATATACTTCAGAAAATTATGTTGTTACCAGTGCGGTTGACAGGGAAACAGCAACAACAGATTTTACTTAGTTTGCAGCTTGGCTAAGAGATAGGCCCAATTCCGCCCTCGCCTGCATTTCACTCATCCTGCCCCCGCACCACTACCCCCCTCCCCGAGCCAGGGTCTGAACCTCACCCACTCTAGCTCCCCTGAAGCAAGGCCAGGGCCCAGTCTAAGTCAGGCCCCTCCCTTTGCTGCCTGGCCCACCTCCATCTGCACAAGTGGCCTCACACAACCCTTTGAGAACTCGCCCTGCTCAGAAGAATTGGGGCAGGGGAGGGTTGGGGGGAGACACAAGTGCAATGAGAAGAGGTAGCTTGAGAAGCTAGGGTTTTTCCCACCAGCTTATGATTTATTTACGAGCCTCATTTAGGTCATGCTTTTGTTCTATAGAACTCCCCACACAAATGACCTTCAAGAAGGACATTTTTATACCACTCGCTTTGAAAATTAGAGTGAGGGACAACAGCAGGGAACACGTAGAGAAAACCGGACGCAGTGTGAGAAGGCACATAAATGCTGCCTTATGTTGGCGTAAGGCTTTATAGCAGTTTCCAAAGACTAGCTGGCCATGGGCTGGATCCAGCGAGCAGATGTGTTTTGTTTGGACTATAGTGTGCTCTAAAAATCAAGAAATAACACATGCAAATAGATTTCCTGCTTCTCTTTAAAAAAGAAAAAAAAAAAAGGAGGAAGGGGAGACTATCTAACAGCAGCCCGGCGTTCTCACGTGGCCACAATAAGCTGGAGCTGAAGAATGATTGCCCTCTTTACAAGGACCTGCCTTCTTCTGTGAACTTAGGTCTCCACCATTTCCAGGGTAGTCCCTCTGGCCAGCTTTGCTCCTGTTCATTACCTGCCCAGCCCTGCAGGCATTTGGTGGTGGCCTCTGCATTGTCTTATGTGCCAGGAGGCATGATTCCTTGGATTCATCGTTATGCTCCTGGGCTCTCTGCAAAGGATACAAAATCTCGGGGCCTGGATGGAGCCAGTCTCCTCTTTATCGGGGTTTCTCCATGACCCCGGTGCTGGGCTCTTTCGTCATGAGCTAAGAGAGAAATGGTTGGGGGTGAGGAATGAGAATGATCCAAGAGCAGATCAGCAGAAGACGAAGGAGAGCATCTGTTTCAGGGTTCTTGTAAAGAAGTCGCTGCCCCGGATAAACGGAAGAGGTGTGAAAGGCATGGCTCCCTCTGAGCCCTTAGGTGCACTTATCAGACACAGAACCGTGGCAAGCACCTTCACTTCCTTGAACCTCTGTGTGTGCATCTTTTAAGTGAGAATCAGACACGAAGCGTGCTTGTGAGGACTATAAATAATATGTGTGAAACATCCCACAGCTAGCAGGCAACCAATAAATGAATGCTAAGTTGCCTCAGAATCTTTTAGAAAGATCGTGATATGAAATGCAAAAAAAAAAAAAAAAAAGCAGGCATTCTTACTGATGAGTGTTCATTCTTGCTGATTGTGATTGGGAGGGGTTGGCATTGGGAAACGAGGCATCCCAAATCTGAAGGTTCCCATGTGTCCTAGGTCACCTCCTTTCCCCCCACCCCTCTTCCATTCTTTGGCACGTGTAGTGTCCCTTTGCCACTGTTTCTGGGCTCAGGGTCTCTTTTGCTGTCTCTTAGCCATCGGAGCCAGCAGACCCGACTGGAGAGAGCTGGACGATGAGCTGATGAAACAGGCTGTGCTTTATGTGGACTCCCAGGAGGCTGCCCTGAAGGAGTCTGGAGATGTCCTGTTGTCAGGGGTGAGCCCCTCCTCCTGCTGGGCTGCTATCCACCTGGCCTCCCCAGGATCCCAGGGTTTCATTAACCTACCCTTCCATTTGGTCCTCCAGACCTCGGTCACCCCCACCTCACTGGGGGGTGAGAGGGCGTGAGAGCTCCTAAAACATCTCTCAGCCCTTTCTAATCCCCTTCTGGAGTAATGTGGCCATTATGGTATTGACATGTGTTTTCCTGTCCCCTTTGCCTGGAGAGAGCAGCTTGATGGATTTGTCCGTCAGACTGAGCTGTCCTATAAGGTGGTAAGACTGGGAGATAAGTGCCTGGAAACCTCCCCAATGCGGCCAACAAAATAGTACTGGGGTTGGCCACTTTCTGTCCTTATTCTTTTGTGATCAGAGCATAGGTGCAAGAAGAGGGCTGCCAAAATGAGTGTTCGGATAAGAACATGCTAATTTCCTCACTGACAGACTGTCTTGGCCAGACATTCCCCTGGCCACAAACATATCTCTACATTCATGATATCACAAAGGCAGATGCTATGCAAGAAAAAAAAGGAGGGGGGGGAAGCCAGTTTACAAATGGTCTTTTTGTCAAGTTTCTCCCTTACCCAGTTGTGGGTGCCCTCCCTGCCCTGCCTCAGAAGCTAGCCAGAATGGGCATTGGCTCCATGGCCTGGGTCAGTGTGTGTTCATTTCACAGGCTGAGATCTTCGCTGAGCTGGGAGAAGTGGTGAAGGGAGTGAAGCCAGCACACTGTGACAAGACCACGGTGTTCAAGTCTTTGGGTAAGGACTCTAGCTCCCAGGGCACACATCCAACCAGAGCACAAGGCAGGTTTGCCCATTAGTGGAAAGAGGAATGAGTCACTGGACTCCATAGCTGAATCATGAAATGCATCATTTGGGTCAATTATTTACATGTCTTAGAATAGTGGATAAGCCCATGAATTCTGGAACTGGGCAGTCCTGGACTGGCTTCCCTTTTCTGCCACTCCCAGGACATGTGTCCTTGGGCAAGTGACCTCACCTGTCTCACCCGTGGTCTCCTCACTGCCTGTTACCTTCAGTGTTTATGAGAATTCAGTGATGTGTGTGTAAAATGATTTGCACATAGCAAGTGTCAGCAGTAAATCATTTAGACTTAGATCTAAATGAAAGTCAGAAGAATCAGATGAGATTAAAAACAGAGAGGGAGACAAACCATAAGAGACTCTTAATCATAAGAAACAAACTGAGGGTTGTTGGAGGGGTGGGGGTCGGGGGACAGGGTAACTGAGTGATGGGCATTAAGGAGGGCACGTGATGTAATGAGCACTGGGTGTTATATTGCAACTGATGAATCACTAAACTCTACTACTGAAGTTAATAATACACTATATGTTAACTAACTTGAATTTAAATAAAACAAAAAAAAGATAATAAAATAAATGAAAGTCAGAAGAAGGTATCCTTCAGAGGTGGGGGTGGGGGATAAAGTTGTTATAAGACAGGGAGCTTAAGGGAAATGGCAGGGAGACCCACCGCAAGAGACCCACGCAGTCAGTACAACCTGAGACCCCTTTTTTTCCTACCCTCCTACTTGCTGATTTGAGAAGGGCTTCCATGGGGAGCCCTGTAACCACCAGGGTTGTGCGGGCTGAAGCCCAACCAAGGATGGGCTAACCAGTGGCTGGTTTGCCCCTCAGCCCAGCAATTCCACCCCACCAGATCTAAGGAAATGGACACACATGGTAACAGAGCTGATAGTCAGCTAATACACCTAAAATACTGAAACACTCCCAAACTGGTTGATAAATAGTTGCTGCCCTGAGCCCCTCAGGAATGTCCTCTGCCCCTCTCTCAAGATCTTCCCTATTTCCTGTGACCAAGCACCCAAAGCTTTAATGCTTGGCAGAACATTAAGAGTGTTCTGGCCACCTAGCATTCATGCCAATCAGTCAGCATCCAAGCCTTGCCAGCTTTTAAATATTTAAAAAATCTCTCATGCACAGAGAGACAGGCAAAGGCAGTATAAACTTTACCCAGTGCCTGGTTCAAAGACATTATACTGATCCAGGTGTGGCAGAAAGTTTCAGAGCTCAGAGGAGATCAGAAGTCAGGAGACAATATTGTCAGGAGACAGTCTCCCTTCAGGAGACAATACTACAGGTCTGCTCTACCCTTTTTGAGCAATGTTTGTTTTCTTGCTTTGGGGATTGGTTTACTGGCACATCTTTTCATCTAGCAGATGCATATTAAACACCTATTATGTATCAGACTCTGTCCTGGGTGAAGTGATGGCTACAAAAATTAATAAAAATCAGCCCCTACCCTTCAAGAATGTATATCCACTTGAGGTTAAGTTATGTATCCAAAACAATAAGACAAGTGGGGTTGCTGAAGGATGCAGAGGTTGGACTAGACCAAGAGTCCACAAACGATAGCCTGTGGGCCATACTAAGCCCACCATCTGTTTTTGTCTTACCTTCAAACTAGGAATGGTTTCTAATCAAATGACTAGGGGGAAAAAAAGGAAGAATATTTTATGCAGACGAAAATTATATGAAATTCAAATTTCAGTGTCCATAAAGAAAATTTTATTGAACCATGGCCAGGCTCATTTGTTTACCTATCGTGTAGGACTGCTTTTGCAGGATAATGGCAGAGTTAATTGCAAGAGACCGTAGGGCCTACAAAGCCTAAATATTTACCATCTGGCCCTTTACAGACCCCTGAACTAAACTTTGAAGGACACTTAAAATGTCTTTGGTGGGCATTGCTCACTTAGCATCTTCTCCCTGCCTCACCCTGTCCTTCGCAGACCTTCCAAGCCTAAGCTTGCCTCTGGATATCAGTCCATGTCATCCCAATGAGCATTAGCAGCATGGACAATGTATTGGGAAACTGCCAGTCACAGGGCCTGGGCTGTTCCAGGAAAAGTTGTTCTGACAAAAAGTGAACCACATTTCTGTCCTTTCCAGGAATGGCAGTGGAAGACATGGTTGCAGCCAAACTCGTGTATGATTCCTGGTCATCTGGAAAATAAAACGAAGGAACTTTGCATTGAGTTAGAAGCTACAGCTCAAGGGATGTTGTTACCAGCTGTCTCGTGATTTCTAGATCATGAGGGAGCCCAGTGCCTAGTGAGCTATAGTTTTGAGCTTATCATGTCTTACCTTAAATAATGAGATCCCTATTTGTGTGTGTAGTTGGAAAGCAAAACTAGATGGCCATTTCTTCCGTTACACCCGATTCTATTAACACTCCCTTTCCCCTGTATTTCACTGCATTTTGTAATTTCTTGAATTAAAACGTTTTCCAATTCTGCAGTTCTTGCTTTGGTCATTTCTATCCTTCATAGCAAAGAAAGTGAGGAGAGCATGTGCTTCCATTCATTCCCTGGGGGAGTTTCAATGACTATAATTAAATTTATTTCTATTTTTTAAATTGGCATATAATCCATGTACCATAAAATTTGCCAGTTTAAAGTACACAATTCAATGGTTTTTCTCATGTGTACAGGGTGCAACCATCACCACTAATTCCAGAACATTTCATCACCCCCAAAAAGAACCCTGGTACTCATTAGCAGTCACTCCCCTTTCTCCCTTCTTCCCAGCCCCTGCCAACCACTGATCTACTTTCTATCTTTATGGACTTGCCTCTTCTGGACATTTCACATAAATGGAATCATACATTATGTAGACTTTTGTTTCTGGCTTCTTATAATTTAAATCCCAAGGAACAGTGGAGCTTCTATATTGGTCAAGACTCCTTTGTTCAGGGGCGCCTGGGTGGCACAGCCATTAAGCGTCTGCCTTCAGCTCAGGGCGTGATCCCGGCGTTCTGGGATCGAGCCCCACATTAGGCTCCTCTGCTAGGAGCCTGCTTCTTCCTCTCCCACTCCCCCTGCTTGTGTTCCCTCTCTCGCTGGCTGTCTCTCTCTGTCAAATAAATAAATAAAATCTTTTAAAAAAAGAAAAAAAAAAGACTCCTTTGTGCACAAGGGGTAGAGACCACAACTCAAACTACCTTAGGCAGAATGAATGAATGAGGAATGGAATGTATTGGTTTTTGTAATTAAGAAGAACAAAGGTAACTGGTCCCAGCTACGGCTGTATCCAGGGCTCCAAGTGTCTGCAGGACCCAGTCTTGGTCTCTCCATCCCTCAGCTCTGTTTTCTTCAATGTTGGCTCCATTACTAAGTAAGTTTTCCCCTGGCTGTCCTCTTTAGCAATGCTTGCAGAAATGGTTGGAGAACTGAGACTCAGGGGACCATGTAGGTCATGTGCCCATTTCTGTGCCTAACATTGTGGCTAAATGGGATGGAACACTCTGGCTCAGGCCAGTGTCATGTGCCTATCCCTGAAAAAACATCATCCAGGGGAATCTGATGCTCCTATTATCCAGGCCTGGGTCACATGCTCCTGCCCCTTGAAGTCAAGAGTAGAATCAGCCCACCTGACCACATGAGCTGACAGAAGGGAAGGGGTCTCTTAGCAAAAAGAGGGAGAAATGGGTATTGGGTAGGCAAATCTACAGATGTCTGCTAAAGTATCAGTGTTGAGAGGGTCAGTAGGAATTATCTAGTCCAATCTCCACAACCTACAGATGGGAAAACTGAGATATGTTTTCCCCAGCTCCCCTGAATCACTAGCAGAGTTGCATGGCCCTTGGCCTGCCAAAGACGCCATCCAAATCCACCCCCATTCCTAGGCTGGTTATCAGATAAGTCAGCAGCAAAGAAAAGCATTTTCTGTTGCTTTGTTTTCCTACCCAAACTCCTCCTAACAGGTCCTGTTTTCATGCTCTAGGTGACCTAGTCCCAAGTTTATCATATTTGCCAGGCTGGCTGGATGGGGGCCTTTGCACCAGAATAAAATATCCATGTGATCTGCTTCTGGACATCGCAAGTGACTGTGAAGTCTTTCTGAGGAACTTAATGGGCACAACCCTAAGCGATGTGTAGAGAAGGGAGTGTGTTAATGGGATTATTAAAAGTGCCTTGATTACAGTAATTTCTCTGACATTGGCCATAGCAGCTTCTTTCTAGATATGTCTCCTGAGGCAAGGGAAACAAAAACAAGAATAAACTATTGAGACTACATAAAACAAAAAGCTTCTGCATAGCAAAGGAAACAACCAACAAAACTAAAAGACAACCTACTGAACGGGAGGAGGTATTTGCAAATGACATATTTAATAAAGTGTTAGTATCCAAAAGATATAAAAAATATATACAACTCAACACCAGAAAAACAACCAATCCAGTTAAAAAATGAGCAGAAGACTTGAACAGACATTCCTCCCAAGATGACATACAAATGGCCAACAGACACATAAAAAGATGCTCAACATCACTAATCATCAGAGAAACGCAAATCAAAAACACAATGCGATATCACCTCACACCTGTCAGAATGACTAGAATCAAAAACACAAGAAACAACAAGCGTTGGCAAGGATGTTGAGAAAAAGGAACCATTGTGTACTGTGGTGGGAATGCAAACTGGTGCAGTCCCTGTGGAAAAGAGTAGGGAGCTTCCTCAAAAAATTAAAAATAGAAAAAAATTAAAAATAGAACTACCATATGATCCAGTAATTCCACTACTGGATATTGACCCAAAGAAAATGAAAACACTAACTCTAAAACATTTATGTACTCCTGTGTTTACTGCAACCTTATTTAGAATATCCAAATTATGGAAGCAGTCCAAGTATCCATCAACAGACGAATGGATAAAGATGTGGTGTGTGTGTGTGTGTGTGTGTGTGTGCGTGTGTGTGTTTAATGGAATATTACTCGGCCATAAAAAAGAATGAAGTCTTGCCATTTGCAACAACATGGATGGAGCTAGAGAGCATAATGCTACGTGAGATAAGTCAGTCAGAGAAAGACAAATACCATATGATTTCACTCATATGCGGAATTTAAGGAACAAATGAACAAAGTTTTTTAAAAAGAGAGAGAACCCCCCCCCCCAAAAAAAAACCCAAAACAGACTCTTTACTATAGAGAACAAACTGATGGCTACCAGAGTGAATAGGAGAATGGGTGAAATGGGTAAAGGGGATTAAGAGCACACTTCTCTTGATCAGCACTGAGTAAAGTATAGAATTGTTTAATCACTATATTGTACACCTGAAACTAATATAATACTGTACATTATATTGGAATTAAAAAAATTTTTAAAGTGCCTTAATCCATAGATATCTTCTTTTGTTCTTTCCATAAGAGCCCCTACAATAACTCTGTTCTAGGCCACCAAGCTACAACAGAAAAGATACAGTCCTCATGAAGGTCTAATTAAGAGGTACAAACTTCTAGTTACAAAAATAAGTAAGTCACAGGGATGGAAAGTATGGCATAGGGAATATAGTCAATAATATTGTAATAATGTTGTACAGTGACAGAGGGTGACTACACTTACTATGTTTGCCCATTTCATAAAGTATCTAATTGTCAAATTACTATGTTGTACACCTAAAATTAATATAATACTGTCTGTCAAGGATATGTTAATTTAAAAAAACCAGTCTTCACCCCGAAAAGCACACAGTCTAGGAAAACAGAGATGTAAAAAGACTATTATAGTACCATGTGTCAGTGCTACAGGAACATAGAGTCAGGGTCCCAGCTGGAAATCGATGCCACACTCAAAAGGGGTGATTGGAGAGAATTTAAGGAAGGGACTGTTAAGAAAGGAGAGGGGAGAGTTACAGGAAGCAGAAAGGATGGAGAAGCGTGCCAGGGCCAGCAACAGTAGGAAGCTGCTACCATCCCTCACTGATTTGGCATGAGCAGTTAGGGAACCCAGCAAGCATTGGAGCTACAGCAGAGAGCTGCCAAACAAGCCCTGCGGGCTTAGATGAAGGGAGGCAGCTTCCCCATAAGCAGAAGAAACAGGTGGAGTAAATGTCTCACTCTCTCTTTCCTCCTGCCCTCTGGTCTCATGATGGTGCCTCGCACGGGCCAAACCCAATCAGAAGTCCAGGGGCAGTCTGCAGAGGTCACCACTGGGACACAAAAGGAGGGTGGAGAATAGCAGAGGGAGGTTCTGGAGGTTAAGCAGAAGATGGCCTGCACAGCTACGAAGAGTACCTCACCCAGACTAGGCCTGGGCAGAGAGGGTGAGTCTCCCAATAGGGTTGGCTACGTGGAGGGTTTCCTGGAAAGACGGATGATGGTGTGCAGAGGCACAGGCATACGAGAAGCATGCTACATTCAGGAAGCTACAAGAAACCTCGTGTGGCTGTAATAGGGGACAGAGAGAGGAAGGGCCAGAGATGAGATCAGAAGCATGTTAAGTTAAACTTGCCGTTCATCAGAAGAGGAGGAATAGATACAGCACTGGGCTTCTCCTTCTCTACACTATCGACGTTTGGGGGAGGGGCTGTCCTATGCACTGTAGGATGTTTAGCATCCCTTGTTTCTACCCACTAGATCCCCGTAACAAGCCCCCTGGCCCCAACTCATGATAATGAAAGTGTCTCCTGACATTGCCAGATGTCCCTGGGGCAAAATTATCCCAGTTAAGAACCACTGACCTGGGATTAGATGGGTTTACTTCTGGGCATAACCTGTGAGACATTGGAGGGGAAACGTCAGATAAGCACTCGGGCTTATGGATTTGGAGCCCAAAACAATGGTCTGGGCTGGTGACTCAGATTTTGGAATTGCAAGCATACAACTGACCTGTATAACAGGGTGGCCTGAGACACCACAACTTCTCAAACTCCTTCAGCGAAATGTTCTTTCTTTTCTTTCTCATTGACTTTTATGTTAAACTACGGGGGTGGGGGGAGAGAGAGAAGCAAGGGGGATGGGGAGTTTGGTAGCACTGGATTGAGCTATGCTAAGCATCTAGTTTAAGGGATGGAGGTCTGAGTTCAGTGAATATTTATCCTCATCCTGGCTCATAATCCTCTAATCTCTGTCTCTAGACAAGGTGTTTATATTGCTCTAGCTTCTTCTCTTAGGTCTGTTTTGTTTTATTTAGTTTGAAATATCTTCAATTTTTAGAACAGTTATAACCTTTTATAATACGGTATAAACCTTTTTTATAGCAATGCTGCATGATGGAGAGGCTATATCCTTGATGATGAGAAGTTGGGAGAACCCTCACTGACTCTGTAAATAAATCATAAGAGGCCAAAAGCCCACAAGAAAAGCATAAAGGTGCCTGGTTTACCCCCAATGGTAAATGTCTCCCCCAAAAGAGATGGGAATTTCATGTTCAGACTCATTTCTCCAACCTGACTGATGACTCACTCCAACTACATTACAACTGAGGCAGAAAATGGATGGAGAGTGGTTTGTGCAAGGGGGAGAAGGTTTTACCTTTCAAAGTTATTCCTTTTAGATGTCAGATAACCCACCCCCACCCTCAGATGGGGTGACACACTGTAGTCAGTAAAACGCCCAGGAATCAACAGACAAGGTAATTTGCATCTTGCCTCCAGCCTACGCACCACATCGGTTATGCAACAATATTTATTGACCACCTGCTGTATGACAGACCAGCACTTGGTGAAAGGGCTATATCAGTGCATATAGGACAGAGAAAACTCCCTGTCTCCAAGGAGTTTATGTTGTAGTGAAGCAGAACCTGGGTTCCCTGATAGGGAGGTGGGCATAAAAGAGTTCTCAGTAGTGAGAACCTTTTAATTCACCTTCTTTGCCCCCTGGTATAGAAGACCCAAGGTAATTCTCACTGTTTCATTCATATATTCTGAGCCACTTTTTTTGTGATAATTGCAGGTATGGTATTTACCCTTTAAATGAAGCAACAGGAGATCTTTGGGGAATGGTAGAGGAGCGAATGGAGTCTACAAGCTGGGTTACCTTAATAAAAATAAAATTCAGCTGTTAAAAAAAGTACAACTCTGACAACCCATTCTGGCCTCACAAAGGTTTATGACTATTCATTGTGGTAACATAAAGAGATTATGTTTGGTCCCTTCTTTTTAATCCAGCAATTTTTTATGGAAATTTTATGTGATGTTTTACAGTCCACGTGTCCTTCAAATACATATCACTTTCTCTCATCACAAAATTGACATGAAGGCCAAGGGGGTGGTCATGGTGAGAGCTTCCAGTTCTACTGGACAAACAAACGTTCCCCTTCCTGTATTTTCTAAGCCAAATGCTACCCCTCCAGTAGGACAGCATGGAAAATTCCAACGAGAAATGAGGAACTCCCACGAAGCACTTAGAACTAAATCCTTTAAGGCCAAGATCCAATAACATTTCCACTGGCCTGCCTTTTCTCATTCTCCCAAAGAGGTACCTTCCCACTTCCATAACGTGATATTCTATCCTTCACACAGCAATGCTGGTTTACAGCTCAAAATTCTTTGTACCACCTCATGCTGTTGCCTCCCATTTGCTAGAATACATCACCAGGCTTTCTATATTACTTTTACCTTTGATAAAGATGTACGAAGCACTACTAGAAAGCACCCTTTCTGTTAACAGCAGCACTCCCCTGGTGGCTTCTACTTCTCCTATATCCTAGGAATCAAGGTCTCATTAGGCAGATTCTGGGGAATATGTGGAGAGAGGCTCCTGGCATCTAAAATAATGAAGTCCGATACAGGCAGGCTCAGACACAACAAACTTTTCCTGGGTGTCTTCTATGCGGCAACTGCTTTTGTGCACATTTTTTGAAAGTAAACACAACCTCAGTGTATTCCAGACCAACAAAATGCAGTATTTGTACACATAATCATCCCCTAGGGCAACATATTTATTCCATGACTGACAATCTTTCTGAATCAATCCATTGAGGAAGAATGAGCCAATTGTTCATCAGATGTAAACATCTGTATCCTCCTTGAGCTTATCCTCTCCATGGTGCCTCTTGAAGTAACCCAAACAGATGTGCATGAGGAACCATGCTGAAGACGAACAGCTGTTTCCATATTATACACACAATCAATGCTAAATTCCACTTGATGTCCGTCCTGGCTATAAAAATCCAGTGAAGCTTAGCTATTCAGTAGGGCTTCGGTTGGAATTTGGGATTGCTACTAAAAAATGTCAGAAGTAATGCTGCCAAAAAATAGACAAGGCAAGAAACAACAATTGTTGGAGAGGATGTGGAGAAAGGGGATCCCTCCTACATTGTTGGTGGGAATGCAAGTTGGTACAGCCACTCTGGAAAACAGTGTGGAGGTCCCTTAAAAAGTTAAAAATTGAGCTACCCTATGATCCAGCCATTGCACTACTGGGTGTTTACCCCAAAGATACAGACGTAGTGAAGAGAAGGGCCATATGCACACCAATGTTCATAGCAGCAATGTCCACAATAGCTAAATCGTGGAAGGAGCCGAGATGCCCTGCAACAGATGACTGGATTAAGAAGTTGTGGTCTATATATACAATGGAATATTACTCAGCAATCAGAAAGAACGAGTTCTCAACATTTGCTACAACATGGACGGCACTGGAGGAGATAATGCTAAGTGAAATAAGTCAAGCAGAGAAAGACAACTATCATATGATTTCTCTCATCTATGGAACATAAGAACTAGAATGATCAGTAGGGGAAGAAAGGGATAAAGAGAGGGGGGGTAATCAGAAGGGGGAATGAAACATGAGAGACTATGGACTATGAGAAACAAACTGAGGGCTACAGAGGGGAGGGGGGTGGGGGAATGGGATAGACCGGTGATGGGTAGTAAGGAGGGCACGTATTGCATGGTGCACTGGGTGTTATACACAACTAATGAATCATCGAGCCTTACATCGAAAACCGGGGATGTACTGTATGGTGACTAACATAATATAATAAAAAATCATTATTAAAAAAAAAAAAAAAATATATATATATATATATATATATATATATATCAGAAACAGTGTATGGCAGCTCCACTGGAGTTAAATAATAAAGATCATCATCACTTAAAAAAAAAAAAAAGTAATGCTGCCAATTTATATTGTAGAACTTCCATGTATTCAGACATGTGGTGATGGGAACAGACAACAGTAAACAAAAGATATGCACATAACGAGCGTGACAATGTAACATTTCCTTTTACCATCAGCTTTCTCCTACCAATGACCTAGATTTTTCCCCCTTCTTGAAATTTCAGAAGCCACTTACCTTTAGAAAAATTATCAAATGGGCCAGACTTTTTTTCACCATCCTTCCTTTCTCTCCACTCTTATCCTCTTGCTTCGGCGCTGTGTTAGACTGCTAAGACGGCCATAACAAAGTACCACAGACTGGGTGGCTTAAACAACAGAAATTTATTTTTTTACATCTCTGAAGGCTGGAAGTGCAAGATCAAGGTGTTGGAAGGCTTGGTTTTTCCTGAAGCCTCTCTCTTTGGCTTGCAGGTGGCTGTCTTCTTTCTGTGTCCTCACATGACCTTTTCTTGGTGCATGTGCCTTCCTGGTGTCTCTTCCTCTTACAAGGGCACCATCCATTTGTGTCCCTTCTGACCCTTATGACATCATTTAACCTTAATCACCTCTTTAAAGGTCCTACCTCCAAATACAGTTATGTTGGGGCTTAAGGTTTCAACATATGAATTTGGGGGAGATACAATTCATATTATATAAAAGGTACCCTGTATTCTATTTCTTTCTTCACTCTCCCTACCTTCCACTCTATCTCGGTTCCCAGGCAGGAGTATTATAGACCCATGTCCATTATTTGTAAATATGTAAACATCTGTTGAGGGGTTAGACACATTTAAGTTGGGCATGAAGCCTCAGGCCAATGGAGGAACTCAAGTCTCCACCAACAGACAAAGTCATAGAACTAAGAACAGAACTGGAGTTGGAGTCCTCAGGCTTTGAGGACCAGAAAGTACGCAGCACACTTGTGTGATGAGAGATTATAAATTTTAAGTCCAGAGTTGGAAAAGAAAGTTATTCCCTTCTCTGTCATCCATTTAACCCTTTCTATATACAATAGTATCAAAAAGATAATTGAAGAAAAACACCATTTTTTATTCCCAGATCTCCTTGGGTTGCTCACTGGTGGTCAGAGTACACAGGTATAGAGTATTTCTCAGCATACAGTTAGGGCCTCTTTCTTAGGAGGGTATCTCTGAAACCCTAGAAACCATTCCCAGCGGTCTGGCATTGGGCAGAGGAGGTGTTGCCTGAGTGTTTCCATGGGCCACAGCATCACCCCATTGCTGCAGACTCACCCTGTGGACCCAACAATCCATCAGAGGCTGGTGTCGACCAGTTGTCCAGGCTGTTGGAGCACCTGCTTCCTTCTGTTTATGGCATTAAGAACTTTCTTCCTGGGACCGAGCTGCATTTGTATACTCTGAAGGTCCTCATCAGAGCAAAGCAACAGAGCTTCTAGATCAATCTGCTCTCTCATGAAAATGGGAAGGAATTCTTCCAGATGATGGGACCGCAAAAATACTTCCAGAGGAGTAGCATCAACCACATCTTCCTCCCACTCCACTTCATCCTCATCCCAAGGCAGATCATCTTCCTGGCTGTTGTCCTCTTCCTCTTTATCAGCCTCAGCTTCATCAGCCTCTGCTGTTCCGTGTCTCTGTAGCAATTCACTGCTCATTTTAAACCCGAATTCCCTCTTGCTGTCTGAGATGTCTTCAGAACTTGTTATCTTGTTCCTTCTTAAAACAATATTTCCTAGACCTGGACGGTTGAGAATGGATTCATGTTGCGCACATCTGTCCTCCTCTTCTGAGAACTGGAGCTTGTCTTGGAAGTCCCCTGAGAATGCATCTTCCTCCTCTTCTCTGAACACTTCCATCACATTCCTCTGCCCACTTCTGCTCTCCTTTCCTACCTGCTCTGCTGTATCTTTGTTCTTCTTGAACTTTATCTTGAAGGTGTCTTTAATGCCCTTAGACAGTGACCCAAATGTACCGGAAGCAGCAGCATTTGAAAGGGATGACGTGGAGAAAGTGCCCTTGGAAGAAGAAAGAGTCCCAGACTCCTCCTTGCTGTAGTTGCGAGCCATCTTATTTTGGTGCTTCTCCTGGAGCTTCTCACATTCTTTGATCTGCCTCCTAGCATTCTTCTGAGCCTGCTCCTTCAGCCTGGTAATTTTCTTGGGGTTCATGATATTCTGGGCAGTGGCAGCCTTATCCAGGAGAGCAACACATTCATTTTGCTCTCTGCTGGCAGCAGCATCCAGGGGAGACTGTAAGTTGTTGTCTAGGGCAAAGATGTTGGCACCAAAGTTGACCAGGAATGAAACACAGTGGGCATGACCATTGGAGGCTGCATAATGCAGAGGAGTATTTCCCCAGATGTCGCATCTATTGGGGTCCCCTCTAGAAGAGAAAATATCAAAAATACATACAAAAAATTTTTTTTCTTAGAATCGGAGGTCCAAAAAAATAAAAATAAAACAAAAATGAACAAAATACATGTTAATCCTGCCTTAGCATTCTGAAAGTCCAGCTATGTCACACCTAGACATCACATGACCAGAGACAGGAAGAGCTCATCTCTACCCTTAGTCTCCTTTCCAGAAGCAAGGAAAGCTTTCCAAGAACTCTCCCAAAAAAGCAACTTTCATGTCTTGTTGTCTACAATTGGGTTGTATGCCTATAGGAAGAGAAATAGAGCTACCATTTTTAACCTAAGTCGATTAAAATTCTACCCCCTCCTCAGCCCCCCCCCCCCCCCCCCCCCCCCCCCGCCCGCAGCTGGGGATAAGATTACCCAGTGGTGTGCTGGTAAATGTCTAACTAGTTTATCCACAGGGAAAAAGATCAAAGCTCTGATCTATAGCATGTGCCAATTTTGGGTTGTAAATACACCCACCATGGCAAAATCCAAGCTATTAATGTGATAGTACTGGACATGGAGTTTGGAAGAGATGTACAGTAGCACACCTTTATAAATTATTCCCACCATATATGTAGATATAATAGACATGCAAAATCTTAAGAGAATAGATAATAGTAAAATGTACTCAAATAATTAAGAAATGATAAGTTTTGAGTATTTAAAAGTATAGTATATTAAACCATAAGTTTAAATACCTTTATTTTTAATAATGACTGTTTATCAGACTCTTAGACTTCCTGAAAATTTAGCAATCATCTCTTATGAGCTGGTAAGAGCTGGTTCCCACTCTAACAGTGTTACCACCAGAGTCACATGCAGGAAAATAAATAACTGAGCAACACTGGGATCCCGCTAACAAGAAAGAAGAGGGTAATGGATGTTGGGTAGGTAGCAAACTGTGTCTGCTATAACCATTATTCATTAAAAGGGTAGAACATCTGCACTGACTCCCCCACTTACTTCCCTGTAATTACAGCGTCCTATATGTGAATAGTTCTGCAACAGTTTGTGGTGGAATTGGGGGCACGTTAGATGGCCAGAGACCCCATGCCAGCATAGAAACAGGCACTTGGTCAATGCTCAGTGAACATTTGTGAGATGAATGAAAGCCTAATGGAATCTTGCCCCAGGCTACAACGGCACCCTTCCTGTGAGATGGTGAATTACAAACAGGCGCAAACAGAAAGTAAAGTAGTAACTTATTGTTACTATGGCTCTGGCCCCAAGCCCGAATCCCTGCTGAGAACTCTGGTAATACAGGTACTAAAGGGCATCTTCCCTCACCCTAGGCTAGACCCCCAAATCAGGATCCCACTAAACTTCCCCCAGGCTGGCCCCAAGGGAGGACAGGAAAGAGGGTCTGAGAAGGCCTCTTGACACTCTTGGTGAGAAGGATGTGGAAACAGGAGAGACATCTGTGCCCTTGACACATCAATGCTCTGTGACCCTTCCACTATTCCGCGCTACTCAAAGTTTGTTCCCTGGATTAGTAGTAGCGGCGGCAGCTGCTGGTTTGCTACAAATGCGGAATCTTGGACCCCTGCCCGGACTTCCTGAATCAGAATCTGAAGTTTAACAAGATCCCAAGGTGATCTATAGGCTCACGGCAGATTGAGAAGAGTTGCGCCCGTTAGTGCGGCCCGACCAGTGTCCAGTAATTTGATGAATCAGATTTGTAACTCCTCTGTGGGAACCCCTACCTCCTCCCAGTTTTCAGTTATGAGCATCTACACATTCAGTGCCATCACCACCAAAAACTGTCACCATCCCCTTCTCAGAGAAAGACCGGGATAATTATCAGAGGGGTAAAATAAGGCTCCGGGTGCCTAACTCATTTGTCTGGTGTTACACAGGCAGCGCACTTGGGATCAGGCCCGCCTCTGAGTCGAGCGGTCGACCACAAAAGACAGTCTTACCTGAACACACCTCAGTTTTTCTACTTCACCAGCTACGAGGCCTCAAGCTCAACTTTTATAGGACTCAGTGTCCTCATCTGGATGAGGATGAGGATAATTTTCATGGAGTTGTAATGTGACTAAGTTAACATAAAGCATTAGAAAAGCGCTTGGGACATAGTTGAATCCTCAATACACATTATTATCATTTCCCTTGTCTCTAAATTCCTAATCCCTAATTTCATATATGTTTTTCTCACACCTGTCTAATAGCACTATAATAGGCCCTGCAACTTTTTAATACTTAAATCTTACTTAATCTGTCCAACATTTATGCACCAATCTCTCTAGTTAGATAATATGCCTCAGAGGGCCAAGCCTGTGTCTCTTTGTCCTTTCTATAGAATCTCCTAGCAGAAGTCTTAGACTCAACCTAAAGACACCAAGCAGGGAATGTAACTGAATGGAGACAGGTTTCTTCCTTCGACAAAGTCATAGTTGAGTGCAAGCTCCAACGAGAAAGGAGAGCTGTCGCTCAACAGCTGACTGCCACCTCGAATAAAAGCAGACACAATACAGCCAGAGCTTCCATTTTCCAAACAGAGCCAGAAATTCAGAATTTCATGTGGGATTTTTTGATTTTTAAATGTTGGCTCAAATTTAAAAGAAAAATACAGTGAGGTCCAAATAAACCATATTTGTGGACTAGATCCAGCCCATACGCTGGCAGTTGGCAACTTTCTCCTGAGCAGAGAACAGCATGAACAGATGCACATATGGGTGATGTTAAACATGGCATATCTGGGGAACCAGGAGTACATTTCAGCGTGACCAGAGTGCATGGAGATGGGGCAAGAGACATCCGGGCAAAGAGGAAGGTAAGAAAATGAAATTCAATCTAAGGAAAGCAAATACGAAATAAGACCGTTCTGTTGGGCAGTCACGTCCAAAAGGTCTGGTCAGTGCTCCTGATTTAATTGTTTTGGGTCAAAGGAAACCGTTTTCAGCCTTAGTGCAGTTGCGTACCTTAGGGGGGCATAGTGCCTCACCCCCAAAGATGTAGTTTTATTTTTTATTTATTTTAACCAAGCACCAAGACTCCTTAAATACTCCAGACATCAAAGAAGGATTGTAAAAACATCCAAGATGGTACTATAAACCTAAACAAAAACACACCGGTTAAATTTGCCTGAAATTATTGTGGGATTGGGTAATTTAAAAAAGAAATTACTGAGAGGAATGAGCTATGGTGGGGATATTAAGGGTATTAAGAAGTTTAGGTTAAATCTACATGCTTTGGGACATACAAAGTAGTGGAATTTTCTTTTCTCAAGGGAATATTTTTAAATGATCCTTTCAAGATGGGAGGAAGGACATGAAGAAAACCTTGAGATTGACCCCAAAGATGGGTCTCATTTTAAGAAAATTGCAAATGCAAAATTCCAACTTTATAGATGAAACTTGGTAAGATGATTCAAGAGTTTCCCTTGTGCATTTAAGCTATTTCCTCTTGCAAAAATTCTACTTAAAGGCAACTTTCCAAGTTTGTGTATAACTTAAATCAAAATATTTTCTAATGACAAGTTTCATGAGGTCCTTCTAAATTCAATCTTTGTGTGTCAATCCTTGGTGTCTTTTTTTTTTTTTTTCCTAAAGATTTTATTTATTTATTTGACAGAGACAGACAGCCAGCGAGAGAGAGAACACAAGCAGGGGGAGTGGGAGAGGAAGAAGCAGGCTCCTAGCGGAGGAGCCTGATGTGGGGCTCAATCCCAAAATGGTGTGATCACGCCCTGAGCCGAAGGCAGACGCTTAACGACTGCGCCACCCAGGCGCCCCAATCTTTGGTGTCTTTCATACTTCTTGATAGAACCATTACACATACCTGCCCAGGGATTCATGAACTGGTCCCCCCTCGTTTGATGATCTGAGTCCTATATTGATGCTATATGGTTTCCTGGGCTCAATTCAGTCTAGCATTGATTTCTTTCCCTTTTTTTCTTCCCCAAAGGTGAAACTTACTGAAAAGGTTTTAAAATAATCCATATTTTGCCCTTGCTTTTTGGTAGGTCAGCGCATTTGGGCAATAATTTTTAAAGCTGGACTAGTATTGTCACTAAATAGGCAATTTGCTTATATGAACTTACTCTGAGCATCTGGTCCATTTCAATTTTTTCTTTTGAGTTAATTTGATTTTTTGTGTATGTGAAGCTGTTCTCAGAAAAAAAAAAAATCAATCTTTCAAAAATGCTTTTCTACATAAAGAATATTTGGACTTACTAATAATCAAAGAAATGTAAATGAAAATGATGCACTACCATTTTCTTGCCCATCAGATAGGCAAGGATTAAAAAGAATAGTAATACTCAGTTTTGGCAAGAGTATGGGAAAATGAACAATGATGGGGGAATCATAAAGTGGTTCAAATTTCCTGGCACAATGTGTGCCAAAAGCTTTTAAAACATAGCACCCTCTTGAATCAACAATTCTGCCTTTAAGAATTTATCCTAAGGAAGTATTAGACCTTTGTACAAAGATGAATAAGGAAGGATGTTCATTTCAACTTATTTATAAGTTAAAAGACTGGATTCAAATTTAAATGTCACGAGCAAGCAACCGATTAAATAAATTATGATGAAATCTTAAAACAGAATACCATGTAGTCATTAAAACAGTGGCATAGATTTCTCCTTTAAAGTTACAAATGAAGAAAAAAAGTGCAAACGGTCCATAATCTATTGTGAAATAATTAGAAGCAGATTTCAAAATAGTTTGTATAATATGAATGCCTTTTATAAGGGGGAAAAATGTACTCGTGTGTACATGTTCTCAAAGGAAAAAGTCTGGAAGGATATATGCCTAAATGTTAATGACTGTTGAAATTGGTTTGATTTTTACTTTATTAAATACGTCTTTCTACTATGATATAAAATTTTGCAACAAGTGTGTGTTGCTTTAGGAATCAGGGAGGAAGGGGCACCTGGGTGGCTCAGTCAGTTAAGCATCTGCCTTCAGCTCAGGTCATGATCCCAGGGTCCTGGTATCAAGTCCTGCATCAGGCTCCCTGCTCAGCAGGCAGCCTGCTTCTCCCTCTCCCGCCCCCCACCCCCCGGCTTGTGCTCACTCTCTTTCTCTCTCTGTCAAATAAATAAATAAAATCTTAAAAAAAAAAAAGAATCAGGGAGGAAGATAACTTGCTTCCATTAGAAAATGAAACAAAACTAAAAAAACTCACGTACACTTTGTAGGCAAAATGAAATTTTGTTAATTGGGACCATCTTCCAAATATAAGATAACAAATGTAGTTATTGCTTTTCACCTTTAAATTTTGAAAAGAAAGAAACAATTTTTAACAAAGCCAGATATTGGATATTAACGGTTACCACGTGACCTACTGTCAATGATCAATGACTGATAAACTTCTAATTTCAATTTTTAATTTTTTTTTAAGATTTTATTTTATTTATTTGACAGAGAGAGAGACAGCCAGCGAGAGAGGGAACACAAGCAGGGGGAGTGGGAAACGAAGAAACAGGCTACCAGTGTATGAGCCTGATGTGGGGCTCGATCCCAGGACTCCAGGATCATGCCCTGAGCCGAAGGCAGACGCTTAATGACTAAGCCACCCAGGCGCCCCCAATTCTTAATTTGTTTCCCTTTTTAACCCCCTTAAATCTAATTGACAAATTGATTTCCCACAGTTCCTATGCTATGGTCAATATGGGAACCTAAGAAAACCTGTACAAGACATTTTCTTCAGCGTATGTACTCCAAGACTACTTAACACAACAGAATGTGGAGCCTTACCTTCCTCTTCCTCCACCCACCACAACATCCAGTCAACTGTAATTGATTCTGCATCCAAACTGCCACTCAAATCCATCCCTGTCTCCTCATCCTCACTGCCACTGCCCTCGTCCTGCTGGTCTCTCATGTCAACCATTAAAACCGCCCCTGAACATTTTCTGTGACTGCTGTACAGCTGCCTGAGTAAGTTTTATAAACACAAATCTACCAGGTGGCCACCCTGTGTAAACCTGACAATGGCTTCCTGTGCCTTTAGGACGAAGTTCAAGTCCACAGCAGAATTTACCAGGCTCTTGTGATCTGGCCTCTCCCCATTAAAAGCCATGCTCAGCTTCAGTGCCTAGAACACACAGTGCTCTCACTTGGAGGAAACATTCTTACTTCCACCTCTTGGCCAGCTTTACAGGTATCTTCTCACCTTTAAGTCCTAGCTTCAAGGCTCTGGAAAGCCTACCCTCACTCTTTGGATTGGGATGGATGTCTGTGTTATTTATTTAGTGCTGTCTCTTTCCCCCTTTGTAACATCCATCATACATGACTGACTTAATTTCTGTCTTCCTCTCTTAAATCTGATCACCACGAGGAGAGGAATGGTGTCTCTCTTGTTGAACACAGCATCTCCAGTGGCCAGTAAAATGGCCGGCATGTTGCAGATATATATAAATAAATATGTATGAAATTGAAATTAATTCACTTAGCTCCTTTATTAACATTTTCTTTTTGTCTTTTCTTTACTCCTGGTGGGTTATAGTTGCCAACACTGCCTAGCCCCTCTGGTAACAATCAGAAGAAAAGAGCTAGATAATTGCTGCATTAGAACTGGGGGGGCGGATGGTGTGGGCATATCTAATAGCTAGAAAGGTAATAAAGTTCAGATAGGCTGAGGTTCCCTTTTATAGCTTGTAAAGCCAACTACTTCATCTAAGAATCATGGGCTTGCTTTAGGATTGAATATTAATAAAAGGCTGTGGGATTATAATGGCACAGATAAAAATAAAATAAAATAAAAACACATCATTTTTTCCAATCAAGGTTGACATCTTAAAGTCAAGTAGAACAGTGATTCATTTTTAAAGAGTCAACCATTTACATTTCATGGAAAAGATTTTTTTTAAAAGCACAGAATTAAAATATAACGCCCCCCCCAAGGCAGATAACAAAGGCTTAGAGTTCAGAATCTTTCTATGTGTGGCTCATAAGGGATGAACCATCCCCACGGTGCCAGTTCTTAGCGTGAAAAGAGCACCTCTAGGCAGTTTTCTCTCTTTCTCTAAAAAGACGATTATTTAGACAGTCTATAAAGGACAAAGGATTTCCACTGACTTCGCTGTCTCTTGCTGCTGTCTGCAAAATCCTACCAGAAGCATTGTCTCCAATCAAAACTATCAGGTTGAACCTACCCTCGGCTGCAGATTATTTCTAGGGCTTCCAGATTCCCATGGTAGGCTGCCAGGAGTGTGGGAGTCATGCCATCTTCATCGGAAAGATTCAGATCTCTCTTAGTGGCCTCTTTCAAAAGTTCCAGGTAGCTATCACTAGCAGCTTGGTGGTAGCGAGTGGACATTTTTTCTGCTCACCAAAGCCTGGCCAGATAGCACTGTCCAAAAGAGCCGGTTGTTGGTGGAGCAGACTTCCTACAAAGCTGGTTAATCAGTGACAAGGAAGAGTGTCACTCCAGGACAAAGCTCATTTTAGCCTCCCTCCATGGAGGGCAGCCAGAAAGGTTCATGGTGCTGAACTTGGACCTTTCCTTTCTGGAATGGCTATGACGTCGAGTATTAAGGCCTGCTGTGTTTCTCTTGAGTGTTGTAAGGCACATTTAATTTCTCTATGTCCATTAGCAAGTCTCGAATGTAATATTGGTCATCTAGGCACAGAATGTACAAAACAATTTCCAAACAATTCAGAACTAGTCTAGTTCACTGGGGAGGTCTATTTTTTAAAACTATTTTATTGAGGTGTAATTTACATACTATGAAATTCACCCATTTAAGTGTATAAGTCAATGATTGTTGGCAAATTTACAGAGTGGTGCAAGTATCACCATAATCCAATTTTAGAACGTATCTATCACTCTCAAAACATCCTTCATGCTCATTTGTAATCAATCCCCATTCCCATTCCCAACCCCAGGAAACCACTAATCTGTGTTCTGTCTCTATAGATTTGCTTTATATGGGCATTTCACATAAATGGAATCATAAAATATATAGTCTTTGTGTCTAGGGTTTTTTTTTTTTAGTTTCACATAATTTTTTGAGATTCATTCATTTTTTAGTATGTAACAATACTTCCCTTTTATTGCTGAATAATATTCTATTATACCAATATACCAAATTTTCATTATTCATCCAGTAGCTGATGGACATTTAGATTGTTTTCTCTTTTTGGTTTTATGAGTAATGCTATGAGCATTCACATGCGGGTCTGTGTAGACATATATCTTTATGTCTCATTTTGTCTCTTGTTTATACCAAAGAGTAGAATGGCTGGGTTATATGGCAATTTATATTCAACTTCTTCAGAAATTGCCAAACTGTTTTCCAAAGCGACCACACTTTCACATTCCCACTAGCAATGGATGGCAAGAATTTCTCCATATCCTTGCAGCTTCTATTGTCTTTTTGTTTATGGCCATCCTTAGTGGGTGTAAAGTGGTATCATTATGGTTTTACTTTGCATTTCCTAATGATTAGTGACGTTGAGCACATTTTCAGGTGCTTACTAGCCATTCTTACATCTTATATTTAAGTTCTTTGCCCATTTTTCTCATTAGGATATTATCTTATTATTGAGTTATAAGAGTTCCTTATATATTTTGGACAAAAATCCTTTATCAGATTTATTTTGAACTGAATGAAAATGAGAACACAACATCTCAAAATTTATAGGATACAGTTAAAACAGAGCTTGGGGAAGAAATTAGTAGTTTTTATGCCTAAATCAGAAAAGGAGAAATATCTTAAATCAATAACTTCCACTGGAAAAGTTAGTGTAAATAAAGAGCACAATATGAAACCAAAAACATGGTCCAAATCTATCTGTAAAAAAAATAAATGTAAATGGATCAAATTCATCAGTCAGAAGACTCAGCTATATCTTATCTACAATAGACACAGCTAAAATATAAAATTGTAGAAAAATTGAAAGCAAAAAATGGAAAAGTTTTATCAAGAAAATGCTGACAGGGACACCTGTGTGGCTCAGTTGGTTAAGCATCCAACTTTTGATTTCCTCTCAGGTCATGATTTCAGGATGGTGAGATCGAGCCCTGCTTCGGGCTCTGCGCCTGGCATGGAGTCTGCTTGAAATTCTCTCTCTCCTCCCTCTGTCCCTCCCCCCAACATGCACACATGTGCACTCTCTCTCTCCCTCTCTCTCAATAAATAACTAAAATCTCAAAAAAAAAAGGGAAAATATTGATAAAAATGGTATAGCTGTATTTACATCAGACAAAATATAATTTAGACCAAAAAAATTGCTAGGGATAAAAACAGATAATACATAATGATGAAAGGAACAATTCATCAAGAAAATATGATAGTCCTAAATTTGTATGTACATAATAACATAGCCCCCAAATAGAAAAAACAAAAATTAATAGAATTGGAAGAACAATCACAGTAGGAGATTTTAACACACCCTCTTAATGGTATCTATCAATCAGACTAAAGATCAGTAAAAATACAAAAGATTTGAACACAATTAAAAAGCTTGATTTAACAATCCTATGTAGAACTCCATACTCAATAGAAAATACATGTTCTTTTCAAGCACACAGAAAATATTTATAACAAATTGCCCACCTAATAGAACCAGTGCAGGCCTCAATAAACATCAGATGATGGTTTTCATGTAGACCATGTCCTCTGAAGACACAACAATAATATTAGAACCCATGACCGTACACAGCTGATGAACTATTTATGTATTTTCTTGTGGTATATATTTTACATAGTTTTTACCATCAAATACATAACATTTTGGATTGTTTTTCCCTTTCTTTAATCCACCATAAGTATTTCCCATATTGTTACAAAATCTTTTTTTAAAAATATTTTATTTATTTTACAGAGAGAGAGAAAGAGAGAAAACAAGCAGGGGGAGCAGCAGAGGGAGAGGGAGAAGCAGGTTCCCCACCAAGCACGAAGCCCCACATGGGGCTCAATCCCAGGATCCTGAGATCATAACATGGGCTGAAGGCAGATGCTTGCCCGAATGAGCCACCCAGGCACCCCACAAAAGTATTTAATATGTTCGAATAACAGTCCATGGAATTGAAGTGAGGAAGACCTATTTTCAAAGTCCGTAACTATTTATTCTTCTTATCTCTTTTTGTCTAAGCCTTTATTCTAAGATAAAGTATCTGTCCTCTTTGAGAAAGTACAAAGCTTTCATCTGCAAGCCCCTCACAATAATTACCTCCAAGGGTCAATGTTTTTTCCTTTTCGTGGTTTCTATGAGAACACCAATAGTAGCTGTATAAGCAACCCGGAGGGCAGCTGCTTTATTTATTTATTTAATTATTTAATTAATTTATTTATTTATTTATTATTTATTTATTTATTTATTTATAAAGCGGGAAAATAATTTTTTTTTATCCCAGAGAGAGTGAAATATTTGAACACGATTGTGGATACTTTGAGAACAAGGTCATGTTCCTCAACTAATTTTTGCATAAGCCACTTTAATTTAAAGATAATTGTATTCATGAATGCACTCTAAAATAGAAAATTGGTATGTAACCTAAGAGAGGGCTTCTCAAAGATGGATTATTTGTAGTAGAATGCTAAGAGCCAATCAAACAAGGAATCGGTTATGAGATGAAGATGATGATAATGATAATGTGATAATAATGATGGGGAGAAGGAGAGTGATAAGGATGAGGATGGAAGCAAAAATAAAGGGCAGAGCAATCATAGATGAGAAGTGTTGAAAATGCAGAAGGAAGAGTTCTCCATTAGTACTTACAACTTGGACTTAAACTCTCCTGTGAAATGGTAAGACATCTGAGCTTTTTTTTTTTTTTTTTTTTTTTAATGGTAAATATCCTAGCACCCTTTGGCATTTCCTTAGAAAAACTTCTTCAAAAGAATGGGTTGGGAAGGGGACATAACGCAGAAATAAATCCCAAACTTGAAGATCCTCCTTAACTCATTCCCTCAAGATGAGGTTGACAGAGAGGGTGGAACTTGGATCTAGAAAACCTGAAGTCCATATGATCTAGAAGAACTTACAGCATCTACTTGAATCTCCATTTCTTTGTGGATAAAATTGGGGAATATTGCTCATGATCATATCATCATCTAAGCTGATAGTATACAGGTGAAATGAGGTGAAATTCCTTACAAACTGTAAAGTATGGTTTTATAAATGGGGAGAAGCATGTGATTGTGGCTAAGGGAACAGAGAAAGAGAGAGAACTAAAACTTAGTAATTGGTCTTTCTTCTTATTTTCTACTGTATTTCTCGAAGTACAAAGGAAACAAAATTGGAAGGAGATGGTGAGGGCAGAGATTAATGAAAAAAACTAAGATTTGCATATATTTTAGACACTAACTGCTCATGAGGGGTCTGGATAATTGTGGGGCAACTGTGGCTTGTGACATTATGTTTTGATAGTAATTGGCCTTGTGGAAAAAAGTAGTTGGGTCTGTTCCAACAGTATGTTGCCGGGCTCTTTGAAGGTCAGAGAAGAATACCTGCCCTACACACTGGTGGAGACTTTAAGGGTCAGACTTAAATGCCCCTGACCCTCTCCTGAATTGTTCTATTAGTGAGCAAGTCAAGGCCCTCATCAACTTCCTGTTGTAACCAAATCTGTCCTGCCCCCACCTGGTTCTACTTCTGCCGTATTAGTATAATTTTAGAGAAACATCCAGCTAGTGATTTCTATGTCCCTCTGGCTGCCACTTAGGTTCAAAGGGAGCATTTAAGTATTTCACTTTTCAGAGGCCTGTAGACCAAACACTTCATTTTGCCAATGACCCAGAGAAAACAGGGTTAATTGGGCCCCCCGAGGGGAAGCACTTGGAGAGAGTCTCTCACTAATGGCTCTCCTCCTCCCCACAAAGCAAAAGCACTGTCTACTCTTCATTGTTGTGTTTATAATTTTCTGGCCTCTCCTGCCACCTGACAGCTGAATGTTGTAAACAGTTGTCCCATCTACCCTGGAGTCCAATCCTGGCTGAAAGGAAGTAGCCCTAGGATGGAGAATTTACTTAGGATTCTGACTTATCTATAAAACAGAGTTCTATGTGTTCCTTTGCCCAGGCAGAGAGAGGGAAGGAACAAAGATTAGTGGTAGTTGGTACCTCCAGTCTACCCCAAGGAAAACCAATGCCAGCAAAGTGGAAACCAAACTTCTCCTTTGTTCTGAAAAACCATTCACTGCTAATTGGGAAAGAAATTCAATGGCTTGTGCAATCCAGAAACACATATTTTTATTAATGAGATTGCACCCTAAACCTCAAGAGATCTGGTTTTCAAAAGAAGCCTGTATTTGTTCTCCAAAGCTATTCATGCCTAATTACAGAGGAAATTCACTTGTATGGGAGGGAAGCACATTTTCACCTAATAAGGAAAAAGAAAAGATCTAAGCAAAATGTTTGCTTTTAACAAGATTACTTCATCTAATGAGCATCTTATTATGAATTTTAATGAAAATAAAAGCAATAACAGAAAGTGAAAAAAATTAAAAGGGATTACAAAAGTCCTGTTGCTACCCAGAAAACTTACAGGAATTATGCAAGGTTATAAGAGGCATCATTAATACACGACTGTATGTGCGGAACTTGGGTTTGTGAGAAAGCTACCTGTTGACGTAAAGACATTTTCAAGTCCATTATCCAGAAAATGTCACTTACACATGTATTTTTTCCTCGTCAGCACAGCAAAAAAACTCTGCAAACCATTTGATGTGGATTTTTCCCATTCAAAAGAGATTGAAAAACCCTGCTTCTCATTTAAACACATATATCACTTTTAAAATACGGAGAAACTTTCTTTCCCACGTTGAAGGTCATTGGTGGTATTTTTCTTAGAAACATTGTTAAATACAAACATGAGGCAATCAATGGAGGCATTGTCTGCCCTTTTGTTTTTTTCTTCTCCAAATGAAAACATTTATGAAAATATTTAGGTGGGTAAGTTGACTATTGAAATTGTAATGTCCCTGAAGTATTGATTGGGCTTAATTTATTCACATAAGTTTCAAGCCATTCAAAGCCCAGTTTCTCTGCCAGAAAAACAGACAGAGCTGTTATTGTACCATCTGGTTTGCATGAGGAATCTCTTGGCATCTCTTAACTGCACATTTTATAAATGCTAAATCCCAGATGGCATTACATTGTAACAGTGGAGAGTTTTATAAAGGTTTCCAAAAACAAATTCTTTAAAATGTGAGCGCTGGATAAGTCCAAGCAGGGACTTTGAATTTAAATTCTACACTTCAATCAACTGGCTTTGTTAAGTAGACAAATTTCCTTTTTCTTTTGCCTCTTCCCCTTTCTACTTAATTACTGGCTCTGTGAATTTAAGACTTTAATCAATAAAATCATGTGGCCTGAATCCTTACCCAAAGCTTAAGTTCTTATAAAAATTGCAAGAACAAATGATCACCGGAAAACCTGTATTAGTTGCCATTTTGTTTCAAGATGGCAGAATTTACCACAAGTGAGATATGTTACAGCACCCATTAGCAGATCATCAAATACCATCAAAACCACTCAACTCTCTCAGAGCTGATAGTTGAACTGGAAACCAGGCAAATGCGAACACCATGCACTGTGTTGAAACAAAGCTCTACTACAGTAATGGTTAAGAACACGGATTCTTAAGGCAGAGACTGACAGACACCAAGCCAGAAATTAGATTCTGCCATTAATTTGGGCAGATTACTTCTGAGCTTCAATTTCCTCGCCAGTAAAATGAAGAGAAAACTCCACAGACTTATTGCAAGTAATATTACTTACAGGGTTGTTGCCAGTAATTAGAGTTAGTATTTGTAAAATACTTCACATAGTGTGTGGTGTGTAGTCATTACTCAATGAATGTAGATGAGTAGTCGTCCTGCTGGAAATAGAAGCAGGAGTAGAAGTAGTTCTACTAGTAGAAAGGTAGGAACTCTCTCCCCCGTCTTTAGGTCAATCCTAGATGTATAATTACTGCATTTTCTTAAAACTTCTTCTCTTTCCTCTGCATTTCCTCAATAACAACAACTAGGACTTGGGGATCTTTTTGGTCCCATCCCTTACCATGGTACAGGAAAAAGAGTACACATTCTATAGTCACACAGAGTCGTATCTCAATCTGAGAATATGTATTTGCCTTCTAGGGCTGCCCCAACAAAGTACCTCAAACTGGCTGGCTCAGCCAACAGAATTTTTTTCTTATAGTTATGGAAGTTAGAAATCCAAAATCAAAGTGTCAGCAGGGTTGGCTCCTTTTGAGGGCTGTGAGGGACTGTTCTGGGCCTCCCTCCTTGGCTTGTAGATGGCCATCTTCTCCCTCATGCTGCCTTCCCTCGGTATATGTCTCTGTCCAAATTTCCTCTTCTTTTAAGGACACCAGTCATACCGCATTATGGCCCACCCTAATGATCTCATTTGAAGTTAAATTAGAGGCTTTACCTCTAAATACAAAGACCTCCAAAGAGCTAGGCTCAGAACTGGCCTATTGCCATTTCCACCACATTCTGTTGGTCAAACCAGCCAGATTCAAGGGGGAGTGAAGGGCACAGGGAACAGGCTGACCCCAAAACAGGTTGCAAGGGATAGGAGTACACGAAGGGGTGGAAGATGGTGACTTTTACAACAGATCTCCATATCAGCTTCAGAACTTTAGTATGTAACATATATTTATCAACTAAAAGGAATATGTTGCATTGCCAAGGAGACCTTTTCTCTACTTCTGTGGTAACCACTGCCCTAGCTACTACCTATGGAATAATCTATGTTAATACTCGTATGTAAATGGGTTCTTATTTAGAACTTCTGAGCCATCTTTGTCATCCATTTCCCTAAGCTTCCCTATCTTTATATTTACAGGTCGATGAAGCTTCATATGCCTTTGTCCTAGTTCTTTCTGAGCCCATGACTATCAGGAGGCTTATTCAACTTGGATCTGACTAAAGAACCAAAGGGGAAAATAACATTAACGTCGTATAGTTACACTGTTAAAGGAACTAACATATGATATTCGAAAACATTCTCATTGACACAGTCTCACTTATTTTCCCAAGTTAAATTCATATTTGACATTTGAAAGCTATTTTAAGCTGTATTAGCATAGCTGGTAGAAGTTTCTAGACTTCCTATTTATCTTATACTGCTAAATTCTAATTAATGCCATCTTGTACTTCTAAAGCTAACTGAAACTGTAGGAGAAGCACTGAGTTTTAAAACACCCTCTCATACACACACACACACACACACACACACAGAGAGAAAGAGAGAGAGAGAAAGAGAAAATCATAACAAATTAGAAAGAGCTTGGGAATGGACATCGGGATTTAGTTTATCACTGGAGCTCTGCTGCTAACTTTCTATATGATCTTGAGAAAGTTATTAAACCTCTTAGGCATCATTTCTTCATTTTACAATAGGGATATGGACTTTGGAAGCCTCATGAACCAAATCCACTCACTTGGGTGTTATAACTTTATATCATGAAGTTTGAACCCATGATTTGATTCTAGAGCTTACAACTGATCCCTTAAATACAACTCAGATTTACTGTTACTGCTATTATCACTTTAAAGTTATTTTATTTGCTATTTTATCACCAAGACAATTCAACCAATACAGAAAAAAATAAAGTTAGAAAAACAGGAGTTCCCCTCCCTATTCCTACAGATGATACAGTACATATATTTATAAGCAGTAATCGAATGAGAGCGCAAACCAATCAGAACTGACAACAGTTGTAAACGGCGAGCATAGCCAGACTGGGCTGGACCCCCTGAATACCTGCATGGTCTCCTCCCCTGGGTAACACGGTTAGCTCTCTGGAAATGTATTCCTGGATTTTCAGTGCAAATACCCATGCACAGACACATAAATATATAGACACACACATAGTTTTTTTTTTTCTTTTTCTAAGTAAAATATGAAAACATATTAATCATACACCTCTGAAACTCCAAGGTCATTGTGGACAGCTTCACTATCAGCATTCACAGATCCACCTGAATCCACAGATTCATTTTAGTATCTGAAGATATTCATAGTTTATCTAACCATCTCCTGATGATAACATTTAGGTTGTCTTCAATTAATATGTTTATATTGTAGAAAATAAGACAATAAGCCTGGAATTTAAGAATTGTAAACTGGTGTTTATAAGAACTGTTTTTCAGAAGTAAGGAGGCAACAACACCGCCTTGTTCTTATGCATAACAACCTAAAATTCCCTTCAAGAAATGCCTGGTAATTAGCAAGTGGTAAGTGACCTCAGGACCCTCCAGGAGAGATCCATTCGGAAGGGGAGGGAATGCCTTGTAGTGATAAGCAAAGTGTGCTAATGAAATTAGTCTCCGGTGTGCTCACCAAGTTCACCAGAGCCCACAGTGGTCCTCCTCCTTTCCATGCCTCCTGCTCAGGGCTTTTGTGCTGCCCTTAGTCTCCCAGAACCCCCAGTTTGGGGCTGAGACCAGAGGTGCCCTTTCCTAAGGCAAGACCTCACACTCTGGAGAAAAAGCACAATTTGGGGGCTGGGAGCCTGGGGGTGGGGCCTCAGAAGGTAGAGCAACACATTAGCCTATTGCCTCTCTGACCACCTTCTTACCAGGTCTCTCCGAATCTTCCCTCCACGCTCCATCCTCTACTACCATCATGGTAGAATACCTTCACATTTGTCACTTTTTGGAAAATATGCTTCAGAGGAAAGGAGTAACTATTGCTATCGTGCCTCTGCTCAGAATCTAAATCCTTTCACCACCTCTACTCCCAGAAACCTGTTTATCCTGGCTTTTGCTTCCACTCCTCAATTCCATATAACATAATGGGTTAATTCCCACGAAGAAGTTAACTGCTAGCAACCACTCATTTTCTTGCCTCCCTCCCTCAGGGTATTTGCCAAATTTCCTTGATCTTAAGACTCTGTGGTGCTTGTTAAACAATACATCCACTCAGGACCGTCCCCTGAAGCGCCTGATTCCACAGCTTTTGGTGAGACCCAGGAATTTGTGCTGTTAATGAGAGCCGCATGTGACGTTTTGATCAAGGAAGTTGGGGAAATACTCCTCTAACCTCCAAATGAATATCAGACACCTGTAACAGGGCATGGCGATTACTCCTAAAGTAACTACACAAGGACAACATATAAATCAATAATTGCAAATGCGATCCCATGACTTGTACAGAATTTGAACACTAACCGCTTTTTAATAGAACATGGATCTCAAACATCTAGGTGTCTCAAATTGCAATGAGAGATACTGAAAAGGTATGTTGGTTGGGCCTTAGAAATCTGAGTTCTCAACATGGCTCTGACACCCAGTTGTCAATAGGCTGGGCAGGTTGCTTTGCCTCAGTTTCCCCACGTGTAAACTCCCCGCTGGTACAAAAATATGACATCCTTATTTACATCACTACTCTCTTTGACCCAGAATTTCTACCTCCAGGAATTCATCCCAAGCGTTAACCAGGGAAATATACAAGAAGGTCCATCATATTATGGTTTATGATGATGAAAAATTGAAAGTTTTTGTAATGTCTATCATTAGGAACAGTTAAACACTGATTTATCTAGACACTGAACATAATGCAACCCTAAAAATGGTAATGGAGATCTTTATGTTTGATACAAAAAATGTCCATGACATGTAAAATAGTAAAATCAGGTCACAAAGCATAACTTAAACTTTGATCCCAGGTTGTTGGTTTTAAGTGTGTGTGGTGTTTGTATAAAAAGTCCATAAAGTTACATATCTAAATATTAGCAGTGGAACAGTTACAGATGACTTTTTTCTTTTCTCTATATCCTTCTATAATTGTCTGCATTTTTTGCACTATGCTTAAACTTTTATGCTTGGGGGAAATATACCATCCATTTTCTGTAAAGGTACTTTACAGGTACATTACATTGCCAGGGTAACGTCCACCATAGCCAGGAGACTAGGGGTTACTTCAAGGAAAGGTGATACGAACAAAAGATATTCTTTCCTCAATAAAACCCACCACCTTCTTTCACTCTACATTGGAGTTGTAAACATTTCGCCCAAAGAAACTAATTTTGCCCAGTGTTATGGAGAAAAACACCAATTTACCCACCTGGAGCCAATTTCAAGGAACTCTGGTTTCATGGCAGGCCCGCAGAGCACCTGGTAGAACAACCGAAACACAAGTTATCAGAAAGGGCAGAACTATGCTTCCTTCAAGCCTTCCAGAAAGCCTCTCCTGTCCCAACTCCCTCCCTCTCAGCTGGGAGGGTTGGAGAAGACTCAGGTGTCTCCAGTCAGAGAGGGCAGGGCCACATCCTGTTTTCTGCTATAAAAAAAACACAGAGGTGCCCACCCACCTACCTGGTTGATTTGGTGATACACTTGGCCATGGCCTGGAGACAGAAAAGAGATGGTGGGAGTCCCTCAAACTGGTTCAGAGCAGATTGGAGGTGAGTAATCCTGGCAGTGGAGGGAGGGGACGTGATGGCCTTATCTGCTGAAATTCATTCCTCTTTAACTCTCCCTAATCCCCTTTTAGCACCTACAGGTCACTTTCTTTATTCTTCATCCTTGTGACTTCAGTGAATTCAATAGGTGTTATTGACTTGGAGAATCCTATCTTCCCAGGTATGCCCGATGGGTGACGGGAAATGCCCTTAGCATCTCTCTAACGGGTTGTAATTAGATAGCCAGGAAACTTAAACATGGCTTAGACAGTCTCCACTTACCCCCTTTCTTACCTTGATCAAGTCAATAGATTTTTCCATGGCTTACTTAGGGCTTGTTATACTAACTAAACAAAAGATCTTGCAAAACATCTGTATTACTTTCTACTCCTTCATTGCCTCAAGCTTTACGGGATCCAAAGAACGGCAAAACAAAATGCTAAGGAGCATTTTCAAACACAAACTCCTGCTTAAGGAAAGCACCAACGTAACAGACAAAATTGGAGCTGGTCCACTTAAAAGAGATTTTCAAACTTTCACCTGAGCAAGAGGATGTAGAGAAGCAGGTTATAGGTAGAATTTAGCCTTTTAAAAGTGTCCTTTGGCTTATGTAAGGCAGTTATTTGAAATTTAAGTAATCTCTGCACTAAATGTGGGTCTTGAACTCACGACCCCAAGATCAAGAGTCTCGCATGTTCTTCCACCTGACCCAGCCAGGTGCTCCATGTAAGGCATTTTTTTAAACTTCAAGTTGAAAAGTCTTTAGATAGAACTTTTGTTCTCCAATTCATCGCAGACCTACCACCCCACTTTCATCAGCTTCACTGTCAAGGTTCTAGCCTGGTCCCTGTATGCATGGTTAAACCTAGAATAGGTTTAACCCTGCAGAACATCAGAAAGCCGCAGCCCTTTAATTGATACCTTTCTTATAGTTAGTATCTTGCACTGTAGTTAGATCTTTTCCACCAATCTGTGAGCTCCTTGAGGGTGGGGGTCAAGATTTGCCTCTTTCAAATGGTATCCTTCCTTGATGCCTGTTGGAGAAGAGATGCCTCCATACACTTCTGTAGGAATCCTGCCTCCTACAGCTCAGAGATACCCCCAAATGCTTCCTTTGCTCTTCAGGTATTGTCATTTGCTATGAAAATAGAATGGCAGTGGAATTTTCAAGCAATATGGGCACCAAAAAATGGCATGCATCTGTGGTGGGTAGGTAATGTGTATATTCTTATCCTAGCCTTAGTAGAAAGCCCTTGGCTCAAGGCTAGCCCCATTTTTCAGGTGAACAGAATACACCATCGGGAGCAACTGGCATCCAATTGCCATGATGCCTTGGGGTCCCTGATTTGCATGATGCCACCAAGGGTGGAAGACGTTGTCTTTCCTTAGAAATTTGTCTTATCTCAGAATCCCCTGGGAAATTTTTAGTTGCAAATCACAGCATCTCCCAAAGCTTGCGTCCTCTCATCCAGATGGGACAATAAAAAGTAAAGTGATTTGAAGTAGCTTGGAAATGGATTGGCAGTCTTGACTGTGTGGCTTTGGTTTACTTTGTCACTGAAATGTACTTTTTGGCCCTTTGCTCTGGCTTCTGTAGAACCCTTTAGTTTTGAACTGTTGAACTGCACTTCTGTCCTGGACCCAGAAAAACTCATCCTGAAGGCCCCATATGAGAACTGTACCAGGAGAGTGGTAAGTAATCGCTTTGAGGAGTGATTTGGGAAGTAGTAACCTAGTAGTTACTACGAGTACCCCTACTAGTTAAGGATATAGGCTTGAGAGTAGAGCATTTATTCTCAACCAGGGGTGGTTAATGTTCATGGTGGTGGTGGTGGTTGGTTGTTTTTTTGTTGTGTTTTTTTTGTTTGTTTTGGTTTCTTGTTTTTTCTTTTTCTTTTGCTTCTTGTTTTGTCTGCCCAGGGGATATTTGGCAATGTTTGGAGACATTTTAAAGACCTTATTGGCTGCCACAACTGGAGTGGGGGGCTATCTATACAAGCTGAGGCTACCGCTAACTAGCCTACATTGCACACGGTGGCCCCCTTTAACAGGGATTTTGGGTCTGAAATGCCAATAACGCTGAGGTTGACAAACCCTGAAGTTGGGGCCTTGGTGTGAGTCCTGGCTTTGCCACTATCTGGTTGTGATCTCTAGCAAGTGAGCTAACCTTTCTAAGCCTTTGCTTGCTCATTGGAAAAGGGGGATTATGGTACCCTCTCCAAAGGGTATCTAAAGATGAATGATAAGATGCAGAAGAAGAACTTGGCACAGCAACAAGATACAACAAATGCTCAAAATGAGCTATTTTGATCTGTAACCTCCATGGGAAAGGGAAGGCTATTTTGGTGCTGGCAAACAGAACTGCTATGCTATAAAAACAGGTGTGGGAAGGCAAGCAGCAGCTGAGCAATAGGGTTTTCTCTATTGCCAAGCAACGGTACTGCCTAATCAGGGTTATTGGGAGCAGTAAAAGAAAACCGTCAAGCAGTTCTCAAGCTTGCGGTGTGCAAAGAATCACTTGGAGAATTTGGAAAGTATAGACTTAGTTCATTTAGTTGATGACTTAGGTCTGAGGTACGTGGCAGAAATCTGCACATTTAACTGGCCCCTTCATCTAATTCCACAGTGAAGATCTTCAGTCGTTTTTTTCCTTTCTGAAATAGCCCTTACTAACTTTTAGAGAGCTTAGAGTTGCTTTCCTGTAAAACAAGGGTCTGCAAACTAAAACTTGTGGGTAGCTACATTTAGCCCATGGTGCATGTGTGTGATGGTCCTAGAGCTAAGAATGGTTAGGTTTTCAAGGACTTAAAAGAAAAAATGCAAGCTAGAAATCATATGTGGCCTAAAAAAGCTGAAAATATTGACCAACATTTTATAGAAAAATGGTGGCTGTCCCTTACTTGGAACTATAAGTTCCCTAAACTAGGGCCAATACCAAAGTTGGCTCTGTCCAGCACCCAAAACAATGGCTGCTACATAGGTGCTCAATACATGTTTGAACGACTTGGGTAGAGGCCCCAAATTAGCCAGCACCATGAGTCTGATATCTAGAAGGGCTAGCTGTAGAGTCTGTTGATAGAGGAATGAGGTATCTTCCAGAACTCACGGTACTGGTAACCTCAAGAGTTTTGCCACTCAGCTGGGTCCAATGGTATTCTGGAATTGCCTTTCCCACGGATGTTCCAGAACTCACTGTTGTTACCATGCCATTTACACACAGCTTGGCCGGCACCAGATAACTGTCAAACTCACAGACAACAATGCTATTTCAAGACCTATGGCTTTCATATATCGGATCAGCTGTCCCATTGTGCAAGCAGAAGAAACCCATGAACATGCAGGAGCCACTATCTGCAAAAAGGATTCCATGTCTGTGAGTGAAGAGGCGGACTGTTTCTCATGGCTGCTGCAGGGGAAATGTGGTGGTCTACACAGAACTGGGGTTAGGAACAGGATCAGGATTACAATCCTGTATTCACTAATTTGTTGTGTAGCTTTGGATTGATTTCTTAACCACACTGAGCCTTTGTTTCCAAGTCCAAAGTAGGGGACAATAATATCTCATAGGTGGCGCTGAGAATTGAGAGGGTACATACAGTGCTCAGCAGCACATCATACCTGGCAGTAGAAAAGATTCCATTGGTAGCTGGACTCACATTAATAATCATTTGACAAACTGACTAGCTATCATCCTGTCCCAGGTTCTATGCCTAGATGATAGGATATAGTAAAAAAGCAACACATTCCAATCACATATTCAGGAATTTTATAGTCTAATATAACTAATATTGATAATGGACAAATAAAATATATTCATACTTTGTTAGAACAATGATAGAACTGCATGGCTTGACCTAATTCTTGATTCGTATGGATGAAGGTAAAAAAATGTGCATCTAAGAATCCAGTGTCTTAAACTTAAAACTGGAAGGGAGCTTAGATTTTCCAGTTGCCTTATGGCATCAGAAGCTCAGAGATGAAATGATACCTAAGGGCACAGTCAGTTTTCGTGACTGGGCCTGTACCTTTTCTTAGTATACCCCACAATCAGGCCTCTTGGTGTAAGAACTACACAGCAGTTGCTCTGGGTGTTTTGCACATACTGCTAGGTAGCGTGATTTCAGAAACTTACTCCTCCAAATCAAAGCCTCACATCATGGTTTCTTTTCTTCCAGTTTACCTTTAATGTTATTCCTGGCATGGCTGATGAAAATGCGGTATGGAAGTAACTTTTTAAATTATAGACCTATGGGGCGCCTGGGTGGCACAGCAGTTAAGTGTCTGCCTTCGTCTCAGGGCGTGATCCCGGCGTTGTGGGATCGAGCCCCACATCGGGCTCCTCTGCTGTGAGCCTGCTTCTTCCTCTCCCACTCCCCCTGCTTGTGTTCCCTCTCTCGCTGGCTGTCTCTATCTCTGTCGAATAAATAAATAAAAAATCTTTAAAAAAAAAATAAATTATAGACCTAAGTAACCTTTAGTTTCATAGTAAAGGTAACCTAACTTCAATTCTGATTTAAAATATTAACTATGGGATGCCTGGGTGGCTCACTCTGTTAAGCATCTGTCTTCAGCTCAGGTCACGATCCCAGGGTCCTGGGATCCAGTCCTGCATAGGGATCCTTGCTCAGTGGACAGCCTGCTTCTCCCTCTGCCTGAGGTTCCCCATGCTTGTGTGCGTGCGCTCGCGTGCTCTCTCTGTCACTCTCTCTGACAAATAAATAAAATCTTTAAAAAAGAATAAATGAAATAAAATACTAAATAGATTAATAGTCTTAGGTTAAGGTGAGCAGCAGACCTCTAAATGAAACTTCTGTCTTTAGGATCCCAAGACTCTGATGAGATGGTTCATGGAGGTTGGTGATGGTGCAGAAGCCCAAAATCTGACTCTTCAGCAGGCCGAGGCACAAGGATATAATCTCCTCTTTGATAACCACAAGCTAAGCGTCCAAATGTCACTCAATGCCACTGGAGTGACTCACTATGCGGTAGGTGTGAATTTTCTTGTACCACCACCCAAGCACAGACCAGTATTTCTAAATTCAAGTGTCATCTCAACCATGTCTTCAAATGAACTGAGAATATAGTTGATTTAACAGGTATCTTGATGCCTGCCATGTGCTAAGCCCTGCACTGAGGACTAAGGATATAAGGGTGAACAAAACAGATCCATTCTTCCCACAGATGTATATTTGCTCTATAATGTGAAAGAAGGTGGTACTAAAGTCTTCTATGAATTAAGGTGTTCTGTTTTGTCATATTCCTATAATACAGTTCTGCTGTAGCAGTTGGTACTTTTGGGGCCAACAATCAACTCACTAAGTTAATGAGTTAATGTGCCAAAGTACTTTGAACAGGTCCTGGCACCTAAGCAAGCACTTAAATGCCATCCATTTTAACAAGAACAGTCCTGTTACACATTGAGTATAAACTGTGTGTGGAGACCTGCAGACCTTTTCTCTGAATGCTATTATCATAAAATCAGCTTTTGCTCACATCTGCCTAGAAATCACCTACAGGTCCTATCCGTAGACAACACTAACTCGCCAGATGTGAGGAAATAGAAGGTTTTAAAACTAGAACATCTGACGAATAGTCACAGGACAAAATGCTTAAATTCTACTCGGGCCAAAATGGTGCCCCATACTTGAGTATTTGCTCTGACGATTCTTCCAGCATTGGTTAGAAATTCAAGTAAATGGATGGCTTTAGAAATGTTTCTCCACCCCCACCCCACTCTGCCCTCAGGAAGGTAACAGTCACCTCTACACAGCGCCTCTGAAGTTGATACAAGAATCTCCTGGGCAGAAGCTCATCTTAACAGCACAAGTGCTTTGTGTGTCAGGTAAGGTCCTAGGAAAGGGCAACTCCAGTTGTGGGAGACACTGTTCCAGGGGCTTAAAGCTGATCATCGGCATTGTGTCGGCCATTCCTTCTAGATCCCGTGACCTGTAATGCCACACATGTGACGCTCACCATACCAGAGTTTCCTGGGAAGTTAGAATCTGTGAGCTTTGAAAACAGGAGCTTTGCCGTAAGCCAGCTGCGTGACCATGGGATCGATAAGGAAGAATCCAAGGGCTTGAGATTGCACTTCAGCAAAACTCTTCTCAAAATCAAAGTAGGTTCCTATCATGAGCCACTGAGCTTGATGGAAGCCTGGTTTGAAGCACAGTCTTTAGGTAACCCTCATAGAGCTGATCACTTGACCATAGATTCTTATTGTCCATATAATGGATTCAAACTCCGGAAGGCCTCATGTGATCACTTTGCCTAAGTGAATTCTCAAGTAACTGAAATTCACTCTCAAATACCAAGCCTCTTTGAACCACTGCAATAGAGGTTTTCTTGCTTTTTTTTTCCCCCCTCAGTTCATTAAACTGCTTTGAAGTTGCTAATGATGACCCTCTTACACCCTATTAAAGATAGAACAGCTTGATCCAAACAAAAACATCCTCAACTGTTCTCACTGAGGCCATTCTTGACAGATGCAATTGCCAGGGACAGCGGAGAGTAATCTTATGTCGGGGTATGTGTGTTTTGCAATAACATCTGACAGCATTTGTAGAGTCCTTTTTACTCAGACCTGGCTTGGCAGAGCACTCAGCTCTTTGGAATCTGATCTGTTAATTCAGGCTCTAGTGTCCAGTACAAAGAGCATGTAGAGCTGGGTATCTCAGGGCATGAGTTTAAAGCAATAAATTTCCTGTCTAGGAAAGCATCCTGATCAGGAGAAGTGATAGGCACTCTCTTGTTCTGGTTTAAAGGGAAACCAGATTAATTCTGGAGTGTGCCCTATAGGTATTCGGTGTACTTCCTTCCTGCCTCACTGTGGACCGTTCTGGGCCCCCATGGCTGTGGCTGCTAATCGACATTCTTGTCTCCTTTCAGTCCTCGGAAAAATGCCTACCCTATCAGTTCTACTTAGCTTCACTCAAGCTGACCTTTGCCTTTAAAATGGAGACTGTATCCATGGTGGTTTTTCCCGAGTGTGTCTGTGAGTCACCAGTTTCTATAGGTAAGAAACCTTTTCTCCCTTAGTTCTTGTGTATACGGGAAAACAAAGAGGTTCAGACTCTATATTGCTTATACTCTGAGGAAACTGATCAGATTAGAAATCTCCATGTAGCTGCTATAACAGAGCCTAAGAAGATAATACTCCAAAGTATACATACGGGTAGATCTCACTCTAACGGACCCATGTTTAAATAGCCTGGATATTTTCTGCATTAGGAGACTGAGCCCACCATCTAAGTAAGATTGATTCTAACCTGTAACTAGAAGGGCTACGAAAGTTTAAAAGACTTCCCCCAAATACCTACAAATTCATCAAGGACATGGAGTTGGTATTTGTTGTTCAGTATTGGCTCTGCCCCTGTGCTTCTTATTTACCGACCCGTTTCTGGTCAAGACAATAGGAAAAACTAGTTCCTGCATCAGCTACCCCCCACCCCCATTCCCTTCCCCAAACCACTCAGGACTTGCGAGTCTTGAAAGAAGGAACATAATGACACAGGCATTACGCTTGAAGCCATAATCTAACCCTCCATTCACTTCAGGCCCTCAGGGTTTTCTCACAGGTCTCTTCACCCACACTTGAAGGTTGGTAGATGGCCATTAACATGGCAGACATGTTTCTTTAAACTCTTATCACCATCTAGTTATAGGTGACTTGTGTACCCAGGATGGGTTTATGGATGTCAAGGTCTACAGCCACAAAACAAAACCAGCTCTAAACTTGGATACCCTCAGGGTGGGAGACTCCTCCTGCCGACCTACCTTCACGGTTCCATCTCAAGGGCTGATACTGTTTCACATCCCTCTGAATGGATGTGGAACAAGACATAAGGTGAGTGCCAGCAGATGGTGAGGTGTTAAGACTGGACTGTAAGATCACTGGTCACCCCCTTCTAACCTTTCTCTAATTTTAAGTTCAAGGATGACAAAGTCATCTACGAAAATGAAATACATGCTCTCTGGGAGGATCTCCCACCACACACAATTTCCAGAGATAGTGAATTCAGGTGTGATGCAATTGCTGCTTCTTAAGCTCTACATTAAATTAAAGCAGTCTTCTAAAATTCTTAACACCTCACCCTTCCCCCTAATACATTACAGAATGACCGTGAAATGCCATTACAGCAGAGATGACCTGCTAATAAACACCGATGTCCAAAGTCTACCTCCTCCAGTGGCCACAGTGAAGCCAGGTCCACTTGCCTTGAGCCTGCAAACCTACCCAGGTGAGACATCACAACCTGAGAAATCCTGCTTAATACTTTCAGGGAAGTCTTTCCCAACCTGAACTTTCTGATGCTGCCAGACTAATGGAGCAGTAGTGATCCTTTAGCTCCTATTGCAACCATCAACAACTTGAGTACTGAGGGTGTTTCCATTCCATTTCAGATAAATTCTACCTTCGACCTTATGGGGACAAGGAGTACCCTGTGGTGAGATACCTCCGCCAACCCATTTACCTGGAACTAAGAGTCCTAAATAGGGCTGACCCCAACATCAAGCTGGTCTTAGATGATTGCTGGGCAACACCCACCGGAGACCCAGCCTCACTCCCCCAGTGGAATATTATCATGGATGGGTAGGTATTCTCTACCCATAAGGTAGCTCAGCTAATCAAAAGTGGTCAGTGAAGGGGCACCCAGCTGGCCGAGTCAGTAGAGCATGTGACTCTTGATATCGGGGTTGTGAGTTCGAACCCTATGTTGGGGGTAGAGATTACTTAAAAAAAAACTTTTTTAAAGAAACAAAAACAAAAAACAACTGACAATGAAGAGAAGATAAACTCTTGGGTTTCTGAATAGTACTCTGTCACAAAGGCCCTGATCTTTGTCTGTGTTCATTAGTAATCAGTCCTTAGTCCAATAGCGTGACTCATGCTTTCCTCTGACCCTTGAATTTAAGAGAATCGGATCCTCCCCAAGGATGAATGACTCTAACACTCCTGATATAGGGAGAATAGATCTCCAGTTCCTCTTCTACCATGTGCCAGGCATGGTGCTATGTACTCCACATAGATTATTTGAACCTCATCACTCTGTGAAAGATACTAGCCACCTCACTTCATGAAGAAACCCAAGCTTGCTGCTTAAATAACTAGCCCAAAGTAATATTTAGTAAATGGTGGATTTGAAAGCCTATCTGACTCTAGCCTGAAGACCATATGCTCTGAAGTTGTAACTACACACACTTGTAAATTGGTATTTGGCCTCCGAGCTCTGCCTGCAGGGGTTTGCACCTGGATGGAAACTGCACATTACCTTCCTTGAAGCTGTTGTAATCTGTTGCTAAGCTCTTAAACTCCAGGTACACTACTGTGCCAGGATTATGTGTAGCCCCACCTAACATGCGATTTTCTTTATAGCTATCATCCTCAGCTATCAAAGAGATAAAATAGCAGGAGTTCTCTACCTTCTTTGTCCCTGACCTATACGAACTGCCTGGGACATACTGGGCACTCAGATTCGTAGGAAGAATTAAGCCAGTGTGAAGAACTACACAGAAAACTTGTAGCTCCTGATAGGTTTAGCTGGCAAACAAATAAGTACTTAAATTGGATAGGCCAAGCCAAAGTATATTAAATAGAAGGTACAGGTAGAAGGTAGAACAATTCTGAAGGTGTTAGGATACATGTGGGCTGACTTTGGGCAAATGTTGAGTCAAACCTTGGGGGATCATGTGGCTGATGGTCTTCCCTGCTGTGTGTCTCCCAGCTGTGAAAACAACTTGGACAACCACAGAACCACCTTCCATCCAGTTGGCTCCTCCGTGACGTATCCTAATCACTATCAGAGGTTTGATGTGAAGACCTTTGCCTTTGTAGCAGAGGCCCAAGTGCTCTCTAGCCTGGTAAGCGATTAAGTCACCCCGGGACAGGCTGAATGTGAGCACATCGGTTCCACTTCACTCTTCTCTTATCTCTAGGTGTACTTCCACTGCAGTGCGTTAATCTGCAATCAACTCTCTCCCGACTCCCCTTTGTGTTCTGTGACTTGCCCTGTGTCATCCAGACACAGGCGAGGTAAAAATTTCAAGTCCTTGTTACTGTGAGTCCTCAAAGCAAGCCTTTTCCTTTCAGAATTGGAAACGAGAAGAATGAGTGCTGTGGGGTGCCTGGCTGGCTGAGTCAGTAGAGCCTACGACTCTTGATCTTGGGGTAGTGGGTTTGAGTCCCACGTGTGGTAGAGAGTTCATATAAAGAAAAAAATTTAAAAAACAAAAAACTCACGGCTTCGTTGGGACTCATCACACAGTTCCAAGAAACCTTCTCAGCCCGGTCCGCCCTGCCCATACAATACGGCTGAGATGGCAAGTTCTTAATCAGACTATGGGCAAGCTTGGTTTTGGACGTGGACTGGAGCCTGATCTTTTGCAGATGCGACTCTGAAAAGTTACTATTGCAGAGTCTAGGTGGACTGGGAACTTAATCTTCTTGGGACATTCTTGGAGAGTTTATCCTGTTTTTACAGTAAGGTATATAATATGCCCTCTGCTGCAAAAGTGGGGAAAACCCACATAGAGCAGGGGGCTCGGTAGAGATGTGCTCTAAGAAGGCCATCGACACACCTCTCTCTACTAGTCACTATTCCAGAGGTCAGACACTAACTCCATTTTCTGTCCCCAGCCACAGGCACCACTGATGAAGAGAAAATGACAGTAAGTCTCCCAGGACCCATCCTCCTATTGTCAGATGGTTCTACACTCAGAGGTATGGATTTAAAGCCTAAGGCACTTCCTGGACTCAAGTTCTTAGCTTTATGTTAAATTTAACTATGCATAAATAATACATGCTTATGGGTAATCCTAAGTAATAAAGTCTCTCTTCCTAGCCATACCTTTAAGTTTCTTGGGTACTCTTCCAAAAATCCCCCTTAAAAAAAATATCTTAATGCAAGTAGAATCATCATACCCTATGTTTTTTTTTTGTTTTTAAAGATTTATTTATTTTAGAACACAAACTGAAGGGGCAGGGAGAGGGGGAAAGAATCTCAAGCAGACTTTGGCTGTGCATGATTATCTTGAGGGCTCCAACTCAAGACCCTGAGATCACAACCTGAGCCAAAACCAAGAGTTGGACACTTAATCAACTGAGCCACCCAGGCACCGCCAGGATATCTTTCTAGAAGTGAAACTATTAGGTTAGAAGGCATGAGCCTTACTACTCTCAAACTTTAGTCTGTACTAGATTGTGTTCCTGTTAATATCCCACATCTTCATCCCAGATGGTCTTAATTATAGGCCTACAATTTGAAAGTAAGCTGTCTTAAATCCCTAACAACCTGCAAGGAATCATGCACTCGGGACCGTCTCTATTAGTGCCATAATGTTAAATGGGCTGATACAGTAAGGTTCTTTCCTGGTGTGGGCTCATCTGATTTTAGATTAATGAAAGCAAGTAGGAAGTAGGAACAGCTGCGGGAGCAGAGCAGCGAGAGGAGGAGGAGGTCGGCTCAAAGAGTAAGACTACATACCCTGTTGTAAGCTTCCTAAATGAGTCCTTTGAGGCTTAATTTCACCTCTCTGGGGGAGCCTCAGGCTTTGACTTACATCTTTTGATTTAAATGATCTTAAGACTTGAATGTCTGCTTCCTTACCAGACGCTGTGGACTTGAAAGGGCTCGGGGCAGCCGGATATGTTGCTTTTAAGACTGTGGTGGCTGTGGTTGCCTTAGCAGGCCTGGTGACAACTCTAGGCCTCATTAGCTACCTGCGCAAGAGAAGAACCATGATGTTAAATCACTAAGGATTTTCAAATAAAGTGGTTGAAGTAAGCTGCCTGCTTTTACCTCATTAAACCTACATGGAGTTCAAGGATTGCTTCTTACAGTCACACTTGTAGAGGGAATGTAGAACCTTCCCACAATCCTAACGGGCTTTGGCTGTGTAGATGCGCATAAGGAAATTAAGGACTTACTTGCTTCCTGCCATTCAGCGTTCTCTGCCCTCCACTCACAAAAGTGGCAGTGCCAGAAAATTCAATCAGCAGTGGGTCTTAGCTACAGCCCAGCTCTGGAGACTAGTCTCTCACTCCTCCATTCATATATGCAAGATGTGGAGACAAGAGGTCACCGTTAGTCATTGGCATGATTTCCCTTCCCTAGAACGGCAGGGTAACCAGGGGTTCCCAAGGAATTAATCTAGTGTTCTGCTTCAATATTTCCTAACTCAAATTACCCTTCGAAAGAAACTTTCCCTGAGAAGTTGAAGGTATTCAGTTACGTTGTTCCCTGTATTCATTGTGCAACTGGAGGCCAGCAATCTCCCTTGGCGGACGGAAAAGAATATAAGGTTTTGGTTTTCTTAGGTGCAATTACAACATTCCCAGCCTCATTAAGACTCCACAGCCGCACACCAGCCCCTTAGCTGAGCCTGGAGAGCGGCTTTCCTACTACTTACACTTGATTATTCCCTCCTCCTGAGCCTTTTTCCCCTGAGGGTCCCCCAGCTTCTACACTGCAATTATGTCAATAGGACTAGTGTTAGTCTGTTAGAGCTACAGTGTGAAGCTATCTTCAAGATAACAAATACAGAAATGAACTCACTTGTATCCTACAAGTAGAAAAAGCCTAGGTAGAAATGAGGACTTCTGCTTGGAAAAAAGTCATAAAGCTTTTTTTTTTTTTAATGTTAATCACCATACAAGACTTCATTAGTTTTTGATGTAATGTTCCATGCTTTATTGTTTGCATGTAACACCCCGTGCTCATTGCGGTACGTGCCCTCAATACTCATTACCATGCTAACCCATCCCCCCACCCCCCAATATCTGTATCGGGCTGGGAGGTGAAAACAACGTCTTCAGTGTGTTGTGTACTTGTTCAACCCTCAACTGGGAGTAGTCCTACTCTGGCTTTTTTAAAACTTGAGCAAAGAATATTACATACATTTAATAGTGGATTCTTCCTTCTCTTCCAACACCTTCTCCTTCTAAATCCTTTGCTTAGATTAATATGTTAGAACTCAGCCCTTGTATGGGGAAGGAAACCACTCACATTTCGTGAAAGATCTGGTCATTCTAGAGTAGTAGGGTCAAAAGTTCAAGTTATCTCATCAAAGCCATGCTTTGGATATTGCTTTAGAAGGGAATAAGGCCTTAATCGGCCAATGATAAATGGTCTTGGAGTCCAGCTTTTCTGTGACTGACAAGGTACGTGTTACACATTAGAACCAGAAACCTTGCATGTGCTGTATTTTTTAAATGGCATTTAAAAGTTGGCCACTGAAGGGGCTTCCTGATCCCCTGTGGTAGAGTGAATAATGACCCCACAGGTCCCCCACATATTGCCCAGACTCTGAATATTCTACGTGGTCCCAGTGGACTTTGCAGATGTGGCAAAGGGTCCTGACAGGGGGATATTATCCAATAAGGACCAATCAGACAGGGCCTTATAAAAAGGGCAGAAGGATCAGAGTCAGAAGATGTCCCAAAGGAAGCAGAAATCAGAGTGATGGGGGCCACAAGCCATGGAATGTGGGCAGCCAGTATTAGCTGGGGATGGCAAAGAAATGGGTCTCCACTAGAGCCTCAAGGAACACAGCCCTGCTGCCCCATTTTGGACTTCTGAATTCCAGAGTTGTAAAATAACCTGTATTTTAAGCTACGAAGTTCGTATTAATTTGTTACAACAGCAGTAGGAAACAAATACAGCCTCTAATGAGTCCCTACCAACATCAATTTGCTAGAAATGCACACATTTTACAAAAGAGGAACTTGGGCCCTAGGGTATCTTGTCCAAGATATAAGAGCTTGATGAAGGAGCTGGAGCCTCTCTCCTCCAAGTCGGTCAGTTTGTGCAGGGTGACAGGTCAGGATCACAGTGACCTGTCCTCCAGACTGCCCCCACAGCAGGCCTCGCTCGGTTCTGAGTTTGCCTCAAATACTGGGGCAGAATTCAGAGAAAAGCTAAGCTAGCTATGGAGCAGCTACTGGGATGAACACTTGTTGCCATGGTAGCCTGGAACAAGTACAACGAATGATTGACTCAAGTTATGTTCTCAACTTCTGAAGGTACACATCCTACAGTACATGGGGGAGGCAGCCTGGCGCTGTGAGGAGAGAGTGAGCTCAAATCCCAAGAGGCTGCTCCTTCACCCAAACTCTGTGCTTGCAATCTTGCTTATGCAGTAGGGATGAGCCATAATTGTAATACAGGTCCCAGGAGGTAAATGAGGGGCATGTGGGTTCTAACACTCTACCCGATGGTTCGGAGAGTAGAGGTTACAGGGGCTGGGAATGGACCTGCATGCCTTGGGAAATCTCCTCTAATATTGAACTTTCCTTCCCTGCCCCGTTCTGCTGACTCAGGCAGTTTTATGAAATTTGTCGGGTTCTAGAATAAGAGCTGGGTTTGAGTTCTGGACCTCTGTCTCTCTTGCTGTGCAACCTTAGACAGGTAGAACGATCTCTGGGCCTATTTCCACATCTGTGAAAAGAGAATAAAGCCTACTTTGGTAAAAACCCCAAACCCGAAAAACCTACTTTGGGGGCACCCGATGGCTCAGTCAGTAGGACATGTGACTCTTGATCTTGGGGTTGTCAGTCCAAGCCCCATGTTGGGTGTAGACACAAAATCCTGGGGCACGCGGGTTGGGCATCTGCCTTCTACACAGGTCATGATCTCAGGGTCCTGGGATCGAGCACCATGTCGGGCTCCCTGCTCGGCGGGGAGCCTGCTTCTCTCTCTCCCTCTGTTGCTCCCCCTGCTTGTGCTGTCTCACTCTTTCTCTGTCAAATAAATAAAATCTTTAAAAAAAAAAAAAAAAATCTTAACAAAAACCAAAGCCTACTTTGAAAGCACATGAGGGTTCAAGGAGATAGCCAGTAGTCAAAATCTTGGTGTATGTGCTGCCCAGTCAGCATTGGAGCCATCTAAATAAAACGTCAGAGATAAAATTATAAGCAACTGAAGGTTGGATAAAGCTATGTGCTAGATGAGAGATGCTTAATCAGGCACATATTTTGAAAAATATACACGTCCTGGCCCCACCTACTAAACTAGAATCCTTAAGGAGGGGGGGTCTAAGCATGTTTAGGTTCTGTGGGAGGCCAAATAATGGCCCCAAAATATCCATGTCCTAATCTCAGAAACCTGTGAATGTTTCCTTCCCTGGGAAAAGGGACTTTACATACATGATTAAGGGTTCTGGATGGGGAGATTATCTGGATTATCCAGGTGGGCCCTAACTGCAATCACAGGGATCCCTATAAGAGGGAGACAGGGTGAGATCTGACCACAGAAAGGAAAAGGCAATGTTGACGATGGCAGCAGGGACTGGAGTGATGCACCATGAGGACAAGGGAGGGGCTACCAGCTGAGGAAATCAGATGGACACTAGAAGCTCAAGGAGTTCAGGAAAAGGACTCTCCTCTAGAGCCTTTAGAAGGAACCAGCCTCCCTGGCACCTGGAGTTTAGCCCAGAGGAACTGATTTCAAACTTCTGACCTCCAGAATGAATTGGTTATTTTCAAGCTACTGACCTTGTGGTAATTTGTTACAGCAGCAAGAGGAAACTAATACAGGCTCCTCCAGTGATTCTGACATACACCCCTGGGTAAGAATCACGGCCAGCAAACTTTGTCACAGAGAACATGTTACAAACTCACACTGTTGCTCACACACAGAGACTAAGAACATGGGAGCAGTTTGTTGTTTTAAGGACTTGGCATTTTCAAGTTGCAACCAGCTTCATTTCTAAGCCATAGTATATCCTGGTGGAATTGAAGAATTGCTGAGAACGCAAGTCCATCCTGAGATGGGGATTGAAGTTGTAACCCACTGAGGTACCATAATGGGAATTACCTTTCATGGCAGTCACTACTGTGCCAAGAAGCAGAAAACCCATGGGGTTACATTGCTACTGGCTTAAAGGTGGTGGTGCATGGAGTGGGAGGGTACCTTACTGTTGGCAGGACAGGGGGTCAGCAGAAGGTAGAACATGTAGTGCATGGCATATCCGTAGCAGCTTCCACCTGATGAGTCAATGGACTCCAGTGTGTGTAGGCTGGGCTCCCAGGTAGCCTAAGTACCAGTTCTTCTCTTGAGAGATTTCCCTGCCAGAGGTTAGAGTTCTCGCTAACCTCTCCTTGACCCTGACCTTTGATCACACAACACCCATGAAACCTTGCTCTGTGAATAAACACAACTAAAACACTCATGAGTGAGCAGGGACTGATAGTGGAGTGTAGGCTGCTTAATGAAAAAGGGTTTCCTTCCCCCTTTCTTTTCCTGTGATATTATGATTTATAGTAAGAAATATATATTTGGTCTTTGTCCCCATGCAGCGCAGAGCTCCTAAAACACTTTGAATTTCCTAAGCATTGAGAGCAATTAAGGAGCCTTTTGTTACATTAATAGATGACTTTGGGAAAGCCCCTAGATAACCTAGAGAAGGGGGCTGGTTGTCACGGAAACCAATCTTGAATAGTGGGTAGAAACTTTCAGTCTCACCCCGTTGATTTCTGGGACTTGGCCAGTGACTTAACTGATCACACCTATATAATGAAGTTTCCATTAAAACCCAAAAGCAGAGGGTTCAAAGAATTCTGTTCCAGGTTGGAGAACACATGGAGATTTGGGGAGAATGGTGTTTTCGAGAGGACACGGAAGTTTCTTGTCCTTTCTCCATCCCTGTGCATCTCTTCCATCTGGCTGTTCCTGAGTTACATCCTTTAACAATAAACCAGTAATCTAGTAAGTACACTGTTTCTCTGAGTTCTACGGGACACTCTAGCAAATCAATCAAACCCAAGGAGGGTGTCATCAGAACCTTCCATCTATAGCCAGACCATGAGAAGCACAGGTAACCACCTGGACTCATGACTGGCATCTGAGGCGGGGTGGGGTGGGTAGGGACAGTTTTGTAGGACTGAGCCCTTAACCTGTAGGATCTGATGCTATCTCCAGGTAGACAGTGACCGAATTCAGTTGAATTGTAGGACACCCAAATGGCACCAGCTTGGTGGTGTGGGGAAACCCACATACACGTAGCACTGGGTCCCAGAATCCTCATTCTCTCCCCATCCTCTTCTTATCTAATAAGAGAACTTTGACTGTGTTCTGGAATGGCATAGTATATCCCTATGGTGCTAAATAATCAAGATAAAGTGTCATTCCCCTTGCAGATCAGCTACCAGCAGGCATAAGGTTCTGTTCAATGAGATTTAAAGGGATATTGGAAGGGAGGCATCTGTCTTTTTCTTCCTTGTTAAAAAAGAAAAAAGTATGTAAGGCTAGCCCCTTTTATTCTTGTCTGTGGATATGGTGGTGTGATATTGTGATTCTTTGAGCTGTGGCAGCCATCTTGTGACCATGAGGAAACAAGCCTAATGACACTATCTGAGAATGGTGGAGTAAAAACATGGAAAGCCTAGACTCCTGATTACTTCATTGTGTTTCCTGAATCAACCCTGCAATCACTTGCATCTTGTTAAAAAGAAAACCACGGGCCCCCAAAGGAAGTAACTCGTGCTAGGCAAGTCACCAAACCAGAGATTAATACCTAATCTAATTGCAGTTTTACCCCCCCCCACCCGACCCCAGAAATGAAGTCCTAACTGGTTAGTCAGGACTTCTCTAGTCAACACCAATGAGGTAATCTGTCACATGGGTCCTCTCCATTCCCCCAAAGGAAGATGAGGTCACCTGCGTAAGACTCCCAGCCCTCCCCGCTAAGGGAAAGTGACCTTGCCTAAAGCAATTTCCTTTTGCTAATAACTTCTTTGCTCCACCCTCCTTCCTATGAAAACCTTACATTTTCTACGACTCCTCAGAGCTCCCCTCTACATGCTAGATGGGGTTCATGACTCGCTTCATAAAACCTGTTAGATCTTCAAGTTTACTCAGTTGAAATTTTGTTCTTTAACAATCTTTCATGTTTAGTGAGATGCTAAGGATTCCTATTTTTTTAAGGGAGGCAGTTTGTTTCTTGTAGGTAAAAGCATTCAAAATGATTCAGGATTAAAGAAGCTTTATTTTTAGGAGAACGACTACGGCTATAATTTGCATCTATAAGAACACACCAAGTTACATGTAAGCTTTCCTTTGGATTAATAGCCAAATTTGTACAAACTACAAATACGAACACCTTCTGTAAACAAATTTACTTTGCTTTGTCTCCCTCAAGGCACAAGAAGACCAGAGTCTTTTTCTGTTCATCTTTGGATGCCCACTGGTCCTTAAGGGAGGAAAATGATTTGACCAAAAATATAGTACAAAGAAACTTGATTCTATGAAAACGAGCAAAGGGAAACTCCACTAAATGCAGTCAGAAGGTTTTGGCAGTTGGGGCGCCTGGGTGGCACAGCCGTTAAGCGTCTGCCTTCGGCTCAGGGCGTGATCCCGGCATTATGGGATCGAGCCCCACATCGGGCTCCTCCGCTATGAGCCTGCTTCTTCCTCTCCCACTCCCCCTGCTTGTGTTCCCTCTCTCGCTGGCTATCTCTATCTCTGTCAAATAAATAAATAAAATCTTAAAAAAAAAAAAAAAAAAAGAAGGTTTTGGCAGGGGGAGCTCCCATGCCCTACTACTCCAAATCAACTGCAGACCCCACAAGAAGGGCTTGACTTGACTGTGAACATAGATACCACTCTTCTACTCCAGCCAGAGGAAGAGCTGCTTTCCTCATTCCCCACCCTCACCCACCAGGCAACAGCCAATGAGAAGCCACTATACTTTCAACTCCCAGTTCCCTCTAACGGACTTTTAGTTCATAACAACCTTCCTAACTTACCCCTTCTCTCCTTAAAAAAGCAAGCCTTGGGGCACCTGGGTGGTGCCATTGGTTAAGTGTCCAACTCTTGGTTTTGGCTCAGGTCATGATCTCAGGGTCGTGAGTTCAAGCCCCACATCGGGTTCTGCACTCAGCATGGAATCCACTTGAGATTCTCCCTCTCCCTCTGCCCCTCCCACTCACGTGCTCTCACTTTCTCTCTCAAATACATAAATAAATATAAATAAAAAAAATAAACAAGCATGCCTTTCCTTTATTCCCTGGACTTGCCTACAGTTTTGCTGCAGCTTCTTTATCCCAGATTGCAATTCTCTTTTATTCCCAAATAAACACATCTTCTGCTGGTAAAATAACTGGCAGTGCCTATTTTTTGAGGTTAAGAATTCAAAGCGGACAGTACAGTCTCTTCACTTCCATACCTAGGGATGGATCCTCCCCTCCCTTAATTCTGTTAGGGTCAGAGGAGCAGGAAAGATGCCCTGAAGCAAACAATGGATACAGGAAACACGGGTGCCAGCCCTGGCGGTGCAGACTTACAGTGGCAGTGGGTAAAGCAGTGGCCCCTCTCTGGCCTCAGGTGTGCCATCTGTAGGAGGAGAGGATTGAAGAGGGCTTCTACGACCTTGCTACCCACGGTGTGGTCTGTGGAAGGCTTCCCTTGGGAGCTGGGAAGCAATGCAGAAACTCGGGTCCTGCTCCAGACCTACGGACTCAGGATCTGCCTTTTAGCAGGACCCCTTGTACAGATGCACGTTAAGGTTTAAGATGCACAAGTCCAAAGTTTCTTCCAGTTCTCAGGGCTGTTCTCTGCTGAGCCAGCTTCAGATCGCTGGATATGAGCTCCCTCTTCTGGTGCAACAATCAAGCACTTTCTTTAGGAAACATTTCTGTTCTATTTCCACCCTCTGGTAGTTGGGTTTTTTTTGTTTGTTTGTTTGTTTTTGTTTTTTTAAGGGTTTCAAATGGGGCTTGAAGCTCCAGCACCTAAACAGGGGCATAAGGTCTCCTGGCGCATGTGTATGGGGCCTTTCCTCCCAAGTTTTGGAAAGCCAACCAACACCCACTGTCCTCTCCAACCTGGATGACTCTCCGATTCCCAACTGCCAAGTAGTCCACCTTCCCCATGTCTCATGCTTGCCACTTCTGCTTTAACAAAAAAGCAGGGAGAGGGGAGCAAACCGAGCCCGAGCTGGCAGCCGATGATGGCGTTCTCGTGGTGTAGCCACTAGCCAGCTCTGAGACCTGTGGCAAATGATTCACCTGTTGGCCCAGTTTCCTCTTCTGCCAGTTGATGAGTATGGCAGGAAGATGGAACAGAGTGAACTCCCAAAACTGTTGTGACAGGTCAGAAACGGTAATGGGTATGAAAGGTCTTTGGAAACCTGATCTTTCCCAAATGTGAAGGAGTTTTTCTGATGCCATTTCTGTAACTGGCTGCTCTAGTGCAGACCTGGCCGATTCCAGCCTCATTCCAGATGAGCTCTGCTCTTGCTTAGCTTAACACTCTTAATTCTTGTTTGTCTCCATCAAGATTTCTCAACCTTGGCACTGACATTTGGGCCCAGATGATTCTTTTTGTAAGGGGCTGTCATGTGCATTGTAGGACGGTTAGCGGCATCCCTGGCTTCAGCCCCCAAGAAGCCAGCAGCACCCCCTCTCCCAAACACACACACAGTCATGACAGTCAAAAACGCCTCCACATGCTGCCAAATGTCCTGGGAAATAGGCTCTTGATTCACACTTCTTGGTCTTTTCTAGTCAATGGAAAATGTTGTTCAGGGATTTCTATGTTTAAGGTTGTAGGGTACCCAAAGTGAATATGTGGACATTGTTTCCATCCCCAGAGCACTGGTGGAGAGGTGGGCAGGTAGGGAGGATAGAAGGAAGGACAAATATAAGAGAATAGCAGCAAACAAGAGATGATTCAGCCAAGCAAGGATATAATTGTTTCACTGTGTTGTAGCACTTTTATAATCTAGATATCACTTGCCTCAGTCTCCCAAAGACTCCGGTTGGGCGGCATTCTCTTTACAGACTGAAGAAGTCAATGCACAGAGAGGTTGTCACTTGCTCACCATGCCTGTTCCACAAGGGCTGTAAGTATAAAGAGAGTGCACGTGACTTCACAGAGGTACGAACCTGGAGCTGGGTTGTGGAAAGTAGAAATGTTTTGAAGTGGGAGGATTGGAAGGGGGATACTTCAACATCATTGATTTTCAACTTTCTGCCACACCTGATGGATACTATCCACCGTAATGACATACCCAAGAGGCACACCAGATTTGTATGTAATCCCCACCCTTCCCCCCAGGAAGACAAAGAAAGCACTTCATTAATTCATAACTGTCGCAAATCTTACCACTCAGGATATGTGTGTGTGTGTGTGTGTGTGTGTGTGTGTGTGTGTGTGTATGCCTATTTAATCACTCACAATATGTGTATGCCCACATGCACATGTGTTTTGGGGGGTACCATGGCATAGATAAGGGAATGCAGGTTATTCTCAAATTCTACCCCCTCTCTCTAGCTCCACCTTTTCTCTCCTGTTCAAGGAAGCACAGCAAAACCCATGTGAAAGTACTCAACCTTCTTGTGACAACTCACACCTGATCATGCCTTTGCCAGAGAGTTGCAACTTCTGGGCTGAATCTCCTGTTCTTTTTTTTTTTTTAACTTTTTTTTTAAAGTAATCTCTACACCCAACGTGGGGCTCAAACTCACAACTCCAAGATCCAGAGTCACATGCTCTACCGACTGAGCCAGCCAGACACCCCTGAATCCTCTGTTCTATGCAAAGCAGACAAAAGAAGCCACACACAGATGCTAGTTGAAATGGTACCTCTATGGGGACAACTCTAGGGGGAGCCAACCACTCACATTTCATTTTATGAAACTGGCGATCCCTGGAGTTATTTGACACAGCAGCAAAGGTGATGGGTGCTGTTGGAGACAGCATATATAGGGCATGGGTCTAAATCTCAGAAGCCCTCAAAGGCAGGGAGAGGAGTTGACACTGAACCTCATGCTGAGTACAAGGGTGGGTTTTGCACTCAGGCAAACCGGGCTTGAATCCCCCTTGTTTCCATGTGCCCTTGACAACTTACCCTCTCAGTCTTCCAGCTTTTTCATCTCTAAAATGGGTGGTAGTGAGGATGGACCGAAAATGTATATTGATTTGTAGACGGTTTAAGATAGCACCCAGCACATGGCAAAAACAGACACCTGGACAAACTGATAAATGAACATTGTGGCTGTATAAAGTCACAGTTCGCATGCTCTAAGGATAAATTACCTTTCCAAATGAGCCACACATTGAACTATGCCTAAAAGACAGGCACCTTTTGAATAATCGGGGAGTCCTAACATTCCTGTTAGCCTGGCTAACAATAGGCCTTTCACACGTTCCTGTTCCACTCAGTTTTAAATGAGAGCGCACTGTGCATTTTGACAACTATGCTTTATGGGCCTATTCTGGGGCAGGCGCTTTGCTGGGCTCTGTACATTATTTTACTTTGTTTGATCAGCAAAGGCCTTGGGCTCCGGGCAATGTGATGGAAAACCTGAATTACAAAGCCGTGATTTAGATGTCACGTTTCCTGGAAGAATTAGCGAGTCAGTTCTGCTCTAAACCTTAGTTTCACCTCTAAAATCCAGAGGCTGATGGATATAAAAAATGAGAAGCCAGCAGGGGCAGTTTGTGATGGGTCTTACCCAAATGCAGTGGGAAAGCACCTTGCACTTTGTAGAGTCTGAAGCAAGAATGTTTATGTAATCAGAAATATGTTTTAAAACGATCTCTTGGCTACTTATAGGAAAGCATTCTATAAGATGGCTGTGTAAAGCTCTCAGCACTGAAAATACTTCCAAATCTTGTATCCCCAGCCCAGACCTACACTCTAAAACAACTGTCTACTTCACACACCCTATTAGTGTTAAAAAGGCCTGACTTAATATGAGCAAAGGAGATTTTGAATATTCATCCAGCCCCATTTCAGAAAATAGTGTCTCTATCTACCCACTGGCTCAAGTTAAAAAAACTTAGGTGCCATCCTATGTCCCCCTTTCCTTCATCACGCACATGCAATCCATCACCAAATGCTGCTGGCTCTCCAAATGAAGAAGGTCTCCACCACCTCTATCCCCGTGTAGCGCCACAACCATCCTCTGCAGACTTAACTGGCCTTCATCTCCCGATCCATTGGCCATGGAGTTATCTTTAAAAATTCAAGTCTGACTATGTCCCTTTAAAATGCCTTGTCTTCCCTTTGCTCTTCGGTGTAAATTTCTTACTGTGGGGCCCTGCATGATGGGCTCCTATCTTTCATCTACCCTTTGCTCACCAGGCCCAGCCACGCGGACATCATTTCTTTTCCAGTCTTTGGGCCTTTGTGTCCCTGTGCCCTCTGCTGGGAACACCCGCTCCTAGCTCTTGGAATGGCAGTAACTTCTCATTCTTTGGTTCCAAGAAGAAATCCTTGCTTGGGGCGCCTGGGTGGTTCAGTCATTAAGTGTCTGCCTTCGGCTCAGGGCGTGATCCCGGGGTCCTGGGATCGAGCCCCACATCAGGCTCCTCCGCTGGGAGCCTGCTTCTTCCTCTCCCACTCCCCCTGCTTGTGTTCCCTCTCTCGCTGGTTGTCTCTGTGTCAAATAAATAAATAAAATCTTAAAAAAGAAAAGAAAAAAAAGAAAAGAAATCCTTGCTTGCTGTGATGACAGTGGCCTCCCCTGGTCGTCATCCTTTTACTTTCTTCCAATATGCTTATCATAATCTATTATTTTGACTACTGGTTGTAGCAGGTAGACCATAAGGTGGAGTCCATGATCCCGACCTCTGATACACCTGACTTTGTGTGATTCCCCTCTCCAGCGTGGTTGGGACCCGTCGTTGCTTCTAACCCACAGAATACGGTAAGAGTGACAAGATACATGTGATTACACATACCTGATTACACTACATTAAGAAAGTAATGCCGGTCTTGCTAAGAGAATCTCTCTCTTGGTGGCTTCAAAGATGCAAGCTGCCACGTGTGTGGTGCCACAGAGCCTGCGAGGAACTGGATGCTGCCTACCACCATGTGGGCTTGGACGTGGATCCATCCCCCATTGAGCCTCAAATCAGAGCCCCCCCTGGTAGGTAACACTGCGCTTGTAGTCTTGCAAAGGAGCCAGCTGAGCCAGGACTCCTAACACACTGAAAATGTGAGATAACACATGTTCTTTTAAGTCTATAGTTTGTGGTAAACTGTTATACAGCAACAGTTAATACACTTGTTAAGCGACTCTTGGGTTAGAAGGTAAACTTCTGGAGGCCAGGGACTTTTTCATTCATTACTACCAGCTGGGTAGATAGCATAGACAGATGAGAGCAGACATTTGCATGAAGAAAAGAAACATTTAATAAACACCAACTATTAATACTCCATGTGCTGTCAGGAATAGACAGTTCTTTTTCTCTAAGAGGTAAAGGCACCTTTGGGGACAGGTGTGGCTGTGATAGGGTTCAGAAGTTTCCGGATTAAGGCTTTTATGTCCTACTATTCCAAGTAACAGGCTTTCTATTCCGTCTGCCCAGCGAGTATTTCCTCTCCGTCTCATAGTCCTCTGGGAGTCTGCACCCCGACCCTATGTGAAACCGGTGGGGCTGACGTAAACCATCCCTGGTTCTGGTGGAAACCCTATGGCCCGGCCGAGCCCCATCAGCCTAGTCTGCCCTCCTGGCCACTGTGATTGGTTCAGGATTGCTCACATCACCCAAGTCTGTCCAATCAGAGCCAAACGCAGGGCTTCTGCACACGCTGTTGGACAAGAGCAGCTTCCTCACTGGTGCGGGTGCGAAGCGCTAACGGTGAGGCTGTCGTAAAGCCAGAGCTGCTGGGACCTCCCGTACGCACAGCCTGACAGGAAAAGCAGCTCACACGAGGAAAGCAATGCTGAGGGATAAAGGGACAGAGATGCCTCGAGATGCCACCTGAGCCCCTGGATCCAGCAGTGCCTGAAAATCTATCTCCTGGCCTTTTAGCCCTTCTGTCCTACCCCCACACCCTTTAACGCCACTTTGGGTGGAGTGTCTATCACGAGCCCTGTTACCTGGGATCTGCCATGAAATCAACGGAGAAGGAATAAGGGGGTCTGATGTCTGGGGGGTGAAATAAAGAGTAAAGAAAAAAAACCTCATCTAAATAAATATTTAATAAAATGCCCCAGCAGACCACTGAAGGAGAAATCCCACAGGACTTTAAAAGCTTGTTTAGGCCTTTAGCATTTTCATAGGACTTTTTACAGAAATGGCTTAACAAGCCAAGTTCTTTAAAACAATACAAAAGTATCAAGTACAAATATTTTAAAGAGTAACGGCACTTAACAGTACTCAACACGTAAACTCTATCTTTAGACTTTTTCAAAAGTGCCCTTGGCCATAAAGTTAACCTTGGACTCTATTTTCCAACTTTGTCCGAGAGGCCATTATTGCCAAATGTTGCTGGTTTTTCTGATAAAAAGCTAATAAGGCAGAAGAGCTTGCTCTGTTTTTCTCTTTCCCCACGTTGTGTCAAATAAGTGAATATATAAACAACTTCTCTCATTTCTGAAAGAAGGAAAAAAATAACAGAAAAAAAAAATCCACAGTTGCCCCAAACTGGGCCCTTGGACACAAGATCTGCGTCTTTGGGGTCAAGCTGCCAGGCTCTAGAGGCTCAGGACTGGGCCAAGGTCAAGTCTGCACATTGGGGAGGAAGGGTGAAAGGCAAGGAAGTGCTGAGCTGCTACAGTTTTCTGCTAATTCTCATGTGAGGGTAGGTCAGCCAACAGAACCACAGGACTCATGCAAGAGCAACAAGATCCCCAGATTGGCCCTTGTGGGATCCTACAAATAAATGAAAAAGCTAGAGGACACTTCCAAGGAGTGTTTGACCACCCAGCCCCGTTCTGAGTCATAATCCCAAGGGCTGAGTATGATCCACAGCCTTGGAGAAGTGCTTGGAAAAAGCTCTGGCTCCGCTGGGCCGGTCATTCCTGGTGGAGCCCCTCTAAGTCTGCAGACTTCATAGCCAGCTGACAGTCACCGCTGGAGTTTTGTTGTGTCAAAGGTCTGTTTGGTAACAAGAGGAAATGGTTAGCTCTAGGGCCTCTTTAAAGAGCTTTAATGTTGAGAGTGCACAAAGCTGAATATATGACATTCTTTGTTGGTTTATTTTTAGCTGATTCTTGCAGACACACCAGATTAAGGCTATACCTATTTTATAGATGAGAAAACTGAGGGCACAAGAGGTTAAAATGACTGAGTTAGGGGTCGGGATTATGGCCCCTTCCTGCTATTCTAATTTGGGTACTGCAAATGAGCAGTGCATGAAGTTACAAAAACATGCACGATAAAAGATCTAAAAAACAAGACAGACCGGGGGATTTTAATACAACGAAGTACGAAAAGTGACATTTCAATTAACCTTTAAGAAACTACAACTTACTGAGTTTTGGCGTACTATCAAAGAAGAACATCCATAGTTAACTGAAAAAGCTTGTCCTCCCTTTGCCAGCCACACATTTGCCAGTCTGGGTCTTCAAAACCCATCTGACGTCTATTAAGGCAGACATTAAAGATTATTTGTGAAATGCAGGGGCTCCTGAGTGGCTCAGTCGGTTAAGCATCTGCCTTTGGCTCAGGTGATGACCCCAGGGTCCTGGGATTGAGCCCTGAGTCTGGAATCCCTGCTCAGCGGGGAGCCTACTTCTCCCTCTCCTTCTGTCCCTCCAGCCCCCCTGGGCTTGTACACGCTCTCTTTCTCTCTCTCTCTCTCTCTCAAATAAATGAATAAAATCTTAAAAAAAAAAAAAGATATTTGTGAAATGTAAAACAATGCTACTCACTCATTTCCTTTGTATTGGAAAATATAGTTACTTTTCATAAAGATGTTATTTATATCAACAGGTAATACTGTCCCCTTTAAATGAGTAGTTTTTAAATCTGTTGTTAATTTTTACTACAGTTATTATTGATACATTTAAACCACATGAACAAAACCTTGGGAAGACTCAGTAATTTTAAGAAGACACAATGTGTCCAGAGAACAAAAAACTTGAGAACACTGCCCTAGTGAAAACAATGGGTCCAGGTGCCTCGGTTGGGAGGAGGAGGGGAGTATAAGGAGATCAAGGACAAATCTTGGAAATCTTTTTAATCTCTTCATTGACAAACAGGTGGCATTCAGGTTGTGTAACTCCTTGTGGTATAGCAGAGTAGGGTTCAGAGGCAGGGAGAGATTTTGGCTCAGAAGCATCAGCTGCAATAAGCCAAATTTAAGCCAGTATTTCTCCTTTTAACTCCTTTGAGACTAATAGTGATCAAAACAATTTATAAGAATCTGGATGTAACTCCAGGGATATAAGCCAGGCGATCCTGTGACAACCAGCCCTGAGCTATTTTAAATTATACCCACTTCACATTTTATTTTCTAACATGAGTAACAATTGGATAACATTTTGGTAAGAAGTTCAAGGGCTACTCTATAGAAAAACAAAATTCAGGATATTGGTTCTTTTAGAGCAAGGGTTGGCAAATTCCTTGGGCCAAATCTCACTGGCTACCTCCTTTTGTAAATAAAGTTTTATTGGAACACAGCAATGCTCACTTGTTTTCTTATTGACTATGTTGCTTTTTGGCTGTAGCAGCAGAGTTGAGGAATTACAATATGGACCACATGGCCCGCAAAACCTAAAATACTTATCATCTGGCCCCTTACAGAAATTGTCTGCTGACTCCTGTTTTGGAGTCACTTGGAATCTTCATTAAGAGGCTTTGGAGTTAACTGACCAGCATTGAAGACCCTTCTCTGCCACACTTTGCTTTGGGACTTGGCTTCATTTCCCTTATCATAGAACGGAGCTAGTACCTGCCTCATGGAGCTAGTGAGGATTACATGCACTAAGGCCTGGAAAGTGCATAACAGAGTTCCTGGCTTGATGGGTATTAGCCACTATCATCAATTATGCAAGAGCCTGAAGGAAGTGCAATGGAGTCACATCCTACTTGAGTTTACAATGCACAAAGAGAAAAAGATAAAAATCAAGCATTACAATAAAACCATCTCAGAAAACCCCTTAGGAGGGTGGCCCATTATAGACAAACATACTGTCTCACAGTAATTCCAACACAGCTGGTTTTCCCTCCAGCATTTACATACATCACTGTTCCTTCAGTTGAGGCTCCAGATGAAGTGTAGCTGGCATTTAGGAGCCGTTAAGTGTAGGAACAAAATCCATACCAACACAAGATCACACTCAGTGTGGTGAGACACTCACATTCTGAAGAGCAAAGAGGACGAAGACAGACATTGGGAGTAAGAGATTCATGGCCCCCTGTATCATCCTGAGATACGAGCATGGTGAGTGGAATGGTGGCTCATTATTCTCATTGCCCCCCCTCCAAAAACACCTTATTTGGAAGTTTTATAAATTTAACGGCATCTTTTAAAAGGAATCAATAACAATTACTTCACTGAGTTGCCATGACAACAAAATGAGTAAGTGTGTGTGACGGATGATGACAGCAATGTTTTTGTATGAAACTCCATTGCCAATTCTCACTCCATGTCTGATGTCTATGGGAAACTATACAGAACACCGACCCGACCTCTCACAATTTTACTTGTAGACATCCAACTAGGGTTAGGGTAGTATTTGTGAAAATCCCCCAAATGGTAACGATCAAACTGCTGCATTAACAAGTATTTACCTGGGAGGAAACCAGTAGTTGACAAGGCTGGAGACCAAGATGTAGGACACTAGGATTGTCCCTGACATGGCTAGTGATACGAAGCTCAAGCCACAGAGGACACAAAGCAGTAAGAGGCCGCCCACAGAGATGACCAGTCCTGGAAGGAGAGCATAGTTAGGAGAAGCGTTCAGCTAAAACAAAGTGAAAGCCCCAGGCCACTGTGTTCGACAGTTCACTCAGACTTTTTAAGTGAGGAGGTCTCCCATAAAAACCCAGATTTCCAGCATCACTTAAAAAGGAGGTAATCTAACCACCTGAGTGGGCCTCAGTGCAAGGCAAACATCCTTATCCTTGCCTTGGCAGCGGTCAAACAGCTCAGAACTCCAACCTCATGGCTACAGTGATACAATTTCAGGGATGGACCCTGCAAAGGAAGGACATCAGAGAATACAAATGGATGTGCTGCTTTTGGACAAAGATTTACAAAATCCTGGATCTGTGTTTTTCTGAGCGTGGCCGACAACCACTGTATCAGAACTGGATGCCTCAGGAAGGCATGTGATAAATTCTGATTTCTGGACCCTATTCCGAACTACTAAATACCAGTCTCTGGATGAGGCCGGGAAGTCTGCATTTTCAAAAGATAAGACTTACGCACACTCAAATTCCAGACTACTGTTCTAAAGGCTTTATATGTGCTATTCCTATTTAAAAGTCTTCTCTTCCACAAAGGAAACAAAAGTTGTTCCATGTCTTTAAATCCTGTCTTCTGTAAAGCTTTGCATGACACCACCAAAAATGGCTCCCTTCTCCTAAATTTACTTTTGCTACAGTGCTCATTCGCTCCTCCACCCATTCACTCATCCGTCCATCTATCCATCAGTATTTACTCAGCAGCTACTCTGCCAGGCTGTATTTTGCTCATCCATCCACGATGCCCACCTTCTCCTTCAGGGGTAAACTGCCTTACCCACAGTCTCCGGGGCAGGGAAACAACCTGGGTGCTCTTAGCTCTGGGAAGCCCTAGGATAAACCAGTGACCCAATGGCAACCAGCTGTATGGCCAGCATCTTGTGGTTTGTGATCTGATACAAAAAGGCAAACTGAGCCAATCAGATCTGCCTTCTCAGTACTTTTACCTTAGCAACAAAGGGAGAAGGTGACAGTTGGCAGTGTGACTTCAGGAGGAAAGGTGGAGAAGGGGGAATATTACTGCCTAGCAAGACACCTGGCATGTAACAGGTGTTCAATAATGAGGTGTGGAATAACTGGACTCTGTTACCATTCTTGCGGAGCCTTCTGTGCCAGGGGCTCTGCTAAGTATTTTATGGGACTCTTAATTTCAATCCCTACAACAACCCTTTGAGACAGTATTATCATTTCCCCAGTTTACATATAAGGCATTTGAGGTTCAGAGAGTGTAAATAACTTGTCCTAAATCGCACTGGTGGAGGTAAGATTCTAATGTGGACTCCAAAGTCCATCTTTTAACGACTCTGACAATCCGCCTTGGTCACTGTGATCTTTTCCAGAACAGGAACATTTGATAAGAGTGGCAGGTACCCAATAAATACTGTGCCCCCAACTGAATCATTTTCTGAGGGGGTGAACAGATGAGCAGGATACCTTCCAGTAAAATGACTCCCACCAAAGCCGCCAGGGAGGTAAGCACCACGATGAGCAGGAAGAACCCAACAGGAACGGCTGACATAGCAATAAACAGCAGCACGGTGAGGGCCACGAAAGGGTGCCTGTCCAGGTACCGACCCACCGGGGACTTCATAAAGGCAACCACCTGCGGGCAAAGAAGAAAGAGCCGGGACTGAAGGCCATGTCTGAACCCTAGGTTGACGGATCCATTGGAGCTGCAGGAAGTATACCCAGAGGCTGTAAAGTTGGATGGCTCATAAGTAACATAACAAGTCAACATGAACAATTCTCCCAAGACATGAGTTACCGTGGCAACAACTTAAGGCAGCTGTAGACAGACAGCAAGTTTGAGGGTCCCACCCAACTTCAAGTCTTGTGAAAGGAGGAAAGTCCTGGTCATGGCTCCACCACTTCACACACACCCTCTCAAGAGACCCTCAGCATGCGTGCACATGGATGTCATGTCCACACAATTGATCTCCTACTTCACAGTTGAGGCTTCATAGTCGAGGCCACCGAGGCACAGAGAGGTTAAGTCCTAGCTACGTGGCATCACCTGGGAGCTTGTTAGAAACGCAACATCTCAAGCCCTGCCTCAGACCTGCTAAATGAAAGTCTGAGAAGCAATGGGACTTGCCTAGAGTCACACAGTTTCCAAGTGGCAAAATCTAGGCACTCAAAGCTGAATCTTTTCACTCGAAATGTCAAACGCTTGCAATGGCTGCCATCTTATTAGGGAAAAAATACTTTCACGTCATCAATGTGGATACCACAGTCAGGCCACAGCCTGATGATTACTGAAGCTTATGCTGCGTTAATGAACAAGCTATCTTCCTTCACCAGGCAAGAGAGTTTCTGAATCTGGCTCAACATAGGAGGGCTGCTTTAATGCAGAGCTGGCCCTAGAAAATCCAGAAGGATGGGCCTCCCCCCCAACCCCCGTCTTCTTAAGCCCTATTCTGTCTCTCTCCTCATTACTGACATGTTAGTTCCTGTTCTCTTAAAAGTTTCCATCTTTCCAGAACTCTTCTCCATCAAAACCTTCCCAGGTCTCATTCCTTAAGGCCTTACAGGCCAGCAGTTGAAATGAAGAGGAAATTCAGGCGATCATGGGTACCACTACCCAAAACACATGCGCCTCCTAGTGACTCCAATGGTGGGAATCTGGGGGTCAGCTGGAAGACAGGAGGGCTTTGTAGTTCAGGTTGATGGTGATCAAAGTGCAGGGCTCATGCTGCTTAGCTAGAAAAGGCTGTTGTTCCAAGAAGCCACGGCCATTGGTCTTGGGGCTTAGCATTGCCTCATTAGGAGAATCTCCAGGCATGATAAATTTCACTTCCACTCAGGCCACAAAAAAAACGGCACAATGCCCACTGACTATACTGCCTCTAGCTACTCCGAGTTGAGAAACCCTACCAGACTTGGCTATTCAACTTCTCTAGCCAGAGGTGACTATACTGGGAATGCCTGGTTCAGATAATCAGAACCCAATGAGACTCTCTTGTTAAGGCAGCTGAAGAGAGGAGGCGTCAAGGGAGTGGGGCTGGTCCCTGGAGCTGTCTTAAGTCTTGATTGCTTTCCGGCTCTAGTCCACATATATTCTTAGTAAAACCACCCAGGCATCCTCTGACAGACTGAACTGTTCTCTCTGATCCTTATTATCAAGAGATCCAGTAACCACAGTGGGGAGCAGATAAAGCTGGAACACTAGAAGGCCAGGCTTATGAGTTTACACCCAGACCACCCAGCACAACAGCCATGTGTGTCCACTGCACGCCTGGTCTTCTTCCAGACCCTAAGGAATCTATTTTTCTCTTAGCCTCTTCTGAGTCGGGGCCCTACAACCAAAAAATAGAAAGTCATTCAGACATGCAGAGAGACCATTTAAGATGCAGTTAAGTGCAGAAATCGTCTTCCCTCAGGAAGGATGGCCTGCTCAGGCCAGCATCTATCACAGAAGAGGACCACACCTAATAATGGAGAACACTCATTAAACACTCAGGAGCCAAGCACTGTTTTAAGTACTTTCAATGTATTTCCTCATTTATTTCTCCCTTCAATGCCCAGAAGCAGGTAATGAGGAACATTATTTAAATCCAGGGAATTAGAACATAGCAATTAACTTCTCATTCTCATGGCAACAGAGAGGGACACAATGGGAGGATGGAAAGTGAGACAGCTTATTACACAGTAACATGAACTGCAATTTTCCATCCCTATCCTGGAAGCAGACACAGGTCATCCAATCTGGATTTTACAGGCATGGTACTGTGCTGAAGAACTCAGGAATGCCAGGCTGGGACAGACTAGCACCATTATATGCCAGGCTCTGTGCTTCAGCCTTGTCGAACAGCTTCTGAGATTATCCTCAAAACAAACCAGTGAGCCTGGCATTGCTTATTTTAGAGAAGAGGCAATGGAGATTCAGTGGCCTAAGCAACTCACCCAAGGTCAAAGGCAATTTATTTTAAAATTCACACGAGTATGGAAAGTTCTAAAGTAGGGGTAATGAGGCCAGTATTGAAGGACATGGAGGCTCCATCTGGAACCATTCAGGAGACAGGCCAATTCCCTGGTGTCAGAATGCAAAAGACAGTCAGTGTCCATTGTCCCTTGCTACCCATAGGAGGAGGATGAAAGTGTCAGGATTATTTAAAACCACTGGTAAGGGTGCCTGGGTGGCTCCGTTGGTTAAGCTCCTGCCTTCGGCTCAGGACATGATCTCAGGGTCCTGGGATCGAGTCTCACATAGGGCTCTCTGCTTGGAGGAGTCTGCTTCTCCCACTCACTCTGCCTCTGTGCTCTCCCTCTCTCTCTTCTCAAATAAATAAATAAAATCTTAGAAACAAAACAAAAACCACTGGTAATGACAAGTCCAAGGTTAACAGTTTCTCCCAGACCACAGACCCTGGGTGCCCTCTGGCATGTGATTCAGGGTTGGCACAAAGATGCCAGAGACATAGTTCAAAAACATCCCTTGTGGAAGGAATGGACCAGCATGGGAGCAAAACTAGTCATAGGTAATCAGGAGGCATCTGCCCATCCCATGTTCCTTCTGTCTTCTCTCCACTTTGAACCCTGCTCCCTCCCACAGCAGGGGTAGGCTCCTGAAGCCATGTTTCTGTCCATGAAATGAAAAGTCCCAGCCCAGCTGACACCTTTCTGGCCACAGGTAACTTGGTTAAGCCCAGATTCTTGACCCTAGGAATTAGGCATTCCCAGAGCAAGCCCCTTAATGGGCTTCAGCTGGGAGCTGAGGGAGACATAGGATGTTGAAGGTGCCAGCCTGGGCTGTCACGATGGCCCATGTGAAGGGAAGAGCAAGAAAGCCAAGCTGTAGAGAGAGAAGAATGAAGCTGTTGCACAAGGAAAAGTTACAACCAGAAACAACATGGCCCAAGAGAGGGTGCTGAGAGTTACCTCTGACCCCAGTGACCTGCCAGATCCTGATTTACTTCCTGCCCTTGGTTTCTAAGATAGTCTCCCATTTCCCCAAAGTCCCAGCAGGTCTCACTATTCTACTGCTTAAGCTATTTCAAGTGGGTTTCTGACTCTCTCAGCCTATGTCAATGAGCACTTGACATTCCGGAGACTTCCTAGAAGAAATGATGGAGTTGTTTCACAAACACTCCATGTAGAAGCCCATCTGGTCTTTTCGGGAACTTAAAGGGCCTATTAAACTCTGAGGAAAGGTCAAAAATTATTTGGGGGAAAGAAATCATCCCAATATCCCAGAAACAAGGAGGTGCTTATGTAAATTATGGTTATGTCAACCTGATGGAAGTTTCTACTACCAAGCAACTGTTCTGAGGACCTAAGATTCAATATGGAAAAACACCAACATGCAATATCAAGCAAAAATAAAAATACAGGACTACATCTGCCACAATCACAACCACCACATATGAAAATTACATAATGAAGGGAGGCCTCATAATAATAATCACTGTCAACGGATCTGTTACTGATGGGTTTCCAGGTGACTTGCTTTCCTTTTTCCTCAACATTACTCTACCGAGTGAATACAACTCATATTATTTAATTCAATTAACATAATACAAAATTTTAAAAGAAACTGCTCTACCTTAGGACGACCCAAAGAACATCAGCGCTTAGCCAGCTGATAATCTGTCCCATCACTCTGGGAGTCAGCTGATCTGGAAGTTATCCAGCCCAAATCTATTCCAGTGACCACGACTGAGGATGTACGATGATGAAGTAAAGAAATGCCAAGAAGCCGGAGTTCATATGCTTTGAAACGTCTACTTCAGAATGTAGATATGAATATTAAATAAGACGTGTCCAGTGCCTAACACAGCGCTTGGCATATAGGAAGGGCTCAATCACGGTTCATCAATTTACTGCCAAACCCTCTTACTTGCAGATTCTATATTTGCAAATTCACCTACTCACCAAAATTTATCTGTAACCCCAAAATCAATATTTGTGGTGCTTTCGAGAACATGTACAGAGCATGGGAAAATTTAAGTCACCTGACACGCATGTTCCCAGCTGAGGTCAAACTAGGCAGTGCTCATATTTCAGCTTATTTTTTTTTTTAAAGATTTATTTATTTATTTGACAGAGAGAGACAGCCAGTGAGAGAGGGAACACAAGCAGGAGGAGTAGGAGAGGAAGAAGCAGGCTCCCAGCTGAGGAGCCTGATGTGGGACTCGATCCCAGAACGCTGGGATCACGCCCTGAGCCGAAGGCAGAGGACTAACGACTGCGCTACCTAGGCGCCCCAAAGCTTTTTAAACAGCTGTCCTTTCCAAGGCATATTTAGTACCACCTTTTCTCACAGCTTGTGTTTTTTGTTGGTAATTTCACCATTTAAAATGGCAGAAAAACTGGCTGGTGTTCTTAAGGGTAAGAAGGGTGTGATTCGCCTTAAGAGAAAATAGGTGTGTTAGATAATCTTCATTCAGGAAGGAGCTATAGGGCTATTGGCCATGAGTTTAACATTAATGAATCAACAACATATACTAAATAAGTTGTCTTTAAACATAAATACACATACACCAGTTTATATATTTATCAGTTGATGAAAACGTTGTGACCAGAAATTTGCCAGAACCTAATCCTGTAGATCGCCTAGGAGAAATTGTTCAGCAGTTGCTAATTCGTTGTTTGAGGTGACCTCAGAGAACACAAGGACACATATAGTGAGAACCAAATGCACAGGTAGATGAGGAGGACCTTTCTTACTAAGCTAACTTTTAGTAACAAGAGTCTCAGCCTGCTGACAAGCCGCTTGGCCAATTTAAAAATAGCTTGCTAAATCCACAAAGAGGGCCAGAGGCATTTGGGGATGAGTCCAGGGAAGATCTCTATAGAGTATATTGCTCCAGACTGCAAAGTGGTGTCTCTTCAAATAGACCCGAGGGGAACTGTGGTGTCCAATACAAAAAACAGATCACAAACCAGTTCATTTTGTTACAGACGCATATGTATTTTATGGGTATTTTGTATAGGAAAAAACATCTACAGGGAAATACAACAAAATGTTAATATTATCTCTGAGAGCTGCTATTCTTTTCCCCCCACAAAATGCTGAATGACATAAAAAAGCAAGCAAGAAAGATAAAAATTCAAGAAAGTAGAATATACTATCTCAAGCCCCATTGTCACTGAATGGCTACTAAACACCTGAAAAGTGGCTAATTCACATGGAAATGTGCCATTAAGTGTAAAATACACACTGGATTTTGAAGACTGACTACAAAAAAAGAATGCGGAACATCTCAATAATTTTCATTAATAACTTTTTATAAGTTTACATATTGAAATGATACTTAGATATATTAGGCTAAATAAGATACATTATTAAAATTAACTTCACCTGCTTTTTACATTTTAAATGTGGCTACTAGGAAATTTTAAATTACGTATGTGGCTCATATCATACTTCTATTGGACTCTGGGTTTCTAGGGGAAAACTGGACTCAAATTTAGAGTAGGCTTTAGCCCCTCAGTCTCAGAGAACAGGGCAAAATTAACAACAAAACATGAAAGTATAGTATCTGTGGCACAGACTGAGACCCACCCTCTATATGCAACTAAAGAATTGCATTTACCCCAAGGTAAATGTGTTGTGTGTGTGACTTCCAGGAAGTCACCTTAAACTAGTGGTGGCTTAGGAGTCTTCCTCCCCTTCCCTCCTCCATCCTTATTGCCAGGAATGTGAATACAATGGCTGAGCTTCAGCAGCCATCTTGGACAATGAGTTTGAAGATCACAATTTAGACCCCTGGCAGGGGGGTGAATTAACAGAGATTCCTGACCTACCTCCAAATTTCTCCTACTTCAGAGAGGAGATAACCTTCTGTGGTGTTTAAGCTGCTGTTATTTTGGGATTTTCCATTATACAGCCTGATTGGAAACTGACCTTTGAGTTATTCTGGATGGACGCTACCAGCAAAGACAGCTTCTTCTGCAGCTCCTTCAAGTCCTTTGAGGTACTCGGGGGCTCCTCTTTTGCCATCCTGAAACTCACTCCAGTCTCTTCAGGGATTAAGTCTTCTACCAGTAAGCTGTCCAGGGCAGGGCGCAGTCGAATCTCTCATGTCACCCAGCCTCTTGCTGTCACTGGTGAAACAAAAAGTATCTTGAACCATTAGTCGTATTCACCCAGCTCGTTCAACAAAAGCTTCTACTATTCTCACACATTGATGGTAGGTGTGCAGGTGGAGGGTAGCTAGGCAATGTCTATCAATATCTATCAGAATTTCTAAGTGCACACACCTTCATCCAACAACTAATTTTCCAGGAATCTGAAGGAAATAATCAAGTAGGTATATCAAAACATACAAACGGATGTGCAGTGCAATTCTTCATATAGTATATAATAAACAGCAAAATATTGGAAAGAACCTAACTGTCCATCAGCAGGAAACTGGTTAAATAGTGATAAATTCATGAAATGGAGTATCACATAGTTGTTAAAATTATAATGTGGACATCTAGTTAGTGACATGAACATACATCCATGATAAGTGAAAAAAACTGTAAGATATCCCATATGGTTACATAAATACATGTATTTTATGTTTATATTCCATAGTAAAATAACAGACCTAGAAAGATATAGATCATTTAATACCAAAATGTTAATGGTATTATCTCTGGGGACTTATGTTTATTTTTTTTAGCCTTACAAACTGCTGCAAAGAATATAGTAGAAAGCTGAATACACTATTTCAAGTCCCATTGCCTTTTTTCCCTCAGAAAGCCATTCTTAAACAGTGATGGTGGCCAATTTCTTTATTTACTACCCACACTAAACAGGTTGGCTTCCAACCACATAAATCATTCTCTATTTACTTTTAAGCCTCCTCTTAATGGGTGAGGTGTCTCAAGGGCAGACCAAGCCACAATTAATACTCTGTGACTCAACAGCCTTTAATTTTCAGGACTGTCCTAAGTTAACATCATTATAAAACCAATTTGTTCAATAAGATATCTATTTTTTAACCCTTGTTGGATTTTCATATAAACAAATATATTGTTCGTATTTTGTATTTCCCAGAACAACCATAGGATGGACACAATTTCTCCCTTACAAATGACCTCCTGACTACTGATAGTAAAAAAGCCTCAAAGATCCTGTCACAGTGGCCAAAATTAACTGAGTGATGCTGTCATCTGTTTACCATATCGACTATACCACATGGTAATTATACCAGTTAAGGGGGTAGGAGTTACTTTACTGACACCTACAGGGTCTAGAATGCAGACTTAAAGTACATTTTCATCACCCCAGCTAGACAGCCTCTGCTACAACCCCGTTTGTCAAACAGGAACCCTTTGGACAGGAAAGGATTAACCCCTCCACAGCCATATTCTGTCTTTGAAGCTGCAACTGGCACAGATCTTGGATTTGGGAGGTTCCCAGGACGTGGCTCCCCTAATCACATCTCTGCAGCAGGCAGATACAAGCCCAGATCTCCTTACAGGTCTCCAGAGGCCTAGGGAACCCAAGAGCCACCCAGACCGGTTTGGGGAGTCCGATGGGAATGAACCTGGGTAGAAAGCCACGGGCCACAGCCATCAAATACATCCACCTGGCTACCAAGCCCCGGACCCTCTAGTCACTCACTCTACAGAGGCGTCTCCCCAGGAACTGAGAAGTCTCTGGAGGGAGGCGTCAACCCTTTAACCCCCCCGCGCGGCCCACAAGTTCCCGCCTTCTCAGCTTCCTCCAGACTGACCCCAGAGATCACTGGCCAACCCGCCCCTCCTGGGGCTAACTGCCACCCTGAGCGTTCCTGCTGGAAGGGAGAGGGGGCGCACCTCCGGCTGGGGGAAAGGAATGCTGGGCGACTCGGGCCTACCCAGGCCGCCCCCTCCCCATCAGCTTCCAGTCTCTCGGCCTTCGAAGACGCGAGGGGAGCCTCCACACCCCTTCTAGGGATCCATGCGTAGAGAGGAAGTGGAAGGGAGGCAGGTGGAAAGGGGGTCTGCGCACGAGAGCGCACGGAGGCTGAGAAAGGGGCGTTCACGCGGGAGTGGAGTCATTAATTTGTGGAGAAGAGTCCACCTTTGTTACTTAGAGCGCCCCTCTCTGCAGTGACAGGGGAAGGGGGTGTCCCTCGGTAGAGAAGAGGGACCTGTGGGAAGGAGGGTACCCATTTTCATTAAACCTGGGGAGAGGGTTTGGATACTCCCCCGCCAGGTTTTCCAAGAAAGCGCAGGGTCTCGGGGGTGGGATGGGGCTGGCAACCCTTTTACCAAATCTAGCGGTGGGTGTGAGGGTGTGTGCGTGCGCTCCCAGCCGGTCTTGAGGGCTTGGGTTCTCTAGAACTTCCCTTTACACTAAACTGCGGACAGTGGGCCACAGCACAGGACACCCATTGCCCACTCAACCCGCGCCCCGGCGCCCCTCCATCTGCCCCTCCCTGCGAGGGGGTCTAGTCAGCCCGGGCATGCTGTACCCTAGCATCCAAGCTGCGAGCTCTCACCGGTCCTGGAGGCCGCGCTGACCAGGGTCTGCAGGCGGAGAGGAGAGAGGCGGGGGGAGGAGGAAGAGGGGAAGGGAGGAGAAGGGAGGAACTCTTGTGGGCAAGGGCGGGAGTGCGAGCCTGTTTCCTGCCCCGCCCAGGCTGCCGCCTTCCTCCGCCCCCGCCCCGCCCCTTCCTCCGCCTTCCGCAGCCCATGTCTCCCACAGCTGCGCCGAGTGCGGCTCTCCCCGCCCACGGCTGGCGGGAGCCCGCGAAGGCGCACCGAGGCCTCTGGCCGCGCGCTCCCCAAAGCGCGCTCTCCCCCTCGGCATTTTGGAGCCACCCTGACAGGCCCCGAATAGTTTACAGATGAGGAAGCTGAGGCCCGTCCTACACTCTTGGCTTGAAGTGAGAGTGCCCAGGCCACCGCCGAGACAGGTGGGCTGGCCTTTGAGCACGGGTTTGCGCAGCGTCTTAGGGCGTCCCCTGCCTAAATACCTACACCTGAACCACCTCTTTTGGAAGCATTCCTGGAGCCCAGGAGACCCAAGGATGAGGTACGGCCCTGACCGGCAGGTTTTAGCCATTACTTCTCACGCAGATATCATGAACCAGCGAGATCCTTAAAGATGGGTTCGGTAATTTCCTCTATTTTTTATAATTGAAAAAGCCTCAAGTCCCTCAGTTCCACGTCAGAGCCGGACACATGTTCCCTGGCCCCAAATCCGGCCCATAGAATAGGGTTTCTCAATGACAGCGCTATGGACATTTTGGGCGGGAAAATTTTGTATTGAGGGGGGCTGCCCTATCTTTGTAGAATGTTTAGCACTGTCCCTGGCCTCGACCCACTAGATGCCAGTAGTCATCCCCTTCCTCCCAGTTGTGACAACCAAAAATGTCCCCAAGCATTGCCAAATGTCCTGTGAGGGGGCGCAATCTTCCCGTTAACCACTGCCTGGGTGGCGCTGTTGGTTAATCATCTGCCTTCAGCTCTGGTAGTGATCCCAGGATTCTGGGATCTAGCCCTGCCTCTGGCTCCCTGCTCAATGGGGGTAGGGGGTTCTGCTTCTTCCTCTCCTTCTGCCTCTCTCCCTGCTCTCTCTCTCTCTCTCTCTCTCAAATACATAAATAGATCTTAAAAGCAACAACAACAACGACACAAACTACTGCCATAGAGCTACTGGTAAAGACCATGAGCTGCAGGAGGGGTGTTCCAACAGTCCTGGGCCCTGATTTCAGGGCTGACTCTTACTGTGTGACCTTGGGTGAGTTACCTCTCCGGGCCTGGGTTTCATCTGTAAAATGACAGGCCTGAGCATTGGCCTGCTACTGCATAGTTCTCAGGCTTTTCCATCCAGGGACCTTTGTGGACCTACCTTTCCTCTGTGACCCGCGTTCATAGCAGCCTGGGAAACAGTCACAGGCTTTTAGGGAGCAGGGATGCAAAAATAGCTGTAAAGAAGTTAGTACCTGTTTGGAGTATAGGAGGAACTCAAGATTCAGTGATACAGTCTTCTACCAACTAATATCTCTACAAATAAACAGGCTGGTGGATGAAGAAGTAAGCTTGGGACAATGATAATAAAAAGAAGCTACGGGATCCTAACTCCACAACAGCCAAGAAAAGGGGCGCTAATGGTGGAGACAGGACATGGACAGGTAAATGCCCCTAAATTTTTAAGTTTCAGGCAATCCTGTGTGACTTCATGCATTTTGTTCTGCTGCAGTATAATGGGTGCCCCACCTAAGAAAATGTTGTGGGGTTTTTTTCCCACCCTTTAGAACAAAACACTACAACTGTTATTCCCTGCTGGGCATTGCTTTGGAAAGCTGAATTGGAGCCTTCCCCAGGATTTTTATTCAAGGGTGTCATCTAGGGACGCCTTTGTGAATCCTCTACTTCCTCCGCACCACACACATACACACACACACACACACCCTCTGTCATTCTAGGGACAGCCAGGTTTTGCTTTTCCCTTGTGTGTTGGCTGCCTTCTCCACCCTATTATGGCTTCCATAATGGCTGGGATCCTAGCTATCTCCATATCATCAGGACTTGACTCATGACGACCATTGATGGGTCAATAAAACAAAGCAACGTGCAGCCTCTTCTATGCTTTTCAAAGGTTACTTACTCTGGCTAAGCAACTATTTCAGGTCTTAGGAAAGACCTGCCAGGAGCACTGGGATCTGCATAAGAAATGTGTGAAAATTTCCCAGCAACACACTGAGACCCTAAGCTGTTTATATTACAGAGATGGAGACAACCCAGACTCTAGCTGACTTCTCCCCAAATTGCCAAATTTAGCAAGTAAAAATCCAGGACACGCAGTTCAAAGTGAAGATAACTTTTTTAATGTAAGTATGTCCCAAATATTGAATACTCACACTAAAAAATTATTTGTTGTTTACCCTGAAATTCTAATTTTACTGGGCATCCTGTGTTTTATCTAACAACCCTGTATACTTGGAGTTGAGGGATTGAGGGACTTGAAACCTGCATCCTTCTTGGGAATTATCAAACAGAAAGTTAAATCAGATAATTCTGGTGCGGATGACGTGGCCAGGGGTTGGAGTGGGGTGTGTAGGGGGGGACATGGCATTTTCATTCTCCTTAGTAGATATTTTATTTATTTTTTTATCTTTCTTCAGACCGTATGTAGGTTTTTGGTTGAAGCTAGGGAGCAGATCCATAGTCAGGTTCAAATCCCAACTTTGCCACCGACCTAGCTGAGTGACTATGGGCAGGTTCCTTAACCTCTCTGTGTCTCAGTTTCTTCAACTATAAAACTTGGGATAATAACTGGATTTATTTTCTGGGTTGTTGAGTAGATTTAGAAATGATACTCATTAAGTGCCTAGCGCAGTGCTAGCAGATGCATATAGCTCAATACATGAAAGCCATAATCATTGTTTTGATATTTTTGAACACAGGTGGATTAAAGTACACTGACTTTCAGATGGAGACATGTCTCCTAATCACCCACAGGGTCTTGAGGCTCATTAGCATCCTACCAGTCCCTTTCTACTAATTCACTTTGTTGAGTTACAGCTGCTGGTTTTTGTGGGACATTGGGTTTCATGGCCCATTATAGGAGGCCTGGTAGTAGCCCCATTTCTGTCTAAACCAAAGTTTCAAACCCCGTCACTAGTTCATTCATTCCAGATACTATTTGAAACTATATATTATGGCGTCTAAATGTAGTATACGTCCGATTCGATAGGGCTACCCAAAAGATCGGGTGAAACCAGGTGGCACAGGCGTTGAGAGGACTCACCTGAGGCAGAACAAAGGAAACAAGTTTATTGAATATACCGCAAAGGAGTGTTGGGTGGGACAGGGACCACAGAGGAGAGGCTGTTTGCAAGGATGCAGTGGGCGGGGGCTGTTTTTAAAGAGGAAGGTGGGGAGGTGTGGGGACATACACAATTCTCCCCTTTTTGGTAACTGTGCCTGGTTGTAAGTGGCCCATTGGCTAGTTAGGGCCTATGGATATTTTGAGGTGGGTCATCTCATGGGCTTGTCTGTATTCAACCACGGGGTCTCCGTGGGCCCTGCCTACATTCCATTGCTCAAGCCTGTTTGCCTAAAAGCAGCCTCTACCTATATGTCTTTTGATAGAGAGTACAAATATAAGAGATGAGCCACCACGAGGTTATTTGGAAAGTATGGAGAAACCAACTTTGAGGAAGAAGTAAGAAAAAGGAGCAAGGGAAGTACTTGGTGCTGTGCAGTGCTCATGGTAGGATCTCAGAAATGTTTGTGTTCGGGCCAGGTCCTTTGTGGAAAGAGCACTGCACTCGGGTTGTGAGGACAGGCTTCAAATTGGATCAGTGTTTCTTAGGAGTCGCATCACCTTGGGAAAGTTATATATCTTTCTCGGTTTTGGTTTTCTCATCCATAAAATGGGAACAACATGGAGTTTGGGGGGAAATTGAATGAAATAACAGATATGCAAGCATGGCACCCCAAAGGAGCTCAGTAAGTCTAACTTGGTTTTGAGAGAACTTTGAAAGATACCAAGTAACACGTGCTTTGAATGTTTTGGGCAGCAGCTGATATTGTAACCTGTAAGTACACATGTGTGCGAGTGTGTGTGTGTTTCTGTGTTTATAATAAGGATTACGTTAGCCACAACATGTATAGAGTGCCTCTGGTATTGGGTGACCGAACCATCCCACTTTGTCGAGGACTGAGGGGCTTCCCAGGATGCAGGATTTACAGTTAAAACCCAGAAAGTCCCAGGCAAACTGGGACGAATTGGTCATCCCCCTGCTCTGTGCAAATTGCTTTACAGACATTATCTCATTAAACCTTTAAACCTACCCTATGAGGTGGATGCTCACATTGTTGCCATTTTACTTTTAAAAAGGACACTTAGATTAAGCAACTTGCTCAAGCCACTTAGCTAATTAATGGGAAGGGCGGGATCTGAACCAAGCTGTGTCCAGTCCAAGACTTTAACCACCATGCTGTTTGCATTTAGGCCTCACCAAAGGCACAGTCTTTTATTGCCACTCACCTCTACATTCCCGGATCATTGCTAAACACCCTCCCATCTCCCCTTCTGTCATCAACAATTTCTGCTGCCCAGCCAGGCCTCCAGCAAAGGAAGACACCAGCTGAGTCAAGCCCAGTCTTGTATCTGGCCACAGCTGAGGCCCCTCCTTCCTTAGCAACAGACGCTGAAGCCTGGTTACGGACCCCAGGGCCTGGGTGCAAGGAAGCACCTCCAATGTTAAGACAGCCCAGAGAGGAGGAGAGAGAAGAGCTCAGGCTTCCAGGGTATTGTTTAGTGGGGTGTTTCTTCCCTCTTCTCTGTATTAATATGTAACTGTGCTTCAATTTTTCCTCTACAGTGAGCTCGGTGTGTTCCTGGAAAAGTTCCAAGAGAGGAGCTGCTCAGTGGAAGGGAAGAGTGGTCAGACCAGGAGGTGCTGGAACCACAGCCAAAAAGCCCAGCAGAACCCCAATGCTCTCCCTTCATTCTCTAGCTTCCCTTTCTTTCTTCTTCTACCAGGGGTGGGAGCCGAAGTCTATGACCTCAGAGGGGCAACCCTGTGAACAGAGCTTTCAGAACATTTAGAAAGTTCCATTTTCTGTGTCATACCCATTATGCTGTAAGGAAGTGTGAATTTCAGAGCCACTGGTAGGAGAGGATCGTCCCCGGAGAAACTGAAAGCTCTTTATTCATTTTGTAACAGGTTCAATTAGAATGGACAACATGAATGACATGGGTTGCTCATCACAGAAGGTAGGTGTGAATTTTAAGATGTATTTCTTTTGTTTTGTTTTGTTTTTTAACCTGTATTTTCAACATGTAGGGAATTGGGGGGTGGGCCAGAAGGGAATGTTTCAATCATAGACTAATTGTCATGTTAGATCCTCTTGACTGAGCAAGTGTGTTTACTACATTTTTATGGTGTGTCCTTTGAATTATGCTTTTTGCTCAATTAGGCTTTTCAAAATCCTCAGGTTTTGCTGTGAAAATTTTAGGAATAGACACCTGTTATTCCTTTCCTTTCCCTTCCAAGACCGTTAGATGGTCTTTTCCATCCAACAATTCCCGACACTGGGTGTACATCAAAATATCCTAGACAGCCTCTTGAAAACAGAGACTTAGCCTCACTTCTGAAGGTTCTGATCCAGAAAGGTTGGAGTGGGGTCCCCAAATCTGTATTTTTAACTAAGAATTGGGTGCTTCTGTTATAGCAGGTCCTCAGATGAGCATTTGGGAATGGCCTCCAAGAAGAATGTGCAAACAACATGTGTAGTCAGAAATCAGCCCTCTGAAAATAATAGTTCTGCCTGATCTAGGTGTCAGAATCTTGGTTTTAAAAGCTAAGATCCACTAGGTTGACACACACTAAAGTGCCCAAAGGAGCATTTTAAATTGAAATGAAAACTCCCTGGAGTTGACCAGAGAAAACACTTAAACGTTAACGTTTTTAACAAACGATTTTGCATACTGGATAGTTCTTAAAAAATCACTATCTCTTTCCCCTTAAAGATGCCACAGAGAATTCTTAGCCAGGTATGGTCAATCAAGAAAAGTATCTTTGTTCTGTTCCGGAATTGATTTCTAGATCTGCTGATCCTGTGCGTATCCCACGTTTTCCTTCCTGTCCCATGCACTGAGATGTTTTCTACTCTCAGGGAATTTATGGCTCTGCGTGTATAAGTCTTAGTCTGTGCCTATAAACTAGCTCAAATTTAATTTGTTCTTCAGAGCTTCTGCTCTATTACGTTCTATAAAATTCTTCATGTCTTTCTTGCAAAATGTTGTTTTGCTTTCTTTATTTTCCCAAGAATGGCTTATCTCTTTGTATGATGATTCAGCTTCCTCTGTGTCTGCCCCTTGGATGACCATCTCTCAGTATGGGGGAGCATAAATATAATTCAATCTGACTCAAACCCAAAAGGGAATCTCTGGGCTCAAGTAACTGAGAAGTGCAAATTGGATCCAGGAGTCCAGCTGATGTCATTGGGAGCCATCTTTCGCCTTCTGGGAGTTATGCTTCCTTCTATGTTGGCTTTATTTTAAGGAAAGCTTTATTCTCACATCAGGCAAAGATGGCTATTGAGAGTGCCTCTTTCTCAGTAGGTCTGGTGAAAGTGTCGGGAAGACTCTCATCAGCCCAGGTTAGGTCACAGGCCTGTCCCTGAACAATCACTGTGTCTCGGAGGATGGAGTGCCCTGATTGGCCAGACGTGTGTCACATGGCCTTCCCTGGAGCCAGGGTCTGGTATCAGCCTATTGCACAGCATGGACAGAAATTGGAGAAGAGCCAGTTATGTCCACTTAGGGCTGTGTTCTACTTCTTGGTAGAAAGAGTAACTTCCCAGTTGGTGTCAGGGCTGATGTCAGGTTTACTCCAACCACGAGCAGAAGCAGGAAGGCCAAGGAACCTCCTCCTGAGTAATGTTAACATCCTCCTCGAGAGTGCAAAAGGTCAGGGTTTGGGGGTTAGCTACTAGTTACCACTTTTGTTGGTTACTTACTCAAGATGTCCAAAGTTTGTGGTGTTTGCTTGTTGCTCTTTTAATGAAGATTTTTATTTGAAACAGATTTAAAGGCTAGGCTAAGGGAAAGATTGCCACTGACCACAAAACCTTGCTTAAAAGACGAGAAACAGGCATCCATAGCTTATCAATCAGTATATGTTGTCCATCTAGGGTCCTGAAGGAAATCAGAAACGGCTTCCTAGTGTTGAAAGTGCTGTTGGCAGAATCTACTTCAGATGGTGTGGTACCTACTTTGCATGACCAGGTTCCTTTCAGGATAATGCCAGAATTCTCTCATTTTGTTCAACTAATTGGTGCAGATCTGATATTAATTTTCTTAGGATTTATTTTATTTGACAGAATGTGCACACACGTGCATGCACATGAGTAGGGGGAGGGGCAGAGGGAGAGAATCTTCAAGCAGACTCCCCACTGAGCGTGGAGCCCAACTCAAGGCTCAGTCTCACCACCCATGAAATCATTACCTGAACCAAAACCAAGAATCGGATACTCAACCAACTGAGCTACCCAGGCGCCCTCTGATATTAATATCCGTAGCGAAAATCATCTTGGAGATAATAATCTATTTCTAGATCCTTGAAATTGAGGTCAAGAGCAGAGAGACAAACAGAGATGTTTAAATCAACAAAGTGAATTCTTTAAAAACAGCAAGGTCTGTGGGTTTCAAATTCATCTAGTTTGAACTGAAGCCCAACCTACCCTATTTTTAATGAAGTTCTGTTGGGGAGTCTGATACGCCACAGTTTTTGAGAATAACTGGATTAGACCAGTGGGCCTGTTGTATGTTTTTAAAGATCTCAGGCTTACTGTGCAGCTTTATTTATGGGTTTTCAGGTCTTCATTTAATTTTAAGATCAACATCTTCCTAAAGTAGCTTATCATGATAGTGATACTTGCTGTTCCCAATGTGTTGGGCTGCAGAGTCTTGTGTATTTAAAAGCACCTCTGTGTGGCTAGGATGTGTTACCTACATTCTCTGAGCTTTAGTTTTTTCAGGTTGTACATGGGTATAAAAAACTCTCACAAGGTTATACAGTGCCTAGAATGAAATAATTTGGAATAATGATGGTGTTGTTATTAGTGTTACTATTTTCTGAGGTTGAGTCATCAGTGAGCAGTTGGTTAGGGCATGAGGGTGGCTTACATCTGCTTCATATACCCCCCATCTCCTACCCCCTGCCAGTTACCCTGCATGACATAATTTGCTGACTCAAGTAAATCAAATCAATCCAGGAATGTCTCATCTTACAGAGTTCAGTCCAAAGTCATTGCCTAAGGTGAAAAATCATGGAGAGTCAAAAGTGCCCTTGAAAATCCCTTAAACCATCTGAAATACTTCTCAGTAAGTCCAGCCCTGCAGTTCTCCTCTATGTTGAGACATATTTCTCCATCACAGCCCCAGATAAGTAGTGGTCATACACATAGGGCCTGAGTCCTAGGACAGAAACATAGAATCACTCAACACTGCAGTCACTTTCAGCTCTGCTCAGGAGAGGTGCTTGGGAACTGAGAGTGACCATGGGAGCCACAAGTTCACCGCTACCTGAGGGTTACCCCTAAGTGCACACTCACTGAATGGATTGGCAGACTCAGACACCCATACTATTTAAGTGATATTTTTTTCTTTTCACAGGAAGCTCAGAGAGTTGCTCATGTGTGTGTTAAACACACAGAAAGTACAATGCCCTGCATAAGCCAGTTTCTACTCGGAATTGTGTACTTGTGAAATGCAACAGGCCGTTTTTTAAAGTTAACCCCTTGAATCATGACCCAGGATAGGGTAACGTGGGAATCTTCCCAGGGGAAAAAAATATATGTTAATTCGCTCATAGAGAGGTAGCCAAGGAGAAGACACTGGAGGAGAGACAGACTGCTAATTAAAAAAATAAAACCTATACCATGGATGGACGGGGGTGAGAAGGGTGTTTAGTGGGCAGAACTCGGTGCCTAACCCCTTTCTTGGGGATCTCTTTACTCCATGCTAACCTAGAGGTTTGGAAATCTTTCCTAATTCCTAAAGAGTGGCTTTGTTCCCATTTCCCACAGATTGCCAAGAGTGACTCGATACATCACATGAGCCACTCCCAGATGCGGCCAGAGCTGCCCCCTCTGCCTGCTTCTGCTGAGGAGGAACCATCTGAACTCTATCAGGTATGTCTACTTGGCTACTGCTCTTCTGCTCGTACTCCCCGGGGGGCGGGAAGACAAAGAGTCAGACTTGACAAGTGGGATCAATGGCACTTGGGTCACTTCTGCTACCAGGAAAGACTCCAACTGTGTGGGGAAAAAAAGCTATCTAGTAACACAAAGGTGAGTTAGGATCCGGCCTTCTCCCTTGCCTGCCGCGCTGTTGAACCTTCCTGAACTTCTGCATCTTCCATTATTTCTACACTATAACCATGCCCATAAAGAATAAAGACGATGGAAGTAAATTACCTGACTCACAAATATACTGTTACTGAAAGCCAGCTGTTGTCCTTGACATCAGAAATCATGCTCACCGTGGACAGAGAAGTGCGATTGGTGACCATCCAAGAAGGATTTGCCTGAGTTTGTAGAGAGAAACAGCATAAGGCACATGGGACTCCCTGAGTCTCCATGTGAGTGGAACTTAAGCTACTCCAGAGGTGTCCTTCGCCGTGTCTTACTCTGCATTTCTTCCCTTCTAGACCATCATGTCGCACAGTTTTTATCCCCCCTTGATGCAACGCACATCGTGGACCCTGGCTGCACCTTTCAAAGAACAGCAGCACTATCGTGGACCCAGCGACTCCATTGCCAACAACTACTCCCTGATGGCCCAGGACCTGAAGCTGAAGGACCTGCTGAAGGTTTACCAGCCGATCACCGTCAACATCCCTAGGGAAAAGATCGTTCAGGGGCTGCCATTAGGTATTTGTAGCAATGTGTCATGCCAGCTCAGAATGGGGCATTGGGGGGGATTTTTAGTCCTGGGTTCTAGTTCTGGCTCCTTTGCTTGCTGCAGCTAAACTTGGATAACCTCATAGAGTCTCAGTCTCCTCATCCATGGAATGAGAATGATCGTAATAGCTAGCATTACCTTGACCATATGCCACACCCCTTACATTTACCACACCAAACACTTGTGTTCTTGATTGCTGCGTAACAAATTACCCCCAGAACTTAATGGTTTAAAACAACCAGTATTTATTATCACACAGTTTCTGTGGGGCAAGGATCTGGGTATGGCTTAACTGAATGGTTCTGGCTCAGAGTCTATCACAAGTGTGCAATCAAGGTGTCAGCCAGAACTGCAGTCACCTAAAGGCACCGAGGGAAGGATCCACTTCCATGCTCACTCGGGTCCTCAGCTCCTTGGTGGCTGTTGGCCATAGACATCAGTTTCCTGCCACATGGGCCTTTCCATGCGGCAGCTCACAACATGGCTTCTGGCTTCCCTCAGAGGGAACAAGGGAGAGAACAAGAGAGAGAAGAGAGCCAAAAAGGCAGAAACCACAGTCTTTTGGGAACTTAATTGTGGAAGTGACATCCCTATCACTTTTGCTGTATTCTGTTTGTTAGAAGTGAGTCACTAGGTCTATCCCACATGCACAAAGGCTTGATACCAGGAGGTGAGGAATCATTGGGGGCCATCTTGGAAGCAGCTTACCACAGTACTTTATATGTATTAATTTATTTAATCCTACTAGGTATACTTAAATCTGCTTATCCTTCAATAATTCTTACTACATGGGTGTTGGAGACTCTTCATCTGCCCTCTGTCTCAAACTTATTTTCATATTTTTCATTTTTCTCTCTCTGCTGTGTCTGGGTGAGTTCCTCAGATGTATCTTCTAATTCACTAATTTGCTCTTCAACTCTTTTGAGCCTTGAGTTTATAATGTCTAATAAATTTTTTTTTTTAATTATCATGGCAATATCTCTACGTTTTCAGATTTTCTAATTGGTTCTACTCATGGGTGTCACCCCTGCCAATTTCTCATTTTGTTCTTATGGGCATAGCTCTTTCAATTCCTGAGAAGATCTTAAACATTTATTTTGGGGCAATGTTTGTAACGCTGTATTATTTTCACTTTGTGAATCCCTTGATTGTTGAGTTAATTACCTATCTTTCTTAGTATTGATTTTTCTCGAATGTTCTGGGGATTTTAGTTTGCAGGCTTGTGTTGAGAGTTTTTTCCCTTCTTGCTACATGCGTCCCCCCCTCCATTGTTTTTATGGAGGTGTGATTCACATACAACAAGATGCATAGATCTTAGGTGTTCAGTTCAGTGAGTGTTGCAGTTGTTTATACCACATAGCCACCACCCAAACAGGATATGGGGCATTTCCACACTAGAGACAGTTCTCCTATACTCATTGCCAATGAGTTCTCTCCCCTACCCAAGACCATCCCACTTCAGCGTAACCACTTTCTGATTTTTGTTACCATAGATTAGTTTGGCTTGTTTTCACTTACAAATGTAATCAGTGTGCACCCTTTTGACACATCCTTTTTAATCCGACTTACTGATTTTTATGCCTTCACCTGTCGTCTTAGCACCTCAAATTAGTACCAGACCTTGTATTGGTGGTTTAGGACTCCCATCCTGAGGTGATATTTGAATCTTGTAGATGTGGTCCCTGAGCTGTGTGAAGCCCGGCCTCGTTATTATCAGGCTTTCTCTGTTATCTCTGGCTGCCGTATGAATTGAGGATACCTGTGATTTATCTGCATGGCAGTGCTGCTGTGTCTTCACGGGTAGGGCAGCCTCGCTTCAGTCCTGGCTTTATGCTCTGAGCCTCGTGCCAGTCCCCTACAATCATGGAGTGTTTCTGGATTCTCTGATCCCCAGGTATCAAATACCTAACTACTCCCTGCTCTTGGATACAGAAGCCAAGTTTATAATTTTTACTTCATACTCTGTGCATTTCTGTTCCACATAGAAAAGCATCTTGTTGAATATTGTAATGTCTTTTTAATTTTTAGAGAGTCTGTTCTTGTTGTATTTGGAGTAGATTGAGGAGCTCGAAGTATGAACTCAGAATACATCTAGGGGCACCTGGGTGGCTCAGTCGGTTAAGTGTCTGCCTTCGGCTCATGTCATGATTCCAGAGTCCTGGGATCAAGTCCCGTGTCAGGCTCCCTGCTCAGCGTGGAGTATGTTTCTCCCTCTCCTTCTACCCCTCCCCCTGCTCATGCGCATGTGCTCTCTCTCTCTCAAATAAATAAATAAAATCTTAAAAAAAAAGAATACATCTAGATTAGGAGTCTTCAGTTCTCTTTGATTCTGCCAAAATATCAATTTAAAATCATGTCTTTAACACTTCTCTGTTACTTGTTAATTTTTTTAGGCTAGAGACTTAAGCAAGTAACAGTATCTAGTTATAGTTTACTAATATAGTTTTATATCATTTACTGAATTCATTTGTAGTTACCTTGTATTTACTGCAAATGATATTGGTTTTTCTATTTGTAATAATCAGTATTTCCTTTAAAATAAATATACTAAGTTTAGAAGTCTGCACCTATTTAAAGAAAAACAGTAAACAGTAATTTCCAATGTTTAGAAAATAGGGCATACAGGTTTAGTGAGTGAATCAAGTAGGCTGTTATTCATACTTGTCAGTTGTATGAATGAATGGAAGGTATGTGCAGCCCCATTTCATATTTGGGGAAGCTGAGGCCCGGAGTGTTGAAATTACTTCTTCAGAGTCACACAGATGTTTAGTGGTGCATGTGGGACCAGGTGGCCCATCTCCTGTCTCATCCCACTGCACCAAGTCTACTCCCCTTGGTATGCTCTGGGACTGTCCTGAGAGTCATGTCCCTATGGACAAAGGTTGGCCCAAGGCTACTGGCCATCCCTGATGTGTTTCTTCTCCACGGTTCTAGCAGCTAACTACTCTTCAGAACCCAACAAGAAGAAAAGAAAGTTCTCCCCTAGAGGCAAAGAGGATCCCACCAGGTAAGTGTCCCTGTGGGTGTTGGGGATTGCAGGACACCAAGCCAAACGACAGAAGTCTGTGGTCTCGTTAAAGCCATGCTCTGTATCTTGATTTCCAAGCATTCTCAGCCTCCAAGTAACTCATGTTGTTGTTGTTGTTTTTTCCATCAGTCCCCTTAACCCAATTTTTTCAGGCTCTGAATAAAACTAAATTAACCAACTGAGCAAAACCAATGCTAGCATACCTATGGGTGTTCCATGCTTAGAGGTTGTCACTGAAGGACACACCCATGCTAGTAGATGACACAGGGGAGAGGGGCTTGCACTGCAGAATGACTCTCAGCAGCTTGGAGACAGTAGGGCCTGACGCAGAGCACCTTGGCAGAGAACCAAGAGCTGAGCTGTGTCTACTTTTCAGGACAAAGCTGGCCTGCAATATCTCAATCTCATCACCCATAAAGAAGGAGGTGGCGATATCTTCGACCCTTCCAGGAAGCAGGCCAATGAGTCCAGAAGAACAGATTGGTGTGATGTTACAACAAGAGATGGAAATAGAAGGTAAAGAAACCCAGCCATCTGAATCAGACTTAGAGGTACGTTCTTGTTGCTTCCTTTCTCTCAATTGGCTGAGTATTATCCTTGGCATCTCAGTGATTCTAAACTCAGGGAGAACAGCAGAATCACTCAGGGAATGTTTTAAAATACCAAAGTCCAGACCCCATAACACACGTGTGTGTGTGTGTGTGTGTGTGTGTGTGTGTGTCAATTGTTTTAGTAAGTCTTAGAAAACTTTGGGTCCTCTTAGAACATAGGTTGCAATGTGCTGACCCATGAGCTAGGGTTGCCAGATTTTGAAAAACAAAACAGAAAACAGGGCACCTAGTTAAATTGGAATTTTAGATTTACAATGAATAATTTTTAAAATTATACTGAAATACTAAATGTATACATATATCTCACTTCATCCTATATTTTATCTGGCAACTCTACCATAGGCTGAATTTGGCCTATGGTTGTGTTTTGAAAATGAGGGAAATCTCACATAAGCTGGATTTCTAACCTCTTTTGAAAAAATTAAGATATTTGAAGCTGTGAAGTATCTACCTCCTTTAGATGAAAAATACATTTTCCAGTTTGTGAGAGTGTCCGGTATTCTGTATTATTTTCTTATGTCCAGCCAACTTTCACTGATTAACACTACCTGCTTGGTTCTAGGAAGACTTTTGAGTTTCTAATCTATTTTAAAAGAAGAGGAACAAAGCTTTAGAGCAAATAGCCTATGAGTTTATAGTGTGTATAATAAAATGATTTATAATAAAAGTCATAGCAACGGAGTATGAGCTGTTGGCAAAATTCCATACTAAACCCCCTAGATGCTTGACCCCATTCGAGACTTGGGTACTATGATTATTCCTGTTGTGCAGGTGTGGGAATTGGGGTGAGGTTTGATTAAGCAACTTGCCCAAGGTTACACAGTCTTTAAGAGGCACAACTAGAACTTAGACCCACTCTGGGTGATACTAAAGTCCTTGTGGCAGCATTTCTCACACTTGCCTGAAGATAAGAATCACCTGGGGTGCTTGTTGAAAAACTCCAAACTGATTCAGCAGGGCCCATGGATCTGCATTTTAGTAAGAGCCTCTCTCCCCACCCCAGGCAGTTCTTACAATGAGGGAAGTTTGGAAGTTTCTTCTCTATAAGGAGCTTCCATTTAAGATTGGAGAAAGGTGAGCTCAGCCACTTCTGACCACAGACAATTGTCACAAAAGGTCAAACCTGATTTCCTACACTTCGTGCTTCTCATCCCATCTTAAACTATTCGTTTCTACAACTAATCAGCCATCCAGCAGCTTAGTGCTCAAAACAAACAAAACTTCCTGAAGTCACCAGGTCACATTGGCCATTTTTGTTCAGTTTGTGTGTTTGTGTTGCTTTTCTAAACTCAGAAGCCCATGGTCAGATTAGAAGTATTGTAAGTCTCACTTGGACTCTGGGGAATTTTCTCTCACTGGCAGCGGCAAGCCACAGGATCTAAGTGCTTTGTAAGCCATTATTGTTGGTGAGGAGGGTGAATTACTGGGTCCATTTGAGGAGTTTGTTAATCTTCTTAAAGTTCACCAGATAGGTTCCCTCCGTCCTGGCCTGCAAAGTATAGTACTCATTCCACTGTTACTATCTGCATAGCATTTCACAAGTCCATCTTTATACCCCACTGAACTCTCTGGCTCTGGTTGAATCTTCCAGAGTCAAGGAAAAACTTGCCCGCCATCACACTGCAGCAGGTGTGCGGTGATGGGCCCAGATAGCCCGACTGTAGCGGGTGAAGGATGGGGACGGGTGCTGTGTGAACAGGGCCCCTTGGAGGCTGACAGGTGTGGGCCGGTGGGCACAGTTAACCAATCATAGTCATTGTCTTGTTGATGGTTTGTTTATGGAAGAGGTACTATTACTATTTGACCAATGGCATCCAAAGAGACATGATTGCCCCCGAGGACGATGAAGTGATGCATCGGATTTCAAAGCTGATTTCTAACACACTGCTGACAAGTCCCTTCCTGGAACCCCTGATGATCGTCCTGGTGAAGGAGAAGGAAAATGACTACTACAGTAGCCTCATGAAAAGCATTGGTAAGGCTGGGTGTAAATGGGGCAAGGGGCTCCTTTGTGGAGGGCACCATCTTTCTCTCACTTATAGTCCACCCTGGTTCCCCCCAAAACGCCAAAGTCATCCTTTTCATTCAGATGATCTCCCCTACATCTCTCATGTCGACACCAGCCCTTCCTGTACTTTTTAAAAAAATTTTTTATTATGATATGTTAGTCACCATACAGTACATCCTTAGTTTTTGATGTAGTGTTCCATGATTCATTATTTGCGTATAACACCCAGTGCTCGATGCAATCCGTGCCCTCCTTAATACCCATCACCGCCTTTCCCTTTCCCCCACCCCCCTCCCCTCTGAAGCCCTCAGTTTGTGGATGCACATCAAAGTACAGGAAGTGCTTCCCGGAGTCCATAGTCTCTTGGGGGAATGAACCACAAGAGACTATGGACTCCAGGAAGCACTTCCTATACTTTGATGTGCATCCACATAACTTGGGGATCTTGTGAAAAATGCAGATTCTGATTAGACAGATCTGGGGTAGGGCCTGAGAGTCTGCATTTCTAACAAGCTCCCAGGAGCTTTGGATGCTGCTCACCCCGGGGGCAGCACTAGGAATAGCAAGGGTCTACCCAAGTTTTAAAATCTAGCTCAAGACCTGCCTCTTAAGTATTTTTCTCTCTCTGCCACCCTCAGTGATCCCTCCATCCTCTGCATTCACAGCACTTCCTGTGTCTACTTTCAACTCACCCTGCTTTGGAACATCTCCTGGGCCATTATTTCTCCTCTGTTATGTAACACTGGTGTTGTCTTTTCATTTCTTGCGGGTCTTGGCTCCCGTATTAGACTGTCATTTCTTTGATGGTGAAGGACGTGTTATTGATCCTAGCTCCCCTTCATCCTTCGGCCCGTGTCTTGTACACACAGTAGGTCATTGAGAAATATTTAATGATAGTGAGTAACGTGAGAAACATATCAAAGGGGAATGGTGATCATATGAGTTCCTTGCCTTCCTATTTTATCTGGACAAGAGCTGTCTTTACCAGGTTGTCTAGTTACTTTAAATTTCCTACTCAATTTCCTAATGGTGTCAGTGTAGTGGCCTCTTGTCTATGCCAGGATAGAACCAAACTCATAAGGATAAACATGGAAAGTCCTTCAAATTCCAGCCTCAACATACTTCTGCAGTCTTATCACCTTGAACTCTACCACTTGCATCTGATATTTCTGCCCCAAGATAACTCACAGCACCTCAAGCACGTTTTACAAAAGTCCTAGAATGGCGATTTATTACATGCTGTTCCTTCTGACCCCTGTGCTCTTCCCTTCCTATCCTGTCTACAAATTCCTACTCATTCTTCCCAGTCCAGCTCAAATGTCACTTCGTCTGTGAAGCTTTTACCAATCTTTCTTTCCTTAGCATGTGAAAGATTTGGTCTCTAAATTTCCGTTTCTTTTTTTTTTTTTTTTAATTTTATTTATTTATTTTAGAGAGGGAGAGTGTGAGAGAGAGAGAGAGCGGGAGGGAGGGGCAGAGGAAGAGGGAGAGAGAAACCCAAGCAGACTCCATGCTGAGCGCAGAGCCCAATGTGGGGCTGGATCCCAAAACCCTGGGGTCAGACCTGAGCTGAAACCAAGAGTCAGATGTTTAACTGACTGCGCCACCCAGGCAGCTCTGAATTTCCATTTCTAAGTATCTGGTGTCATCTGTTGCATTGAATTTTTTGTGTGACTGCTTAGATGTGAGAAACCAATTAATGTTGAATGAGGCATCAGCAAATACCAGTTCATTGTCATACATGATGCTAGATATCCAAATGGAGCTCAATCCCAGGTTCTGAGCCTCAGACCGTGAACCTCCTCCCTGAAACATCTTCAGAAAGAAAACAAACCAACAGAGTGGAGCTTCCCCAATTTAGTTATATCCAGGGGATTATCAACATAATGGGTATTATCAGTGTAAATGGTCAGAAGCTCGTTTACATTCTAAGTGTGCAGCTAAGAGCACAGAGTGTTCAAGGTCCCTACTTACTGACAAAGCGTTTGCTCTGTTGGTTATATAGTTGATTACATCCTCATGGACCCAACAGAGAGAAAAAGACTCTTCATCGAGAACATTCCCCGCATGTTTCCTCAAAGAGTGATCCGGGCCCCTGTGCCCTGGCACAGCGTCTACAGGAATGCCAAGAAGTGGAATGAGGAACATCTGCACACAGTGAACCCCATGGTGCTCAGCCTGAAAGAACTGTGGTTTAAAGAGTAAGAAGTTCCTCCCCTCCCTTTTCTTTCCCTTTCTTTATTGTTTGCCCACAAAAGACAGTATCTTACGCTGGGCACAGTGAGGGTAGCCATGCCCTTGAAGGGAAATGACGAGAATCCTAGACCCAAAGTACATAGAAACTGTAAGTGACAGCACTCCATCCAGTGAAGTGACCCATCTTCGTGCTCCCGTGACACCCCGACCCTGTCTCTAAGCCCTGGCTCATACTGGTAAAGAGCACAGACTTGGAGCCAGCCTGCTCAAGCCCAGATCTTAACTCTGCTACTAGGTAACACAGGCATGTTACATCATCTCTCTGTGTCTTGCTTTCCTTATCCCTAAATTTGGGATGATAAGAGTTCCTGCTTCATAGGGTTGGTAGGAGGAATTAAATAACTTAATACATGAAAAGTACGTAGAACAGTGCCCGACAAACTGTAAGTACCCATTAAGTGTGAATGAGCCATTACCTCTGTGAGGACATGTATCGCTGAATTACAATTGTGTGTGTGCTGGTTTGTCTCTCTCTAGCCTCCGAGACGTATGGGGGATTGGGTCTTATTCCTTAGGTAATTCAGTGCCAGCACAGTGATGGCAAGCAAGAGTCTCAGTTATGTTCATCAATGACTAAATTAGCCACAGCAAATGGAGGAGTTTGGAGGATACACGAGCCACTTTTTTTTTTCCTTCATTTTTCTAAATTGAGATATAATCCATACACCATAAAATTTGCCCTTCTGAAGTGCCATAGTTTTTAGTGCATTCACATATTTGTCCAACTCTCATCACTCTGTCCTTCAAAAATATTTTCATCATCCCAAAAAGAAACGCTGTATCAATTAGCACTCCCCCACCCCCACCCCTTCTCCCTTCCACTCAGCCCCTGGCAACCGTTAATCTGCTTTCTGTCTGTACAGATTTAACCTATTCTGGACATTTCATATAAATGGACTCATACAATACATGACCTTTCATGTCTGGCTGCTTTTTGCTTAGTATCATGTTTTCAAGGTTCATCAGATATTGAAACACGTATCAGTATTTCGTCAGCTCTACGGCCGGATATTACCCCACTGCATGGCTGCACCATGTTTAGTTTATCCATTCATCGGCTGCAGAGAAAGACTGTCATTTTGGTGAAGGGGGTGTCCGTCAAGGGAGGTGTAAATCCTGGTGGGAGAATGAGGCCGCCAGAGTTCAGTGAAAGGTCAGGCTGATGACATCATGAGAAGCCACCATCTGAGTTTTTATTAGAAAAACTAGAGGCAAATATGCTTACTTAATTTTGATTGGCTGAACTTACCAGTAGCTCAGATATTTTATTTTGGGAAGGCTCTGTAGCTTCGAATGTGTTTTTAGTCTTAAGAGAGCCCTGTTACTTGGAGAACTTACTTGTTTATCACATTCTTAGTTATACCTATATTTCCAAAGGGAATTGAGGGGGAAGTCAAGCTGGCAATGGAGCCCACCAATGATAAGAAATAAGCACATTCCCTTCTTTGGACTGAATTCAGTTTTCTAAGTCATTGGATGTGCCAGTCAGGACACTGGAAAAAAAAAAAAAGTCATTTTCTAATGAGGCAGAAGTGTATAGGGTAATAATTTATAGAATGGGTTCCCAAACTACACGGCTAGGTTCTGGTTCTTGCTTTGTCAATAACAAATGCTGTGATTTTGGGGAAGCTAGTCGCTCTAGGCGCCTGTTTCTTTATACGTAAAATGAGAATAATAATAATACATACCTCGGGGGGTTTATTGGATGAGTTGCTTAGAACAGTTTTGTCATATAGTAGTTGTTCAATAAATGAAGGTACTGCTTTAACTATAAGCATGTTTATGGCCTCAAAAAATAAGCTAGAAAATAACAAAAAAAATCAGTATCAGGGATGGTAAAATTTGCCAAATGCTCACTGCCAAGAAGGTGTATATGTGCATTTACTTTGATCATGTAGTGAAGATGGCAAATTATTGAACCTATAGCTTCTGAAAAGAAAGGATTCTTACCGCTTGCTTTTAGGGGTTCCCTAAGGATTATATAGGCAACAAAAGCAAAACCATCTAAGAGATTTTTGTCAGTTGAACACCACCACCACCAACAAAAACAACAATGAGAAAGGTTTGTTAAGGAAATGATATAGAAAGCTTTTCTCTGTGCCCTGCATGATTTAATTTAAAAAATTCTAAGAAGTCACCTAGTGATCGGTGAAGGGTGAGGGGCTTGGGGACCAGAAAGAGAGTTGTGGTCTGAAGAACCAGTGTAGGAAGTTTGTTAGGACTAAATTAAAGATAAGTAATGTGGTTATTAGGTGGTGACAAGGGCCATACTTGGGTTAGATATCAAACGTGTGGTGAGGGAGATCTCAAGTTCTAGCCTGCCTTCCCTAACAGTGCTTTGTGACTGCCCAGACACGATGGGGACCAAGTTCACCACCTCCACCAAGAAGGGATAGAAATGTAGGCTGCGGGATTTAAGAAGGATGAGGAAAAGTGCCCAAGAGGTCATTCCAGTGGACGATGGAAATGAGAAGCAAGAAATGAGATGAGCTAAGGAAGTCAGCAAAGATCTAGTTGGGGAAGTGAAAGGCAGTGATGATTTAAAAGAGCGATTTATAAATAAATGGAGTAGACATCAGGGAGGGATATGGCAGCCGTCTGAGCTAAAAGAGGCCTCAGGGAATATGGGCAAGGACAACACATCCATTGATCTGAGAGAAATAGTAGAAGATAAGAGCCTCATAGGAGAAGGTGGAAGGAGGTTCTTGTGTTCATTCCACAAATATCTATTCTGTGCCTGCGTGTGTAAGGCACTGTGCCAAGGGATACTGTGTGTGTCTGGGTGAGCCGGGCAGCCATCGAGGGTAGGTCTATAGGGTGATGGGTTGTGTTTGTTTAGACCAAAACAGTCCTCCGAGTTGTCCTGAGTAGCTCACCTGGGGGCCACATTGAGGATTAGATGGAAGCCACTTGATCATGAAGCTGTTGCTTCTCTTGACCTGTCTTCTCTGTCTTTGCTGTTAAAGAACTTTGATTGCCCATTTGATATCCCAGTTCCCAGCCAGGCAAATACCAGGTTGGTGGCAAAAACCCCCCTCCTCAGATGGGTTACCGAGAGCAGGACACGTAGGAAGTCTCGGCAAACAACAGCTGAGTTCGCTCATCTGTCTACTGTTTGCAAGGTTCCTCTGGACTTTCTACTCCCTCCCCAGACTCTCAGATTTTTCAGATATAATTAGTTTTACTCTCCTTGAAAAATAAGAATATATACCCTTTGAACTTATCCTACAGAATTCATTTTCAATTGTCTTCTCAGCCCAGGACATATCCCCCTCTCTTTTGGCAGATTTAGAGACCTCAGGTTTGTTCGAACAGCAGAATTACTGGCAGGAAAATTGCCTCTGCAGCCTCACGAATATCAGGATGTGATCCAGAAACACTGCATGGAAGCACGCCAAATTCTTCTCAACAAGTCAGTATCTGGCCTCAGAATGGGACTGCATCACAGTATCATAAACTCTCTGGAGTGAAAACTGGTTCCCAGCCTGGAGGTTGCACAGTTTGCTGACTTTCCCCTGACCACTTCCTCTTTCCCCTTCCTTCCACTTTCTATCCCCTGATGGTCTTTGTGTCTCCCCATGTCCACTCTTCTTCAGCCCTCACTCCTGGTCTCCCTCTGCCTTTCTGAAATTCTCATTACTGTTCCTTGTTGGGGGTACCACTTCCCTTCCCTTCTTCTGAAGTCCATTGCTAGGTTACATGACAGTGCATTTGAATGACTTGTGTTCAGGTGGCCCAGATAAACAACTGCAAGGTTCCAGAGTTAGGGGGGTTTCAGTAACTTAGATAATTCCTTTTTCTTTTGCAAATGCATGCAGGACTGTGTCCAGAGCCAGAGAAATCCCCATATGTAAAATGATGGTGGTAATACCTCCCAATGGGTTTTTATTATCAGAGACAATGTATACACAAGTGCTGGCACATGGTAGCTGCTCAATAAATATCCTAGTTATTGTATTTACAACTATGGCTGTTCCTAGTACTTTTCTGGTCATTAGAGGAATACTTTTCTAGAAATAAGAAAAGAGATATGATAGAATGAAAAGGCGGGTGGTTCCCACTGGGAATTAGAAATTGGCAGAAGTAGGAAGAAAGAACAAGGAGGCATCCATTTCTTCTTTTGCTTTTCTTATTTTTAGTCCCAACTTCTGAGCAGCTACCATCACACTGGGGTTTCTCTTCTTACATTTTCTTCTTTTTCTCCTCTTCTCTCTTTCCCCCTATAAAATCTGAACAGAGGCCAGGCATTTGCCAGGGAGAGAAGTTGGACAGAACATTCCAGTTCTTTATGCCCCTTCACCATAATCTCTGATTCTAGTGAAGAAAGTAGAGAGTCTTGGAGCAGGACACGATACCAGCATCCCTTGTGTATTTGGGTATTGCTAATGGAAGAGCAGTCTCTCAATTCAAATCTTGCTACTTTCTTCCCAGGAAAGGGGTGTTGGCAGGTGAGGTGGCCAAGGATATGAAAATACTGATTTGGAAAGCTGCTTAGCTGGGAAGTGAGCCACCTGCCTGGTCACAGAGAGTGGGGAATGTCTGATCAGAGTTCTCCGAGCTCAGAAGCACTTCTTACTTGGGTGCCCTCCTGTTTTTACAGGTGGATCCCCACCTGTGCCCAGCTTTTCATCTCACAGAAGGAGCAGTGGGTCCATTTTGCTCCCAAGAGTGACTATGACTCCTCTCATAACATTGAGGAATATTTTGCTTCTGTTGGTTCCTTCATGTCACTCCAGCTGAGGGACTTGGTCATTAAGTCTCTTGAGGACCTCGTCTCCTTTTTCATGATACACAAGGTACGTAGGGGACCAGCAGTAGGCCCTTTTGAGGGGAAACAACTGAGACAATCAGAATTCCGTCACGTAGGTTCTCAGCTGTGAGCCAAGGACAAAAAGTAAAAAAATTCTTGATTGTCACACACATTGGGTCATTATTAGCTCATGAAAATGATTTCTGTGAATCACAGCAAGCTTTCCTGAGATAATTACTACTAAATTGGCCAAGTTCTCTGGAAGCGGCAAAATTGTTAAAAATTATTTAAAGAAAGATTGAGTAAAATGAATTCCATTTTACTTACCCCTTATAGGAGGGAAACAGGTCACTTTTTGATCCTCCAAAGGAAGGAGTTGAAAAAGTTTTATTATAAATCTTTGGCTTGATACTTACGAGTGTTGTGTGTATCATTGCAGATGTTGACTTTTTGTTCTTTGGTCTTTGAAGGGGGCATCCCTGAAAACAAAAGGCTTTGTTGACCTAATTAATAACTTTCTTCATGAGACTACTTCAGTGAAGTCAAAGTAAAAGCTAAAAGCACTGGTTTTCAATACCTCATAGCATCCCCTAAACTTAGGTAGCCTCAGGATTAAGGAAGATTCATTTGGATTTTATACCACATGCACATTTTACCTTAAAAAAGAGTAATAAAAATATAAAATTGCCAGGTTATAAAAGGTTAAATTCTAAGTACTTTTCCAAATGAAGTAAGGATGAACAATTGACCTTTTGCTCAAAAAAAATGTAGAAGCCAGTGCTGCTGAATTTAGACTGTGATGTTAGCTTTCTAGCAAGAACCAATCTATAGATGTCACTGTAATCATCTACTTTGCTAAGCAGAAGAGACTCAGATGTGGGAGCAAATCCCACTCTAAAATTCCACGCAAAGGGAAAAGTAAAATCTTTACATGTCTGAAAGAAGGGGAAATTCATGGGTATTTGATGCATGATAGCTATTCAACAAATGTTTATCAATCATCCTCGAACGGATCTGGAAATGTCTAACATCATTAACTTAGAAAAGTACCACACAGCTGCACTATGACAATTTCATTAAGCAGTGTAGTTTATGAGAGGTAACTTATATTACTAGCCTGATAGGGAATTGTAGATATCTCCACGCCAATATTTCTGCTGTAGGAAGGTTGACATTTTGAATGCTTAAAATAGACTTTTCACTCATTATCAAGCTCCATTTGAGGCATACAGATAACTGTTTATGCTTTTGGATGCTGTCAACAAATTTTTATCGGGCACCGACTATGTGCTAAATGCTGTGTTGGATATTTTGGAGGAAGTACAGGGTTCAGACACAGACCCTGCCCTAGAGGTTAGAGTAGAGAAGGTAAGATGTACATATACATCTCTGCAAGAAAGAAAGATAAAACACCATGAAGGAAGTGGAAATTTAGAAGCTCAGCAGTGGAAGAGATTATATGTTGCTGGAGAACAGGGAGGCTTCCCAGAGGAGGGGATTTTGAGCTGAATTTTGAAGGATAGGAAGGATTTGGAAATACTAATCCAGGAATTTCTTAGCAAAGTAAGCATACTGAATAAAAGCTTTGGGCAAGGGGGAGTGGATGAGCTCAGGGTGGGCTGAGCCATACCCAGCCCTTATTTGAACATGAACAGTGTGTGAGATTCTGCATTTCCTTTTCTGGTGTTCGTGTCATATTGTGAATGGGTAAAAAATCACTCCTTTGATTCTGGAAGGGCCCACCTTCTGACAGCCACCATATATTATGTCTCCTTAAGGATGGGAATGATTTTGAGGAGCCCTACCAAGAGATGGAGTTCTTCATGCCTCAACTAATCATGATCAAACTTGAAGTCAGTGAACCCATTATCGTCTTTAATCCATCTTTTGATGACTGCTGGGAATTAATACACAACTCTTTCTTGGAAATTATTAAGAACTCTAGGGAGATCCCTAAGGTATAGTATCAACTTAATCATTTGTTCATACTTATATTTACTTATTGAATAAAATAAATTTAAAATGGCTGTTTGAACCAAGTATTCAATTAGGAGATAAATACCAAAATAAAGGGGAGTATGTCTCCCTTGGCCCCAGAAATATTTGGGCCATAAAGAAATGTCCAGTATTTGAGAATTGTGCTTTTATTTATTTTTTTAAAGATTTATTTATTTATAAATAAGAGAGTGCAAGCGGTGGGGAGGGACAGAGGGAGGGGGAGAAAATCTCAAATAGACTCACTGCTGAGCATGGAGCCTGACGTGGGGCTTGATCCCAGGACCCTGAGGTCATGACCCGAGCCAAAATCAAGAGTTGGACGCTTAACTGACTGAGCCACCCAGGTCTCCTAAGAATTGTACTTTTAATAAGAGCATTAAGAGTTACTTTGTGAGCAAGTAGAGTCCCTGCTCCCCAGCCCTCAGCCCACCATGATCCAACTTCAAAGGGGCAGATGTGTCCCAAGCCATATCCAACTTGGATTGATTCACGATGGAACAATTCCATGAACTCTCCAAGAATCTTCATAATACGGTATCTAATTTACTTCTTGAAGTTTCACGTTTGTTTGTTTAACCACTGAAGGCATCAAAGGGAAAGATTAAAGCTTCCCTTCTTGGTCCAAGCCCCTTCCGGTTTCCTTCCCAGGGTGGCATTGCTAATCATATTCCAGACACTTAGCAGACTTTTAGTGCTGGGCAGGATCACCCACATGAGTGTGACTTTCGTGATCTATCTTCTGTTTCCCTCTGGGTGGTTGATGTGGCAAAACCAGTGTCCAGCCCTCCGTAGGGAAGGGAACCGTGGGATGTTTTTTTCTCTCTTCTTCTTCCCCACCTTCCCTCCCCAGGCATTATGTGTGATGCTTAGATGCTCTTAAATACTCTTTTCTTTGGAGTCTTATACTTAATGGTCTCTAAGAGCTCAAGATTAGAGTTGGGGGCTGTGGGGCAGCACATGAAGCCAAATGCTCCGGTCTATTTCACCAGATAACTCTAAATTTGGGATTTCGAACCCAACCAAGCCTGGTTATCAAGAAAACTGGGTGTGTGGAGGGGGGAAGAAACAGTGGGCAACTCTCCTACCATCCATACCCTAGGAAGGAAATGAAAGAGAAGACCCTGTAATTTGGGAGGATAAGTGTGGGTCTTGGGGACAGATAAAGTACACACCACTCAAGTTCTCTTTCACTGCTATTGATCATCAATGTTTGCAAGCAGCTGGGCTGGGAGAGCCCAGGGCTCATGTGGCTGCTCCAGCAAACACCCAGCAGGGATGGTAGTAGATTTAGTGGATTGTCATGACAAGAAGATATAGTCGCAGGTCACAGGGTGTACCAGGGTTGAAAGCTAGGCCCAAGTGAATGCCAGTGGGACTTTATCAGGCTATGAGGAAATGCAGCCCAGGCTTAGCATTCTCCATCGAGAAATGCCCACAGCACTGGCTCCTGCCTCAAACCCCTCTTTGAACTGGGTATTGTAACTTTAAAATAATAGCCCCTCAGGTTGAATATCTAATAAGAATATCTAAGAACAGCAACAGGTAGACAGTATCCCCAACCCCTGCCAGACCTGCCTTTTTTATGGTTAAATAGAAATTTAATTTAATTAATTTATTTGAAGATTTTATTTATTTATTTGAGAGAGAGTGAGGGAGAGAGCACAAGTGGGGGTAGGGGCAGAGAGAAAGGGAAAAGCAGACGTCCTGCTAAGTGGGGAGCCTGATGCAGGCTTCGATCCAGGACCCTGAGATCATGACCAGAGCTGAAGTCAGATGCTTAACCAACTGAGCCACCCAGGCACCCCTTTATTTATTTTTTTAAGATTTCATTTTAAGTAATCTCCACACCCAACGTGGTGCTCAAACTTAATCCCGAGATCGAGTCCCATGTTCCACCAGCTGAGCCAGCCAGGTGCCCCCCATAAACATAAATTTTAAAAGTTGGAAAAAACGTCAGCATCAGGCTTTGAAAATAATAGTTTCAAGGTGCAGAAGGGAAGCCTATTTATGAGAAGGTTACTAAAGGAAACCAAAGTAAATATTAGAAAATACTTGTCTTAGCAAAAAAAAATTGAGACATGGATGCTATAATACTGATTGAAATGAAAAGAAGGGAATGAGAGGCATAAATGAGGTGGGGAGAAATAAGGAAGGGTTTTCTAAAACTAAAAATGCAGTAAGGAAAATTAAAATCAGGGGCCCCTGGGTGGCTCAGTCGGTTAAGCATCTGCCTAAGGTTCAAGTAATGATTCCAGGGTCCTGGGATGGAGCCCCAAGTCAAGCTCCCTGCTCAGCAGGGAGCCTGCTTCTCCCTCTCCATCTGCTGCTCCCCCTGCTGGTGCTCTCTTGTGCTCTTTCTGTCAAATAAATAAACAAAATCTCTTAAAAATAATTAAATCAGCATTAGCAGCCATGTCAATGCATTACTTTCATAATCAGAAACACACACACACACTACTATGGAAAGGGGCTACTTGGGCCAGTCTCTCTCCTGATGGGAGAATTTTCTTACTCAAAGTGCCAGGGAAATCCAGAACTTGGAGAAGCGTGCAAGTGTAAGCACTGAGGGTCATGATAAGACCAGGACGTCAGGGACTGGAAAGCCAGGGAGATTAGCAGATGGTAACAGTGATTATCTGGAAAAGGCACCATTGATCTCAGCTTAGTTTTACAGACTGCTCTACCAGCCACATTTAAAGGGCAATAAAAGGTGTTACTTCCTCTTTCAACTGAAGACTTCTTCCCAGGAAACAATCCCTTATGCTGCCCACATATAATCTCTTGCATCGCCTGGGTGGATCAGTTGTGTGTCCCTAAACCATTTCATCTGTACACTTGACCAATGTCAGATCCTCCATCTCCTTGCTTTCAACCACTGTTTGCAGCGTGGCCACAGCAAAGAGGTTGTTCCTCCACTGGCTTAAAAACCTTTGGATTGTCCAAAGAGGGAGGACACAGACAATTTGCACTAGCTTTTCCCCCTTTCTAAATCAGTGCATTCTCATCCGTGGTATATAAATGCTGTCACCAAGTGGAGCACTCTGACAGTCTTTTCTGGGACCAATCATTGTTAGCTTTCTTAGCAAGGAGGGCAGTGGGTCCCCAGCAGGGACTTGGCCATCTTCATGAGTCATGCAAGTGAGAACATTTCTCAGGGACACACATGCCATTAAGAAGTTAGAGAATTTGAGTTATCAGAAAGGATACTATTCTAGCTTCATGACGATAAAGCCATAGATTTCCTCCCCCCACTTCCAAGCTGAGAGAAACATCTAGTATCTCTCCTTTTCTTCAGATGAGAAAATGGAAGTTCAGAGAGAAGTAGTTTAACTCAGGTTGCATGGTTAGCTAGTGGCAGAATCAGAATTAGAACCAATGTCTCTAGTAGTTTTTCATTAGTAAAAGCTGATGGGGATGGGGGACAGGGAGCATCACCGTAATATTCATTCAGTCACACAGGATTTATTGAGCACTTACTATGTGCCAAGCTCTTGTTGGACCCTTCACAATAGTGAAGAAGTCAGATACGATCCAGGCCCTCATGGTATTTAATCCCATGACAAACCCAGACCAGCTCATTACACATTATTTAATTATGATTGAGCTGAGTGGAAAAAGTTCAGAATGTGAACTTTAAGCAGGGAAACCTAACATCCTAACTGGAGGCCCAGGGGGCCTCTCCACAGACCGGAGACTTGGAAGGATGAGGGAAAGATGAGTAATCCAAAACCAGGGAGAGGAGAGAGGAGAGAGGTAAAGGGAACAAGAGGGTGATTCTGGCACTATCCAAGAGGAAGAAGAGTGAAAATGTAGCTGGTGTCCCTAGAAAGGTGTCTGTTGCAAAAGGTTTTGCATTTTGGTGCCATTTCCCTTATTGTGTCTCATGGATGTCTTGTGACATCAAAAGTGGTTTCTGTTCTTTAGGTGGAATCTGTCCTGTTCCCAGAGTTGAAAGGCTATGATCTGATTCTTGGAACCGTTAACACTGAAGAAAAACTAGTTTCTGATTTTGTGGATCAAACCTTTGAGGTATATCAGAAAAATCAAGTTGGCCCCCGCAAGTAAGTTGGTTGAGTTGTAACTTAGCCATTTGAGTATTGGTTTGTTTGTCATCAAATACACAGTTGCTGTTCCAACACATCAGAAACATACATAGTGAGAATAGTCAATGCTTACACAGGTATTAGTATTCATCCCCATTTTACAGATGAGAAAGCTTTCCCAATATTACACAGCAAATAGATAGGAGAGCCAGAATTCAAATTCATTTACAGGTCCACCTCCATTATCTGAAACTTGTGAGGCCAGACAGGTTTTTTGGCATTTAGAAATTTCTGGATTTTAGAAAAGTAACAGAATGCCTATATGATGTATGACGACGCAGCTTCAGCAAGATCTCAGGAAGCACCCCTTAATTAAATGTGTTGATATTTCTATAGTGAAAAATATGACTGTTCATCCAAGTAGCTTCACATTGGTTTAGGCCAACGTTTGCTATCAAATGAATGTTGAAGCGGCTGTTTTCAGAGCTTTTTGGACTTAGGAATTAAAGAAAGGAGATGGAGGACACGTTATCTGAATGCCCCTTAATCATCATACTATAGAATATCTCACAGTTGCTCATGTGAGCAGTCCCTAGTTCAGGGGGATCATATAATACAGCTTCCAAACCGAGACACTGTGAGAGTGAAGAGGGCTTTATTCTCAATTCCCGTGGGACAAAAATGTAAATCTGGGCATCCCCAGGCAAACCAGGATACAAGGGTTTCTGGACTGTGGCTCTGTCCACATTTTAGACCAGAAAATTCTGTACTGTGAGGAGCTGCTGTGCGTGGTCGGATGTTTAGCAGCATCCCTGACCTATGCCCATTAGATGCCCCCAGGATCCTCCCGCGGTCATTACAACCCAAAACATCCCCAGACATGGCCAGATGTCCCCTGAGTGGTCAGATCACCCCCAGTTAAGAACTACTTCTAATCTAGTCTGAAAATCCTAGCCTTGGATTTGGAAGCTCTGTCCTTATGAATTTGATTTGGGAACATCTGTTTGAAACCTCTGTTTTCCCTGTTCTTGGAGACTGACACCTAGTGTGTCTTTTTGGACTGACTGCTCCTCATACTATATCTCAGTTTTAGAATCTCTTAAGTATTGGCCAGTGCCTGGAAGTGTACCACTGGGCCCCACAAAACTAATTCTGCTTACTTCGTTATCTTTATTTTATTTTATTATTATTTTATTTTCTTTCTTTTTATTATTTTTTTAAAGTAGGCTCCACGCCCAGCGTGGGGCTTGAACTCATGACCCCAAGATCAAGAGTCACATGCTGTACTGGATGAGCCAGCCAGGTGCCCCCATATCCTCTTTATTTTAATTCAAACTTTTTTAAAAAACTTCATTTTTGAGTAATCTCTACATCCAACATGGGGCTCAAACTCATAATCATGAGATGCAGAGTCACATGCTCCACAAACTAAGCCAGCCAGACACCCCTAATTCAAATTTATTTTAAATCACAGCATCCTGACTATATCCTCCAATTTGGGAGAAATCTGTCCAGCCATTTTTGCATGATCTGATAAGAGAGGAAAAGGTATTAGTTTCGTTAGTTCCAAATTTTCATCTTAAATTTTAGACATAGAATTTTAGAGCTGGAAGAAGGAATAGGAACTAATGTTTATTGTGTATTTACTGTAAATCGGACATTGTATTAGATGCTTTATATGTACATTATTATAGGTAACCCTTACAACAATCCTATGAGGTTTTACTATTTCCACTTAAAACTAAAGAAACCGATCTTTGGAAAAGAGAAATATCTTGCCTAAGTTCATGCAGCTAGGAAGTGACAGAATTGGAATTTGCAGCCAAAGTTCTGAATTCCCAGTTCACTATACTTTTTGCCACATTCTTTTTCCCTTTCCTGGCTTGGGCTAATTTTTATGATCTTATGTCTTGACTTGCAACTCTTCCTAATCTGATTTGGTGACCTGTATTTGCATGTCTCATTTTATGCTCTTCGATTATGGAAGATACCTAAACGTATACCAAAAGTATGATGACTTACTGGATAACATGGCAGAACAAAACATCACCGCATTCCTGAAAGAAAATCATGAAATCGAGGATTTCGTGACGGTAGGAAATATCACTTGATACTTCATATCTTGGTGACCCGTGCTGCAGACAATCCAATATGTAGTCAGTGTATTTTGTTAATATATATGCTGTGCTCAGCATTGGACTAGGTTGGCTGGGGCCAAGTGCGTGGGGCTAGAGGCAAATCAAGCTACCAACTGTGCTCCTTTCTACAGAGGATCGGTAGCATAAAAAAGCGGAGAAATGAAATTGCATCCATGCACATTACCGTGCCTTTGGCCATGTTCTGCCTTGACACAATGACCCTAAATTACGACCTCTGTGAGCGAGCCCAAAATCTTAAAGACCGTCTGATTCAATTCCAAGTGGACGTAAACCGGAACACCAATACCAGGTACTGTTATTGTGGACAGAGAGACAGCAACAATATTTGGCATGAACGGGAGAATGAAAACATGGCCAGAACTTTCACCTTCCAGCATTGACCAGCCAGAACTTTTTTTTTTTTTTAAATAATTTATTTATTCATTTGACAGAGAGAGAGAGACAGCCAGTGAGAGAGGGAACACAAGCAGGGGGAGTGGGAGAGGAAGAAGCAGTCTCCCAGCAGAGCAGGGAACCCAATGCGGGGCTCGATCCCAGGACTCCAGGATCATGCCCTGAGCCGAAGGCAGACGCTTAACAACTGAGCCACCCAGGCGCCCCCCAGCCAGAACTTCTAGCTCAAGTTGTTTCTGCCCCAAAGTGAGGGTGGTGGGGAATTCAGGCCCAGGCTAGAAGGTGAATGTGGGACTTGGAGCAGGACGGTGGAAAGCATCCTACAACTGTCCATCTCCGATCCCTTAGCCATTGCTTTATTGGAGGCATCTTCGGGGAGATGCCGCCTCATGGGCTTGACTGTCTGAGGTCACAGGCCCTCTCCTTGGCCATCTAGCACATATTCAGAGACACAGAGTGCTTTTTGGCACCCCCTGGAATCACTCTTGTGTAGGCTTCTGCTGTATAGGTCTGAGGACTCTGTCATTCAGTCTTAAGCTCTATGTGGTACCTTCGTTTCACCGGTGAGACTATATTAGCCAAGACGTTTTGGGTTCAAAGGGGTAGAAGCTCAGATAGACTGGCTAAAGTGAAAAAGGGAACTTGGGGCTCATGTGTTGAAAAGTTCAGGAATTGCTAGCTTTGGGCCCTCACCACTGTAGGTAGCATGCAGTGTCTCTCCCTCTACTCGGCTTTCATTCTCTCACAGGCACTGTCCCATTTGTGGGCCCAGCAGCTCCAGGCTTGTATCCTCCCAGGTTCCCATCCAGAGGGCAAAACAGTTTCTCCCTTTCCAGTTGCCTCAGAAAGTCTTGGCCTGCGTGACATCAGCCTGACTTGGGTCTTTTGTGCAGCACTGAACCAAACGCCATGGTCTAACTATTTGAAAGTTACAAAATGATTAATCCACGCCTTTCTAACTCTCTTCTTCAGAGTGCTTTTAACTGTAGACTAAAATGATTTAGTAAGCATGACCACTACTAACAGTGGTATATGTTGTGTTATTCTTATTAGATGTGGAAAGATAGATAGATAGATATAGATAATGATTTTAGCATTTGATAGCACCTTAAGTTTACAAAATACATTTCAGAAACTCATGAGCAAATTTTGGTTAATAGTAAACTACCATTTTTCTAGCACAGTGTAAGCATTCCAAACATCATAGATCTATTCGAGTCTTTACAACAACCCTAAAAGGTTATTCGCTATTCTCTCCATTATGTTGATGAAGAAACTGAGACTCCTGAGAGGTTAGCAAGTGGCACATACAGGGCTTCACCTGGTTTATTTTGACCCCGAAGTCCGTGCTCTCTACCACCACACTCACCACACTCAGCTTTCTCACAGAGTGATGAAATGGTAGGATTCCTGGTTTGGGAGCCAGAAGATTTGGGTTTGAATCTAAGACATTTCATTTATTAGCTGTGTGTCCTCTGGATTTACCATCTGGATCTTCAGTGTCTTTGCTTATAAAATAAAGGTTTGGGACCAGGACAGTAAAAGTACTTCAAACTAGTAGGACACTTTCTTTGGGAGGTTTGAGCTTCAAAGAAAATTTATTTTGTGGGCAATAGTCCATTTGTTCATGTCAAGTCAAAGCAACATGGTGCCTTGGCTGGTCAGTGTATCATCCATCCCCCTCAAAATAAGTGTACAATTGGGTCTTTTAGATATAAGTGAAAACAAAGGTCTCCTTATGAACCCAGGGATTTCTAAGGACGCAGAAGCCCCAGGTTGGTGGCTAAGATTCTTTCTTTCTGCCTTAAAAATGATGACTCTGGGTCATTTGACTTTCTCAACAACCCCACAAGTAGGTAAGACAGATAGAAGTAAGATCCCTTACTGAATGGAAGAGAAAACGAGGCCCAGAAAGAAAATCTCTCTTGCCCAAGTAAGTGGGTTTGAATTTGAGTCTTCTCATCCTAAACACTGTCCTTGCCATTTCATTGTGCTGCCATTACTGGGACTGGGGTGCCTTCCTGTTGCCAGTGACTGGGTGCACCCTAGAAGGGGGTGATCTGCACATAAAGGCAGGGAGGGCACTTTGGAGTGCATTGGTGGGAAAGTGGGCATGCCAGTCGTACCCACTACAGGTTCATTGGTTTAAGGGTGCTAAAGCAGGGACCGGAAATATTGACGAAAAATTCAAGGACCTGCATAGAGATACGTAAAATTATCCCTGTGGTCCACCTACTTGTTTCCTTCAGTGTGAGAACTCTTACACAAATAATGACAACAGGTAGAGAGAGGCCACGGATTGATGCAAGATTTATCGGTCTCCCTTATGCTTTCTCCTACACCAGAGAATAGCCCTGTGCTTATGGGACCTCTGGCCTTTTAGATTTTAAATAACATCATCTGTATATGTAGAAAGCAATGTTTTCTGTCCTCAGCTTATCCCTGGATATTGCTAAGGTGTTATGCTGGTCAGATGCCTGATATCAATGACCCATATCAAGGACCTCTTAGAGAGTTTAATAGGTAGTGGGTTTGCTACCACCCTTCTGGGCCTTTGCAAGAAGCTGATAACTAGTAGCCACGTAATATTTATACTCTGAATTCTCATACAAAAGGGAGGAAGGATGGATTCTTATGAGGTAAGAGTCTATCAGACTGAGAGGACCTACCTGTATTAGGCTAGGTTAGATGCTATAACAAATAGACTTAAGATATCATGATGAACACTATAGAAGTTTTATTTCTTCTCAGGGTAGCTCCAGATTGGTGGGGGAGACCTATGGTACATCCAGAAATTCAAGCAGATGGTGACTTTACATCTTTTTCAAGGTCATTCTAAGTGTTGACATCCTAGACCGTTGGAAGGAGGAAGAAGCATGAAAGGATATGCAAGGACAGTTTTATGTACTGCCCCTGAGAGTGATACTCAGCCCTGCTTCCTGCTTCCCAGTAACTGCAACTCAATCACATGACCATACCTGCAAGGGACTGAACTTCCCCCCCACACCAAAATTCATGTGTTGAAGTCTTAGTCTGTTTGGGATGCTACAATAGATTACTATAGGCTGAATGGCTTATAAACAACAGAAATTCATTTCTCTCAGTTCTGGGGGCTGGGAAGTCCAAGATAAAGTCTCTGACAGATTTGGTGTTTACTGAGAACCTGCTTCCTGGTTCTTTTTTTTTTTTTAATTTTTTTAAATTTTTATTTATTCGACAGAGATAGAGACAGCCAGCGAGAGAGGGAACAGAAGCAGGGGGAGTGGGAGAGGAAGAAGCAGGCTCCTAACAGAGGAGCCTGATGTGGGGCTCGATCCCATAACGCCAGGATCACGCCCTGAGCCGAAGGCAGACGCTTAACCGTTGTGCCACCCAGGCGTCCCTGCTTCCTGGTTCTTACCTGGCCATCTTCTCACTTTGTTCACACATGGAAAAATGGGTGAGGGGTCTCTTTTATAAAAGCTCTAAACCCCTTTATGAGGGGAATCTCTCATGACCTATGTATCTCCCAGAGTCCATCTCCAAATACCATTACATTAGGGATTAGTTTTTAACATAAGAATTTGGGGGCTGCACACACATTCAGTCTACAGCAAAGCACTAGTGCCCAGTGTATGACTATATTTGAAGCCAAAGCTTATGAGAAGATGATGGGGTTAAATGAGGTCACAAGGATGGGGCCCTAATCCAATAGGGCTCTTGCCCTAATAAGAAGAGGAAGAGACACAAGAGCTCTTTACCCCTCCACTACATGAGGTCACAGTGAGAAGGTAGCTGTCTGCAAGTCAGGAAGAAAGCCCTCCCCAGGAACCAAATCAGCTGGTTCCTTGACCTTGGACTTCCCAGCCTCCAGAACTGTGAGAAAATAATTTTCTGTTGTTTAGGCCACCCAGTCTGTGATATTTTGTTATGGTAGTCCAAGCTGACGAGTAAGATACCCAACTAAAACTACAAAGGAGGCTGGACATGTCATCTGGCTCTGAAGTGGAGACTACTATGCAGTAGTGCAGTAGATAATTTTTCTCTGCAGAAAGTTTCTAAATTGTATAAAAATTCATTTCTAAAATCCTGGCAGCATCTGCAAAGATGTTTTAATCATTTTTTCTTCAGTTTGATACAATTAGCTTCACTATGGAGAAGTCTCCATACATTAAAAAGGAATATAGAGTGTCAACTACAATTAAAACAAAACAAAAAGGTATATTGAGGACTGAAAATACAGGGAAGTGGTTTTTATCTATGATGTATGAACGTCATCATGTAAGGATCCTTTGCTAATAACAACAGCTGTGATAGCTATTACTAACGTTTCTTGGGGGCCACTCTGTTTTAGGCGTGGATGTATTGCAGATCATTTGTTCCTAATTATAATTAAAATACTGATGACAGTCATCATTGGGGTTTTTTTTAAAGATTTTATTTATTTGAGAAAGAGAGAGCATAAGCAGGGGGAGCTGCAGAAGGAGAGGGAGAAGCAGGGTCCCTGCTCAGCAGGGACCACGGGATCATGACCCGAGCTGAAGGGAGACACTTAACCAACTGAGCCACCCAGACGTCCCTCATCATTGATTTTTGCATAAATTAGAGCACATTCGAATTATCTTTCAAGTAGCATCCTTTTTCATAGTCTTGTGTTTGGGAAGTGGGTAGTTAGATCTAATGATCCTGGTGGTTGAATGTCAGTTTCTTTTTGCCGTCCAGGAACTACCTCCAGCACATGAGCATAAATTTGCTGACATACTGTGAAGAGTAGTGATTACCAATTAACATAAAATTCAAGGAGTCAGCATGGTGGTGGTGGTGATATTCGTGTTGTTTTGGTCTAAATCTGGATTCTACCCATGGTACATTTGTTAAGAGAAGCAGGCTTTGGAATTGACTGAACCATGTTCGCATCTGGTCTCTGACTCCTCCACCCCATGTTGCTTTGGATAAAGTGAATCAGCCTCACTTTCTTCCATTCTTAAATGTTGGTGATAATAGTCCCTACCCCTTAGAATTGTTGGGAAGATTAAATGAGCTAATAGATATCCAGTGATTAGAATGGGGCATGGCACATGGTAAACCCATGAGTTATTATTTCCTTTATTACTGTTTTTTTTTTTTCTTGAAGAGTGGTGTGCATGTGAATATTACCCATCACGGACTTACAGGTAGAGAAAAGTTGGAAACCATTTTTTCTAGTCTCCAAATAAGAACCATGCCTGTTTAGCATAATAGATCTTATAAGAAAGTGATTTTTGAGATAATGGTGATAGTGGCTGTGTCTCTCTCTGTAGCATTTGTAATCAGTACAGCACCATCGCAGACAAAGTCAGTGAGATTCCTGCCAACACTGAGGAGCTGGTATTCCTCATTGAATTCTTAAAGAAATCCAGTGATGTCACCGTGTTCAAACTCAGGAGGCAACTTAGAGATGCAAGTGAACGGTTAGAGTTTCTGATGGACTATGCAGACTTGCCCCGTAAGTCCAACGCCCTATAGATTTATATGTGAATGTATAAGCCTATTTATATTTTTAGAGATAAGGAGTTGGGAAGGAGAGTTAGCAGTCCTACCACTTAAATGCCAATATTGGGAGAGCTGCTTTTCAAGCGTCCCCATATGTTAGAGGCACTAATTCCACACTCTTATCCACAGGACTTCTAATCAAACCAAGAGGATCTTATTGTTAGACAAAAAGAAGAAATATCTAGGGATTTGATGAGTATCTTGTGGCTGGTGTTTCTGAAGAAGTCACTTCTAAATGCAGAGTCCTTTTATAAACGGATAGATTTCATTCATCTATAATCTTAATACAGTCCTGCCTTTGAGGAGCTACCAGGGCACTTTCCTACATGTTCCTGCGTATCTCAAAAGGAAAGAAATGGCCAGAGCCCCTTCAAGGCTTATTGGTCCAAGGTAGAGTTTTGTAGGGACTAGATTCTGAAGGAAAAACTGATACACTATCCACAAGCCAAGTTTTCAGAGCCTTCTTCCATCTCAAAATACCTGTGAATTACCTGGTGTTCATGGTGTTTGGGGAGAAGGGTGATGGGAGGGAGAGATGGGGACTGGGAATGGAAAACAGTGCCCTAACCATCCACCTGCACACTGATGAACTGTGCCCTTGACCTTGTGAACACACACTGGACCTCTGCTTCCTAAGTTCCCAAGGGTGCAGAGGGAGCCTAGGACTTTTCAGCTGACCAGAGCCTTTGGTTGGGCGGAGCATCTGGCGCTGATTTATTACTGACATTTAACCAAGAGGGAGACTGGGACTCAGATGAGATGACAGTTTAAAGAGGAGAACCAGAACTTGAGCCCAGGTTTCTACTCTACTCAGACCCAGCCTGGGAAAGCGGGAAGTATAGTGGTTAGAACATCGGCTTTGGAGTTGGTTAGACCTGGGTCTGAAATTGTCTCTGCTGCCTTCTAGCGGTGTGACCTTGACTACTCGGCTAAATTTTGTTTCTCATCTGTAAAAACAAGGATGATAATATCATTGCCCTTCTAGCCTGGCACTTTGTAAGTGCTCAGTAAATGGTGGCTATCATTCATCCATCATGGGCCCATGCATTCATTGCCACCCCCTCACCCACTTCTGTTGACCTTTTGTTCCGCTGAAATAATTCCCTGCATGCTGACCTATGCCGAGCAGTGTCCTGGAGCCGACTGTATGTGTTTTGCAGAAGAGGATATCAAATTGAACAGCACTCTGTTCCTCTGGCCAGACCAGATTGAAGACATCTTTGAAAACAGCCGAAACTTGCTCCTTAGCAAGAGGGATCTGGCCGAGATGGACCTCATTAAAAGGTACAGGGAGAGTGTGAGGTAGTTTCAAAAATGATACCCAGCTTGATAACACGCTGCAGGTTCCTGGTTCCGCTCAGAGCCCCCCACAGCAAGGCGTGGGCGAGGGCCGAAGACAATTGGTGGAGAAGGAATTTCCTTTTGTTTCCCACTGAGGGATGTTCTCTTTAAGCCTGCTTCACTGTAGTGACCCTGCCAGTGCCTTCCCTCCCTGCCTTGAACAATTGGAATTTGGCAGTGCAGAGAGAAAAAGACAAAAATAGTGGCTTGGAGTAATGGCCTCGGAATAATAATAGCAAAATCGTCAGCCTTCCATTGGAGACCACAGATCTGGGAGATAGCAAGACAGGGATAATAGAGGCGTGGTAGGAGGCTGACAAATTGCTTGGCAGCTGGTCTCGTTCAGTGCTAATGTGGCTGTATCATTTATTCATCCATTATTTGTCAATTCAACCAGTATTTATTATGGATTTTTACTATGTGCTGTGCTGTATTCTAGACGTGTACGTGTGTTTGGCTACTAAGTAAAGATTTTAATCCAGTGGCAGAGAAAATACAGACCCTACTGAAAAATCAATGTCAAGCGAAGTGGGCCGAGTACCATGTTGGATGATACAGACATACGTGCACTCACAGCCATCCCAGCTTGTAACACTTGCTTTATGAACTGTAGAGTCATTCCAGTTACTATCCCCTTCACACGTGAAATGCCCCCTGCCCAACTTTAGGTCCTATAATCCCTGCAAATATTCGCAAGAAAGGAACAGGGTAGATAAAAGCAGGGATTTCTACAGAGAATGCGAGTTGGGGCTGAAGGAGGACACCGTTTATCCTCTACCTTCAAAATATAGCCTAGGTCTGCCGTCCAGAAAAAACAATAACAACAACAAAAAGTGTGTGCGTGTGTGTGTGCGTGTATACACAATTGCGTGCACACAATTTTTTTCTTCCAGCAGCCTTCTCCCATCTCGACCCAGAACTTTTAGCCAAATGGGTGCTGCTGATATTTTTTAATTAATAGACTTTATTTCTTGGAAGAGTTTTAAATTCACAGCAAAATTGAGAAATTGCAGCGTTCCCATTTATCCCATGTCCCCTTATGAACAGTCTCCACCATGGAACTGATTTGTAGGTTAGATGAACAGGAACAAGTTTTTCTTCATCTCTTTGAGCCTCGGTGTCCTCATCTGGAAAATGGGAAAACAGTGCCCATCTCAGATCATCTCATTTTGTAAGAGGTATCATTGTGAAGGATGAAATGAGATGACCTGAGATTGTGCCTGAATGGTACCCAGCACATGACAGGCATTCAAAAGTTGTCCACTTCCTTCATCCTTTGAATAATGACTTCTTTGGGGAGAAAAAATGCTTCCCTTCTAAACCATGAGCTTGCAAGTGTACTTTTGGAACAGTGCTGTAAGACTACTTAGAGGCAGTAAGTGCTGTAAAAGTTCACAGGAGTGAGGGGTGGCTCTGGGAGAAATGGGAACTGTCATTTATGATGAGAGGAGAAGAGCACTGGCTATCCCCTCTTGGAGGAGAGACTCTTAGCCTGATGGCACCAATCGGTTCCTGAGCCCTCCACAGCAGAGTTCAGCAGAGAAGGGGCTTCAGGAATAACCAGAAGCCCTGGGCTCAGCCCTCTCTTTAGTGAATGCTTAAACCTCACGTCCATCATTTTTGCATTAATCCTGAGAACAGTGTGTGAGGGGGGCTGAGCAGTATTCATTGTTTCATTCGTCTTCTGTGAAAGCAACCCTGTTCCCTCTCTAAGAAACTTGACCTATTTTACCAGCCCACATTAAAGTTTTTGGCTTTGGCACTAATTATTCTCCATTCGCTGCCCCCCATCTCCACCCCCCAATTCCTTCTTCTGTGTTCTTCCTCCTCTGTCCAGTCAGTGCCTGGTCGACTGACACCCACAGTCCACAGCCTCTGGCTCCCTCGTCTGTTAGATCCAGGCGGGGCTCCCGCAGTGGAGAGCCCTCAGGAGCTGCACAGTGATCACCTTTCCTCCTCTCCCTCCCTGGCACTCTGGTAGTAGCTTGGTCCCTCCTGGATGACAATTCTTGCTTCTCCATGGTTTCAGTTCCTGCTGTTCTCTTGGCCCTAGGGGTCATACTGGCTTCCTTCTGAGGCTACCCATATCTTACCTGTGTAGGTAGTCTCTTCATTAAAGCCTCTCTCTTTGAACATTGGAGTGAATTCCATTTCATGCCAGAATTCTGACCAATCCAACATTTTTAAATCCCTAAAATATCCTCCCTTAGATTCCAGGTAGTCCCACAAATACGACTCATTCACTCAACCTGAATGCCTACTGTTTACTAATGACTGTATTATTGTATGAAATATATATATACATATATGTATATATATTATGGACATGAAAGTACTTCAGAAACTATAATGTGCTAAGTAATTATAACTTAACACTATATAGTCTACCCTGTTAGAAAAGGGGAGAAGTAACTGTGTGACTTGCTTTGTTGCTAAAAGGTCTTCCCTGATCATTCTAGCTAAAGTAGCCCCCTACTTCCATCCATTAGGCCCTCTGCCCTGTTTTATTTTCTTCAGAGCATTTATGCCTATCAGAAATATCTCATTTTATCTTTTTTTTTTAAGATTTTATTTATTTGACAGAAAAAGCCAGCGAGAGAGGGAACACAAGCAGGGGGAGTGGGAGAGGAAGAAGCAGGCTCATAGTGGAGGAGCCTGATGTGGGGCTCGATCCCATAACGCCGGGATCACACCCTGAGCTGAAGGCAGACGCTTAACGACTGCACCACCCAGGCGCCCCTCATTTTATCTTTATCTGTGTGTGAATTTATCCATCCATCTGTCCACCCACCTACCCATCCATCAATCCATGTGTTTCTTATCTAGGTCTCCCCAAACTGAAATACAACCTCCACGAGGATAGGGAGCTTAATAGTGTATATCAAAAATGTATCCCTGATGCCTAGAGCAGTCCTTGGAATGTATCAAGCCCTTAATAATAAATATCTAAAGGATGACTGAATAATATGTATATATATACATTTTATATGTGTGTATAGGATAGGTATTACATTGATTTCATATATATGCACACGTATATATTTACCCATACAGGTAAACATCTGGAAATGTTTAACTGCCAATAGGGTCACAGCAGACATCTCTGGGAGGTAGGATTTTAAGATATATATAGATAGATACATAGATAGATATAGATATAGATACACACACACACACACACACACACATACATACATACATACATGTATATGATGCATCAGAAGATCAGCTTCTCCCCAGGCTTGAACATGGGTGAGCAATTGCTCATAATCTGAATATCAAAAGTGAAAAGTCCAAATGTGATTGGGCTGTCCTTTGCTTTTAGGTGCTCAGAATTTGAGACGAAGCTTGAAAGCTACAACAAGGAACTGGAAGGGTTTAGGAAACGTGAAGTGATGAGCACAGAAGAAATGAAGAACAATGTTGAAAAGCTTAATGAGCTTTCAAAGAACCTAGATCAAGCACTGATGGAATTTGAGGTTTGGGGTCTTGGGGTCTGGGGTTGGAGACTTAAATGATTGTCCTTCCCTGTTGGTTCTGCTTCTTGATTTTGTGTTTTCCTAACGTCACGTGTCAGGTGGATAGTATTGATTGGTGAATTGACCAGTTTTTTCAATGGTCCTTTCAACTACCTTTTCCTACAACCCTACATTATACCAGCTTTTTTGTTAGTCATTGAGGACACAAAGAAGAAATTACAGTAGAATAATTGCTCACGTAGATTGTGTATTTTTATGTGCTCAACAATGTACAAAGGGCTTCTTATGCAATATGTCACTTAATACCCATAACAAACCTTTGGCTAGGTACTGTTATTGTCTCCATTTATCTCTATTTAAAATAAGAGAACTAAGGCTTGGTGAAGCTAAGTAAATTGCCCTGAGGTCAACTTGTAAGTTCTTTAACCATTAAAGTTCTTTTTTTTTTTTTTAAGATTTTATTTATTTGAGAAAGAGAGTGAGTGAGAGAGCATGAGCAGGGAGGGGAGGAGCAGAGGTAGAGGAAGAAGCAGGCTTCCTGCTGAGCAGGGAGCCTGATGCGGGACTCAATCCCAGGACCCTGGGATCATGATCTGAGCCTAAGGCAGACAGTTAACCGACTGAGCAACTCAGGCGCCCTAACCATTAAAGTTCTTATCTTATGCAAGTCAGCATAAGAAGGGGCAGCATCATGTAAACAGCTAAAGTACATATGAAAATTGTGAAAATGGGGATACGGATATGGTAGAGTAGGATCAAAGATGATGGAGCAAGTAGCAAATTATCCTAGAGGTTCATCCAGCTAGATCTTAGCTGTCACAACCCTCAGAGGTAGCAGAGGGACTTTCTTACTCGAGTCCATGTCTTACTTTCCTCTCTCTCTCTCTAGATGAATGAGCATCTTCCTCAACTTGGTTTTCAAAGTGCTGAGGAATTTGCCATCATGCCTTCTAGGGTTCAGAAAACCACCCACCCAATAAACAGCATCCCCTTTTACCCTGCAGTTGATCAATAAGGAGGAGGAACTGTTGGAAAAGGAGAAGAGTACCTTCCCTCTCCTGCAAGTCTTGATGACCCACAAAGTGCCTTATGAGCAGCTGTGGCTGACAACATACGAGTTTAGCATCAAGTCAGAGGAGTGGATGAACGGTATGCTCTGGGCTCAGTCTGCTGGGACATGGTAGCTGATGAGGTAGTGGATCCAACCCAGCCAGTTCTAGAATAGGATTTGGACTTCAGATTTAAGCTAGATTTTTTATCATATTCTTATACTCTGGATTAACACAGCCACACAGTCACATTTTTCTGGTGTGACAATGATGGGAAGTGGGGATTGAAGAGCCAGACCTGTTGCCAGGATAAAATAGAAGAGGCAGCCACCCAGAGCCATGGATTGCAGAGGCACAGAGGGGAAGAATAAGATAGCAAGTCCACCACTGTGCTGCTTCAAGAAAGGCCAGAGTGCCACAGACATCTGAAAACGACTCTTTTTTCTGTAGGTCCTGGAGGCTAGAGATAAATGGAGGAGATAGAGTCAACAGGACTTAATGACTGATCTGATATGGGGCAGGGGTCAGGGAGGGAGAGGGAAGAACCTAGGGTAACTTCCAGATTATTGGCCCAGGCGATTTGGTGGATATTGCCATCACTGAGCAAGAGAAGTGACAAATTTATTGGGAAAAGAGACCTATCAGCTTGAATATACCAAGTTCAAGGTGTCTGCAAACACCCAAATGAGAATATGGATTAGCAGCTGAGTATATCAGCCTGAAGTTAAGTTATATGTTTGGGAGGGTGACTTATATTGGGGAATAACTGAATGTAGATTACAATTAAAAGCCATGAATGATGTCACCTGGGGAGAGTGTATATGAGCAGAGGACAAATTCCTGAGACCCTTAGAGCTGAACTTGGAGTTTGCTTCTAGCCCTTCAGTGTTATAAGCACAACTGTGATGAACATCTTTGTCGCCATTTTAATGGATGCAATTATGATCATTTTCTTAGGATAAATTCCTGAAAGTGAAATGGCTAGATCAAAGGTCATGTGATGAAAATTATTAGGATTTTAAAAACCGCTTTTTTTGTTGTTGTTACTATCTTCCAGAAAGGTTATGTTTTAATTTATTACCCTTCTAGCAGTACTTAAAGTACCCATTCTTCACACCCTTCACAAACCTGGGAATAATAGCTTCGAAAACTGTTTTTGTCGATTAATTTTTATTTTTATGTTTTGCTGATTTAATTTTTAAATTGGTATTTTTTATTTAAAAAATTTTCATTTTCACTGGTGTTCGTTTTTCCAAGTAATCAGTTGTATCTATACAATTATATTTTACCTTATTTATTTATTTATTTGTATACCCTTTTTTAATTCACTGTTCTGTGTTGACTGGCACTTCCAAAACAAACAGTGGTAATAATGGGCACTCTCATCTTACTCCTGATTTTAATGGGAGCTCTTGCAGAGTGTCACCTTTAAACATGATGCTTTTTGTTGGTTTGAGATATAAATTTTTATGGTTTTAGGGAAATATTTATAGCTTACCAAGTCTTTTTATTAGGGAGAGATATTGTATGAAAAATTTTTTGCATTTAATTTTTTAATGTTAAATTCATACACAGCAAAAAGGATATTCTTGGCATATAGTTCTATAAACGTTCACACATATATAGATTCACCACAATCAGAAAGCGGAAGTTTCATCACTTCAATAAAATTTCTTGTACTGCCCACTGTAGTCACACTCTACCCCCAGCCAGAAAATCTGGCATTGTTGAGCTCTTCATCGTTACCATGGTTTCCTCTTTTGAGATTGTTATATAAGTGGAATGATCCAGTGTGTAACCTTTTGAGAGTGCTTGTTTCACACAGCATACTACTTTGAGATTCATCCAAGTTACGGGTTATAACCATAGGTCCTTCCCTTTGATCCTGGGTAGTATTCCATTGCATGGATCCAATACATGCATCCATATACCACTTTGTCTACCCATTACCCATTGGTGGATTTTTGGGCTGTTTCCAGTTTCAGGCTGTTATGAATACAGCTGCTGTAAACATTCATGCATGAGTTTTCATGTTGACATTAAGTTTTCATTCCTTGGGGGTAAATGCCCAGGAGTAGATTGCTGGGCTGTATTTAAGGTTTATATATAACTTTACTTCAAAAATGTCTTGTAATAGTTAAGTATCCCTAATTCCTCCCTTCCATCTGTTGTGTCGTTTCTGTTATTCATTTCATCTGTATATAAACCGTAATCATCAAATATATTTTTGCTATTATTATTTTGGACAAACTGTTACTGTTAGATCAGCTAAGAATAAGAAAAATAAAAGTATTTATTTTACCTTCACTTATTCCTTCTCTAATGCTCTTCCTTTCTTTACCTAAGTCTGAGTTTCTGACAAATCCTTTTCCTTCTTTCAAGAACTTCTTTTAACATTTCTTGCAAGGTAGGTCTACTGGAAACAAATTCCCTCAATTTGTCTGAGAAATATTTGATGCTCCTTCACTTTAGAAGGGTGATTTCTCAGGATAGAGAATTTTAAGGTTGGTGTGTTTTTTCTCTCAATACTTTAATTTCATTCCACTCTCTTCTTGTTTGTGTGGTTTCTGAGGAGAAGGGGAATGTAAAGCTTATCTTTGCTCTTCTAAAGGTATGGTGGTCTTCCCCGCCCAGCTTTTTTCAATTTTTTTTTAACTTTGATATTCTGTGGTTTGAATATAATATGTCTAGATGTGGGTTTTGGCATTTATACTGGATCTGTGGCTTGGTACCTGACATTAATTTGGGAGAAATTCTCAGTCATTGCTTCAAATATTTTCTCTGTTCCTTTCTATTTATTCTCCTTCTGGTATTTCCATTACCTGTGTGTTACACATTTTGTAGTTATCCCACAGTTCTTAGCCATTCTGTTCCATTTTTTCCCCATCTTTTTTTCTTCTTTTTGATTTTGGAAGTTTCTAACGATATATCCTCAAGCTCAAAGATTCTTTCCTCAGCTGTGTCCAGTCTACTAATGGACCCATCAGAGATCTTCCCATTTCTGTTACAGTGTTTTTGCTGTCTTGCAAAGATTTTATTGCTGTTATTTATTTTTTTAAAAGATTTATTTATTTATTTATTTGAGATAGCATGCACACATGTGAGTAGGGGGAGGGGAAGTGGGGGGGGAGAGAGAATCCTTGAGCAGACTCTCTACTGAGAGCAGAGCCCAGTGCAGGGCTCAATCCCATGACCCCAAGGTCATGACCTGAGCTGAAATCAAGAGTCTGACACTCAACCGACTGAGCCACCCAGGCGCCCCAGTTATTGCTATTCTTTAGATTTTTTGGATCATCTACATAAACAGTCATGACATCTGGAAAACTAAGACATTTTATTTCTTCTTTTCCAATCTCTATGCCTATTTCTTTCTCGTGCCTCATTGTATTGTCTTGGGCTTTAAGTATGATTTTGATTAGGAGTTATGAGAGTGAACATCCTTGCCTTGTTCCTGAGCTTAGGGAAAAAGTATTCCATCTTTTACCATTAAGTATTAGGGATTAGTTTTTTTTGGTTTTGTTTTTTTAAAAGCACTTTATTATAGTATGATTGATGTGTAAAAAGCTGTGCATATTTCCAGTATACAAGAGTATTATGGTAGTACAGGTTTTTCATAGATGCCCTTTATCAAGCTGAGTAAGCTCCTTTCTATTCCTAGCTGGTTTAGAGGTTTTTATCATGAAAAGATACTGAATTTTGTCAAATGTTGTTTCCACATCAATTGATATTATCACGTGATTTTCTTTTCTAGACTGTTAATATAATGCATTACATTGTTTGATTTTTCAAATATTAAACCAGCCCTGCATTCCCATGAAAAACCCCAATTGGACATGATGTATGATTATTTTTATATATTGCCTGAACACTACACTACTTCTTTTCAAAAAGTCTTAATTTTTGATTACTCACCTCAAAATGTGAGGCTGATGAAGCATGTAAAATTAACAAGGCTTTATTTAGTCTCAGTAGCCATGAAAGAAAAGTGTTTCTGAATAAATTTGCAACATCATGATGCAAGAGTTAATACCGATTTGAAATGTCCAAGGGGAAGAAAGCAGCATCATGGAAGGATTTCGACTGAATATGAAACCCAAATACTAGAAGATCCCTATGAAGAAAAGGAGGAGAAGGAAATTAATATTTTGGAGTGCTTCTTAAAAAATGAGGGGTCATTCTTTGTTTTTTTTTTTTTTTAAATCTTAAGATAATTTCAAGCTTAGATAAAAATTGCCAGAGTTGTACGAACTCCCCCATCCCCCACTTGTCAATATTCCACAGTGTTTGTGGAGTACCTTTCCTGCCTCTGTAATAGCATCTGCAACCACCGCTAACAATCGATTCCCCCGCACTTGCATTACATGCCAGGCATTGTGTTCAACAGCCACTTAGCTCACTTAGTGGTCATGATCACCTGCCAGGGTGTCCATAATTACCCCTGTATCATAGGTGATACTGTTGAGGCTTAGAAAGGTTCAGGAAAATACCCCCAGGGTTTCATCGGCTAAGGGGAGGTTTCAGATCCAGACCCAACTCCAAAGCCTGTGCCTATTCCAACATCTATACCACAGACACCATTCTAACTTCAGGAAGTTAAAGGTGCACATGACTAACATCCGCTTGGTGTTCTGATCCTTCCCTCATCCCATGTTTTCTATTTCAGGACCCCTCTTTTTGCTGAATGCTGAGGAGATCGCAGAGGAAATAGGGAACATGTGGAGAACGATATATAAATTGACCAAGACCCTAGCTGATGTACCTGCACCCAGGCGGTTAGCAGAGAATGTGAAAGTCAAGATTGAGAAATTCAAGCAGCACATCCCTATCCTCAGCATCTCCTGCAATCCAGGAATGAAGGATCGGCACTGGCAACAGGTCCCTGGCACTCCCCTACCTAGCCCAACCCATACCCAATCTATACCTGGTCCTGCTAGCCCTTTGGAAGGCAGGAACCAATTCTGGGTCAAGCTTCTTTCTGAAAGGGAGAATCTACTTGAGGCTAAAGGGGCAGTAATGGGAGGGAGGGCAGGAAACAGGCAGAATAGGGGGTGAATTGCCTGCCTCTTCACATGAACAGGTTGACCCTTTTCTTTGGGGACCCCATTGCTGATGGTTGAGTATTGCTTCAGCCAGCAGCCACAAAGTCCCTCCTTATCTGCCTGCCTAAGCAAATGGCTGCTCGGGGTCCTAAAGGGTGATAAGGGCATTGAATTACAGTGCAAGGGACCTTGATTTGTCTATTGACCTAGGACAGACAAAAAAGAAAGCCACACCTTTCCTGGGGGCCTCCTGACAATGCCAGATGATTTCTGCTTGGGCTGACTATACTGTAGAGCCTCACTATCCAACAGGCTATGTTCAGAAATAACATTTCACTCTTCTTTCAGCCCTTTGAGTCTATAAAGGAGAATAATAAATATTCTCCCTAAAAATAGTTGGGACTTTTATAAGCAACCAAGTGTGAGGGTGATAAGTGCGGTGTGAACACTGTGCAGAAAAAAGAAAACTCACTGTGTTTCTAAAATAATCATCACATTCAAGGGCTAGCGATGGCCTTGAAACGTCCTCTACCGAGGAGTTGCTCTGTGTGGAGGTAGAGATGAGACTGGCTCCCTGTAGGCAGATTTCTCTATGACTTGGCCTGGAATCCCTCTCTGGGAACCATGCACAAGACTGAGGACAAGTCTCTGGAAGGACCCAATCTGAGAGCACACCCATTACCTTTCAGAGAATGAAGTCTGAGCTAGGAGCATTTTGATCTCTCTGGGAATACAGAGATCTTGATACGTGAGGGATTCTGGAGTTTTCTGTGAGAAAAACTGCTTTTAATTTCCCAGAAAGCCTTGAAACTCAACACCTAAGTAAAGGGTGTAAAGGAGGGCAGGGGAGAGGTCATCTGAGTAGACTTCTGGTCTTGCATTACCCCAGCAGAGGGGTCTGCACTGGGTTAGCTGCCCCCACTTATAGGTGCTCACAGGGTGCCTCTCCCCATGGACCAAGCCCGACTAGAGCTTTGACCCATTTGGAGGGCTGGGGAGGTTGGATAGACAAGTGGCCTTTGGTAGTGCAAGGTCTCTCGATGAGATGACACTATAGAAAGTGCCTTTGTCAGTGACACATTTAAACACCCTCCCAGAGACTCGGAAGGCAGTCTCTTCTCCCTGGTGCTTTCCCCGTGATGATGATTCACGTGTGGGCACTTGAAAAATCCCAACTATTCCTAGACATTCATAATTCTTATTTACAGATCACTCAGATGGACAGATTGGAAAAATTCTTTAGAATTAAAAGAGCAATAATAGTAATAGCTCGAACATATTGAATACCAACTATGAACTAGGTCCTGTGTTGTATACTTTGTGTGGATTCCCAACAGCCTTTTGAAGCAGGAGCTATCATTGTGTCCATGTCACAGATTATAAGAAAACTGAGGCTTAGAGTAAGTAAGTTGTCACGTGGCTAGTAAGTGGTGAGAGAGGGAATTGGAATCTAGGTGTGTTTGACTGGGGGGAAATGGGACAAGAAATATTAGGTTAAAGGGGATAGTACGGGGGCGCCTGGGTGGCTCAGTCGTTAAGCGTCTGCCTTCGGCTCAGGCCGTGATCCCGGTGTTGTGGGATCGAGCTCCACATCAGGCTCTTCTGCTGGGAGCCTGCTTCTTCCTCTCCCACTCCCCCTGCTGTGTTCCCTCTCTCGGTGGCTATCTCTCTCTGTCAAATAAATAAATAAAATCTTAAAAAAAAAAGGGGGGGAGGGGATAGTACGCCATAGATAAGAGTAGAGTATAGCTCCAGGATGGTTACTCCTGAGTAATGAGCCCCTAAAGTGGAAACTCAGTGGCCTGAACAGTTAACAGTGAGCTTAGAGAGGAGAGAGGTCATCAGAGACCCACAGAGCTGCCCCCACTCAGAGCCCCTTCCTGCCTGCACTGTAGGTCAAACCACAAGCCACCCCAGTGATAGCTGCCAGCCTGGGGAAGCCATTCTCTGCCCTAATGCCTAACTCAGGAGATCCATTTGCACGGGTTCTGGCCCTGGCAGGGGACTCTGAGGGTTAAACCACCTCTAGCTCTTAAGGCTACAGGGTGGATCTTCTGGGGAACGTGGGGTGTGGGGCGGCTGTGCTGTGGTTTCTGACCATTTCCCAGAACTTAAGCAGGAAGGGCTAGTCCCTTGGTCTGGGGCACAGATATCAGCAAAGAGGTTGCTAACTGTGGCTTAAAACAAGATGGAACAGGGTGACGTTTGACCTTAAGAGGAAACCATACTGATGTGTACCAAAGCTGGCTCTCTAGGACAGTGCTGCCCAATGAAAATAATACGAGCCATATGTCTAATTTTAAAGTTCTTGTAGCCACATTTTAAAAAAAAGCTACAGGGGCTCCTGGGTGGCACAGCGGTTAAGCGTCTGCCTTCAGCTCAGGGCGTGATCCCAGCGTTATGGGATCAAGCCCCACATCAGGCTCCTCCGCTATGAGCCTGCTTCTTCCTCTCCCACTCCCCCTGCTTGTGTTCCCTCTCTCTCTGCCTGTCTCTCTCTCTGTCAAATAAATAAATAAAATCTTTAAAAAAAAAAAAGCTACAAACAGGTGAAATAAATTTTATGAATATATTTTATTTAACCAAACATATTCAAAATATTATTATTCAATAGCTAATCAATGTGAAAATGTTAATATGATCTGTCACATTACATTTTTCATACTAAGTCCTTGAAATGTGGTATGTTTTTACACTTAGAGCACATCTCAGTTTGGGCTAGTCACATTCCAGGTTCTCAATAGCCACAATAAGTTGGTGGCTCCATATGGGACAGGGCAGCTGTAGGCTCTTAGAATTAGAAAACCAGATGCTTTGTTAGTCTCTGTAATTAACAAAAGCAATTAAAAAACACAAAACTACCAATCTCTGATTCTTTCCTATGGGCCAAGTACTATGCCAAGTGCTTTACATAGTTCTGTCACTTAATCCTAGAGAGAGAATGTGTTCTAAGCTGTACTTTGGTATTAGAGAATAAATCAAAGCCCAGGGTCACCAGGAACAGTTGTGTAGGCTGTGCACTCCACAACTCTGGGGAATGCAGTTTGTGTGAACTACAGTGTAAATTGTACTTTTTAGAGTTATGCAGTGTATAACCTTCACAACTGTACATAGACAACCTGAGAGACTCACTAGATGTGATGGAGAAAAGCTTTTTAGGCAGAACTGGGTCCAAGTCCCAATTCTGCCATTTATTAGCTGGGTGGTCTTGGATAGGATACTTATTTTCTTTGTCTCAGTTTCCTAATATGTAAAACAGGAATAATAATACATTAGTATCTTCCTCATCATATTGGGGGAATGAAGTAAGTGCATAAAGTTCTTAAAACACTGCCTACTTCCTAGTAAGCCCTCCAAAAATGCTAATTACTTCTGTGATTTCCATTATCTTAGCGGTCCTCCAGGTGTCCTCAGGCACTGTTTGATAAGCCGTTTGAATTATCTGGTTCACTCATGCTGTCACTCTGTAAATACTTATTGATGCCTACTGAATGCCAGGCCTCAGGGACACATGGCTAAATAAGACAGAGCAGGCCCCAGCTCTCATATTCCTTCCCTCTCGGACATCCCGTCATCCTCCTGGGGCTGGACAGAGACAACACTGAGCAGTAGGTGAGGTTTCTCCTAGGGCCTCATTCTCCCTCAGGTCCTCCTACTCCTCCTGAGTGCATGGAACCCTCATCCTCCCCAGATCTCTCAGTCCTTGAGAAAAGTGATCAAAGCCATCAGAGGCTTCACGTGAGACCTCCTTCAGGGATATTTTCACTTGAAAGACAAGCTTGGGGTAGCATTTACACCAAAGGAATGGGTAGAACGAGTGCTAACCAGTCCAACAAGTTAGCATGTTGGGGTGGAAAGGAAGATATTTAGATAGAGGGGGTTTCTTTTCCTCCCTTCCTAACATCCTCAGGTCATAGAATTGGGGTGTCTGCCTGTCCCATGTACTCATGACTTTCTCCTTTTACTCAGCAAACACTTACTGCAGCTTCTGTCATAGACCAGGCTTTGCACTAGGCTCTGGGAGCACAAAAACAAACCAGATCTTGTTCCACCCCCTAGGATGCTCACAGGTCAGTACTAGGCGAGTGCTGGTGGGCAGTGATCCCCAGTAAACCAGATAGAATGCAGTGTGGGCCCAAGGCTGCCTCCCACATTTTTAGACCTGCACCATCCAATTCAATACCCACTAGCTATACACAGCTATTTAAATTTAAGTAAAATGAAATAAAAATTAAAAATCAGTTCCTCAGTCACACTGGGCACATTTCCAGGGCTCGATGGCCAAATGCGACCGGTGGCTACTATAAGGAACAGCCCAGACTAGAACATTTCCGTCATTATGGAAAATCTACTGGCTAGTGCTACCTTGGACAACATGCATTTGTTTTCCTCTTTCTTCTGCAGATCAGTGAGATTGTTGGCTCTGAAATAAAGCCCACAGAAACAACTTGCCTCTCAAATATGCTGGAATATGGGTTCAGCAAACTCATTGACAAGTAAGACTCCTCCTCCCCCCTTCAGGAAGCTTCTCAGTCAAAGTGTCTGACTTCCTACAGGATATGACTGGCCTCCTGTCAGGCTGTTTTTCTCCTTCTGGTTCAGGGTGACTTACGTGTTTTTAGTAACCTCCCCCTCAGGTGACTAGCTACTGGTGGCACTCAGTTTCAGTTGCCGAGAGGATGACGGATTGTGACTAGAAAATTGAGTCAGAGATTTTATTTCAAAGGAAAATTAAAAAAAAAAAAAAGTGCTTGGAAACTGAGCTCCAAGCCCAGTGACTTCAGGTAAAACCATTCCACCTTTCTGGGCTTCAGTTTCCTCTTTTTAAACAAACAACAGTAAACAGGAGTGGCTCTCTGAGCCCTTAGGAGTCCAAGAAACACGGTCAAGTGAGAGCATTCTTCATTTGCCTTCTCCTTTTCTCCAAATGCCCCTAGAGTCTTGTGTGCGGGAATCTGTGCTATTCAAATTGCTGTTTTCAGGACCAGATATTCTGAGGACCCTGATGGATCCTTCAGGGCAGAGGATGGGAGATGCTGTATTGCCTGGACCAGAGTCCCTGTTAGACAGCTGGGTTCAGGTCTAACTGGATACACACGCTTCTCCGGGAGTGGCCCCAGACCAGCTGCCTCAGTATCACCTGGGAACTTGTTAGAAATGCACATTCTCAGACCCCACCCCAATCTGCTGAATCAGAAATGCTGGTCGTGCACCCTGCAATCTGTGTTTTAACCAGTTTTTCAGGTCAGCATGTCCAGTGCGGGAGCCACCAGCCACAAATCCTACTGAGCCCTTGAAATGAAACTATTCTGTGTTAGAGGTGCTGGGATTATAAATAGGGGCTGGATTTTAAAGGCTTATTAAGGAAAAAATAAAAGCAAAATACCTAGTAAGTTTTAATATTGCTTACATGTTGAAATGATAATATTTTGGATATACTGTGTTAAATTATTAAAAATCCATTTCCCCTGTTTCTTTTTTTACTTTTTAAAAATAATGGCTCCTGGAAACTTAAAAGTGAGGTACGTGACTCACTTTTATATCAAATGGGCAGCGCTTCTCCAGGTGATTCTGATGCATGCCAGAGTTTGGGATCCCTTCTCCATTCCCATGGGAATAATGGGTCTAATCTAAGGTGCTCCCAGGCCTCTAATTCTCTCTGCCACCTGAATGCTCTGATGCTCCCCACCCCCCAATACCACCATTATAGGCTCTCTTCGAGGAGCAACCTAGAGACACATGCCTTTCTACCAGGTCTAAGTTATTTCATTTGTCCCCCTTAAGGCCACATTAGTCCCCTTTAAGATGGTTCTAGGAGATACCAACTATTGAACATTTACGCTGTACCACGCCTTTAATAAACATTAACCAATTCATCCATCACCATAACCTAATGTTGTAGCTACCATTATAATTCCTGTTTTACAGATGAGGAAATAAGTTGATTCGAGTGATTAGGTAACTAGCCAGAGGTCACAGTAGAAACTGAAAGAACCAAGACCTGAGCCCAGACTTGGCTGACTCCAGAGCCTTAACCATTACCTTGTACCGTCTAAATAATAAACCATCTAAAGCGACAGAAACCAAGCAAACACACAGCAAGTCTGCCACTTGCCATGCCAGTGGGCTCAACTGTGACAAACCCAAACATAGTAACACCTTGGCTAAGTTGTTAACCTCTGTGTGTCTCAGTCTCCTTATCTGTAAAATGGGAAGAAGAATAGTAGCTGGGTGATTAGAGTTATGGTGGGGATTATGACATAAGACATATAACCTGAACTGAGTTAACATCGAAGTTCTCAGCCACCACCAGTGAGTGAGATGTGACATCCCCTGTGCCCCACCATCCCACAGTTAATGCAGCTTTATCACATGTGACTCACTGTCCATGACCTTCTTTAGCACCTTGGGGTAAGGTCAACCTTGATGGCCTTCAAGGACTCCCAAACTCATTAATCCTTCCCCCGTACAATTATTTGCATAATTATAAGTCGCAAAGCATGTTGCAAACATTTTAATTATACCAACAACCCCCAATATATGCAGATGGGGACCCTAAGGCCTGTCAAGTGACTTGGTCATGGCCACACAGCCAGCCTCCTTGTCTCACACCCACCTGGGTTGACACCTGCCTCTATTAATGATTTCCTACATGCACACTCATTGTGGTCATCTCCCAAGATGGCCACATTTAGGATGATGACCCTGCTGCTGAGGTCTTGATTAGTCATTCTTTGGAATGTGCCTCATCCACAGCCCTGAAAGAGGCTGCACGAGGGTTCTCAGCTCTGTGTAGTTGGCCCTATTTGGCTGACCACATGTGAATAATTCTCTTGTTCCTTCTTACAAGGAGAGGGGAATAGGCACATTGTGGGGGGTGGAAGAAACACTGGATTAGAAGCCAAAGGAACTGGTGTCTAGACCTGGTTCCGGCACTCCCCAGCTGCAAGTGTGGCTCTGGGCATGTTGCTTGCTTCAGTTTCCTGACCTACATGTAAAGACCAGCTTGTCTCTTCTGCAGTCGGGCTTGCAATGAAAGACAAGTACTGAGGCAGAGAGAATAATCCTTGCTTCTCCTTCCAAGAACTTGGCTTCACGGTTCTTCCCAATTCCCAGGCCACACCTGAGTTTAGGACCCATCTCTCTGTGTGGAAGCAAGAAGAAAGGAACTTGTCTCCCCCCTTTCTGTGGAACAGAGGGGCTAGAGATGTGGACCCAGCATTTCAGGAAAATAGCAGTGGTTTTTAAAAAGGTAGGGACAGAGGTACCTGGCTGGCTCATGAAGTCAGAAGAGCATGTGACTTAATCTTGGGGTTGTGAGTTCAAGCCCCACATTGGGTGTAGAGATTATGTAATAATAAAAAAAAGAAGGGACAGGAAGTAGAGCAAAGCCATTATGTAAATTAGCAGAAGTTCTAAGATTCAAATAGGTAGTCAGAATAATAATTCTGGAGTAAGGACTAAATGAAAATGGGGAAAGAGAGGTCTCGTTTTAATGGCTTTAAAAAAGTAGTTCTCAACTGGGGAATCCCCCCCCCCGCCAAGGAGACATTTGACAATATTTGGAGACAGTTTTGGTTGCCACAATTGACAAGAGGTGAGAAAAGGGGAGTCTGTTAGTGGCATCTCGTGAGTAGAGCCCAGGGATGCTACCAAACACCCCACGATGGACACGACAGCGCCCATCCTAACAGAGAATTAATTATCCACCCTGTATTAGTTCACTAGGGCTGCTGTAGCAAATGCCATAGACTGGGTGGTTTAAACAACAGAAACTTATTTTCTCCTAGTCCTGGAGACTGGAAGTTCAAGATTGAGGCGTTGGCAGAATTGGTTTCTTCTGAGGCCTCTCTTCTTGGTTTGCAGAAGGCCACCTTCTCCCTGTATCCTCACGTGGTCTTCCGTCTGTGTGTGTCTATCTTAATCTCCTCTTCTTATAAAGACACCAGTCATATTGGATTAGGACCCATGCTAATGACCTCATTTTAACTAAACTACCTTTTTTTTTTTTAATTTTAATTCCAGTGTGATGAGCACTGGGTGTTACATGCAACTGATTAATTATTGAATATTCCATCTGAAACTAATGATGGCTAATTGAATTTAAATAAAAAATTTAAAAAATAATAAAATTTTAATTCCACTGTTGTTAACACACCATTTTATATGAGTTTCAGGTGTACAATATAGTGATCAACAACTCTGTGTTATTCAGTAACTGAACTACCTCGTTAAAGACCCCATCTCAAGTAGGGAACCTCACATTCTAGGATACTGGGGTTTAGGACTTCAACACATGATTTTTAGGGGGGAGACAATTCAGCCCATAACATAGTCCACAGGCTGCTAGTGCTGAGGGTAAGAAACCCTGTAAAACATCAGAGCTAGCTGGCACATCTTAGAGTTGGTTAGTAAACATTTTAGTAAAATTAAGGGCCTTTTGAATTTATCTTCAGGGTTAACCAAAATTCCTCCTTTGCCATGTTTTCCCTGCCCTCCTCCTGTTGACATTGCTGTTGCTGTGTTCTCTTTAGACTGGAACCCATTGGTGCAGCTGCCAGTAAGGAATACTCTCTGGAGAAAAACTTGGAGAAAATGAAGTCAGACTGGGTTAACATGACGTTCAACTTTGTAAAGTACAGGGACACTGTGAGTGTCAGCCCCACTGCCCAACCCCCTGAGAGCAGCCCATTTATTATAGCTTACAGAAAGGAGTCATTCAGAATTGCAACAGAGCTCAGGAAGGAAGGATCCCTAACTTTTTTTTTTTTAATTTATTGTTATTGAAATATAATTGACATGCAACATTGTGTAAGTTTAAGGTGTACAAGTGTTGATTTGATACATTTATGTATTGCAATATGGTCATTACCCTAGTGTTAGCTAACAGCTCTGTGATGTCACATAATTATCATTTCTTTTTTGTGGTGGGAACGATTAAGATCAGTCTCTTAGCAACTTTGGAGTTTTTAATGTGGTCTTGTTGTCTGTAATCACTATCCTGTGCATTAGATCGTTTCCTCCCATCTGCCTTCATGTGCCAGTCATTCCTTCCAGGCCCCACAGGAAGGGTGCATTTTTTAAATGAGAAAGGCCTTTTGATTCAGAGCCACAAGCTTTCTCAGTGCAAAGGAACTGAACAAGACAGTCGAATTAGCATCTCCCAGGGAGGGCTTCCCCACCCCTGTCCTTCAGAAGCATACCTGGGTAAACAATGCTTAAAACATCTCAAAACAAAAAAATATATATTTTTCAGGCACCCCTGTTTTTTCTAATGTGAAGTGCAGATTGAGGATCTCCCTGTCCCCCAGGCTTCATGTTATCTTTTTGTGACTTCTCCACTGCTTTAGTTTGAATGGTCAGGATGCACTGATTTCATGTGAATAAGAACTGTAGCTGAGCCAATGGAAAGGAGAAGAACTGGGGCCTCTCTCAGCAGGACCAGGCAGCTGAGGATGCTAGCAGTTCAGTGCTACACCGCCTGATGGGATTAGATACTGCTGGAGGCTGTTGGGCTGGGGTGGGGGGTTGAGCTGGGCAACCTGGGAACAGCTCGATTGCACCTGGCCCATCTTAAGAGTTTTTGAGTGATGCAGCTAATAGACAAGGGTTGACAGCAAAAGGGAGTCACGGTATCATTTTTATTAAGAGCTAGATTCACAACTTCCAGTGCAGAGCTACTGGTAGAGGGTAGATGAGAAAGTATATCCTAGCCCAAATTTAACCACCCAGATGTAGGCTTCAAGGAAGTGAAAACAGAGCCAAAAAGGCCAGACCTGCCAGAGAGGAGCAGACTCTTCTCAGCCTGCTCACCACGGTGGCCCAGGAGAAAGAGTGCCGTTCATAGGAGCTGACCTTCAAGGCACAGTAACCTTAACTGCTAGCAAAAAATGGCCCCATTAGAGCATGGGCAGAGGGTCCCAAACTTTTTTCTGCTTGTGGCGCCTTTAGTGTCTTAGTGCTTTTTTCATAGTTCCCCTCCCTGGGCCAAAAGAAATTCCTAACAGCTTTGTTTATGAAGTAATTAAGTTCAAACAACTTTAGTAAGTATTTGTATCCAATCAACAACTGTTTTAAGAAATACATATAAATTGAAAGAAAAAAATTGCATTTCATTTTTGAATAACAGCAAATTGCTGAGTTTGCTGCAGTGCCCAGAAGGCCCTCGGGGCACAGTTTGGGAACCACAGGTCAAGGCCCAAACAGTCGGATTAGCAGCTATCCTGCCTGAGGATCAGCTTGCCAGCAAGTGGACAGGGAAGTCGGAACATAGAGAAGGGAATAGAACAACATGCTCCCCCTGAACCATCTCATCCCCAAAATATACTAGTTGCAGGTCTGGGCTGGGACTGTATTTGATTTCTGCAAAGAAGGTCGAGAATAAATGTCTTTAAGAACACTTTCAAGGAAGGGGGCCTGGGTGGCTCAGTCAATTAAGTGTCTGCCTTTGGCTCAGGTCCGTGATCCTGTGGTCTGGGATCCAGCCCCACGTTGGGCTCCCTGCACAGCAGGGAGCCTGCTTCTTCCTCTCCCTTACCCCTCCCACTGCTGGTGTGCTCACTCTCTCTCTCATAAATAAAATCTCAAAAAAAAAAAAAAAAAACCAAAACAAAACACTTTGAAGGAAGAAAAATAGAAATTCCATCCTCTGTGAGACAGATTTCTGCCCCACTTGGGTGGACATCTGAGCTGTGGGGCCTTTGGAGATCAGCATGAAAAGTGGGGGGTCTTGTGGTTTTGACAGCTCAGGAAATCTTTATTTGCAGGATACAAGCATCTTGTGTGCAGTTGATGACATTCAGCTGTTACTTGATGATCACGTAATAAAGACCCAGACCATGTGTGGCTCCCCATTCATCAAACCAATAGAAGCAGAATGCCGGGTAAGAGGAAATGAGGTTGAGGGTTTGTGATGTCTCATTAGCTCTGGGTTTGTTGCAGGAGGGAGAAGACTTTTAAGTTCAGTTAACAAAGCAGCTCAGTTTTTCCTGATTGGAAAAAATAAATAACACAAGACTGAAAGCAGTAACCATCCAAGTAAGCATATGGCACACTGAGCCTTTGCAACAGTCTGCCAAAAGAGAAGATGAGATGATTTTAATGCACTGAATAAAAATACATTTGGAAAGTATTTTATGGGCTAGAGTAATCTAGAATGTAAACTGCACAAGGGTACGGGTTTTGGCCTCCTCTGCTCATTGTTTATAGAAATGGCATAAGCTAAGGGCACAGAGTCTGGAGCCAGACTACCTGGGTTCAAACTCTGGCTTCACCCCTTGTTGTTTGACCTTGAACAAGTTCCTTGAACTGTTGTATGTCCATTTCTGCATCTGTAAAGTGAGATTTGTAATAATACCTCCCTCATAAATCTGTTGGATTCGTTGGTTTCACATACATAAAGCACTCAGACCCATCACTGGTCAAAGAGTAAGTATTATGGCTGCTGTTATTGTTATTATTCTAAAAAAAGAACTACATGACGCAAGGACTCTTGTTGGTTACTTTCATTGCTGAATCCACGTTGCCTAGAGCAATGACCAGAACGTAGGGGGGCAAATACTCAATGAATATTTGTTAAACAAGGGAACGAACAAATGAATGAATAAATCCATCCGATTTGTTCAGTTGCTGGGCCTGTGTTGCAGAGCAGCAGGTTAATGATTCAGATATCAAATGCTACATTCACAGAAGTGGGAAGAAAAGCTGGTTCGTGTGCAGGAAATTTTGGATGCCTGGTTGAAATGCCAAGCCACCTGGCTCTACCTGGAACCCATCTTCAGTTCAGAGGACATCATAGCCCAGATGCCAGAAGAGGGCAGGAAATTTGCCACTGTGGATAGTTACTGGAAATCACTCATGTCCCAAGCGGTAAGTTTTTACTCCCTAGCACATCTCACCATCAGGAATGTGGGATGCCATACAGATGTTCCTGATGGTGCATCATAGCCATGTCCCTTGAAATTTTTAAGTAGACTAGATTTTTTTTCAAATTCGATATTTTTATAAATTTTTTTCTAATTTTGAAACTTACTGTTACTAAAAATTTGAACATAGAAATATGTAATACAGAGAATGGAGGCCTTTTGAAAACCCACCTTCCTACAGGCCACTGTTAGCAGTCTGTATAATTCAGCTCTCATTCCTAACAAGGTAGAGATTTTGTCACAGGATAATGCAGTAAAACGTCTATAGATTGAGGATTATTTTAGAATTCAAATTCTCCTCCATATTCAGTTACTTGTTTTTTTGTTTTGTTTTGTTCTGTTAAGATTTTATTTATTCATTCAACAGAGAGACAGACAGCCAGAGAGAGGGGGAACACAAGCTGGGGGAATGGGGGAGGAAGAAGCAGGCTCCCAGCGGAGGAGCCTGATGTGGGGCTTGATCCCAGAACGCCAGGATCACACCCTGAGCCAAAGGCAGACGCTTAACAACTGAGCCAACCAGGCGCCCCCATATTCAGTTACTTGTTTAACAAATGTTTATTTGGTACCCAGCATTGAATTAACAGAAAATACTTGAAGAAAACTAGAATATGATTTGTGCCTTCATAGACTTCACTGTCTTGGGAGGAGAGAGTCTTAGGTAAACAGGAGAGCTATAGTAGAAGTATATACAAACAGCTTTCAGAACACAAGAGAGTGATTTAGTTGCCTGGGAGCGTCAAGAAAGGCCTCCAAAGGGGGCAACATTAGAAACAAGCCTTGACAAATGAGTTCACTGGGTGTACAAGGCAAGCAGGACTATCTATTAAGAGATGATATCTTTTTCCTTTTTGAAGTCAAGTGTGCTCAATTGGGGCTCCCTTGTAAAGAATTTATCTCAAAATTTATCTGCTCCATTGGGCATTTATATTGCCCAGCAAGTAGAGCCGGTTTTCATGATATCCTCCTTCCTCCAACTCTGTTTTGGTTCAGATTCTTTGGTTGCAAGTATTAAGTAACACAAATTCAACTGATTTTAGATTGTAAAGGTCAAATTGGCTGATTTTAAACTTTGAAGATCAAATTGGCTTTATTAAACAATTCATAAATCAGGCAGCCTCCCATCTAACAAAGGGACATTCCGAGGAGTTGTACAAAATGGAAGGTTTTTGTAGAAGGAGGGAGTCAACCACATCCAGAGGAATAGGATCATGTTGTATGAGCCTTCACCCTTGTGGAATTAGGAGGCTAAGTTAGCTGGGCAGGGAGGTCAGTAGTTGATGCACTGGTCATACACTCACTACAGTGATCAGTCTCAGAATCTGGGAACCCCATGGTGATTCTCACTTTTTTTGATGCAACTTAGGTGAAGGATACCAGGGTTCTGGTGGCTGCAGATCAGCCACGGATGGCTGAGAAGCTTCAAGAAGCCAACCTTCTGTTGGAGGACATCCAGAAGGGGCTGAATAATTACTTGGAGAAGAAGAGACTATTTTTTCCCAGGTATTTGGTACTGTTCTTTTGTTTGGAGTCGACTTTTTGACCCATTCATAGGTAGAATTACATTTTTCATCCTGAGAGTTGGCTTCTACCAACCTATTTCATAGTCTTTCCTGGTTCTCCATTCTCCACAAGACAGCTCTCAGGGGAAGGGGATGTCTTCACAGTCATTATTTAGAATGAGGTTGAATGGACATCAGTAGGGGCCAAATCCACACCTAGGCCAGCCATCATGGTCAAATACCCAACGGAAGGGATATCATAGTCATGAGTAAGAGCCTAGACTTTGGAGTTAAACAGACCTTGGTTTGAGTCCCAGCTCTTTCACTTAACTAATCTTGAGACCTTGAGCAAATCTATCTGAGCCTCAGATTCTCCACTGTAAAATAGAAATATAATGGTGGCTCTTACTCATATCTTTGTTTGTGTGGATCAATGAAATAATGCATGTAAAGCATTTGGCTGTCGAAACTGTTTAAGAAATGTCGGTTGAATGTTTTTGCCATCAAATGTTGTAGTTTCTGGTAGGTACTTTTATAAATATTTGACTCTTTTTTTCCACAAGAACCAGTGTTCTTCTGCATAAAAGTCAGTCATTTTAGAGGGCTGGTTGCAAAAAAGAGGGTCCTCATTCCTGATAATCTGTCCATGTGTGGCTCACCATGGCTGGTCACTCCATGCCATTTGGATGTAAGTTTGATCCCAATGCGCTTTTAAGAAAAGTAAATTTTAGTGTTCCATTATATGGAGACAAAGTTAGTTTCTTGCTTTCCACCACAAATTTTCAAAAATTTGTGTAGGATTCAGAAATGTCCTGGTGTGCCTGAAAAGGTGAATTTTTAATTTATTTAATATTAATTTTGTGATGTAGATAGCCATATATGGCTAATGGCTTCAGGATTGAACAACACGAATAAGCACAAATAGTGGAAAGAATCTCGATTTGGAAGCACAAAACTTAGGAAGAGAAAACCCCTGAGATTTGGGCTTTTAGTCCTATTCCCATTACTGTTATTCCTTATTAAAATATGAACAATAGCCAACATTACCACAGCATTTACCATATGTCAGGATACTGCCCTAAGTGCCTTACCTGTATTAACTTATTTAAATTTAATCATAGGATTAAACAATAATCCTATGAGGTTGGAAGCATTATTATTATCTGCCTTTTACAAATAAGGAAATAGTAACTTGCCAGAAAGCACGAGACAGGTAAATGGAAAAGCCAGAATTCATTCAGGCAGTCTGTATAAAATACTGAGTTATTTAACCTCTCTGAGCCTCGTTTTCTCCCTAAGTTACACACACACACCCCATCATGAATATCTCAATGTGTCTTTATGCATTTTTATAGAATAAAGTCAAGCACTCTGAGAAAACACTTCAAAAATGTTTTTGAATAATTTCACATATTTGAAATTAATTTTATCTTGAAAATACAGAGTGCTAAATAATGATTTTATGTTATACAAGTTTTTTAATAATTACTCTTATGGCCACTGAGCCTTATTCATTATCACACTTGATGAATCCATAGAGATCACCTGTTTGAACTTTACTTGGCAGTGGGAGAAATTGATATCACTAGATATTGGTAAGTTAGTCAGACAACAAGTAATTATTGAGCTCTTCTTACCTGCTCAACACTGCAGCTATAATGCATTAGTTTGCTTTGCTGTGTAACAAACCTCCCCAAAACTTAGAAGCTTAAAACAGCAACTGTTTATTTAGCTCACAATTCTGTGGGTTTGCAAATAGGGCTGGGATCAGCTGGATGGTTCTTCTGGTCTAGCCCAGTGGTTCCTCTGGTCTTAGGTGGATGGTTCCTCTGGTCTCATGAGGACTCATTCACGTGACTGTAGTCAGCTGGTAGTTGATGGCCTCAATCACTTGTTTAGTGGTTGGCTTCCTTTTGTCTGGGGCAGCCAGGATAGTTGGACCACATGTCTTTCATCCTCCAGAAAGCTAGCCTGGATTTATTACCATTGTGGTGGTAGCAGGATTCCCAAGGCCAGCAAGAGTGGAAGCTTTAAGGCTTCTTGATGTCTAGGCTTGGAATTTGCACAAATTCACGTTTGCTACAGTCTACTGGCCAAAGCCCGACACAGAGCCAGGCCAGGTTTGAAAACAGACTCTACCTCCTGTAGGGAGGAGCCATAAATATTGTGGCCATTTTTATAATCCACCATATACAGTGAAGACCATAATCATGTGGTCCCTCCATTATGGGACTTTCAGCTTGGTGCTTATAGTAGAGGTTTATACCTTTAACATTCAGGTTTGTGGTTGCTGCTTTAAGGGTCTGAGCAAGAGAATGAGCTTATCATTTCTAACTTAGAACATGGTCAAAGCCTCTGCATGTAGATAGTGATGTGATGTGTTGTGGGGTCCAGGAGCAAACAAGAGGCATTTTCAGTGCAAGAAAGAATTCTTGAGGCATTTTCAGTGCAAAAAGGTAGTTCTATTAAAGCATAGGGACAGGACCTATGGCAGAAAGAGCTGCCCTGGGATTGTGAGGAGCGATTGGTTGTATACTTTTAAATTGAGGGGGTGGGGTAGAGGCAAAGGAAGTTTCGGAAAGGATTGTCATGTGTTAAAGAAGACTTACAGGATCCTGGAGGTCTGGCTAAAGTTGCTTTTTGCCTCAAGCAAAGCCTTAACATTAACCAGTTGTGAGTTCCTCGAGGAATCTCATACTCTGCCTGTCTCAACTATTCATCAATGGGCTGCAAAATGTAAGGAAATTTAATTTTACCTACATTTCCTTTTGCCTTTGTGTTACACATCAGATAGGTTCATTAATAGCATACTTCTTATTTCACACCTGCAACATGTCATACCTGGAGATAAGGTAAGACAAGGAGGTCTTCTCTCTCCTCCTACTCAATACTATGTATTAGAATCACCTGGGATTTTAAAAATCAAAATCCCCAGACCCAACCCCAAATCAATTTTATTAGAAACTGGGCAGTGCAACCTTGGTATTGGAGTTTTTTTAATAAGCTTCACAGGTGATTCTAAAGTGCAGCCAAGGTTGAGAACCACTGTTCTATCCAGGTTTATCCCAAGAGGAAGCACGCTACCCCCAAATCATATCAAGCTGATATATGCCGGCTTTCATCCTTTCTCTTGCTCTGAGTCAAAACTGTCTCCACCCTCTATGCCCCAGATGAAAAATGGTGAAGGGGAGTGTGCCTTAAAGAAGACTCTAAAACATGGCTGGTGTTCACGGGGTGTCCTCTACCTTTTAGGGAGTATCACCTCATTGGGAAAATACATTCTCAAAAGACATTCCAGTTACCATATTCCTTTGCTTTGAAATAGGTTCTTCTTCTTGTCAAATGATGAGCTGCTGGAGATCTTGTCAGAGACAAAGGACCCCCTTCGCGTGCAGCCACATTTGAAGAAGTGCTTTGAAGGAATTGCCAAGCTAGAATTTACAGACAATCTGGAGATTGTGGGCATGATCAGCTCAGAAAAAGAAACCGTTCCATTCAAACAGAAAATCTACCCTGCTCAAGCCAAAGTAACTTTCCTCTTACTCATTTTCATTCCTTTCTCCATAACAGAGCAATACAGAGAGAGCAGAGAGCATATTGATTGGTTAAGCACTTGGACTCAAGTTCCATACTACCTGGGTGTGGAACACCTGGGTTCCACAGCTTAATGACTGGACAACTCTGGGAAATTGCTTAGTCTTTGAGTCTCAGTTTGCCTATCTCTACAATGGGGGTGATATTGCAATCCATGTGACACACTAAATTTATGGAAGGACTTCAACCAAACCTGATGTAGAGGCCCTAGTAGACATTAGAACCAACAGCTGATGCTGTTCAGATCTCCATGAGCAGAGCCCAGTTGAAAGTGACTGGTCAGGGGCACCTGGGTGGCTCAGTTGGTTAAGCGTCTGACTCTTGATTTTGGCTCAGATCATCATCTCAGGGTCATGAGATTGAGCCCTGTGTCAGCTCCACGGTAAGCATGGAGGCTGCTTAAGATTCTCTCACTCCCTCTTGCTCTGTTCTGCTACTCCACCATCATCTGCGTGCCCCTGCGTGTGCTCTCTCTCTCTCTCTCTAAATAAAAAAAAAAAAAAAACAAACAAAAAACAAAAGAAACAAAAACCAAAACAAAACTGTGATCTGGTCAGACAGGTTGCTGGGGCAGGCGTTTTTAAGGGTCAATAAAACATTATGGAATCAATGCTATTTTACTCAGGTTTTTATACAAGTGTCCTTATATAATGAGTAAAATGTAAATTACTCCCACTCCTGCTGAACAGGACAGCACCATGGAGTAGAAATAGACAAGCATTCTTGGCTTTACTTTGTTAACCATTTTTGCCAGCCACACATCAAAGTTTTAATAACCAGGAATCACATTTCCAAATAGATACCAGCTAGCTCACAGGTGCCTGAAGTTAAGAGCTACAGTGACCTGAAATTCTAAAATCATTTGCTGCACATTTGAATTAACCATAGAGCTTTAAAAACAAAGAAAACAAAACAAAAACAAACAAACAACAACAACAAAAACATCCAAATACCCAGGTTGCATCCCGTAACAATTAAATCGGAATGGCTAGGAATGGAAGTCAGGTGTCCATATTTTTTAAGAATCTCCAAATGATTCCAGTGCACAGCAAAGTTTGGGAACCACTGGAATAAGGCAAGAATTAGGACTGTTTATTAGAAATGAGGAATTTATTTTATGAATTGAAGCGTCAATGTATCATTTGTTTCCTGAGAAGTCGTGTTTCAGAAAATGACAGGAAATGCATGTTAAGAATTCCCCATTCCCCTTTTACATCACACATACTTCTTAGAATAAAAAAATATAAATAAGTAAATAAATATAAAACACATAATTAAAGAATATTGGCTTGAAGAGGTGTCAGACGTTTGGCCTTCCTCCAACCTTGGTCCAGAGAGAAAGCTGGGTCTGCCCGTGATCCCTCCCTCCGGGCTTGGCCAACATGCTGCTGCTTTGTCTCACCCCTGTAGGGCATGGTGGAAAAGTGGCTCCAGCAGGTGGAGAAGATGATGATTGCCAGTATGCAGGAGGTTATTAGACTTGGGATTGAAGCATATGTCCAGGTAAATGAGAATCGGGTACACGTGCTGCCAGGCTGTTAGCACAGTGACAATAACGTTAGGGAGAAGGTTAAATGGATCAATTCTAAGCACCCCTCTTCCTTCTACCAAAACCCATCCGGATCCTGCGGGGTAACACCTGACCCCTCCGTGACCCCACCGTGCCTCTCTCTTCTTTCCCTCTGAATCCTGGGGCGATGCACATATTTCTGGTGGAACATTAACAGTTAGAAGCAGATGACACAAGACAAGATGGTTAGTCAGAACCCTCTGGCTGCTAGCTGCAAGTCCCTTCTGTGAAATGAATTCATGGCAGGAGGTCTTTTTAGAGCACCTTCCAATTAAGCATTTCTCCCTCTAGGCTTTTTGTTTACAGTACACATGCACTGAATGGTACAACTCTTTAAACTCCCAAAGTGTTAGGGGAAACAGGTATGACAGAAGAAAGCCAAAAATAAAGAACTGTTGGGGATCACTCTTCAGCCAGCTCCTAGCAAGGCTAAATGTAGGCAGACCAGGTCTTTGTGCTCCTTGACTTTGGGTGCCTTTTCTTCCAACTTTTCAGGGCCCCACCCCCACGACCCCTTCCATCAAACAGAAGAATATTCAGTTAACACTTTCCCACTAAAGTACGGAGTACTGACCCTGCTGTCCCTCTTAGAAGTATCGTATTGTAAATGACGGGCCAGCCCTTTGTCCTATGCTTTATTTTAAATAAAAAATTAAGTAAAAGAAAAATGGCTACCTGTATGGAATGACTTCATGCCACTGCATCTAGAGCAAGAGTGAGAAAACATTTTCGGTAAAGTAAATGTTTTTATAATGTCTTCAGCTCTGTGGGCCACACACGCTATTGATCTTTGCCTTCATAGTGCAGAAGCAGCCTTGGATGATTGGTAAAGAATGGGTGTGGCTATGTCACAATACACCTTTATTTACAAAAACAAAAGCAAGGCCAGATTCAGCCCTCTGGCTGCATAGTTTGTCAAATCTATAGTTTAAAACAAGTTTGGGGGGTTCTGGGCAAGGCTAAGAAAACTGGCCCAGCACTGCAATATTATGTAGCCATCAAAAAGGGTGGTTATGAAAACTCTGTGAATAGCACCTTGATTCTGTGTTATAACTGTGTTATAATCCTTGGATTGGGAGCCTAAGAAAAAAGAAGAAAAAAAAGAGTTGATGAGATTGTTGATGATTTTTTTTTCTTTTTCATAAAATCCAGGGAGGAAGACATAAATCAATAATCCCAAGATGTCAAGTGTGGTAGCTTCTGGGGGTGGAGGAGGATTTTGTATTTTGTGGTGGGGGGTGTTTTTCAGATGTTGGTTTAAGTCCCACAAGATGAACTGACTTTACCACATGCCCCCCTGCACTTTCCCAGGTCCCTCGTAATAAGTGGGTCTTGCAGTGGCCTGGCCAGGTGGTTATCTGTGTCTCCTCCATCTTTTGGACCAAGGAGGTGTCCCAAGCCCTGGTAGAAAAGACCCTTCCGGTAAGTAAGCATGTCATAAAGCTTGTAGAGGAGCTTCAAGCTTGATTAGGATCTGAAGGACATATAATTAAAGTAGCCATGTTTTCTAAACAACAACAAAAAAAATCAACATCCAACCGTGGCATAGAGAAGTCAGAGTTTTCACGGGGACAGCAAGATAGAGAATTTGGAGTTGGAGCTGCCCTGGATTTCTCTAGTGTAATACCTCTCATGGTCCTTCCCAGGCAGAAATTCTAAGCTGCAGTGTTTTAAATTTTTATCAGTCTTTACTTCCAGGGGTCAACCTGGTAGAATTTCCACCAACTGAGATCTCTGGTCTTCTTCCTGGGCCAAAAGACCACATAATCCTGTTTTCTCCTCCTCCTCCACCATTACCCACTTCTCACCACCTGCAGTTGAACACAAACCCACCTACAGCTCTTCCTTCAGAGTTCTCTTGAGACCAAGAGTGCTCAAGTCCTGCTTGTCCTCAGATCCAGACATGCGTATTTCCAATTCACTCTTGCCATTGAGGCCAGTGCTTGAGAGTTCAACACCTGGGTGAACTTGGGTTCAAATCCTGATACTTGCCCTTGTTAGCTGTGTGACCATGGGCAAGTTCCTTAACCCGAGTCTCAGTCTCCTTGACTATATAATGCACCACAGTGTACCATGTTGTATTATAACGTCAGAGTACTGTATTGTGGGAGAGTTAAATGAGATGCCGGAAAGTTAGTCAGTCCTGGAGCCCAGGCTAGGAACCCCAGAGGGCAAGACCACGTCTGTTTTGTTCACTATTATATCTCTTGGGGTCCTTGCAATGCTGAGCACATAGTAGGTGCTCAGTAAATATTTACTGAACAAATGAATGGTAACTTCATTTCCAACATTTTCACCGTGGTATCATTTCCCATGATGATCTCAATAGACCTTCTGTTCTTCCCCCATAGATGACTGGCTGCGAAACAGGAAATATTTCACTTTACTATATTTTGCTTTACACCTTAAAATTAGAACATGAGCATTTGACCAAGGTTCAAATTTATACACATTCCATGTTGATAATTCCTACAGACATATTGCACTTGACACTTGCAAACTGCTATCACGTATCTCATTTCAGATTTTTGAAACACTAAAAAATTCTGATTTTTGTGACTGCATCTCTGTGCCCCAGTTTTCCTACCTGTAAAACGGAGAGACTGCTTCCCATCCCACACCCCAGCCTTGGAGTATATGGATGCTGAATAATGTGGCTCAGCATCCTAAAGAAAGCAAGTGTTGGTGCAAGATATCCATCCATCCATCCATCCATCCATCCATCCATCCATCCATCCATTGTTTGTTTAACAAATATTTATTTGACCTCTGCTCCATGCTGGAATGATGCTACTAGGCAGAGGGATTTAGAGTTGAATGAGAGAGACATGGTCCCTGTCCTCATGGATTTACAGTCTAGTGGGGGAGATAAAAAGTCTCTTCACTAGAACAGTGATAAAGGAAAGTATGGGGATCCAGGAAGGGCGGGGAGGAAGGAGAGAAGTAAGAAAAGGGTTAGAATTGGAGATGATGTCCTAGAAAAATGGTGTCTAAGAGGAGACAAAAAATAGAAATAGGAATTAGCCAAGCAAAGAACAGGAGAAAGAGTGTTCCAGAGAGAGAGAGAGAGAGAGAGAGACCAGAATGTGCAAAAGTCTGAAGATGAAAAATATGGTGCATTCCAGCAATTGCAGGCACTTGGATTCAGAATAGCTGTGGAATGGGTGTGGTTCAGAAAGATGTGTGCAGCAGCCCTGTCACCAAGGGGTTTCCAGACCCACAGCAAAGGCAATGAGGAAGCATTGAAAAGGTTGTTACTTTGTTTTTTGCTGTGTGTCAGTACTTTATTAATAATAAGAACCATCTGTATATACTGGATACTTTATTCGCATTGTGCCAAGTGCTTCATCATCTCACTTAATCTTCAAAACAGCTCCGAGAAGTAGCTGTAGTTATCTGGGCTCGACAGAACAGGAGACTGAGACTCAGAGGGTTAATATCATTTGCCCAGAACTACAGAGCTAGGAAGTGGGGACGGTGAGCTATGAGCCTAAGGTGGTCTCCATTTTTTTTTCCTTTTTAACATTTATTTCTATTTTTAACTCTTTATTTCGAAGTAATGTCAGCCTTACAAATAATGTTGCAAAAATAACGCAAAGAATTCTCATACACCTTTCATCTAGAATCCCCCAATATTAACATCTTAAATAACCACAGTACAATTATCCAAGTCAGGAAACCAACACTGATGCAAGAGACATTCTTATCTAATCCATAGACCTCTAAATTGGGTAATCTAAATTTAGCCGTTTGCCCCACTGATGTCTTTTTGTCTGGTTCAGGATCCATTCCAGGATAATTGCTGACATACATTTAGTTTTCACATCCCCTGTGTCTCCTTTAATCTGAAAAAGTTTCAGATTTTTTTTTTGTTAATTCAGATTTATTGCATGACTGCTATACAGTAAAATTCACCCTTTTTTAGTGTACAGTTCTGAGTTTTAACAAACACATACATTTGTGTAACCGCCATCCCAATCAGGATATAGAACCGTTCCATGCCCCCCCCCCAAAACTCCCTCAAGCCCCTTGTAGCAACCCCTTCCCCTGTCCATGCCTCTGGCAATTACCAATCTGCTGCCTGCTCTGTAGTTTTATCTTTTCCATGATATCATAACAATAAAATCAAGGTATCTAGCCTTTGAAATTTGGCTTCTTTCAATTAGCATAATGCATTTGCAACTCGTCTAGAGGTTAATGAAGGTGGTGAGGGAAAGGGATCTGGAGGAATAGTTTGGGCCATGGGATGGTAGATGGTGCCATTGCCCAAGAGAGGGTTACAGAGGAGAATCCAATTTAACCAGTTGTCCCCTCCTATGCCCCTGCCAGGATTTTCTGAAGAAGAGCAATGATCAGATTGCACAGATTGTCCAGTTGGTGCGAGGGAAACTGAGCAGCGGGGCTCGACTCACCCTCGGGGCCCTCACGGTCATCGACGTCCACGGTGAGAAAGGAGGCTTCCCTGGCATTGCTGACTGTCTAAGAATAGCAGCCAGGTTGGCTGCTCTCCATTCCCCTGGGTGGAGTAGTTCAGCGTCCTCTTTGCTATGAGGGAGGGGTTTCTCCAACTGAGAATAAGGTGAGGGGTAAGGAGAGAAGCCAGAGCTGCTGTGAATCTCCAGCGTGTTTTCCCCTCCCGTTCCCACCCTTGTTTCCAGGAAACCGCCAAGCAGGGCTCTTGCGGAGACAATGGCAGCCATAGCCATTTCTGAGATTCACCAACTTGGAACAATTTCTTGAGGCTGACCGTAGCTAAGATTTTTTAATACTCACCATATGCCAGGCTCTGGGCTAAGTGCTTGACGTACATTATCTCATTTTTATACACACTTCTCAAATTGAGAACCTGAGGCTTAGGTAAATCACTTTCCCAGAGGCACACAGCTACTAAGGAGCACAGGCTGTTTTATAATTTGATGTAATTGATTTAATTGTAATTCTATGTCTGTCTGATTCCAAACCCAAGAGACTGGAAATGGGCAGTGTATTCAGGGAGGCAACAGGAGAGAGAGAATGCCTTCCAGCACTTGCCTGGGGGGGGGAAAAAAGGAGAAGGGGAGGAGGAGGAAGAACTGGGGTCTTTATATAAAACAAACCACCCCCTCACCCTCACTCCATCACCACCAAGGAAACTAGGGCTGGACTAGCTGGTTGCCTGGAAACAGTGTCTCTCTTGTTCTTACACCTAGCTTCCTACTGGCATTTCATGGCATCTTATTCTCCTTAAGGTCGATGCTCATTTCAATCTAATTTCTCTTGGATAGACTAGCATGAAATCAGGGAGAGAGAAGGGAGAATGTTATCTTCATTTGGTAGGAAGTGCAGGTGTGGTTACTGCCCGGGGCACCCCAGAGTGGTTGTGTTCACACACATGCACACACATGCACAGAGACACCCATGCACAAAACATGAACACACATACACACTGCATCATGCAGGCATCTGCAAGTTAGTCCCTTGAGATTCACCTTCCTCTTGGGTCCCTCATGGAGACCCCTACTCCTGCGACCACTCTATGATTTCCCTCCAGAACCTGGAAGGGAATTAAATTCCTCAGGAAGGATGGGAGAGTCTGGAGGGTTTTGGAGTTCACTGTCATAAAGACTTCTCTACGCAGAGAGGCAGTAGACTTGCAGAAGCGTCCCTTTACAAAGTTATGTTTCTGAGATACTAAATTCGAACTGCTGTCCTACTTTTTTTTTTTTTTAAGTAGGCTCTGTGCCCAGCGTGGGGCTTGAACCCATGACTCTTGAGATCAAGACCTGAGGTGAGATCAAGAGTTAGATGCTTAACCAATTGAGCCACCCAGGTGCCCCTACTGTCCTAGTTCTGAGATCTCAATAGTTCTCACCTTAGAGTTCCCTAAAAAATAGCTAATGATTCTTAGAAATCTCTGTTCACTCTTCAACTTCAGGGCCTTCCATCACTGTGAGAAAATAAAATTAGGCTCATAATCCTGTGAGAGAAAGAAGGAAACCCAGAAGTATATCTCCCATCTGGTCAAGGCCCCCAGATGGAAAGACTATATCTAACCGTGGGTTCATGAGACCCCTTCCCTTGCCAACTGCATCAGGCCAAGCTGACTGTATTCTCCTAGGGTATCCTAGAAGCCTGGAACAGGGCCAAAAGGGTCATAGTGGGGATATGACAGCATTTGGGGTAACTACATGTTGCAAAGCTCTCTGGGTCAGTCCCCCAAGAATTTGGGAATGATAACAGTAGCTAATATTTATATAATCTTTCTTCCTTTTTCTTTCATCTATCAATATCTGCATATACATGTAGATGTGTAGATATTTATATATGTACATATATATGTATGTGTAGGTATATATACGTGCGTGTATATACAGTTGATCCTTGAACAACATGGGTTTGAACTGCACAGATCCACTTACATGGGAATTTTTATTGGAACATATAATACAATACTGTAAATGTATTTTCTCTTCCTTCCAATTTTCTTAAATATTTTCTCTAGCTTACTTTATTGTAAGAATATAGTATATAATACATATAACTTACAAAATATGTGTTAATTGGCTGTTATCTGTAAGGATTCCAGTCAACAGTAGGCTTTCAGTAATTAAGTTTGAAGGGAGTCAAAAGTTATATGCAGATTTTTTACTGTACCATGGGTGGGCACCCCTAAACTCCATGTTGTTCAAGGGTCAATTGTATATACAGTTAGTCCTCCTAATAACCTTATAATAACCCTATAAGGTAGGTACTGTGTTGTCCCCATTTTACAGATTACATAACTCAATAGAGAGGTTGAATAACTTGCCCAAAGTCACCAGCTAGTCAATGGCAGATTCAGAATTAGGATCCAGGCGGTCTGATTTCAGAGTATGCACTTGTAATGCCTCTGCTATACTGTCTGGGAGCAGACAACGCAGTGGATTCTTTGCCTGGCTCCTTGGGAGAAGCAAAGGCCAGCTTCTGAAAGACATTGCTACCTGCAGGTGAGGGGTAGGCAGGGAGGCTAGTTGAGTCTGAAACTGTTTGGAGAGTGAGGGGTGGCCTGGATGAAGTCCTCAGACCCCCTCTGAGCAGTCTGTGGGCATAGGAGTATGCTGACAGCTCTGCATTTGTGTGTTTCCATGTCTGCGTCTGTCCCAACAGCTCGTGATGTGGTGGCCAAGTTATCTGAGGACAGTATCTGTGATCTGAACGATTTCCAGTGGATCTCCCAGCTGCGTTACTACTGGGATTCGAAGGATGTGCAGGTGCAGATGATCACCACAGAAGCCTTGTATGGCTATGAGTACCTGGGGAACTCCCCCCGGCTGGTGATTACACCCCTCACTGACCGCTGCTACAGGTAACCTCTGCCCCTCCCCCACCCCTGACCCAAAGGGTGAATAGAGAATTCCAGAAGGAAAACCTTTTGGGGAAGAAGGTGAGGGGCATCTTGTGTTTGTGACGTTTCCCTCTACATTTCATATTCTCAGATTTTAGAATTTTGCCCTTAGTAACCATGGTCCCACAGATGGGCATGGACATTAGGCCTTAGGCCAGAAATAAGGACCCAGAACGTTGATGCTGGTCCTTAAAAATGCCGCAGTACTTAAGTAGGAAGCTCTCCGATGGCAGGAATCAAGATGGTGCCTGGAGATCCCATGGATGAAAGATAGAAAAGGGGCCAGGTGAAGGACTCTGGCAAGGAGTCTCCAAGCTCAGCCAACCAGTCTGGTGGTGAGACGTAATCATTCTGCGCTCAGCAAAGCCCTTTACCACTTTCCTTGGTGTTTGTATCATTAGAAATCTGAACTCTGTGAATGTGTCAATTTTGTGATATTTAGATTTCCTTTGATTTTGTATGTTCTTTAAGGTGGAATTTTTTATAATCATAAAGATAATTCTTGAGTATTTTTTCCTTCAAAGTCCTCAATCACTTATTTTCTGTGTTCTGTGATTTTTGGTCTTTATTCATTCATTTATTTCACCTGTTATTCAGTAGCCATTTCTTAAAGTCTCCTGTGCACCATGCATGCCCTCCAGAAACCCTCAACCTAATGGGATCAGGGGACAGAGACGTACTCAGATGAGTATAAAATGGTTTGTTAACTGAAACTAAGAGGCTCACACAAGGGGCTGTAGAGGCAAAAGTGAAGAACACATCATTAATTTCTAACATTTATTTTGCCCCTACTCTTATCAAACTGAATCAAAATCCAGGTCCTAAACTCAAGAGTTCATAATCCAGTGAGAGAAATATATGTATTTCCATCACTCCATTAGCACTGGTGATCTTTGGAATCTGGAGTTTATGAAGATTTTTAACTTTTATTTGATTCATTTATGTGTGTATTCATTTATCCATTCAATCATTCATTCAAACAAATGTTTGTGGGTGCCCATGCACCAGGCTCTGAGGTTACAGTGCTGAGTAAAACATTTTTTTTACAATGATGATATGTTGGTCATGTAATTGGAAAAAAAATAAAGCTATTTTTATGAGTCAGAACAAAATAAAGCAAAAGTCAGTTCCTTTCCTGTGTCTTAGGACTTGGGCACCAAATTCTTCTTCTTCTTCTTTTTTTTTTTTTTTTTTTTTTTAAGAGAGGGAGAGAGGCAGGGGAGTTGCAGAAGGAGAGAGAGAATCTTAAGCAGGCTCCACACTGAGCATGGAGCCCAATGTGGGCTCAATCTCACAACCCTGAGATCATGACCTGAGCTGAAATCTAGTCGTTCACTTAACTGACAGCCACCCAGGCGCCCCATTGGGCACCAAATTCTTATTTTTTCCCTTTAGGACACTGATGGGGGCTTTGAAGCTGAACCTTGGGGGAGCTCCAGAGGGACCAGCTGGTACAGGCAAGACAGAAACTACCAAAGATCTGGCCAAAGCTTTGGCCAAGCAGGTAGGGGAATGCTGTCTAGTCTTAACCTCTCTTCCATTCCTCTCTGGACTCCAGGAGAGTTGACATGAAGTTCCAGATGGTTTAGCAGAAGAGGAAGAGTGGGGCCCCAGTTCCGGCAGTGTTTCATGTGCAGGGTAATTCAGATATGAGAGAACCCATCCCTAATGGTGCCTACATCCTCCCTTCTCTCTAGTGCGTGGTCTTCAACTGCTCGGATGGTCTGGATTACAAGGCCATGGGGAAGTTCTTCAAGGGGCTGGCCCAGGCTGGAGCATGGGCCTGTTTCGATGAGTTCAACAGGATTGAGGTAATGCTGCCACTGGCCTGCAAAGCAGGGGTTGGACATACAGGGGCCTTTTTCTGGGCTCTCAGCTCCTCGGTGATAGGTCCTTATGTGTCCTCTAAAACCCCTGCACAGAGTAAGTACTCAACGAGATAAACAAAAACACTCCCAAGAAGACACAGTACCTATTATATATACATATGCATCCTCATCATATTCACTCACTCACTCATTCAAAAATTTATTGAACAGCAGATATATGTCAGACACTCTTTAATTGTTCATGACACAAAGCTAAGTAATAAATGAATGATACAATCTAGCAAAGGGAAATAAAAGTTAAGTGAAACAAATAGAAAATGATAGAAGTCTATAGTAGTGGTATAAAGGAGCCATCACAAAAGAGAGGGGGGTGATTAATTCTATTTGGATGGGGAATTTAGGTCAGGAAATGTAAACATGCAATTAGAACCAATAAACACTGTTTGAATACATACAATGGGTCAAACATTATGCTAGGTGCTAGAACAAAGATAAAATATTATGGAAATTAGTAACACACACATGCACCCCAATTTTCTTTTTCTTTATCAAAAGCCCAAATCATGCTCCTAAATTTTGAATGTGAAGGTCTGGTTCTCAGATGACTGGATTTTGTCATTGCAAAGTGAGGGGGCCTCTGGCAGAGTGGGGTGGTGGCTGTCACAGCAGGAGCTCATTCTCCCCCCCAGGTAGAGGTGCTGTCTGTGGTGGCTCAGCAGATCCTCAGCATTCAACAAGCCATTATCCGGAATCTAAAGACATTCATCTTTGAAGGCACCGAGCTCTCTCTGAACCCAACCTGTGCTGTCTTCATCACCATGAACCCAGGCTATGCTGGCAGGGCTGAGCTGCCAGATAACCTCAAGGTAAACATCAGCGTGTATAAATTCCATATGTACTTTATGGTATAGAAACCTCTAGAAGTTACCAAGGATCTCACGGAGAAGGCAAATAGTGGGTGACATTTTTTGGCTGTGAGAAGTAATAGTGGAGCCACAATGGTGGTAAGATAGGTCCCAGAACATAACTACACCCCCAACAAGGTCTCATGGGGAGGGGTGTATATACATGATGAACCATGGCAATTAGGAAACAAGGGTCACTATTTCTACCATCTTCAAGGGGTCAGACAGGTAATATAAGTGAGAGGAACCAGCTGGGCATGGTAGGGACTCTGACAAATGCCCCATCTAGAGGCAACGGCTCCTACTTAGCCCCAGTCGATTGTTGCAAATCAGGAATTGTCAGGTCTTCTCATTTTTCAGGAAAACCCTGAAATTTGGATTTCTACATGTTATCTGATTACAAAAAACAATCAATGTAGGCCGAACAAAAGCATCTAATTATAAGATAGCATAAAAGTTAGACACAGAGCTCTGGGAAACCTGGGCTGAACCAGGGGCACTTGGGTGCCTCAGGTCATGATCTCAGGGTCCTGGGATTGAGTCCCATGTCGGGCTCCCTGCTCAGTGAGGAGTCTGCTGCTCCCTCTTCCTCTGCCCCTCTCTCCACTTGTGCTGTCTCTCTCTCTCTCTCTCAAATAAATGAATAAAATCTTAAAAAAAACAAAACTAAGCAAAACCTAGGCTAAACCACATATTACTAGGGTTAACCTAGATGGTGTCCTTACCAAAGCAAGCTGTTCTAACCAACTACAGAGATGACAAGGAAGCATATATGTCCCCAGTGCCTACTGCTGAGCTGGCTTGAGTTACAGCATTGCAATAGCTATTGGTCCTGCTGCTAGTGAGAAGGATGGCACCCATGAAGGGAAGAGAGAGTCACCATGGCCATCTTCAAGGGAATAGGCTGTAGATGACCTTAGCATGCTGCTCTCATGGGAGGAAAAACCCCAAAGTACAAGTTGGCTGGATCTCCTTTTTTGGAAAGAGGCCTTAGCACCCCAACTGCATGAAAAGAGGTACCAGAGAGAGACTTCCAGGCCTGCTTCTTTATGGATTTCCTTCTAAGTCATTGCTCTATCCCCTTGAGTGGAAGACACAAGAGAGACCCAGCCAAACCCACATTAGTACTTAACCTGCCAGAAACGCATCTGATTAGTGCTCTGGAATCTTATCCAGACACTTTCTCTCTACCCTTCAAATGGGAAAGAGTCAGGGAGATCTTGGAAATGGCTCCTCCCCTCTTGGCCAGCACAGGGCAGTGAGTACCAAAGTAGAATTTGGACCCACATGTCTTATTTTTGCCACCCAACCATTGTGACTCCCCCCTATACACAGACCCTTCCCAGCCAACAAGCCTGTTGCATAAGCAACTTTCATGAGACAGTGTGGTATAGCAGAAAGCACCAGGGGTTGGTGTCAGGAAGCCTAGGTTCTAGTCCTGGCTCTACCTCTAACTGCTTGACTTCTCCTCTAAGATCTAAGGTAGTAACAGTAGCTGATGTTTATTGAGCACTCACTATGTGCCACACACTTTTCTAAGCATTTCACTTATATGATATCATTTGTTCTCATGAGAATGGTACAGTTGTTGGCCCATTTTGAAATGAAATAACTAGAGGGGTTACATTACTTGCCCACTGCCAGTAGGTAGCAGAGCAGGGACGCAAATCAGATCTGTCTGACTTCAGGAGTCTTCTGATACATATTGGTCCTGCATTCCTAACTGACTCCCTCTGTCCCTATTGAACACAGGAAGGGTCCAATAGTTGAATGATGCTCCTTTGGCATGGGAGAATGAGGTGTTGTTAGAATATCAGCACGTAGGGCCTTTCACATAACCACTGAGGGACCGGGTGTGACAATAAGTACCTGGACAGGGCCAGGTGGGATGTTAGCGGAGCAGTGGATCTATCCAACAAAGATGGTCCCTCTGCATTGACTCGTCCTCCTGCTTTCCTTTCCTTGATTTCACTAGAGTGGCCTGAACAGCCATTGCTGCTTCTCTTTGCATCTATAGACAGACCTCCCCTCCAGTGTTCACTAAATACATTCAGGTTCTCAATGGCCATTTCTTTTCTAGGCCTTATTCCGGACAGTAGCCATGATGGTGCCAGATTATGCCCTCATTGGGGAAATCTCCCTCTACTCCATGGGGTTTCTGGACTCTAGAAGGTATGTTATATTGGCTTTCCAGTACATTCTAAAGTCTCTGAAAGAGTTCCTTCTGTGTGGTAGGTTCAAGGTGGGTTGCCCATTGGAAGAAAAGAGAGAAACTTGAGAAATGGACTTCCAGTCCCTAGTTATTCTGAAAGCACATAGCCCTGGCTTTTGTCCTGATCCCATACCTGGCCAGGAAATGGCCCAGATTCCCAAAAAAGGGCCTCCTCTCTCTTAATGTATGCTTGGACTTCTGCTAAAGAAATTGGTCTTTTCGTCCCAGCCCTGCTACACACATACACACACACACACACACACACACACAGCTCAAGGTGAGACTTTAAAACATGAAATTATTCCAAGATTGAAGAGGAAAATTTTAATATAATTTGGAATTAACATTGTTATCATGACATTTATCGACTTAAAAAAGTAAATCATGGACATGGAAAAAATTGTTACATTACAGAAGTGAATAAAGGGAGTTTCTTCTCAGTGACCTTGAGTCCCACTCTCTGGGGATTAGCATTGTTAATAGTTTGATGTTTCTTCCAAAACGCGTGTGTGTGTGTGTGTGTGTGTACTTGTACATTCACATATATGCATAGAAGTATTACACATATAATTTCTTGTACGGTAGATTATATACATATATGTGTGTGCTTTCTCTTTTCCTCCTAACTTTGGAAGAGTTAGAATGCTTCCTTAGTTCATCATAGTAACTATTAAAAGGACTTCAGATGATAGGGCTCCTCCATCAAGTCCATGAGCTGGCCTGGTTCCCGAAGGGACAGGGCACAGGGATGTTGGGAATGTCTGCTGAGCAGGAGCTGGTCCTCTCTGGTGGTCTGCAGAGGTGTCTCTGCTCTCCTAGTCTCGCCCAGAAGATTGTCGCGACCTACCGCCTGTGCTCAGAGCAGCTGTCCTCACAGCATCACTATGACTACGGCATGCGGGCGGTCAAGTCTGTGCTCACTGCCGCTGGCAACCTGAAGCTCAAGTATCCTGAAGAGAATGAGAGTGTCCTGTTGCTCCGGGCCTTGCTTGATGTCAACCTGGCCAAGTTCTTGGCTCAAGATGTCCCTCTGTTTCAGGTATGCAGTGCTTTGGGACCTTGACCAAGTGCTGAGACTCATTTTCTGAAGATGAACTCTGTTTCTCTGGCATCCTTTCCATCTCCAGCCAGCAACCCCACGACCAGACACCTGTCCCCAAGTGTAGATAAGAACAGCGATAGCACTATCCCTGTCTACTTCCTGATTTTAATAAAAATAGTTTCACTGATAGAATAATATCTGCCATTGGGTTTGGATAGGTTTTTGTTCTAACCAAATGTAGTTTTCTTTTGTAATTATTTTAATGCCTCTCTTCCTAATCAGGCTGTGAGCTCCATAAATATAGAAATTGTGACTATCTTACTCATTCCAAATACAGTAATTGGTAGATAATACAAACATTAAATATTTGCTGCCTTTTAAATTTATTTGGGAGGGAAATCGTGTCTTACACATAGTGTTGGACTTTGTAATTGTGGATGAGTTTGGCACAGAAAAATGAGATTTGGAATTTTACAAAGATTTCTGCTGTCTGTAAATCTCATTTTCAGAAAATGTTGAGGTCATGCCTCTGACAATTCATCCTTTCCACCTTCTCTCGAATTCTTGTTAACAGGGAATTATATCAGACTTGTTTCCTGGAGTTGTTCTTCCAAAGCCAGACTATGAAGTTTTTATGGAAGTGCTGAATGAGAACATCAAAAAGATGAAACTCCAACCAGTACCTTGGTTTATTGGGAAAATTATCCAGGTTGGTTCCCTGCATCCATACAGGGGTGCACCTGTTTGTTCACTGAAGTCAGAAATTGGAATTGTGGTAGATTGGAACTCAGTGATGGTGATCAGAGGTGCCTGGATAGAGATGGAGGTGCCTTCAGGTCTCACTTCCAGGAGTTGAAGTTGAAATCCAATGTTTTTCCTCTGACCATCTTCCTTAGGATTCCTTTTTTTAAATTTGGGGATGAAACAAAACCTTTGGGGTCATTGGGCTTGAACTAGTCAGGACTTTCTCAGTTTCCAGTGATAGAAACCCACGTCAAACCACCTTAGTCAACAGAAGGAGATCTGTTCACTTACCTAACTTGAAAAGCCCCGGTATGTGTTGACCTCAGACACAACGGGATCTGAGAACCTTTCTCTTCATTTCTTGGCTCTGTCTCTGAGTTACAGCTTCATTCTTGGTTGGGTCCCCAGCAGCCTCAGTCTTTGATTGTACCAGGTTCAAGCCCAGAAGGAAAAAGAGCATTGCTCTCCAAATGGCTTCAGCATAGGTCCCAGGATTACCTTTGAACTGTGCTGGTAAAGTCACATGACCACACCAGGGAAGATCATTTGTATTTTACAGCTTGGGGCCTGGCTCGGAAAATACCTTTCATCTGCTGAGAGTTCTAATCAAGTCAGAACTGCATTTAGGCCTGGAAAAAGGAAGTTTCCAATTTAAGTGCAATTTGCTAAAATGACTACTGTTTCCTTTTCCCCTTTAAAAGCAAGTAGAAATGGCCTAATGAAAAAATTAGAGGCATTAAAGTCAGACAGCCATGTGTCCAAATTCTGCTTCCACCACTGATGAGCATGGGCAAGATACTTAACCTCCCTTAGGCTCAGTAATCCCACCACTAGAAGGTGGTTAATGATACCCAAGTGGATTAAATGAGATAATTCAGGTAAGTCACTTGATGCTTAGCACATTGGTAAGTACAGAGCAAATAGGAGTTCCCATTTCTTTTTTTTTTAAATGTATTTTTATTATATTATGTTAGTCACTATACAGTACATCCCTGGTTTCTGATGTAAAGTTTGATAATTCATTAGTTGCGTATAACACCCAGTGCACCATGCTATACGTGCCCTCCTTACTACCCATCACCAGTCTATCCAATTCCCCCACCCCCTCCCCTCTGAGGCCCTCAGTTTGTTTCTCATAGTCCATAGTCTCTCATGCTTCATTCCCCCTTCTGATTACCCCCCTTTCTTTATCCCTTTCTTCCCCTACCGATCTTCCTAGTTCTTATGTTCCATAGATGAGAGAAATCATATGATAATTGTCTTTCTCTGCTTGACTTATTTCACTTAGCATTATCTCCTCCAGTGCCGTCCGTGTTGCAGCAAATGTTGAGAAATCGTTCTTTCTGATAGCGGAGTAATATTCCATTGTATATATGGACCACAACTTCTTAATCCATTCATCTGTTGAATGGTATCTCAGTTCTTTCCACGATTTGGCTATTGTGGACAATGCTGCTATGAACATTGGGGTGCATATGGTCCTTCTCTTCAATATGTCTGTATCTTTGGGGTAAATACCCAATAGTGCAATGGCTGGATCGTAGGGTAGCACCATTTTTAAATTTTTTTTTTTAAGATTTTATTTATTTATTTGACAGAGATAGAGACAGCCAGCGAGAGAGGGAACACAAGCAGGGGGAGTGGGAGAGGAAGAAGCAGGCTCACAGCGGAGGAGCCTGTTGTGGGGATCAATCCCACAACGCCGGGATCACGCTCTGAGCCGAAGGCAGACGCCCAACCGCTGTGCCACCCAGGCGCCCCTCAATTTTTAACTTTTTAAGGGACCTCCACACTGTTTTCCAGAGTGGCTGTAACAACTCACATTCCCACCAACAATGTAGGAGGGATTGCCTTTCTCCATATCCTCTCCAGCAATTGTTGTTTCTTGCCTTGTCAATTTTTGCCATTCTAACTGGCATAAGGTAGTATCTTCGTGTGGTTTTGATTTGAATTTCCCTGATGGCTAATGATTTTGAACATTTTTTCATGTGTCTGTTAGCCATTTGTATGTCTTCATTGGAAAAGTGTCTATTAATATCTTCTGCCCATTTTTTGATTTGTTTATTTGTTTCTCGTGTATTGAGTTTGAGAAGTTCTTTGTAGATCTTGGATACCAGTCTTTTATCTGTAGCGTCATTTGCAAATATATTCTCCTATTCCGTGGCCTGCCTCTTAGTTTTTTCTGACTGTTTCCTTGGCTGTGCAGAAGCTTTTTATCTTGATGAAGTCCCATAAGTTCATTTTATCTTTTGTTTCTCTTGCCTTTGGAGATGTGTCATGAAAAAGGTTGCTTTGGCCGATGTCGTAGAGGTTGCTGCCTATGTTCTCCTCTAGGATTTTGATGGATTCCAGTCTCACATCAAGGTCTTTCGTCCATTTGGAGTTTATTTTTGTGTATGGTGTGAGAGAGTGGTCAAGTTTCATTCTTTTGCATGTAGCTGTCCAATTTTCCCAGCACCATTTATTGAAGAGACTTTTTTCCACCAGATGTTTTTTCCTGCTTTATCAAAGATTAGTTGCCCAAAGAGCCGAGGGTCCATTTCTGGGTTCTCTATTCTGTTCCATTGGTCTATGTGTCTGTTTTTGTGCCAGTACCATGCTGTCTTTGTGATCACAGCTTTGTAGTACAGCTCGAAATCCGGCATTGTGATGCCCCCAGCTTTGTTTTTCCGTTTTCCTTTTCAACAGTTCCTTGGCGATTCGGGGCCTTTTCTGGTTCCATACAAATTTAAGGAGTATTTGTTCCAGTTCTTTGAAAAATGTCCTCGGTATTTTGATCGGGATAGCATTGAAAGTGTAGATTGCTCTGGGTAGCATGGACATTTTAACTAGGTTAATTCTTCCGATCCATGAGAATGGAATATTTTTCCATCTTTTTGTGTCTTCATCAGTGTCTTTCAAAAGTGATTTATAGTTTCTAGAATATAGGTCCTTTACGTCTCTGGTTAAGTTAATTCCAAGGTAACGTATGGTTTTTGGTGCTATTGTAAATGGGATGGATTCCCTAATTTCTCTTTCTTCAGTCTCATTATTCGTGTATAGAAATGCAACTGATTTCTGAGCATTGATTTTGTATCCCGCCACGTTACTGAATTGCTCTATAACTTCTAATAGTTTGGGAGTGGCTTCTTTTGGGTTTTCCATGTAGAGTATCATGTCATCTGCGAAGAGAGACAGTTTGACTTCTTCCTTGCCGATTTGGATACCTTTTATCCCTTTTTGTTGTCTGATTGCTGTTGCAAGGACTTCTAGTACTATGTTGAATAATAGTGGCGAGAGTGGGCATCCTTGTCGTGTTCCTGATCTTAAGGGAAAGGCTTCCAGCTTTTCCCCATTGAGAATGATATTTGCTGTAGGCTTTTCATAGATGTTTTTTTATGAGATTGAGGAATGTACCCTCTATCCCTACACTCTGAAGGGTTTTAATCAGGAAAGGATGCTGTATTTTGTCAAATGCTTTTTCTGCATCAATTGAGAGGATCATATGGTTCCTGAGTCTTTTTTTGTTGATATGATGTATCACGCTGATCGATTTGCGAATGTTGAACCACGCTTGCATCCCAGGTATGAATCCCACTTGGTCATGATGGATAATCCTTTTAATGTACTGTTGGATTCTATTAGCCAGGATCTTGTTGAGGATTTTGGCGTCCATATTCATTAGGGAAATCGGTCTGTAATTCTCCTTTTTGATGGGGTCTTTGCCTGGTTTGGGGATCAAGGTAATATTAGCCTCATAGAATGAGTTTGGTAGCTTTCCTTCTGTTTCTATTTTTTGAAATAGCTTTAGGAGAATAGGTATTATTTCTTCTTTGAATGTTTGGTAGAATTCCCCAGGAAAACCATCCAGGCCTGGAGTTTTGTTATTTGGAAGGTTGTTTATCACTGACTCAATCTCTTCATAATTAATTGGCCTGTTTAAAAAATCAATTTCTTCCTGTTTCAGTCTTGGTAGTTTATAGGTTTCCAGGAAGGCCTCCATCTCGTCCAGATTGCTTAATTTATTGGCATAAAGCTGTTGATAAAAGTTCTAATAATCCTTTCAATTTCATTGGTGTTGGTTGTGACCTCTCCTTTTTCATTCATAATTTTATTAATTTGGGTCCTTTCTCTATTCTTTTGGATAAGCCTTGCCAGCGGTCTGTCAATTTTATTGATTCTCTCAAAGAACCAGCTTCTAGTTCTGTTGATCTGCTCTACTGTACTTCTGGTTTCTAATTCATTGATTTCTGCTCTAATCTTGGTCAATGCTTCCTCGTGCATGGATTAGGCCTGTCCCTCTGTTGCTGTTCCAGCTTCTTGAGGTGAGAATATAAAAAATGCATTTTATATTTTTCTATTCTTTTGAGTGAGGCTTGGATGGCTATGTATTTCCCCTTTAGGACTGCCTTTGCAGTATCCCATAGGTTTTGGACCGTTGTGTTTTCATTCTCATTGGTCTCCATAAATTGTTTAAATTGACTTTTGATTTCCTGGTTTATCGAGTCATTCCTGAGCAGGATGGTTCTTAGTCTCCAAGTGTTTGAGTTTCTTCCAAATTTTTCCTTGTGGTTGAGTTCCAGTTTCAGAGCGTTGTGGTCTGAGAATATGCAAGGAATAATTTCAGTCTTTTGGTATCAGTTGAGACCTGTTTTGTGTCCCAGAACATGGTCTATACTTGAGAATGTTCCATGGGCATTAGAATAGAATGAGTATTCTTTGGTTCTGGGGTGTAGTGTTCTATATATATATCTATGAGGTCCAACTCGTCGAGTATGGCATTCAAAGCTCTTGTTTCTTTGCTGATTTCTTGCTTAGGTGATCTGTCTATTGCTGGTAGTGGAATGTTGGAGGTCTCCTACTATTAGTTTATTTTCATCTATATGTCTCTTTATTGTGGTTAAGAGTTGGCTTGTGTATCTTGCTGCTCCCCTGTTGGGGGCATATATATTTATAATTGTCATATCCACTTGTTGGATACATCCTTTAAGAATAATATAGTGCCCTTCTGTGTCTCTAACTATAGTCTTTAGTTTAAAATCCAATCTGTCTGATATAAGAATTGCTACCCCAGCTTTCTTTTGAGGTCCATTGGCGTGAAAGATGGTATTCCATCCCTTTACTTTCAGTCTGAATGTATCTTTAGGTTCAAAATGAGTCTCTTGTAGACAGCAAATGGATGGGTCATGTCTTTTTATCCAATCTACAACCCTGTGCCGTTTATGGGAGCATTTAGGCCATTTACATTGAGACTGATTATTGAGAGATATGATTTTAATGATGCCATGTTGCCAGTAAAGTCTTTGTTTCTATCGATTGTGACTTTCTGTTCTGTATCACTCTTGGGGCCTTTTTACTTTTATAGAACCCCCCTTAATATCTCCTGTAGGGCTGGGTTTTGTGGTTAAAAAATTGGTCAGTGACTGGCGATTCTGGAAGGTCTTTATTTCTCCATCAATTCTGAATGACAGCCTTGCTGGATAAAGGATCCTTGGCTGCATGTTTTTCTCTGAAAGAGCTTTAAAAATGCCCTCCCAACCCTTTCTCTCATTCCAGGTCTGTGTAGACAGGTCTGACGTAGTTCTGATACCTTTGCCTTGGTACGTGAGAAATTTCTTTGCCCTGGCCGCTTTCAATACTGTATCCTTGCATCTAATATTTGCGAATTGCACTATGACGTGACGTGGCATAGATTTGTCGTGGTTGAGCTTGGGAGGGGTCCTCTCTGCCCCTTGGACACGAATGCTTGTTTCCCTTGCTAGATTAGGGAAGTTTTCAGCTACAGTTTGTTCAAATATCTCTTCTAGACCTCTGTTTTTCTCCACCCCCTCAGGGATGCCGATGATTCTGACATTGGAAAGTTTCATTGAGTCAGTAATCTCCCGTAACCTACATTCCTGAGCGTGGATTTTTTGAGCCAAGTTTCTTTCTTTTTTTTTTTTTTTATTTTATTTTTTTTTTATTTTAATAATGATTTTTTATTATATTATGTTAGTCACCATACAGTACATCCCCATGAGCCAAGTTTCTATTTTAGCTTTTTCTTCTACTAACCCATCCTCCAATTCGCTGATACGTTCTTCTCCCTCATTCAATCTGGCCATCAGAGCCTCTAGTTTTGACTGTGTTTGGCTCATAGAATTTTTAATTTCTGTCAGATTCTCTCTCGTTTCCGCCCTTAGAGATTCTATATTCTCATTAACATTTCCGTTAATACTTTTTTCAAGTCTACACATCATCTTGACCATTGTTACTCTGAATTCCATTTCTGATAATTTGGTTTTATCCATATCCATTAGTTCTGTGGCAGAGGCCACAGACTCATTGTTTTTTCTTTGCTGGGGGGATTTCTCTTTCTCATCATTCTGATGAGGAGAGGTTGCGGGTTTGTCCAGAGCCCAAATTATTGATCAGGACCCAGGCCTTGTGCCCTTGTTTTATAGGGATCTTAGGGATATGGGCTTTTTTTTTTTTTTTTAAGATTTTATTTATTTATGTGACAGAGAGACAGCCGGCGAGAGAGGGAACACAAGCAGGGTAGTGGGAGAGGAAAAAGCAGGCTCCCAGCAGAGGAGCCCGATGCGGGACTCGATCCCGAAACGCCGGGATCACGCCCTGAGCCGAAGACAGACGCTTAAGGACTGCGCCATCCAGGCGCCCCGGGATGTGGGCTTCTTGATTTTTCAGCCTGCCTTCTGTGTTCTGGGGGAGGGGCCTGCCGCGCCGATACTCAGGCAACCCTGTTTGGGTAGAGTCTCCGTGTCCCCTGCGAGGGGGGATTGGGATGGGCACACTGTGAGCCGGTATTTCCAGGCTTTTGTTCTCTGGCGGCTTTCTCTGCTGGTTTGCTGTGCCTCTTCTGAGAGTCAGAGCAGCAGTGGCTGAAACTCAGCCTCTGTCTCAGAACAGAGGGATTGCGGACCATTCTCCACTGATGTTCTGGCCACTTTAACTCTGTTTCTGTTGGTGCTGCTCAATCCTGCAGCATCCTGGGATGTGCGCCCCATACCCGGTGTCCCAGCCCTCACTTCCAGGGCTGGCGCGTCTCTGTCCTTTGTGTTTCTAACACCGCCAGCTGCCCCTGCGCGCTCCGGGAGCTCCCTGTCTCAGTCTGGTTCCAGTGAGCACACCGGAGCTCCGTGAGAAGTCTGGTGGCGCGTGCTCCCCGGCTCACGGTCTCAGTCTGCTCTCTCGCGGGTGCTGTCCGCAAGTCCGCCTGCTCCCCAGTGCAGGTGGCTACCACTTTCTGGCGCCCGAACATGACAGCTCCCTCCCCCTTCCATTTATCTTCCAATATCTGTGCGTGGTTTCACGGCTCCCCACTTCATACCTCAATATGCAGCACTGGAGATGTTCCTTTGTAGAGATCCAGATGTATCTTCCTGTATCTCAGGCTGATTCTGTGGGTTTTCTGGATAGTCTGGTACCTATCCAGCTCAACTCAGGGGATCAGCTGAAAAAGGGGTACCCTACTCCTCTGCCATCTTAACTCCTCCCAGATGTTCCCATTTCTTAAATTATCTGAAACATACACATATATTTATCCAAAAGGTATTTATTTATTTATTTATTTATTTATTTGAGAGAGGGAGCACGCAAGTGGGGGGCAGAGGGGCAGAGGGAGAGAATCTTAGGCAGGCTCCATGCTTAGCACAGAGCCAGACGCAGGATTCAATCTCACAACCCTGAGATCATGACCTGAGCCAAAATCAGGAGTCAGACGCTTAACCAACTGAGCCACAGGTGCCCCTATCCAAAGGATATTTAAACTATGGATCATCAGAGGTAGAAGTGACTGTGGGAATCCTCTTTTGGTCCCTCATTCCTCACTGACTTCTGACTGGCTTGCATTTCTGGGAGGTTTTCAATGATTAACTGCTTAAAATGATGTCTCCTCCCAGATCTACGAGATGATGCTGGTAAGACATGGCTATATGATCGTTGGAGACCCCATGGGTGGCAAGACCTGTGCTTATAAAGTGTTGGCTGCAGCTCTGGGTGATTTATACGAAGGTAAAGCTAACATCCCTGGCTTCCCGGGAACACAGGACTCCCCAGTAGGTTGGCTGGCTCCATGGAGATAATGCCAGGCTGTTAGTTTTGCCATCCCTGGATTGTGACATCAGAGCCAGAAATAGAACATGGCACACAGATGTCTGCAGGCAGAAAATAAGGGTGGGGGTGGGGGAGCTTCTAATGGGGATTTTATGTGCATGTCATTAAGTGGAGGAATTTTCTTGAGTTTTTCAAATACCGAATAGTGGCTTCTCCAAAGACTTTCCAGTGAGGGAGAAACTCCTGCCACTGTCCTGAACAAATTATTCTGAAAGCCAATTATTGCATGGTTTCTTTTCTCCTCCTTTTTTCTTTTCATCCCTCCTTCCCTCTCCCTTTTTCTCCCTTCTTCCTTCCCTCCCCTTCCTTCCTTCCTTCCTTCCTTCCTTCCTTCCTTCCTTCCTTCCTTCCTTCCATTTAATGTAGAAGATAAAACCTCAGATTTTTTTAATCAGACCCAGACCTTGGACAAATGACTAAACCTCTCTTAGCCTTTGTTTTCCCACCTGTGGAATGGGATTGTTGTGAGAATTAAATGAGATTATGCAGGAAAATAACCTAGTGGAGTTCCTGCTCAACAAATGAAAGCCATGTGTACGGCCAGAGAAACAATTTTGGGTTTTTTTCTTTTATAAAAAAGCAATCCTGTGGTGTTTGTTTGTTTGTTTTTAAGATTTATTTCTTTATTTTAGAGATAGTGGAGGGGAGAGGCAGAGAGAGAGAGAGAGAAACCCAAGCAGATTCAGTGCTGAGCCTGATGCGGGGCTTGATCTCAAGACCCCGAGGTCAGGACATGAGCTGAAACCAAGAGTCAAATGCTTGACCAGCTGGGCCACCCAGGCACCCCACAAGCCTGTGGTTTTGATAAGCAATGCCTTCTATTTACACGTTCCCTTCCAGTACTTCATCTTAACATGTTTTTGCTAATAATTAAGTTGCTGTTGGATTTTTGAGGTTTTTTGTTTTGGAAACTAACTTGGCCCTAGTAACTAATTAGGGCATTTCAAACTTAATATTCTGATCATTTGAACACAGTTTAAGAAACTAAATGAAAAGAGGCTACCCTGTTGTTTTTTCCTTGGGATTCTGCAGAAATAGTTCTTTTTTAGTACATGGTTCAGGCACTCCAACTTTTCCTTACTTTGAAGGATCATTTAAAAGTCTGGTTATTTTCAGTTCTGTTTTTGAATGCACCTCATGTGCCATCTATCAGTCTGTGTTGGGTCCTAGTACTCTCATGGTGTGAATGTCTCAGGGGTCACTTGCTCAATAGCTAAAGAAGAGGTTTCAGGGCTAAACTAGTCCTTCAGATAGAGGGGAAAAAAAGTAACCAGTATTTTCCAGAATCTTTTAAATGTCAGCCCTTTCCTCATCTCAAGTCAAAGCCAAGTTTCTTAGGGTAGCTGTGAGAGCCAGGTACATAAAAACACCTGGTAGCATGGACCTCTCTCCCTTACTGCTTGAGTTCATTTAGGCTCAGACAGGTTTCTTTGGATCTGACCGGCACATTTGCCCTGTTTGAAATGAGTCTCAGAAGAAAATATGGTGAGAAACTAATGGGCATAATAACCTAGCAATTTAAGTCATTGCCCATCCAGATATCCTAATCTTTATAAGAACTGAGTACAAATTTTATAAGGACTCCCTTTGGAGGGCATATTTATGAAGGTTGGTTGGTCTTTGAGATGGCATTATCTCTTGTCTAATGTTGTGGTCTCACCAGAACCTTTGTAACTCATGTTGGACCTTCTTGCCTAGCTAAACAGATGGAAGAATTTGCTGTGGAGTACAGGATCATCAACCCCAAGGCCATCACCATGGGACAGCTCTATGGGTGCTTTGACCAAGTGAGCCATGAATGGACAGATGGTATCCTCGCCAATGCTTTCCGGGAGCAAGCATCTTCAATATCTGATGAACGCAAGTGGATTATATTTGATGGGCCGGTAGATGCTGTTTGGATCGAAAATATGAACACAGTTCTGGATGACAATAAAAAGGTACTACTGAGTCTCATATCACTTTTACATAGGTAGGGTATAAATCCTCTTATTCAAGTGAGTAATTGACCAAAAGTATATACTACATACATTTATTACACTAAGAATAAATGCCCCACAAGAAAGTAACAGCTTACGAATTATGCTTCCATTTGTACTTGTAGTGGGTAAGCTACATGTGTTTAGGGATAATATTGAATCGTGGCGAAAAGCCTTGTTGTTGGCATCATATTAGACCACTAGCTCTAGAACTCTCTGAACCTCAATTTCCTCAATTGTAAAAAGGTAGTAATAAAATAGGGATATTGGCAATTAAAAAGTAGCACGTACATAGTGCCTGATATGTGGAATGGGTGTTGGTTATCCATTGCCATGTACATAGAGACTTAAAACAACCATTTACTTTGCTCATGATATTGTGGATTATAATTTTGGAAGGGCTCAGCTAGGCTCAGCTAATCATTGTGATGTCAACTAGGGCAGTCACGGCTGGGGGATCCACACCCAAGGGGGCTTCCTCCCTCAATTCCTGGGGGCTCATTCCTCCTTGGCCTGTCTCTCTCTGTCTCTTTCTCTTCAGATAGTGTCTCATCCTCCAGGCCTCTCCAGGTGGCTTTGGTGTCTCACTTAGTGAGCTTGGAGTAGTGGCACTTCTTAAGTGGTGGTTAATTTTCCAAAAGGCAGGAAGTGACAGTTTCTAGGAAATTAAGTGCTGTGCTTGGAACTGGCATAGCATCACTTTCTCTAAATTCCATGAGTCCATGAAGTCACGGGGGCTGCCCAGATTCAAGGGAGTAGAGAAAGATGGTCTACTTCTTGATGGAGCAGGTCAAGGCCACTTGGCGAAAGCACACACGGGATGGGAGCTATCACTGCAATAGTCTTTGGAAAATACATTCTGCCACAGTAAGCATAGTGCCTAAAGAGCTTGGATTCTGGAGCCGGATAGTCTGGGTTCAAACTCTACACTGCCACTTGCCAGTTGAATGAACCCAGGCAAGCTATTCAGTTTCATCATCTGTAAAATGGCGACGGTAGTGTCTACATCATAATGTTCATCAGGAAGATGAGATAAGTTAATATTCACAAGATGCTTCTAATAGCACCTGGCATAGAACAGGCATTTTCTTACTGTATGTTAAAATAAGATTTATCACCATTTTAAGAAAGAGTTTCTATACTGAATGTACATGATTATCAAATCAAAATATACTTTCCTACTGCATTAAAATTTCACGAGACTATGCGTGAGTCATGTTCAACAATGGGAGGCCTAATTATCCAAATTATACATATACACACACACACACTAATTATAGCATATGTGTAGTTTTGATTACATAACATATAAAAATAGAAATGTTTTATTATATGATATAGGCTATGTTATATAAACTAATTGTACAAATGTACTTGTTGGTCTTGAGATAAGTATAAAGAGTCATAATCAGTGAATTTCCTGGTGATTCTTCTTGTCTCTGGGTGTAAATCTACCTACTGTCAGAGATAGGGGTGTCTATTACTTTTCTTGATATTCAGAGATGACAGTACTGCTGGTGTCAACCCCATAACAGCTAAGACCTTCCTGGGGTTACATGTAGTGACCTGTTTCCAGGTGTGTTTTGTGTAGGTCAGGTAACGTACAAGGGACTTTTTGAGCACAACTTTGGGTGAGCAGCAGAGAGTGATGGGGTTTTCTCTTTGCCCCTGAGAGACCAAAGCTTCAGGCAATCTTATGTCTTAACCATCTCACTTGAACCTGTGTTGGCAAATGGAAAGCAGCCCCACTAACTTGGCACATACACTGAGTCTGCCCTATGTATTTACACTACTTTCTATAGGGACACACCTACTAAACACTAGGACTTCTGATGGCCTTTCCTTCCATTCCAGAAAGGGTTTGTGGAGATGCTCTTGTCCCTCTAGCCCTGCACAAGTCCATGAGGGATTCCAAAAGGAGTCTTTCATGGGAAACAAGCAAATAAAACAGGAAGAAGGTGTGCAGTTAAGTTCTATGTGAAACACTGAGTAAGAACTATGAGACTTGCTGTAGTCTGATAACTTCTTGATCTTCCATCTAAGGCTGCAATTCAGTGACTCTCTGACCTCCCTATTTATTTATTTTAATATTTTTTTTTGAGAGAGAGAGAGAGAGAGAGAGAATGCATGCTTAAGCAGGTGTAGGGGGTATAGTGGGAGAGAGAGAGAGAATCCCAAGCAGGGTCCATGCCCAGTGTGGAGATCATGATCTGAGCTGAAGTCAAGAGTCAGATGCTTGGGGTGCCTGGGTGGCTTAGTTGGTTAAGTGTCTGCTTTTGGCTCAGGTCATGATCCCAGGGTCTTGGGACTGAGCCCCACGTTGGGCTCCCTGCTCAACAGGGGTTTACTTCTCCCTCTCCTGCCCGCTCAAGCTCTCTCACTCGCTATCTCTGTCTCTCTCTCACTCAAATAAATAAAATCTTCTTTTTTTTAAAAAAAAGAGACTCAACTGACTCAACCACCCAGGCATCTGCCAACCTCCCTATTTAAAATCACAACTCACCCAGCCCTGGCTGAGCATTCTCCAGCCTCCTCTTCTATTTAATTTGTCTCCAAAGCACTTTCATCATTTTATATGCTGTGTGTTTTGTTTATCACCTGTTTCCTCCCAGCAGAATGTAAATCCCAAGAGCACAGGGATTTTCATCTGTTTTATTATATGCACCTGTGCCTGACGCATAGTTGGTGCTCAAGAAATATTTGTTGAATGAATTTCAACCATCTCTGTCTGCACTAGAGGCCTTTCACTTGCAGGTGGAATTTAACACCTTTGCCTGACCTCCCCACCTCTGCTTTGCACTTTCAGCTATGTTTAATGAGTGGAGAGATTATCCAGATGAGCCCCAAGATGAGTCTGATCTTTGAGCCAGCGGACCTGGAGCAGGCCTCTCCGGCCACTGTCAGCAGGTCAGTCAGCCTTGCCCTGGCACCCTGAGGGAACACGTGGCCTCACTGACCCTAAAAGCCCACAAATGTGATTAAGCCCTAGCAGATCACCTACATTATTTCTTGTCCCTCTGATTTATCCTAAAACCAGTCCTCGATCCACAGTGTTGGTAGGAGTCTAAAATTGGGCAAGCACTTTGGAAAGGAGTCTGACATTATCTCCTAAGATTGAACCCTCATATGCCTCATGACCAGCAATTCTGCTTCTAAGAAATTTTTGCCCACATGCAATAAAATTCATATACAAGAATTTTCAGAGCGGCATAGTTAACAATAACAAACACTTGGAAACAACCCAAATGCCCATTAACAGGAGTGAATTCATGTGTAATAAAGTCACAAATTATAATTTTTTTATCATTTTATTTTACTTTATTTTATTTTATTTTCATCACAGTAAGTGTACTGTCTAATCCCCATCACCTATCTCACCCATCCCCCACCCACCTCCCCTCTGGTAACCATCACTTTGTTCTCTATAGTTAAGAGTCTGTTTCTTGGTTTGCCTCTCTCTCTCTTTTTCTTTTTTCCTTTGCTCATTTGTTTCTTAAATTCCACATATGAGTGAAATCATATGGTATTTGTCTTTCTCTGACTGACTTATTTCACTTAGCATAATATTCTCTAGCTCTGTCCATGTTGTTGCATATGGTAAGATTTCATTGTTTTTATAGCTGAGTAATACTCCATTGTATGGATATATCACATCTTCTTTATCCATTTGTCTATGGGTTGCTTCCATAATATGGCTACTGTAAATAATGCTGCAATAAACATAGGGGTGCATGTATCCCTTTGAATTGTAATATTTATATATCACGCAAAATAAATGAATTTTACTGACATGGAACTCTATGGATAAATCTTACTAAATACATTAAGTATAAAATCTTAGCAATATTATATATAAAGTAAGCCCACAATGGTACATACAGCATAGTGTCTGCTTTAAACTGCTAAAAACAGCTAAAATAAATATATATACATTTTAGGAACATATAGAAATGGTATAAACTATGTAAGCAAGAAAGAAATCAAGAGACAGGTAACCATGAGATCCAGGATACTCTGTCCCCTCAGGTGGAAAAAGCCAGGGTTATAGGATAAGGGAGACCATTGGGGTTCAGTGAAGGTTATTGTCAAGATCCTAGCTTCTGTCTGGGAGGTGGGCTCATGGGCACTCAGTACATTATTGAAAACAATTAACTAAGAAAGGTCATGATGGGCTAATAGTAGTGTGCCAAGGATGATAATTAATCTAATCCCGTATGCTTGAAGTTCATAAAAACATAAAAATCAGTCCACATTCCAAAAATCAGTATCAGGAAGTAGAAGGAGCAATGGCAAGTTAGACTAACTTGGGCTCCCACCCTGACCATGCCGATGTCTAACTGTGTTACCGCTTCCAAGTCACTCAGCCTCTCTGAGCCACACTCTCCTCATATCTAAAAATGTGACCATTAAAAAGAATATTTAGAGATAAAGTCCATTAGGACCTAGCTTAGTGCCTGACATGCAGTAGATACTCAATAAATGGCAGCCGTATTAGTAACAGACAAGAGAGCAAGGACGTAGATGTAACAGAATGGGGAAAAAAAAAACCAAACATGTACTACATAAAATATCAGTACATACTAATGGTACTGTCAATAATTTCCATGGATTAAGAATTTTCTATGTCCTGGAAATGGTGCTGAATTATTTATTGGCATTTTCTTATTTAACCACTATAATAACCTTATGAACTGCATATTTTTTATATTTCTTTATTTACGACAAGGACATAGAATTTCAGAGGCAATAAAGACACCTTGCCCAGGGTTACTCAGATAGTAGAATCTAGGGCTGGGATTTGAACCCAGGTCTCTCTAACTCCCAAGCCCCAGCTATTATCACTGGTCTCCATCCTTTCCTGACAAAATCTGGGCACCTTCCCTTTAGACTGGAGCTGGTGAGGGTCTGTGCCCCAACCCAAACTCCAGCCCCTTACCTTACCATGACTACCTGTATTTACCTCACCTCTGTGTGCTTGGGAACCCAAATGTGGACCAGGCTGGTCCTCTCTTTGTGCCTACCAGGTGTGGAATGATCTACATGGAGCCCCATCAACTAGGCTGGAAACCCTTGAAGGACTCATACATGGACACCCTGCCCGCTAGCCTCACTGAGGAGCACAAGGAATTGGTGAGACCATCACGTTCCTTTCCTTCCCCTCCCTCCCTGTCTCCCTACTCCTCATTACTAAGGCCTTCTAGGCACAACCTCATCTTCCTAATTCCAGGATGCAACAAGGCGCAGGGAATTCCCTGCCTGTCTCTAGTTACCTTACTTCCTGACTGCCTGACATTTTTCCAGCTTTCTTCTCCCTGTGACAAGAATGGGATAGTATGGTCATTTTCTCCTTCTGCCTTCTCCATCTCTCCCTGTCTCCCCGCTGGAGAATTCTGATGCTTGAGAAACATTCTACATGGTGGATGGAATGTCGCACCTTGCCCCATTGCCCTACTTGCAGAAATGTCTCTAGAAGTTGCTCTAAAGATAGGCCAGGTTAGAAAGAGCTGTCTTCCGCTCTGTACAGCCACTCCCCATTCTGGTGACCTCGACTCCATACCTCCTACAGCTAGGATGCTGCAACCAGTTCAGAAAAGTTGTATTGCAGCTACTAAGAGTATCTATCTCCTTCTTCCCTTCCTAAAAGAGGGGTGAACATTCAGGTTAGGTGGGTACCCGAGCATAGTCTCAGACCAGGGAAGCAGGAAGGGAGAACCCAGGCTTTGGTGCCTCTTGTCTTTGCCTGTGCTGGTAGAGTTCCCTAGGAAAGTTTCCCATTGAAGAAGCCAAGAAAGATATAGTTGGGTTCTCACCCCACTGCAGAAACATTCTGGTGAGCTATGTAGGATGGCCCCATTCCTGTCCCATTTATATATATGTACAATGTATATAATCACATACATTTATACAGATACATGCCTGTATGCACATCCAGAGACCAATCTACGCACATGCACAGGAAGCCTTCAGGGACTCCTCATTTTCCTTAGCTCAAAGTCTAACTTTTTTTTTTTTTAAGATTTTATTTATTTATTTGAGAGAGAGAGAGCGCACGCACGCCTGCGCGCTCAAGCAGGGGGAGGGGCAGAGGGAGAGAGAGAAAGAAGCAGACTCCCCACTGAGCACAGAGCCCGACAGAGGGCTCCAACCCACAACCCTGAGATCATGACCTGAGCCGAAATCAAGAGTCAGACGCCTAACCACCTGAGCCACCCAGGGGCCTCTGAAAGTCTAACGTCTTTATCAGGGCCTCTGAGGCTGTAATCTGGCCCTGCCCACCTTTCCAACTTCATCACCTACCCTCTTCTTCATCTCATTACCCTGCCACCCTTGTGCTTTGTTCCCATTCTTGTAAGAGCCCAAGTTTCGTCAACTCAAGGCTTTTGCAACTTTTCTTCCTCTTTCTGAAAATGTTGTCCCATTTTCTCGTGTGATTCACCTTCATCATCCAGGTCTCAACATAAAGGCCTCCTCCTCTAAGAAGCCTTCCCTGACCACCCTCTTAAACCCTCCCTGTTATTCCCTATTGTAAAACCTTTGTTTGTTTCCTGCTAGGACTTTCCATGACTTGTAAGTATTTTATTTATTCGTTGCTTGTTTAGTTATTGTTTGTCTTCCCTGCCCCTCAGTAATCTCCACGAGGGCAGGGATCTTGTCTATCTTGTCAATTGCTTATCCCCAGCACCTACAACACCGCAGTTAGCAGATGCTCAATAAATATTTGTTGGCTGGATGAATATACAACATATCCATATACACATGGATATTCGTATACACATAAATGTGTCTATGCATTTATAATAAAGATTTGTATCCACATATATACACATCTATTAATGTATTTGTTTAGTGATGACCTGCCTACTTCCAAAAAAATGACTTAAGATAATTTACAGTGACAGCCACAAAAATGAAAAAAACACTCAAATAAGAGGATAAAGGAGGAATTTTTTAAAGACTAACTTGGGTGGGGAGCAGAGACAAGAATCATTTTACTCACAAGTAAGTACATATAGAGAATAACTGAAAACGAGCCCCAAACTTAGCTTTGCACTTCCCGTGGCCACTTCATACAGGAGTCCAACCTTACAAATGCAGAACAGTCATTTGAAAATCTTATTTAGAATTCCTAACATTTTTTGTACAAGCAAGTCAGATACCCAGTCTGGGTCCTAAAGTTTTTCCTGCATCTTGCAGCGGACCCACAGTAGTTCCAAGCCTCTGTGAGTATCCAGCTCTGGGCAGTGAAATGGGAGGGGTGGGGATGGCCTGTGGGCTGCACAGTCCATTAATAGGAAGCTAGAGTCAGAAGGTTTGGTGTGATCTTTTCCCTGATATACTCAAAAATAATCAGCAAACTTACCAGCATCTCCAGCCTTCCAGAGTTGTACCATGCCCTTGGTCTTAAACTCATTTTTTTGATAACATCTCTTCACATTTCATTTCTACCTTCAGGTCAATGACATGTTCATGTGGCTCGTCCAGCCCTGCCTGGAATTTATTCGCCTTCAGTGTAAATTTGTGGTCCAAACATCTCCCATCCACCTTGCCTTCTCAATGATGAGACTGTATTCCTCCCTGTTTGGTACGTGCTACCTAAAATTCTTAAGCCAAATGAAGGTGGGGTAAGTGCAGGATATTTCTTCTGTTCCCCATCCCTCCTATTCTCCCCACCTCCATGAGTTACACTGAGACCAGAATTTTGGTCTAGAACAAGCAAGCGTTTAGAGTGTAGATAGTAGAGTTTAGTGGAAAGAGTCCATGTGTTTTGAATTTACCCTTAATCTTGGATTGATTTCCTGGGTATTTTTATGCAGTTTACCCCACTCTTTCTCGGGTTAGGGTCTTCATCCATATAATGGGAATAACAATTTCTTTCCCTCTTTACCTAACTAAAATATCCTGGAGGGAAATGAATTCAGATGATACATGTGCATGTATCTGAGGAAAAAAAAGATCCTGAAAAAAATAAGACTGAAAACTTTCCCGTGCTGAGAAAACTTAAAAAATCTAAATTCACAAAATACATGGTTACACTGTTAAGAGAACTGATCACAACACTCTACAAAACTAGGGAATCTTCTCTAGGGCATGGGAAGTACATAAATCATAGCACCGTTTGTTTAATGGACCTGGAGAAGTTCTCTGTGACTATCTCACATAAATCAAATTTCATTGAATTCTGCGGAAAATGTCCAAAGATGTGTCGATTTGGAGAACTTTTATTGCATGCCATTTCTCTCAAGATGACACACAATTCAAACTCAAGATGGATCATCCTACAACTCCTCTTACATGAACGTTTTCTCAGCTCATTTCTTCCAAAAGCATTATGGGTGCAGATAAAAAAATATAACATGGTGAACAGTTGAGTGAAGACTTTCTTTGGCTAAACATTATGTGATTTTCTTGAAGTTAAAATTACAGGCATTTTTTTTCAAAAGCACACTAACTGTATACAATGCCATATATTTGCATCATTAGTTGTAAATTTTGAGTATTTTCCCAAGCTCTGTTTCCTGTCCTTGTGTAGTATTTCCAGAAAAGAAGACATCTCATGAGAAATGGACTCATTGTCCCCAACACTGAGTGACCTAATCTCTTGCCTTCCCAAATCTCTAACCATGAGTCCTTATCAGGAGTGCTGTGAAAGACACACAACTACTAACAACTGGGAACTGGATTTGAATGCACACATACCTGATTTCAGAGCCCTAACTTTTTATTCTGTCAATGCTAAATTGCAAGAGCATGGTAACTATGATCAGCAAGGCCTTGAGATAAGGAATAATAAATACATTTTTTAGCCTTTTATTTTAAAATAATTTTAGACTTGCAAAAAATTGCTGAAAGAGTATATTGAGTCACATATCCCTTCACCTAGCTTCCTTTAATGTTAACATCTTATATAACCAAGGCACAATGATCAGAATAAGAAAATTAACAGTGAGGGGCACCTGGGTGGCTCAGTCAGTTAAGTGTCTGCCTTTGGCTCAGGTCATGATCCTAGGGTCCTGGGATCTAGTCCTGCATCAGACTCCCCACTCCACTGGAAACCTTCTTTTCCCTCTCCCTCTGCCTGCCACTCCCCCTGCTTGTACGCTAACTCTCTCTCTTTCTCTCTCTCTCTCAAATAAATAAATAAAATCTTTAAAAAATTACAAAAAAATTAACATTGATATTATATACTATTAACTATACTACAGACTTTATTTGAATTTTACCAGTTTTTCCTAAATGTCCTTTTTCTGTTCCAATTCTGTTCCAATTCTGATCCAATTCAGGGGGTCACATTTTTTTTAATTGTTGTATCTTATTCGTCTCTTCCAATCTATGACAATTCTTCAGTCTTTCCTTGTCTTTTTTTTTTTTTTTTTTTTTTTTTTTGAGTAAACTCTACATCCAACATGGGGCTTCATGACCCTGAGATCAAGAGTCACATGCTCCACCAACTGAACCAGCTGAATGCCCCTTTCCTAGTCTTTTATAACTTTGTCACTTGATAAATACTGGCCAGTTATTTTATAGAATGTCTCTCAATTTAAGTTTACCTCATGTTTTCTCATAATTAGATTGGGGTTATGCTTTTGCAGTAAGAATACCACAAAAGCAATGATGCATCCTTCTCAGTGCCTCATCAGGGGGTACATGATGTTGACAGATCTTATGACTGGTAAAGTCTCTTAGTCAAAGTTAACTTTGGCCAGAGCCACATCTCTCTACTGTAATGTTACTGGCTTTCCTTCATCATTAAAAAGTATTTGGGGGAAGATAATTTGAAACTATGCAAATATCCTATTACTCCTCAAATTTGCACCCACTGATTTTAACCTCCATTGGTGGGTCTTGCCTACCACGGTTACAACAGTGGCATTTGCCTAATGCTAAGCTTCCATTTCTACATGTATTTCTTCACATTTACTGACTAGAATTCTTCTGTGAGGAAGAACTATTCTTCCCTATATATTTGCTAATTCAGTTATTTACTAATTAAAGTATGGACTCATGGATATTTATTTTATTCCATGGATTATAATCCAATGCTGTAATTATTTTGTTCCTCCAATGTCTTCAGCCATTGAGAGCTCCTTTGGGTTGACTCCTATGTCCTTTCAGAATTAGAAAAAAATTATAAAAAATATATATATAAAGTATATATATATATAATATATATATAAAAATATGTTAAAATATATAATAACATATGTAAAAAAAATAAGAAAAGGGGTGACTGTGTGGCTCAGTTGGTTGTGTCCAACCCTTGATTTCAGTTCAGGTTTTGATCTCAGGATCGTGAGTTCAAACCCTAAATTGAGCTCCATGCTGGGCATGGAGCCTACTTAAAAAATAGAAAAAAAAATAGAAAAATAATTAGAAACTAGCAAAAAACATATGTGGATAAATGATCTGGCAGGTCATGGCCACTCAGCCACTATCAGTCCCCTCCCCAGGACCCTCACAGCAAGACCACCCAGTTTACATTGTTTAGATCTATGTGTAAGTGGATATATGCAGCTTCTCCTGAGGTTCCTTTTCCTTGTTTTTAGATGAAATCAAGGAAATAGATGAGGAGGAAAGTGAATTACATGAGGGCCTGACAAGCCAACAGATCTTTCTCTGGCTGCAAGGTCTATTCCTCTTTGCCTTGGTGTGGACCGTGGCGGGCACCATCAATGCGGACAGCAGAAAGAAATTTGATGTGTTTTTCCGCAACCTAATCATGGGTATGGATGATAACAATCCAAGGCCCAAAAGCGTCAAACTCACCAAAAACAACATCTTTCCAGAAAAAGGTAACTTAGTACCTGTTTGTTTTTTCTTGCTCTAATAATTTGGATCATATGGTTTCAAATCCAACCAAAACATGTGGCCCAATTAAAAGCTTTACAAAGGCAGGGGGAGATTTTGTAGCTTGCCTGATTGGGTTCAGGTCTTCTGATCTGACCCACATATGTAAGAGATGGATCGCCCTGAAGTCAGGGCCTTATGGGATGTTTTAACTATTGTTTTCACTTAGAAAATTTGATAAAACTTTTTTTTTTTTCAAAAATTACCCTTAATTCCATCAAACAGGCTCCAGGAGATAGAATGAGAAATATAGCACTTATGTTTTTCTTATTCCCTTCTAGTCCTATTCTATGTGTTTACATTCATCATATCATGGTGATTATGACATTAATATTTGTTGTGATTTTGTCATTGTATTCTAATATCATATTGAAATGTTTCCATTTTTTCCATATACGTTATCTTCAAAATAATCACTTTAATGACTAAATAGTCTATGTGTGACATCATTTACTAAAAGATTGAAAGATTTTTTAAAGTAGTTTTTACTGTTTTTTTTTCCTTACCACCATAATAATATATAAAATTTAGAAAATACAGAGAAGGAAATTACAGAAAATAAAAACCAATGGTAATCCACCTACCCCGAAATAATCACTTTTGATATTTTTTCTTCCATTTTTTTTTCTGTATTTCTGTACCAAAAAGGGCATCATACTATAAATTCTTGCCAAATAGCTTTACTTTTTGTGATTATACAATAGTATCTGAAGGGCTATGAAATAACTTCTGGAGTGATAGTGATATATATATGGAGAGAGATTTGGTTTATACTAGATACGTGCATTTGTCAACTCAGTGAATATACACGTAAGATTTGTGCATTTCATTGTATGTAAATTTAATATTGAGAAAAAAACATAAGCAAATATCGAAGAATAAGTGATATAAATGCTGAAGTTTATGGAGAAGTGTTTAGATGTATACAATTTACTTTGAAATCTCTCCAAAACATAAGATGGCTTAATGGATGGATAGAGACACGGGTATATGATAAAACAAGTAAAAACTAACGGTAAAATCTAGGAGAGAGGTATACAAATGTTTGCTGTACAATGTTTTCAGTATTTATGTTTAAAACTTTCCAAAATAATCATAATAAATGAATGAATAAGTAGGCGTCACCGCCCCCTACGCAGTCTTTCCTCAGCACAAGTGGCGTACTTTATGTGATATGGTCACCTATCAGATGAACTGCATAGAGGCCCTGGACCTTTAGTTAGATAGCAGTACATTCATTCTTTTTTCTTTCTTTTTTAAAATATATATTTATTTTCTTTATTTGAGAGAGAGAGTGGGGGGGGCAGAGGGAGAGGGAGAGAGAAACCCAAGCAGACTGCACTGAGCATGGAGCCTGACACGGGGCTTGGTCTCATGACTCTGAGATCATGACCTGAGCTGAAACCAAGAGTCAGACGCCCAACTGTCTGTGCCACCCAGGCACCCCCTTTTTTCTTTCTTTCTTCTTTTTCTCTTCCTCCTCCACTCTTTCCTTCATCTTTTACTTGTTCTTTGGTTTAGAAGATTATTTTTTATTGTGCTAAAATATGCATAACATAAAAGTTTACCTTTTTAACCATTTTTAAGTGTACAGTTCAGCAGTGTTATACATTGTTGGGCAATCATAACCACCATTTAATCTCCAGAAATTTTTGCTATCTTCACAAACTAAAACTCCATGTTCTGTGAACACTAACTCCCCATTTCCCTCTCCCTCTCTCCCCCTGGCAACAACCATTCTACTTTCAGTCTCTGTAAATTTGACTACTCTAGGTACCTCATGTAAGTGGAATCATATAGTATCTGTCCTTCCCTGACAAGTTTATTTCACTTAGTAATGTCTTCAGAGTTCACCCACGCTGTAGCATGTCAGAATTCCCTTCCTTTTGAAGGCTGAATAATATTCCATTGTGTGTATATACCACATTTTGTTTCTCTATCCATCTGTCGATGGACACTTGAGTTGCTCTCACCTTTTAGCTATTATGAATAATGCTGCTCTAAGCATGGGTATACAAATATTTGTTTGAGTCTCTTGTTTTCATTTCTTTAAGCTGTATGCTCGAAAATGGAATTTATAGATCATATGATAATGCTGTGTTTAAGTTTGTGAGGAATTGCCACAGTGTTTTCCATAGTGGTTGTACCATTTTACATTCCCACCAGCAATGCACAGGAATTCCAATTTCTCATGTATTGTTTTGTTTTTTTTTCATAATAGCTACACTGAGTGTGAAATGCATTCTTGATTTTTTTTAGAAAAAAATATGAATAGCTTATATAATAAAAAATATATATAATAAAAAATATATATTAAAGATTTTATTTCTTTCCTTGTCTAAGAGAGAGAGAGTACAAGCAGGGGGAGCAGCAGGCAGTGGGAGAGGCAAGGAGCCCAATGCGGGACTTGATTCCAGGACTCTGGGATCATGACCTGAGCCAAAGGCAGCCATTTAACTGACTGAGCCACCCAGGCGTCCCAAAAGATACATATTTTTAAAGAGACAACCACTACTAACATTTTGATAACCATCCTTTTAGACATTTCCCTATGCATATATGTACATATAGATTTATTTTTTCAAACATGGGATTGTTCTGCTCTTGTTTTCTTTATTTTTTAGTTTTTGCTAATATTAACAACATTGTGATGAACAATGTTCTGGTGGCTACCTACTTGCTTAACCCATGATTATTAGGATAATTTCCTAATAAAATTTTAAAGCTTTTGATCACGAAATTTCCCCCATGCCTTAACCAATCCTGAGTATTACCATTTTTTAAACTCTTGGGCAACTTGAAATGTGAAAATGCTATTTCATTTTAACTTTCTTCTCTTTGTAAAAAATATTTTAATAGACTATAATTTTAGAGCAGTTTAGGTTTATAGAAAAAATGAGCATAAAGTACAGAGTTCCTACATGCCCCTTTCTCAAACCACCCCCCCTCCTAGTTTCCCTATTATGAACATCTTGCATTAGTGTGGTACACTTGTTACAATTGATGAACCAATATTGATAAATTATTATTAAAGTCAAGTCCATAGTTTACATTTTCGCTGTGTTGTATACTTTTAAGGGTTTTGACAAGTAATATCATCTCTTCACCATTACAGTATCATAAAGAATAGTTGAACATTGCCCTAGAAAACCCCCAGCTCCACCTATTCATCCCTCCTTCCCCTTAACTCTTGGCAACCATTGATTGTTTCCCTCTCAGTATAGTTTCACCCTTTTCAGGATGTGATATAGTTGGAATCATACAGTGTGTAGTCTTTTCAGATTGTCTTTTTTCACTTAGGCATATGCATGTAAGACATTTTACATCTTTGTGTGCCTTGATAGCTTATTTCTTCTTATCAGTGAATGATATTCTATCGTATAGCTATTTATCCATTCACCTATTAAAGGTCATTTTAGCTTATTCCAATTTGGGGAAATTTAAAATAAAGCAGGTATAAACGTTCATGTAAAGGTTTTTGCATGGATATAAGTTTTCAATTCGTTTGGTAGATACCTAGGAGCATGATTACTGCATCAAAGCCTGTGTTTAACTTTGTAAGAAACTGTCAAATATGTCTTCCAAAGCAGTTACACCATTTTGCATCCCTACCAGCAATGAATGAGAGTTCTTTTTGCTCTATATCTGCCTCAGCATTTGGTGTAGTCGGTTTTGGATTTTAGCCATTCTAGTAGGTGTGTAGTGGTATCTTGTTTTAATTTGCAATTCCCTAATAACATATGGTGCTGAGCATCTTTTTTAAAAATATTTTTTATTTTAAAGTAGTCCCTTTACCCAATATGGGGCTCAAACTTATAACCCCGAGATCAAGAGTTGCACACTGTACTGATTGAGCCAACCAGGTGCCCTTTGAGCATCTTTTCATATTCTTATTTGCCACCTGTATATCTTCTTTGGGAAGTTGCTGTTCAGATCTTTCACTCATTTTTTAATTAGATTGCTTGTTTTCTTATTGTTGAGTTTTAAGTGTTCTTTGTATATTTTGGATATAAGTCTTTTATCAGATGCATGTTTTACAGATATTTCTCCCACACTCTCATTCTCTTAACAGTATCTTCCATAGAGCATAAGTTTTGAATTTTAATGAAGTCTACTTTATCAATTTTTTTCTTTCATAGGTCATGCTTTTTGTGTTGTATCTAAAAAATCAGTACCAAACCCAAAGTTACCTAGGTTTTTCCCTATGTTATCTTCTAGAAGTATTATAGTTTTGTGTTTTGCATTTAAATCTATCATCCAGGGGTGCCTGGGTGTCTCAGTCAGTTAAGCATCTGCCTTCGGCTTGGGTCATAGTCCCAGGATGATGCAGGGTCCTGGGATCAAATCCTGCATCAGGCTCTATGCTCAGCGGCAAGCCTGCTTCTCCCTCTGCTCTTCCCCCTGTTTGTGCTCTCTCTCTCTCTCTCTCACTGTCAAATATATAAATAAAATCTTTTAAAAAGTAATACATAAATAAATCTATCATCCATTTCAAATTAATTTTTGTGAAATTTGTAAGATCTGTGTCTAGGTTCTTTTTGATTGCTTGTCTATGGATGTCTGCTTGTTCCAGGGCCAGTTTTTAAAAAGACTATTCTCCACTGAATTGTCTTTGCTCCTTTGTCAAAAATCACTTGACTGTATTTGTGTGTGGGCATATATCTGGATTCTCTAGTCTGTTCTACTGATCTGTCTATTCTTTTACCAATACCATACTGTCTTAATTACTATAGCTTCATAGTAAGTCTAGAAATTGGATAGTATAAGTCTTCCAACTTTGTTATCCTTCAATATTTTGTTGGCTATTCTAGATATATTACCTTTCCATAGAAACTGCATTTTTTAAAAAAAGATTTTATTTATTTATTTCTTTATTGGACAGAGAGAGCACAGCAGGGGGAGCAGCAGGCAGAGGGAGAGGGAGAAGCAGGCTCAACCCAAGCAGGGAGCCCGACTGAGGGGCTCAATCCCAGGACCCCGGGATCATGACCTGAGCCAAAGGCAGATGCTTAACAACTGAGCCACCCAGGCACTCCTCCACAGAAACGTTAAAATCAGTTTGTCAATACCTACAGAATAAGTGGCCAGGATTTTTATCGGGATTGTGTTGAAGCTATAGATCAAGTTGAAAAGAACTAGCATCTGAACAATTTTGAGTTTTCCTATACATGAGCATGGATTCTGTCTTCATTTACTTAGATCTTTTTTATTTCCTTCACCAGCATTTTGTAGTTTTCCTCATATAGCTCTTATACCTTTTTTATTAGATTTATACCAAGTAGTTCATATTTTTGGTACTAATGTAAATGGTATTATGATTTTAACTTCAAATTCTTATTTTTCGTTTCTGATTATCTAGGAAAGCACTTGACTTTTGTATATTAACCTTATATCCTACAACCTTGCTATAATCACTTACAAGTTCTAGTAGTGTTTGGTTGATTCTTTTGGGATTTCCTGAATGGATAATTATGCCATCAGCAAACACAGTTTTATTTCTTCCTTCCCAATCTTTTATTACCCTTTTTAAAAAATCTTATTGCATAAGCTAGGACTTCCTGTATGATGTTGAATAGGAGTGATGAGAGGGGGCATCCTTATCTAGTTCCTGAACTAGATACTAGGAAGTATCTTGTTCCTGATAACACTAAGTAGGATGTTAGCTGTAGATGTTTAGTGATGTTCTTTATCAAGTTGAGGAAGTTCCCCCTCTATACATAATTTACTGAGAGTTTTTATCATAAATGGGTGTTGGATTTTGTCAGATGCTTTTTCTGATCTATTGATACGATCATGTGATTTTTTTTCTTCTTTAGCCTGTTTCTGTAATGGATTACATTAATTGATTTTATGCCTTACATACCTGGAATAAATCTTGCTTGGTTGTGGTGTGTAGTTTTAAAAAATATATTGTTGGATTTGATTTGCCAATATTTTGTTAAGGATTTTTGCATCTGTTTTGATGAGAGATATTATCTTTGGTCTTCCTTTTTTGTAGTATCTTGGTTTTGGGAATCAAGGTTATGCTGACCTCATAAAATAAATATGCTTTTATTTTCTGGAGAAGATTGTAGGAAATTGGTATAATTTTTTTCCTTAAATGTTTAGTAGAATTCATCATCTGGGCCTGGTGCTTTCTCTTTCGGAAGATTATTAATGGTTGATTCAATTTTTTAAATAGATATCATTCTATTCAAATTATCTATTTCTCCTTATGTGAGTTTTGGGTAGATCATGTCTTTCAAGGAATTGTTTTATTTCATCTAAGTTATCAAATTTGTGGTCATAGAGTTGTTCCTAATATTCCTTTATTATCCTCCTAATGTCCCAGGTATCAGTCGGGATGTGATGTTCCTCTTTCATTTTTGATATTAGTAATTTGTATCTCCTCTCTCTCTCTCTTTTTTTTTTTGGTTGGCCTGGCTAGAGGTTTATCAATTTTATTAATCTTTTCAAAGAAATAGCTTTTGGTTCTGTTGATTTTTATCTGTTAATCTTCTGTTTTCAGTTTCCTTTATTTCTGCTCTGATTTTTATTATTTATTTTCTTCTACTTGTTTTGGATTTAATTTGCTCTTCATGTCCTAGTTTCCTAAGATGGAAGCTTAGATTATTGATTTTAGACCTTTCTTCTTTTCTAATATATGCTTTCAATGCTATAAAATTCTCTCTAAGCACGTCTTTCACTGCATCCCACAGATTTTGAAAAGTTGTATTTTCATTTTCATTTACTTCAAATATATTAAAATTTCTCCTGAGACTTTTCTTTGATTCATGTGTTATTTAGAAGTCCGTTGTTTAAAGTATTTGGGTGATCTTCCAGCTATCTTTTTGTTACTGATTCCTAGTTTAATTGCATTGTGGTCTGAAAGTATATACTGCATGATTTCTTTTTTTTATTATAATAATATTTTTTTATTATATTATGTTAGTCACCATACAGTACATCCCTGGTTTTTGATGTAAAGTTCGATGATTCATTAGTTGCGTATAACACCCAATGCACCATGCAATACGTGCCCTCCTTACTACCCATCACCAGCCTATCCCATTCCCCCACCCCCTTCCCCTCTGAAGCCCTCAGTTTGTTTCTCATAGTCCATAGTCTCTCATGCTTCATTCCCCCTTCTGATTACCCCCCCTTTCTTTATCGATTTCTTCCCCTACCGATCTTCCTAGTTCTTATGTTCCATAGATGAGAGAAACCATATGATAGTTGTCTTTCTCTGCTTGACTTATTTCGCTTAGCATTATCTCCTCCAGTGCCATCCATGTTGCAGCAAATGTTGAGAAATCGTTCTTTCTGATAGCTGAATAATATTCCATTGTGTCTATGGACCACATCTTCTTAATCCAGTCATCTGTTGAAGGGCATCTCTGCTCCTTCCATGATTTAGCTATTGTGGACAATGCTGCTATGACCATTGGGGTGCATATGGTCCTTCTCTTCACTATGTCTGTATCTTTGGGGTAAATACCCAGTAGTGAAATTGCTGGATCATAGGGTAGCTCAATTTTTAACTTTTTAAGGGACCTCCACACTGTTTTCCAGAGTGGCTGTACCAACTTGCATTCCCACCAACAATGTAGGAGGGATCCCCTTTCTCCACATCCTCTCCAGCAATTGTTGTTTCTTGCCTTGTCAATTTTTGCCATTCTAACTGGCGTAAGGTGGTATCTCAGTGTGGTTTTGATTTGAATTTCCCTGATGGCTAATGATTTTGAACATTTTTTCATGTGTCTGTTAGCCATTTGTATGTCATCATTGGAAAAGTGTCTGTTCATATCTTCTGCCCATTTTATGATTTGTTTATTTGTTTCTTGTGTATTGAGTTTGAGAAGTTCTTTGTAGATCTTGGATACCAGTCTTTTATCTGTAGCATCATTTGCAAATATATTCTCTCATTCCATGGGCTGCCTCTTAGTTTTTTTGACTGTTTCCTTGGCTGTGCAGAAGCTTTTTATCTTGATGGAGTCCCACAAGTTCATTTTATCTTTTATTTCTCTTGCGTCACTCTCAGAAAATCTCATTTTTGACTGGACTCAGACTTAGAGGTAGAAGCTCTCAGAGAGGACAGCCTCCGTCTCTTGGCAATCTGTTCCTGGTGTTTTTCTTTGGCCTCCTTCATTCTCTTGGCCAAAAGTTTAGCATATTCTGCAGCCTCTTCCTTATTTTTCTTAGTGCGCTGTTTCCTCAAAGCAATACGCTGACGTTTGTGTTGGAGGACACACGGAGTAACAAGATGCTGAATCTTGGGCGCTTTGTTTCTAGGTTTCTTACCTTCTTTGTTTAGGGGCTTTCTCACAACATACTGGCGGACATCATCTTCTTTAGAGAGATTGAAAAGCTTGCGGATTCTGCTGGCTCTTTTGGGCCCCAGGCGACGAGGCACAGTAGTATCAGTGAGTCCAGGAATATCCTCCCCTTTTTTTACAATGACCAAGTTGAGAACACTGAGATTGGCATCCACAATGCAACCCCGTACAGATTTGCATTTTCTCTCTCCAGTCCTCCTTGGCCTATAGCAGGAGGCCCTTACTCAGCAGCAGGCGGACACGGCCATGAGTCAAGACACCCTGCTTCATGGGGAAACCTTGTTTGTCATCTCCACCACTGATTCGAACCACATAACCCTTCCATTCTTCACCCAGAGCATCAGCAGCAACTTCTGTGGCCATACGCTTCTCGTAAAAGGTACAAAGTTTGCGTTCATCATCCACTTCAATGAGTTTCTGGCAGCCAGTAGCTGGGAAGGAGATGTTCAGCTTCATCCTGAAGCAGCCTACTGCCTCCGAGGCGCCACGAAAAAGAGCTCTTTTTTTTTTTAAGACTTTATTTATTTGAGAGAAAGAGCACGCATAAGGGAGAGAAAGCAAGATCACAAGCAGGGGGAGGGGTAGAGGGAGAAGCAGAAGCAGGGAGCCAGATGCAGGACTTGATCCCAGTACCCTGGGATCATGACCTGAGCCAAAGGCAGATGCTTAACCGACTGAGCCACCCAGGTGCCCTACTGCATGATTTCTACTCTTTAAATTTTTTAAGGTGTGTTTTATGGCCCAGAATGTGATATCTCTTGGAGAATGTTCCATGTGATCTTGAGAAATATGTATTCTGGTCCAGTTGATGGTGATGCTGCTGTTCAGTCTAACTATATCCTCACTCATTTTCTGCCTGCTATCTGTCAATTACAGATAGAGGGGGGATGAAGTCTCCAACTGTAATATTGGATTTTTCTATTATTTTTGCCATCCTACCAGTTTTGCCTCATGTATTTTGGTGTTCTGTTCACATTTGTAGTATGAAAATGGTCTCTAATTTTAATTTCTCTTTTTAACTATAAGTGAGATTGAATTTTATATATATAGCAGCTGTTTGTTTTTCCTATGTTCTGATTGGTTTGTTTGTGTTCTTTTTTTAATGCTCTGTTGTAGGGTTTTGTTTTGTTTTTTAACAGACTTTAGATGTAGGTTTCCTTTTGTTTATTTTCCCTGGATTGTGATGAGTCCTTTCTGTCATCGTCACTGAGGGAAAGCTTTATTGTCTGGCTTCCATATATATCATCTCTTTTCTTATTTTTGTGTTTTTGCCCTTTTAAGATAGATTATTTTTTCATCTTAATATGTCACCCACAACTTCAGTTATGCTTTTACTGCCTTGAATGATTTTAGTTCTGCTGTTGTTATCTTTTGTTTCCTTGTTATCCTTTCTTAGTGTAATGACTAAGAGCAAGTCACATTGCCAGGGTTCGAATCCTGCCTCCAGTACTTAACTAGTCAGCCTGAAGGAAGTTGCCTATCCCCTCTCAGTTTCCTCAATTATAAAATGGGGACAATAATAATAGTATGCAGTCATGGTGTTCTTGTAAGAATTAAATGAGTTCATGAGGTGCATGGATGACTTAGTTGGTTAGGCTTCTGACTCTTGATTTCAGCTCAGTCATGATCTTAGAGTTAGGACTGAGCCCCACATCAGGGTCCACACTCAGCATGGAGTCTGTTTGAGGTCCTCTCCCTCTCTCCCTCCCCCATTCATGCTCTCTCTCTCTGTGTCAAATAAATAAATAAATAAATAAATAAATAAATAAATAAATAAATAAAATTTTAAAAATTAAGTGAGTTAACACATATAAACACATTTAGAATAAAAGCATGGCGTATAGAAAGTGTTAAATATTAGTGATTTTTATTGCTGTCTTCTCATCATTGTCATCACCGTTCTCATCTCTATTAGCTCATCCATCTTCCTTTTTTAATCTCATCTTGCATTATTATCATAGCCTCCTTATGGCTTTTTTTTTCCTGTTTAATTTTTTTAAATGGTGTCTTTTTGTACTCTATTTAGGATTCCAAACAGTTTCCTGAAATTTGGTTTTGAGTCTTACATTAAGCAAGGTTCAGAGGTATACTCTTAAGATATAATCTCCATATTGTATTCCTTTATGTTGCAGTATTTTTTTTCACGGTTATTTTCTGCTTTCCTCATCCTTCCAGATCAATCTGTTCATGCTTTGTGTCAGTAAGGATGGTACAGGAAGTGCCCTTGCCCCCATTCTTGGCCCACTTTGTGACAACATATTTCCTTTCCTTCTGCAGCTAGAGGGCTAGTGATTTAAACAGCTCCCACTCAGTTTCTAGGTAACTTTGCCCTGTAACACCTCCTATCTACTGTGATGGCCTTGCCTCCCCACTCCACATCCTACTCAACTGATACAGCATAAGAAAAACCATAATTTCCACATGTACTGCAAATTGGCTGCTTCGTACCTTCTTTTGCAGCAATTACTTTACTTAAAAGCAAGTTTGGTTCTGAAAGGGCCATTCATAAGACTACAATGACACCTTGCAACTGATCAGTGCAAATTTGTCCACAAATTTACTTTTTCAACATGGTAATCATACATCTCTCTTTCTGCTATTTTTCCAAATTCTCACTGCTTTTGGACATGATCAGGGTAAATAATATTCATATAACACTTTTATTTTTTTTTTTTAAGATTTATTCATTTATTTTAGGGAGAGAAAGAGAGCGAGCATGCATGAGCACAGGGGTGAGGGGGTAGAGAGGGAGAGAGAATCTTAAGCAGACTCCCCTCTGAATGCAGAGACCAACACAACAGGGCTCCATTTCATGACCCGGAGCCAAAACCAAAAGTCAGATGCTTAACCAACTGCGCCACCCAGGCGCCCCCATATAACACTTTTAAAATAAACCCAGATGCTGTAAACTCTGCTCTCGAGTGAGGAACAATAGGATGGCCAACATCCAGTGACCACATGATCAACTAATGCCATCTGTTGGAGGCAGCCTTTTCTATTTGTTTCATCTGTGAACGTTCTAGAAAAGGGAAGTTCCTCAACAGAGGGGCATCTGTGGCTCTTTATTTTGGAAGACCGTATCTCACTGAATCTAAAGTGGTCTGCCTGACTCCTCCTTACTCATTATGAACTGGGACCCTGCTGCCCCTTACAGCTATAGACAGAAGTCTAGTGAGGAGGAAATGAGACAGTCCTCCGAGATTAATACCTGCAGGGCAATGGAACAGCTACCCAATTTTCTGTGTGGGATATAACTTGAGTCTGTGCCTCCTGGTGGCCTCTGTTGCCTTTCCTCGTGCAGTCTTTTGCGGTAAGATTTCCCATTCCAGCTGTAAATTCTGCTGGGATTTTTTTTTTCCAGTGACATCATTCCACTTCTTTCTCTTGTGCCTTAATAAGTATTTTAGTTTGAAATTTCAAAGCTCCTAGACAGAACCCATTTGAATCAAAAGACATGTTTTAAGTACAAGTATGCTTTTTTTATATATAGCAACTTTATTGAGGTATAATTTACATACCATAAAATTATCCCATGTAAGTGTACAAATGAGTGGTTTTTAGTAAATTTGCATAGTTGTGCAACTGTCACCATAATCCAATTTCAGAACATTTTCATCACCCTGATAAGATCCTTCAGGCCCGTTTGCAATTAATCCCTGTTCCCTTTTTTAGCCCCAGGCAACCACTCATCTGCTCTCTGTATATTTGCCTTTTTCAGGTATTTCATATATATGAAATCATGGCGTATGTGACCTCTCGTGTCTGGCTCTGAGTACACTTTCTTATTACCACCATAGAAAGCTTAAAATGCCTTTCTAGTCTTTCCTCAAGGACCCAAGGTTAAAATTCTCATGGTAAGAGCTCCAGGGAGGCCTCCCCTGACCTTACGGGACATTGTATTCTGGGCTTTTCATGCTCGGGAGCTGTGGGATAAGTGGAGTTCTGAGACAAATGCTGGAGGAACTACACTGGGGAGCATATATTAAGGAAAGCAAATAGGCCTTTGGGGATTTTCTCAAGGTTGGGTTCCCATCATCTGATGTGGATCCTTGTTTGTCAACCCAGAGACTTATTTGTCCAGAAAGTGCTAAATTTCACTTTATTTGCCCGTTCACCATGTGCCCCTTGAAAACTCACTTCATTGTTGAAAAGTTTACCTTATTCTCTCAAGGGTCAGAGAGGAGCACAGGGTGAAGTAGGGGGTGGTCAGAGGTAATAGAATTACCTTGTGGCTGGACCAGAGTTTGGGTTAAAATCACAGTGCAGAGTGAACAGGAGTCTTTGCTCTGGTAAGAACCAGAGACCTAGAGCTAAAAATCTTCTCAGTGCCTATCTGTGTGCTCAGAGCTATGCTACATGTTTGACACGTGTATCTCATTTACCCTCTACAGCGATTTTCTGAACTTGACATAAAATCAGGGCATTTTACAGGTGTACAAATGGTAACCTTAGCCAAGGTCACATAGCTAGTAAATCTACTTTTACTCAGTTGAACCTTTTCTGTTTGACCTTAATGTTCCTGTATCAAGCCACAAATTAGCTCTAGCTAATCCTATCAGCCAAGGAAGGGAGACAAATACTTTTCTGATTCATGCGTTTAGTGTTTCCTTTTTTTATTGTACAAAAAAATCAATTCCATTAAGTAAAAATGACCAAAAAGTATCTCTTTGTTCATACCACCCTGTCTCAAGTATTTCAGTTTTTAAACAATTTTCTCTGTCTTGTCCCCCTGATTTCAGCTCTCTACCTAGTTACCATAATGACATATATTCTATTTTTATTCTATTTTCATCTGTCATTCTTTTTTTTCTTTTAAGATCTTTCTTATTTGAGAGAGGGAGAGAGCACTAGCCGGCAAGAGGGGGCACAAAGGGAGAGGGAGAAGCAGACTCCGCTCTGTGCAAGGAGCCCAAAGTGGGGCTGCACCTCAGGACTCTGAGAGCATGACCTGAGCTGAAGGCAGATGCTTAACTGACTGAGCCACCCAAGCACCCCAATCTGTCATTGTTTCTTAAAAGCATTTTTTATGTTAATACTTAGTTTTTGCAAATAATCCATTCATCTCATAAGACATAATTTTGACTGGTCTCCTAATGTGAGGCATGTAAATTATTTCCAAATTTTTGCTATCACAGATGGTGCTGCATACTCATGTATAGAGATTATTTTCATTGTGAATTATTTCCTTATGATAAATTCCCAGAAGTGGGATTTCTGACTTAGACTACAGAACATTTTTGTAGCTCTGTAAGCATAATGCCAGATTGCTTTCTAAAAGCGTTATGCCAGATTAACTTCTAGGTAAAGCTGCAGAGTGATGTAGGATAACAGAGCTCCCTCCTTTAATACCTAATGAAATGAACAAAAACAACAATGACACAGTTAAGCCTAAGAATTTCCCAGCAATAGCTAGAGAAAATGATTGATTAAAACATCCTGATTCTATAAACATTGAAAAGTGGTAGGCAAGAAGAGAAACACAAGATCCGGCATGCTGCATCTCCCAACCCAGAACCCACCACCCCACCGTCCTCCTAAGAGAGATGTTGAGGAAAGGTGGCGAGCTGACAAAATACTGAGAGTTCTCACTGGTCATCACCACTGTGGAGAAAAGCGGATTACAGTGGCGCTTGCAGATGCGAACAATGTCTGAGAGAAACCCTTGGGCATGAAGCCCCTGCATGCTTCTGTAGGACCTTAGTACAGGTGGGAGAAACTACCAGGGTTTATATCTTCCAGAGCTCTGTGCTGCATCAGGGTTGTGAGATGAATCCTACAGAAGTGTGGGGCATGTCGCTAGCTGGGTTGAGAATGAAACCATAGTTTCATTCAGGAAAGTTGGCCAAATTGTAGAAAGAGAGTGTAGAACCCAGGTTTCCTAGCAAGGGCAATTGAGTATTTCCTTTTACCCAATCCCTGTTAACCTCATGCTACCAAAAAGAAAGCCACACACCAATCCTTGAATTGTGGTTGGGGAAGTAGGGGAGATAAACTGGCTTCAGATAATGTTGGAAAAGATGTCAAGAAGAACTTTCCTGATTGTATCAGAACAAGAATGGTATGGAAACTACGAACATGAGAGAGAGAGAGAGAGAGAGAGAGGGAAGGCAGACAGACAGAATGAATGAATCTAAAAGAAAACCTTACTGGGGAACATGTGTGTCACGGTCAGTTAAGCATCTGACTCTTGGTGTCAGCTCAGGTCATGATCTCAAGGTCCTGGGATCAAGCCCTGTATTGGGCTCCATGCTCAGCGCAGTCTGCTTAAGATTCTTTTTCCCTCTCCCTCTGCCCTTCCCCCTCCCTGTGTGTGCACACGCTCTCTCTCTTGCTCTCTCTCTCTCTGTCTTTAAAACAAATCTTTAAAAATAAAAATTAAAAGAAGAGGGGTTGCTGGGTGGCTCAGTCAGTTAAGCATCTGCCTTCCACTTGGGTCATGACCCTGGGGTCCTGGGATTGAGCCTCGTGTCAGGCTCCCTGTTTGGCAGGGAGTCTGCTTCTCTCCCTCTGCCCCTCCTCCCAGTTTGTACATGCTCTCTCTCTCCTCTCTCTCAAATAAATGCAATCTTAAAAAATTTTTTTTAAATTAAAAAAGAAAAAATTACCTAAGAAACAGAAAACATTTCTGTTGAACTTAGTAATAACATTAATTTTTTAAAAAGTTTTTTAAGTTTAAAAGTTTTTAAAAAGATGAGCAATGTGGTACCGGCAAAAGGATAGATATAGAGCTCAGTGGAATAGAATTAAGAGTTCATAAATAAGCCCCTCATATTTACGGTAACTTGATTTTTGACAAAGGTACCAAGATAGTTACATGGGAAAAGAATACTCTTTCAACAACTGATGCTGGGACAACTGAATATTTACATATGGAGACAAACCATAAGAGACTCTTAACTATAGGAAACAAACAAGCCTGCTGGAGGGGAGGGGGGTGGGGAGATGGGGTAACTGGATGATGGGCATTCAGAAGGGCCATAATGTAATGAGCTCTGGGTGTTATATATAACTAATGAATCACTGAACTCCACCTCTGAAACTAGTAATATGCTATATGTTAATTGAATTTAAATAAAATAAAAATAAATTTAAAATAAAATAAAAACCAAAGAAACAAATTGACAGTGAAACAATGCCATAATGATCTAATAAATACATTAGGAATAGCAAGGAATATAGTGTAGACATCTTATAAATGGCTTAGAGGGAAGGGTTGAGAGAACTACACTTACAATAGAAGAAAAACCAAATACATTAAAGTAATTATCAATAATATGATTGATATGGAGGCCAAACAATGCTAATTCCTTAAGTAGGTAACCCAGTAAATAGTATAGACAATATATACAAAGATATAAATGAGAAATTGTTCCTAAAATGAAAAACTGCTTTAACAAATTATAAGCATGCTATATTTTAAGAAAAACTGATACAGAATAATTGACCAAAAGACATAGTCTGAATAAATTACTAGGCTTATATATAAAAGAGATTGCATCATACATCTAGATAAGGAAAAAAACCCAGTGAAGGGAGAAGATCTGATGGATCTCATACTTTCACACAGCAGCTTGGTACACAGGGAAACATAAGAGAACAGTCAGAAGTCTGAGGGAAGGAACATATGAGATGAGATATTGCTCTCAGCCAAGTCACTGTTCAAAAACAAAATCAGCTGACAGATATTACCAAACTTGCAAGAACTGAGAGAATGAAGCACCTATAAGTCCCTTCTTGGGGAAAAAAGAAATCAGCCAACTAACTGATCAATCAAAATAAAGAACTGTTGAAAATGATCTGTGTTAGAAGTCATGAATTTCAGCATTGAGTGTATTGAAATATAGACCTCAGACTAAGGAATGGGAGAATTATGGTTATCCTCAACAACAAGGGCATCAGAGGAGGGGAGATGGGAGGAAGAGTCACCTCATAGCTTATAAAAGGATCAATGAAATTGGTCTCATGTTGAGTCATGTGAATTTACAAATGAAATATAATGTCAGGATTTGCTTCAAAATTCTCCAGACAAAGAAAAAAGAAAGGAAAGGGAGGGGAGTGGGAGAGGAAGGGGGAGAGGGAAAGGGAGAGGGAGGCAAGTGAATATGGTGGTGATTGGTGGTAGGGACATGGATGAGACAAGAACAGTGAAATGCTGATAATTATTGAAGCCAGATAATGGGTACATGGTAGTTTATTATACTGTTCTCCTTACTTTCATGTATTTAAATTAATTTTTTGCATGATAAAAAGTTAAAATGCAATCATAAAGTTGGACTAAATGATTTTTAAAAGCATAATAACTTTAAGCCCATAATCACTTAAAATTATTTTTTAATTAAGAAGCATAATGGGGCTACTGGCTGGCTTAATCAGTAGAGCATTCAACCTTTTTTTCTTTTTTAAGATTTTATTTATTTATTTGACGGAGAGAGACAGTGAGAGAGGGAGCACAAGCAGGGAATGGGAGAGGGAGAAGCAGGCTTCCCGCCGAGCAGGGAGCCTAATGAGGAGCTCGATCCCAGGACCATGGGATCATGACCTGAGCCAAAGGCAGACGCTTAATGACTGAGCCACCTAAGTGCCCCAAGCATGCAACTCTTGATCTTGGGGTCATGAGTTCAAGCCCCACGTTGGGTGCAGAGTGTTTTGTTTTGTTTTGTTTTGTTTTGTTTTGTTTTGTTTTGTTTGAGAGAGTGTGCATGCACATGCAAGTGGGGTGGAGGGGCAGAGGGAGAGAGAGAATTCTAAGCAGGCTCCACACCTAGCATGGAGCCCAATGAGGGTCTCAGTCTCACGACCCTGAAATCATGACCTGGGCCAAAATCAAGAGTCAGACGCCTAACCCACTGAGCCTCCCAGGGGTCCCTGGGGATCATTTTTCTTAAAAAAAATGTTAGTGCCTGTTGGTGATGGTTAAAAGTTGAATAAAGATTTTTTTTTTAAAAAAAGCATCTTGCTTAGAGAGTAGATCTTATCACAAGAAAAAGCATTTTGTAACTTTATGTGGAGACAAATATTAACTAGAATTATTGTGGGGATCATTTCACAGTATATACAAATATCAAATCATTACGTTGTACACCTGAAACTATTATATGTCAATCATACCTCAATTTTTTTTAAAAAACATCTTTTAAGAGCTAATATCTCTTGTAGTAAATCATGATTTATCTGAAATTCAGCAGGTCCTTCAGTTTTACTTCAGTTTTTACTCTCCTTTTCTTCTACTAGGGTTAAATGTAATGAAACTTAACATCTTTATTTTAAAATAGTATAATATATATATCATATATAATAATTTTGATATGTGATATGTAAGTATATATGTGTACATTAATAGAATATATACCATATATTAATGCATAATAGTGTAGTATGTAACAGTATAATATATAATATCACATGGTCCTATCCTTATCAAATCCTTTCTTTCATCCCTCCTTCCATGTTCAATGTGTTTGTGTGCCTAGGAAGAAAGCCAGAAGGATTGCCATCAAAAGTTATTTCTGGATGTGAGATTTGATTTATTGCCTTCTTATTGTTCTTTTCAATACTTCCTGTTTTACATTATTAAAATAATTATTTGTATAATTAGTACCTGTCATTTTTTTATACAAATGATAAAGTCATTACTCTTTAAAAGCTGTATTCAATTAACATTATTGTGTAAGTTTCACCACAGCTCTGCCAATACTGGTAGTTACACATTGTCGGATGCCTCTAGCTGAAGTGGTTAAATATCTTAAGTATGAAATGTAATGACCTGTCTGTGTCTTTGAATCTAGGAAGCATCTATGATTTTTATTTTCTCAAGCAAGGTGGTGGACATTGGTACACATGGACAGAATATATCACCAAAGAGGAGGAACATATCCCAGCTAATGCAAAGGTAAGACAGATATTTGCCATGGAGCTTTGGTTTCTAAAATTACCTAAAATTTCTCCAAGGTGGAGGAATTGACATCAGTTCTGTATTAGCATTTTTAAGAACTTTCTTAAGAAAAAGTTTCAAACATGAGCTGGATCAGCCTTCAAAAGCATGGACTTTAGAATTAGAGAGATGCAGATTCCTTCCTCGGCCTTCACACTCTCTGCCTCAGTTTACTCAACTACACAGTAGCAGAAAAAATACTTAAAGGGTGTTTGCGAGAGTTGAAGGCACTATACATGAACACATGGCACATATGTGCCAGATCCAGGTTGGTTGCTATTTTGATTATTAGCATTGTCATGTGGTCAGTGATCAATGCCAGGTGGTCTTACCTCTCAGACATCTCAGCCAAAAAGGATCATTTTCTTCATACTTGCCAGAGGAAGATTTCCTTGATGAGAATTCTTAGAAAAACAGGTCTGATGAATGGGTTTTCTGGTTAGTCGATGATTCAGCTACAACTCCTGCTCATTTCCTTCTGGAAAATTTGCCCCTGTTTGTAGTATCTGTGGACATACTTTATCTTTCTGGGGGTGACTGCAGATCATTCAGGCCCCAAATGGAGTGGTGGACAGTGGATGGAAAAGTGGGAATATTGACAATCAAGTCAGACAGCTGGCAGGACCCTAGCTGCTCCTGAAGATGGTATGATAAGCAGAGGTGGATGTGTGCTGAATTCAGGACACACTCTGAGGGCTGAGCATTGTGCAGAAGCCCCAAGCACAGAGGTCCAAAAGTTTAATTCTCTTTAAAGAGCTTAGTCACCTGAACTCCAGGGGTTTGAAGTCATGTTGAATTCATGCAAATAAGAGAGTCCAATGCAGAGAAGATTTTAAGTTCTGCTGAAAATTTTCTCCTTGTCAAACAGGTGTTCTAGTCTCTGAAAATAAAAATCTCTGAAACCCAACTTGCTTTAAATTCCATCTTGGTAGCAAAATAAGCATCTTTTGCCTGGCCCTGCATTCAGCACCACTTACCAGCTACATGGTTTTGGACAAGTGAGCCAGTAATTCTCTAGTCTCAGAGGGTTACTGGGAAAACTGCAGAGGATAATATAGGCAAAACTTCCATAGCTCAGCACCTATTAATTCTCTTCCTCTACATTTCAATTCCTGCCCTGTCTGTTCTTTTTCCTTTGAGCAAATTATTTATCAAAAGAAGCCCAGCCTTTTCCTACTAGTACACACAGGGCTGCCATGTGGCACAGACACAGTTGGCACCATTGGCATTATGGTCTAGCTTTGCTTTAGAGGCACCGTTTACATAAATCAGCCTAGACATATAAGGAGATGTCAGCATATGATATACATCTTCCATTCCCTTCTTCTGTTCCCATGGAGGAACCAAATGTGGCCAAATGGTTGATGACAGGGTTTAGGCTCAGAGAAGCCAAGGTAAGGTAAGGTAAGGTATTCTACTCAAAGTAATAGGGATTCCAGGAACCCAAGACCAAGCCCTTAGAATCCATCTGGGGTCTGAATAACAGGAAGGGTATCATAATCCCCATATTGGAAAAAAAAGGTTAAATGGGGGTGGGTCCTAGAACCAAGGAGCTAAGTGTTGGAAAAAGTAGATCAGGAATAAGTGCAGGGAATGGAAGCTGAGGGTTACACCCCACCCTCCAAAGCCAGGCAATAAGATGACATATGGAAAGTGGACCTTGTCTGGGGCAAGGCAGACAAATTGGTTCAGAGCAATGATCTCAGAGGGCAACAGCTATAGACTGGTCCTTAGTGTAATTGGTGTCTATACCATATGTCAGTGGGTAAGACTTTGGAATCAGACAAGCTGAAATTCAAGTTCCTGCATTTCCACTTACTTGCTGTGTTAATTGGGCAAATTGCAAAGAACTATGGACCTCAGTTTCCTCATCTACAAAACAGAGCCAATAATGCCCATCTTGACATGTATGATCTCATTTAATCCTCAGAACAGCTCAGTGACCTGGGTGCCATTATTATCTTGTCTCACAGATGAAGAAACCGGGGCCCCTGGGGAGGTTAAATACTCACTCAAAGTCATAAAGATAGTAAGGATGAACCTGAATGGATAGTAAGTCTGAATGTCAAGACCCAGCCTCCCTAGGCCAATAACAAGACTATCCCATGTCTTTGTGGTACAGGTCTCAGAACTCATCATCTCCACAGTGGAGACAGCAAGGCAGTCCTTCTTCTTGAAAACCTACGTGGACCATGAAATTCCAGTGCTGTTCGTGGGGCCCACAGGCACTGGCAAATCAGCCATTACCAACAATTTCCTTCTCCATCTTCCCAAAAACACCTACCTGCCCAACTTCATCAATTTCTCTGCCCGAACCTCAGCCAATCAGACTCAAGATATCATCATGTCCAAGCTGGATCGGCGGCGGAAGGGCCTGTTTGGGCCTCCAATAGGGAAGAAAGCAGTGGTATTTGTGGGTAAGGCATTAGCCTGAATCTGAACACAATCAACTTGTATGCTGCAGCAAACCAGAATCCCCCACTGTACTGTCCTTTTACTCTAAGAGATAACGTATTTCTGGTTAATATAATTTAGTATTCCTTCCCTCCCCTTTTCTTCCCCATCCTTCTTCCCTTCCTTTCTTCCTCCCACCTTCTTTCCCTCCCCTCTTCCTTCCCTTCCTCTCATCTTTAATTTTGTTTTTCCATTCCTTTCTTCCTTTCATTACCATGTATTTGTTGATCACGGACTATATGTCAGATTTTCAGTAAGTAAGATGTAGTCCAGGTCTTTTTGCCTCAGTTAGGCTCCCAGTTTCTCCTGAGATTAAGATGAGCCTTTGGATCAGGGAAGGTTACCTTGTAGTGAGAATTAGTTCCAGAAGGGTGTTTACCCTCTTGCATCTCCAAAAACAACACTCATTTTGTGATAAATCCCTTGTTCCATTTTGTGTCAGATAAACGTTATTGGTAAATGAAGAAACCTAATAATTGCTAAATAAGTATTTGTGAAATAAGCACATTGAGATTCCCCAGGATTTTACCTGTTTATAAAGCACTTCCTCATTTATTTCATTTGAGCCTGACATCCCTGTGAGGTTATTAACCATCATTATCATTTTACTAGTCTGCTAATTGAGGGAATTGAGGGTCCAGAAGGTTAAATTCTCTGTCAAATATTAAGCAAATTCTGGAGCCATGACCCAAACTCAGGGTTTTTTTGTGACAAATACATTTTATTTTCCACTATCTTACTGCTAACTCATAGGGTCGTCATTTAGTAAAAGTAATGCCCTACTGTTCTGGGTTATCTCGTGTCCTGTCCTTAAAATTCATGCATTGATAGTGAATATTACGTGTACTTATACCCTTGCCCACTAACAGCAGCTTCTTAAAGGCAGAGATCCAATTTTATTTTGTTTTCCCTTTCTTTTCTTCCCTTTCCTCTTTCCTCCAAACTGTTCTCCCTTCCTATTTCTTATGGTATATTCAGAAACAATTTAAGCTTTGTAGCCAAACAGATCTAGGTTCAAATCTCACTTCATAACCCTAGGCATATTGTGATTTAACTTCCATGACCCTAGTTCTTCACCTCTAACATAAAGGTAATACTATCTTCCTTATAAAGTCGTTATTTTGATTAGATGAGATAATATGTATAAAACTCCTGAAATGTTATCTGACACAAACTGGGCATTCAGCCAGTGTTCGTTAGAGAAAAATTAAGAGAGCTTCCATTTTATTGAGTGTCTTCTATGTGCAGTGACTGGGTCACAATATGCTATTGGGGAAAATCAATCCTTGCCCTTGAAAAAGTCACTATCCTTGCCATTTTGATTTTGGTCCACAAAAACCCTAGCTCAAAAGTTTTCTCCCATCGGGGTTTAGTTGTTAGCTGGTGATCGAATTATATACCCTATTGGCTGGGAGTATGACTGTCTTCCTCATCATCATATCCTCAGAAATTAACAAAATATCTAGCACATAGTAGAGAATCAATATATTATGGTTGATGGAATGGGAAAAAAATTAAATGCCTGTTTCTTGATGTCAATCCATGCATCCTTAAAGTCACAATGGGCAGAGATCTCAATGAGGCAGGAGAACCCAGAACCCAGGAAATCCTCTTCCTATGTGGCCAGAATGTCCACTGGCTAAGCCCTGCCTAGAGTGGGAATGGGACAAGCAGGCACAGACTCCCTCATAAAAGAAATAGTTATCTATTGCCTCCTATGTGAGCAAGGGATCCCAAAGACTTACAATATGCGGCCATGCCCTCTTTCCCCAGATGACCTCAACATGCCAGCCAAAGAGGTGTATGGGGCCCAGCCCCCCATTGAGCTCTTGAGGCAATGGATTGACCATGGTTACTGGTTTGACAAGAAGGACACAAACAGGCTGGACATCGTGGATGTGCTGCTTGTGGCAGCCATGGGCCCCCCTGGGGGAGGAAGGAATGACATTACTGGTACGTGAAAGAAAAAGTTGATTCCTCTTCATCATCCAGCAAAGCCAGACCACCTTCATGGATGGAGAGTTGGTACAGGGCATTCTGTCCTGATGGAAGGTGGAGAAAAGTATATTTAGGCTATAGCTGGAAGGGTTTAGGCTAGCTCCAGGGAGTGGAATTTGAAGACTTAGTGTTGGAAGTTGTGTTAAATGGACTTGAAGATGAAAAGAGAATGTGAAAGTCTTTGGCTAGGCCCTGGAGGAACTCTCCATATGAAAAGGAGAGTTCAATGTGGCCAGCATGTGTTCCAGGAGAGAGGCTAGATCAGAGGTTCTCAAGCAGGAATGGTGATGGATTCACCTGTTCTGTTTTTTACAGTTCTTCAGATAGCCAAAGATAGAACAACTAACCCAAAGTGGCTGAACAACAACAAAAAAAAAACCCAAATAAGAGTTCCCCCCATCATCTAACAGTTCAGGAATGCATTTGCTTCAGGTGCAACTGGATTCTTCCAGGATCTGTGTTTTAATTCTGAGATACATCCTTGCTTAAGAAGCTTAATACCATTTCTAGACTTAAGATTCTTTGACCTCACTCTCCCCTCTGACATTTAGCTTTCTTACCTATAAAATTTTCAATAAGGGATAATGGACAGGATGATCTTATTTGATCCATTGTGTACCTAAGAATACAGACTCAAAAATGATCACTACCAAGACATGTACTAGTAAAATTGCTGGACTTTAAAGAAAAGGAAAAAGTCTTCTGGGCATCTAGGCACAAAACAGTACATGACTTTTAAGAGAAATAAAATTAAATCATTTTAAAACTGTTCAACCACAATGCTTTATGCCAGAAGAAAATGAAATGACATATTTAAGATACTCAAGGAAATAAAATGAGAGTCAAGGATTTTATAGCCAGTAAAGCTGACTTTCAGATATAAAAGGAAAACTGTTACCAGAATGCAAGAAGTCAGATTTATTTCCACAAGCCCTTTCTTGGGAACCTACTAGAAAATGGGTTTCACATTATCAAAAGACTGTAAAAAGATAGAACAACTCGTAGTAAGCATTGACTACATGGTTATTTGTTGAACTAAGACTACCTGGGAGAGATTATAATATGTAAAGGCTATAAGACCCAGTGTTGTAGATACAGAACAATTGAAAATGCAGGGGAGATTAGATTAGCAAGTACAAAAAGTTCTAAACTGTTTTCAGTTATCATAATTGGTAGGGGTCCTATATTCTTATTCTAAGAGCTTTGTGCAAAGTAGGATTATACAAACAAGTTATTGTGGAATTTTCTCTTTCCACTGACCCTTGTGTCCTTGAGAACCAGGAGTCTCAGTATGAAAGAAAGGAGATCAAGATGTAACATAGATGAAATTAAGTGAAAGCCCTGTAGTCCTAAATTAGAAATATCAGTAATAACTCATGATGTACTAGGTCTAGGAAATGATAAACAACTCATTAACACTGAGCATGCCTAGCACCCAGATTATTTTGAAATCCAATTTCCTACTAAAAGGAACCACAGCATATCTAGAGCAGAAAATATACCAGATGAACTTGTAACTTCTTGACATACCAGATAATGAGAAAGCTTTCAAAGATTAAATGGTCATGTCAACAGGACTCGGTTGGCAACATAAGGAGGCCCTCACTGGCCAAAGATGGGAAAATTTGAGCTTCAGCAATGATAGCAATTTTAATGGATTGAAATTTATCAAAATATACTTAAATCCATTAGTCTATTATAACAATGATAGTTGGTCATTTTCAGAGGATGGTAAGGAACCAGTTTATTATCTTGAAAACTGATAAATGGAAAGAATCAAACATTTATCCTGACTTTTTTATATGAAATGTACCATTGTATAAGTAAATCCTAGATGAGGGGAAATGTCTCTTTATAAAAATATTCCAGCTAATATATGAAAAAGAGATGATAGAATCAGAATATCACCATTTTACCCTAATGAGTGAATTAATGGAACTAGCCATTGAGCATCTGTAGCTACCAACATCACAAAAGGAGAGATAACATTATGTCTCTAATGAAAGAATATACTATCACCTACCATCTGGCCAGAGATGGAATCTGAGTCTGATCAAATCTCTAAATCCAGCTGCAAATTACTATGAAATACATATAAGAACAGAGGAATAGAATTAACTGCACCATGGGTATGCAATCAGCAAAATCCTAACTGTGGAAACTCTACAGATCAAACAGCCCAGATACTCATCAGACAAAAAAATGAAAGAAAGGGATGGAAAGGCAACCTATTGATTAAAAAGGACTTAAAAGACTTACCAAGTTTTTTTTTTTTAATTGGGAGGATTAAACTCTGGTTTGCAGGAATGAACACTTGGTTGATAAAAGAAATGCAAGACAGCCAATTACTATAAAAGTCAGGATAATAGTAACCTTTGGAGAGAGACAGAAGGCTATGATTGGGATGGGATATGTGGAGGGGCATCTACGAAGAGTTGGGAAAGCTTTATTTTTTGACTTGGACGGTAGACGGAAGGGTGTTGACCTTATGATGATTCACCAAACTTTATATTTGTTTTTCTCTGGGTTTTGTTTTTTTTTTTTTTACATAATAAAATGCTTTTTAAAAACAGATATGCAAACAAATTTATAGAAAAAGAAAATAGGTTATTCGTTGCCAAGGGCTCTAAGGAAATGGAGAATGACTGCTAATGGGTACAAAATTTCTTTCTAAGGTGATTAAAATGTTCTAAAATTGATTGTGGTGTTGGTTTCACAATTAAAATATTAAAAAATGATTGAATTGTGTACTTTAAATGGGTGAATTGTATAGTATGTGAATTATATCTTAATAAAGCTGATATATATAAATATAAATATATATATAGAGAGAGATCTAACATTAGACAGGTAGGTAAAGTTAGATATAGGTAGATATGTAAGGATACCAAATTAACAGTAGTTAATTGGGGGAAGAATGGATTTGGTATGTGCGAGGTAAGTCAAAGATGATGCTCACTTTCTATAAAAGTATTTCTGAATTGACTATTTTACAATGATCACATATTGCCTTCACTTTTAAAAACAATCTCGAACACTAGTTAAGTGCCGTTAATAGGATTTCTGCAATCATGGAGATGTTCTATATTTGCATTATGTGATACAACAGCTAGCCACTAGCCACCTGATACTCTTGTGCACTTGAAATGTGGCTAGTGAGACTAAGGAAATTATTTTTTAATTTAATATTAAGTAGGTCTAAATAGCCATATGTGGTTAGAGGCTGTCATATTGGATAGCCCAGCTCTAGAACAATAAGGCAGAGGAAAACATACTCTTTCATATCCCAGGATCACAAGGCCCAGGGGCTAGGTGTGAATGTGTGTGTTTTCCAGGACGATTCACTCGCCATCTAAATATTCTTTCCATCAATGCCTTTGAGGATGACATTTTAACCAAGATTTTCAGTTCAATTGCTGACTGGCACTTTGGGAAAGGATTTGACGTGATGTTCTTAAGGTAAGAGGTTCCTGTGTCTCCCACAGTATTGGCCCCGATCCTCAGTTCTGGCCCCTTCTTGATGAATCTGCCGTTCCCTTCCTCCCAAGGTATGGAAAGATGCTGGTACAAGCTACTATGACAATCTATAAAGCCGCAGTGGAGAATTTCTTGCCAACTCCCTCCAAGTCTCATTACGTCTTTAACTTACGAGACTTTTCACGGGTTATCCAAGGGGTACTGCTCTGCCCTCACACCCACCTACAGGTCAGACACTATCATTTCTGTTATCGAGTTCATTCAGCAATATCCTTGGCTACATGGAATAAACAGTATAATAGTAATAGCTAAATTTTATTAAGCATTTATCGCTGCTAGGGATTGTGCTAAGTATTTTATAAACATTATCTTGTTTAATATAACTCAATCAACCCCAGGATTTAGAAAGAGAGCTGTCACCTCAGGTACCACCTTCCATTCATACAAATAATTAACTATGGATTTTCAGGATGTGGAAAAATTTATCCGGCTTTGGATCCATGAGGTTTATCGGGTCTTCTATGACCGTCTGATTGACCATGAGGACAGACAGGTCTTCTTCAACATAGTAAAGGAAACCACATCCAATTGCTTCAAGCAGACAATGGAGAAGGTAAGCCAGATCCTATGAGCATTTGGCCTCAGAAATGGTCCCAAATATTTAACTATGTTAGCCTCAGATTTCAAGTTTCCTTCCTAGCGGAGACTCAAACCTCTGCTTTCTGAATCTCAGGAAATGGGATTGAGTCATCTAGTCACTTGATTTGATGATATTATACTTGGCCCAATTTTGTTTCACTTCCTTGATAACATATACATTTGTATCCATTCAAAGTGGTTTATGATCTGATGTAATTGTTTATAATTAACTTAAAATACATTTTTAAGGTTAATTAATTTGTGAGTTGAGAAATGAACTGTGAAATTTTTATGGTTTGATTGAGGCCCTGGTAAAGCCCAAGTAGAAGAGTGCCATGTTTCCCATTTGTAAATACTTTCTTTCCCCCTTTGATGTAAGAAAAGTTGTTTTAAGCCTATGTGTTTACATCATCTAGTTGTACCTCTATTTTTAAGAAGCTGTGATTTCTCCACAGAAAAATTGCAGGTGTTTCATGTTGCATTCAGAGGCCCAGTGCAGAAGCACTACCAGGTTCTAATATCAGGAAGAGAAAGCATCTAGAACATTCCTACTCTAGCCACAGAGTGGGGACCATGGGTAGCACCTGTACCTTTGTTTGGTGAAGGAGCAAACACATAAAAAAATTGGTACCATCCTTGGACCACCACTAGGATCTCACAGTCTGACCACCGACATTTTAACCATTTGGCAAACAGATTGACTCTGACTTTCATGCTTTTTTTCTGTAATGCCCTTTCATCATAGTCTTTACACCCATCAGATCCAAATACTAAGTTATTAAAAAAAAATTATTAATGAACCCTCACTTTGGAGAATATGTTCAGAGGAAACAAGCATATCTCTTGTTCCCTCCCTCTATACCTCCCACTGCCATCTTGGTTGGGCCATCGGTGGAGTGCCTGGCTGAGATTTATCTTTCCCACAGGTCCTTATTCACCTGTCACCCACCGGAAAGATTGTTGATGATAATATCCGTAGCCTCTTCTTTGGAGATTTCTTCAAGCCAGAAAGTGACCAAAAAATCTATGATGAAATCACTGACCTGAAACAGCTCACAGTGGTCATGGAGTACTACCTGGAGGAGTTCAACAATATCAGCAAGGCCCCCATGTCCTTGGTCATGTTCAGGTTTGCCATTGAGCACATCTCCAGGATCTGCAGGGTCCTGAAGCAGGACAAAGGCCACTTGCTCCTGGTGGGCATCGGGGGCAGTGGGCGGCAGAGTGCCAGCAAACTGTCCACATTCATGAACTCATATGAGCTGTACCAGATTGAGATCACCAAGAACTACTCAAGCCATGACTGGCGGGAGGACCTGAAAAAGATCATGCTGCAGGTTGGAGTGGCCACCAAGAGTACCGTGTTCCTCTTTGCTGATAACCAGATCAAGGACGAATCTTACATCGAGGACATCAACATGCTTCTGAATACAGGGGACGTGCCCAACATCTTCCCAGCTGACGAGAAGGCTGACCTTGTAGAGAAAATGCAAATGGCAGCCAGAACAGAAGGCGAGAAGATCGAAGTCACTCCTCTTTCTATGTATAACTACTTTATTGACAGGGTGAAGAAGAACCTTCACATTGTCCTTGGTAAGAAGAAGCAAACTCAGTCTGTCCCTTTCCTCTGGAGTGCCTTAAACCCTAAACTCAGTCCTCTTACAGTGGTCCAAGGATAGATCTAGCCATGGCACTCATCCAGGGGTTTATGCCTGAATTCCTGTGGAAAATGACCCTCCCCTAAACCACTATTTTAAAACTATTCCACTCTTCTCAATTCTTTTTTTTTTTTTAAGATTCATTTATCCATTCCAGAGAGGGAGGGAGAGAGCAGAAAGAGGGGCAGATAGAGAAGGAGAGAGAGAATCTACAGCAGACTCCTCACTGAGTACTGCACCCAAAGCAGGGCTCCATCTCATGACCCTGAGATCATGACCTGGGCTAATATCAAGAGTTGTATGACTAACAGACTGAGCCACCCAGGCGCCCTTTTTTTTTTTTTTTTAATTTTACCTAGTTAACATACAGTGCAACATTGGTTTCTGGAGTAGAACAACACCCAATGCTCATCACAAGTGCCCTCCTTAATACCCATAACCCATCTAGCCCATCCCCCCATACTCTCCTCACGTCTGGAGTTCTTCTCTCTGTGAATGACATCCCCAATCTATCCAGAAACCTAGTGGTGATATTTAATACTTTTCTCTCATGTTACCATGTCCGGTCAATTTTTACTTCCTTGCTTTCTCTTATAACCACCCATTTATGTCCATCCCCACCACCTTTGCATTAGCTAAATTGCCATCATCTTGCCCAGCCTCACCTCTGCAACCTTCTAACTATTCTCTCTATGCCCACTCTTGTCCATTCCATACCTTTCTGTTCCATTGACTCAGGATGGGGTTTTTTTTTTTTTTGCATGTATTGCAAATGTGATCATTGTGTATACACATACACACACACACACATACACGTACACATTTAATATGTTTTCTATCAGGATAAATGCCAAAATTCCTAATCTATGGTTTTATAAGGTCACTTGCCATACTGTCCCCTTTATTCTCTCCACTCTCCTCTCAAACCAAGCTTCCCGTTCTCCCTCTGTTCTTTAGCCGCAATGACCTCCTCATACTTCCACCTGCGCACCATGCTTCCTCCTACCACATTGAGCCTAAATAAAAAATGTATGGGATTTAGCCAAAATTTGTGCTTGGATGGAGATGGGGTCGAAACAAGCTGATGGCCCCCACTCAACTTCCATAAGTAACTATGTATGGGGCATCTGTGGCTCTTTTATGTCTGAGTCAGCACATAAGGGTCAAAGCAAGAGGATCAAAGGGCACAAACCATGCTGGCTAAGTGATGCAAAAGATCTGGAAAGGAGAACAATGGGCACGGGAGACCAGTCAGAAGGCTATTATAATATACTGAATTCCCATCACAAAGTTGGATGAAAATATCCTATGATTCCCCTGTGCTTCCCAGGCATTCATCATAACTATTCCTGTTACTCCCCTGGAGTACCAACAGGAAACCAACCTCTTACCCACCAGAATCCTTGGAAAGAACTGCCTGCCTCCTTGCCTTGGAGGAAGGAAACTAACCAAGTCTGCTTTTCATTAGCCATGAGCCCAATTGGGGATGCCTTCCGGAACCGCCTGCGGATGTTTCCTTCACTAATCAATTGCTGTACAATTGATTGGTTCCAGTCCTGGCCCACAGATGCCCTGGAGTTGGTAGCCAACAAATTTCTAGAAGATGTGGAGCTTGATGACAGTATTCGGATAGAGTAAGCATTAGCTGCATTTTAGTATCCTAACCAAATATTCCAAATTGGAAATCCAGATATTGGCTGTATTGTTATTATTGTTTTAAGATTTCTCAATTTCTGTATAGAAAATCACATTTAGTTAGATATTTAATAAAACACCTTTGCTGAAAAAAAAATGAAATTTTGTTGTTTAGAATTGTCCTGGAGATGCACTGTTGTCATAGCTATAAGAATCTAGCTCTAATAATATAGCTATTTCAATGGTTTTAGAACATACATTCTCAGTAGGGGTGACATTGGTGCCAAGGGGATGAAAATTGGCTATTATGAGGATGGAAAAAAAAGTAGTCTTTTATGTATAAAGCACAGATATACAAAAACAACCCCCAAAACACGCTTAATTTTAGCTAGAGTAAAGGAAGCGATTAAGAATGTTGACCTTCCTGTGTGCCCCATGAAGGCAGTGTCATCTGCTTTGTCTGACTCTATATCCTTAGTGTCTAGCAGGTGCCTGGTACATAGTAATTCAGTTACTGTTTATTAAATGAATGAATGGAAAATGAAGAAGTAGGTAGGGGTCAGAATATTAATGGCTATAAATTCCATTTTAAGAACTTTGAACTTTATGCTCTCAGCCAGAAGACCCTTAGCTTGAGTCCATAGGCTCATGAACAGAATTCAGAGGATCAGTTAATGTGAACGGAGAAAAATTATGTGTTCTTTTTCACTGACATCCAACTGGTATTTTGAATTTCTTTCAATAATGAATGTAGGCAGTAAATCCCAGTAGGATTAACAGGACTTGTTACCAAGAGGAATCACAGTTGTGTGTGTTTTTTTAATAACCCACTCAGTCATCATAGATATGTCAGTATATCATTCTCTTCCAAGTTGTGGTAGGTTTTAGACCTGTTGCCGAATCTTGTTATTTAATGTAGAAGTCAGCAAAGCATGAGCCACTGGCCAAGTCCAGTTCACAGCTTGTTGGTTTTTTTTATTTTAATGTTTTTTTATTATATTATGTTAGTCACCGTACAGTACATCCCCGGTTTCCGATGTACAGCTTATTTTTATAAATAAAGTTTTACTGGAACATAGCCATGCCATTTTTCTCCCATACAACAGCAGACTTGAGTAGTTACCACTGTTCAACCATGTGTACTATTGATTTTTACTATTTGGCCCTTTCCAGAAAAAGTTTGCTGACCCCTGACATATCACAAATTTGGTTTTTAAAATATTTTGAAAATGATTTCAACATAATTGTTTCCTATTTTAATCCAATGTATTTTGCTTTATGCATTTTAAAGCTTTATTCTGCAAAATTCGGAGACTTCACCAGACTGCCAAAGATTAAGAGCTCCTGCTTAAGCTCTAGTGATTCACCAAAGCCATCAGAAATAGAAATTACTTGCTTAAAAATCATTCTAGTAAGAATATACACCTCTCCAAAACTTCTCAGAGCTCTATTGACCTGTCTTTGAAAATTTGGGACTCTACTAGGCCATAGTCAGCGTGCACCTTCTCACATTCTCATGTCTGTAGCCACAGCTATGCTAGGTCTCTCTGGAGGACGTTGGGCCTCCCTAACCATCCTTGCGTCCTTGGCAGGGTCATCTCCATGTGCAAATATTTCCAGGAGAGTGTGAAGAACCTGTCGCTTGATTATTATAGCACACTTCGCAGACACAACTATGTCACCCCCACCTCCTACCTCGAATTGATCCTAACCTTCAAGACACTCCTGAATACCAAGAGGCAAGAGGTTGATATGATGAGGAACCGTTACCTGACAGGTCTGCAGAAACTGGAGTTTGCATCTTCACAGGTGAGCACTGCCACAAGAGAACAGGGATGAAGAGGTCCAGGATTAGGTGGATGCAGTGAGGCCCTTGTTCAGGTGCAGATTTTAAGAGGTCACTATATAAAGACAGCATCTACTCCTATCCTTGCAGAGCTCACCTTGCTTGCCTCAGGCTCAACCTAGCCCTATGAGATTCTGTCTCTCTTTAAGATTTTGATATTTTGTTCATCATGAACCCCAATGTGCTATCTCACCTCCTGGGCCTCAGTATCATTTTCTGTATAAAGGGGCTGTGTTCCGTACAAAGAAACCATGATGCAGAGAGGCCAGGAGATTTGCCAAAATCATACATGCAGCCTCGTGAGTAGCCAGTGCAAGTGGTCCCGCCAAAACTGAAACTAAGCTCTGCAAATTCCAGAACCTGTGTTCCTAACCAGGCCAGCATGCTGCGCCTCTCCCATAAGCTTACTCGGGACAGTGGTTGCAATATTGTGAAACCCTCCTCAAGTATGCATCTGAGCTGCCTTAGAAGGTAGAATCAGGGCCAGTGGATTAAAAAAATGGCACAACTCTCCTGAGAGGTAGAGAGCTCTCTACCATTAGAGGTATTGAAACAGAGGTCAGAAAACCACGTGGCAGGAATGCTTTAGAGGGCATCAGACTCTTGGAAAAAGTGGCCTTGAAAGTTCCTCTTATCCCAGGTATCTCGGATGTATATGTTTTCTTCACTGACTAAAAAAACCAAAACAAAACAAAAAGTAAGTTTTTTCCCTAACTTGCTCTTATTCCATCTCTCCCTGCCCCCAATACTAAAATTTAGGCTCAAGAGCATGGAGGAAACTGTACCTTTTTAAAAATGTTTAAGTTTACCATTCTCTGTCTAGTGTCTAGCACCATGCTTGATAACTTACAACACACACTACGGACTCAGTAAGTATTAAGTATTGCAAGATCAAAGAGAGAAACTCCAGCCAACAAATGCATACCCGGTACCATGGTATAATCATTAGTATTTTCTGCATATATGATAGTTCAGAGAATTGTTTCAACTCCCGCCAGCTGTGCCATTTTCGGCATTGACATAGCTGACCCCGCTCTCCCCTCTTGCTAGGTGGCAGTAATGCAAGTACAACTGACCGCTCTCCAGCCTCAACTCATCCAGACATCTGAGGAGACTGCCAAGATGATGGTGAAAATTGAAGAGGAGACGAGAGAAGCTGATGCCAAGAAACTTCTGGTGCAGGCAGATGAAAAAGAAGCCAATGCTGCCGCTGCCATTGCTCAAGGAATCAAGGTATAAAGAGCCAAGAGGAAAAGGGAGGGAAGCAGCACTTTTCTGGGTTTATCCATTCTCTCACTAGAGCCTAACACAGCCCTGCAGGGTGTGTGTGGTTGGGCCCTTCCTGCAGAAGAGTGAGGCTTGAAAAAGACAGATGACTTTCCAAGCATCCCGTAGCTAGTAAGTGATGAAGTAGGTCTCTGTGACAGCTGGCTCTCTCCAGAAAGAATTACCATTTTCCAAATATTCTCCATCTCACTCAGAGTCAGGCCTACAAGACCAAACCTGATTTAACCCTCACCTCATTACTTTTCCCTCATTCATCCTGCTCTGGCCACGTGGGCCTCCTAACTATTCCTCAGAGAAGTACAAAGGCACTCTCGCACCCCAGGGCCCTTGCACCAGCTGTTCCTCCCTATTTCCTTCACCTCCATCATGGTTTTGCTCAGATGTGCCTGGCTTGTTACAGGTGTGGAATAAATCATTGTCAAATGACAGAATGTTGAACCTAGAAGACCCCATTTGAAGGTGATTCTTATATCAAAGACTAGATAGCCCTGGGAAGGGCTTCACCTACATTCTGATTAGAAGAAAATATGATTAATGTTCCTGTGATGTTTTGTATTTCTCAGCATTTTCAATTGCATAATTCCATTTGAGGGGCTCCTGGGTGGCTCAGTCGTTAAGCGTCCGCCTTCGGCTCAGTGCGTGATCCTGGCGTTCTGGGATTGAGCCCCACGTCAGGCTCCTCTGCTATGAGCCTGCTTCTTCCTCTCCCACTCCCCCTGCTTGTGTTCCCTCTCTCGCTGGCTGTCTCTATCTCTATCAAATAAATAAATAAAATCTTTTAAAAAATTCCATTTGACTATCACAACTGCCTTGGACTTAGGAATGACAGGTATCAACGACACTGAAGTTCCATGGCCAAGCGACTTTTCAGAGTTGCACGGCCTCTTAGTGGGTTTAGAATCTAAGGCTATTAGCACTTAGCTCAAGATATTTGTCCCTGCTCAGCGATTAGAAAATCTTTTTGACCATTCTTCAAGAAAGAGCTTGAATGAAAAGTAGCTTGTGTCTGGCTTCTAGGATAAGTAAGTCATGGGGCACTTTCTTGAAAATGACAGGCCTTCCAGACTGGCTTTTCTCCAGTGACTCCTGAGACCTGGACTTTCATAGGTTCCCTTGGGTCCAATCCCTGGCCTCAGAGTCACACAGTGAATACCCTGGATAAAAGAGGTGTGCTCACCCATAGTCCCAGGGGCACAGCCAGGAGCCCAGTGGAACTATAAAAGATGGTGACCACCAGGGACCAAAAGCCAGTGGGGTGTTTTGCCATTCTGTGACAAGATGATAAGAATAGCTACTACTTAGCAGCAACATGCTGGTTTCTTGTAATCCTTCATTTAACATATATTTATTGGACACTTGCTGTGTCGTGCTGGCACCTTCCTAGGCAGTGGAACAAGACAGACAAAATTCCTTCCCTCATGGAGACTGTGTTCTCTCGTCCTTGATTTACATTGCCTATTATCATACCAACAGTCCTGCAAAGCACACAGTATCATTCCCAGATTACAGATAAGGATATCATGGTATAAGAACTTTAATGACTTGTCCAAGGTCATGTGGCTACCAAGTGACTGAATCTGGGTTCAGACCTAGAGTTCTCTGATTCTGAAGTCCTTGCATTTGACTATATTCCAGAAGTGGCAAACTGGCACCTCGGGAGTGCATATTTACACTGTGGCACACACAGTATTTTTTTAAAATCTGAAATAATCCTCCACTTAAAAAAAAAAATCAAGAGATTTCAAGTAAAAATTCTAAACGTTCAGTTTTTCTTAGGAAGAAAAAAATCAAGCATTCTGGCAACACTGGACCAGTCTTCCTGGGTTGTACCCATCAGCAGCACTGATGAGATGCTGCCCCGTGTGGCTTCCAGCTCAACAAAGCCCCACCCAGCCCACTTCCCACACTCACATCCCAGGCCTGGCCCTAATAGGCACATGAATTTGCAATTCTTCCATGGTTTTATACTAGAATTGGGCACGTCAGAACTCAGTATTTGCTCTGTCCCTTTGGAAACTTGGTATTCTCATCTATGAAATGGGGACAGTAAGAGAAAAACATGTAAATTTTGTAGTATGTGTCCAACACACATACTACACATTCGTTCTCTAAAACTGTTGTTCTTCACCTCGTACTAAGTGGACTTGCCCGTTTTGATAAAGGGCAGCCTCTTGCCACATGTGGGTACCATCACACCCAGGATTCTGCTCCACAATGTCAGGGGCAAACAGGGACTCTCTGGAGCAGGAGGGACGCTGGAGGTGACATGGAGACAACCCACCACACCCATTCCTGGGCCATAAACTGCCGCCTTGGGTTTCGGTATCAAGGGTGGGGTCTGACGTTTTGCCATCTCATCTCCAGAGTGTCAGGAGTGACATCCTGGAGGTGAGTCGTGAGGTCCATCCAGGGAGGAAAAAGAGGCTGTGCTTGCTTTGAGTTTCTCTGGGGACCAGAACCCCTCCCCGAACCTCTCAGAGCTACAGCCCTTCCCCACACAAGGACTGTTATTGTCTCCGATCTCCTCCCACCCATAGAAATGAGATATCCTGGGAGAGCCCCCAGTGTGGTGGCTGCTGCCGCAGAGAGGCTCAGCCAGGCTTGTGGAATCCATCCAGGGATGGGGAGGAGACTGGTGGAGAAAGAGGCCCCAAGCACTTGCTTCCCAAGAACAACAATTTGCTTAGAGCGGTCATTTCTTTTTAAGCTAATGAATCATTTCTTTTCCCTCTAATGAGGATAACTGATGCCAGAACCACTGCAGAGTTGAATTTTTGGGTTTCGTCAGAGGACACTGTGCTTCTTACCTTTCAAAGGGCCCTGGTGCTCCTTGCATTGCTGAGCAACAGGGGTCTTTTTTTTTTTTTTTTTTAGAGAGGGAGAGAAGGGGATCAAGAGAGGGTGAGAGGGGCAGAGTGAGAGGGAGAGAGAGAATCTTAAGCAGACTCCTCGCTGAGCATGGAGCCCAATGGGGGACTCAATCTCATGACCCTGAGATCATGACCTAAGTTGAAACCAAGAGTCAGATGCTTACCCAACTGAGCCACGCAGGTGCCCCAGGGGTCATTTTTTATCGTAATTTTTTTTTATCTTAGAAACAAATGATGACAGTAATAACTTGTATGAAAGAATACTTAAGAACTCAGCTTTAACACCTTTTATATTTTCCAAGTTTCCTTCTGGCCCCTGTCTATACAGGTGGATAGTTTCATGTTACTGCAATTATAGTTTATCATTGCAATTTACATCATGCTTTTTTATTTCCTTAACATCCTTTCACAAATGTTTTTCCAAAATGTCATATAATCATTTTAAAGACCATTTTAAGTTAGTGCTTCTCTCATCAAGTAGCCATTCCCCTACCAGGCACGGAAGTCTGTTCCTTCCTGCCTGATGTCAGTGTTCCGAGAGTATAAGCTGGAGTTTCCCAGCAGTGCTCTGTGTCAGAACCACCTTTGGAGTTTGAAAAATGCAGGTGCCTAGACCTCACCCAGACTGAATGAATCAGAATCTCTGGGTGTGGGGCCTGACCACGAGGATGCCCTAAATGTTCTTCAGTGACTCTGAGGCAGAGCCACGGTTGAAAACCACTGTACCCATAATATTATAATTAGAGCCTTTTCGAGGCACTTGACAAACAAGCTTGCTGGGACCCAGGCCGTACAAGAAGCATGTGTGGGCCACTAGTTGTCTGGTATCTTATAGGAAAGGAACATGGAACTCTTGGTGGCACCTGTGGGCACCTGGGATCATTGAAATCCACCAAGAATCCACAGCTGTGGCTGAGCCAACACCTTTGGTCTCTTCTGCCACCAAACTCTATCTGAAACTAACTGTGAGAAACAGCAAGCTTTGGTTTCAATTCGTTTCCTCTTGCCTTGCCCTTGGACACCTATCCTAGGCCTAAAGAGGGAGCAAACCGAGTTGCCCCTGGGGTTGAGCCATTTTTGCCATCTGAAAAGCAGAGCATTCCATTTTGATATTGGGAACATCTGACAGGGTTCATGGGGGCAGGGGTGTAGTTTTAATATAATAAAGCCAAGGGGCACCTGGGTGGCTCAGTCGATTAAGTGTCTGCCTTCGGCTCAGTCATGATCTCAGAGTCCTGGGATCGAGCCCTGCCTCGGCTCCCTGCCCCGCGGGGAGTCTGCTTCTCCCTCTGCCTGCCACTCCCCCTGCTTGTGCTTGCTTCTCTCTCTCTCTCTGTCAAATAAATAAATAAATAAAAATCTTAAAAAAAAAAAAAAAAAGCCAAACAAAACTTTGCTGCAAGTGTATTTATTTATTTATTTATTTTATTTTTTTAAAGATTTTATTTATTTATTCGACAGAGATAGAGACAGCCAGTGAGAGAGGGAACACAAGCAGGGGGAGTGGGAGAGGAAGAAGCAGGCTCATAGCGGAGGAGCCCGATGTGGGGCTCGATCCCATAACGCCAGGATCACGCCCTGAGCTGAAGGCAGACGCTTAACCGCTGTGCCACCCAGGCGCCCCTGCAAGTGTATTTAAAACACAGAAAACCTGAAATAAAGGATCCATGATATATACACGTGTACACATGCCCATGCGTGCACACACAGGCGTAAGAAGGTGAAACCCACCTTTATTGTGTTTGCCTACCGTAAACCTGCAGGATGTGGACCTCCACACGTGCTGTTTTGTCTAAGAATCCTTGTTCTCTTGTGACGCCTCACTTCAGTCGTAGCGGTGTGACCACTCGTTGGGCTGGGCGACTGACAGAGAAGTCAGGGAGTGGGAACCAGGGGCCCGAGGTTGGAGCTTTGTGACCTGAGCTAACTCATCTTGCCTCCTGAGACCTTGGGGATTTTTTGTTTTTGTTTTGTTTTGTTGATTTGGTAATTTGGCTACTAAATAATCCATAAGGCCCCTTCCCGTTCTAAAGTCTTATAATGTTAAGCTTTCTTTCAAAAAAATATTGAGGGGCACCTGGGTGGCTCAGTCGGTTAAGCATCCCATTCTTGCTTTTGGCTCAGGTCATGATCTCAGAGTCATGAGATCAAGCCCTGCTTAGGGCTCCTCGCTCAGCGGGGAGTCTGCTGGAAATTCTCTTGCCCTCTCCCTCTGCCCCTCCCAACTGCTCTCTCTCTCTGTCTCTCCCTCTCTCTCTAAAATAAATAAATAAATATTAAATAAATAAATAAATATATATATTGCGATATAATTCACATATCATTAACATTTACCTTTTTAAGTTGCTTTTTAGAGGTGTTTTGTACAGTCACAGAGATGTATACCTATCACCACTAATTCTAGATGATTTTTGTCACCCCACGAAAAACCTATGAGTAATCACTCCTCATTGCTCTGCCTCCCCAGCCCTTGATAACCACTAACTCGCTTTCTGCTTCTATGGATTTTCCTTTTCTGCACATTTCATGTCAATGGAATCTTATAGCAGGTGGCATTTTGTGTCTGGCTTCTTTCAGCAGGTTTTCCATGTTGTCACATGAGTCAATACTTCATTCCTTTTTATGGCTGAATAATATTCCATTGTATTAATTTTGTCTCTGAATGAAGAAATAATGGACGAAACATGCACCATCTCCTTTTCTTAGAGCTCACTACCCAGCTCCAATCTCTCTTCCCATTCCTCATCCTTAAACTCTTGCCTTAAACACCACCCTATCTCTAAGCTTCACTTTATCCCTCACTTTACGCCTGCCTCATTTCTGAGCTAAACACATTCCAACCCTCACCCCATCCCTGACCCTCTCCCACCCCTCATGCCTTATTTCTTCCCCAAACTTGCCCTAACCCCTTCCCAGCTGTCACTCAACCCCTGGGCTTCACCGTTTACTCCACTTCTCCACCCATCCTTGATCCGTGGGTATGAAATTACCCACTACTTATATCTCTTGGGAATTTGTTTAAAACCCAAAGCTTGATCCTTTTTTTTTTTTTTTTTAAGATCACAAATCAGGTGAATTCTCAAATGTCCAAGGCATCAAAACCACAACCCCGAAATCCTGTGCGCACCTCCCTGCTACCCCTCAACCCTTAGAGCCACCCTCCTGTGCTGCCCTCCAGGAGGGGGCGCCATCCTGGAAGGACATGGAAGGGCAGGAAGAGCATCTTCCAGCTTCCTCTATGAAGTGAGTGCCAGGTGTGCTGGGTACCAGGCACTCATCCCTCTACCCCCGTGCTGCCCACAGGATGAATGTGAGGGGGACCTGGCAGAGGCCATGCCGGCGCTGGAGGCTGCACTCGCTGCACTGGACACCCTGAACCCAGCAGACATCTCACTGGTGAAGTCCATGCAGAACCCACCTGGCCCTGTCAAGCTGGTCATGGAGAGCATCTGCGTCATGAAAGGGCTGAAACCAGAGAGGAAGCCGGACTCCAGTGGCAGCGGTAACCCCCTTCGGCCCCCCACCCCACCCAGCGGCCTTCACAGGCTGCTCTTCCCTGGCAGGAGGGGTACTGTGCCCTCCCCCCTTGCCCCAACCCCGTGGGCAGGGTCTGGAGTCTCAGAGGAAACCAGAGAGGTATCAGGAGCTGCATGTTCATCCACACAGTTCTCTCCTGCACCTTCACCTTCCTCACTCCTCTCAATCAGTCGGGGCAAAGGCAGGCATCTTTAGGTGAGGCTGAGCTTAGTCAAGGCCCCTGCCTGCAAATCATTTCAAAAATGAAGGTCGTGGGGGGCACCTGGGTGGCTCATCTGGTTAAATGTTTGCCTTTGGCTCAGGTCATGATCCCAGGGTCCTGGGTCGAGCCCCACATCACATCGGACTCTCTGCTCAGTGGGAGGGTCTGCTTCTTCCTCTCCCTCTGCCGCTCTCTCTCTCAAATAAATAAAATCTTTTTAAAAAATGAAGGTCATGTGGGGCGCCTGGGTGGCACAGCGGTTAAGCGTCTGCCTTCGGCTCAGGGCGTGATCCCGGCGTTATGGGATCGAGCCCTACATCAGGCTCCTCCGCTAGGAGCCTGCTTCTTCCTCTTCCACTCCCCCTGCTTGTGTTCCCTCTCTCTCTGGCTGTCTCTATCTCTGTCAAATAAATAAATAAAAATCTTTTAAAAAAAAATGAAGGTCATGTGTATGAAAGGACTGACAGAGTGGTGCCTGGTTGTGGGGGAGAGAAACAGAAAAGAGCTAGAGAAAGATAAACAGAGAGAGAGGGAGAAACTGAGAGGTAACCAGAGAAGGAAAGACAGAGAATGAGACAGCTACAGAGAGATGGAAAGAGACAGACAGCTGGATGAGCATGCAGAGATAATAAACCAATCTAGAGGTCAGGAGGGAGAGAGGTAGAGGGAACAGAAGAGCTGGAAATGGAGACTTAGAGGCAGAGAGACAGGGGCAAAGGCAGAGGCAGAAACTGAGGTAGGCGGAAGATAAGGAGTCAGACTTAGAAATAGGGAGAGAGGATTAGGACAGGGAGGAATGCTCCTCCTATCATTGAACCTAGAAGCATTAATAGGTAGAGTATTCATTCTCCTTAAAATCTGAATGAGATGTAGGACTTTGTATTATTAATAGCAGTGTCTTGGAACTGAACAAGGACTTTAAAAACTAGCCTCAGTAATAGTCCCTGCCTTTAGAGTGCTCCTGTCCTGGGAACAGTTCTGCTATTCCTCCATTTCTTCTGAAGTGCTCAGAAATCCCGGATACCTCATTCGGAAACCTCTAGCTTCTGCTTCCCATTGACTAGCATTTCCTCTTCCCTGATTGGCATCAGGCCAAAAACCACAAGAAGAAGATGCAGAGGTGATCACCCAGGGAGTATAAAGAATGCTGAAGCCCATGCCTCCCTTTCCGGGGACTCTTACTCCATTGGTTTTGGGTACAGCCTGAGCTGTATTTTTTTTAAGCTCCTGAAAGATCTAAGGTGCAGCCAAGGTGGAGAACGGCTAAGGTATGAAAGCATGGCCTTTTCTTGGATCACTGATGATCTGCACAGGGCCTAGCATTCACGTTTCTTATTTTAAAATTGAAGCTAATGGTGTGTATTATTCATTTATCCTGCAGAATTTTAGCCAGAACATGAGGATGAAACAAAAGAGCAATTGAATTCATTTGGGGTACCTCGAACATAAATGAAGCAGATCATTTTCCTGAATGCAGACAAAAACCTTCATGGGAAATACTTGTTTGGTTACTGTGCTTGCGTTAGAAACAGGACACATCTGACCTATTGTACTTAATATGATTTCTCAAGTATAACTTTTTTTGATAAGCCTGAGGTTGGCAAGTGTTTAGAGTGCTATGAGCCAAAAGAGCTTCCAGCTCCTTTCCAGCATGTGAACAAAAGGGGTGCAGCCCCGGGATGGGATCGAGGCTCACTCAATCATTAGTCAGCAGGATGGGTGCTGAGGAGAATAAGGGCCCTGCTTTGTTTCTGGGTAGGCCAAGGATGGCCTTTTGTATAGTTACAAGCCTGCATGCTGCTTCCCCACCCTTTGCTCTTTCTCTTGAGACTGCCTCACTCACAAGAACCGATTGAGTACCATCCAGCCCACCTCCCAGACTTGAAAAGGAATATTCAAAACACATACCCGTGGCTCCTTTGCCTTCTCTAGGACTGGGAACAAGGAGCAACATTCATTCGATACGTCTTTATTGATAACTGAGTATCAGGCACTAGGCCAGATTATAGTAAACACAGCAGAAGCTTACAGTTCTAAGGGAGGCAGACAATAAAAATGAAACCAAAAAAGGTTGCATAAACAGGTTGCATAAACACTGTAAAGGGAGTGGACATTCTAGCAGCTGAGATGAAAGAAAATGCTGGGGGAGGGTTAGAGCGGCCCAGCTTAGTGATGGAAATCTAGGGAAACCTCTCAGTGGAGGTGACTTTTATTTTTTTAATGTTTATTTTTAAAGATTATTTATTTGAGAGAGAAAGAGAGAGTGGGAGGGGCAGAGGGAGAGGGAGAGAGAAAATCTCAAGGAGACTCCCTGCTGAGTGTGGAGCCCGACCAGGGCTCCATCTCACAGCTTATGAGATCACAGCCCATGAGATCATGACTTGAGCCGAAACTGAGAGTCAGAGGCTTAACCAACTGAGCCACTCAAAGACCCCGGAGGTGACTTGTAAATGAGCTGAAGTTTGGTTAGGAGCCAGCTAGATGCCATTTACAGGCTAGGTGAAGGGCTCACAGTAAGGAAGCACTTAAGATCATTGAAGGGTTGAAGAAGGGTTCTTCCTGACTGAAGTCTAAGAAGCAAGGCAGAGGTGAGGTGGATGAGTTCAGTGGGCCTCCTGGACCACTGTGAGAAGCTTAGATTTTTCTTTATTTTATTGAGATTTTATATTTTTAGAGCAATTTTAAGGTCACGGCAAAATTGAGAGACGGGTACAGAGATTTCTCATATACCCCTAACCCACGCACATGCAGAGCATCTCCCATTATTGTACCAGAGTGGGACATTTGTTAAAACTGATGAACCTACATTGACACATCATTATCACCCTGAGTCCATAGTGTATATTAGAGTTCACCCTTGGTATTGCAGATTTTATCGGTTTGGACAAATATTTAATGACATGCAGCCATCATTATGGTATCATGCAGAGTATTTTCCTGCCCGAAACATCCTTGGCAGGACCTTGGACTTTTCCCCAAATAGGAGTAACCATTGCAAGCCTTTAAGTCTCAGCCAGATTGTCTTAATGGTAGTCTAATCTGCATTTCTTGTTCCAAACAGGTAAAATGATAGAAGATTACTGGGGAGTTTCAAGAAAGATTCTTGGAGATCTGAAATTCTTGGAGAGTCTTAAGACATATGACAAAGACAACATCCCCCCAGCGATCATGAAGCGGATCCGAGAAAGATTCATCGATCACCCAGATTTCCAGCCAGCTGTCATTAAAAATGTGTCATCTGCCTGTGAAGGTCTGTGCAAATGGGTGAGGGCTATGGAGGTATACGATCGCGTGGCCAAAGTGGTGGCTCCCAAACGGGAGCGGCTGAGGGAGGCCGAGGGGAAGCTAGACACACAGATGCAGAAGCTGAACCAGAAGCGAGCAGAACTGAAGCTGGTGGAAGACCGCCTCCAGGCCCTGAACGATGACTTTGAAGAGATGAATACCAAGAAAAAGACCTTGGAGGAAAACATTGAAATCTGCTCCCAAAAGCTGATCAGGGCAGAAAAGCTGATCAGTGGACTTGGCGGAGAGAAGGACAGATGGACAGAAGCCGCCCGGCAGCTGGAGATCCGGTATATTGATCTGACAGGGGATGTGCTGTTGTCCTCAGGGACTGTGGCTTACCTGGGGGCCTTTACTGTGGATTATCGGGCGAGGTGCCAGAAGCAGTGGTTGGCCCAGTGTAAAGAAAAGGTCATCCCCGTCTCCAGTGACTTCAGTCTCAGCAACACGTTAGGAGATCCTGTAAAAATTCGTGCCTGGCAGATTGCGGGGCTGCCCATTGACTCTTTCTCCATTGACAATGGCATCATTGTGTCCAATTCCAGACGCTGGGCCTTAATGATCGACCCTCAGGGGCAGGCCAATAAGTGGGTCAAGAACATGGAGAAAGCAAATAAGCTGTCCATCATCAAATTCTCAGATGCCACCTACGTGAGGACGCTGGAAAATGCTCTGCAGCTTGGCACCCCCGTCCTACTAGAAAATGTTGGAGAGGAGCTGGATGCCTTTATTGAACCCATCTTGCTCAAGTCCACATTCAGGCAGCAAGGGGTTGAGTACATGAGGCTGGGTGAAAACATCATCGAATACTCCAGGGATTTTAAGTTATATATCACAACCCGTTTGAGGAACCCACATTACCTCCCTGAAGTTGCCGTGAAAGTCTGCCTCCTCAACTTCATGATCACACCCTTAGGTCTCCAAGATCAACTCCTTGGCATTGTGGCTGCCAAGGAGAAGCCAGAACTGGAAGAGAAGAAGAACGAGCTGATTGTGGAAAGTGCCAAGAACAAGAAGCAGCTAAAAGAAATTGAAGATAAGATCTTGGAGGTCCTCTCCCTGTCTGAGGGCAACATCCTCGAGGATGAGACTGCCATCAAAGTTTTGTCCTCCTCCAAGATGCTGTCTGAAGAGATCTCTGAGAAACAGGAAATTGCTTCAGTAACAGAAACACAGATTGATGAGACTCGGATGGGCTACAAGCCAGTGGCTGTCCACTCTGCCACCATCTTCTTCTGTATCTCCGACCTGGCCAACATCGAGCCCATGTACCAGTACTCCCTAACATGGTTCATAAACCTCTATGTGCATTCCCTGGCCCACAGCAGTAAGAGCGAAGATTTGGACCTTCGCATTGAGTACATCATTGAACATTTTACCCTCAGCATCTACAACAATGTCTGCCGCTCTCTGTTTGAGAAGGACAAGCTACTTTTCTCCCTCCTCCTGACCATCGGCATCATGAAAGAGAAAAAGCAAATTAATGAGGATGTTTGGTATTTCCTTCTAACTGGAGGTGTCGCTCTGGACAACCCCTTCCCCAACCCAGCTCCTGAATGGCTGTCTGAGAAGGCATGGGCAGAAGTGGTTCGTGCGTCGGCATTGCCGAAAATGAAGGGCCTGATGGAACATGTAGAACAAAATGCTGAGGAGTGGAAGTTGATCTATGACTCCACTTGGCCCCATGAGGAGAATTTCCCTGGATCTTGGAAGTTCCTTAAGGGATTGGAGAGGATGGTGATCCTACGATGTTTGCGGCCTGACAAAATCATTCCAGCCATTCGGGAGTTCATTGCTGAACACATGGGTGACGTGTACATTGAAGCCCCTACATTTGACCTCCAGGGGTCCTACAATGATTCCAGTTGTTGTGTACCATTGATTTTCGTGTTGTCTCCAGGTGCAGATCCAATGGCAGGTAAGGGCAGAATGTTGTATAAAGAACATAAATGGCCCAGAATGCATGGTCGGGTAACGACAGCATGTCCCTTATAGCAGGAATCTCAGACTCAGATGCTTTGAAAACCAAACCATTAATAGGCTCAGGTGGGGCTGGAAGGGGCCGCTGAAGATTTCTTTTCCCACCTAAAGGAAGCAGCTGCTACTCAGCTCCCAAATATTGTGCCATCTGATAATGTGAGCTCAGGATGGGCAGATCACCTGATTTTTCAAGAGAAATCAGAAATGCAGAAATCATCCATTTTTACATCTTAATAACTCATTCAAATTTTTTCCTAAAAATTGTGAGGACCAGACCAGGCTAGTTTTAAGCCTACTGGCTGTTAGTTTATCATCTTTGTCTTAAATCATTTTCTCTATTGCTTCTCCCAGTTAGGCTTTTCTTTTGATTTTTAAGTTAAATTTTTTGGATAATTAATACTGTGTATAACTGTGTATAGTTAAAAAAAAAAAAGCAATACAGAGAAGTATAGAACTGTGGCTCAACCAGTGCCATTTTGTCCCCTCAACGGACATTTGGCAAAGTGGGGAAACATTTTTTTGGGGGGGGTCACAACTAGGGGGTGCTATTAGAATCTAGTAGATTGAAGCTGAGGAGGCTGCTAACCATCTGCCCTGCACAGGATAGTCCCCCACAACAAAGGATTATCCCAAAATGGTCCCAAATATCAATAGTGCTGAGGTTGAGAAACCATCGTACGGAGTGAAAGGTACATCTTCCTCCTAACCCTTCCAGAAGTAACCATTATTAAGCAGTTTGTGGATCTTTCCAGAAACCAATTATTGCATATTAACAGGTATGAATTGCTGACAGGAATAGATTAGTTTTCTGTTCTGTTGGATCTCAAAGCTTTAGTTCTCTCTGTTGCTGGATAAAGAAAGAGTACCAGAGATGCAAATGACAAAGGTTGCCATTCTCCTGTGAAAGCTGGGGAGTTTGACACCTATCCCGACCCAGATACAAAGCCAGCACCCCTGCCCCTCAGAGGAAGTCAGAGGAGCGAGCTGAAATGAACTGGTACCCTTTCCCCTTTCCCATACCACTGTGTCATTGTCAAAGATCAATTCATGGCCCCTTTCTAGTAGCTTTGGGTTTTTTCCCCTATTTCTTTTACGTGGCAGATTTAAACAAGAGAAAGGAGAGGAAACTGGGAAAGGTAAAGAAGAGAAATGAAGGAAAGGTCAGAGTACGTTCTGTAAAATGATGACAGGCTGGTTACATCCAAAGCCTTATGTTGGGTATTCCTGTCTGTCTCTGCTAGAGGCCTGATCAGATTCAGCTTGGATAACTGCCCAGGAGACCTCAAGGCTACTGTGTCCCTCAGAGTGCCTCACACTAGGAAGCACATGCTATCTGGTTGTCTTTCCTTTTCTGATTAAGACTGATCAGGGGACTCAGGCGTGGTCAGTGTGATCCACCTCCTCACTCCACTTCCCTCGTAAAGCTTCCCATCGGCCTCACATTTAGTGTGATGACGGTTCTTAATCTTGGCTGCCCATGGGACTCACCTAGGAGGACTTTAAGAAAAATCTCCATGTGCAGGCCATGCCCTCAACCAATTAAATTAAAATCTTTGTGAATGAGGCTCAGGCATTGTGTTTTATAAGCTTTTCGGGTAATTCCAGTATGTTTTGGAAACAACTGACCTGATGCTTTTTAGCGGCCTTAGCAAAATCATTTCCCAGATCCCTTATTGCATTAGGGATTGCAAAACAATATTTTAATTCTATCACTCCTTCCACATTTATTAGCTGGAACTCTTCTATGAAGAAGAATTTTCCTTTGTCAGCTCTTTGGTTTACTCAGACCAGCAGAATAGATATTTGGTTTAGTCTCTTGATTTCTCAGCTTCATTAATCTTAATGAAGTGGTGCCCTGGTAACCTGCAAAGTTACTTAAGCTGTTAAGATTTTCTTTGCACCATTGTGAGCGCATAGATTTTTTTTTTAAGATTTATTTATTTATTTGAGAGAGAGAGAGAGACAGCTTGGGGAGTGACAAAGGGAGAAAAGCAGACTCTGCTAAGGGCAGAGCCTGACATGGGGCTTGATCCCACAACCCTGAGATCATGCCCCAAGCCAAAATCAAGAGTGGGACTCTCAACTGACTGAGCCACCCAGGCACCCCGTGAGCGCATAGATTTTAACATAATGGGTGTTTCAAACATGGCGGTGTTTTATTATTTATCATTCTTTCTGATTCTCAAGTCATTCAGTCTGGGGGCTTGCCTTCATGCCTAATGTTCTCACATAACCCCAGGAGTTTTTTATAGCTTCCTTGCTGTATAGAATTACCATGTATTCTGGGCTCAGCTTGTACAGACATTTCTCCAAGGAACTCCAGTTCTTTCGGCAGAGGCCATGGCATTTGGAAACCACAATCTGGGCCCTACTGGATGGATCATTGATTGCAGACCTTACTGCTTAGTAATTCTCTTTCTGGCTGTGTCTACCCTGTTCTTTCCATCAGTGCTTTGAGTTTTTATCTTCAATGACAGTGCTTTCCATTTCTAGAAGTTTTATTTGTTTTATTCCAAATACGTGGAGGTTTTTTTTTTCCCAAAGAACTCCCATTTTTATTATGCTTTGTGGTCCTTCCTTAATGATTTTTAGATGTGTTCCTTTCAAGGTCTTTTTCGGAGATTATATTAATCTGCTAGGGCTGCTATAACAAATACCAAAGACTCAGTGATTTAAACAAGAGAAATTTATTTTCTCCAAATTCTGGAGACTAAAAATCCAAAATCAAGGCATCAGCAGGGTTAGTTTCTTCTGAGGCCTCTTTCCTTGGCTTGTTTTTTTTTTTTCTTTAAGATTTTATTTATGTATTTAACAGAGAGAGAGACAGCCAGAGAGAGAGGGAACACAAGCAGGGGGAGTGGGAGAGGAAGAAGCAAAGCAGGCTCCCAGCAGAGCAGGGAGCCCAATGAGGGACTCGATCCCAGGACCCTGGCATCAGGCCTTGAGCCGAAGGCAGATGCTTAACGACTGAGCCATTCAGGCACCCCTTTCCTTGGCTTGTTGGTAGCCAACTTCTCCCTGCGTGTTTATATGGTTTTCTCTCTGTGAGTGTGTCTGTGTCTCAGTCTCCTAGTCTTATAAAGGACACCAGTCCTATTGGATTAGGACCAAACCTAGTGACCTCATTTTAACTTAATTACCCCTTTTAAAACCCCATCTCCAAATACAGTCACATTCTGAAGTCCTAGAGATTAGGGCTTCAACATATGGATTTGAGAGGGACACAGTTCAGTCCATAACAGAGACCACACATAATCATTGGCAGTATTAATTCTTCTGAATGTTCTATGTGCTGACTATCCCTTATAGTGATATATTTCCTCGTGTAGTTTGTAATTTTTTATTGTGAGTTCACAGTCAGCAAGCTTGTGTTATTTCGTGGGAGTCTCATAATACCTTGGGTTTTAGAAGAGCCCTAACAGAACAACTTTGCACATGCAAACCCTGATGCCCCAGGGGTTTTGCCATTCTGGATCAATTTTATGGGAAATTTCTCAGTTTTGGAATCCCACCCACAAGGTACTGTAAACTCACACCACTCATCCGCACGTGGCAGAGGCTTCGTGTGTTGTTTTCTCAGCGGGGAGCTGTTTACTCTTTCTACCCGGGTGCTGAGCTTCTGCATTGCTTTCTGACCAGTAGCCCAGTTTCTGGCCACCTTCCCATGAAGGTGCAGCCCTTTGAGGATCCTAACTGTATACAGAATCACAGTTCCAGCCCCTCCCCCACCTCATGAGTGCAAAAGTCATGTCTTCACAAACTCCCAACATCTAGACTGGTTAAATGAAATATGGTATATTCCAACAGTGAAATACTGCATAATCATGAAAAAGAATAAGATTTTTCTGTACATACAAACATACCTATTTTATTGCGCTCCACTTTATTGCACTTTGCAGATGCAGTGTTTTTTTTACAAATTGAAGGTTTGTGGCAACCCTGCATCAACCAAATCTATTGTGCCTTCTTTTTCCCTTCCTTCCTCCCTCCCTCCCCCTTCCTTCCTTCCTTCCTTCCTTCCTTCCTTTCTTTCTTTCTTTCTTTCTTTCTTTCTTTCTTTCTTTCTTTCCCTTTCTTTCTTTCTTTCTTTCTTTCTTTCTTTCTTTCTTTCTTTCTTCCTCTTTCTTTCCTTCTTTCTTTCTTTCTTCTTTCTTTCTCTTTAAGATTTTATTTATTTGAGAGAGAGATAGAGAGAGCGTGAGTGGGGGTGCAGAGGGTGAAGGAGAAGCACCTCTTTTTTTTTTTTAAGAGAACAAATCGGGATGTCTGGGTGGCTCAGTCAGTTAATAAGCCTCTGCCTTCAGCTTTGATCAGGATCCCAGGGTCCTGGGATCGAGTTCCACATCAGGCTCCTTGCTCAGGGGTGTGTCAGCTTCACCCTCTGCCTGCTGCTCCCCCTGCTTGTGCTCTCTCTCTTGCTCTCTGTCAAATAAGTAAATAAAATCTTTACCAAAAAAATAAAGAGAATACATGTACACCTTTATTCACTTCTCAGTCAGTTTAAATCCTTGAGGGGGGTATAGCATCACATGAGTTTGTAGCCAGTGGCCTTAACAGGAAAGTTGCTTTAGAATTTGGCACAAGTCATGCCACTGTTAACACAAGCATGAGTTACTTTTCCTCACATTGCTCTATTTTTGTTCGGTTTGCCACCAGGAGTCACTGTGTAGTTCTTTGCTTCGTACACATAAGCACATCTCTTGCCTAGACAGAATTCAGTTTCATGTTGAGCATAAACACCTCCAGTTTCAAGAAGAGCTGTCTGCTCGCTCTGGTTCCAGAGAAAAATAGCCTTGGACCACAGCCTTCCAGATGTATTTGTCAACTTCAGAGTCCTGTTCCCAACAGGCTCCGCAGGTTCCAAGGTGGCAGAAAGAGTATTGGTGCCATTTTTCAAACAACATTTGCTCACTTCGTGTCTCTGGGTCACATTTGGGTAATTCTTGGCAATACTTCAAGCTTTTTCATTATTACTCTATTTGTCATGGTTACAACTTACTGAAAGCTCACATGATGATTAGCATTTTTTAGTAATAAAATATTGTAAAGTTAAGGTAAATGCATTGTTTTTTAGACATAATGCTATTGCACCCTTAATGGATGATAGTATAGTATAAACATAATTTTTATATGCACTGGGAAGCCCCCCCGCCAAAATCATTTGTTCGCTTTATTGCAGTAGTCACTTTATTGCGGTTTGGAACCAAACCCACAATATCTCAGGTGTGCCTGTATTGACGTGGAAAAGATCTAAATGAGAGAAGCAAATGTAGTTTTCTACAATTCACATAAGTATAACAGTATAGATGCATTTATTTAAATGCACAAAGTATCTCTGGAAGGATTCACAAAGAGTTAGTAACATTGGCTGCCTCTGAGGAAGAGAGAAGTGAAAGAGACTTACTTGAAATTTCGCTATAAAAATGCCTATTTTTCTAGTAAAATACATTTGTGACAACCAGTTTCTTTGGTTGTGTGCTCACCTCTCTAGTTTTGAGTTCCCTCTTCATTTTTGGCACCTGGGAATTTCTCTTTCTTTCAGACTCTGAATTTTTTTCCGGTATGTGTAATTTTTTTTTCCATCAAGAATGTCTATGTATTCAGGACAAAAGAGGAATCAACAGTAGCTTCATTTACCCTCTTACCAGAAGTCTAAACCTTCCGCATAGAGATGCTTATTTTGTAGTTGACAGAAGTCAGTGAGTTTCTTTCCGTGTCCAGGATTTTGATGTAACCCTTCCTTCTGCATTGTTATTGTTAATATGGTCTTAGTTGGCCTGACCTCTTTCAAAAGCCCCCTTTTCTTCCTGGCCGCAGGCCTACTGAAGTTTGCCGACGATCTTGGCATGGGAGGTGCCAGAACACAGACCATCTCCCTTGGCCAAGGCCAAGGCTCTATTGCTGCCAAAATGATCAATACTGCCATCACAGATGGGACCTGGGTGGTGTTACAGAACTGCCACCTGGCCACGAGCTGGATGCCCACGCTGGAGAAGATCTGTGAGGAGGTGATTGTTCCTGAAAGCACTAACATCAGATTCAGGTGAGGTGCCACCCCACCCCCCCTGGCCTGTTTCTGGAACCCAACCTTGAGCTCCAGACATCATGCTGGTGGCATGATGGAATATAAAGGTGAACAAACACAGTTCTGCTTTTAAGAATCTCTCAGTCTAGCAGAAGACAGACCCCAGATGAGTGATGTTGATGCCATGCAGTACCTACCATACTTGTTTGCACAAGAACCATGGAGCACAGAAAAGGGAAGGGAAAGTTGGGGAATGCCTGGAGGCCTGACTGTTGCCTGGGGTTTGAAAGATGAATAGGAGTTTATCAGGAAAGTCATTTCAGGCAGAAGGGACAGCATCTGTAAAAGCAAAAATGTGTATGAAGGAAACACTGAGACGTTATTCTATTACCATGGGGTATATGCTATGAGACATTGTTGGGGGACGTAATATGAGATGTGTCTGGGAAGGTAGATTCAATGTCAGCAAATCTGATTTTTAAAAATCGTGTTGAAAAAAACCTTACCCGTAGTGTAGGCACCATTGTCCAAGCGGCTCTATCCTATATTTCTTGGGCTCTGTGGAATTTTAATCAATATTGGAAATACCTACTTGTTTTTTGTGAACTTTAAGCCCAGCAACACTGGGCCTTGATTTTTGCATATACAGAATGATGAGATAAACCAGACAGACTTCAAAGCCCTTTTCAACTCAAATGTTCTCTTATTCTGGGCCAAGGGTCAGCAAAAGGTGACCTATGGACCAAATACAGCCTGCTACCTGTTTTTATATGGCTTGTAAGCTAAGAAGAGTTTGATACATTTCTAGATGGGTGAAAAAAAAATCAAAACAAGAATAATATTTCATGACCCATGAAAATTAAATGAAATTCAAATATCAGTGTCCACAAATAAAGTTTTATTGAAATATAGCCATGCTCATTCATATACTGTCTATGACTGCTTTCACATTCCAAGCCATTGTGACTGATACCATATGGCCTTGCAGAGCCTACAATATTTACTCTTTGATCTTTTATAGGAAAAGTTTGCCAACTCCTGTTCTAGGCCACAAATCTTGCTGGTTATTTTCATTTTAGTCATGTCTGCCCGAAAACAGGAAAGTGTTTGGTGTTTATTTACAAAGCTAGATTAGGCCATAGTTTATTGTATTTATGTAAGATTTATGTAAAATTCAGGGGCGCCTGGGTGGCACAGCGGTTAATAGTCTGCCTTCGGCTCAGGGCGTGATCCCAGCGTTATGGGATCGAGCCCCACATCAGGCTCTTCCGCTATGAGCCTGCTTCTTCCTCTCCCACTCCCCCTGCTTGTGTTCCCTCTCTCACTGGCTGTCTCTATCTCTGTCGAATAAATAAATTAAAAAATCTTTAAAAAAAAAAATTCATGGAAGACTTTAAGGGGGGGTCCGTCAGAGTCAAGAATTCTATCTGGTCCAGAATGGTGAGTTGACTAAGTACCATCAATGACACACTCAATGAACAAAAAATTATTCATGCTGACATTAAGGTCCTCTATATTATGGTCCTAACCCAAAAGTCGTTAACTCGGGTGCCTATGGGAGCCGGGAATATAACATACAGGAGGAAAGAGGACAGGCACAAGAGATCTATCAGTTCCCACAGTACACTAGCAATCATCACAGGCTGTCAGCCTCGCTGTGGGACATCAACAGAGGGATGTGGGGCTGGCGGGGAACTAGAAGCCCGTGCCCTTAAGAAAAGAGCAGTAACTGCCTAATACCACGTGACTGTTGCCATTCAGGAAGGTGGGCCTCTTGTGATCAGATTTTCTGATTATTTTCAAGGGAAGGTGGGAATCTAGAATTTAAAAAAAAAAAAAGCCCTAGATTTTTAAAAGTTAGCAACTACTTCAAAACTATGCTATAAAGTTGTGTTGGTTTGCATGGTATGAGCTAAACACCACCTAACCACAGCCTGAAGTCAGGCCTCAGGCTACCTGTTTATGGACTCTTCCTTCCTTTCCTGGCCACTCCTGGGTGCCAGGCATAGTACCTGGCCATCACAGACGTGCAGGTAGTCTAGCGGGGGGGGGGGGGGGGATGCGGCATGGCATTTAAGAGAGGGCCTTTACAGTCACATTCCACGTCAGTTACTTCTAAGTATTGTGTCATCGAAAAACCCGCATGACCTCTGCATGCCTCCATTTCCTCACTGGTACAAGGGGGTAGCTAACCCCTTCACACAGGGTGGCTGTAAGGATTCAAGTGAAGGAAGGACACGTATTAAATTCTTAGCATGGGGTTTGGCATCTAGCAGTGCTTAATACACGGTGGCTATTATTTTGTTGTCATTGTTTTTCAATATAACATACTGCGTTGTTCTAAAGAGTTAGGTCTGTTGTTCTTCCAGACTCTGGTTAACCAGCTATCCATCAGAGAAATTTCCAGTCAGCATCCTCCAAAATGGGATCAAAATGACCAATGAGCCCCCCAAAGGGCTCCGGGCCAATCTTTTGCGCTCCTACCTCAATGACCCGATCTCGGACCCCGTGTTCTTCCAAAGCTGCACAAAGCCAGTCATGTGGCAAAAGCTATTGTTTGGCCTTTGTTTCTTCCATGCCATTGTTCAAGAGAGGAGAAACTTCGGACCCCTAGGTAAGAGGTGATAGTGCACCTGGGCCGCTGGGGCACAGACCACACACAGATGCAGGTGTGTGTTCAAGTTTGCACTCCAATAGGGTGGCCAGTAAAATGCTATATAAGTATATTCCATGTAATGTTTGGGACATACTTAGACTAAGCATGATTTGTTCATCTGAAATTAAAATTTCACTGACTGTCCTGTACTTTTATTTGATAAATCTGGCAGCCCCTATAACCAGGTCACTGTGTCAGGGAAAGAGCTGGTGCTCCAAAATCAGAGGTCTCCTAATTACTGAAGGAATATGTTGATGAGAAGATTTTAGGCCCTTCCCTTTGGTGGGTTGCCTATCTTAGGCACGATCGCCACTCTCCAGGGAATTGTCACCAGCTAATTTATGACATTGTAAGTAGTTCTCTACACACGTGCACAAGAATGAAAGAAATACAGCCAGGACGTTTGTGCTTCTTCTTGAAAAAATAAAAATAAATTTCACTATTAACGGAACCTATCCACGGCCTAACCTGATTTAATAGTTTATATTAACTTAATACTCTTGTTAGAGCAGAACATCAAACTGCTAAATACAGATCCAGCATCCACATGACTAAAGTTGGGCTGCCTCTGATTTTGTTCGACAGCCTTGAAATGACCCACCTCAATGTATTTCCAGCTGTTCTTTTGGGTTAGATATTGAGGAAAACTGTCTTCTTGGTGATTCTCTCTGAGCCTCCTCTTTCCTTCTACCACCACACCATAGCCCCTATTAGCTCCACAGACCACCTGACCCTTCCACTGAGGGGTGCAGGGATGAGACAGTCAGTGTGGGGAGGGGGGGGACATTCCCCCTACATCTGTGTGTCATACACCACATTCTCCCACCCACACCAGATTTCCAAAAATCCATGTAATGGTTTGGCTTTCAGCCAACTGGCCAGTTGTGTTTTGTGTGCCAGACCACAAATTTTATTATTTTGTTATATTTTTTATTTGGACGTAAATGTTCGGGAGGAAATTAAACGTCTCTGTTGAGCACAGATCCGACTGTACCCTGCTGTCTCCCACCATGCCCGGTACGTTCATGCATTTGTGCCACTTTCCCAGACCCACTGGGCATTTATCATTATACCCTTGAAAATACAAGCGGTAGTTTCAAGGCTGGCCATCCCATTTTCCCATGAGCACAATGAGGGGAATTCTCAAAGCTGACTTAGTTCTGTTGCCTAATCATAGATACTGCTCTCTAGCTCTGCTTTAGTGTTATTTTTGGAACTCTGTGCATTACCACAGTATTCCAGCCAGGGTGAATAATTCTCATTCCACAAATCCCACGATATTAACATCTACCTTAACAAATGGGGAGATCCATAAGGAAATTGATTTTAGAATGGATGTTTTCTCAGGCAGAATGGCTCCCACATTGGCAGTAAATGTCAAGGCTAATAGTCGGCCTGGTGCTTGATATTCATGGGGCCGAACGAGGCTTCTGATCCATAATGATGCTTAACTCTACAGCTCGATGTCTGAGTGGAAATTACGAGCTTCTGGCACCGAAGCCTCTAATTCGTCTATGCTTTGTGCAGGTTGGAATATTCCTTATGAATTCAATGAATCTGACCTGAGGATTAGTATGCGGCAGATCCAGATGTTTCTGAATGACTACAAGGAGGTGCCATTTGATGCTCTAACTTACCTGACAGGTATTTATGGGAGGAGGCTTTGCAGTTGTAAATCTCCAGTATCATACTCTACCCTTCTGCTCTTCTGATCCCACCTCTATACATTTATTTACTCACTCATTCATTCTTTCCACAACTATTGAGATTTTACTAATGCTGGTCACCACGCCAGATATTGTAAAAAACTAGGTATATGATTCCTACCTTCAAGTGGCTCACAGTCTACGAAGGAAAAAATATATATAAAGAAATAAATGACAGGGGGGTGCCTGGGTGGCACAGTCGTTAAGCGTCTGCCTTCGGCTCAGGGTGTAATCCCAGCGTTCTGGGATCGAGCCCCACATCAGGCTCCTCTGCTAGGAGCCTGCTTCTTCGTCTCCCACTCCCCCTGCTTGTGTTCCCTCTCTCGCTGGCTGTCTCTGTCAAATAAATAAATAAAATCTTTAAATTAAAAAAAATGACAGGGTACCTGGGTGGCTCAGTTGGTTAGATGTCTGCCTTCGGCTTGGGTCATGGATCTTGAGGTCCTGGGGCTCCCTGCTTAGCAGCGAGTCTGCTTCTCCCTCTCCTTCTGCCCCTACCGACACTCGGGCTCTCTCTGTCTCTCTCTCTCTCAAGTAAATAGATAAAATCTTTTTTAAAAATGCTTTTAAAAAGAAATAAAAGACAATACAGTGATAAGTTCAACAAGAGAAATACTTATAAAGTAGAAAGGTAGCACAATGATTAAATCTCAGGGATAGGGTAGGGGATGATCATGGGGAACTTCCTAAAGGCATGGAGGATGAGTTTTGAGGGTTGAATAGGAGTTTATAAGTGGAAGAAGAAAGTAGGGTAGGCAGTGGGAAGGAAGAAGGAGAGTATGCTCAACAGAGGTTCCCTGAGGTGAAAACGGCACTTGCTGTCTTGTATTAAAGCAGTCTATCAGTGACATTTTATTAGTCACCCAATATATACTAGTACATAATATGGAAGAATGTAAATGTGTAAAACTTGGTTGCCTCTCTCAAGGAACACGTCATGTAACCCCAGAGATAGGAGATAAAATGTAGATGGGCTAAGTGCATGGAATACCATGGCCAAAGGTCAAAATGCATCTCAGTAGGAAAACCCTGGGCATTTTCAAGATTATACACAAGCTCCTTCCTCAGCTCCATATGTTAAGGAGTCTCTCTGGATCCTTTCCCCGATCATGCGTCAGGCACTCTATATACACAGGCCTCACATCCAGTTTCCATAGCAACCTTAGGAGCTTCCTGTTAGTGACCCCATTTTATAACTGATGGGACTGAGGCCTGAGGGCAGTGGTTCTCAACCAAGGGCACTTTCACCCCCCAGGGGACACTTGGCAATGTCTGGAAACATTTTTGCCTGTCCCCACTAAATAGAGGTGCTACTGGGTAGAGGCCGGGGATGCTGTTAAACATGCATCATTGTCTTACAATGCATAGGACAGCCCCCACCACATAGAACTGTCCAGCACAACATGTTAATAGTGCTAGGATTGAGAAATCTTGCTTTAGAGTAATTAAGTTCAGTTGTAAAAGGTCACACAGACCTTAACTCAGCACACTGTACCCTAAAACAAAACCTCAAGTGACACACACAACAGAAGGTCAGTGGCTATGAGAACTTCTCTAAAGAAGTGAGTCATATCATTATCATTTCAGGCCAAGCAGAGGCACAGGCCAGTGCTCTTCTTCAGAATGCAGAATGGACGCATCCTTGCCCTGGGTTACGGTCTTAGTATTGGACTATCTGCAGCTCATAAAGCGACCTGCCCCAACCATGTCAGCCAGTTTGAGGATCCTCGCTTTCCACCTGTACCAGTCAGGATGGACTAGTTAGGCTAAGATAATCAACAATCCCCACATCTCGAGGGTCTAAGACATCAAAGGTCCATTTCTCGCCCTCTCTATATGTCTGGTCTGAATCGGCAAGGGTCTGTGCTCATTGTAATCATGTATCGGGCCCAGCCAGCAAAAGCTCCACCGACTCTTGATGACACGTCTCAGGACATACTTGTGTATCCTACTGCCACAGGGATAGCACAGAAGGGCTCATGCCAGGAATTAAATGCACACCAACTCATCTCCTATACCCTGCCCCCTGCAAGGGACCCAGAGAAGTGTAACCTGCTTATATGCATGGAAGGAAAGAAAAAAAAAAAAAAACAACAGTTAGGGATGATCATTAGACTTTATACTGACACCAATCAGAGAGACAGGTCTCATTTTTTGGACAGTGGTTATCAAATTAGGTGGCCCGAAGTCAATACATTCTTAATCTGATATCCCCAGCCCTTTGGCAGTGAGAGTAGAGACCTTGGAAGAGACGAAAGCACGTCCTGGTGCCTGTAGGAACTTACACTCTTGCTACCAGAACAGACATATAAGTAGCTATAAAGAAATGCACCTTCCTAAACAAACATAAAACCCAAAGCCTGCAAGGGTATCCTCCGAAGGAAAGTTTGCTGACAAGGAAGTGCTCCATGACTCTCTGCACGGGATTTACCTTCACGTGGGTTCCTTCTTGGGTGCCCTTTAGCTCTGCCACACTGACTACAGTGAGGGAAAACCACTGTATCTTTAATGTTCTGTTTTGATTATTGTATTTAACACAGTGCTGTCAAAAACTTGTTTGTAACGTTCAAACTGAGCTTTGCTGGAAAGGCTGGAAAAGTCCACAGAGAGAGCCTCAGAAATCTAGATGGTCTGGCTTAAGGTAAAACAGCTTCTGCCAGGGCTCAAATTACTCAAGAAGTATGAGCTTCCCCTTAGACCCTTACATCTCCCTTAGTGAACCACCCAGATCCTCCTCCTAGGCACTTAGATCCCCTCCAAAAACCAAGAGAAGCGGAGGCCTCTCGCCCCAAACTTGGGCCACACTTCCTGTTTCTTGTCTGTAGACCTGCATCTTCCTGGAATGGTTGGAATTGGAAATGAGCCCATCTTTCACACACATTACACACAGATGTGTTTCCTCCCTGCTAACTAGTGTGTTGTCCATAACTACGAAATACCAGGTGGCACCCACATACTGTGGAATCTGGACCAGCTAGAAAATGCGTCATGGGGTTAGTGAGAAGGATTTGATGTGGCTTCCAAAGAATTACCTAATTCTTTTTGTAGAAATCGGAGTGTAGAAACCTGAGTCTCAGAGAATGATATTAATGAAGGGGTTGGAGTGTCCCAAAGCAGGATGTATGGGATAATCTCAATTTTCTAGTAAATAAATAAATAAATAAATAAATAAATAAATAAATAAATAAATAAGGAATAGCTATAATAAATCGAATGCTTTCTCTGTGCTAAGCATTGTACTAAATGTTTTATAAGCTTAATTAACTACAACCTTGTAAAATGGATACTGCAATTATCTCTACTTCTTGATGGATGAGAAATTGCTGGAATTGGAACCCAGGACTGTCTCATGCCAAAGTGCTTGCCCTGAACCATCTTCCTATAATGCCTTTCACGTATGTATACACACATACATGCACACCTGAAGAAGAGGCCTAAATGTTCGTAGTTGCCTCTGGTGGAATTATTGGTGATTGTATTGTTTTTCTTTCAGTTTATTTCTGCTTCCTAATATCAAATATGGTGAACATGTACTATTTTTGTAGCAAACGTAATACCAAAAAGCCTGGTGTCATCCCAAGGTGAGCACTGGTTTCAGCAACCCTGTATCTCAGCAGAGCTCCTTGGCTCAAAGAATCCTCTTTTAGGTTAATGACCAAGTTCATTATGACCTTCCTTGGACTCAACTTCTTCCTGTTGGTTGTCCCCAGGGGAATGTAATTACGGAGGCAGAGTGACTGATGACAAAGACAGGCGTCTCCTGCTGTCCCTTCTGTCCACGTTCTACTGTAAGGAAATTGAGGAGGATCATTACTGTCTTGCTCCTGGAGACATTTACTACATCCCTCCTCATGGCTCCTACCAGGTGAGGGGCTCGGCAGTCCCCATGTGGCTAGGGGCTGCAGTGTATGCAAGGTGGGCCCAGAGGTAGCCTTGGGCTTCCTGACTTAGGTCCATAAGCTATTTCCAATATTCCAAAAAGCCTCTAAGGGAGCCATTATTACTGTTTAATGAAAACTGGGTATTTGATGGATAAGGCCTTTTCAAACTGTGGGGTCCATCTTGGGGGTTTAAGGGAATGGATGGCTAAGATGAGGCCTTAGTAAATAGGCTGGAAATTGGTACTTGAAAACAAAGGTTCAGAAAGTGGCCAAAGGGGAAGGACAGAAAAACTGAATGGAAGAATGAGTATAGGAAGAAGAAAACAGGGAATCTGTAAGAGATTGAAAAGGGCTTTCTTTTATTGAGTACCTGTTATATGCCAAGGCCTATTCCTCTGTAACCTCACTTATCTTCCCATTTACAAATAAGGAAACTGGGGGTCAAGGTTACACAATTAGTTTGCAATAGAGCTAGGGTCCAATCCAGTTCTGTCTGAATGCAAAGCCAAAACTACGGGGGCGGGAGGTGGGGGGAACAAGGAGAAGCTAGGGGTGGGAGGGGAGATACTCAGACCTCTGCCTTCATACTAACTCCCCAGAAGACTGTATAAGGAAGAGCTTAGGGTGTGTTCACCCTGTGTATGTTGGGGGGAGTGGGTTGGTGTGTGGGGTGGTGGGCAAGTGTGGCCGGTGCTACCAACCCAGTGTGATTCTTGCTTGGATTAAGTCCGGCCAAGCCCTGAGTGATCTCTGGGACCCCGGGGGTCCTGGGTTTGTGTCGATTGAAGATTTCCTTTCCAGTCCTATATCGACTATCTCAGGAACCTACCCATCACAGCCCACCCAGAAGTCTTTGGCCTCCATGAGAATGCTGACATCACCAAGGACAACCAGGAAACCAACCAGCTGTTTCAAGGGGTGCTGCTGACCCTCCCTAGGCAGTCAGGAGGGAGTGGCAAGTCCCCTCAGGTAAGCAGGCATGGGGCAGGAGACATAATTCTGTTTCCCAGGCATTTTTCCAGCTGGTGGTCATGCAGGATTGTTGCTGATGATCAGGAAGGCAGAAGAGTGGAGGTCTGGCAGACCCCTGAGGGAGGGCATGAGTACTCAGGTCTTCCTGCTGAGAGTCCTTAGATACAGAGCTGGAAGAGCACTAGTGTTTCCAGATCATCAGCTGCTCCTGGATACCCCTCATAATTCCTAGCTATACCCATATATCATCTATACTCCATTTACATAATATTTAAAACTAAATCTCTTTTGCTTAAAAACATTTCTTTTAAAAGCTGCTCATCAGTACCATAAGTGGAAACCCAGTGTCATTTCCATAAAGTCATGACAGCCACAAAAAAGAAAATGAAAGCTAAATAGTTAGGTTCTTCACAGATGATGTTGCTGAGGCCCTGCTGGCTCCTTGTGGAAAGGGGAAGATCAACCAGTGTTACAGAGCGCTTAATTAGCACTGATCCGAGACTTGGTCCTTGAGAAGAATTAAAAGTGAAAGGTGGCTGAAACTTGGAAAGAGAGTGACTTTCTCACCACGTGATTCAACATGATTTGCTCCAGGCCCTGGAAACACCTAGAATCAATCATTTTCCTTTCGCGGTTAGTCCACGCTTTATGAAGCGCAGACCCGGTCCACCATCCTCAGTTTACAGATGGGGGTGAAATGAGACCAGTGAGAGGAAGAGACCTGCTTCAAAGCATTCATCAACTCAGGCAGAGCCAGACCCAGGACCACCATCTCCTGACCCCACCACACCCTCTTTTTTCCTGTCCTTCCCTTCCCTTCACCACCTCTGAGCTAACCCCTGTTCAAGCCCTTTCAGAAGGTGTGGATTTCTCTTGATTTGGCTCATAGTGCCATAAGTGATAATAGGTACGAAGATAAAGCAGCCTGCTTGGTCTCAGTTTAGGGGTGGAAATTCCCCTCACGGTCAGAAGAGAGAAAAGGGAAGGAAGTGTGCGTTCCAAGCCTCTCAGATCCAAAGGATGGCCGAGCTCTCTGTCTTTCCCACAGCCAGGTCCTGCTGCTTGTTTCTCTAGGCCTGTCCCTTCTCCACTTGGCCACCTCCATTGCCCTGGACTATTCTTGCTCAATACTGAGGAATGGCCTACTGCCTTCCCAGGTGTCCTGTCCTGTCACTGGCACTGAGCAAGAGTCCCATCTGTACGATCAGCTGGTTCTGAGACACTAGAGATGCTCCCCTAGGGCTGACCTTAAAGGCAGGAGTTCGGCAGCATTCAGTGCTGTGTTGAGGCTACCTGGCTGAGCAGGAATTCCCTGCCCAGCCCTCAGGCCCTTGCTTCAGGTGTGAGAAGAGGGCTCTCATTGCTCTGCCTTTTAACTTTCTGGGCCAGGAGGTGATGCCTTCCCAAAGACCAGTATAGAGGTGAGGGCCCTCCTTTCCCCTAGGCAGAATTGGCTTCTGTGGGAGAGTTCCCAGGAAGGTTATACAGACTGTGATTAAAAAGACCAATGCTCATTGGTTCAGGTTTACCCAGACAAAACCACAGTGCACAGGCCTTGTTTCTCATTCACCTCTCTACTGTCTGCACTTTAAGGAAGTGATTGAAGAGCTGGCCCAGGACATACTCTCCAAGCTTCCTAATGACTTTGACTTGGAAGTGATTGTGAAGTTGTACCCTGTGGTCTATGAGGAATCCATGAACACCGTCCTAAGGCAGGAGCTCATCAGATTCAACAGGTGGGCCAGATGGTCTTACTTGGATCCTGGGAGGTGGAGTGTAGGGGTATATTCTAATGGGCAGTAACAGATGTGTACACTTAATAAGGGCTGCTGTGCAGAGGAAATGGTTTGCCCCACCCATAGGGAGGGCTATAAATAGGGCCATCCCGGCATGTGTTCACCTACTTTTAAATCATTTTTTCTATTCGTTCTCTCCTGTTCATTCATATGACACCTGTAAAGTCAGGTTTAAACTAATACCAAGAAGGCTAATAGTAAAATTAATAGTAAAAGAAGTAATAGTAATAGTAAAAGTAACTGTTAGAACCACTTTTCTTAAGCCCTTAGTGCCAGGTATGGCTCCAAGCACCATGCGTGTATTTGCATTCAAGCCATATAGTAGTCTTTTGAAATATGCAGTTAGTAATCCCTCTGCCACCATTTTACAGATGAGAAAACTGAGACCCAGAAGGGTTAAGTAACTTGCACAAGGTCACATAGTCATTCAGTGACAGAACTGAGTTTAAACCCAGGCTTTCTGATTCCAGAGCCCATGCACTTAGCCAATACGTGAAATCGGTATGAACAGAGAAAGTGGTGGAGAGTTTATCCCATTACCCCAACAACAGAGGTAGGGAAGTGATGTTATGGACTGGCCATGGGGCTAAGGGTTTCTGGCCCTCCTCACTTCTCCTATTACTATATATAACATAGAACTCAATAGATCATCTTGATTTGACTTCTAAATAAAACTGTAAGGATTCTCAAAGACCATCTGTGCCAAATGAGAAAACTCATCACTTCTGCCTTCATGTCCAAGGTTCTTACTGTTCCCGGTTCTTCATCTGTTACTGTCTCCATTTTGCCTCATTGGTCATTGCTCAGTTTTAGGGACAGCCCTGACTCTGAAGGACTAGAGAACTATGACTAGAGAAGAATGTCATCTAAAAATTCCTTGCCTTCCCAGTCTTAGTATTACTCTCTAGAGTCAACAGGCAGTTGGCCATATGGGGGAACTGAGCAAAGTATGGGGTGTGAGCTAAGGATCCAGCAGCACTGCTGTGAGTCAGATACCTTGGCATGATGGGAGGTAGTCGTCATTCATCCAGATATTAAGCCTAATGACTTCCCTCTTCTAAGGTCACTGGAACTCTTCCTTGGTGGTTGCAGGGGCCCTCACTAGCCTTTACCACTGGTCATTATAATAGAAGAGAACAGGGTAACAGCAATTTTATTTTCCAAAGATGGTCAAGATTAATCACATTGAGTAATACTCTTACATTCCCCCCAGTACTTTTTTTGACCTATTCACCGAGTGGTATGAGAAGCCCGAAATGATTAGGTGACAGTTCAGCTTCCAATTCAGGGGAACCATTATTGTGTCTTCTGGGGCAAATACTTCCCTGGGTACTAAAACCTTGAAACTAGCAGAGCTCATAGTTGCGAAAATAGAAAAAGCTCTTGCAAGTAGGTCTTTAGGTGTAATAGCTACAGATCTGCAGTATAATCCCTCAGATAGTCACTTTGCCCCTTGACTCCTCAGCAAAGCACATGCACCAAATGTCTGACCCTTAAATTCCTCTTAATATGAATATTTAGCGCTTACACATCCAGGAATCTCTTTCTTGTATTTGATCATTCTCATATCCATTTGGCTGGCATTCCAAAAGTCTTTGGAGATGACAAGTTCTCTCTGGTGCATGTTCTTTGGCACTCTCAGGTGAATTCCCTTTGGGCTTGGCTAGGTCTCATAACATAAAGGCCAGACAGAGAGACAGGCAATCTTGACGTCTCCCAGGATGCCCTTCAGCTGCCTTTTCTCAGGCATGGACCTCATAATCTATAAAAAGAACAACTTTGACAATATGGATCAAACCCCTTCAAATTGTATTACCTTTTTTTTTTTTAAAAAAGATGTATTTATTTATTTCAGAGAGAGAGAGGGAGAGAGCACATGTGTGGGGTAGAGAGACGGAGAGAAACTTCAGCAGACTTAACATACTGTGCCACCCAGCCGCCCCAATTGTATTACCTTTTGACCCAGAAATTCTGCTGTTACTAGGAAAATCATTAAAAGTTTCCACAAAGATTGATATGGATGGATGTCCCTAGCAATGTGTTTACAGTGACAACAAACCTAGAAATAACACATTTTAGCAATAGGGAAATTGTTAAATAAAATGAAACACCTTGCAGTCATTAAAAAGGATGATTAAGTCTCTATTGAATTGGAAAGATGCTCCCTATATCCTAAGAGAGAAAAACAGATATAAAAAAAATATGTGTTTACATACAGAAAAATTTGGAAAGATAGACATCAAAGTATCTTGAGATACTGGGTGATTTAATTTTTTTCTCATCTTCATAATTTTTCTATCATGAGTGTATTTCACCTTTGAAAGAGGGGAAAAGCAAAAGGAGACCTGGAGTCAGTGTACTTGGGTAGAATAAAACTGGAGAGCCTGGCTGAGCCAGCTCCTTTGTTCTTGCAGGCTGACCAAAGTGGTTCGAGGAAGCCTCATTAATCTTGGCCGAGCCATCAAAGGGCAGGTCCTGATGTCTTCAGAGCTGGAGGATGTCTTCAGTAGCATGATCGTGGGTAAAGTGCCAGCTATGTGGATGGCCAAGTCCTACCCATCACTAAAGCCACTGGGGGGCTATGTGGCTGACCTGCTGGCCCGCCTGGCCTTCTTTCAGGTACCTGGGAGTCAGGGTAACTGGGCACATGACATGCTCATTCAGGTGGAGAGGACATTCTGAAATGGACTGAGTACCTACTAGAGACAGTCTTCCCAGAGTGGAGGTGGAGGGGGGCAGGGGGAGACTTTTCAGAGTCTTTGGAAAGATTATAGCCTATAGAGGCAAGAGTAGGAACTAGAATACATGTTACGAACCGGTGGCTCATGGGCCAGATTCGACTAATAGATATATTTGGTTTGGCTGCCTGGTAATTTAAATCTTTTTTGAGCTAGTATGTCAACATTGAATTACTACACATAAAACTCCAGATACTTGTCCTGCAAAAAAAAGGAAAACCTGAAACAATGGGCCTGCATTCCTGAATGGCAAATATTATGAGATGAGTGGCTGTTGCTCAGTTTAGACAAGGCACATAGTTTCCACTGCTAGAGTCCCTGCCAGTCTCTATTTTACTCCTGACACCAGCTTGCACCTATGCTTTTCTTAAAGTAGAAATATGTATTTTTGTATCTTCATTTCAAAAGTGGGGGGGGACCCAAAAACAAAAGTGGGAAAATATAAACTAAACTTAGAGGGCTGCCTGTTTTAAGAAAAATGAGAAAAAGTGTTTTTCTTAATGGGACTCATTTACATTATCTGCCTTTGAACTATCTTTGATGTGTTGTTGACTTTGGATTTTTATTTCTGTGGCTCTCCAGGAATGGATTGACCATGGGCCCCCTGTGGTCTTTTGGATCTCTGGATTCTACTTCACACAGTCTTTTTTGACGGGTGTCTCTCAGAATTATGCCCGGAAATACACCATCCCCATTGACCACATCGGATTTGAGTTTGAGGTATAGATGCTTTGGGTTAGGGTAGCCCATGGGACCAACCAGGGAAAGCAATGTTGCCTGTTTCTTAATGAGTCCAAACATTTGGATGTGTTAAGGCCCAAATGTTCCTGAGAAGGTACAAGTGAAGTATTTAGCACAACTTAAAATAGCTCCAAAGTTATTACTGATAGAATCAGAGGATTCCCAAGGCTTTGTCTCTGCATATATATATAAGGAATCTTTCCAGGGGAAAACTCTACCACCATTATACCAAGAAAAATTAAAGCGTCTTCCCCCACTATTTATTCACCATGGTGGACTCTTCCTTTGGAAGGACTCTTCATTTGGTCTTGGGTGGTCCTTTGCTTGGAGTGAAGTCAAAGGAATGTCCAGTAATCAAATATCACTCTGTCCATATATGGAGAGAAAGGAGTAAGATCATCTTGTTGAGAGGTTGCAGACTGGTTGCCTAAGTCTTAATTTAGATTATGAATGAACTCAATGGTCTTTGAAGACAATGCTAAGCTGAAATTAATGCAATAAAGTAATGAAATAACTGCGATAAACACTGGAGAAAAAAGATAAAACCATCTTTTTTGATGTTGAAATGATTGTGTACCTTGAAATCCTAAAGACTCTAAAAACACACCTATCAGAATACCGATAGGTAATAGGTATCAGAATACTGATACAGTGGCTGGATACTGGTTAAATATACAAAAATCAATAGCCTTTTCCTATTCTAGCAATAAGTACTTAGAAGTAAAAATGAGAAAAATATTCCATTCACAAAAACAAAAAGATTACAATTTGAATGATTTTAAATGGAGCTTGTGATCTCTGGTTCACCATAATCTCCACCACTCCTGGTTTTCCTACACCTGGACCATTTTCTGCACTTACCTGAAGAAATTTGACTTTACCACCTCTGAACCTAAACAGTGGTGTGCTGGAGCTGGCTCATATCAACTCACCAGAGCCAGTTGCGGCTCGTTATTACGTAGTTGATAGCCTGAAACTGACCATATATACCATAGACATCAACAAAAACTACAAATCAAGGCTTTATTTCTCCCCATCAGAGAACTGTTTTACCAGCATGTGTCTGAATCTAACCCCTCACTTTATAGATCCAGGTCCAGAAAGGGAAAGGACTGTGTGAGGTTGCTAAGCTAATTGTAGTTAATGTGGCCTCCTGAATCCTACTTTAGTGCATTCTCTATGCCCACCATATATAAGGGCAGCATGCTGACTAGGAATCAGAACTGGTCCATGTGTGAAGGCAGGAGTATTATCACAGAAGTCCCAGTGTCCTGGGAAATGCATATTGGGAAAGGCAGGCATTGCAGCAGACTTTCTAATCTCTTAATGCTGCCCCATTTAGGCAAATGGCAGGTAATAGAACTTACAGCTTCTTCTCTTCCAGGTCACCACACAAGAAACGGTCATGGAGAGTAGCCCAGAAGATGGTGCCTACATAAAAGGCCTCTTCTTAGAAGGTGCCCGCTGGGACAGGAAAACAAAGCAGATTGGGGAGTCTTTCCCCAAAATACTCTATGACCCATTGCCCATTATTTGGCTAAAACCTGGGGAAAGTGCAATGTTTCTGCATCAGAACATTTATGTGTGTCCAGTCTACAAAACAAGTGCCCGGAGAGGCATCCTCTCCACCACAGGCCACTCCACCAACTATGTCCTCTCCATTGAACTCCCAACAGACAGGCCCCAGAAGCACTGGATAAACCGAGGGGTAGCCTCTCTGTGCCAGCTGGATAATTAATGACATCTGTCTCAATGCAGAAAATAAAAGGCATTTCATTCTCGACAACAACCTGGCTTTCCTTTCATAAGAACACATAGTATGATGATGATGGCGGCAGTTATATTAATAGAGCACCTGCTATGAACCAGTATTTCAGAGCAGCCCTATAAAATAGGTCGTTATTATCATCCTCATTTTATGGCTGCTGAAACCGTGATACAGAGAAGGTAAGTAAGATCTCCCAAATCAGATAACTACTAAAATAATGGAGACCAGATTTGAATACCGACAGTGGGACTCTTTCTTCAGCCTAGACCTTTAGCCATTTGGCTAAACTCCTTTGTGGTTTTTCTCTTGTTGGTTTTGCTATAACTGCCACTGAACTTTTAATTGCTTCTTTCCTACTCTGTTTCTATGCACTAACATCAGAGTCTGTCAGGTTCAAAGAGGATTGAGCTGCCTTCATTTTTTAAGGTTTTGATATATTTGAAAATCACTTCTCACAACAATCTTATGTGGTAGGGTATTATTATGTCCGTTTTAGAGATGCAAAAACGGAGGCTTAGAAAAATAACTAGCCCAGGGGCGCCTGGGTGGCACAGCGGTTAAGCGTCTGCCTTCGGCTCAGGGCGTGATCCTGGCGTTATGGGATCGAGCCCCACGTCAGGCTCCTCTGCTATGAGCCTGCTTCTTCCTCTCCCACTCCCCCTGCTTGTGTTCCCTCTCTCGCTGGCTTTCTCTATCTCTGTCGAATAAATAAATAAATAAAAATCTAAAAAAAAAAAAAAGAAAAGAAAAGAAAAATAACTAGCCCAAGTTTCCACAGTTCATCAGTGGTAGAACTGGGACACAAATACTTCTCTATTAGCCTGCAACAGATGCGTGGAAATTTCAGGAAGAAAGGAGACATAAGAGAACCAGTATTTGTTGTAGGCCTACTGTGTGCCATGGGTTGTGCCTTGGCCTTTAAATGTTTGTTCCTCTGTGGTAGGTACAACAGTCTCTCCCTCTGGAGGTTCAGGGAGATTATGTAACTTGCCTGAGATCACCCAGCTCTTTCACATTGCAGAGCCAGGTTTTGAGGCAAGGTCGGTCTGGCTCTAGAACCCATGCATTTTTCACTGCCACATGCTGCCTCCCTGCCAACAGCTTGGCTGTGTTATGATGTAGAATCTTAAATGTGTAGCTGCAACAGCCATGTCCAAAAATTTTCTAGTTTATCACTATTTTCCCCCAGGGCCAGCTAGAAGAGAATCCTGAGGGATGTGAAAATCACATTCTTGGTAAATTTACTTCTCAGCTAACTCATTCACTTAGCTCTTTGGCTCTAAGTGACTTCCTTCAGGGCATTCCACTGGTCAATTCATTGTTGAGCAAGGACATAAGGCTGTTTGAGAGTCTACTGTGCCTGCTGGTTTCTCTGCCTCTTCACTAGAAATGTTCTCAAGGTCTTTGGTTTTTCCTGAATGTGGGAAGCTTCTGAGAACCAAACAAACATATTCCAGAAACCTTTTCATGGAAACATGGAATTGATCAAATTCTGATTAAGAACCCTGAATTCTGAGATCAGCAAATTATCTGAGAGATCCTAGAGATTAAGTATGAAAAGGCAGTTCTCCAAATCTTGTCAGGAGGCAATAAAGAAACAGTGAAGAGGAGCAGTCTCTTACAGCTCACTGCAGGTAGCTTAATAAGTTATTTTTTTGAGAAAGACAGTTCCCTCCCCCTCAATGGGGGAAAGAAAATCAGAATCAATGGAGAGCTGAAACTGCCATTATCACTCCAAGTAAGATTGTTAGTCATGTGAGATGGAAAGATGGTCAGGATCCCAAATGCCTGAATCTTGGACTGGTTAGATTAAGTCATTTTGTAAGCTTTAAGGCAGTGAAGGGGTTGCTAAGAGAACAATTGAATTTTAATTATCTAACTCCCGGCTTCAGCAACAAAAAGCTGAGGGAAGCAAGGACTGACTGTTTCATTCCTCAGGGGTCAAGGGACAGAATGTTTCTGTACAATGGATTAAATTTTTGTAATTTAAAAAATTTCCTCCACTTTGAAAAGAAAGAGTGCCCTAAATTTGAGGTCATTTTCTGCTGGGGCTAATGTGGTAATTAATGTCTCCCCCTGGGAAAGAGCAGTATGTTCTTCAGAAATCCTGGTGAGTTAGAGGCTGGAGTCCTGGGGCAGAGATGGCCAGAAGCTGCAGGTCCTGCCTATGAATAGCTCAGCAGATAACATCCGGCAAACATTGTCACCAAGCTAGTCCTTGCTCTATAAAAATCTAGCTGTTGGGTAAGTAGTGTTCAGTCCTTGTCGGTGTTGGAAGAAAATTTCATTGAAAGAGGGGATGTAGGGAAGATAGGTTCTGCCTTTAAAAGATCAAAGATGGGGGCGCCTGGGTGGCACAGCGGTTAAGCGTCTGCCTTCAGCTCAGGGCGTGATCCCAGCATTATGGGATCAAGCCCCACATCAGGCTCCTCCACTGTGAGCCTGCTTCTTCCTCTCCCACTCCCCCTGCTTGTGTTCCTTCTCTTGCTGGCTGTCTCTACCTCTGTCGAATAAATAAAAATAAAATCTTAAAAAAAAAAAAAGATCAAAGATGGAGATCTTATAGTCTTTGAGAGAAAATGGGAGGGAAAAAAGCTATCGTAAACATAACTTATATGGAAGTTTTGGTAGTAAATTGACAATTATGTTTCTGTGTATTAGAATATACATCTTTGCAAAGGAGGCTAGGTATATAAAATGCACATTTAGGTAAGGTTCCTGGCACATAGAAGATACTCAGGAGGCTAGCTAGCAATTAAATGGACTTCCAATTTTAGAAGAGGCTGGGGGAAAGAGTGGTTTCTACACTCAACAGCGTTAATGACAAAAGTTGCACAGTCAAAATCACCTTGAGTTACTTAGAAAGGGACCAGGAAGGAGACAGGCAAGCCATGTCTCACTTGGTTCAGCAGAACCAGTTTTTCCTCCAATGCAAGAACAGATCACTGTTTCAATGGTTGACCGTCAGATGAAGTACTTGATTTGATTTCACAGGTCCTATGTTGCATGAGAAAATGCTTAAACACTAGAACCACACCTAAGCAGGAAGATGCTTCCACAGTGTGACCACTTAGAAGGAGAGTGACTGATAGAATAGCAGATTTATGTCTCCCAATTCAAGCGAGGCTAGGGTTTGTGCTCACTCAATGGCCGACACGTCTGCCGGCACTGTCTCTTCACTGAAGGCCTGTAGCTGCAATTGTGTTCAACAGAACAGAGAAAGACCAAAATTGATAAAGATTTGTCTTTGTTTGTAATGCTTATCCTCTTTGGAGTTCAGAAGGAATGATAATGAGGTACACGTGACTTGCCATGGGACTCCACACATGCAGGGGTATAAATCCTTTGTATTTTGATTTTTCTTTGTGCCATTTCTGTTTAGACATAATATGAAAGCCACCTTGGCCCTTGTACTTTCTAATTATGTTAAGATAAAATACTTATAATGAATACAGTATGGGTTTCAAGTGAGCCTTTCAGATCCTAGGTGCATTCTAAGTGATCATAGGTTATAAGGTAAAGTAAACACATGCATTTATCTAACATAAATACTTTTGTGTATGTGTATGTTGGGGGCAGGGATGGGTCTCATGTAAAATTTCATGAAAAAACACAGTCAATCCAATGATGATGCACTTTTTAAAAAAAAAGATTTATTTATTTTAGAGAGAGAGAGAGAGAGCACGAACAGGGGGGGGGGGGCAGATGGAGAGGGAGAGAGAATCCTCAAGCAGATTCCCTGCTGAGTGTGGAGCCCAACGCAGGGCTCAAACCTAAGACCTCGAATCAGGACCTGAGCTGAAATCAAAAGTTAGATGCTTAACTGACTGAGCCATCCAGCCACCCCCAATGATGCACTTTTTAAGGAGAATTTATCTGGAAATTGGGAAGGTCAAAAGATAACAAAATATACACAAAGAAACCCCACTTTCAAGCAAGACTGTTTTTTAAGCAAAAACTTGGGGGGAAAAAAACTGAAAAATATTCTTTTTTTTTTTTTTTTTTTTAAGATTTTATTTATTTATTTGACAGAGATAGAGACAGCCAGCGAGAGAGGGAACACAAGCAGGGGGAGTGGGAGAGGAAGAAACAGGCTCATAGCGGAGGAGCCTGATGTGGGGCTTGATCCCGTAACGCCAGGATCATGCCCTGAGCCGAAGGCAGACGCTTTAACCGCTGTGCCACCCAGGCGCCCCTGAAAAATATTCTGAAGGTGGTGTATAGTTTTATAGTAACTATGAGAACTTCCAACAACTGGCTAATTTCTTCCTATCAGCTGGCATGTCTGGCAAATGGCATTTCCATGAAAAAGCTTTGTCTTCCTTCTATATACAGGCCTCAGTCTTGTTTCCAAATGATGCTTCAGCGAGGGTGTAACCTCTAGGGTTAGTGTCATCCGTGTAGGCAGCAAGACCTGATGAACTGTAAGGATGTGTGAGCACAGACCATGGGGTGAATACCAATATTTTGGATGTTTTTAAGAAGATACTTAAATTTTTGCCCCTAATTAAACAGAAGGGTTTTGTCATCTGGTTTACATTCAAGACCTAGTTGGCTCATCATTCTGAGAAATAAATTTTCTTCTGGGTTAAGAAATCTCATCATGAGACTTGAGATATACTGGTTTGGAAAGTTTCCTCAGTTTTTCCTGGCTTCGAAGTCCCCGGCCTCGTAGTGGAGTAAGGCCCATTGGAGGCAGATGAATCTGAATAATGAGAATAAGAATAATTATAATATTAAGAATTATAATCATTACAGCAGCTTATATCCATTGAGGATTTACTAGGTACTGTGCTCTCTGCTAAGCACTAAATCTACAGACTCATTAATCCTTAAAATCTTTATTCACATTAATCCTTACAATAATCTCGTAAGGAATTAGATAATATCTATAGATGAGAAATGGAGGCTCAGAAGTTAAATAACTTGTTTAAGCTTATATATACATTAAGTGGTAGAACCAGGATTTGAACCCAGATCTGATTCCAGAGCTTGTGCTCTTGTCATATTGCCTGCATGGAGGGAAAAATGACCACAGATCACATGGTGAGATGAGAATCCAAAGAAGGTGAGGAAAAAAGTTTATGTGTACAAAGCTATTCTGTGCATCATGGGAAACTGGGACCAATCTAAATGACTCCTAAATGGATGCTGGGTAAGTTATGTCACATTCTTGTAACAGGATACAGCGACAACCATTTAAAAAGATGGGAGGCAGAGATGACCAGAACAGATGAAGTAAAATAAGCAAGCAGCAAATAGTATGCCCAGGATTCCATGTACATTAAGAAACTGTATGTACATGAATATAGAAAAAAGACAAAGGATATATTGCCCAACTACTAGGTTGAGGCAGTACGTATGAAATTCTTGTTTTTGCAGGTCAAGAGTAGAACACTGGCAATTTCATATGGCCCAACCTAACAGAGTGGTAACTTCTAGAGGGTGAGAATTTTGGACCATTTTCACTTCCCACCTCATGCACTCCCCTTTAAAAATGCTATTACCAATAAACCCATCTTTCATTAAAAAGAAAAAGAAAAATATTTCCATAAAAAAGATGAAAGTCAAAAAGAGAAAGCTATATAAATATAAGCTGGCTTTCCCTTCTATATGTGGGAAAGTTGTATGAGTAGGAGAAATCAGGCATTCATTGACATTTTAGTTTGTTGTGATGGGTTGGCGGCATGCAAGGACAGCTTACTTCCAACATGCCTGCCACAGAAGCTCTAGACTTCTCGGCAAATGCTAGCCCTCTTGGTACACATTCTTGGAAGTGACTGGGTTGGTGAGGATAAGCACCCACCACAAGTTAACTGGGGTCACACTTACTGGCCTTGGATAAGGAATCTGGTAATGCAGTCCAATTTCAATCCTGGCTGTGCACTCATCTATACACTGTTTAATCAGGTCTGCGTCTGTGAGCTATTAAAAGAAGAAAATGGGTGAGGCTGTTAGCATCTTTCTAATGCTCCTTATGTAGAGGTGTACATCTTCAACTTCCTCAGTTCACCAGCCAGTAAATGAAATGCTGAGAATTTGAAAAATCAAAAGCAATTTAATATAAAGTTTACTGTAGATTAACCATTTAAAAAGTTATTGCAATAGGTAATACCAGCACATAGTAAAACATTATTCAAATAATACAAAAGGATATAATATAAAAATGAAGTCTCCCTTTTACCCCTGTCATAGTTCCCCTTCTCATAGACAACAATTATTGGCAGTTTCTTATTTGTCCTTCCAGAGACATTCTATATAGATAAAAGCATACATGTATATATTTAGTTTTCTTTCCTTACACAAATGATAGCTCACTTAGTTTTGAACCTTGCTTTTCCCCTAACAACTTGAAGCTCCTTCTAGATGTACACAGATGCCCATGCTTTTTAACAGCTGCACAAAATCACAACATAAGGCTGTGTTATAATTCAATCAACCATTTTCTGATGGACATTTAGGTTATTTCCAGTCTTTTGCCATTATAAACAATGCTGTTATGGATCCCTCTAAAATTGTTTTTGGCTTACATGCAAATATATCTAAAAGATAAATTCCTAGAGAATGCTGGGTCAAAGGGTATTTGTTCATGCATTTTTAATTCTTACAGACATTCCCTCTAGATTCAAAGTACCCTCTAAGAGGTTGTACCAGTTTATATTCCCACCAGCACTGAATGAGAATTCTTCATATCCTCCCCACGTTGATTAAACTTTAGCCCAACTGTTGCAGCAAGTGCTGTCTAGAAACCCCCTAAGTAAGATATCGGAGAATGATCCACCTCTTCTTTTGAACTGTAAACTGCCTTGCTCATTGGTAAGGGGAAGAAATGGCCTTTTAAATTCCCAAATAGTCAAATCATGGTAGTCCAGTTTCAAGTAGAGGAATCGCAAGTTCATTCTGAAAAACAGAATGTGAGATAGAAGGGCAGAAACCCTTTCATTCCAAGGATGGAAAATGACTTGACACATGGCTCTGCAAAGAGTTTTCAAGTGGGCTTCAAAGCAGAGCTGGGATTGCACCAGTCCCAGATGACACCCACAGTGACGTCTGGGCCAGTGAGGCTTGGAAATTCTAAGGGCGTGCCTGTTCTGTGGTACCTTTTGGAGCAAAGAAGAGTTCTAGGAACTGCAATGCACAGAAGTACAGCTGAGTCCCTTGGGGGCAGAGGCTCAGCTTTCTGACCTCTGTGCTTCTCAGAATCTGTTGCTCTGATGTCCACATTGGGAACAGATCTCCATGTTCCCATTTGCCCATTAGGATTCAGAGCAATTCACGAGATACCTTTGGATTATTGTTAAACTCTTACAGCAAGTGAAGTTCCAAGAAACTAGCTACATCTGCATAAGGGACTAGGGAGAAAAAAGCCCCTGATAAAGATGTGTATGGTTATGGGGCTGAGGGCTCTTAGGACTCCAACTGTCCTTCTGAACAAGTCTGGGTTAGAGTTCTCCAAATTCAGTCATTCAGAGGCTGCCTTCATGATTCTGCTATATCCATATACCATTTATACTAATATTAAACTTTTTCTTTAAATGTACTGTCTCCTAAGCATAGTATTTGTAAAATTATCTGATACTCTATTTTCTAATACATGGCAAAACAAGTACGTATCTTAAAATTAAAAACCCATCTATCTCCTCCCCAGACATGACAAAATAGTCTCACTCATGTAGCATCACTGGTACACACACTTCCCTCTGGCTCATACCACACTAGGCCAGTTCAAGCAGAGGCAAAGGAAGGACTGATGACTGCCATAACTGAAAACCCAAAGGGTCTTGAGCAGTCCTCACATGAGCGAGCCTTAAAAGGTTTACTGGGCACATGCTGTTATGGTATCTCCAACACCAGGCTAGACCCTGTGAGGCCACGGTCCCTGCCTTCAACTATCAAGGTTACAACTCTGATGCATAAAGCTCCAGAAAAGGCATGGAGGCATGTAATCAACAGGGCAATGACTGCTGCAGACGGCTACACAGGAATTCAGAATAGGTTTCTGCCATGGGGTTGAGTGAAGACAGTGAAGTTGAAGAAGACTTCCTGGAGAAGGTAAGTCAAGCCAAAGTATTTGTAAATGCTCATGAATTTAGTGACAACCACAGGGCAGCTTCCATGGGATACACAAGAAAGTATAAGACATTGTCTGTATGCTCGAGGAACTGACAATCTGGTTGGGGAGACCACACCAACATAAATGAGACAAACAAGAAAGAGTATGACCAACTACTCAGGGGTAGGCATAGGTCAGTGGTCTCCCAACTTTTTCATTATCTACTCCTTTCAAAAAAAAGTTTCTGAGCCCACAGCTCCCATTTATGTACTCATATTGATTTATAAATATATTAGTAAGTTCATTAAATGTAACAATAAGCTCATAAAAATACACAAAACAGACATTTTTAATACACTCTGGCGTGTGGTACAAAAAGTTTGGAGAAGCTAGAGGAGGGTCAGAAAGGCAGAGATCAGCTTCATGAGCAGGTTGGTTTTATGAAGCAGGGAGGCCTCAAGGCTTCTGAAAAGGGGAAGGTACTGTAGGTGGGGAGAGTTTCTTTTGTAGCGTTTACCCCAACTACAATTTTACACTTCTTACCATCTAACTCTGAAACATCTTTGAGGGATCCTGTCTTGGTTTTGCTCATTTTATATCTTCTATATCTAGTCCAGTGTTTGGCACATGGTGGGCATTCAAATACTTGCTGACTGAAAGAATGAGAGCAAACAGTTGCAGAGTGGCGACAGGAGCTAGAGCAGAAATAGGCAAACTGGAAAGGGGAGGTGTCCTCGTGGAAGGAGGAGTTCTGCTTTGGATCATCATGCCTGTCGTGAGCTCCTTCAGGTGATGGGTGAGAGGCAGAGGCTGGGTATTCAGATATGAGAGCTGGAATCATAAAGTGGCTGCATGGTCCCTGGGCCTCAGCGCAGAGGGCTGACCTTCAGAGAATCCTTACAGTTGGCCGGAGGGTGTGAAGACAGGGCCAAAAAGGACACAGAAACAGGGGTCAGAGAGGGAAGAGAGAGTACTCTGTCAGGAGGTTTCATGACGGGAACAATGACAGTACTGACTCCATGAGATCAATAAGAAGGAGGCAAGAAAAGTCAGAAGCTGAAAGGCTCTTTCCATGCTTAGTGCCAGGCAGTCTTCATAAGGAGCTAACAGCTAATGCTTTAGTTTGTTGGGATGGGTTAAATCAAGCCTCTTACAGATGGTCTTTGGCTCCCTGGTGTCTGGGTGGGCAGTTCCATTAAACTAGCTAATGGAGGCACTATCTTACCCAATTCTGTGGTCCCAAAGGGAAAACTCACTCTGCTAGCCAAAGAGGCTCGAGTTCAAAGTGAAGTTATGAAGGGAACCCTGTGTCTTAATCCTATTCTCTTCCCTCTGAATGGGTTTATACTTGGAGGCCTTGAATAGTTTATGAATCGAAAAAAAAGTTTAACTGCCCACCTCCTGTGGGAGGGGCTGGTAATAGGCAATGTGTGATGAATGGCTCCTCCCCTGAAAACCCTCACTGGCCTGGCTTGTGTCACCTGGCTCATGGGGTCTTCTGAGGACACTGAGCCACTTACAGGCTGGACTGAGACCTGCAACAGATGAAAAGAGAAACCCAGGCTGGGCTCTGCTTCCCAGTAGTTGAGCAAGCTAGCTCGGCTGTGCCTCTGGGCCCTTCTAGCCCCACATTCTGCCACCGTGACCTGTGCTGTTCAGTCCTCCCAATTTTCGGACGGAAAAGAACAAACATCACAAGAAACTGCCCTCCTCCTTACAATCTCCAGTTGGGGCCTACTTACATTTTTGTTTTTCTGGAACAGTGTTCTGGCTTCATTTAATATGTACTGTTTTTCTTTAATGGTGTCTTCCATCTGCCCTGATGCTGCCTGCCATTTCCTCGCAAGCCTGAAAATTCTGCGGTAGAGGCCAAGAACTTCTTGTCGTGTTGCTGTTGTCATCCTCAGGCCCACCAAAATAGAAGAGGGAAAATTTGCATGAAAATTCAATTTGACAGTAGGCAGCTAGGCAGATGTACATTTTTTTAATCAAGCTCTTTAATTAGTCTAGAAATAATTGCTCTTTCTCAACAGATCTGTTCGGTAGCATTGCCAGAACAGTGCTGTAGGAATACCAGTGATCTCTCAGCTGTCCTTGTATATCATCCCATGGTTGAGAGTTAATGTTGGCCATGACGGCCATTTTTACAAACACGGTAAACCAAAATTCAAATGTGCTATACTTTAAAGCCCTAAATTCTTTACCAGACTATCTTAGGAATGATGCTTTTAGTGTGTATTTTTGTAAAACTACAGCACTCACCAGCGTGCCTGGAAAAGGCACATTTTGAATAACTAAATTTTCTAGTTAAGTAACTTGAGTTTAATGTAGGGGTTGTAAACTCAAGAACCTCTAGGGCCTGGCAGATAAAATGAGAGAACCTGCTTGGGTGGGGACAGAGGTCCTCTGAAAAGGAACAGTTGCTACTCAGCTCCAGGCAGCTGCTGCCATGTAGAAATGAGGGCCTAGGGTGGCGCATGGGTGGCTCAGTTAGTTGGGCATCCAGCTCGATTCCAGCTTGAGTCATGATCTCAGGGTTGTGGGATCAAGCCCCGTGTCAGGGTCTGTACTCACTGTGGAGTCTGCTTGGGATTTTCTCTCTCCCTCTCCCCCATCCCACTCTCTCTCTGTCTCTCTAAAATAATAAATAAAATCTTAAAAAAAAAAAGAAAGAAAGAAATGAAGGCCTAGGAATGCCAGATTTCCCAATACTTTAACAATAGGTAGCAATCTAGATTTTTTAAATGTGAAATCTCAATAAAGACACTAATTCATTCTTTTTGAAAGTTTGAGTACCACGAAGGTCAAACAAAATGGGTCTGCAGGCTTGATTCTACCCAGAGGCTGCCAGGTGGCAACCTCTCTTTTAGTTTATCATAACCTTATTGAAAATATCTCTCAAAATTGTTGGTCTGCTTTCTTGTTCACATAAGAACCATACAGTAAGTACAACTGAAAATCTTTCTGAAGACTGAAGAGCTTGTGGCCTCTTTGGGTTTTTCCTCTGAAACACTAGTTTTAATTTCAGAGGACTTGGCTAAGTGAGTCCTGACCTAAGTATATTCCCAAAGCTAATTGCATTTTTAAAGATTAAATTCCTGAAAAAAAAATTTGTCAACTATTTTTATTATGAAATATTTCAGGTATGCCAAAAGATACAGAGAATATAATTAATAGCCAAATATTCACAATGGATCTTAAAGAATACATTACATATACATTTGTATATACCCCTTCTAGTCAAATTTCCCTTCCTCTCTCTTAGAATGAGCCATATCCTGAACTTGTTATTTGTCTTCTCACACATAGCTTTACACTCAACATTATCTAGTATTGCTTAGCAAGTTTACAAATCTTATACAGTTGACCCTTAAAACAACATGGGGCTGAGGAGTACTGACCTCCACGTAGTCAAAAATCTGATTAACTTTTGACTCCCCAAGTTTTACTAATAGCCTACTGTTGACATAAAGCCTTACTGATAACATAAAGTCAATGAACACCTATGTATACTTACTACATATTATATTCTTACAATGAAATAAGCTAGAGAAAGGAAAATGTTATTAAGAAAATCATGAGGAAGAGAAAATACATTTACAGTGCTGTTCTGTACTTATCAAAAGAAATCTGTTTACAAATAGACCCGTGTAGTTCAAACCCATGTTGTTCAAGGGTCAGCTCTCTATGTAAAAGGTATTATGTCCTTCTGAAACTTGCTTTTTTTTGCTCATGTTCATCTGTGTTGTTACATGTAGCTCTAGCTCATATATTCTCAATACTGCAATTCAGTTCACTGTATGAAGATATCCCAGTATATTTGTCCATTCTCCTACTAATGTCCTAATGTTGAACATTAGGTATTTCTTTTTTTTTCTCCCCCTATTTTTTTTTCTTTACTTATGCAAAAACTTCAGCCTATGTCTTTACTATTTACTTCTACAACTAAAAGAAGACAGAAAAAAAAATTCTCACTACTATAGAAGATTCTGATTAGTCAGATTTTAGAGAATGGGGTAGGCTGGGAAGACAAGGACAGATTTGGTAAGTGAGTAGCAGGGCCAGGCACTGGGACACCTCATTGAGTACTGGGCTTTCCTCAAACAGGCTCATCAGAATGGGGAAGTAGGCTGCTCACTGCCCTTTGGAACAGAACCCATTTCCAACCCAAGGGGGGGGGTGTCACATGTGGAGACTGTATGCTTTAGGATGGTCCTGAGCTTATGAGAACTTGGGCAGCTAAATAATGCAATGGGAGCTGGAAAGAGGTATATTTATCTAGACATTCTAAGTACCTGCAAATAATTTACCTTACAGAGAATTTTTTAATATGATTGCCCTTCCTGACCCTGGTGACCTTTCTTGAGCAACACAGAATGAACCAAGGCTTAACCATTTGCTGAAAAGCATGAAAGCACTGCTTCACCCAATTCCAAAGATAAAAACAAAATTATAATCAACACCAATTCTGATGTGCATGATGCCTTACAAAAAAAAAAATAAAAATGCTTAGAAGAAATCTGTAAAAACCAAGACAGAACATCATGCTTTGTGGCTAATTGTAATAAAAACCCAAGAGATGATGAGATGATGACTTTTCCTGGTAAGGAAACAGGTTTCTGAGTTTCTGGTTCTCCCTAAAACTCCATGGTTTCATATGAAAATACGTGAGTCAGTTCCTGTGAGGGGCAGGGAGTCTGTAACTTCTATTAATGATTGCTTCACTTCCCTGTCATTAGCAGATGAAACTTCCCTTACTGCGTGACACTTGAGGAAAGTGAAGGAGGTCTGTCATACTAAAACAGCAGCAACCGTCTCCAAAGCCTGACTTTTCACTGGTTTCCTTCCACTACTTGAAAGAGCCACAGCTTCAAACTGTAACTGATCATATACCATAGTCAGATACACAAGCCCTGCAATTAGAGTACTCAAGGTAACAAGCAGTACTAACAATTGGTACTTAATAGGACTATTTTCAAAACACTTTAATTAATGTTTTAAGTATTTTGAAAACTAATCCCGAAAGGGAGATAAGTGATGTCTCCTTCTCCAACACTAGGTGACCCAGAAAACCCAAGTCACAAAGATTCCTAGAGAGAAAGGTCTAAAGCTGTATTCCCCGTTGTGTACTATTAGCAAGTCTAGCTTAAGAACACTTTCTTCCAAGTCTTCAGAGAAAAGACAAGAAAAATGCCTCTTTTGTTGTTTTCTTACTCGATTTCTTTCAGTTCTTTGAGGGAATCATGTGTTTCTTAGTTTTCATGCTGTTCCCCCTTTCTAGAAGGCTCTCTCCTGGCCTCCTCCCTTTTACCTGACCAACCCCAACTCCTCCTTCAGTTCCCCAAACATGGATGTCTCAGAAAATCCTTCCCCCTCCCCGCACCACATGCATTAGGTGCAGGGCTCTGTTGACCCTTCCTGAGGATTCTTAAATTTCTTCCTTGTAGCACTAATCACTCAAGTAATATGGTTTGTTGGTGTCTGTCTTCCCCCAATTGATCCTCATGTTTATGGGGACAGTAACCACGTCCATCCTATTTACTGCTCAATTCTTGGTACCTAGCCAAGTGTGTAACTAGTATTCAACAAACGTTTGCTGAATAAATGAAAATACCTCATGATACAGAAAGCTTGGGATTCTAGAAACAAAACTGACCATATATAATTTTTTTCTTCAAGCTCTTTTCCCTTTGGTTTATATTTTTGTCTTTGTTCCTAGGAAGCAACCTGTTTAGAGAAAGTGCCTTTTCCCAAAGAGTTCTCCTTTCAACAGATTTAATGGATAGAAACCAACATTTATTCTTTTGGAACTATCCGTGATCTCTCACTACTGGTGCAAGGCTGAAGCAGCCCCTTTTCTTCACTTGTCTCAAGGGTTGATCTGATGCAGTGAGGTCTGCTGGGATTTTCCTACAGGCAACATGAGGAATATCAAACTGTCTAAAGGACCACAATTTTTTTCTAAGATTTTATTTTTAAGTAATCTCTACACCCAACGTGGGGCTCGAACTCACAACCCCTATATCAAGAGTCACATGCTCCACTGACTGAGCCACCCAGGCACCCCTAGGGGACCACAACTGACCCACAGTCACAACTGACCACAAGGTCAATTCCTTTTTTTTTTTTTTTAAGATTTCATTTATTTATTTACTCGTAAGTGAGAGAGAGAGAGAGCAAGCAGGAAGGGGGACAGGGGGAGAGAGATAAGCAGAATCTCTAATGAGTGGGGAGCCTGACACTGGGCTCAATCCCAGGACCCTGACATCATGACCTGAGCCCAAGTCAGACAACTTAACCAACTGGGTCACCCAGACACCCTACGAAGTCAATTCTTAAAGAGTTCTTAAAATTTTGTAACTTTTATTCTGAGACTGACATTTCATCAAACTGTTTTATTTCCCTAACCACAAAACCCGAGAATGAGGAAAGATAAGAGATATCAGTGTCCCTGGGAGAAATGTGACTGGAAACTGGTCTTTGCTTAAAATCGCACCCCATATAAGCACAGTACCAAGATAAAATTCACTACCAAGCATCTACCAACTACAGCCTGTGCCACCAAGCAAAGGTTGACAAATGTTGCTGCTAGTGTATTTTGGCCTCTGGTCACAGTTGCGAGATGTTTCCCCTACAGCAGGTGTCCCAAAGATTGGTTGGGAAGGTGATTTCTTTGGATGTACAAATATTTTCCTATTATGATTCTTTTAAGGTACTGTAATCGTCCATCAAACCCATAATTTAAAGTGATTTTGATATAGCAATATAGAGCTTCCTTTAAATAAATGTATCACAAAAGTTTTTAAAGCTGGTTTAAAATATGGGTAAATACTACTACAAATTGAGATACAGGGTCTGAAAAACAAGTTTCAAAGTTACTGTTCTAAGGCACCCTGCTGTCCTGCCTTGGTGTTTATTCTGGCTGAGCCATCCACGTACAATGCCGATTTTCTGCTAGCCACCCGACTGCACCTAGTAGTAGACACCCACTTGCTCTCAAGCTTTTCTGGGGCACCTTTCTCTCTGCTACTATCACAGCCAGCCATTGCTATTTTGCAATTTCATTGTGTCTTTTTCTTCACAGTCTCTGAATTCCTGGAGGGCTTGGACTGTTTTGCTCATTAGAATAATGATAATGATACTACATTTTGCTTTGTACTTAACTCTGTGCCAGAGGCTTTGCTAGGTGCTTTACATATGTTAACTCCCCAAATCATCACAATTCTTTAAGGTAGATAACTACCATTATCCCCTTTATAAAGGAGAAACCTGATGCAGAGAGGTAAGTAACTTGTCCAGGGGTCACATCAGCTATTAAGAGAAGGGGCCAGGGGGTGCCTGGCTGGCTCAGTCAGCAGAGACTCTTATCTCAGGGCTGTGAGTTGAAGCCTCACACTGGGTGTAGACTTTACTTGAAAAAGAAAAAAAGAAGAAAAAGAAAAAAAGAAGAAAAAAAAAAGAGGTGAGGTCAGGATTCAAACCCAGAACGTCGGGAATCCAGCCCTAATTTTTAATCACTAAATAGGATGCTCGATCTCAGTGAATGTGGTTGAATGTCTGTTAACTGCTTTAAAGAGCTTAGCCCGGGGTACCTGGGTGGCTCAGTTGGTTGAGCCTCCATTCTTGATTTCATTTTGGGTCATGATCTCAGGGTTGTGGAACTGAGCCCCACGTAGGCCCTGTGCTCAGCTTGGAGCCTGCTTGTCCCTCTCCCTCTGCTCCTCCTCTCTCTCAAATAAAGAAATAAAATATTTAAAATAAAAAATAAAGAGCTTAGCCAGTTGTGACAATAGGAACTGAACAATTTTGTTCCCTTCCCACAAAGGGCAAAAGACCATTTTTTTCACCTTGATGAATAACCTTTTAATAAGGTTTTCTGTATACCATCTGCCCTTCCTTCTTCTCTGCAATTGCCCTTCCTTTATAATTTACGTTGCCCATCAGCACCTTTAAAGGAGGCTATGCACTTGGCAGGACCTTGCTGCTCTTCAGTTCCTTATGGCAGCTCTGTTCTGACACTCCACAGGGAGCTGACATAACAGAAAAGGCACCAGGGCTCATTACAGTGCTACCACTCTGCAGGCCTTACTGGTCCCTCCCAAGCAATTATCCATCCATCAGTACCCATTGGGACCAGGCACCAGGAGATTCTAGGGATACACAACCTTGATAAACAAGCAGCTATGGTCCCTGCCCTCCTGAAGCTTACATCCTAGTGACAGAGCAGATGAGATACAAGAAAAAGACAATTTCTGATGGTGATATGTGCTCCCTAGGAATGAACCAGTAACATGATGAACAAATGAATAGGGGCAGGCTTATTTTATTTTGGGTGGTTAGTGACATTTGAGTCCTGAATGACATGAAGGAGGCTGTTAGAGGGAAGGGTTAAGGGAAAGGTGCTTCAGGAAGAGGGTGGGAACCAACAAAGACTGTGAGGTGGTAAGCATAGTCAATGCAGCCTGCAGCCAGAACCTGTCAGGGAGGTGAGGCTGCAGGTGAGCAGAATCCAGCACAGGTTGGGAGGGTAGGTCCTGAAAAGGAGTGTGGTTTGTAGTATAAAAACCAAAGGAAGACATTGGCAGATTTTAAGCAAGTTGGAGTATCACGGTCTAATTTATATCTTTTAAAATGTGCTGGATTTCAAATTGTTACCTTGCAGATGGTGAAAAAAAGTCTTGCCTAATGCCATCTAATTGACAGGAGAGTTGGGATTAAGAGCCAATAAAGCTGGATGATTATTTTCCTGACCAAGAGCTTTCCCACTTTTATTTTGGAATAATGGGGAAGTAATCAATCTAAAACAAAACAAAACACACCACTCACTCACCCTTCTACTCTATGGTGAGTGGAAAGAGTGAAAGGTCTGGGTAGGCTCCAAGAATCCACTCTACACAGCACATGTAGGCACGTGGCATGTCTAGATAGTTTTACAGGAGGCCTGTGGGAAGATATGCTCGTATTAGGGGATTTATCCACTTCACCCTTTTCCCCACCTTTGGAAAGATCATCACAGCATGAACACTGAGGAGTTTAAGAGCAGAGATGAAAATTCCTTCTCCAGATGAAATTTATAGAAGTATGACTCTGGTCTCAGGAATGTCAAAATTCCCAGTGTTGGACTCTCATGAGGCTTTGCCTTCTACTTAAGAAAAAGTGTTGCAGTATAAACAAGGGACAGAAAAGGCAATGGGAATTGACTTTCAAACCCCAGGTTGAAGGAAAGACTCTTTCCATTCTTTCAATATGTGCCCCTAGGTGGAATTTTTTTTTCTCCTAATGAATGTAATATAGTCAAATTTCTCCCCCAACTACTTCATGATTGAGTGGGTGGGTGGGTGGGGGTGGTGGTGATTGTGAAACTCACCCAAATGAAATCACTGTCTTACGTGTTCATTGGGCACCCATGCTGGCCTGTCCCTCTCCTGCTGTCCCAATCTCCTTAGATCTGACACCCCTTCTTTTTGTCAAATGAAGGCCCAAATTCACACAACTGAAATATTCTTTCTTTGCCTAGCTGCTGATTCTCATCCTTGGACTTGCCTTACTTTTCGCAGGGTGCCTTCTTCCTGCTGAAATGGGTTCAGCTATGTCCCTCCAGCACATTTGTGTCCTACTGTTCATCCTATTCTAAGTTTCTGTTTGGCTTACCTTTCTTCCTCCACTGTGTGTGTTTTGGGGAGGGATAAATTAGAAGGTTAGGACTATGCCTCATTCATCATACTCTTAGGCCTGGTACAAAGTTGGAGCTTGAAATATATTTGTTAGAAGAATAAATTTACACACACAGAATAGTCACCAGTAATGCCCATTCTCATACGTGTTGGTATTTGGACCAGTATTTAAAAATACTAAGTAACCCTCACAATGATGTTTTTAAGAGTGGTACTGTGGGTGTCAGGATAAGGAACTTAAGACTGTTATTTGGGGAGGAGGCCTTAATCAGTGCCAGCTAAGGCAGTACAGGATACACAGTTATAATGTAACCCTTACTCTTCAATTTTTTAAAACCCAGTAATGGTTAGTGCCCTGGACTGAAATGATTTACTATGTTTCCATGAAGCTTAGAATCAAACATATAGAAAAATATGGTTCTGATACATTTTTTTCTTGGAAAAAAAATCCTTCTGGGGAATAGATCCATTGCACTCAAATGATCAGGGGTCAAACCTACAAAATTTTAATTTAAAGCTCTGTCACTTGGAAAACCTCTAGGGAACTGAAATGCTCTCATAATGCCAAAGCAAACAGTTTTTCTTGCCCCGGAAAGCAGAGTAAAGAATGACTGTCTTGGTTTTAGGCATTCCAAGTTTTTCCACATACGTAAGGAACAGAAGATACAATGCAACTAATGAGCAAATGGGTTCTGGAATGGTCAAACCTGGGTTTGAATTCTGACTTCACTACATTGGTCAAGTCTTCCTGAGCCTCAGTTTCTTAAAATGTGAAATGGGGTAACATAGAACCCTCTTCAAAGAGTTGTGGTAAGTATTATTCATGAGATAACCCATGTAAATCACTTAGCATTGGGAATTAACAAAGGCAAATGTTACCTGAATAGGAGGAAATAAAGAAGAAACAATGAGGCCTCTTTTATCTATGCTAAGCTTTGTCTGCAGAGGAGGGAAAAGAAGCGTGCTGCCTGTGGATTTATTGCTTTGTGATAGTAATGGATTTTCCTAAAGCTGTTTCCCTCTGATCATTAATAATCCCTGTACAGTAAAGGGCTATTGTTCTTCAGTATGAGTAAATAACCCTGTCGGAGGCACCGCTTATCTTCAGACCACAGCACATACTTCTTACTGGAAATATAATGCAGGTGCCAACATCGAAAGCATGCCCAGACTTCCCTTCCTATTTTTCTTCCTTTATCTCTTACTCCTTGCTTATCCTTTGGTGTGTTTTTCTCCTACATCTGTTATATTTCCTACTTTCTGGTGTACACCCATATCCTACACAGTATCATCCTTACCCAAATCGAATAACCTTCAAGATAAGCTGTGCTCCACACATCTCTACCCTCTCTCCTCTCTCTTCATTAACAGACAGACAGTCACAGACACACAGACACACACACCCAATGGACTTGTTTCCTGTCCTGGACTCAGTTTTTGGTTACTAGAATCCAAAAAGGGAAGTGTAAAGCCACACATTGTTTTGCAAATCTCAGGATATGCTTGTGTGGTATACTTAATCATACCACAGCTATTCTCTGAAACAGCATCTTTTTACACAGAAAGTGACAATATGGTGTGTCAGAGATAGGAGGCAGGGAGAAGGTAGACCGTGTTTTTATTTTACTTAAAGGAATGGAAATTAGGTTAGGTCCTGTAATATGGGAAATCTCCAGAACACAGGGAAAAACAAAAATACTGATGTCTGAAAGACTTCTAAATTATCCCAAACAAGATCATAGGCGGCAAGTAGCTCATTCTAAATATACCAGCATAGGAGCACACTCGAGATTATACTTGTAAGGGGAACTCCAATCAGGCTTTTGTAACCAAGAGAGATATAGCTCTTTTTCCCCTCAAAGACAGAAGTTCTAAATGGAAACCAAGTTTTGGCCCCTCAATTCAAAAGAAATGGAAGTATGTTTCCTTATCAGCATATTTTAAGAGACAAAGACAAAGTAAGGGTCAGTCAGAGGTGGTGAGAACCAGTTACCAGAAGTAGGAGGATGTGTTAGACATGTGTGGGGGGTGTATGTGTGCTGGAAATAGATGAAAACTAGGTCAATGCTAAAAATCAACCCCATTCATTCATTCAGAACTACCCAGGATTTCACCCCTTCATAGGAACTGGGGAAGTCTGAGAACAACAAACACTTAGGTTTAAATTAACATTTAAATCCCTCCTTTGTGATAATTTCCTAGGGAAATGGATTAGGAAACTGACAAAAGAGGTTTAGTTAGAACTTTAGATATAGCTGGAGCTTTCTAGCATCTGACCCTTGATCAAACCATCTGTTGAATAACCTCACCCTCCTTGGGTAGGGGTCCCTGCCCTCAAGACAGTTTCTAAGTGCCCTCCAACTATCAAGTAACTACGAAATGAACAACTTTTCCCATCTGCAGAGGAAACAAGCTCCTTACTAGACAAAATCCCTTGAGAGTAGGAGCAATGACTGCCCATCTCTACAAGTGTGGAATGACTGGCACCCAGAGTACCTTCAAGCTCCTCCAGTCCAGTGCTGACCAACAAAATGTATTTCAATGATGGAAATATTCTATAACTGTGCTGTCCAACAGGGTAGCTAGCCACTGGCCACATGTGGCTACTGGGCACTTGAAATCTGGTTACTGCAACTGAGGAATTGGCATTTACATTTTTATTTAAATAGCCACATGTAAAAAAACAAATAAATAGCTACAAGTAGCTAATGGCTCCTTAGGAACAGCACAGGGCTATACCAAGAACTGCAAATCAAATGCCCACAGGTCAGGGAGATAGTTTTAGAGGAGGGGGGTGGGTGGGAAGAAGCTTATTGGCTCCAGCTGACTGTTGCAGTGTAGGAACCTCAGGCTAGTGTTGCCAGATGTCTCATTTTTCAAATGAAGCTGAAAATCTGGATTTTGATGTCCAATTTTTAAATGTTGGTAAGTAAATTTAAAAGAATTTAAATTTACATCACTTTGTGGGATGAACGATATGTTTGTATGCAAACTGTCTTGCCAGTTTGTAATCTCTAATTTAGGCCAACCCCTCCAGCTCAATGAAAAAGACCTTATCCAATGCCACTGCTGGTCAGTAGCAGATCCAAGATTGAAACCCAGGCCTTCTGAAACTTCTTCTGGTATCCTTTCTAGATTTTATGAGATTAACCATATCTAGATTGTGGTTGGCAGCGGCAGCAAGAGCAGGACAAAATCCCCTTTGTCAGAACTGTTGAAGTCCATGACTGATACCTTATGAATAGCGTTCCTACCTAGCTGTAACCATATAGTGGGCCCTATGGGCAAAGCTCTGTACTAGGAGCCAGCAGGACACAAAGAAGAAATAGCCCGTGGGGAGTCGGACATACAATTAACAATCAAAGTCAGGCTTGCTGTAATGGACAGAAATCACCTGTGCACAAGTCCAAAAGCACTGACAGCTGGGGTATAAGGGAAGGAAGAGATCTGAGCCAGGACTCAGAGGATGAACAGAAGCTGGCTAGTGAGTGGATGAGTCTCACTGATTATGACAGTGAGTCTCATTATTGTGGGATATTAAGGGAGCCTTCTTTTATCTCTGAGGCCTTATCTGGCTTCTCTTCTTCTCTGGGTAGTCTCTAAAACCCCCTCTATATATTTTCTCTAGGACATTCCCCCTGATTTGATATAACTTCTCGACATCTTCTCCTGGATGGTTAATTGACTTAGCAAATCTAGTATTTTTAAAAGAGAATTTAGGATATTCCCTCCCAAACTGTTTTCCTTGGTTCCTCCTCTTCCCATACACTTCATATCCAATCCGGCAGCAAGTCTTCCGAGCTCTACTTCCAAAATGCATTATGAATTTAATTATCAACATTTCCACTGCCACTACCCATCTCTCCTTTGGCTTACTGCAGCAGCCTCCTAACAGGTCTGACAACTTCTACCCTTCTCTATCTAGCAGCCAAGGGACTTTCTGTAAAAATGTAAATCAGGTCACTGCCCTTCTCAAAACCCTCAGGTAACCAAACCCTTACCTTGGGCTAAAATGCTCTGCTTGACCAGGCCCTGCCATTTCTCCATCACAGATCACTCTGGCCCTTGTTCTTTCAGTTCCAGCCACCTGGCTTTCTCGTCGTTTCCTTCCTCAGAACCCTTCCCGTTGGCTCTTTTCTCCATCTATAAAGTCCATTCCCTAGCTTCTCTCTTTTCTCGCATCTTTACGAAACCTGGCCTTGCCTGAAAAACCTTAACCGAACGAGTGACCCTCCCGCTCCCCATCTTCTACCACTTCACCCAGTACTATTGTCTTAGGGGGCAGGCATGTGGCACTTGCTGTTATCTTCCTTATTGATTTACATTTTAACTTTCTTCCGGACTGGAATAAAAAGTCACGGAGCAAAGCCTCCGTCTTGTTCTCCTTTGCAGACCGAGGCGATAAGAAGCAGGTTCTCACTATCCTAGAAAATCTCCGTAGCCTCTACGGGGCCTCCTTTGGGTCAACCTTCCCCAGAATGATGCCTCTCGTTCCCGGAATTGCCCCTACTAATCTCCCATTTATATTCAGGGATCCAAAGGACTCAGAAAAGTCTCAGATGGGCCCAACCGGCATCTCAGCGTCCCCACAAAAGGCCTCCGCTTCCCGGCCCTCGGGCCGCTTCCCTTGGCAGGTTCCCGAGGCCAGTGGCGATGACACCAAGCCGCCCTCGCGAGGCTGGGGTCACACAAGCACATCTCCTAGCAACGTCGCACCCCCGCCCCCACCCCATCCCTGCCCCTGGGGAGCCAACCCCTTCCCCCAGTCTCCCGCGCCAGGAGTCCGTGTCTCCATCCCCTAAACTCACTCTGCGTCAGTCCTGCCTTCCCCCACCCACAGAAGCGCCGCAGCCTACCGCGGGCTAGAAGGAGGCGGTGCCGGGAGCTTAGCTGAGCCGCGGCCGACGTTGGTCGGGCAGGTCCGGTAGGCCAGGCCGGACTAAACCACCGGGAGGACCTCTGTGGGAGCATTAGTTCCAGGTCAGGGGTAGTCTCGAGCCTCTCTTAAACTTTATACTCCAGCCCACCTTCCGCCGTATACGCAACAATATAGCCAACTTCATCCTCTCCCTAGTTTCCCTTTACCCCATTCGCTATCCCCCCCCACTCCAGCCAAAAAAATGGTCCAGTCTAGCTCCTCCTAGCCCTCCCTTCGCGTCGCTAGGTCTTTGCCCTTACTTGGCGACGGCTTCGTACGTCTGTGCGTACGTCGTGACGCAGTCTTCCACCCGTTCCTCCCCGCCCCTCTTCTATTCTCCCTCCTGGAGCGGGCGGCCGGCGGGGTTACCGGAAGTGATGATGCAGGAGGCGATGGAGGGGGCGGGGCTTGGGGGCGGCCGCCGCCGGTGGGCCGCAGATGAAGAGGAGGCGGCGGCAGTGGTGGAAGAAGAGGCGGCGGCGGCGCGGGTAGGGAGCCTGGAAACGCGAGCGGGGATGGTAGGTGGTTTGGACCCGCCGGGCCGCCGTCGTTTCCAGAAAGGGTTTGACTGGAGGAACCTCTGGAGCAGCTGTGAGTTTGGGGGGGAGGGTTTGAGGAAAAGCGGGGAGCATTGAGAGATGAAGGGGCGGGGGTTGGGTACCTTCGAGAAAAGGGGGTGGAAGGGGAGGAGAGGAAATCAGCTCCTTGTCTGGACTGGTCTCTTTGGAAGAAGAGGCTGTGAGGGGAGCCTGTGGCGTGTCAGCTGCAGGGCTCAAGAAAACTTACCTACTGTCCCTGGCTCCCCACCGCCAGCACCCCTCAACCCAGGCCTGGGGATCTGGGGGCTGGAGTTGCTCTGGAGAGGGTGCAGACTCTGTTCCTATGGCACGGGTAAGTGCTGTGAGGTAGGAGTCCAAGCGGGAGGTGGTGGGTGAATCTCCAGCTCCCTCCTCCCTCATTTTCCTCCCCACCCCCATCCTTCTCTTTAATCATTAACAGCCCTGGAATTAAGGGGCTCAGACCTGAAGGCCTTTCTATGCACCTTTGCCATAAACGATAACCATCTGTGCCTGAGGTAATGGGGCTGGAAGCTTTGCCTGTATCCTGTATAGGAAGTGGGACGGGGTGACAAATGTATTGTTTTTTTTCCATTCCCCTTCACCCCCTATCTTCCCCCATATACACCCCTCGTTTCCACCTCAGTTCTCTGTGGCTAAGTGGTAATCATGTTTTTTTGTTTTGTGTTGTTTTTTTTGCCTTTTTGGCACTTGGTACCTTGGCTTACCTCTTTTGAATTTGGTGTTCAGCCTCTATTCCAGATCTTACTGCAAGCTTTGTAATACTTAAGTTACAGGCTGTGTCACGTTGGGAGTACCTCTCAATGCCTGGTAGCTCCAAATTAAGATGAGCGTTTTCTCCTATGAATACTGGAATTCCAAAGCCCTTGCAAGGATTCCTAAATGGCATCATAGCCCAGGAATCAAAGTCTCTTGTTCTAAATACTTTATGTGTGAGGAATTTACATGTTGTCAACTCTTTCCAAAATGATTTGATGTTAGGCTAATTCTGGATTTCTATGTTTCTCTCCACCCACACTTCATGATGCACTTCAGAGAACAGAAAACCCCATATTACTTTTTTGTTTCTGCAATTGGACAATAGCTCTTTTATCTTTTTCTCCATTTGTGTGTCGGACACACTAGTCTTCAGTGACACATTTGGCTTGTGCTGATTTCTTATTTAGCTGATTCTTTGTGTATAGATGGACTTAAATGAGAAAATGTGATCTGTTTTGTTTTAAAGAAGAATACAAACAACGGAAAAATTATTTTAAGAAAGCAGAGAATGATTAGAAAGAAGATCTCTTTATTGATGTTCTGTTGGTTTAAAAAAAAAATCAAGTAGTGCTTTTTTAGCTTGTCGTAGGAATTTCAGAGTGAAAAGTAATGATTTCTGTCTTGGTATTGATGTTTTCTTTGGAGGTCTTCTGTTGAATGTGGAACTGTGTTTTCTGAAGAACTTTAAGAGATAGTGCCTAAATTTTAGGGATCCTTTGATTAGAGTGCATCCATAAATCGTGGCTCTCTATAACTGAGTTTATATGCGTGTTGCCAGAAGAATTATAACGGAACCCATCCTACTCATCAGGGCTTTCAGACCTGATAATACAATATTTAATGCTTTGATTGTACAAGTAACAGCATGTTTAGATGTTTCACCGAACTGTAACAAAAGAAAAGAGTAAGATTACTGTTCTCACCTTAATTGATTTGGAACCATTGAATAAAAAGTCCAAAATTCATTCATTCAACAAGCATTATTGACTAGCTAGTAAGTGCTAGACATTATTTTGGGCTCTGGGTGGATAAAGATGAACACAGGCATAAGGTCGGAGCTTATACTGGAGTGTGTGTGGACAGAAGAAATAAGCATATAAATCAGATTTTGATGAGTGCCGAAGAAAGAGTGATATGACAGAAAGTGTCTGATTGGGATGCAGTTAAGGAAGACCTTTCTGAGGAGGTGACACTTAAGTTGAGCTTTAAATAAAAAGAAGCCAGCCATGCAGATACAGGGGAGGAGCCTTCCAGGTTCAGGGATTAGCTAGTGCAGAAACTGGTGAGACTGACTTTGGCTAGTTCTAGGGCCTGGGAAGAAAGGGGTGGGGTGGAGAGGGTGTAGGGAGGTGAGGGAGAATGGGAAAGGGGAGGCAGTAACAGCCAGAGCATATAGTGAGCAAAGAGGAAACGAAAAAGTCTAGGTCAGAGAGGCAGAGGCTGGGCTCAGAATAGGTAGGCAAGATAAGAGTAAGAAGGAAATAGAAAGCGATGCTCCTTTTTGATCAATTCTGTTTCTTTTCCTAGAGTATTATCATTTATTGTTTTGCAGGCACTGTTGGACTATTGCAATAAAAAAAAAAAAATTCACCCTGCTGAGTGGGAGAGGAGGCGAAGCGGCTGTGGTCACCTGGGTCTTTTCTGGCAGATAAATGTCAAGCTGTGTTCAGAATTCAATGGAGTGTTAAACTGAGAGCACACTTTTTTTCCTTAGTATTTTGTCTTATATGCTGCTATTTAAAATTGCATAACAAGTACCCTGCATATGTTCTAATATATGAATCCTCTTTTGCTTCCAGCCATGTATGAATTTAGGGTTGAAGATTGGGCAGGTGGTAATAACATACCCCTGTTGGTCTACAAAGATGTCCATCAGGATCTAAGTTTGAAGTTATTTTTTGTATGGAGGCAGGTTTTATGTTGCAATATTTCCACTCTTGTCTGGTCTGCCTGGTGACTAATAACACTCAGCTGAGGTGTAGGTTGGTGCTAAAAGTTCACTCAGTGGATTACATTAGATAAATGACCATTGTGGGCTCAATCCCACTATGTCGGCATCTTTGGGCTGGCATGTAACCAGGGGATGTAACCTACTTTTGCCTTCTGTTGGGGCCATTCATCTCCAATAGCCAGCCGCTTTTCAGCCTCACCTTGACCAGATTGTCCACTTGAGAAGCCCAATCAGGACTCCTCCTTGATTTGGCCCTCTCCTGCCATGTCACAGTGGGCCGAAACAGAAAGAATACACTGTTTTCTTCTTTTGAACCCCACAACAGTGACTAGTGTGTTCTTTGAGTGAATTGGCTCTTTGAGCCATGCGGTTGAGAGACTTAAATGTTGCTTGGGCTATTTGTAGTAAAGTCGGTATTAGAAATGCTAAATAAAACCCTTAAGTGTTTGGGGAAAAACAAATCAGAAATTGAGGACCTGTCACCTGTTTTAAGTTCTAGTATTTTAGTTGCATTGGTAGATGGATTGTGAGAACTAACTTGAATAGTGCTCGCTGGGCAGTCCTGAGGGTAATGAAGGGAGTGGAATAGAGCCTGGTACTGAAGTACTGAATTTCGACTTGAATACAAATGGAAAGTCTTGGTTAGCAAGCTAGTGACTAAAGTGAACAGCTAGGACCAGGCAAACAATAGACTCCACTCTCCATGCTGCAGGGTAACAAAAAGAATGAAGAACTGATAATGAAATATATATATATATATATATATATATATATATATATATACACACACACACACACACACACACACACACACGGCTTTGGTCTAAGTTAAAGAATTTTGGACTTTGTATGCTAATGCTGGACTTCAAATGCGCTAGCCAATGGGTTCTTAAGGTGTCCACTATCCGTCTTCATTTCAATCGTTTATTATAATGCAAATATGAAAATATCCTGTAGGCTAAAATTTCATTAGCCAGTTTGGAGACTGATGGCTTTTTTCTAGTTTCTGAAAGGGGGTGGATGGGTAGGAGGGGACTTGAACACAGGGAGAAGCCATTGACTCCTACGTTGGCCACTGATTGTGTTTGGGGAAAAAAATCCACAAATCTAAATGAATTTGGAGTCTTGGAGCTGAGCTGACCTTTTAATATAGGGTACCAGTTGATTTCTTTCTTGAACTTTGGAGGCTTTTGGACACAGTCCTTTGAAAGGTGGGCAACCTGGGGGCCTGGTTGAGTGCCACTTATTCTTGGAGTTGTGGTGTTCTGTATTGCATTGGGTGACTTAAAATTAATCTGATGGCTACTGTTTTGATGTCTGTGCTGCAGTAAGGAGAGTTATTGTACGCTGGCTGCCAGTTGTTTTGAGGTGAAGATGTGGTAACTCAGATTGAAACAATGGTAATTACTTGGTAACTCCTATTTCCCCAGCTCTTGATAACTTACAATTACCTCTTTGTGTCTGTTTACAGATGTTGATACCAGTGAACCAGGACCAATTCTCTCTAAATGCTGCACAGTGTTCTGAAGCTCTTTGCATAGTGGACCAGGGCGTTTGAGTTAGTGTCTTTCAATTCAAATCTAGTTTCACTGGTTCTGGTGTCAGTTTTTCTAGGTGTTGGAGGGTCCTGTTTCTTTTGAGGGAACAAGATTACCATAGCACCTGACCATTTAATTAATGAGTGATTACAAACTAGAACTCAGCATATTAATTTAGCAAAATGATGAGAGAGAAGTTTGGAAGTGGCTCAAACTCTAATTCGTTGAAGTCGTGATATGCCAGAAGGAAAAAAATGGGAGGGGGAGAGTCCCAAAGAATCTTCTTTTAGATGTGTGTAAATGAAACTTTATTTAAATACCATACATCAGAATAGGGAAACTCAGTAAGTCACTTCTTGAGGTGGTGATTAGCCCTTGTTGTGGTAAAATAAGCCACGTGTGGCCGATGCTCTGGTACGAACCAGAGTGTATGGAAAGGTAGGCATCATGTTAATGTTGAGGGTATGGCTTTGCTTGGGACTGTCCTGTGAGCTGTGCTGTGTTGTTGGGTTTTGGGCTGAATTGCAGCATGGAAGCTTAGATTGCATAGCTTTAGGAAACATCATCTATATTCCTGTTTTGCCCTGTTAGAGGTCTCAGCCTGAGGATCTGGGGACTGGGAATAATTCTGTCACTGAGGCTTGTAAATCCAGACCAGATATGATGACTTACAGAGGATCTTGGATAGCAACCCTTGCAGGACTTCTCATTTTTTTGGAGATCATTTAGCATCTTTTGTAGCCATTGCCCCAGTCTCTGCCTGTCATTCCAGGAGACAGTGTGCTGGAAAGACTTGCCCCTTTATTTTATTAATTTGTTAATAGATTGCTTCCATCCTAACAGGACTACAGAGTTTGGTTATAGCTTTTAGCTCTTGTTGGTTGATGAAGGGTTTGGACTCTGCAGTGTCTGCTTCAGGTGGGTTGGTGTGTGATCTGTAATTCTGATTCTGAATAAGACTCAAGTCATAGCATTTACTATATTGGATGCAGTTCATTCCTCTCCCTCCAATTTAGGTAGGAGCAGGAAAGGAAAAAGACCCTCAAGGAACCTTAGAATATCTGATGTGGTGTGTTTTCAAATTGGGCTATATGGAACCCTCTTGCAGGTCATTGCTGGAGTACATTGTGGTGGAATAAGGGGGTTTTGCTGTCTTCCTCCCATTTCACCCTACTGTGCTTCACTGAGTTAACTTTAATCTTCCCCAGAAGATTTCAATCAAACAAAATGTTCTGAGGCCAAAAACAGGTTGAAAAGTAGTGATTTAGTAGGGAAATGGGAATCTAGAAAGGTTATAATAAAGTTGGTTGAAGTTACAGAGCAAAGTACTGGCAGCTACAGGACTAGAATCGGGTCTTCTCTGTACTAATTTTGTTTTCTCATTTACACTGCCTCATACGTGTCCTTGTAGGCACTTTGTTTGAGTTTAATTGGAGTCCTTGCTGTTTGGTCTTTCATATATCCTTGGCCCTTTACTCAAATGTTTTGTCACAAACTGCTGTTCTTTCAGAGAACAGTCCTTATAACCACCTTTGAAGCATATGTGAAATGAGGTTTTAAATGAGTAATGACACTAGCTGGCCTTAAATCCTCAGAAATTCAAATAGGAGTTGAGAATTTATCACTCTAATTTCTTAAGATAAGTTCGTGGGCATGCGGCAGAGAATACCTATGCAAAATGCTGAACTGATTACTTCCTTTTCCCAGTGACCTGCCCTGGAATCTGAACAGGAAAACTTGGGTATATCCATTGACAGAGCAGTTTTAGAATAGCTCTGGGAAATAACTGTAATGGCCACACCCCCTCCCTTATTTATTTATTTGACGAAGCAAATTTGTTTTCATTTAATCTATTGCTTTATATCTACTTGATGATTACCTAGTGGCTGCTCTTTTTTTTTTTTTTTTTTAAGATTGGGAGGGGGGAAGGGCAGAGAGAGGGAGAGAGAATCCCAAGTGGACTCCCTGCTGAGTGCAGAGCCAGACATGGGGCTCGATCTCTTGACCCTGAGATCATGACCTGAGCTGCAATTAAGATGCTTAACTGAACCACACAGGTGCCCCAGCTAGCGGCTGCTCTTTATTTAAATAAAATTTGTTTTAAAGATTTATTTATTTACTTGAGAGAGAAAACACGTGCCTGTGTGTGTGCACAAGTGGGGAAAGGGTGGGGGAGAGAATCTTCAAGCAGACTCCCCACTGAGCGCGCTGTGGCTTATTCTCACGACCCAAGAGATCATGACAGCTGAAAGCAAGAGTCAGACACTTAACCGACTGAGCCATCCAGGCACCCCAGCTAGCGGCTGCTCTTTAAACAGAAGGAGAAGGTTAGTGGTACCACTGCAGTGAGGGTGCTGGCACTTTAGTAGCATGGGTGCTAGGTGTTAGGATTGTGAACATGCTGGAAGTCCCAGGTCTTCAGAGGAGACATTTTTTTCAGTTTCAGTGACATTTTCTTTCTTCTGAGTGGAATTCAAGACAAGAAGTGATAGAACTAATGCTGTGTGTCCATTTTTAAGAATGTTTCTATGGTTCTTTTACTCCTAGTAAACTAGTTTTTCTTTGAAATAACTAGTCACTGGTTCAGTCATTTACTCAAAACAGTTTGCTTGGGGGTTTCCTAACATTTTATGTAAGAGAAAAGTCTAAAGACTTCTAAAGGCGTTTAGATAGGTAGGTTCAGTTGTTGGGGAGGAGGATGTATAGGAGGGTGGGGGTGGTATTATGGGCTGGGTGTATAGGGTGAAAAGAAATGCCCATCAGTGGTCCAGCTGGGAAAGAGTAGAAAATGTTAACAATGGCACTCGCTGGGGAAGAGTGGGTAGGGAAGGAGCAGGCCCACAAGATTGCCCAACTCCAGGGAACACCGTTCACAAGGAGGGGGTCGGGGGCCTGTGGAGTTGGGTAATCCAGTGGCCGTGACCAGGGCTCTGACCACAAGTGTTCTCTCCCATTACTGGAAAGTATATTTCTGATGGGGAGGGGTGAATGCAGGGATGCAGTATCTGGTTTGACCAGATTGGTCTTAAAGATTGCTCGCGGAGGTGCTGGCCTAAGTTTTTTGAGATCTCTGTCTCTCTTGATTTTACTTTTGACAAATCAGAAGTTGGTAAACAAGAGGGAATGTGATGTCCCTGGGCGCATTAGAGTTTGGGTAAAAGTACATAATGAAGCAAATACTGAGTAGTGGTGATTGTCGTTTAACAGCGCCTACTATCCAAAGGGAATAGTTAAACGTGTAAACTCTTGAAGTAATTCCTGATTCTCTCATGGAGACTATAATAAATGTGGAATAAATCACAACTAAAATTATTAAAGAGTAATCATTCTTGACTTCATATTTCTACAACATTCCATGTTTTCTTTAGCAGGTCAATTTAGTTCATAAGTCTTTTCTTTCTTTTTTTTTTTTTTTTAAGATTTTATTTATTTGACAGAGTGAGAGACAGCCAGCGAGAGAGGGAACACAAGCAGGGGGAGTGGGAGAGGAAGAAGCAGGCTCCCAGCAGAGGAGCCCAATGTGGGGCTCGATCCCAGAACGCTGGGATCATGCCCTGAGCTGAAGGCAGACACTAAGGCAGACGCTTAATGACTGAGCCACCCAGGCGCCCCCATAAGTCTTTTCTTTTAAAAAAGAAATTTTATTCTGCCAGGTACTTGTGGATCTGTCCATAGGGCCAGATTTCCTACTACTCACTTTGAAAATGGCAAGCAATGCTCTAAATTGGTGACAGCTGTAGATTTAATGATTAGATCAAGCCGGGACGTGGCTTCTGAGCCACCAGTTTAATTGGTTTTAATGTGGACCTCTTTTTCTGAGGTTATTAATTATGTTGTTCCAACAACAATTCTCTGACACCACCTGAGCGCCCAACAATTCAATTCTGATACACACTGCCTGGAGTTAGTGCATACCCCCTAAGTTAATGACTTATTCTCATAAGATTGCCCCACTTTAGGTACCAGCCACAAGTATCAGTAGCCCCAAGGTACTGCACTTCTGCCTGGCAGACTACAGATTTAGGGTTCATCACAACCACCCACCCCCAAGTTCAATAATTTCCAGAACATACGACTCACAGAACTGGGGAAAGTGTATTTAGGATTATAGTTTCATTATAAAGGATACAACTTAGGGACAGCCCATTGGAAGAGAGCATAGGACAAGGTCTGAATTGGCACAGCTTCCATGTCCCCTCTGGGCATGCCAGGCTCCCAGCACATCGTGTTCACCAACCCTGGAGCTCCTCTAGCCTGATTTTAGTTTCAGCTGAGGCTCCTTTATGTAGACATAATTGACCCAATCATTGGCCTGGTAATTAAACTCCAGCCACCCTCCTTTCCCCTGTGGTCTGGAGATGGGACTAAAAGTTCCAACCTTCTAATCAAGTGCCTGGTCTTTCTGGTGTGGCCAGCCTCTGTCTTGAAGCTAAGGGGCTGCCTTTAGTCACCTCATTAGCATAAACATCAGTGTGGTCCAGCAGGGGATCCTTATGAATAACAACACTTCCATCAGGACACACCAGGAGTTTTAGGGGTGACACAAACTGGAGACAAAGACCATATAATTTTTTTCCCCCCAAATGGATTTCTTACTATACCACATTAATACTCCAGCTTTGCGTCCCATGAATAGTAATGGAATAAGGCTACCTTAACTTGATTTAGGTGATAAGTAACGATATGCATTTACTGTTAATTTGATGGAGTTTTTTGTTAAGAAAGTGCAAATTGAACAGCTTCAGATTACAAGAGAAATTCGTCCCTCAGTCACTATGAAATGGCATTCCCAGAATGTGTTTTAGTTTCTTGAACTTCACAGATGCTCTGGCTCTAGACTTCCCTAGTGCAAAAAATGAGCTCACTTAATAAGATATCAAGTATACGGAATTCATGTTTCCTTTCAGTGTGACTTTAAAAAGAAAGTGCACTGGTTAAGAGCATCAGCCTAATCAGTCTGGGTTTGAGTCTGAGCTTTACCACCTACTTACAGTTTGATCTTGGATGAACTGCTTAACATCTCTAAGTCTCATTTTTATCTTCATGTATAACGGGAGGATAATCACAGTAAATAGTTGTGAGGATTCAATAAGACGGTCCAATTGAAGGATATGGCACAGTGTCTGGCATATATATAAACATCTAAGAACATCAGCTATTATTAGCTACCTGCATACATAGCTAAGCTCACCTGGGTTGGCAACTCCCAAAGGCTCAGGAACTCTATCATTTTACTTTTAGAGGGGGATGTATGAGACAGTGTATAAACATTGCTGGCACACAATAAACACAGGTTATCTATCACTTGAAAATAAAACCTGCTCTGGGTATCTGGGAAGTATAGGAGTGACTCTGTGATGGAAACTTCCAGCCTGTTTCCAGAGCTGGCCTAAAATCAAGAGATGGAAAATCTTCCTGAAACTCTAGAGCATCCATGAGCAATGGGGACCAGGGCTCTGTAGCAAAGGTACTGTTGAACCAAAAAAATGGGAAACTGATCCAAGAGACATTTTTATCTTTTGCACTATACCTTGCGGTTTGTTGAGTTGGGCAAAACTACATGAGACTTTGGGAAGGAAACCGCAAATTTATTTTAGCCGATCCAGAAAACCTTTGAGAGTCAGCTGGCGAGTTGTGTGTGTGCTGCTCAGAGAAAGTGAAAAGCCCAGGTATACTGGTAAAGGGCTTACCAGCTGCTTGAGGTTCATTTGTTGGTGAACTCCCCCAAGGCCGGTTTCTAATTCTCCCTGTTGCTCACCCATCTCCAGATGGTGGGACCACTACTGGACTAAGTCTAGAATCTAGTCTGGCCTCTGCCACCAGTTACTGTGTTTCTTTGGGCAAGTTACAACCCGTCTTTGAGTCTGTTTCCTTAACTGTGACATAGGATTTGAGACTAAATCACTGTTTCTCAAAGTGTGGCTTTGGTTACATTTTTAGTGTATCTGCTGCTGAAATGAGCATTCAAGAGTGTTTTTTGTACTATTGATGGTACATATGATTTTCACTGGTACATGGATGAGTCCCCTTTGTTTACTGGTTCTATATTTTAATGTGTATTAATGAAAACATAACTAGCATGTCAGACCTTTGTCTTCATGGAGGTGTTGCTTATGATGACGTTAAAGTGGATGTGATCTTTTTCTTGAAGCTTTTAAGAAAAATATTGGAGCAATAGTTGGAATGGTAAATGGATATGTAAGATCATAAAGGTTGTCTAGAAAAGGCTGAAATTTGAAGTTTCTAAGGTTCAGTAATTCTGCTGCTGTGCCCCACCTGCATGAAGTCCTGTGGTGATGGACGCGGTAGAGAAGGTCCAAATCTGGGTAGATTTAAAGACTTGCCTCATTCAGGCAAATTGACAACTTTCTATTTCTGCATTCATGGTGAAGATACCCATAAGTAAGTTGTGTGGAATTTAAAATAGTGTGGATATTAGTGGTGATGGCTTTTTTTAAAGAATACAAAATGAGTAGTATTTCTTCCTCTTTCACCCTAAGCAGTTTTCCCCACAACGTGGATTAATCTTTTGTTCCTTTCACTCTTTGGGGTTGGGACTCCCTATGGAAGCAGCTAGGGCTCTGACCTGTTCTGATGGGGAGAGAGAAAATGCCAATCCTTTCTCTCTCTCTCTCTCTCTCTCTCTCTCTCTCTCACACTCTCATTTGGCCAACCCTCTCTCTTGAATGCATGCCAGTGCATGTATTCTAGGCTCTGGAAGGCTGGGGCTCTGCCCTATCTCAATGTCTGGTATGTTACTTTTTGCTGTTAACTTCTTTAAAGGTACAGTGTGACACATGCCCCAAAATGAAGTTAAACACTGAGGCAAACTATTTAAAATTTCATTTCACAGGACGCCTGGGTGGCCCAGTTGGTTAAGTGTCTGCCTTCAGCTCAGGTCATGATCCCAGGACCCTAGGATTGAGTCCCACATTGGGCTCCTTGCTCAGAGGGGATCCTGCTTCTCCCTCTGCCTGCAGCTCCGCCTGCTTGTGTGTGTGCACGCTCTGTCTCTCTGACAAATAAATAAAATCTTTAAAAAATAATACAATAAAATTTTAATTTCACTTTCTGTCATATTGCTCATGACTCAATATAGTAGGGGTCTTGAGAAGTTAAATGAGCAGTGGTAGAAATGAAACAAAACTATTGTAGGAGGTGCTTTCTTTTTAAGTAAAACCCCAGAATAAAACTGAAATCTCGATTGCATAAGAGGAGCCAAGAAAGTTGCTTTCAGATGTAGTCTATGGTTACTTGAGGGTTTTTTTTTTTTTTTTTTTTTTGACTTTAATTACCTGTGTTCCCTTGACATTTTCTGTGTATCTTCACACTGTCATCTTTCATTATCTACTTTGGTTGTTGGCCTGTATTCTGCAAGTGATTTTGTTCTATAATTACTTTGGCATAAAGGCCCATGCATCTGGTATAGCTCCGTATAATAAATTGTTTAATGTTTCAAATTATAATTTAAAAAAAATTGTTATAAAGATGGTTCCACGCCTGTTATCTTTCTGTGCCGTGTGTTATGTAGTCAGGATGAGGTCAAAATAGAGCAAAATGGTGACAGTGATATAACCCAAGATTATTTTTCTCCGTTTATTTAATACAGAGTTTCTACTTGCTTTCATAATGAGAAACTCTCAGATGTTTCCCAACTGAGGTGAAATCTAATGTTCCAAGCCACAAGCTCTCTTACTTTGTAAATTTTGGTTTTGTCATTCATACTGTCTTGTCTCCTGAGAGAAGTGGTGACTTGTGGTATTTGGCACGTTGGGAAAGGGCAGAAGCTTTACTTAGGCCTATATTTTACAGTATTAAAAAATCTCTTTTCCCACTAAAATCTGTTTCATGACATGTATGACATTCATCCTTTGTGTGGATTCACAAGGCCACCTTACTCAGAGTAGGTATCTTCCAGAGTCCATTTCCCTTGGCGCAGAGTTTAGTCATTATTTATAGATAACTGCTGATGAGTCTGGGGAAATTCTGAAAGGGGCTGGAGGGGGCTTGTGATATTTGCCCTTGGTCTCTAGACTAGGGTTTGCAAAGCTAGAGTGGGGTTGTTTATTTCCTTCTCTTCTTGGAAAATTGCCATTGGATCAATGAGTCTTGGTTAAGATTTCTTGTGGGTGGTTGAGTCGTTGGGCCTTTTAAGATGAGAGCCACATGAAAGACTGTTTTTTCCCAGTCATACAAATAATTATCTCCATGGTAGGATAATCTTCACAGAAGTGTAAGTGTTCAAGACCACACATTTAAAAAGATAAAATGTAGTTTAGAGTCAGAATGAAAGATGTACAAACATAGTGGTAGAGTTCAAAACCTTTTCAAGCCTTTCTTCCATGTTTCCAGCACTTAATAGAGTAAAACCACTTTGGTCGTCTCATGGTAGACTAACATTTTAATTCTTGTAGGAAACTTGAGCTTTCATGGTAACTTCAAGTAAAAAAATAAAAATGTGTAATCAAAGACTTTAACTTTTAACTTTAAAACTCCCTCGTCAAAGAACCAGAATTGCTTAGTTTGTCAGGCCATGTGCTTTTTCTAAGTTTCCACCTCAAAACCATTGCCTGGCTTAGCAGAAAGAGATAATACAATGTTATGCAACAGGTAAAAAATCTTTCCAGTTGCCTTTTCCCCATTTGGAAGGATACAGTTTTTCCTTCCCTCTGAGTAGTTTGGCCTAAGTTCCTCCTCTTTCTGATTCGTAGCTTTACTATTTGCATACAATGCTTAAGTTGACTCACTCAACACCAAGTTCTGCAGGTCTCCAGCATTTAGTGCTTGTGACTCAGCCTGCTTAAGCAAAAGAGCTTTTGATTACAATAGCAGCTTAACAGAACAAAACTTTTAAAAACACTCTTTTAATAGCACTCTCGATTTCCAAACAGATATAAGATACTTTCTAAGAAGAACCAGCCTCTGTAGTTTTCACATTAGACATATTTGAGCAGGGGACCAGCTTTCCCAGACGGAATGTGGATCATTCATTCATAGGGAACTTCCGAAACTCAAAACTAGTCTTGTAAGCTAGAAAAATTTGGCCTTCAGATTTGATGCTTTCACCATTGTATTCAAAATGAAGTGTGTGTAGTCTGAATTTTTCTTAAGGACTGACCCTGGGATTGGATACACAGTGTTTCAGGAAAAATGTGTTTAGGGGTTGCCAGCTATTCATGCCAATACATTTGAGTGCCTTTTGTGGATCTTGTTCTTAAGGCCCTTACGATGTGGCAGGAAAACAGACATCAGAACAATTAGAAACTTGTAAAATCAGCGCCAAAAAATACCAGTGCTATAGATGAAGATGTGAGGGGTGGGGCAGAGAGACTCTAGGTCAGCTTGAAGGAGTCAAGAGAGGAGTTCTGTGGGAGGTAAGATCTCAGCTGGGCTCGAAAGACATAGACTAGAGAGTGAGGTGGCATTCCAAGTAGAGGTAATTGTATGTGTAGAACTACAGAAGCATGAGAAGCCATGGCATTTGGGGGAATGACAGGTGTTTCAGTGTGCCTGAGGGACATGGAATGAAGGGGATGGGGAGAATGACAGTGGTTGAGGCCAAACTCCAAAGGGCTTTCTTTGTATGTCTTGCTGAGTTTGGATTATCTTTTGTAGGTGAAGGGGAACTACTAAATAATTTTGAGTAGGGACGTGGCATACTCACATGGCGTGTGTGTGTGTGTGTGTGTGTGTGTAAGATCATTCCAGCGATAGCATGAAAGAGGCTGGAGGGAGCAATCCCAGAAGTAGGGAAGCTATTTGTGAGCGTGCTGCAGTAAAGATGTCAGGGGCCTGAACTGTAGAATTACTGAGGACGGGTAGGTACTCAGGAGTAAGAATTTACAAAGTCTGGCTTAATCTGATAAAACTTCATTGCTTACATGTCTCTCACAGGTCAGTAGCCTGAAGGGTGCCCTGTTCCATACAGTCACTCAGAGACCCAGGCTGATGAAGATCCCACTGTTGTGTATTGTCTTGGTCACCATGGCAGGGTGGGCTGTCACGTGCCAGCTCTGTGCTTAGGCTCAGCAACAATAAGAATCACATCTGCCTACAACTCATTGGCCAGAAATAGACACATTTCCCCACCTCACTGAAAAGAGGCTGGGAAATTGGGGGAACAGATGGACTGTTTGTGAGCTTCTTTGTGCCACAGTGTAGAGATTTGAGTGAGGTGGTTTTTTCCTGAGATTATTTCTTCATCAGTCTATCAGTAGACCAGTCTCATAGGGCAGATGTGGGGATTAACTGCTATCATGACTCTGCAACGCCTAGTCTTGTGTCTGGCGCAATAAGGCTGTTGGAGGAAACCCTTAAGTTTGATCTTGAGATGGAGATTTTCTCACTATGGGTCACATCTAATTAGTGGGTTATAACCAGCGATTAAAAACCAAACTAAAGAAAAGAAATAGCATAAATTAGAGTGAATCCTAGAAATGAGGGTAAATACTGCTTCATGAAACTTTTGAGTTATACATGTATTTACATATGTGTATTTGGTCAGGATGTAAAGTGTTACTTCTCACTGAAGGCTGAGCTTAAAGTTTGGAAGATGCTGGACTAGATAAAGCCTTATACATACCAAACAAAAAACTACTCATATTTTATTTAAAAAAATCGGGGGGGGGGCACCCGGGTGGCTCAGTCAGTTAAGCATCTGCCTTCCGTTCATTAAGGTCGTGGTCTCAGGGTCCTGGGATCGAGCCCCCCCATCTAGCTCCCTGCTCAGTGGGGAGTCTGCTTCTCCTTCTGCCTCGTCCTGCCTCCCCCCTTGTGCTTGCTCTCTCTCTGTGTCAAATAAATAAAAAAATCTTTAAAAAAATTTTTTTAAAGATTTTGTTTTTAAGTAATCTCTACACCCAACGTGGGTGGGGCTCAAACTTACAACCCCCAATATCAAGAGTCGCATGCCTGGCCAGGCTCCCCAAAAAACTTCTCTACTTAATGTTTTTTTGAAAGAAGCAGCTTAAATTTTCATATTTTTAAAAGAGTGAATTTGAAAAGCAGTATCTTTAATTATGAAAAAGAGTAGAACATGGGTTTGAACTTTAGCTTTGTCACTTGCTAGCTGCTTGTCATTAGGCAAGTTACTGGTACTGTCTGTACCTTAGTTTTCTCAGGTGATGATAATACTTACCTCATAGGGATATGATTGTTGGATTAGTTCATACGTGTAAAAATGTTTTGAAATTGGTGGATAGTGCGTTGTATGTAGGCATTTGTGGACGTGATTGTGTAAAAGTGGCTCATCCGTGCATGTAGGTAGATTTGTGCAGTGCACTTGGTACATAGTAGGTGCTTATTTTACATTTGATTCTTTTTCTAAATATTTATTTATTTTAGAGAGAGAGAGTGTGCATGCAGGGGAAGGGGCAGAGGGAGAGGGAGAGAATCTCCAACAGACTCTCTGCTGAGCATGAGCCCAAAGTGGGACAATCTCATTACCCTGAGGTCTGACCTGAGCTGAAATCAAGAGTTGGATGCTTAACCGACTGAGCTGCCCAGGTGTCCCTACATTTGCTTCTTTAGAAAATGTTTTTCAGGTGCCAGTTAGCCCTTTTCACGTTACCATACGCATTCCCTGCCTTCTTGGAACTCGTAATATAACATGTGGTCACTGAAATAATAGCATCCTTTCTCTTCTGTGGACTTGTTATTTTTGACCACCTGTTAGAGAGCCATGAATGTTTATGTTCCAGAGGAGTAAAGGATATATGATGTATTCAAGCCTTGACTGCATAATAGAAATAACAAATTGTCTATTATAATAAGGTGTCATAATAGACCGTTCTTAAAAAATTCAGTCAGAAGAACTTGGGGAGGAACCAATGAAATACTTTCTGGTTTTTTATTTATTTATTTTAAAGACTTTATTTGAGAGAGAAGGAGAGAGAGAGAGAGAGAGAGAACATGAGCAGCGGGGAAGGGCAGAGAGAGAGGGAGAAGCAGACTCCCTGCTGAGCAGGGAGCCGGGCATGGGGCTCATGGATCACAACCCGAGGCGAAGGCAGACACTTAACTGACTGAGCCACCCAGTGCCCCTACTTTCTGGTTGTTTTTTGTTTTTGTTTTTTTTTTAACTTTTTTTTTTGTTTTTAAGATTTTATTTATTTGAGAGAGAGAGAGAGAGATCATGAGTGGGGTGAGGGGTAGAGGGAGAGGGAGAAGTAGACTCCCTACTGAGCAGGGAGCCCAATGAGAGGCTCAGTCCCAGGATGCTGGGATCATGACCTGAGCTGAAGGCAAATGCTTAACCAACTGAGCCACCCAGGCACCCCTACTTTCTGGTTTTTAAAAAAATGTTTTGGCCTGGAAAAAACAAGTATCAAAGTTGTCTTTAAGATTGTTAGGTTGACTTCTGCAGTGAGTCGCTGGTGTCAGCAGAGTGATGAGCAGTGAGAGACGAGCTGTGCCTTTCAAAGGGCAGTGGTGGGTAATGACTGTTTCATTTGGATAAGCCAGTTGGTGATACTGAGTAAGTAGTGCCGTGGGTGAATAGGAGTTAATCCTGGCTGCCTGGCAGAAGTGGATTTGTTATATAATTTGTGGCACCCAGAAGCCCTTTGGGGAGGTCTTTATTATCTTATTATCAAGAAGTATACATCTAGGCCTGAAGATTAATTCTTATTGCTCTCATCTAGTTCCACGAGAGTGGTTCTCATAACTGAAAGGGTAGCAACTTGCTGTTAAATGCCTGCACTTGGTTTTTGCTTTGACACAAAGGTATGTTAATCAAGAATGGGTATTAGAAATCCAGAAATGTTTCAGTTCGTGATTTATTAATAGTTTGGAGGGTTTTTTTCTTGTTAAACTGATTTAACTTTTGAAAAATGAGTCATATTCAGGGTTTCGAACATTTCCTCTTTGAATAGCCTCAAAAAACGTTTATTAACGTTTCTGTCTTGTAATTGCTGCTGCAGTTCATTTGTGTCAGTCCTGCCACAGCTGAAACAAACGCGGGAGTGTCAGATTGGCTTTCCATCATCTGACACAAGCAGACTCCTTCACCCCTAGTACTGGTGGATATCCACTGTTAACAAGCCTGTACTATTTTTTATGACTCACTGAGAAGTCATGTGGTGGTGTGAGCCCCGTCCTCAGCGACCAGCACTTAAACTTGTAATTTTCAATGTATTGTGTTAAAACAAATTTCTAATTCTGGCTAATTTTCTCTTCAATTCTAGACCTAAAATTGGAAGCTCTATTCTTATAAAACACTCTCCTAGAAAAGTCGCCGGTATTGCTACCCAAATATCATAACTGGGCCCGGGGGCGGAGAGAGCAAAAGCTAGCTGTTTCACATGGTTAAGCAGAATGTGTGGGTCGGCCTGCCAGCCCGCGGAGGTGGAATCTGCCCTTTGCTTTCTTGGCAAGTGCATCTGGCTTTGAAGGCCCTGATTAGGACTTTAGTTCTTGGCCTTTTCTTGCTGTCATATAAAACATAGTCCATTGTTCCCTGTGGTTCCAGAGAGTTGGAGGGCCTTGTTGGTCCACGTCTCTTATTATATTCGATGAGGTGCGTGCTTTAGCCCTCAGTTAAAAGCCACTCCGTCATCAGTCAGATTTTAGAAAATATAACACTGGAATAGAAATATAAAGCTGGCTGTGAGTCCTTCGTGTTCAGTATGCAGTATTCAGTAAAAACTGCTGGGTTTTGCCCTTGCATCTCCCAACACCTTAAATGTATGATGCCTTAGTTGATTGAGGTAGAGAAGAGGTGCTTCAGAGCAGCACCGGAAGGCTTCTCATTGAGTTCACCTGATTGGCAAACCCCTGGAGTTTCCTAGAGTGCTGTGGGCCACGGCTTGAATGAACTCTGTGGACTTTCTCCCTTGCTAAGAGGAGAGGCTGGAGTGATAGCCATCATTAATGTGAATTTTTTCCAAGGGACTGGGGTGCACGTCAAAAAGAGGCATGACAGGATGAACATGTTCCCGTTTCAGCTTTAACTTTGGCTCTTGCAGGTTTTGAGGCAAAAATTAGCTTGTGGCCTGCAGAGAGATGGAGGGGTATATGCTGCCCGAGTTTGTATCACATTATCTGAGAACCGATGAGGTAGAGAGAGAGTGGAACAAGGAGACACTTCCTACTTTCTCTTCTCTCTGAAGATAGAGGAGTGCTGGGAGGAGAGGAGTCCAGGAAACTGGACCTTAGGAAGCAGCTCTGCAGAGGTGAAGTTAAGTTCTACGTCCTTAGGGCTCAACCCCCTTTATTGCTGAGTATTTGGTAATGTCATCATGTAAGTAGAATTGGTATAAATGGCTACCAGTTATTGAGTACTAACTTGTGCTAGGGACGGCGCTTAGTAGGTTGGACTCATCACTTATTCAGTCATGAGTTAGTACATTTCATGTACGCAGACTAGTGCCTTATACAGAAGTGCTCAGTAAATAACAGTGATTATTATTCACTCAACACATATTTACCTGGCACTTGCTTATGTGACATAGCTTAGGTGCACAAAGAGGTGAATAAAATAAAATCCCGGCTCCTGTGGCACTTTCCTTCCAGTAGTGGGAGCAGACAATAAGTAGGTTAACAAGAATTTCAGAGAGTGAAATGTGCTGAGAAGAAATGAAATAGTGTGCTGGACCCGAGTGAGATGGTACTTTAGGTTGGCCGGCCAGGGAGCACCTCTCAGCATTCTAACAGAGACCCATCTGATGGGAAGGAGCCATTTATGCTTCACTGTGACCCTTTGATTTTCCCAGTTTTCTGGTTGGAAAACTGAGGCACATGTGATTAAGTATCTCTGGAGAGCAGATAGAGCCGAGCTGTACACACGCACTCATCTGTATGCAGAGCGCGTCCTGCCCTTCTCGGAAGGGATGAGGCTCTACTGGGGCAGCTGCAGTAGCTGCAATGGCTGCAGCTGGGTTATGAGTGAGGGAAATGAACATGGTTGCAGTGTAGGTAAAACCCGGATACATTTCAGAAGAGTTAACATGTAATTTCATACACCCCAATCATTGGATGCAGAATTTGAGTGTATGAGTGAGTGCATGTAAGTACAGTTTATTCTGGGTCCAAAGCTATCCTTATATTTTCAAAGATACCGATGACCAAAAGTGATTATGGTGCTGCTGCTTAATTTTTAGAATTTTCTCGTAATCGGTTTTATGAAAATAGGGCCTAGCTGTTAGGGCAGAGTTTGATAGCATTGCAATGGCCATTTGGTGGCAGCAATTTGGGGAGGTCAGTATGGGCGGGAAGTGAGCAGGAATGGGGCTCGGATCATCAGATGTCGGTCTTTGCCAAGCCTCTAGGACCCTGTTGCCAGCCATCAGGTATAGAGCTCTATTTTGATTTAATTATCTGCTTATCTTTATATGTGTTAATGAACCCTTTGGCCTCGTGCTATATGAGTGCCCGTTTGTGAAATAAGTAACTGTTTGAAATAAAAAAAGTAAAGCCCAAACCTTGAGGCCTCAAGTTTCAACCTGCAGGGTATGTATTTCCAATAAAGGCACACAAACACGAGCATTTCCTGTTACAGTTTTTAAAACCTGAATACTTTCTAAATAGATCTTCAGTGCCTGAAACCAGAGAGAAATTGTTTCGGCAGTAGTAATTGAAACCGAGAGGGTAGCCAAATTCTGGTCAGATCTGGCCTTTCAGTTTCATAGGATGTGGTTTAGATCAAATACCTGTTTCAGCTGGAAGATTGATCATGTTGTTATTGCACAGAGAAAGACTTCCAGGAGCTCTTGCTTTACAGCTTTTCACGTGATGTCTGAGTGCTGGGAGGAGGTTCCTCCTTGGGAACATGACGATGACAGAACATGAGTACACGACAGAATAAAGCAGCTGTAAGTACTCTGTGGCCTGTCTAGTTGAAGGAGGCCGAAGGTGGTAAAAATTGCAATTGGAAAGGTTCTTTTGCTCATTAGTCATATCAGCTTTTAAATGGCATCTCCGTGGTTCACCCAGTTGCAATAGAATGTTACAGTTTGCTCGAGTTTGGGATTATTGGTCCTGGTGTTCAGCTAAGGGGTGAAATTGTGGCCTAGTCAGTTGGTCCTGGATGATCAGTCAGAGAGCCTAGGCATCAAATCTTCTTTCTTTGCTCTGTGAGTAGAAGATATCTGAGTGACATAGCAGTGTGTTAGTAGGGACTCTTTCTGTTGTGACTGAAAACCTGACATCTGGCTTATGCACAAGAGGAATTCATTGGCTCGGTAACTGTGGATTGAGGCTTTGATCTGACTTTAGGTAGTACAGTTGGATTCTAGATGCAAATAATGCCTTCAAAATTCATTTTCTCTTTGTCTCTTGGCAATGATTTCATTCTTAGGTCCTGCATACATTTGAAGTGAGATCCATATGATAAGGGGCCATTTAAGCCTCACGGTGACTCTTTGATAGTCATTACTATTTTCTTCGGTGGCTCTCTCTCGCAGGATGGCTACAGCGGCTCCAACTTCCTTTACTTTCAGTGCTAAGATTTACTGTGTGCTGAGGTCACCTGCGTATCCCTAACCCAGTCACTGAAACAGGGGCATGTGAGGCTCAGGTGGGCCTGAGTCACATAGTGCATTGTGAGCCCCACCCAAGTATGTGGCTAAGAGTTCGGGAGAAGGATCTTCTGGTGAAAACTGGCTAATCACCTGAGGAAGAGCCTGGGTGCTGGGGAAGCAGACGAGTCTTTGTTGCACGCAGTAATACCATTTGATCCAGTCTGAAGTTAGAAAGCCCATATAATAACTCCACTAAATCCAGCCTATTAACCGTTTCCAGGGATCCCACAGTTCATTTTGAATGAGCCTCTCACACCCTGTAGGAATGTGATTCTTCAGGTTCTGCCGCCTCTGTGGGCCAGATCCTTCTACTCCTGATGCTCAATCTATGGTACAGGGACATTCACGAGGCCTGAAGATGGGTGATGGCGGTGGCTGCTGCTGCTTCTGCTGCAACTACTTCTTTTTGATGGGGGTGGGGACATGTTGATTTTCTTTTGAAACAATAATTGGGAAAAGTTAGATGTAATTAAAAAGGTGTCCTATGATTAACCCCCCCCCCATTATGTAACAACACCATCTTGGACTCCTTGAAGCCAGAATCATTGGATCTGTCAGCCTTTTTGATGTGATTTACAGTGAAGCAAGTGATCTTTCTTTACCTGTTGCCATTCTCTTTTGGTGGTTTGATATTGTCACTTAAACACAATGTCTTTATGCTTTTGGTAAGGATTTTTTGCAAGAAGTTGAAATAGTTGGCAGATATCACAAAATGATGTTGGGAGAAATACACACTCCTGGTAAAATATACAAGGTGATGTTACTTCTTTGGAATTGAGATGGATTTATATATATATATACACACACACACACACGTATATGTAATTTTTTTGCATATCCTTTGATCTGTTGGTTCAACTTACAGGATTTTATTCTCAGGAAAGTGTGCTGAGTTTTAAGTGCATGTTGTTTATTATCAGAGTAATGATATTTATAATAGCGAACTATTGGAAGCAAGCTAAATGTCCAGCAATAAGAGACTAAATCGACCTGATCTAGTATGGTACTTCTAAGTGGAAGTAAGTAAGTACTTCTTCAGTACTAAATAAGTACTTCTTCAGTGGAAGACTTATCTGAAAATTAAATGTCTCTTTTCTTTTTTTTTTCTTTTCTTTTTTTTTTTTTGATTTTATTTACTTATTTGAGAGAGACCATGCCCAAGCAGGGGGAGTGGTGGGCAGAGAGGGAGAAGCACGTTCCCTGCTAAGCAGGGAGCCTGTTGTGGGGCTCGATCCCAGGACCCTGAGATCATGACCTGAGCCGAAGGCAGATGCTTAATTGACTGAGCCACCCAGGTGCCCCTGAATATTAAATATGTTTCAAAAGAGAATCCCAACGTTTTTGCACACCCTCTGCAGTACAGCACAGAATTTTTGACAGATTGAATAGTAGTAGACTATCAGTAGTCTATGGGTTACATGACATAACTAGTGTATTTGTGGTGGTACCAGTACTACCACTGAATTGCTGCTCTTTATTTTTTTTTAGGATTTATTTATTTTTTATTTTAGGATTTATTTTTTTTAAGATTTTATTTATTTGAGAGAGAGAGAGAGAACAAGCAGGGGGGTGGGGGAGAGGGAGAAGCAGACTCCCCACTGAGCAGGGAGCCTGATGTGGGACTCGATCCCAGGACCCTGGGATCATGACCTGAGCTGAAGGCAGACTCTTAACTGACTGAGCCACCCAGGCGCCCCAGAATTGCTGCTCTTTAAAAGCATTTTATGAGAGGAGAAGATTTATATGAAAAAATGTTCAATGGAAAAGATTGTGAAATAGAATGTACAATATCAGCTCACTTCTGTTTGAAAGTTCCAAGTGCATAATGTGGACATGCATGTATTTTATGTGTGCCATTCACATGTGTTTATATAAAAGACTAAGAGGATATACTCAAATATTAATTTTAAGTGGTGGGATACTAGGGGACTTTTTATGCTTCTCTGTATTTTCTAAACTTTACAGAGTACCTATGTAATACTTTTGAATTTGGCAGCTGGAGAGAAAGCTTTAGTGGCCTCACTTCTCTGACCAGTTTACTGATGTGGTTGAAGACAGATGATCTTTTATTGTATAGCTTTTCCTTTTCTCCTTCTTCCTCTTCCCGTCTACTGTGCATTAGCAGTTAGCTTCCATCATGGGCCTCTAGGAAAAACCTGATAAATGTGGCCTTAATGGATTTGGATTTTTTTTTTTTTTTTAAGAATTAGCGAACATTTAAGAGATTGATTAGTTACCACATGGTGAACCTGAGGCCTTCTTAGAGGAAGTGTGGCTCTAGAAACCACATCTATACATTTGTGGTAATTCTGGTGCCCCTGTAAGACATTTAGATGCAGTCATTTATCATCTTTATATTGGGTTCTTTCCTCATCTTTCAACTCATTTCAGTTTCCTTTTTTGCCTTTATCTTACTTAGGGTCAAAAACCAAAGCTTATCTCCAGTTAACTGTTTTTCAGTCACTTTGTGACTACTGAATTGCTCAGAAGGAGATTGAAAAGTAAACAGTTGATGTGGTAATTGGGTGTTTGAGGACTTATCATCTGCAGTCAGGGAAGCCTCTGGAGGGGGGTGCTGGTACCCATGTGCCAACTGGAAGTTGGTATTTGGTGCCTCATTCGTGGTTCACCTTCAGTGGGGCCTACGGAGGCTGTCTCTTAAGAAAGAAAACCAGCAGTAAGCATAGAAGCAGAGATGAAGAATGCAGCAGGCATGCCATTTTTATTCTGGTACCATGGAGCACAGATCCAGGACAGCCCTCGGCTTTTAAACCAGGAAGGAAATGGAAAAAGCTGGAGCAGAAACAAAAAGAGGAGTCAACCTCAAAATCCGGTGCCCCTTAGTGATGCCCGCTTTGCCCATAAGTGGGTAGCCTAACCTGTCCTGTCAGTAGTGACAGCAAAAAAAAGATTCCAAGTGTGGGTCAGTAAAATGATATGGCCCTTTTTTGGTTATTTTGAGTCATGTGGGATTAAACATGTAGCTCATTCCTGGAGCTCAGAGACCAAAAATGCTTCATTATTTGGTATTTGGAAACTTTATAGTACATGCGTGTGTCGGCTTGGTTGTATTTGGCAAGTAGTATTGGTTCTAGCCAGCCCACACTGGCCTCAGTCCTTGGGCCTCCAACAGGGTATATGTTTTTGCTCTAGTATATTTGAAGTATGCAAGGTGAGGAACAGTAAGAATTCTTTAAAGAGAAAAGAAAAGTACTCTGTGGAAAGCTGGCTGGTCTTAGTCATGTGACCTAAGGTTATTTTACAGAAATAAAACCAGTTGGTTTATTTTCTTAAAAAGAAAAAAAAAGTTTTTTCTTACCACCCCCCCAATCCCTCTTTTCTTTTCTTTTGCACTTTTGAGATTTGTTGATGTAGAAAGTCATGTGTTCCTACCCAACCCTAACTGGGACTGCTGCCTTAGCTTGCTGCTATAGTACATTTTAGGACAAAAAGTCTTTTAAAAGCATGAAAATAGCAGCAGACGGGTCTCGTTTGCTTTGGCAGAGGGAACGGCTTTCCCTCCCAAGTAGCTCTGGGTAAAAGACCTAATCTCCAAAGGTGATCTTGTAAGTCCCAAGTTCCAAATGACAGCAGGCGACTCTCCATTTCAAGTACACTCCCTCAGTCTTACCTCCTTGTTATTTTTGTGAGTTTACTTTCTAGGAAGTAGTTTACAAATGGCCACCACCCATTCCCTATCTTTTTCTCAGGTCATTCAGCATCTCTAGCTGCCAGATGGGATCAAGGGGCTCTTGCGGTGTTGCTTTGAGACTCCCAAGGGGGATGGCTTCTGCCAGGACAACGCATTAGCCCCTGGCAGCTGGAGAAAAGCCGTCTGAGGAATTCATGTACTCATGTTCTCTGGCCTTTGGGTGTCTGGCATATATAGTAAGAAAGAAAAATATGCACCCAGCTAGCTCTACAAACTGTTTAGATGAATGTTGGAAAGTGGTTTCTTATTGCCACTATGCAGAAACACCAGCATTTGCCAATGGTTTTTTGCTTCTGAATAGACACTAGATGGGAACAGAATCGGATGGGTGAATCAGACGGGTCCCTTCTCTCCAGGCATTCTCCAGGTAGATCACAAGTGCCTTGCTGACACTGATTTTTGGTGCCAGCATTTGCCTCCTGTTTTTTAGCTCCTCATTTCATGAGGTTCCTTGGGTGACAGGCTCCCCATCAGCGGCCAGCACACATTCCTCCTAGCAGGCTGCCTGACCCAACCAGCTGCAGCAGCGAGCCAGCTCGCTCTGGTCTGTTTTCCATATGCCAGGGCCTCTTGCTGACCCTGCAGAGATCAAACTAAGATGATTAAGGAGAGGCAGGCCTGCAAAAACAGTGTAATCTTTCACCCCTTGTTCAGACTGGAGTATCCCCTGCTTTCTTGCTCCTCCTTTTGGACTTCTGGTCTCATTTTTTCTTGGGTCTGATAGGCTTGGGCAAGAAGTGTGAGAGCCATTCAGTGAACAGGCAAAGTGCCAGTCCTTAGAAGGCTTGCAAATTTAGAACTTTAGCCTTGTTGGATGCCAAAAAGCGAAGGTAGTCCCAGAACATTAAGCTTGGAAGGACTAGTCTAGACCCCTCACTTTAATGTTGGGATCACACAGATTCGGAGAGGTTAAGTGACTTGTTCAAGGGCCCACACTGCTTAGAAGTACCAGAACAGAACCAAACCTGAGAGTTTATTCTGTATCTCTGGTATGTTTAGGTGTTGCTAATGTACCTTTTCGTCTTGAGCCATCATCTCCTTGGGAGAAGGTGCATCTTGGGGACACATCATAGCAGACAATAGTAGTGAGGCCAGTGAGGAAGAATCACATGGCTTGGGTTTGAATCCCTTTTCCTCTGTAGACTGGCTGTGGGACTTCAGGCCAGATTCCTTAATCTCTCTTCGGTTCTCCTCTCTGTATAGAGTATCTTCCTCATACGGTTGTAGCGAGTTAAATGTGACAGTTACCGTGAATCCCCTCAGTACATATGTATAATCTAAAAGACCACTATTACTAAATGTTTTAAATCACCTTTCCACATGGACCAACCAGATTGGCTCTTTGACTCTTTCCATTTGGTGTTTCCAGTCATTTAAAGACCAAACAAAAGCCACTTCTCTGAAACTTTCCCATGGGGTGGAGTCTGGAATCTCACAGGCTCGTTTTATCTCCTAGTCACCCTACTTAGCAGTTAAGAAACTTTGGTTTCCTCATCTGTAAAAAGTCTGACAGGCTAGGTGGTTGTGAGGTCGAAGGCAATGGTGCATAGGAAGCGTGCAGCCCCGTGTTCCCCACATATCACTTCCCCTTCGTCAGCCCCTCCCCCTTTCTTTCCGTCACAGTAGTTCACACTCCTCTCTCCTTTTCCTGTCTCCAGTCACCCTGTGTCCTTGTGTGGTTTAGCCCTTCATGGTCCTCTTCCATAACAGGTCCTTCTGTCTCAGTAGTAGGTAGTAAGCCCAGGAGAAGGGGCTCGGCTGCATCTCGCTTCACAGAGCTGCCTACGACATAGACCAGCTCCCGGTCCTTCTTTGGAGCCAGAGCCTCCACAGGGACCACGGCGTCTGGGATTGCCCCCGGCCCGGCAGTGCCAGCTCCGGGCCTGGGGCCAGGCCGGCAGCCAAGCCCATCCCCAGCAACAGCAGCCAAGGCTGGCACTGCGCGGGGCGGTGGGGGGGCTGCGGCTGATGTGTGGAGAGGGAGGGTGACAGGAACATTTGGAGCCGAGATTGAAGGAGAAAAGTTGGAGGCTGATCTTGATCCAGCATAAACTGAGCAGAGTTACTGGCGTCGATCTTTCAGGTAAACCCCGAAACTATAATTGTGCCTAGAAGTAGATTTCCAGGGGTGTGTGTGTTTTCTTTATTCTTCCTGCGTTTTCTTTCTCCCTGCCCCTGGCTCCATTCAGTTCATTTACGCCCCTAAGCAGAAGCAGGAGAGCAGAGTCCCTGTGAGAACAGGGAGAGAGGGAGCTGCTTTGGGTACCTGGGGAGCCCTGCATACCTGAGCTGCCCCCCGCCCCCCAAGAGCTGCACTGGCCACTGAAAAGAGCACTGTTCTAGGAGCAAGGAGGCTTGATTCTGTCACCGACTTGGCAAGCAGCTATGATAAAGGTTAACACTGAATACTTTCTGTGCAGAGCATCTCACATGGGTTATCTCATTTACTCTGTCTTGAGGTCCACCTGCCTATGTTAAAGTGAGTGCTGACAGTCACACGTCGGTGCCATCGCCCTGATTCACATCAAGGTTTGTCTGTTCTAAGAGCTCATGCTCTGAATTACTCTGCCTGTTTTCTCCCTTCCTAGATAGCTCCTTGACCTTGCTATGCCTCCATTTCTTTTCCTGTGAAATGGGGGTAATAACTGTTTCACAGAGCTATGTTTATGTACAGTGATTATAACGTGCTACCAAATACAGAGTGGTGTTCATTAATGTGCTCTGTTGCTGATGAAGTTTGGCTTTTGGGGTGCCCTGATTGTGCTGAGGCTTTCCACACAGGCAGCTGGGATGACCAGCTGGAAAGGCAGTGACATTAAGGTAGTATAAATAAATGAATATCAAGCTAGAAATCATGTCTTTTTGAAACCTACAGAGCTAGGACCAAGTGGAAAGGGGACAGGAGTCCGGAACTGTCTGGAAGGTTGGCCCAGCTTAGGGACAGGGAGTCAGCATTGGGCTCAAGGTGTCCCTCGAGCACAGCACATACCAAGCTTGATTTTACTCAGCATCAATCCCAGGAAAGTCTTATCTTGGGGAGAACGTGATCCTGCAGGTGCTTCCGGGCCGTGTTACATTTGAGCATAGACAGTGCTGTGGTTCAAGAGACTGTTCTTGAACAAGACCCAAGCACAGGACTCAAGGCAGGGGGTAGGTGTCCTGGCCGGGCCTGGGAAAGCTGAGCCCAGAGCCCGTTGTTCGTATGGGACAAGCTGGGGCTTTCATCAGGCTAACCAGATACTGCTTGGCTGTGAATAATAATCACTGGTAGCTGTCCTCCATCATTTCCGTGGTGGGGGGTGCTGTATGGCAGGTACCCTTTATCTGCATTTCCTGACAGAATCCTTACAACAGCTCTGTGAGCCAGATACCATTTTGCAAGTTGAGGAAATTTCACAGGTTTCAGTCAGGGTCAGCAATAATCACTGGCAGAGTTGAGCTTTGATTTCAGAGCTGGAGCTTTTAACCATGCTGATGGACTGAAACATCACCGCTTTGGGGCATCTCTGGTGAGGCTGAGTCCAAGGGCATGATGAGTGCCTGGATCATGGTGGCAGCGCTCGCTGGGAGGAGGGCAGGGGGTAGGACACCCTTCCTGAGCACCGGGCACAGACAGTGTGGTGTTCTCTTTCCGGTGGCTGGTGGTAAAACTTTGCTGTTCTGGGATCACTGTGGTGATGCCAGAGCTCAGGACCATCCGTTGGCTTCCCCGAGGTGCTCTGATGGAGGGGGCTCAGCAGTCTGCCTGGTGGTAAAGGTGTGTTTCTCAGGCTGGACATACAGCTTCTGTTTGTGTGATGCTGGATGATTTACTTCGTGCCTCAGTTTCCCTGTCTTTAAATGGGGTTGTGGTGAGGGTATAGGAGTTTTAGTGTCCATAAAGTGCTTATTAGCATAGTGCCAGGCATAATATCATGTGTTCAATAATTGATAACTGCTATTATTAGCTATTAGCCATCAGCTAGTGAGTCCAGGGAGACTTTCAGCTTTAACACGAAGTGCAGCCAGCCTGGGACCCAGAGCTTGTGTGAGACTGAGCCCGGGGAAAGCTCTGGGGGCAAAACTGTTTTCCCCGGGGAAAGAGGTAGACACAAAAGATAGGCCATTGAATAAACAAGGGGCTCTAGTCACCATCAGATCTGAAAACATTTTCTTCTGGCTTGAGATCATCACTTGCCTCAACACTCATCCGGAGCGGGGGCATTTCACAGAAAGGGACCAGAATGAAGAAGGAGATCTGACCTTCTGGTGCTTGCTGATTGATCATCTGTTCAAATTGATTTTCCCCTCCTTTTTCTCATCTGCCGAGCATGTTAAAAGCCCTCAGGTTCTGCTGTGTCAGGTCATCAAAGATGCTCTTATGTGGAGGGCCGTTTGGGTAAATGGGATTAGGGCCTCTTTGGGAGGCCCATCTGTTCTGTCCCTACCTGAAGGCATTGGCGCCAGGATTTGGAGGAAGCTGGCACAATGAAGCATCTGTCCTGTGGGGGTGGGGGAACGTGGCCTGGGGTAGGTGGGTCAGACAGAGGCCAGGAAATCCTCTTATCCTGCCAGGTACCTGGGCCTCCCTCAACAGCGGGAGCTGAGCAGCAAACCCTGGTGAGTCAGCGTGCCTGGGAATTAGAGTTGCCAGTCTGTGAGCATGTGGGGTTTGTATAAGTTTGGGCCTTTTGTTTCTTTTAGCACTGTAGTCTTTAGAAACACAAATCTGGAAACCAGACCTTCCACATGGTATAGTCCTGCTTGTTTTGAGATAATTCAGCTTGAACAGTTGCTTTCCTTGTATGCTGGTCTTCCAAGAATTAACCCCTTGCCTTTTAAAATTTTAATAGGTTGTGCTTATGGTTTTTCGCTATACTATTAAAGCATAAAAAGACTTAAGAAAACATAGTTGGGTCTGTCTTTTTCCACACCAAAAAACCCTTACAGGGTTTCAGTGGTTTTTTTTTTTTAAGCCAAAGTGGAACTGCAAGTCTTTGAGGGCATGTATGGGCATGCCTCTCTGTCATTTATTCTCTTTGAGGGTGGAGAATAGGACACACCCTGATTCGATGAGTCTCCGATAAATTATAAGAATGATTCTGGTCGTCATTTTAAACATGTACACTCAGAATTTACCCATAGGATTCCTTTTGAAGATAACCCCAAATTTACCAGGCATCATTTGGAGGAAGTGAAAGTACAGTTTATTTATTTATTTATTTTTTTAAAAAGATTTTATTTATTTATTCGACAGAGATAGAGACAGCCAGCGAGAGAGGGAACACAAGCAGGGGGATTGGGAGAGGAAGAAGCAGGCTCATAGCGGAGGAGCCTGATGTGGGGCTCGATCCCAGAACGCCAGGATCACGCCCTGAGCCAAAGGCAGACGCTTAACCGCTGTGCCACCCAGGCGCCCCGAAAGTACAGTTTAAAGCACTTAATAAAAAACACCCTTCTGCCCCACTGCCCGTTTCCTAAGAGCTTTGAATTTGGAGCACGAAGGGCCATGAACACTTCTTCCTAGAGCTGGAGAGACCTTGATTTTGGTCCCCTTTACCTACTGTACTTCTGGCTCCTGGTCTGAAGTTCTATTAACATTGTAGTTTTGGTGCCTGCAATTATTATGGCAGCAGGTAGAATTTATAGGGACTAAGTTGTAGCTGGATCTTCTCGTGGATGAGTTGAAGTTAAGAATACGAGTCCTGAGAAGACAGAGTTTGCAGAGAGATCACCTCACCCCTGGCCAGGAAATTTCTAGCAATTCTTAAAAAAAAAAAACAAAAAACTTTTAAATAGCATAAGTAATAAATAAACCACCATGATGAGTTGGTGATATATCAGTGCAGACTTTTCCCTTTTTTCTAGCAATTATCCTACCATTGAGAGAGATTTGGATAAATCAGCCCTTCTTTTAAGGTGGAGACACCCCCTTGGAAGACTGAGCTTGCAGGCCTTGTAGGACCTTCCTGTTCAGTGTGGACTTGGCTTGTACTCTTCATGCAGCCTCGCAGAGGACCTGGTGGGAGGAGAAAAAGAAACTGGAGGACCGAGAACCTTGGTTGGTGTTTGGCTCCTGTGGGTGGGCAGAGGAAGGGTGTAGAAAGGGCATTTCACCTACTGTGTGGGAGAGTTCCAGAAAGGAATTTGAAGAGATCAGAGACAAATTTTACTTTGCTATTTGGCTAGGACACTGCTTGTAGTCTTGACTCCACAAATCCTTTACCTCATCTTTAGGCCATTATGAAACTGTACAGTGGTCTTAAATGTGGCTCCCCTTTCTCCCTACTCATCCTACTTAAAAAGAAAATGTGAGGATTTTGACATGAGAGACTAGAAGATGAACTTTTTATTTGCACCTTCTGGCTTAACCCAGGACCAAATAACTTTCTTATGTGATGGCAAGTTGGCACGACAGATTTCCTCTGGAATATTTCTGGCAAAACTGTAGTCTTCCTTGATGCGTTCTGCACATGAATCAACCTCTTTGTAACCTATGTTACCTTAAGAATTTTAGGAATTTTCTTATTGGTTCTCCATATGTGTTCTAGCCCTGCATTTCCAATGTGAAGGTATAGAGCTTACAGGGGGAGGTGGTGACGAACTCTGGGTATCTCCCCTGGTTCATGGTTGGCTCACGAAATAGAGCAGTGCCCCAGGCCATAGTCCCCACAGAGGAGGGGAATGGAGTTTGCAAATGCCCGTGTCCCTGTCCAGTGGTAACTGCTCTGTAATTTTCCTCTAGGTTGGCTGGCTCCTCTGGCTGATGGCATGTTGAGGCACATGGGCCAGTGGCAGCAAGGGCATCTGATCCAGAGGGGGCCACTCTAGAGGCCAGGCCACCAGCACCATGGGCCAGTGTGTCACCAAGTGCAAGAATCCCTCATCAACCCTGGGCAGCAAGAACGGAGACCGTGACCCCGGCAGCAAGTCACACAGCAGGCGGAGTGCCAGCCACCGCGAGGAACAGCCACCAGCCTGTGGCAAGCCAGGTGGGGATATCCTTGTCAATGGGACCAAGAAGGCAGAGGCTGCCACTGAGCCCTGCCAGCTGCCAACGTCCTCTGGAGATGCTGGGAGGGAGCCCAAGTCCAACGCCGAGGAGTCTTCCCTGCAGAGGCTGGAAGAACTGTTCAGGCGCTACAAGGACGAGCGGGAGGATGCAATTTTGGAGGAAGGCATGGAGCGCTTTTGCAATGACTTATGTGTTGACCCCACGGAATTTCGAGTGCTGCTCTTGGCTTGGAAGTTCCAGGCTGCTACCATGTGCAAATTCACCAGGTTAGTCACAAATACTTCATGTCACCAGGTGAGCGGAGGACAAGCGCACTCTTGGGCAGTGGGGCCCAGCTAGGGGAGAACTGGGTTGGCTTCTTAGGATTTTGGGTAAGTCTTTCTTCTTTTGACCAGTTTGTCTCAAGCTGTGCAGCCCCTGAACAGGCAACGACCGTCTTTGCCTGAAGTTAAGCAAGGAGTAACCCCCGTGAAGGCCCGCGGCCGCATGCTGCTGCCCAGCCCCACTGTCGTTTCAGACCTTTATCTTTTCTTCACTCCTTTACTTGTCAGTTCCCTCACTCCCTCACTCACTTGATAGTTACCGTACACCGATCATGTGCTGGGCACTCTGAGTGCCGGTCTGGGTTTGGGGATCCGCCTCCGTCACCATGTGGAGCCAGTTGCACCTCCTAGCTCTGCGCGCATGTCCCTCAGCCAGCGTAGGTGCCAACAAGGACAGCTGGCCCCAGTTAGCACGCGGTAGTTGTGCACATCGCCCTGGTCATGCGTTCCTGTAGAGGTTGTTTGTGGGGAGGGAGTGGCAAGGTCACCCCAAGGTGAGGTTTGCAGAGCACCGGGTTATAAATAAGAATTGACTTTGAGACACCCGTCCACCCCCGGGTAGGTTGCCCGACAGACTTCAGATGCCTTGTATCTTCAGCTGAAACTGCAGTCTCAGAGATGATCATCCGTGAGAGACCATGTTGTAACCTGAAAGTATTATGTAGATGTTAAAAATACCTAAGCAGTTTTTGTTTTTTAATAACAGAACTTTGATCTCTGGTGGCAGAGTTAGCCAGGTTTATCCAGAATCTTTGGCTCCAAAGATCTCCCTTGGCAGTCACCAAAAATATTCCAAAAACAAACAATCCATAGAGAATCAAAAGGAAAGCAGGAAGACTCCCCGTGTGGGAGGGGAGTCTGCAGATTAATCACTGTTGCAGAATGGGAAATGGGGCATCGAGCAGGAGACTGGAGTTGTGCTTTGGAAGGATGAATAAGTGAATGAACCAGCCACCATCAGCTGCTTGCCATGTGCCAGACACTGTCAGAAGCAGTTGACACATACTAACTTGTTTAGTCCTCACCAAAACCCTATGAAGTAAGGTGGTATTCTCACCATTTGACAGATGAAGAAATAGGACTAATTAGTGGAGGAGCTGGAGTTCACATCCAGGCCATCCAGCCTCAAAGCCATGCTCTTACTTACTGTGCTATATTGCCTCTCAGCAGATGCTGTTGTTTACAAATATTAATTGTGCCCCCTCCTTCCTGTTGCAGGAAGGAGTTTTTTGATGGCTGCAAAGCAATAAGTGCAGACAGCATTGATGGGATCTGTGCACGGTTCCCTAGCCTCTTATCGGAAGCCAAACAAGAGGATAAATTCAAGGATCTCTACCGGTTTACATTTCAGTTTGGTCTGGACTCTGAAGAAGGGCAGCGGTCACTGCATCGGGAAATAGCCATTGCCCTGTGGAAACTAGTCTTTACCCAGAACAATCCTCCAGTATTGGACCAGTGGCTAAACTTCCTAACTGAGAACCCCTCGGGGATCAAGGGCATCTCCCGGGACACTTGGAACATGTTCCTTAACTTCACTCAGGTGATTGGTCCTGACCTCAGCAACTACAGTGAAGACGAGGCCTGGCCAAGTCTCTTCGATACCTTTGTGGAGTGGGAAATGGAGCGAAGGAAAAGAGAAGGGGAAGGGAGAGGTGCACTCAGCTCAGGGCCCGAGGGCTTGTGTCCTGGGGAGCAGACTTAGTGGCTCTGTCCCAGGAGCAGCAGCAGCAAGGATCTGCCTGCTGCCCTGCAGCCAACTGAGGAATTGGACCTTTCTGGAAATTACTGAAGATCCAGATATTTTCTACTTTACACCTTTCTCTGCCTTGTATCTGAAAGGGCTCTAAAATGCTGTTATCATGTTTTAGGCACTTTCTTCACTTTTTGGTTATTTTGGTTATTTCTTTTTTGGGGGGTCCCCCAAAATATTTGAACCTGGCTACATGTTGTGTATTTTTTTTTTTTTTTTGAAGCCTTCAGATAGAATAAGCCTGCCATTTCTTGCACAAATTAGATTTTTTTTGGGGGGGGGAGGGTATAGAGCAGGGAGGGGGGAATGGGACGGTTAGGTTGAATTAACATTACAAGATGATACAGTGCCAGATCTCAGTTTTGCATATTCTTTTTCAGGGCAGGTCTGTACTGTGTGTAGTGCTGTTTACATGGTTGAATTTAGGTTGTAATAATTATTTTAAAAGATTTACACAGAATTGAATAGCAGTGTTAACTGTTAACCATATTGCATTAATTCCCAGGGGATTTAAAGCTCTTGGAGAGCCAGGGCCAGCCAAGAGCATTTGTAGTCTGGTGACAACCCCCTTTTAAGCTAATTTATCCAAAACCCTTATTTTCTTCACTTCTTGCTCATTCCTTCTTTGACCTATTGCATTTCATGTTGAGTTTACCCATCAACATGCTGCACCTGTCAGTCAAGTGAGCAGTTTTTTTTTTAGAACACATAGTACTGAGAACCACTTAAGCATTGAATGCAGAGAAAGCAGTGCTACCTCAGTTTTGCTGGAAGTAGATTTCGATAGTTTTCTCTTTTTGATGAATTTTCTGTATTTTCATGTTGTAAGTGAAAATACTTTTTTTTTTTTTCCATTTGCCTTGGAGCCAAAGTTTCTGTTCCTGGTGGTCGGAAAACTGTGCCTGCCGGCCAGCTGACTTGAAGGAAAACTGTGGTATGGAGCTCTGCTTGAATTTTTTTTTTTTTTTTTAAGTTTTTTTAAGTATCATCAGCTTACTTGTCTGGCAAGTGCAGAAGCCTGGGACTGGCCTGAACTCTGCCAAACAAATACAGAAGTGTATTTAATAGTTAAACGTGTGCCCTTTCCCTTCTTGCTGCACCCATGTTGTCACTTAACCCCCAGGAGTTATTTATTATCTTCTTTGTTAATGTCAGGCTCATTTGGGGTAATGTGATGACTGTTTAGGTTTACATGACCCTCCTCTCCTTCCCCTACCCCTAAATATGTATATATACATATATAAGATATGTATATATTTTACCTATATAAAATATATATATACACATATATGTATCTCTATATTCCTTTGCTTCTTAGCCTGCTAAAACTGGCCATAAAAGAGGGAGCTGCCTTCAATATATAAAGCATAAGAAGAGTGCCAGGGAACGTCATAAATGGAGGCTTTTGAATCTGAATTTGGACCATCTTCACTAAAGAGAGGATGAATTTTCTCAGCCCTTTCCTCACAGGAGGGAGGCCCAGTTCCCCAGACTCCTCCGCGTGCTTGCTCCGTAAGGCCAGCTTTGGCCAAACTGCCACACAGGAGCTGACTCTGGTCCTACCTGGTTTCAGTAGAGGGTCCTCTTGTTATTTTTCCATTTAAAAAAACATGTCCTCAAAAAACTGTACTGGAAGGGTGGGTGGCAGGAACTTGTACAGTTCAGCTCCCAACACTTTGGAACAGATTGAAAAGGGAATCTTTTAAATAAAAACTTATAAAATATTTATACTCTTGAGGTAATGAGAGTTTGTCTTTTAAACATTTGGAGTTTTCTTCCCTAACTACTTCCATCTGCCTCCCAGGTATATGTTTCTCAGCCTGGGCAGGAATTGCTTATTTTGAGTTCCTTTATTAGGAGCCTTATGGCTCCAGGCTCCCATCTTTCCAAAGATGATTACTTAAGGAGTTTCTGCAGTCGATGTTTTTCCAAGAATGACATTGACATAGGAAACGTACTTGGAGTTTGATTTTTTTTTTTTTTTTTTTTAAAGATCCTAAACCTGGCAGTTGCCCCTTCTAGAGGGGCAGAAGGGAAACTTTAAAATCAGCCACATTATGTTAGCATACTGCTGGAAAGCTGAAGAGAGTCTAAGGCCAGATATCTGGCTTTGTTATAGCCTAAGACACAAGTTCCTTGTATAAAGAGAGTTTCTAAGGGCCCCAGCAGGTTCTGTGGGCTCAAATGTAGTCAGGGTGCCCAGACTGAGGTCTTAAAGATACTGCCTTCTCATCTAGCCAGTCTTGCAACCCCGTTTTTCCTGACTCTAGAATGGGTAGAGGTTGAAAAAGGGAAGAGGAAGGCTGCTCCTAGCCAGGTAAGGCTCTCTTCTGTCTTAGATTGCAAGGGTATATGGAGAGAACTGCAGAAAAGAGGGAGGCACCGAGGATCGTGAGGACTCTGGAGGAACTGGATTCCTTCCCCAGCCTACAAGGTGGCATTCCACGCATTAGGTGTGCTAGAGTGGGTGGATTTTGTTAACTGTTCAGCCTCCCCACCCCCCACAAAAAGAGCCATTAAATTACTTTTGGTTATATTTTTAATGATCTATTTGTTACAGAAATGCAATTGAGAAACCAAAAAAGGGAGCAGTTAGGGAAGGACTTAAAGGTTCTATCCAGGTTGTCGTTCCTGATGCAAGGAATTCCAAGCTTCTGCAGCGGCTCTGGGTCAGTGTTTGACTTGACGACAGGAAAAGCAGTTATTTTGCAAAGGGATCGAAGGTGGGGGTCACACTATCGGGAAATGAAAGGTCCCTGTTCCTTTTAACCTAGAAATAGGTTTGCTGTCTAATGAGTGAGCAGTAATTGCGTGGAAGAGGCCAAACGCATGCCCCTCAGGTAAGCCAGTGCACTCTTCCCTTTAACAATGTAACATCAGGGTGGTGTGAAGCGGGGCAGGATGTGGATGCCATTTTGAAAACAGGCAAATATCTGAGGGTGACTATAAGAAATTGAATATGTATTGGGAAATTCTTGGTTTTTGGCAAATGGCGTTGAGTTTGTGGTGTTCTCTAGGGATTAGAAAGCTGTATGAGATGAAGTATTACTTCATTGAAATGCTCTTCCCCTATCCCTGCCATATTTGAATGTATCATTAACCCCACCTCCTGTAATGACACTTTGCTATGCTTCAGCTGGATGCCTCAAGTTTTTCCTCATCTGTGCCAGTTGTGCCCACATGCGTAAGTTGGGCCCAAGACCCCCTTTATCTACTCTTCTGATAAGAAAAATTAGAGCTGGGTAAAGATCCAAATTTCATCTAAGCCTAGAGGCCCAAAGAAATCCAACTGGAAATGTACAAGGCAGCGTTTTCAATATTAAACTTCCCTAAGGAAGGCACAAGCGTCTTCTTGGAAAGGAAGAAGGGATTAAGCCACAGAGTATTTAGTCGATCTTTGATACAGTTCTGATCTCCCAGAGGCTGGTGCCAAAATTCAGTCCTCAGTGCCAGAGTCTGCAGGGTGTGGAACTCCATAGTTCATGTGATGGCCTCAAATGCTATACTATGCCAAACTGCATTAAAAAACGGTGGGAAATTACTGGGAGAAGGACTTGGGTCTAAAAGTTTAAAACCCAAAACATTTGTATTTAGGACTGGTGTGCCACATTTAAAGAGAAGTCCTGAGTGTAGTGAAGCCCAGGAGTAGACCCAATTATATAATTACAAGGGCTGGAAAGAAGCTGCTGCTAGGTTTTTGTTTTAGCTGCCTGCTTTGCCGTTTTTCTTGTCTCTTAATGTTTGCTTAATGATGACTTGAACATCTTGGTAACTGACAAAGGTCTTCCCTTGGGGGGACTTGAAAAATCTTGGTAACTGACAAAGGTCTTCCTTTGCAGGGACTCTAGCAGTGACTTGTTTAAAAAGCTGAAAGACTATTAAAAGATATTAAAGTGTGTTAATTGGGACTCATTTGAGGACATATCTCATTGATCCTCCTCCTACTCCATAATCTGTTTCCTGAATCCTAGAGGGGTTCCCACCTACCCCCTTTCAGAGTTTATTTCTTTGGTTAGCTGTAATTATAGCATATATCCAGTTTAACCTGGACTGGGGGCCATGTTTTAGTGAGGATCTGCGGGTGTTTTTCCTTATTGAGAGTTATGCTTGAGCACTGGTTGCAGAAGCCAAGATGATTCAAATAGCCTTGAGTAACCATCAGGTTCTGCTTCTGATTCAGGTGCTGGGGCCTCACATCCTCCCTATTCCTCTTGGAAACTAAGCCTGCTTTCATAGATACCTTTTTCCACCACCCAACTTCCCTTCGAACTTACTACAACATACTCTTGGATATTGCCAAAGGAAGCCATTCAGCAGATGCTGTGTCTCCCCCCCTCCCCTCCATTTATTCTGGGAGAAGTATCTTCCTTCTGACTCTGGTCCCCAGCCCTGAGTCTGTAATTAATTGCTCTTACCTATTGCACTAATGAATATGATTCTAGGTTTCAAACGGGGAACTTGAAACAATAGGCAAATGGGGGCTTGGATGATTGGTACTACAGATACCCTGCCTTAACCCACTGAGGTGATGAGTCCACTACTCATGTGACCCTCCACCTTTGTGGATTCCTCTTGGTTTGTGACCAGTGTGTCTGTTCCTTGAGGTTGTACAAACTTGTTGACAAAGGTCAATACTTTTGTTTGTATTCTCTGCACTGTTGCACTCTCCAAATGGCCCCTTGAATATTTTTATTAACTTGTTACACACACTTTTGTCTTTGTCTACGTTTTTCTTTTGATGTTTTTTTATTTGGAAGGTTACCTGCTGTTGGATTTAATAAATTTGTTTACTTGACTATTGACAATTCTGAGAGGAAAAAAAAAAACCCACAAAAAACCAAAACCAGTGACTTTATTCTGGGGCGAGATTTACCCGTCGGGAGCCTCTTCCAACGTGATATTGGATAGCAGTTCCTATGCTTTGGAAAATAATCCAGATGGTACAGGATCCTCAAACTTCAAACATGGATGTTGACTTCCCACTCACCAACTTAATGGCCTTTGGGATCCTAATACTTGTAGGCAAAAAGCAAATGAGTCCTCAGAGGGCCACTACCCCAGTAGTCGTATCGTAGCAACTGATATGGATTCCCACGAGGAATAAAAAGTTAATTTGTGCGCTGTGCTAATGGATGGCTCCTACATCTATCAGGTTGGCAGTGATTAAGGAAAGGAGACAAGCTGAAACTGTCACGTGCCACTGCTGTGTGACCTTTGGCAAGTTAGTGAAATTCTGAGTTTCCTTATACTCATCTGTAAAATCAAGAGACTATTAATTCCATCAGAGGGTTAGGATTTAAAAGTCTTTAAAAAGCACCTAAATCACGTAAGTTTAAGGTTTCCAAAAGGATGTCAGGTGAGTAACACAAGGAATCCAGAGAGGAAGAGATGGGGGTTGGCATGGTCACACAGGACCTTTCAGGTCACTGCCCCTCCTGGGGGCTTAACTTCCCTCTGTGCCAAATTGGGGGTGGGGGGGATTAGACTAACATGATCCGTGATGACTCTATTTGGCTCTTACATCCTAGAAGTCTGATTATGGTAGACCAGTTATGACCCTTAGCTTCCTTTCATTGTATTTTCTGTCTTGTTATTGTTTATGTTCAGGAAAGCTATTGGCCAGCCATCTTACTCACTTCTTTGATGGAGGCCCTAATGACCTTCCCAAAGATTTCCAGCCTCATGTTGGTATCTCCTAAAAATAAGTAAGTACAGTGGTGGGACTGACTAGATGTATTTTATTTTTCCTTTCACTTGGAAAGGACTTGGGAGTCATGGCTACATCCTTTAGCTAGGGAGAAGGTTAAAAGGCTTCCTCAGTGAACTGGAATTTTTTTTCTTTTCTCTTCTTCCCTTATTACCAAGGTTAGCATCAAATGGAGGCTGGAAGGAAATGGGGTAGGGGTGGGGGAGGTTACTTTTTTTCCCTCACTTAAAAGGTCTATCTCCAAAACAGGTGCTTATTCCCCAGTTGGCTCTTGGGCTTATGTCTTCTGTGCTTGGGCCTTTCTGACTTGAGCCCAGCCAGGGCCTTAACAAATAGAGGTTTGGGGAATTAGAATGTGAAAGATACTGATTTGGGTGCTTGCATAGAGCCTGGAGCTATTCAAAGTGTTGATACAGTGTTGTACAGATTATATATGGCTAAAATCCAGTTTCTGATTAGATGAGGGGCAAGCAACATCTTCAGAAATGAGGTTAACTGCATGTAGAATGGACATTTTCTAGCAAAAAAGTTTTACAGAAGGTAGTGCTGAGGGTCCAGAGAAGTACAGAAGAGTCACCTCAGCAATGGCGTCTTCTCTCTTCTCAAATCCAGTTGCCAAAAGCACATGGCTGGGTTGGCTCTGGAAGTCCTATTTTAGCTCTGGGTTGCGACCTAGGTCCGAAGGGTTCGTCCTGGGGAAGGAGAGGTGAGGGAGCCAGCCTAACCTCTCCATTTCCTTTCCTTTGTTGCGACTTCTCAGGCAGCCCTGTCTAATGAAAGCCGTAATGCTCTTCTCTGGGCTTAATGTTCTTCCTATGTAATGTTCCAACCTTGATTCTCTTGCCTTAGGGGTGCTGAAAAAGTCCTAGTGGAATACGGCAGCAATGCAATCAACAGCAAAGCATCTGACTATAGTGTTTTATAATCCATGCTGATGGAGACTCTCCATTGCCCTGTGTTTATCTGGGGTGGTGCTGCTGAAATTGCTAGTATATTAAAATAAAGAGCTACAAAATGGTATGGTATCTAGTGTAAGACAAGACAGAAGAAAACATGCAGGCTCTTGTATACATGGACTTACATAGTAAAGGACACATTCTCCTTGATCAGGTAAGTAAAGATGGGTAAACAGGTAAAAATCTAAATATTTGGGGGAAAGTTGCCATATGCCAAAATGAATTCCAGGAGGAATAAAGGTATAAGTGTAAAAATTAAGTTATTTAAAAAAACATACAGGGGTGCCTGGGTAGCTCAATCGGTTAAGCGTGCGACTTGATCTCAGCTCAGGTCTTGCTCGCATAGCCCTGTGCTGGGGCTGCACTTAAAAAACAAGCATAGAGCCTACTTAAAAAAACAAACCGCCCCCCAACCATATATACTTGTCAGTGGCTCTTAAATTGATCTCAGGATCAATCAAGACTTTCTAAGTATAGGGGCGCCTGGGTGGCGCAGTCGTTAAGCGTCTGCCTTCAGCTTAGGGCGTGATCCCAGCGTTCTGGGATCGAGCCCCATGTCAGGCTCGGGAGCCTGCTTCTTCCTCTCCCACTCCCCCTGCTTGTGTTCCTTCTCTCGCTGGCTGTCTATCTCTGTCAAATAAATAAAATCTTAAAAAAAAAAAAAGACTTTCTAAGTATAAGTGCAAATAGAAGAAATCATAAGACTTCTCAAAATACCTTAAAATAAAAAACTAGAAACATTTTTGCAATAATCAACAGATGGACACTGTACTTAATCCATAAGTAGACCTTAAGGAAAAACAAGTGGCCCAAAAAAGCTTCTAAAAAAAATAGATGCCAATCTACAGGATATTCAAATAAATAGAAATTAAATCTATTTATGTAATGGAAAGTTTTTTTTAACTTACCAAATTGCAAAGATTTGGAACAAGTCCATGCTAGCTAACACAGTAAAAACTTCTATGGAATTAAAACAACCTTAAGTGCTCATACTCTTTAACCCAATTTCACTTTTAGGAATTTTTCCTTAAATATTATTTGTCAAAGATGTATATGCAAGGATATAATTGGTTGGGGACAACTTCAGTGTCAACAACAGGGGACTGTTTTAGAAATTATGGCACACCAACACTTTGGAATATTATGCAGCTATTAAAAACTGCTTTTGAACGATGTAAAAAGTATGATAGAAGACTGAAATAGTGGCAGTTGTTGACTATGAGTGTGGCATTAGAAGCGATTTTACCTTTTCTGGATTTTTCAAGTTTCCATTAATTGGTTTTCTTTATAGTAGGGAAGAGGTTATTTACAAAAAGGGGCCAAAAAAAGGAAATGAAAACAAACGTGGCTGAGTGTCACTATGGGTGAGGAGGTCAGAAAATTGGGAGTAATATGTTCAAAGCCTAAATCAAGAGTTGTGTAAAAACCTGTGGGAGTCGCTTTTCTCCCCCAAATGAGAAGCTGCTTCTCCAGCAGCTGCCTTGGCTGCCTAGAAGGGTGTGGGAGGAAAAAATGCACAAACGCACTTATGAATGGAATGTGTGTTTTGCAAGAGGCCAAGTTGGCAGCTTTGGCTTCCAAAAGGTGGGAGCATCAGCTGAAAGAACAGAGTGTGCAGACTGAGGCCTCAGGGACCTTATGGTTGGGCCCATCTCCGTAGAGTTCTAGAGTTGGGGGCCCACTGGGAAACCTCCCATCCAGGAGAAGGAAATGGCCTTGGCTAGTCCTAGGAGCAAAGACGATGTTCTTGGCACGTGGAGCCTGATTTGTTCTGTGATCCTGCACTTGGAAGATGCTCCTCAGTAAATGTCATTTATTGAACACTTAATGTGGGTTTTTCCCTCATTTAATCCTCTTAACAGCCTCATGAAGTAGGTAGTAATGTCCCCATTTTAAAGGTAAGGTAACAGGCTCAGAGAAGGAAAGTCATACATAGCCCACTATTCTGTCATTTTTCCACAAGCTGGATCTTTGAATTTTCACAATCCTTAAAAAGGTAGTTCCTCATTTTATCAACTGTGAAAATATACTCAGATGAGATTAAGTGGCTTGCCCAGAAGCAGAGCTAAAATGCCAGCCCAGTTCTGTCCATATTCAAAGGCAAACACTTTGTCTCAGGACTGGAGTCTCAAGAAGTAAATAGCAGCTAAGCGCTTGTAGCTTTGGAGCTCAGCTGGAGGTGGGGAAAGAATCCAGCAACATTGTCAGTTTCAAGACATTCTCAGGGCCTTCACTGTATGTATACCTGGGGAACTTTCCACTTTACAAGGGAGCTTCAAGTTGCAGTGTCTTGATCCTAAATCAAGCTCTTTAGTTCTGGCTCCTGGTTCCCAACTTTTACATAGGGCTGGCTCTTAGAGAAGTTAAATGATTAAACACTGCCTCAAATGCCCAGCCTTGAGAATTAATTTTAAGTATTCTAGTTATAAAAGCAATATATGGTGATTTAAAACCAAAACAGCCAAAAGCAATTTGGTAACAATCTTCCAATCCCACCACATCTGACATACAGCCCTTTCAGGTTTTGTTCCAAGCCTATGCATATCTTTGTGTATCTTTTTCTACAAAAAAAGGACTCAAACTATACATACTATTCTGTAACCCTCCATATTTCCTACAACATATACTGGGAATGCATACTCACATCTTCACAACAGTTGTGTGAGGTGTGCACCTAAATTACTGTCCCAAGCACAGAAATGTTAATTACTCAAGTTCGCACAATATGTTGGAAAGCTAGGATTCAGAGTCTATCCAGAGGTCAACTGCCACTTCTTGCAGATCTCTTGTAATAGAAATTTCATTTACACATACATAATTTTTAAAATGGCTACCAAGAACTCCATTGTGCTCAGCCTGTGGTATCTCCTCCATACATGGCTGTGTGCAACTACACTATTACTGTATGCTGCTACAGAAGTGGAGTTGCTGGAGCCCAATGTATGGAGCAATTTACAAGGGTTCGGTATGATACATACTGTACGCCGGATTAGTTCATCTTTTCCAGAGGGCAGATAAATATCTCTGTTTTGGAATTGTGTGTACCTGTACCCATGTCCTTTCCAACACAGAATGTTATTATTTTAAGAGTTGATAAAGCAGAGCAGTAGCTTTCACTGAAATTGCAGCTTTCAGTTCTGAGGAGATGTGATACGATGGAGGCACCTACTGGTGAAGGGTGACACTGCACTCTCACTGAAGGGAAGGAAGCATTCCTAAAAATGGAATTGGAAGGGAGCTTCCAGTGTTGGTAAAAAGCACAGTCTTCCACTCTCCTGTGTCTGTGGATCTGCCAGATTTCCAGTTCAGCCTATCTTTCTCCTTCAATTTTATAACAGCTGTCAATGAGAAAGTTTGTCTTACATAAATTTGCTTCCTAGATACAACTTTGACAACCTGCATAATGGCCGGATTTTCTCCACAGCCAAGTCCCTCCCTCTTGGTTTCCTTACCTACAAATACCATTTAATAGGAGTGTTACGATGGAATAGAGCACTTACTACAAATTTCCTGTGTATAAGTCCACTGACACAAAGAATGTACAAACTGGTTCATCCTTCTCACCCTGTCTTAAGATGAGGATGCTTGAATTTTAGGCATTTATTGAAAATTTGAACATGCCACATAAACGGACCGAACTTCTTAAGTGGTACACCATTTCCACACAAGCTGTCTGCTGGATAGAGAGGCTGCAGGCTGACCATATTCTCTGCCACTGCCCATGAGGGATAAGAAACGGCTCATGGAAAATGTTGGGCAGACTCAGGAACACATGTTTGAGGTGGTGCTTTCCTCTTCATCTTTTATTCCCATCAGTCCTAGGCCAGAGAACGATCCGTGAGTGCTGCAACAAATAAGGAGTGAAGATAGGTTACTAATCCACAGGATTAAAAGAATGGCTACAAACTCATAGAAGAAGTGGTAAGTTTTTTTGGGTATGTGTATGAGGAAAGGCACAGGCAGGTAAGGCGGTTGCTGGAAAGCTGCCTACTGAAGATGGTTCGATGGAAAGAATACTGATGAGTCCCAGAGGCCTGGAATCAAGTCAGCTCTGCCATGTAACAGATGGGAGGCTTATCTCAACCTAGGGTGAATGACCTCAAACTGAGCCTCAATTTCTTCAACTATAAAACTATTAAATACTTAAATTACTGTCTCACAGGGCTTTTGTGAGGACTACAGACAATAATAGCTAAAATATACAGATCATTTCCTCATACATCATACAGATCATTCACTATGTACCAAGCATTATTTTATGTACTCTGTATGCATTCTCATTTAATCCTTCAAAACAGCTTATGTACCTAAACTCGGTACTGATGTAGGTACGATTGTTGTGTCCACTTTTCAGAAAGAATCAAGCTCATAGTTGCTCAACAAGTTGAGTGGCAGAACCAGGTAATAATGGCAATCTGCCATCAAGAGTCCTTTTCAATAATGTATGTTGTAAAACACTTGGTACAGTGGCTGGAATGTAGGCGTCATCCAGTACATGTTAGTTCCCTGCTACCTTGTAGTGAATATTCAGTGGTTGGGGTTAGATGGCTGAGGAGCTCTCCTAGGCAAAGCAGGTAGAAGTGAGCAAAGACAAACCCAGAAACTGTCACCACCTGATGTCTGAACTTATGCTATTAAGCACTAGCCTTTTGGGCATGGGAGACTGGAATTCTGAGTGCTGGAGGGTGGCTCTGGACTCAGACCATCAGGGTTCAAATCCTAACTGCACTTACTAGCTATGTGACCTTAAGCAAACTTGTTGAGTCGTCTTCTCCATTTGTTAAATGAGGACTCAACAACTTCAAATGAAAACACGAGTAAAATCATTTAAATATTAAGGGTTTGATGAATTATGGCAAATACAGCAGTATTTTCAATATTAATTTTAGCATCTACTAGAAATATAAGGATTAAGAGCTGAGTCAGGCTCCAAGCATGAGGAAATCTATTCTCTTTACTACTCCTTCCTGAGCTACTGTTACCCTTCCTGAAGGCATTGGGATCATGGAGAAAGCTGCAAAGAGGAGGCCCAGAGAAGTTAGTCACACAGCAAGCCTATAGTTTGGGTGAATGCATGCTCCTCAACAAGGCTACAGACATCAAAATGTAACTTTTAGAAGAAAGGGTGTGGTGGCGCCTGGGTGGCTCAGTTGGTTAAGTGACAAGCTCTTGATTTCATCATGGTCTCAGAGTCCTGCGATCGAGCCCTGCAGCAGGTGGGGAGCAGCACTATGCCCAGCAGTGAGTCTGCCTAAGATTATCTCCCTCTCCTTCTGTCCTTCCTCCCCCTCAGATAAGTACGTCTCTAATAAAATAAAAGGAGCATTAGATTTCCCTACTGCAGGATTTGCTGTTTCCAGAGTTTTTTCATGATTTGTCATGTCTTAGGACCTCTGCCTTAGAACCTAAGCCTTTCTGCTCCCTGACCCCAATCCCTCTTCCACTGTAGAATAACCTGGCCACTTGTGGGAGGAGAAAGCTTTGGCCTACTCTTAGCTTAGTTTGCCTACACAACAGAGAACTGCAATGTAAGTATTCTACCTGGAATATGAAGACCCCACCCCATATTCTACTGGCTCTGAGAAGTTATGTCAGGGCAAGTCTGTTCTGAACCAAAAAGCTTTTTTGGCAATTTATGGTCACCTCGTGCTGTTAACCTACTCACAAAAGTCTGTTTTTATCAGTCTAAGATGGGTTTTTTTTGTTTCAGATGTAAACACTTAGTTTCTGTTCCTCATAGAAAGCAATTCTCAAGCTGCCCAGCAGATAGCCCATCTCCTTAGTGGCCCTGAGTTGTATGTCACAAGGATTTTGTGACAGGAAATTAATTTCTGATCAGGTTTCAAGGCCTGAGGCACTGTTGTTCTGCTGTCTGGGACCCTGGGCCAGGAAAAGCATCCTAGAATGTCAAAATTTTAAGGGGCTTTTTATAAATAAATGCAATCTGGTGATTTTCAAACTGCTCAAAAGAGCTACTCTCTCATCCCTCTCCCACAATATATACTCATCCACCCACTCATTCCAGAACTGCCTACCTTTATGCTTTAGGATTTAATAGAAATTTTTCTTTTAAAGAGAGGGTTTATAGTTGAAAGGGTTTGAAAATCACTGATTTACTCCAAATCTCTCATTTGATCAAAGGGAAATTGAGACCCACAGTGGGAAAGTGGCTTGGCCACCTGTCAGAGGAGGTATGTGATAGAGCTGGGACTGGACCGAGTTCTGTTCCATTATCCTTCAGGCTTAGGATCAGTAATGAGGGAGATGGGAGAAGCAGGATCATGCTCCTGAAATGTGAGAAAGATCTTATCTGGTCTGGGCCTTGCCCAAGACCTTCTTTGACTATTTTTACTCAAGTGGGGTTAGGCAGCTGCCTCTTGTCCCAGAGGCTGCAGGACCTAAGACCTCTGGCTTTAAACTAGGATGAGCTATCTCCCTGAGGGCTAATAAGAGTAATTATAAAAGAGCATATACATGTAAAATGGAGATATAATACCTATCTCTTAAAACTAAGAATTAAGAGAGGATTCCTTAAGTCCTCATTTATGTGCCTGAATGTCAACAAAAAGGCCTTTCTCTAAGAACAGCTGAAGTCCAGAGGCCAGAATCTTGAAGGGACAACCCTTCAGTCCTTACCTCTTGGTTCCTGGCAGCAAGATGAGGCAGAGGGTGCCTGGACCCAGGCTGTGGTAGAGCTTTCCTATCTTCCGGCCCCAGCGCCAGGCTGCTATCTTTGGGTGGTCCACCTTCAGAGCCTAGGATCAAAGCCACGTGTTGACACTCAGCCAGAGTATCCTCTGCTCACCTTTGGAGGGGCTGCAACTTTCTTCAGGGTATAGGACCATGGGATCCCAGGAAAGGCTCTGAATAAATTCTCTATCTGAAGCTAAAGCCCATACTTCAGGGTTCCCTGTCCATCCCAGCATCTCCAGGCCACAGGTCAGTTCAGGAGTACAACTGTTCTTTCCTCCATATGGACTGGGTCTTCCAGGACCCTGAGGCAGAGGAACCACATCACTACTGGCCCCTGCCATTAAGTATCTTTGTGACTTGGGCAAATCACTCAACCAGCTCTGGCCTCTTTTTCTCATCTGTTAAGTGTAGGAGATTAGACTAGAACAGGGCTTCCCAAACTTCAGCCATTCACCTTCTACCTTCACCCTTCTACTTGTGTATCCCTCTAATATTTTTCTTCAAAGTGAGTTTCTTCCTTCACCTCATTGAAATATCTATGAAGTCACAGGTTCAATGTGATTGTTAGAACAAGATCTTAGCATTAAAGTGGGGGGGGGGGGAGTCCATCAGTGACCACTGAAAATCATCTTGTGTATATACATTCCACTTTGGGAAGCCCTAGATTATTAAAGACTTGCCCAGCTCTTTAACCTCCTATGTTAGCCCCTCAAAGTTCCTTGGAGAGTCACATGGAGGATTAAAAGCCTGATTATAGCAGGTATGGAGCGGGCAAAAGTATGAGATCTTGGAGAAAGAAAAATGTGTCCAGGGCAGGCAGAAGCTGGAAAGTGAAATAAGTGAAATAAAACTAGTGCCAGGGCAGGGGGGACAAATTCAAAGGCTTTAGTGTCACTTGAGCTGGACTCTCCTAACGTCCATAAACATCAGAAGGCCAGTCAATGCCTACAGCTAGCAAACCAAGGCAGCTACCTCTGACACCAGGATGCACCACTCACCTGTAAGGCCTGCTGCTCGGAAGGGGGAGGTATGACACGAACCCCTGGGGGCCTTCTTGATTCAGGAGGTAAGCCCCTGAGCCAAGCATGGAGATGCCTGGGAGTTAGGGCATGCCGGCCTTTCAGCTTCCAGTCCTTGCCTTTGAGAATGTCGAGGGCCCTCTGGGCACTGCCAAAAGTTCTGAATTCTGAAAGCAAGAATAGCCCCTTCTGTTACTAAGGGCCACCTGGTCACCATCCAGGCTGAAGGCCAGCCAGAGCCAAGGGAGGACAGAATCAGCTATTAACATGGTCCAGCATCCCAGGTGGGTTTATTTGGTGAACATTTCCCTTCTCGGACCTCATGTTATCACCATCCCTAATCTCCTTCCCCAAGGTTACATCCCATTCCTTACTCAGGAAACAGTATCTTTTTTGCTTTCCACTTTTAAGATCTTTAGGCAAGATGACAGCTTCCAGGCCAAGGAAGAGGTTGGACTGCTGCAATAGGTGTTCTTTGAAGGTTTCGCTCACTCCAGACAGGTATATGGTACCTCGGTTCTCAGAATCTTGCTCTAGCTCATTCACAAGAGTGTTACAATCAAGGGTGAGCTCCGTCACAGGCCTCTGCACCTAACCAAGGAAGATAGCATTAGTGGTAGAAAGTCACTACTTAGGGGTGCCCTGGTGGTGCAGTTGGTTAAGCCTCCAACTCTTGGTTTTGGCTCAGGTCACGATTTCAGGGTCGTGAGATAAAAGACCTGCAGTGGGCTCAACGCGGAGTCTGCTTGGGACTCTTTTCCTCCCTCTGCCCCTCCTCCCTGTTCTCTCTCAAAATAATAATTCTTTAAATAAAAATAAATAAACTTCACCCTTTAGGCCCCTATTATATACTAGCAAGTAACTTAATTCTGTAGTTTCCTTATCTGTATAAGGAGTCTAACGATAAATGCCTCAGAGGACTATGGTCCAGACTTAAGAGATAAATACATAAATACAATGTTTTTGTGTAAACATACTCTCTCCTCCCTTGCCTCCCTGCCCAAACACCCTGCAATGGAAATGAGTTCCCTGACTTCTGCCCTAACGAAACAATCTGATTATTTGCATAAGAAACTTCAAAACACCATTTGATCCCCTTGAAAGCTAAAGGAAAGGGCAGCTACAGAAAAACACCCAGAATAAACCACCTGGAGTTTAAGTAGTGATAAAGAATACAAGGAAGACCCCAATATAGCCCAGGCTGATTCTGATAAGTACGAAAGCGGTCATGTTTTTAGGTCACTGCTAGAAGAATGCTGGGCTTGGCTGAAGACTTTCCATAACACAAAGTCTTGTGCTTGGGCCTCTTGAGGACTTTTCTCAGCTTTCATATATACTAGGGCTGTGCTAGGTCAGGGCTGAATGAAGGGTGCTGCTTTTTGCTTTCTTTGGCCACTCTACCTTGATGCAGGCACCTTCTACCAGAATGCCATCCAAAGATTCTATGGCCAGCTGGGCAGCTTCCAGGACTTCATATTGTATACAGAGATGTGGCTGCAGGAAAAAAAACAACAGCAAGATTTTCTTATCTCTGCATTCCAGGCTCACACTGCTAGAGAAGGGACTGGGAAAGGGCCCTAAACTAGTGGCCAAAGCCACCAGAATGAATGTTCTCTTTGCTGTGCTGGGCTAGACAGCAAATGCAGATCAACTTCAAGTAGAATCATCAAGGTTCAAGAACTGATTTCTCAGCCAATAAATAACCTTTATTTGTCAATTCAAATTGAAGTCTTCTGGGTGGTATGGGCAAAGCACTAATAAATGTTTATTAACCAACTTGCTTTTCATATTATTTATTATGAACCACTGAAGACATCACTGTAAGTCATTCGGATTCTCATTTGTCTAGTTAGCTTAATTTACACAGGCAGCTTTCCTATAAGCTTGGGGAGGTTAAGTGCTTCCGTTGGATAGGCTGCGTCTCCAAACTGACTGCTTTCCTGCTTGCCGATGTGCCGAACAGCACCATCATGGAGACAAAAGTGCTCCCAGAGAAAAGCTTCATGGTATTGGATTTGGCAATGATTTCCTGAATGTGACATCAAAAGCAGAGGTAACAAAAGAAGATAAGACAAATTGGACTTTATCAGAATTAAAAAGTGCATCAAAGGACACTATCAACAGTGTCAAAAAGCAACCCTATGAATGGGAGAAAATATGTGCAAATTATCCAATGAAGATTTCATATCTACAATACATAAACTCCTAAAAGCCAACAAAAATCAAATAACCCAATTAAAAATAGGCTTAAGACTTAAATAGATATTTCTCCAAAGACACAGTGGCCAATAAGCATATGAAAAGATGCTCAATATCACTAATCATTAGATGCAAATCAAAACCATGAGCTACTACTTCACATCCATTAGGATGGCTAGTATTGAAAAAGAGAAAAAGAAGAAAGAAAAGAAAAGAAAAAAGGAGGGAAGGGAGGGAGGGGGAGAGAGAGAAAGAAAAAGACGAAAAGAAAAAAGGAAGGAAGGAAGAATGAGAGAAAAAAAAAACAATGTCAGCTGGAATATAGAGAAATTGGAACCCTTTGCATTGCAGGTGGGAGTGTAAAGTGGTGTAGCCACTGTGGAAAACAGTATGGCAGTTCCTGAAATTATACACAGAATTATCATTTAACCCAGCAATTGCACTTTGGGTATACACCCACGAGAATTAAAAACAGAGACTCCAGTGGATATTTGTATATCTATGTTCACAGCAGCATTATTCAGAATAGCCAAAAAGTGGAAACAGTCCAAATGTTGTTCAACAGACGAATGGATAAACAAAATGTAGTACATGCACACAGTGGGTTATATCCGTCCTTAAAAAGGAATGAGATTCTGACACACGCTACAGCATGGATGAACCTTGAACATATTCCGCTAAGTGAAATAAGCCAGACACAAAAGCACAAGTACTGTATGATTCCACTTAAAGGATATATAACAGAGTAGTCAAATTCATAAAAACGGAAAGCACAATAGTGCTTACCACACCTCAGGGACAGGGACTGAAGAGTTATTGTTTAATGGGTACAGAGTTTCAGTTTGGGATGATGAAAAAGTTCTGGATAGATTCCAAGACACCCAGCAGATCCCTGAAACCACGGGTAGTACTGAACCCTATAAATACTATGTTTTTTCATATATGTATGAGTGATAAAGTTTAATTTATAAATTAGGCACAGTAAGGGATTAAAATAGCAATAACTAATAATAAAAATAATTATAAAAATATACTGTAATAAAGTTATGTGAATGTGGTCTCTATCTCAAAATATTCCACTGTACTTACCCTTCTTGTGATGATGTGAGACCATAAAATGCCTACTTGATAAGATGCAGTAAGGTGAGTGACATACATAGGCATTGTGAGGTAGTGTTAAGCTCCTGCTGACCTTCTGATGATATGTCAGAAAGAAGATCAACTGCTTCTGGACTGTGGGTAACTGAAACCCACATTTTTTGAAAAACATTTTTAACCCACATTTTTAACCCACATGTATTTAAAAAGTTAAAAGGCAAATTTTATGTATATTTTACCAAAAAAAAAAAAGAGAAAAAAACCCCAAGACATGTAACAAGAGGTTATAGTCCCCTGACATATACTTCCCATCCCTTAGGTCCATCTTCCCAGGGAATCATTTTATCTCTATTTTTAGGTATAAGAAAGACATTAATAAAAGATTTGGAGAAAGCACATTTTAAACATCCAGGATCACTTTGAAAGATGGAAGATTTCTTGATTCTCAAAACAAAAGAATCCAAGAATCTGGTAATACTGGGCACACACACTTGTGAGTCAAGAACTGTTTCATCAAAAAGCATGACTAATACTCCAGTTGGTGACAATCAAGCTCACATCACTAATATTTGTTACATGAATGGCCCCAGGAGGCATCTGAATTTCCAACACTAATCTAGAGGTGAAAATCCAAGTCGTCTTATCTCATTACCTGATGGGTTTCAAGAACAAGAGTCATTGACCGGATTGGGCCAAAGCTCTTAAACAGCCTTTTCAGAGCCCTGAGGTTGCAATTTTTGCTAAATGGCCCAGCATAAATAGTTGACATCTCTGTCCACTTGATCCTCATCTACAAGAAAAATAGAATACAGTGAGGAGGTGAATGTGGTAAGAGAATTAAGTCAAATCTAAAGAAAACATGAGTCAAAACATGGGATAATTCTGCTTTAAGGAATTTCTCAACACAAACACTTGCTGAATGTACAAAAATATGTATACAGAGATTTCACAACCCCATTATTTGGAATAGCAACAATTTATAAAGCACCAAAGACGAAAAGAATAGGTATTTCATAGAGTGGAATACTATACAGCCATTATAAACAAGGGGAATAAGATCATGACTGACATGTAAAGATGTACACAATACACTGCTCAATGAAAAAGTTGCCAAATAGTACATGTGGTTTGATTCCCATTTTTATAAAAATGTATTTACTAAAATATTAATATATAGAAAAAAATCTGGAGAAATATAGAGCAAACTAATTAAAGTATGCATAACTTTCCTTAATGCAGGGAGATTATAATTCATTAAATAAATAATCTAGCACAACTCATTTACTTACCCTCTTGTTCATCTCCTCGGTGAGGTTAGGTGAAAAGGGTTCAAAAGAGAACTGGACAATGCTGAAGGGAAACAGGGGGATCTCCACTCTGGCCTGCTCAAGAACCTGAAGAGAACAGCAAACCCTGAATGAGGCAGGAACCTAGTGGCTCCTGGAGGTGAGCCACAATAATATAAACAAACAAGGTTGCCTTTTTACCCATATTAAAAAGCAATATGGGGCTGACTTTAAGGTCTGGAAGAAAATGGTGACACCATATAGCCTCCTAGAAAACAGTAAAGAGAGTCAGTAAAATCATGTAGGACCCGTGCCTTTGGCATTACTAAGAAAAAGAGACTACTAGAACCTTCAAATTACCTCTACAAAATAAGTTAAATTACAACAACTTCCACCATCTCATACTGTTAAAGCCTATTAGTAAAGACAGCAAGGAGAGAAGGCTAAAAAGACACTGGAAAGAAATCAAGACACATGGAAGACTCAGATAAAGAACAAACAAAATTACCCCCAGAAAGAAAAAGTACAACTAAATACCAAAATAATGAACACAGGTCACAACTTTAATATTTCACAGCACTTGACTACAGGGAAGAGGGTTGGCAGCCTCAGAGAAGTGCTTCAGGGGAAGAATAAGGTATATAGAGGAGATACCGCAGGGAAGGGAAAGAAGGAAATAACACTCCTCCCCCACCCAACCTCACACAATGCAACCCAGAAGAAACCTCCTACACTGGGGATTATCTCTTGGACAGAAACACGAATGGACTTTGCATTCCACATTTTGGCTTGTCTTGAGATTGCCTCAAGGACTAGTTTCTGTCTCATTTGACTCAAAGCACTGATGGTACTGACAGCATTGTTTGGAAACTTCTGAAAAGGAGTGATGTCAGGAAGGTCACAGACTAGGAAGTTTCAGGCCCTCACTCTTCCACAGACACCAAGTTAACAACGACAGAGAGACCAGAATACCAGTTTGCAAGAACTATAGAGACTAGCTGAGAAGCAACAGCCCAAGCCAACAAAAAAACCCAAAGAATTCCAGCAAAAGGGAAAGGAAAAAATGCAGAGTTTTTGTGCCCACCTATGTTCCTCCCCTATTCTTCCTATACTCGAGATCCTCCCTCTGGATGGAAACAAAAGAGGGGACTCTGTATCCAATATTATGGCTAGTCTGGGGTTGCGTGAGAGACTAGTTTCTGTCTCACTTGACTAGAGCACTAACGGGATAGGCAGCCTTGTTTGGAAGCCACTGAAAACAAATGCCATCATCACAGCACATTAGAATTGCAGTTCCACAGGCAGATGCCAAAGGGAGCAAAAGATTATGAGCACTGAGAAGACACAGACAAGCTCCTTAGGGAACCTAAAAGTACACACAAAGGGGCAGAGAACATACATCCTCAAATTGGTTTGAGGGGTCCTGGGACCTCTGGCTGGGCTAATCAGTGAAAGTTTTCTGTTCTGTGACGCCAAGTCATAACAATAGAAGAGGTACTTGTTTTTTTCAAATGATTAGGTCTCAGTAAAAAAGATCAAAAGGCATGCAAAGAAATAAGGAAAAATGTCCCAGAGGAACAAAATAACATTCGAGAAATCAAACCTAAAGAAACACAGAATGAACTAAAAGTGAACAAAGACAATTAATGGAAAAATGATGCATGAACAAAATGAGAATATCAACAAAGAGCAGCTATAAAAATGAACCAAACAAATGCTGGAGCTGGAAAACACAGTGAAATGAAAAATTCACCAAACGAGTTCAACATCAGATTTGATCAGGCAGAAGAAAGAATCCGCAAACACAAAGACAGATCATTTGAAACCATAGATCGGAGTAAAAAGAAAAAAGAATGAGGAAACATAAATAGATCCTAAGATGGGACAATGACAAGACCAATACACATATAATATGTATTCTCCTCCTGAAGAAGAGAGAAAGGGGCAGAAACATGAAGTAATAATGGCTAAAATTTTCCCAAATCTGAGGAAAGAAATGAACATGGAAATTTGAGAAGGTCAAAAGAACTCCAACCAGGATAAATCCAATAAATCTAAAGAAGCCCACACAAAGACACATTACAATCAAACTGTCAAAAGTCAAAATCAAGGAAAGAATCTTGAGAGCATTGAGAGAAAAGCAACTCATTACATACAAGGGAACTTTCTTTCTTTTTAAAGATTTTATTTATTTGACAGAGCGCGCACAAGCAGGGGAAGCAACAGGCAGAGGGAGAGGGAGAAGCAGACTCCCCACTGAGGAAGGAGTCTGATGCAGGGCTCGATCCCAGGACGCTGGGATCATGACCTGAGCCAAAGGCAGACACTACGACTAAGCCACCCAGGCACCCCACAAGGGAACTTTCTTAAAATTACCAGTGAACTTCTCAGCAGAAATCTTCTTGCAGGCCATACGAGTGGCATAATGGATTCAAAGTGTCAAGGGTGGGGGGACGAACATCAAGAATACTATATCCAGCAGAACTCTGCTTCAAAAATGGATTTTCCCAGATTAAAAAAAAGCTGACAAAATTCATTATAACTAGACCTGATCTGCAAGAAATGCTAAAGGGAGTCCTTCAAGATGAAAGAACATTAGATAGCAACATGAAGCCACATGAAAATAGTTTCCTTTTTTTTTATAATAAGTTTTTTTTATGTTATGTTGGTCACCATACAGTATATCCTTAGTTTTTGATGTAATGTTCCATGATTCATTATTTGCGTATTAACACCCAGTGCACCATGCAATACGTGCCCTCCTTAATACCCATATATAAAGGTGAACATGTGAAACAACACAGTAACCTCTATGAAGGTAATTTTGGTATATAAATTCACTTTTAATTCTTACTCAAAATTTAAATGACAAAAACATGAATCCCTATATTCCAATGTTAATGAATATACAACCTATATAGATGTGATTGAGTAATTATTAAACAGATATTTACATATTCACTTTGAAAATCTAATTTACTGGTAACTTTCTTTAATTTTTTTATTTTTTGCGTAACGCTGACACACAATGTTACATTAATTTCAGGTATACAACATAGTGATTCAACATCTCTATATGTTGTGCTATGCTCACCACAAGTGTAGCTACCATCTGTCACCATACAATGCTATTACAATATCATTGGCTCTATTTCCTATGCTGCACCTTTCATATAAAGGTGGAATTTATGACATCAGTAACAAAGTGTGGGAGAGAGGAGCTTATAAAAGTACAGTTTCTGTATGCAACTGAAATTAAGTTATTAGTTTAAAACAATGTATAACTTTAAGATGTTTTATGTAACTGCAATAACTAAAAGGAAAATATTTATAGAATACACAAAAGAAAATAATAGAAAATTATGTCACTACAAAAAAAAATCAATGAAACACTAAGGAGGACAGTAGAGAGGAAAAGAGGGACAAAAGCTACAAGATATACAGAAAACAAAATAGAAATAATTAGCCCTTCCAAGTGAATAATCACTTTTAAAAAGTATCAGCAAATTGAATTCAACAGCACATTAAAAGGATTATACATGACCAATGGGATTTATTCCTGGAATGCAAGAATGGTCTAACATATGAAAATCATCCCATGTAATATACCACCTTAATGGAAAGAAGGACAAAAACCACAAGATCATCTCAAGCGATGCAGAAAAAGTATGTGACATGATTCAACACTCTTTCATGAAAAAACACTCAACAAACTAGGAACAGAAGGAAACTACCTAACAGAAAAAAGGCCATATATGAAAAGCCCACAGCTAATATATTCAAAGGTGGAAGGGCTGAAAGCCTTTTCTCCAAGACAAGAAACAATGATGCTTGCTCTTGTCACCTCTATTCAACATAGTACTGGGAGTCCTAGTCAGAGCAATTAGGCAAGAAAAAGAAATAAAAAGCATCCAAATTGGAAAGAAAGAAGTAAAATTATCTTTGTTCACCTATGACATGTAGAAAACCCTAAAGATTGCACAGAAACATTGTTTAGAATAAATGACTTCTTCAAAGTTGAAGGATATGAAATCAAGACACAAAAATCAACTGTGTTTCTATATATAAAATGAACAGAAAAGGAAAGTAAGGGGGAAAAAAGCACATTTACAAAAGCATCACAAAAGAATAAAATTCTTAGGAATAAACCTAACCAAGGAGAAGAAACACTCGTAATGCTAAAAACTACAAAACACCACTGAAAGAAATCAGAGAACAAGTAAATAGAAACATTCCCATGTTGACAGATAGGAACACAACACCGTTAAGATGTCAATAGTACCCAAAGCAATCTACAGATTCTATGCAATCCCTTTTAAAATTCTAATGTCATTTTTTTTCTACTGTCATTTTTTTTTTACAGAAATAGAAAAAAAATTATCCTAAAAAATCTTATGGAATCTCAAATAATTTTGAAAAGAACAAAGTTGCAGGATGTAAGTTTCCTGATTTCAAAACATATTACAAAGTTACACTAGTCAAAACAGTATGGCACTGGCATAAAGACAGACATATAGGCCATGGAACAGAATAGATACCAGAAATAAACCCTGTGTATATGGTCAAATGATCTTTGACAAAAATATCAAGACCATTCAATGAAAAAGGATAGTCTCTTCAACAAAGTGGTCCTGGAAAAACTGGATATCCACATGCAAAAGAGGGAAGTTGGAATCTTATCTTACATATATATAAAAATTAACTCAAAATGGATTAAACACCTTAAAGTAAGATCAGAACTAGAAAACTCCTAGAAGAAAACAGAGGAAAAGCTTCATAACATTGGATCTGGCAATGATTTCTTGGGTATGACATCAAAAGCATGGGAATAAAAGCAAACTAGACAAGTGGGACTACATCAGTTCATCAAAACACAAAATCAGCAGAGTGAAAAGGTAACCTATGGAATGAGAAAATGTTTGCAAATCATATATCTGATAAGGAATTAAAATCCAGAATATATAAATATACAGAATATATATAAATATATAAAGAACTCCCAAAACTTTAACAAAAAACCCAGTTCAAAAATGGGACTTGAGGGTGCCTGGGTTGCTCAGTTGGTTAAACGTCATGCCTCAGGTCATGATCCCGGGGTCTTGGGATCGAGTCCTGCATCAGGCTCCCTGCTCCACAGGAAGCCTGCTTCTCCCTTTGCCTCTCTCTCTGTCACTCATGAAAAATAAAATCTTTAAAAAAAAATGGGACTGAATAGACACTTCTTAGAATATTATATACAAATGGCTAACAAACACAAGAAAAAAAAAGAGGTTCAACATCACTAATTACCAGGTGACAAAGAGATATCACTTCACACCCAGCAGGATGGCTACTATCAAAAAAAGAGAGAAAAATAAAAGTATCGGCAGAGATTTGGAAAAGCTGGAACCCTTATGCAGTGTTGGTAGGAGTATAAAATGCTGCAACTACTACGGTGAACACAACAGTTTCTCAAAAAATTAAAATCTCTTTAAAAAATAACTATTTAGTTGCACGTGGGTGGTGCAGTTGGCTGAGCATCTAACTCTTAGTTTCGGTTCAGGTCATGATGATGGACCCTTGCGTCAGGTTTTGCACTCAGCACAGAGCCTGCTTAAGACTCTCTCTCCCTCTTCTTCTGCCCCTCCCGCCCAAAATAAATAAACCTAAAAAAAAAAAAAAAAAAACCAAGGCAAAATAGTAACATGTAGAAGTAAAATGAATGATGGCAACAACAGAACCAAGGTTAGGGGGAAAATGCAAATATATAGTTGTAAGGTTCTTATATGTGAAGTGGTATAATATTATTAAGGTAATTATGGTAATGAAGGTAAACTATAAAGATATACTATAAATCCTAACGCATCCACTAAAATAACACAACAAAGAATCAGTTAATACACTGCCAAAGGAGATAAAATAAGATCATAAAAAATACCTCATTAACTCAAAAGAAAATAAAAGAAATAGGAAAAAAAAGAGATGGGACAAATAGAAATCATAGCAAGGTAAGAGACTTAAACTTAACAACATCAAATAATCATATTAAATGCAAATAGCCTAAACACTCCACTTAAAAGGCAACGATTGTTGGATTGAATAAAAAAAGCCTAACTGTTCACAAGAAACCCACTTTAAATACAGATATAGACTAAATGTAAAATAAAAAAAATTATATACCAGGTCAACAGTAAACAAAAAGAAGCAGGAGGGGCTGTATTAATACTAGACAAAGTAGAAGTCAAAATAGAGGGGGGCCTGGGTGGCTCAGGCGGCTAAGCATCTGCTTTCAACTTGAGTCATGATCAAGCCCTGCATCGGGCTCCCTGCTCAGTGGGTAGTCTGCTCCTCCCTCTCTCTCTGCCTCTCCCCCTGGCTTGTGCTCTTTCTCACTCGCTCACTCACTCTCTCAAGTACATGATTAAAATCTTAAGAAAAAAAAAAAAAAAAAAAAAGTCAGAATAGAAAATGTTTCCAGGCCTATTTGTAATGATAAAGGGGCCAATTCATCAGGAAAACATAATGCATAATGTTTATGTATCTAATAGGAAAGCCTCATTATACATAAAGCAAAAATTAATGAAACTCTAAGAACAAACAAATCCACAATTATAGTTGGAGATTCTCTCTCTCAATAAATTTAAAAGGATTCAAGTAATTCAAAGTACATAAGTACATTCTTGGATGATAGAGAATTTAGGAAATCAGGAATAGATCTCAGGAAAATCCCTAATTATGTGGAAAATAAATAGCACACTTCTAAAAAACCATGAGCCAAAGAAGAAATCAAAAGGCAAATTAAAAAGAATTCTGAACTGAATGAAAATGAAAATGCTTTTCAATATTTATTGAAACTCATCAGTATTTCTAAGATGCAGCTAAAGTAAAACTTAGAGGGAAATTTATAGCTCTAGAATACCTGTAGTAAAAAAGAATGACCTCAGCTAACACTATTCTGGATGGATTAGCCAAAGCATTTAGAAAAAAAAAATAATTACAGACATGAGAACTGGAAAGGGAGGAATACAAGTATGATACACAAACACAATGGAGTACCACGCAGCTATAATAAAGAATATAAAAATATTATATATATATTATATTATATATATTATATACATATATATGTATAATATATATATAATATAATATAATATAATATAATATAATATAGAATAAAGAAAATCCTTAATAAACTGGTATGATAATGATTTCCAAGATATACTGTTAAGGGAAAAAGCCACTGCAAAAGAGCTTATATAGTATGTTAACACTCTCTTAATAGAGAGAGAGAAATAAGAAAGCGTGCACACACACACACACATGCTTTTCTGTACCAAAAAGAACAAATGAAGGATAAATCAGGTAGTGGGAAAAAAGACTGGGTAAAAGAGAAATACGAGGGAATTGCATTTCTCTGAGTATAGAGAGTTTACAGAGTTTTGGTAGTTTTGCCTTTGGAATTGTATTGTTCAACAGATCCCTAAAAATAAATCAACAAAGATGGAAGAGGGAAGAAAAATCTAAAACTGAAAGCAAAATGAAACAAATGAACTGTATTTTCAATACAAAACAGCTAAGGGGAGAAAAAAAAACCAATCCAAGTAACTTATAAATGAAATATTCATATACCCAATACTCAGTTGTAGATGGGGTGGGGGATAGGGAGAAAAGTGAACTGCAAACCAAATTCTTAACTCATTCTACAGTGATTTGGGTGCATCAATACTAAAACCATTTTGGATATAGTTTAGGTTTGAGCAAATGAGTAAATGTTGATGTTGTTGGGAGCCAGTGTTCCCACACTGGATAAAGAAAGTTACAAAGAGAGAATGAGGAAAAGCAAGGAAGAACCCTGTATGAAAAGGCTGAAATCAGAGGTATTTTTATAGACACATGATTTCTAAAATATGTAAATGTGTGTACATATTTATTTATATGTGTGTGTTCATGTATGTGTATATTGACATGCATATATTTCCTAACTCCGTCTGCTTTAAGGGTCTAGAAGCAAAGACACCCCGGTACTAATATACATATCCAGTACCCAGATCTTGGTTTCTAATACAAAGATGAAACCGAGTATCTTGTGCCAGAAAGGAAGAAAATGCTCAAAAAAATTATGGGTCCATGTCACGAGGACAAAGGAGCCAACTTGAAGGGGCTATCACTAGCCAAATCTGTGAAGTCTGAAAACCAAAAATATTTAATATCATAAATCATAAACCACTGCAATAAACAGGAATCTATGAGTCCACACTGAATGAATGAATGAATAATACATAAGGTAAAGACTCTTGCATATATATATATACATACACACACACATATACACACATACCTATATATATAGGTACATATATAAATGCATATGCATATATATATATGGTAGCATAACTTTTTATTTTTTCATATATTTTACCCATAGAACTTTTATAGTATCAAAATTAGAAAACGTAGAGAAGGAAACAGTAATTTGTGGCCCTTATTTTTAGCTGGTTCATTTTGCTATTTTTACATCCAATGTTTAAATTTGTGCACATGCACACCAATTTCTCTAGAAATCTTTCCTGCTTGTGTCTCAGACATTCTTTCTTCCTGAAATGCATCCTTTTAAAATCTTTTTAGTAGGGTTTTTTGGTCATAAAATGTTCTTTATCTGAAAACATACTTATTCCACTTTCATTTTGAAACAGTTTTGATGGGTAGACTTTTATAAGCTGAAAGTCATCTTCTGTTGGTACCTTGAAGATATGCTTTCACTGTCTTCTGATTCCTATTGTTGCTGTTGAGAAATCGGCTGTTAATCTACATGTTGCTCTTTGAAGGTGATCTTCTTTTCTCTGGCTTGCTACCAATATAGCTATTTGTTTGGGGGGTAATAAATACAATTTCCCTGCAATATGTCTAAATGCAATCTCTCTCATTTTTTTAAAACGTGATTTCTTATTATATTTATCCTGCTTGTAATTCACTGGGCCTCCTGAGCCTGTGTTCACATAGCTCTGGTTAGTGGAAGAGGTACCTTTCTCCTATTCAATAAACATTAATCCACAGCATGTCACTTCTTCTGCCTTCTTAGAAATTCTTTATTATTTACACTCTATTCTGTATCTTCAACTCTCCCTTTCTCCTGGCTCTTTCCCGGGCGGCTTCTAGCGCTTCCTTCAAGAAAATGAAAATAGTAAAAAAAGCATGGAGGTAATAGAAGTCGCTGACATATTTTGTTGAATGAGGTCCCCTTGGCTCCATCCCTTAAACAGAATCTCCAAACTCGATGCATCCTCAGCTGAGGCATTCCATGCTGACAGATCTCTTGCCTCCCACAAAAATCAGGACTCTTGCTTACAGATGGCTGAGTAACAACTAGTAAACATGAAGTGCTAGAGTTGGAAACCATCACTGTGCACCCATCAGGTAGGAATCAACAGTTTTTCCTAAATATAAGAGGGGAAGTTTTGACAAAAAGCAGGACATATGCTTTTCTTAAATTATCTCCTCATATTACTTATTAGAAGTAAGGGACAAAAGTAGTAAATCTACAGCGGAGAAAGCAGACAATATCTTGTTAAGGTCATCAAAATAAATAGCACAAAATAAAGGACAGATGGACAACATGTGCCTCTGAATGTGATACTCTGAAAAGGAAACATGACTTACAAGTAGTTTGGTAAAGAATGCATAACCTGTGTCTAATCATGGGGAAACAAACCTATAATGAACATTCTGGGCGGGGTGACGTGCAACATGTATTACTTAAAAATTACCATGAAAGACAAAGAAAGGAAGGTCGAGGGATGTATTCAGGTTAGAGGAAACTAAAAAGATAGAACTAAATATAATATGTGACCCTAGTACAGACACTGTTCTGAAGGAAAAAGAAATGCTAAAGGACATTATTGGGTCAACTAAGAAAACTGGAATACAGATGAAATTAGAGAAAGGTATTGTAACAATATTTACTGAAGTTTATTATGTATATTATGAAGTATATTATTATGGTTGTGTAAGAGAATATTTCTATTCTCAGGAAATACACGTTGAAGTATCTAGAGGAAAAGGGCCATGATTTGAAGCAATCAAATAGTTTCAAAAATAAAAAGTCATATAGAAAGGGGACGATAGAAAGAAATAGCAAGAGAGCACAAGCATGTCAGTATACACACAAATGGAGCAATTGGGGCAGAACGTTAACAGAAGATGAATATAGATAGAGGTATATACCGCCATTCATGTAAATCTTCTGTAAATTTGAAATTCTTTCCAGATAAAATTTTAAAAAAAATATACATATATAGAGATCTTCTGAACAAGATGACCTAAGTTCATGCTGCAATACATCCCTTCAACTTTACACATAGAGCAATAATAGATAAAATTTAAGAAGACAAAACCAAAAAAGTAAAGTCAGGCTAAAAACTAAGATAAACATTTGTATAAGCCAGAAAAAGAACAGAATTTCAGGGTGGTGTGCAATACCAAAGGTGGGCTCTGCAAGCAGACACCGGCAGCTGAAAGTTCTGCTCCTGTGGGGTAACTGGGACTAGAAGCGCTCCATATAAGATGTGAGACAAAAACCAGACTTGATAATGGTAGCCAGGGTTGTTGAAAAAAAGCTTGATGCTTAGCATGAATTGCAAAGGGCTACATTCCCCTCCGCTTTGAGCACAACCTTCAAAGAGACAGCAGGTCACTCACCTCTTTATTTGAAAGGCACTTAATAGTTTGACAATTTCTGGCAGAACAAAGTTCACTAGTTTCTGCTTCCCGGGTCAAGAAAAGGAGCTTCTGACCCATTAAGTCCAAGCATTCTAAAACACTGTAAAGAAGTAGAAGAGATCAAGGGAAGAACAACAGTTTTCCCTAACCTAAGAGTTACTTCTCTGTACTTGCACTGTCTAAATAAGGTAGCCACTAGCAACATGTGGCTATTTAATTTAAAATTAATATCAAATAAAATTACAATTCAGTTCCTCAATATGCATTAGTCACATGTACTGTACTGTGTGGACCTTACTGGACAGCACAGATCTAAAACAATTCCATCACTGCAAAAGTCATAATGGACAGTACTGCTCTATATTTAGGAGAAGGATGGATAAACATGAAAAATACTCAAAGCTCTCTGACAAGTTTATACTCTAAGGATCTGACACATTTATTATGGTGTGGTGATGAACTCCTTCCTGGCCTGTTTTTCGTTTTTTCCTAGTCTGGGCAATACATCAAGGCTACAGGTAACTCTTCTAATCAAAACACCCACTAGTATATCATCTCCCCTAATGCTACTTAGTTCACTATATTTCATTGTCTTCCTTTTTGGTGAAAGAGTTATTTTAAGACCAGTCACTAGATTTAGAAAATAAGAAAAATAAATAGGTACTACTTAGGGTGGAAGGCAGTATTTTTCCCTCCATGGTTTTTGTGACGGTAGAATGTTACTCATACTATTGGTAAACACTTCTCGATAGACTCAAAAAAGGAAAAAAAAATTCACAGGTTGTGCAAATAAGAAACCAGATACTCTGTTTGTTTTTGTTCTTGTTTAGAACTGAAAAATATTACCTTGTGTTTGGCTGATAAACTATTTCTGCTGTATTTCTCAGCTCTTGGCCTGCTGCTAGCAATTCTTGGTGACTAGCCAGTGCCTCCAGATTTAGTTCTGCAATCTTGAAGAAAATAAAGTGGTAAAAATCATCTAATTTCCTGCAAAGCATTTGAGGTTTAAAAAAACCCAAAACACCAAAAAGCAAAAAAATCCAAGAAAACCCCACTCAAGTGGTGTTCTCTACTTCTGTAGACAGTGGCTTTGCCATTGCCATAGTCCCAGGTTGGCTTCAATAGCTACCAGATGGTTTCTGACCGCTTGGCCAAGAATGGCAATCTGTTACCAGCTGCTGCTGCTGTTACATGAATATGGGAAAGGGCCAAGTAGGGCTAAGTATAAAGGGATGGCAATTTTGACTCACTGATCCCACAGTTAGTCACTTAAAGTTTACTTCTCTGTGAACATACAACTTTTGGAAATTATAAAAGAATGGCTTTTATAGCAACATCAAAACATCTTTTATTGGTTTAATACAAAACGAGTTTATTCTTCCATAAAGTGGGAGACCATTTGGGAGTTGCAAAGCAGAGAGTGAGATCCAAACTATTATCATTATTTGTATGTCCCAGAAGACATTTTAGAGTGTCTTTCTACCACTGTGACACAAACAGTATTCTGGATGCTTATGATTCTACATAGACTACCATTTATTTCATAGTGGAGTCATGACAGAACATATCATGCAATGGGACAATCGAATAAGTTAGAGTGCATTGTAACAAGGTCTGTAAGAAACTGTCTCCTTCAAGGTTTCCCTTATGTGCTGTTCTAATCTACACCCACTGAACTGCTACTGAAGCAATGGCATGCTCCCCCCACCCCAAAAGAGCAAAAATCTATGTAGATTTTTCATAATTATTATTACAATTATCAGCATACAATGAGCCACACATTATAGTGCTTAATATATTCAAGGTACTGTACTAACCAGCTTTATATAAGAGATCTTATTTACCCTCACCAATATCCCAGACACGTGTTTCCATTTTACACATGTAGAAACTGAAGTTCTTCACAGAGAAATTGACCCAGATTATGTAGCTAAACATAGTACTATCTTTTTTTTTCTTTAAGATTTTAAAGTAATCTCTACACCCAACATGGGGCTCAAACTCATAACCCTGAGACCAACAGTCACATGCTCCACTGCCTGAACAAGCCAGGAGCCCCTGTACCATCTTTATTTAAAAACAGATAAGCCCGGACCCCTGGGTGGCTCAGTCAGTTGAACGTCTGCCTTTGGCTCGGGTCATCGTCCTGGGATCGAGTCCTGTATCAGGCTCCTTAGTCGGCAAGGAACCTGCTTCTCCCTCTGCCTGCCGCTCCCCCTGCTTCTGCCCTCTCTGACAGATAAATAAAATCTTTAAAAATAAATAAATAAATAAAATAAAAACAGACAAGGCCAACTTCAGAAACTACATACTTAACTACTACATTATGCTAGTCATATAGGTCTTAATTCCAAATGCTCAGCTTGAATTACACTCTTATTTTTGTAAAGAAAGGTAATAACAGGAAATGGTGTCTGTGACTATCTGTTCCAGTCTCATAATTTTAAGAAAAGCAAACATACAGGTCAAAGATACTAACCTTCCTTGGGCCATACTTAAGGAAATACCGAGCCAATTCAAGGGTTGTTCTAGCATCTTCTGTGGCATCATGACCAAGCCTATCTGGACACTGTATATCCTTCCTGGAAAGCCAAGATAAAACTGACATACTCGACAGCATTTTCAATGATAGGTTCTTTCAACCACCTCTAATATTCTGGTTCCATGTAAAATTTCAGCAATCTGATAATCAGATTTTATCACAATAATCAAAATTCCTTTATTCCTAAGTGCCAGGAGAGTACCCGGAATGAGAGGCACTGACGATGTACAATGATCAGGAATGGCTTTGTCTACAGCAAGAGTATCATCTGGACAAAAGGCTACCCAGTAAAGGCTCTGGCCACTCCCCAGCCAACCCCTTGCCTCATTCTTTTAGATGTAACCACTATTTAAAGTTACCTTCCAGAAATCTTATATTTCCATGCAAGTGTCTATATGTACTTAAATTTTTTCTTGGTCGTTTTCAAAAACCTTAAAATAGTACATATGTTTGTGTCTATAAATTTATCTAAATCTAATCTATATCATACGGATATCTAGGCATATACAGATCTTGTTCTAAATCTCCATTTTATTCTTAGTACTTTAAGAGGTTTCCTTATTAGCACTTACAGATCCATCACATTCTTTTAAGAATAACAAAGTATTCAATAATACAGATAAATGTAATTTATTTAACCACTCCTATAGAATATTGGCAGTTTTTGGCTGTTTTAAACCATACTATAATGAACATCTTTGTACACATGTGTTTGTACATAATAGGATACATTCAATATAGAAACATTATGTTTTCAAATTTTGGTTAACTTTTCTGGCAGTTCTATCCAGTTCTATCCACCAACCTTCAGATATAAATGTATACCCCTTTCTGGATTCCCATAATTTCTTCATCTCTGAGTCATACTTCTCTGGAATTAGGATCCCAGGATTCATAAGAAATGAAAGGAATCATGTTTACAGACTAAGAGGAAGAACAGAGACCCTGAATTCTGCAATATGCATTAAATAAGAAATTATATGCTAACTTACATGCAACTTGTCAGGACAATATTATAATATGCAAATAACCTACCCCAAAATAGCTTTGGCTAAGAACTTTAGCTTAAATCTTCTGCCCTGCTCTCTGACATAAAGCAATGATGTATCAATAACATATGGATGTATCATCTGAGGAGGAAAGAGAATAGAATGAGTAGCATCCTGTGCTAAAGGAAAAAAACAAATGGGCTGGGGAATAGAAGAACCCAAGACTTTAGATTTGAAATAAATGGAAAAGGCATATATGCTGGAAAAACTAAGTCAGATACTCACTTTCAGTGCTCTGAGATCCAAGTCTAAGGAATGGCCCACTAACACAGCATCAGGAGGAAGCAGTGCTTTTAAATGTCTCTGTACATCCTTGAGTTTGGTTGTCACTGGGTTAAGAATCTTCTTTGTCATTCCTGAAAAGCTTTCAATAAAAAAAGAGAAATGGACAGGTCAGGATATTAATAGGTTTTCCTCCTTGAAAAGTCATTTCAAAAAGAATATTTTAAAAAATTAATATATGCTCAGTGTAAAAAGGTTGAAAATACAGATAAGCAAAGAGGAAATTTAAAATAACCCCAAATCCCATGAATCAGAGATGATCACTTTTTACATTTTAGTAAATATCCTTTCATATTTTTTGATACATATATTCATGTGTGTGTATATACACACACGCACACATATATACATACACATACATATATATATATGTATATATATACACACATATTTAAAGATTTATTTGAGAGAGAGAGAAGCAGAGAGAAAGAGAGAAAATCCTCAAGCAGACTCCCCGGTGAGCACGAAGCGTGATGCAAGGCTCGATCCCAGGACCCTGAGATCATGACCTAAGTCGAAATCAAGAGTTGGATGCTTAACCGAATGAGCCACTCAGGTGCCCCCATGTATATATTTTATTTTTATAAAAATGCAATCATAATGCATATTACTTTATAACATGATTTTATCATTTGCCATATATCATTAACAAGTTTTCACATCGATAAATTTCAACACATCCTTTTAAATGGTTAGAGTATTCCATTATATGGATTTCACATATTTTAACCAATCCCCTACTTTCAGATGTTTATATTCCCATATTTTTTAAATACTGTGACAAACACGCTACACATACATCTTTGCCACAAATGATTGTTCCCTAAGAATACTGTCTAATTATGTCTGCTAATAAGACAATCTTTATCACTATCATGGCCTCTCTGTGCCTAAGGTAAGCATGAATCCATAGATGCAACTTCAAGAGTAATGTTTTACTAGCTTTTCTTTGCCTAATCACTATAATATGTACATTCTGAAATTACAAGATAATCTTTAAAAAGACAGACTAAAATTTTTGAGCTTCCAATTTCTGTTATGGAAAAACTTTGTTTTGTTTTGATTTTTTGAGGTCAAGGCAGCTTAAGCTCTAAATTTGACGGCCAAATAGTGATTCGCAGATTTTTCCAATGAGGTCTTATCAGAGAGCAAAACTCCACCTGTTTGGAAGTTGCTACATAATGATTACAGCTGGGAGAAGATCTGCTTACTTAAGGTCACAGGAAGACTAGAGAGCAAGAAGGTTTAAGAGCTTTATACACTGACGTTGTGCAATTTCAGTTTTAAAATTTACAGTTGTGCTACCCCAGCCTTGTCTTTGGTAACACAGAAGTAGATTATACCTAAACAAACAGAAACTACAAACTATTCCTGTTATCACATTCCACTCTAGTCTGCCAGGGCTAGGGAGGGCAGAAGGCAAGGTGAAAAATACCTGGTAAGGTAGTCCAGAATCTTGTTGTCAGGTTTAACGAGTTCATCCATAACACAGCAGCCTCCTTCAGCAACCAGTGAGACGCGTGTTAGCTCTCTCCCTTTGGATGTGAGGCACTGAAAGACCAGGCCATAGTCAGACTGCTGAACTGTGGAAGCTCTTGCTTCCTCTCATTATTCACACTATCTCAACCGCCATCAGCTGTAATCTACTGGAGTCCCAGTGACAATGGCAGAGCCTTTGCTAACTAGAGAGCCCAGTTTGAATGAAATTAAAGCTAGGCAGACTGCTGAACATTTCATCTAATTGCTCTGAAAAGGATGTGCTCAAGGAAGATGGGTGGAAATAACATCATTCATCATTTTACCATTTATTGTGTATGACATCCCAGTATTAGCTGAGTACCACTAGAAAGTAATTTTTTAATAGTGCACTCCATTATCATCTAATGCAATACTAAGCATTCTACATACAACACCTGATAATAACATGATGAGGTACCTCTATTATTATCCCCACTTCACAGAGGGAGAAGTTGAGAATGAGAGGTTACGGAATTTGTCCAATGTGACAATGCCATTAATAGGCAAGGCCAGGGGATACACAACCTGATGCGAGACTCAAAAACTTTAGTTCTTAGCTACTCATTAAGAAATGAGAGACTGGTACCTGAGTACTGACAGGGGATGCCCTGTCTTCGAAAGGAGACTTACTAATTAGACAAAGTAAAACACAAAGGGAGCTTGAGGGAAATTCTACTTCTAATCTTAAATGTGTGAAACTAAGCCAAACCAATGGTAATTGAGTCAAAGTCTTTAGGGAAACAGTAACAAAACACTTGTTCAAAGGACAGAAGGAGTAAAGTTAGGGTAATTGCCAGAGATTTGGTTAAACATAACAACTAGTTAGAAAACTTATGTGATATCTTTTCTTCATCCTGGAGCATATATCCAAGTTTTCTAAAATGTGAGTAAAAGGGTCTACTTTCAGTTATTTAAACTGAAATACTGGAACTAAATGCACTGGTTCACTGGTGCATTAGACTCAATAAATCATCTTCTACTAGACTCTAGTTTGTAATCCTCCAGTTGAAACATTAAAAGTAGTACTTACCATTTCACAGTCAAGTCCAAAGAGAGGACTGTTGTCTGTTATAGAACCATTACATTTGGTAAGTACAAAGTTTTCACAGTCAGGAAAACCTAGGAGGAAAAGAAAATATCTGCCTTTAAAACTAGAAATGATAAACATCATTCTTAGATTCATTCACTGAGAGAAAACTGAAATACTATATTTGCTAGTCACCTTCTCTGTTAGACACTTGAAATATAAAAATTATATGAGAGACAATGTCGGTCCTCAAGTTTTTCGCTTATGCTCATTTTTATATTATGGGAGAATACTACAGGCTGCCCTTATAGGGGATAATAGGGCCTAGACTTCTTGGCAGTTACCAAGTAACAATTTTTCCTCCATATAAGAAAAGAGATTACAACTAAATTGTAGCTGGGGCGTCTGGGTGGCTCAGTCAGTTAAGCATCCAACCCAATTTTGGCTCAAGTCATGATCTCAGGGTTGTGAGATCGAGCCCTGCATCAGGCTACACGTTCAGTGCTGGATGTAGAGCCTGCTTAAGATTCTCTCTCTCCTGGGGCGCCTGGGTGGCGCAGTCGTTAAGCGTCTGCCTTCGGCTCAGGGCGTGATCCCGGTGTTCCGGGATCGAGTCCCACATCGGGCTCCTCTGCTGGGAGCCTGCTTCTTCCTCTCCCACTCCCCTGCTGTGTTCCCTCTCTCACTGGCTGTCTCTCTGTCACATAAATAAATAAAATCTTTAAAAAAAAAAAAAAAAAGATTCTCTCTCTCCTCTCCTTCTGTCCCTTCCCGTGTCCACGCACTCTCTCTCTCTCAAAAAAAAATGAAACCAAAACAAAAAACACCTAAATTTTGACTAAATCCCAAGTCACTGGACTAGAGGAGGATGAATAAAGTATGCAAAAACTGCATGTAACATCTTTCTTTCCTAAATAAAGAAAAAATAGGAATGAAATTCCACCACAGTAGAGATCTAAAAGGATTTCACCATAGGCAGAAAGTAACATTCACCACATGCACCCCTGCACCTAACTCTACCCTAAGACCTCCCTGAGATCTCTGTTCAGAAACATGCCTGCATTTTTCTGGAATCAGAGCCTGAAAATTCCCTACAGGAACCCACTTAAGGTACCGCCTCCGTTGTATACCCTTAGTCAATAACCAGGCACATTCAGCTCAGAGGTCCCAAAGTGTTTGAACCATTGAAGATTTCCTACCTTCAGACAGAGGCTTAAACAGTAAAAATACCTAGATCTTGTAAGACAAGAAACAAAGTAGAGTTTGAGAAACTTTGACTAGTTTCTATGTCATCGTACCTCAAAATTGCCAACTAATTACAATTAAAAAAATTAAAATATGATCTACACCAAAAAAGAGAGGCATCCCCAAATCTGGGAGACTTTATACTTGCTGCCCTTATCTATATGATTAGTAGCAATAATAACAAAAAATAACTTTTAAAAATCACTATGTGCCACCCACCATGCTAAGCACTTTTGTATACATTAACTCATTTAATCCCCATGGCAATCCATGATATCTGAGCTATTAACTCCATTTTACAGATAGCATATGAAAAGATGTTCAACATCATCAGCCATCAGAGAAACAGAAATCAAAATCATGAGCTACTGCTTCACACCACTATAATGGATGTAACAAAAAGACAGAATAAATAGTTAAGAATGTGCACAAACCGAAACCCTTATTATTGCTGGAGGGAATGTAAAGTGGTGCAGCTGCTCTGGAAAAAGTCTGATAGTTCTTTAAAAGACTAAACAATTACCATATGACCCAGCAATTCTACTCCCAGGTATATACTTCCCCAAAATGAAAACACATGTCCACACAAAAACTCGTACCTGAATGTTCATAGCAGTATTATTCATAATAGCCAAAATGTGGAAACAATCTAAAAGTCCATCAACTAATGAATGCAGAAAATGTTATATATCCATATACAGAATATCATCTGAATGAAAATAAAGGTGACAGACAGCAGCTACACTTAATGAGCACAGCATAATTACAGAGCTGTCAAATCACTACGCTGTACACCTGAAACTAATGTAACATTGTATGTCAACTACTATACTTCAATAAAAATAATTGCTTGTTAAATCTTAAAAAAATGAAAGTATAAGGCTTTAATAAGTAGGACAAACTGAAAGAAGAAAGATATGAGTTTTCATATATGGATGGGGCCACATATATTATTTTCAAACTAAATTTTATACACACACACACACACACACATATTTAATATTTACTTATTTAAGTAACCTCTACACCCAATGTGGGGCTCGAACTCACAACCCTGAGATCATGAGTCTCATGCTTCTGACTGAGCCGGTCAGACACCGCCTAAAACTAAATTATATTTAATCTTATTAAAATTAAATTTAAAATAAAAGGAAATTAAAAAAAAAAGAATGAAGTACTGATACATGCTACAACATGGATGAACCTTGAAAACTTTATGTTAAGTGAAAAAAGCCAGCTACAAAAGACCAGCTATGGTTTAATTCCATTTATATGAAATACCTATAATAAGTAAATCCACAGACAGAAACTAGTGATTGCCTAGGGGGTATGGATGTTGTGTGAAAAATAACAGTACAGGGTTTCTTTTGTGGTGATGAAAGTATCCTAAAATTGATTATGGTGATGGTTGTAAAATTCTATAAATACGCTAAGAACTATTGAATTGTATTATGTTAAATGGGTGAATTATATGGTATGTAAATTATGTATCTCAATAGAGTGGTATTTTTTTAAAGAAATTTAACATTATTGCTACGATTAAGAGGTAATAAAGAAAATAAGCTGAAATTACAGCATTTTTATTAAATTCTTGTTACATAACTGACCAAGGCTCTGAGCCTAGACTTGATCTATTCATTGAAGAAAAAGAAGATGGGGTATGGCGGGGTAAGAGGAAGACTGGAAGTACTAGAGAAGTGTTAAAGACATACTGACTTCCTTCTAATAGAGTAAGGAGGAAAGAAAGAAAACTGAAAAAGGAATAACTTTCTCACAGAATATTTCAATGATATTTAAGGTCATGTTTATGCACTACCTGAAATCATCACTTTACCAATCACGGTACACATCTACTCTTACAGTGTTTCCTTATTAATAGAAGATGGACTAAGTCATTTGGAAAGCAGCCAAAAAAATGAACTTTCAACAGTAATAGTTTCGAAAAAACTGTTAAATATTCTTACATTGTTACCAACCTCAGATTAAATATAAACCAACCTTGTAATGGAAAGTGAAATGTTTTCATTTCCTCCTTTGTGAGAAGGCATCTGGTTAAGCCCACTTTCTTAGAGCCATACTTTTGAATGATAGGGTCATTCTGCAGGTTAATGCTGACTTTTGAACTGGCAGAAGGTAAAGACCCTGAAACAAAAAGAACAATTAAACGTATGTCAGAATGTGTGTTTAAGAAAGGACACCTGGGGGGCGCCTGGGTGGCACAGCGGTTAAGCGTCTGCCTTCAGCTCAGGGCGTGATCCCGGCGTTATGGGATCGAGCCCCACATCAGGCTCCTCCGCTAGGAGCCTGCTTCTTCCTCTCCCACTCCCCCTGCTTGTGTTCCCTCTCTCGCTGGCTGTCTCTATCTCTGTCAAATAAATAAATAAAATCTTTAAAAAAAAAAAAAAAAAAGAAAGGACACCTGGGTGGCTCAGTCGGTTAAGTATCTGACTTGATTTTGGCTCAATTCATTATCTCAGAGTCATGGGATCTAGCCCCACATTGGGTTCTGCACTCAGCACAGAGCCTGCTTATCCCTCTCCCTCTGCTCCTCCACACTCCCCTTGCCCACCACCAAGTTGTGCTGTCTCTACCTCTTAAAATAAAATCTTAAAAAAAAAAAAAGAAAATATGTGTGTTTAACCTAAACCTCAAAGGACATGTTTCTAAACCTTGTGTCAGGTAAACACAGTGAAGATCAAAAGATGTATAAGCCCCAGCCCCAACTTTAAGAAGCCTGTATTGTAATATAGTTAGAGGAACACAAAGAGAATTTATGTCTCAAATGGGTTATAATAATAAAAGCTATAAAAGAAAGGAAGAAGAATACACTGGCTGGGGTGGTAAGAGATGGTTCAACAGAGGAAAAGATTAGCTGAGTCTAAAAAGCAGAAATTAGAAAGTTTGTATCTTAGACCTGCCCATCACAGTGCCTGCCACTCCTAACAGCCCATTCTAGCTCAGTCTATTCCACCCCTAGCCACTTGCTCAACCATCAGCCTATTCTTTAAGCAGGAGTGGTCACCAATTGGTTTGAGAGTGGGAAGTGGCTTAAGAGAGACACATCTACAGGTGCCTGGGTGGCTGTCGGTTGAGCATCCGACTCTTATTTTGGCTCAGGTCATGATCTCAGGGTCCTGGGATCGAGCCCTGTGTTGGGCTCTGCGCTCAGCATGGAGTCTCTTTGTACCTATCCCTCTGCTTCCACCCCCGACTCATGCTCTTTCTTTTCTCTAAATAAATAAAATCTTTGAGAAAAAAAAGAGACCCATCTATAAGTAGACAAATAAGTTGATATTCCTAGCCAAGACATGCTCAAAAGGGACAATGGCAATTAGTTAAGCTGATCAGATTGCTTGCTTCCAAAATCAAACTAGGAAATACAGAGGACTGACAAGTTAGAAGAGAACAGAAAGCAGAGAAGATGCCATGAAAGGGTACTTAGACTCCTGATGGCTTTCTAGTCTACATGCATCCTTTAAATAATATCCCTCTCGCTTAAGATGGCCTGAATGAGTATCTGGTCCTTGCAACTAAAGAAGTCAAGATACTGTAAGTAGAAAAGAGGGGATTCCAGGTAAGACAGAAATGTACAAAGCAAACTTGGTATGGTAGTGACTAGACCAACTGAGAAAAAAAAAAAAAGGTCTGTGTAGGAGAGCAGTGTAGGAAACAAGGTTGAGGAGTATAAAAATGAATTATAGACCACTACAAATGCTAGACTCAAGAGTTTGGACTTTAGTACATTATTCAATAAATAATGGAGAGCAACAGAAAGTTCCTAAGATGGGAAATGGCATAACCAAACAGTATTTAAGAAAGATCAACCTCAAAGATAATGTGGAAAATGGAGGAGAGAAATGAGAAAAGGTCTTGCAGAAATTCTGGACCAAAAAAGATAACAAAAAAAAAAAAAAAAAAAGATTAGAGTCTGAATCAAGATGGTGGAAAGAATGGAGGAAAAGGAATATATTAAACAGTCTGTAAGAAAAACTGATAGAACACAGTGATGGAATAATTCAATTCAGACAACAAATATTTACTAAGTACTTATTATATGCCTGGCATTGTTCTAGCCACTAGAGATTCCTCAATGAACAAAGTCAACAAAATTCTCCATTGGGAGAATGAAATTCTAGTTGGGAAGATGAACAATAAACAAATATATGTCAGGTAAGGATAAGGACCGTGGAGAAAAACAAAGGAGGGAAAAGAGGAGAGGGTGTACTGGGGAAAGAAAAGGGTTACTGTCATCTATTTTACAATCAGGGAAGATCTCTCTGATGAAGTGACATATGAATAGTTACTCATAGGAGCAAAGGGAAGGAGCTATCCAGATTGGGTACAGGGAGCCAAAAGGAAAGTAATTCTAAAATTAAAGATTGTTGTCTTAAAGAAAAATGATACCAACAGAAAAGGCGATTTGAAGATGGGAGCCTGTACATTATTTAAGGATGAGAAAAATGCTTTTAGCTATGTTATGATTGAGGGGACAGGGGAATATCCAAGTGGCACCATCCAGCAGGCAGCTAAAAATGCAAGCCTGGAATCTGGGACATCAGACCTAGAAATAAAGATACAGGAGTTAACCAAAGAAGAGCGATAAGTCAACTTGGAGAGACAGATAAATATTTCTAAAGTTTGCTTTGGGACTCTGATATTTAGGATGGGAAACAAAGGAAATCCTAAGAGGACAGAGAATTAGCCATAATCCTCTGACTCCTCAAAGTCTACAGAATAAAATCCAAGGTTCTTAGCATGACATTTACAGCCTACAGGACAAAGCTTTACCCTACCTCTTGGCCTCATCTCTCACCACTACCATCCTCCCCCAATTATCCCCAACAATCGATATTCTTTAGCCATATCAAATTTCTTTTTTCTGATGATTTCTTTTGCAAAGCTATGTCTTACATGAGCTCTGAATCTAGTAATGACTACTCTGTTATTTACTTAAAGATGTTTAAAATACAGTGGAGGTCAAATCAAACACAGAGGCAGGTCAGATACAGGTATCTATTAGGAGAGGGGAACAATGGAAAGGAAGGAAGTCAGGTGTCTTTGAGACAGGAAAATAGGAAGCACAGTCCTAGAGGAGATAGGAAGGAATCACTGGCTATTCCTCACCACTTTTTCATGTCTCCTCAGTTTAACTATTCAATTATTTCTGAACACACACAAAAAAGCATCACTGAACAGTACTTAGCTTACTATGTCCAATGAACTCTAGTTAAGTTCTTTTCTATTCCATCACTTACCTGCTTCCTCCTACAAAAACAGAAGGTTCAGTACAACTTACTCCTGGACACAACCCAACATTTGAAAAACACTGCCATCGTGGGTATTTCTCTTTTAGATGGCCAGCATCTAAACCTCCTGCCTATTCCCCACTGTGAGTATTATTAAGGGTGTCCTTTACATTAGTCAAAGGCAAGATCTTCCTTCCCATCTGTACACTCGTGGGTACAAAGACCTACTGACAGTTTCAAAATTATTCACAGTAATTTGTAAGAGTCCAATGTTGAGTGATACGCAGGGACAGCCTTTGCTATTTCACCTAGCAAGATGGTTTCTGGGGCATGAATATGGGCTCCTGCTATCTATTCTCCCTAGGTACTTACCCATTTTTTCTTTAAAAACATATTGCTTTTCTGTTTAAGGCTGTAGAATTGACCTTAGTTGTTTGAAAGAATAAACTTGACCGATAAACCCACTTATAAACATATCCATAATGTCTTTTAGAATGAGCAAATCATCAAACTAGAGTCACAGCCATACCTTCCACCATCTTGGATAGATCCCCTGTTGTTTGTTTCTTTTGCAGTCCAATAATATCAGCTAGAAAATTAGATGATGGAGGTGGCAAGCGGAATTTCTGAAAATACATACCAAGTTTTTATAAAAATGTTTGAAAGCAATTAAAATATTGTAAAAGACTTGCACTTTTATTGTCAGCTCAGCTATGAGCTGTCAGCTATGAAAGGTCTGGACCTTAATTGTTTGTATTGCAAAATGAGGACTGTTTCCTTAATGTGTAAAAGTGACTAGGTAATTAAAAAAAAAAAAGTGACTAAGTAAGTGAAGCCACCTTTATCCCACCCCAGATATTTTCTTTGGCTCTGATTACACTTTGGAAACAAAGACAAACATTACAAAAATGTGTAACTCAGAAAAGGAAAGTTCTTTATATTTTTCAAAGCACTTCTGTATCTATTACTTTAGTGGACAGCTTGCCAGGTAGTTAGGCTAGATGACACAGCAAAGCTGAAATGTTGAGAGCTCCAGCCTTAGGCTCACCTGTGCTGAAATTCCAGCTCCACCACTTACTAGCTGTAACTTGGACAAGTTACTCACAGTTTCCTTACGTACAGAAGATATTTATATCTCTCACAGAACTGTGAGAATTAAGGATGATGCATGCATAATGATTGATGTAGGTCCTAGCACATATGTAGCCTTTGATAAATGAAAGCAAAAAAGAAAATGGAGACCCAAGGAAATTAGGACTCACCAACTCAAATCCCTCAGTGGTAAATGGATTAAACAGTCCAATAGACTGGAAGTGGCTATGGGAAGGAAAATGGGGAGCACATGCCTCTTCTAAAGATGACAACTGCTATTCAGCTCCAGATACTGTTCTAAGAATGTCCAATCTTGTGATGTTGTCAAGAGACCAAAAAACACAGACTTACATAAAGTGTATAATTTCTGAAAACATCATAGCCCGAATAAAATAGGAAATATCAGCCTGGGAACTACATACAGATTGTAATCTGGTAATAAATATTTTGCCCAAATATCAAAGAAAATCAGAGGCAAACCTAATCTCAACAAGAGATCTCTGAATCTTAATCTTTCTTGCTTTCTACAACCTCTACTGCTTGTTCAGTCAGGGTGCCAAAGAGCATAGTTTGAGACAAGCACTAGTCTCTGGATGAGAGGACTCAACTCAGGCCCTAAAACAAAGTTTTCTTAACTTACGTGTCTAAATGCTTTTCGGAGAAATCCAAACTCCAAATAGAACCTGTAAAAGTGTAGCTGGCTCATTCCCTGCAGTACAAAAACCACCACGTTGTTCAGGTGATTTTGGTGAAAAAGCTGGCACCAGCTGTTGAAAAATCAAACCAATATAGCTAAAAGTGATACCATCAAGTCAGTTATAGACATACAAAAGGGAAGTGTGGGGAAAAAAGCAGTTTACCATTACTCAATGAAAACCTGGCAAAGAATGGCTATTACCGTACAGAATTCAAATAAAGATCTCTTGAGATAATTGTTTATTGCATTCAAATCAAGTAGGATACCAAGGGAAACACAATGTATTCAAATCCACAATCCTATTATGATTTGTTTTAAATTGGAAATAAACCCATTTTACAAAGGCATATCCTCAAGATCCCAAGCTGCTGAGTCCTTCCTAAGCTAGTAATCATGCGACTGGCTTTAAGAAAGCCAGTTTGGGATAAATTGACAGACTACCATCAATACTTGTTAATGTGGAAGATGGCTTTTGAGGTATCTAGCCAATCTCCCTCAGATACGTCTGAAAAACTGAAAAGTTTTGAAAATTTTTTTGTTGGTCCATATACAAAAGCAATTTTCATTAGACATTTAACAATGGCATTGAAGATATCAGAATAGTAAAATTCTCTTTGTCCCTTAACGTAAAAGGAACAAAAAAGATTAACTGGGATTCTTAACACACGATCATGTTATTTCAGTTGGGTCTCCACTAGGGGTTACAAACCAAAATACCTTTAAGTGGTGTTGGGAAAGGTCATTGAAAAGACATGACTGCCAGCTAACCTGTCAGCTGGACCCTGGCACCTGAAGGCTCCTCACCCCCTTCTCCTCTGTCCTTGGAATGTGGGTTCTGCTTGTCTTTCCTGATCCCAGAGGCTGCTCCAAAGACAAAGCCTTGAGACGGTGATGCGGTGTTGAAAACACCTGCATGGTTCATATGACTGAACCCAGTTAAGGCCTCTATATAAACTTTTTTAAGATTTGGCAGACATGTGTAGGGATCCATTTGTCTTCCTCCTGCCCGAGACAAGCCTTGTAGGCAAGTTCCCTTTGCTGCCACGTACCAACCTGGAGCAGCCTACCTCTTTCTTCAGTCTCTCCCTGACCTCCAAGTAAGTGGGGCAGGTTTCACTTTATACCCAGGAAGCTCCCAAGAGGGTTGCAAACCATAGAGCAGCCAGACAGATAATGTAAATAAGGGAAGCAGGCCTTATTTACCAGTAGGTGCTACACTAGAGTGTATCTGCCACATCGATAAGAGGCAGGCTCCTATTCAGCTTTGACAAAATGTTGCCATTTGGGAATACAGGGACAAGTGCCAGATCTTAGAGTTTTTCAAAGAAATAAAGTATCTGGATTATAATAAAGGAATTCCTAAATTAAATGTTGGCAACTCCTGTAAAGAAAAAAATTTAGGGGGCACTGGGGTGGCTAGGATGGTTAGGCGTCTGACTCTTGCTTTCGGCTCAGGTCATGATCTCAGAGTCGTGAGACAGGTCCCACTTGGAGCCTGCTTGGGATTTTCTCTCTCCCTCCCCCTCTGCCCCTCCCCCACCATTAAAAAAAGAGAGAAAGAAAAAATTTAGGACACTCTCTATGGCAAACAAATAATGTCAGTTAAGGAATATATGGCTCTCTAGACACCAATTTGAAAACTCTGGTCTATACCCACTATTTAAGTTCATCTTATACCTGGGTTTAGGAACACTGGATTTGCCCAGAACTGCATACTTCAGCAATTCACATAACTGGTCATGGGTTACTTCACAGTTTTCAGCAAATAAAATGGTAGATAAGCGGGCTTTCTGCAAAGATATAAATAAAGGCATTAAAAATTAAGACTACTGGGGCACCAGGGTGGCTCAGTTGGTTAAGAAGCCAACTCTTGATTTTAACTCAGGTCATGATCTCAGGGCCTTGGGATTGAGCCCCTGAGTAAGGATCCCCACTCAGCAGGGAGTCTGCTCCTCTCCCTCCTCCTCTCTCCCGTGCGCTCTCTCTCTCTCTCCAATAAATAAATCTTAAAAAAAAAAAAAATAGAACTGGGGGTGCCTGGGTGCTCAGTCAGCTAAGCATCTGCCTTCAGCTCAGGTCATGATCTCTGGGTCTTGGGATCAAGACCCAGGTCAGGCTTCCTGCTCAGCAGGGAGTTTGCTTCTCTCTCTCTTCCTCTGCCCTTCCCACCGCTCATTCTCTCTCTCTGACAGATAAATAAAATCTTAAAAAAAAAAATTAGGACCATTGAGAACAGTAATAAAGCAAAACAAATTATATGCAAATATAAGGAGGAATCTAATTAATTGGAAATGATAAAACAACCTGTGATACGACATTATTAATTCAATATTTAATAAACGTTGATACAGAACCTTACTACAGATACTTGGTTACTTGCTAGGGATAATGGAATGAATTAAACATGATTCATGCTCTCAGGTTCTAAGTACTAAGAGAAAGTTCTAAGTACTAAGTACTAAGAGAAAACAAATGCAGAAATAGGTCATTCTAATACAACGTGGGTAAGTGCTATTATAAAGGTGTAGGAACAAAGGGGCTAACTGCCTTGGGGGTTAGAGAGTTTGGGGGATAGCTTCACTGATACTGAAAATACTGGGGCTGTCCTGAGAATAATTTGTCAGTCAGATGGGGGGAAACATCGTGTCTAAACACTTAGTTTTGTTTGGCTGGAACCAAGTTGACATGTTGCAGAGTAGTGGAGATTTGAGAGTAGAGAAAAGAGCGAGTCAGGTCATAGATCAATGTGGTCTAAGCTAAGGAGTCTGACATTATTCTGGGGAAACAGGGAGCTCAGAAAAGTTTCTCCCTCCTAAAAAAGCTCTAATTCTTCATCTCTATATGAGACTGCCCCAAAGGATTAGAGTATACATTCTGTTTGGTAACCAACTCTGCAACCCTCACTCCCCCCACCGCCGCCCAAATCAGTATCTTTTCACATCAGTTAAATGTAACAAACACCAATTTTAATAGTCCATTCTCTAAATTTATCTCAACACTTACTATGTATATGAAAAAAATTCCCTATTGATGACACTTTAAAAAAATATATAAATAATATCATGAGCATCCTTTCAAACATCCCTGTGTACCAGAATAAATTCTCCGGATAAGGTCCTGGTCAAAATAAGCACCTACAGTTGACCCTTGAACAACACAGGTTTAAACTGTGCAGATCCACTTATATGTGGTTCATTTCTGTTAAATATAGTATAGTATCATGAATGTATTCTCTTCTTTATGCTTTTCTTAGTAACATTTTCTCTGGCTTACTTTATTCTAAGAATACGATATATAATACATGTAATTTACAAAGTATGCATTAACCGTCTATATTATCAATAAGGTCTCTGGTCAACTGGTTACCAATATTACTGGTAAGGTTTCTAGGCTCTAAGTAGTTAAGTTTTTGGGGAGTGAAAAGTTATACATGGATTTTGGACCACACAGGGCATGCAGATGGTGGTTTGGCACCCCAATCCCCCATGTTGTTCAAAGGTCAATTATTTAATTCTGACAAGTACTATTAATTCCTGAAAGAATACACCAATTTATATTTACCAATCAAAAATATGAGATTGATGGGGCGCCTGGATGGCTCAGTCAGTTAAGTGACTGGCTTCACCTTGGGTCATGATCTCAGGGTCCTGGGATCGAGCCCCATGTTGGGGGTTCCTACTCAGCAGGGAGCCTGCTTCTCCCTCTCCCTCTCCCTGACGCTCCCCCTGCTTCTGCTCTCTCTGTCAAATAGATAAAATCTCAAAAAAAAAAAAAAAAAAGAGATTGATAAGGTGAGACTGAGTGAGGTAGGTAGGGTCTATGTGGCAGTGAGTAATGGTTGCCAAGCATGGGAGGTCAGAGCTTCAGTAGGGGAAGGAGGGCATGGTAATTGGCGGGGGGGGAGAACTTGAGTAGGGGGAGTAGGGATTGGTATAGGGGAGAGAGCTAGGATTAAGGGTAGGAACCCAGGGCACACATGCAGAAGGATGGCTCACTGTGGGGTGTCAAAGCCTGAGTGGTAGAAGGCATCCATGCAGCGGGAAGTGGAGAGCAGTGAGGGCTGGTATCAGATATCAGAAAGTATTCAAGGTTTTAAGGACAGCATCAATACTGAGGGACAACAGTGGCCTGTCACAAGATTCAGAGTCTGAGCAGGGTGAGTGTGTCCATGTATGAAGGATGAGGATAGTAGACTGTCACACAGGAGGGTGGCCTGGTACATGGTGCAGGGTGACAGAGCCCAAGCAAGGTGAAGACAGTGTGGGAGTGTGGGGCGGTGGCAGCATGGGGAACTGGTCAAATATACCGAAGATAATGACAAATCAGGTTTCTCACTGGAGAGAGAAGGAAATTATAACCATGAAGAGAGAAAACCAGAATGAACCTTGTGGAAATAGACTGCAAGCAGAGATTTTAGAATGTATGGATAGAAAAATATTTAAATGTAAATATGTATGTGTGTGTATATGGGTGTACAGATAAACACATATTTCCTAGCTCTTTTTTGGGAGTACTGACATCCCAATAGCACTGAGTACTTCTAGTACCCAGAACCTTGAGTTTCTAAATGTCATTCTCTACTAAAAGAACCAAGCAACCCAGAAAAAATTACTGATTCCAGGGCTAGGGCAGGAAAAGCACAGATGAGCCTGGAACATCTTTTTGTGCCAAAAAAGTAAGGAAATGCTCAAAGAATTATGAGGTCATGTTGAAAGAACACAGAAGCTAGCTTAATGTTCAAATATAGGATGTTTTGAGCATCAAAATAAATATAGTAATGGATTATAACCCATTGAATGAAATAGGCAATGAGTTCATACTAATAAAAAAATGAATTACAAGTTTAACAAGGAAGCATCTCTCCACAAAATTAGAGAAAAAGAAAACAAGAATGGGACAAATCAAAATCATGTACAACCTAACAAAATACAAGAGAAAAGAGTGTCACTTCTGTGATAGTCCTGCCAAACATGTATAGCCCAAAACTAATCAATGAGGAAACAGACAAACCTAACTTGAGAGACATTGTACAAAATAACTGATTTGGGATTCTTTAAGAGTAGTAAGGCCAAAGATGTTAAGGAAAAAACCAAAGAATTGTATGGATTGAAGGAGATACGACAACTAAATGTAACACATAGTTCTAGACTGGCTCTTACTGCTAAAAAGGATATTACTGGAACAACTGAAGAACTTGAATGGGGTGAAGATAAGATGGCAGCAATATATCCATGTTATTTTTTAATTTTGATGGTTGCATATGTAGGTTATGTAGGACTGTTTACAGGAAATACATATTTTAGTAATATGGGTGGGTGGTCATGGAGCATTGTTAGCAATCACTTTCAAATGCTGTCTGGGGTCGTTTTGGGTACTGTTCTTGCAACTTTTCTGTAAGTTTGAGATTGTTTCAAAATAAAAGAGAGATTATCTATTTCCTTATACTTTTCACCATATTAACCTTTAAAAAGTTGTTTTGCCAATTTGATAGGCAAAAAAAGAATCCCTTTTAAATAAAAAATGTTTTCATAGCACTATTTTCCATTTTACACCCTACAGGTATCCCCTGCTTCCTGAAAGCTTGTGTTCTGCCACTTCCCTTTTAGGACGGACCTATTAGCACTGTACCTGTTTTCACTTTTATCTTCAGCATTTGTTTCACAACAAGCCAGTTATAAAGGCAGCACACCCCAAGCAGAGTGGTACAGCGAAGCTCCTTTCCCAAGAACTACACTTAGCACGAAGCCCCCATAGCTTTGAATTGTGTCTGTGAGCATCTGCGCTTTATCTTGATTTTGTGCATCAGTTAGCAAGATCTGTCTTGAGACATGAGAAAACCTAACAGAGATTATTTTGGGAGTATGGAAACGCTCCAATATCCCCCCCCCCCCATAAATTAATAATTGCTTCTTTGCTTTACACCATTTCAGCTTGGAAAGATTTCACGGGACCGCTCTACTTTCAGACAGTGGGGGAAACCTGTATATAATTTCTATTGTTTGTTTTCGGTCTCTTTCCACTAGAACGAAGTAGTAAACCTCACCGATGTTCCCCAAGTGCCTAGGGCAGTGCCCAGCACGTGACAACAGAAATCTGATGATTGAATAGATGGACCACGTATATTTAGTTCTCAATACACAGCAGGGATGTTCATCTGCCTTATTATTCCCCTACCGGGGTGGTATGTAAACTGCATGAAGGCCGTGGGTTCGTGCACTGGGATATCCCCGGAACCTAGAACAATTCCTGGCACACAGAAGACTCAATAAAGTATTTGTTGAGTGAACATTCTTTTTGGGTCCCACGCACCACACCAGTTTTAAAGAGCCATTATCAGCCCTGAGCTAGGTGATATTAACATTATCGTTCCCATTTTACACACTGGAAAGGAGAATTCCGAAAGGCCAATGGGTGGATGAGGCTGATCTGCAGCGTCCAGGGCAGGCAGGGCCCCGAAGACGGCTGGGGCGCGGGCTTGGCAGCTTCTAACCTCCTCGGGCTGCCCACTCCAGCTCCCCGTTACTCACCTTGGCCTCGGGCTGCCTTTCCTCCAGATCCCAACGCGCTCTCATCGCCTCAGCCGCTCCGACCAGCGCGTTCGGGGCCCTCCTCCTCTTCCTGCCCTTCTTGAGGTGCCTCCCTGTCCTCTCCCTCTCAGGATCCATGAGCCTCTGGAGAAAGACCGGCGTGAGTTGAGGAAACGCCGCCTCCTGACGGGGGAGAAGGTGGGGCTTCAATAGCCTACAGCCTCCCTCAGATCCTCGCCTCAATTCAGTGTATGGAGCCCTCCCAACTCTCCCAACCCTCCCGACCCTCCCGGAAAAGCGAGGGCGCCAACGATCCTCCCTGTTCCGCGGCGGAGAAAACCGCAACGAGACCAACGGTTTTACCGTCCGCGCCGGAGGCCGGATTCGAAACGGTTTCCCAACGGCGCACACGCGCCTCCGCCCGTTGAAAAAGAGGGGAAAAGTTGCTGCCAAGCGACTTCCCTGCCAAAAAACACTCCCCGCGCCCCCCGATCCCCGAAAACACCGAAGAGAAGCCGGGCAGGCAGCAGAGGCCGCAGCCGCCGCCGCCTCAATCACAGCCAGAGCCGCCGCCGCAGCCGTCTCCCCAGACGCGCCAGGCGTTTGAACAGACCGGAAGTGCGAGTTCAACGACTTCCGGCAGTTGGGCTGGGAGGAGTAAGGAGTCCCGGGAATGGCGACCAAGAAGCTTGCGCGGTACGCGAGGGGTTTCTGGGCTGGGGGTGGCTCCTGGTCGGGTGCTGGCGCCCCCGATAAGTCTGGGCAGTGGGCATCCACGGTGTCAGCCTTCATTCTCTGCGGCCCCGGCGTCTCCGACGTGCACTGTGTGGCCGGACTGAAAGGTCTCTGCTTGGATCTCGATCTCGAGCCTCAGGCAGTTTTCTGCGCGAGGGTGGCAGAACCGGGGTTCGGGCTGTGTGGCCTTGAGCCACTGTCAGCCAGTTCTAGGCCTCGGGAAACGAACTGGGCATGACAGCACCTCGTAGGCCGTTCCGAGGTTTCAGGCAGCCCCCACCTCACCCGTCAAGCTGTACACGCCACCACTTCCTAGTGATCCGTTTAATTAGTAATGTTATTTATTGTGTCCTTCTCCCTGATTCCTGGTCACGCTGTGCACATTTCTGATTTCTAGAAGCACTGTTGTAATGTATTCGTAAATAGCATTGGCTTCAGAGTTGGGTTTCACATACCAAATCTGTGTTCTTTCGCAAATTACTGAATTCGTTATCTCATCCATAATATAGAAGTAGCAAAAGTGATTATCTCGTACAGTGTTGAGGATTAAGTGAGATCACCAGAGTTCAGTGCCTGCTATTTAGTAAGAAATCAAATAAATATTCGCAATTATTCCCAACTCCTTGCACTTCCCATCACGTTTTAAACAAAAAACGACAACAGGAAGTGTCTGCTTAAACTCCACCTGTTCCTCTAGGACCTGTACCTCATAGTTGTCTTACTTAACACCTCATTAGGCTCATCCCTTTCTATGAACTCAACTATTGCCTTTGCGGATCCTTTGTCATATATTACTTTACAGTGGTTTGCCATGGATGTCTAGTTTCTTTACCCAGCCGTATTTTGAGCTCCTGGAAGACTGGATCAGCCGTATCTCCTCAGAACTGGGCTGTGCACGTAGCAAGGGCTTGAAAAATGCAAAGGCAGAAAATAAGCTTTTCAATACATCTTTACCTCTGCAATCACTCAAGTTCCTCAGTATTTACTGTAAAATAAGGAAAGCAGAAGGAATTAGTCTAAGTTTGCAAATATGAACTTTGAGGCAGGTGAAATGACTATTAAGAGAGGGTGGCAGTCCATATAAGAACCAAGGTCTTCAGCTCTCAAAGCCTAGTTCAATTTCCTGTCACTCACATTAATACATTAATAATGAGGGTTATACCATTAGTTTGTTAGCATATTCCAACAGGAGTGTGACTGAGTTTGTTGAACATATTGGGTTGTTTTACATTTTTAGGCAGCTTGGATTAATTAGAAGAAAGTCAGTTGCACCAGCAAATGGAAATCTAGGAAGAAGCAAATCCAGTAAGTAGTGTGCTTCATTTCTTTACATTTTGTATCCTTGCACTTTTAACATTGATAAAGCATAAGGATACCCTTTGTTTTTGCAGAGCAGTTCTTTGACTACTTAATTGTCATTGATTTTGAGTCCACATGTTGGAATGATGGGAAACGCCACCAGAGCCAAGAAATAAGTAAGTCTGGACTTCTAGTGGCCAAAGCCAGCCCTGGAGGAGTCACTTTAATAGTCAACAATTAGTTTAAAGAAAACAAGATGCCCTGTGAATTGGTAGTTTACTGTAAAACCTGACTCGACAAAAAAAGAACAAAAACCTAATATCTAAAAGTATCATATAAAATAATTATCTTAGAATTCCATACAAAATCTCGATTGCATAGGAACTGAAAAAATACCTTTGCAAAAAGGAGTATATTTTAACTTCCATATGGTCTTCATATTTAATTATGGAAATATATTCAAGAGTTTTAAGTAGAAATACTGATAACTTTAATATTCTGGCTTATTCTTTGGCATAATTTTATTATAACTTATATCACACTGCTTTGGTCATTTTAATAAGCTTTTACTGAAATAATGATTGTTTAATAATGCTATCTGATGGCGAAATATGTTTAGAGTGATTACAGCATTAATTTAACAATTTTGTATTTAAGTGTCAATTGATAATTCTTTCATGTAGTTGAATTTCCAGCAGTATTGCTGAACACATCAACTGGAGAGATTGAATCTGAGTTCCATGCTTACGTTCAGCCTCAAGAACATCCAATTCTTTCTGAATTTTGCATGGAACTCACAGGCATAAAACAGGTATGCCCTTCTCTTTTCCCTACCTCTCTTCTCACCCTGCCCCCCCCCAAACAAAACCCAAGAAAGTATGATGCAAATATTAAAATTCAGAAATCAGTTTTTAAAAGAAAATAAAAAGTATATACCATTTGGAATTAGATTTGTGTACTGCTAGAAATAATGTTCCCTCCAGCACTCTGTTGGAATCTTTAAAAATTAGATAAAATAGTGTTGTAAAAATGAATGTCAAACTTACTTCATGGAAATTAAGTGACATCAAATTTCTGTCAGTCAGGATTTAATTAGTATATTTTTTTTGTAAATTTTTAAAAAAGGTTTTATTTATTTTTGCGAGAGAAAAAGCGTGTGTACGAGTGGGGGGAGGGGCAGAGGGAGAAGCAGACTCCCCACTGAGTGGGGAGCTGGATGCGGGACGTGATCCCAGGACTCTGGGCTCATGATCTGTGCCAAAGGCAGATGCTTAACCAACTGAGCCACGCAGGCACCCAGAACCTCTTCTTTTTTATATCCCCCTATAGTGCCTAATTATGTGCTAATGATGTGTTCAATAATTATGGAATTCGATTGTTGAATTCAGATTTTGTGACTTTACTCAGGCTCAGGTTGATGAAGGAGTCCCTCTGAGGATTTGCTTATCTCAGTTCTGTAAATGGATTCAGAAGATTCAGCAAGAGAAGAAAATTATTTTTGCTACTGGGATTCCAGATCTGCCTAATTCCGAAGTAAAATTATGTGCATTTGTTACTTGGTCAGGTAAAAAATAAGTCATATCTATCAATCATAAATGAGTAGAGTTACCACTATGTAATTCTTTATCTGTAGGAAGAATTGTACTTGTTAACCTCTTACGCCCCGAAGAGAAATCTCAGTGCCTGACAGATGTTAACCAAGGAAAGTAAATTTATTCATATTTTTCAAATTTTACCATTCTGGGATACTTAAAAATTTTTTAAGACTTAACTTTAAGAATCTTTCTGGATTGTTCCTCCCTGTTCTTCTGACTCCAAGCAAAGATGATTTAGTGAAAACTCTTATGCTACTTTCTACAACCTTGAATAAAAAGAGTCTTCATTCAACTCACATCCTTTGCTTTAAACTTTCACACTAGGAAAAATAGGCCATTAAAGTAGATCTTTTGTATGCCTGTGTTATAGCATTGCCATTAATAGTCGTTGATAGCAATGCTGTGCCATCGATAGTCGTATTTTTGGTTTCAGGTTTCTATAAGATGTCTGGTTTCCAATTACATTAGTATTTTCTAGAATGTTAAAAGCAGATAACCTTCTCCTTGTGGCCTTGTAACTTGACCGTACTCTTCTTTCTGAAATACTCAGTATGTTTAATTGGGTGTTTAAGAAATCATTTAGAAACTTAGTTACCAACATAATTTCTTAATGGTAAGTTATGTAAAGTGGATAATTGTTAGATATTAACAGCAATTAAATCCTACTGTCTTGTTTTATATAGTATATTGTTATAGTATATACAATACAGTATAGCTTACATTCTATATATAGTACATATTACACTTCAGTATATAGCACGTGATGATAGTATACTATATAGTATTATATATATTACGTCTTTCTGAATCTTATTTTATATAATATTTCGACCTTTTATTTATAAACGATAGCATGAGTAAAAACTGCTGGCATCACTGAATTTGTTCTATTTTAATATCCTTAATGCAGACTGGGACTTGGGGGTTTGCCTGGAGTATGAGTGTAAGAGAAAACAACTGTTAAAACCCGTGTTCTTAAATTCTTGGATTGATCTCAGAGTCACTTACAAGGTAAGGGTCAAAGATGGGGGCATGGTCACTTTCCTTCTGTTGAAAAATGATTAAACTTCATCCCATACATGGTATAGGTTACATAAATAGAATGTTATTTTAAATTTTCACATAAATACATTTCTTAAACTATGAAAAATGACAATAAAATAAGTACATTCCAAATCTAATAGAACAAAAAATTATGAAAAGTAAATGGTTAATACATAACCTTTCTAATAGTAACCTTTTTTTGGATATGTTTCTTTCGTTTGGTTAGATTTTCTATGGAAGAAAACCAAAAGGACTTAGTGGTGCCCTGCAGGAAGTGGGAATACAATTCTTAGGACGAGAACATTCTGGTTAGTATAAATTGAAAATAATTTTACTATGTAAGTCATCTTATTTCTATAAAGTCTTTCATATGAATCTCATGGTTTTGGTGATGTCATTAATAAGGACTATCCTTTCAAGCTAAGAAAAATTCCTGGGGCGCCTGGGTGGCACAGCGGTTAAGCATCTGCCTTTGGCTCAGGGCATGATCCCGGTGTTATGGGATCGAGCCCCACATCAGGCTCCTCCGCTATGAGCCTGCTTCTTCCTCTCCCACTCCCCCTGCTTGTGTTCCCTCTCTCGCTGGCTGTCTCTATCTCTGTCAAATAAATAAATAAAATCTTTAAAAAAAAAAAGTTCCTAATCTATACAATTCAAAGATTTCTGACTTTCAAATTATACTACTGTAAAGTAGTATAAGATAAAGACTGCCATCTAGTGGCTTTCTAGTTGTAAAAAAGAATAAAAATGAGCTAAATCAAATGGAGATTAAACAAATGCCCAAACAACACAGCGAATTCGTGAAAAAACTGAACAAGGCCATTGGATTACTCACAAAGCATGGTCCCTACAGAATGTTGCTTACCTTTTTGAGAACTGTAACAAATTTTTATCTCTTCTGTAAATGTGGGAGATCTTGTCTCTCATTGGTAAGGTTGCAACAGCATGTGCTAATCCAATTTATCACGATTAAAATTAGTAGATGATCATAAAACTAATAGTATGTTCCAATATAAATTGTGATTTCTTATTTTTGCTATATTTCTTTACACTGGTACTACTAAATTCCGTGTTTGATATCTGTTTCCTCAGGGTTGGATGATTCTCGGAATACTGCCCTACTTGCTTGGAAAATGATCAGGGATGGTTGCTTAATGAAAATTACAAGGTTCTTGAACAAGGTTAGTGGTGTCTTGCCTCTTTATTCTGTCACCTCAAACTCCAGAAGTAATCATAGGTTCATTGAAATATAGATATCATGTGTGGAATAATTGATAAATCAATGAATGATGACATTTTTCTTTTTTGTCAAATCATATACTGTGTACTAAAAAGATTACAAATGCATAGTTTCTAAAGCTATTGGATTTGTCTGTGGAATCATAGGTGCCCACTAAGAAGAATTCCAGCGTTTTGGCCAGAAATTTGAATACGAATCAAGTTGAAGAAAGATCAGCCTGCAAGAGTAGCATTCAGGGTCTGAGCACATATGATAGGGAGCCTAAAAATACAGAAAATTCTCATGGAAAAGTTCAAATGAGGTCAGTTGGTGTGAATTCTCCTATAAAGGTACAGCAAGATCAGTTCCAACTAAAGAGCAGTGTAAAAGCAGGTCTTCACAATGGCAAAAGCTATTTATCTTTTTTTAATACAAAATCCTCTACTTCTCTGGAGCAGTTGCCATCTGCCAGCTTGAGTACACCTGTGCAGAAGCACGTAAGAAACGAACACCTTGCGTTTAATGCCAAATCTAAGTCTTCAGCAGTTGGTTCAGAATTGGTACTTGTATCAACTACCATTTCATCTGTTAATCATGTTTCTGATACAGAAATGAGTTATGCTCTTGATTGTTTACCTATGTTGGCTGATTGGGAGGATGTAGCTTTACTGCCAGCATCTCAGCCTGAGCAGAGTATAGATTATGTACCTTCCATTAGTGACTCAAACTTAGACACTTCATTTAATTCTATAGAAAGATTAATGGTTTTAAAAGAAGGCACAGAAGAAACTCCTCAAAAATATGGGACCTCTAAGTCTGTTGTATATAAGAGTCCACATACTACTATTTATCACGTGAAAGAAGCCAAAGATCCAGATTCGGATGTTTCTGACTTTAAATTACCTGAATGCAAACCAAGTAGCTTCAACAGTGTTAATGCCACTATGTCCCATCCTTCAGTATTGGGGAAATATCCCCTCCTTTTAGATAGTACTAAAAGGAGTACTAAAAGGAGTCTGTCCAGTCCTCTATCTTTCCCATCAGCAAAAAAACAGATCCTCACTGTTCATGAAGAAAAGCCTACATCATCTGATGGCTCCCCAGTGAGAAGTTGTTCCCAGAAGGTCCTCCCCTCTATCTTAGCTTCTACAGTTAACCCGCAAGAGCCTTGGAAGAGTGGGAAAATGACACCGCCTTTATGCAAGTGTGGCCGAAGATCTAAGAGACTTGTTGTTTCTAATAATGGCCCAAACCATGGAAAAGTCTTCTATTGTTGCCCAGTTGGGAAATACCAAGAAAACAGAAAATGTTGTGGTTATTTCAAATGGGAACAAACACTTCAAAAGGAGAGAGCCAACAGCAGAGTTCTGTCTCATTCCCCAGGGGGACTCACTTTTAGTTCCCCAGAAATAAGCCATATTTGTGACAGAAATGTAAATTTTTCTACTAAAAATTCATTGAGACTCAGACCTTCAATGAGGAATTGATAAACTTTCTGTACATCCAAACTGTGGTTTTACTGTAATATGACTTTTTGTGTGATAAACAGGAAAAAGTGTATAGGGCTACAAGTTATGGGGACTTAGTATATCTGAGTTCTGTAGACTGTATTGGGCTATTAAAAACACACACACACACACACACACACACACACACACACTGAAGATAGAGAAAAAATCAATTTCACAGGCTTCTAATTTCATTCATCAGTTATCCAACATTTGTCTTCTGTTCATGTATGAATTCTGATTGTTCCTTGAATTTCCAAACATCATGAGTATTCTGATAATACTTGTACACTGTTTTATTTTTATTTCATATATGAACACTTGCCAAATTTATCATAACTTTCTTGAAGAACCACAAATTAAATATTTTGTATACTGCATTTGATTAGATACAAGCAACAGTAGTATGATGTTCTTCTTTTAGTTAGACCTCGAAATGAATTTAAGCTATTTTTAAGTTACTTGAATAAAAATGTGACTAATAAAAATCCCTGGCCTGTTTTCAGGTAGATACTTAACTTTGAGAATTATGATCATTTTCTAACTTTTTGTTTTTCTAAAAACTTTAATAATTTGTTTAGTTTTATTTCAAAACTTGAAGATTCGTTCTAATTTGTATATCAACATATCAGAAGAATTATTCAACTAGAATTTGAAAACCAACAAGTCAGAAATTTGGTTCAGATACTTTATGTTTAAAAATTTCTCAGCAATTGATGGCATTCTTTTTATATTACCAAAATCATAAGAATATTGACACTAATGCAGAGGAATTTACTAAATATTTTATTTCACAATTCAGCCTCTGATGTTATAACCATGAGATATTTTATTTTACTTTTTTAAAAGATTTTATTTTTTTACGTAATCTTTACATCCAACATGGGGCTCAAACTTAGAACTCTGAGATCAAGAGGTGCATGCTCTACTGACTGAGCCAGCCAGGTGCCCCAACCACAAGATATTTTAAATCAACAATTTGTAAGTATATTATCACAGTTTTAATCACCTCCCTATACTCTTGTGGTTTGGACAGAGTCTTAGTTTTATAGATACTGTGATAAATAATAGAATGGATTTAAATTGTTTCCCATTCTTTCTTCCTCAGTTCATTTCTTTTTATCTTCCCACTGATAGTCTTTGGCAGCTCTTGAACAAATTCCACCTGTTGGTATCAAGGGAAAAAATTAGCCCAGAAGTTTTCATCTTGAGACAAAGTCAGTTATATAGCAGTTTTATTATCTCTAGGTGAAAGAATTAGGACACCCATCTGGTGGGTTTTGGTAGCAACCAAAAAGGGAGAGGGGTATTGTTGAGGAGATGTTGCTTGATATTTAGTATTTACTACAAGTCCAGTAAGCCAAATGACCCAGCAAATTATGTCAAGAGTTCCATTTTAATCTCAAAGATTCTGCTTCTTATCCATGTCATTAGTTCAGTTTGGAATATTTTGTGTAGCATGTTTGAGGAGAGTGTTCATTAAAATTAAAAAAAAAAAACAGCTGAAATTTGTCAGAACACTAAGCAAATTGTCATCATAATTAGAATACCTACCTTCCTGGGATATTTGTAAGGTGCTGTAGTTTTTTTTACATGCTCTTGAATCTCCTTTTTTAGTTGTTCTTGATCATGTGACTTGTAATCAGGGGTCAGAACAATAAAAGCCTTTACCACCTGAAAAAAATATTTGAAACACCAGGAAGATGAGTTGTATATTTTTATGTTTTAGTGTGTTTCTTTACTTTCTCTAACTGGGAATCTAAGTGCCTGCTGGGGTGGGCCAGAAGGCTTCATAGGGTTTGATCCCAGCTCTGTGCTCTTAAGTCAGCCAGTTGAGTCCCATAACTCCTGTTCTGTAATACAAGAGGGTTTCTGGGAACCCTGCTTTGTTAATGATCTTAATGAACTAGAACTTTCTCATCTAACTACATCTTGAACTCTGCTTTCTGACCTTCTGTTTCTGAGCTGTCTTTGCTCTTGACTTCTTGCCTCATCTTTCTTTGACTTTCTTGACTTCTTGCCTCATCTCCTTCAAGAAAATTTCCTTTTAGAAAAAAAAAAATTCCTTTTAGAAATTCAACAATGCACTAAGCACAGCCTCTTGGGTAACATCTTAGCCTGATCTAGCCTAGTTTCTTGGTCCCCACCTCTCAGTGTGGCCCTTGTAAAGAGTATTCACACTGAGTTTGCTATATTCTTATTGAAAGGAACAGTTCATTGATGCTGTGCACTCCTCATTTCAGAGATACTTATGTTGATATAAGGCTGTGAAGATTCCAACAGCCCCTTTGCTATTATTCTGACCAATTTACCTGAACCTGAGAAGCAAGAGTAGAAAATGGTGGTGGTCCTTGCTCTCTAATTGGCAGGAGACAGGGAGGACTTCATTACTTTATGCTCACAAATCCTGTTTTCATTCCTTGAAATGTTTTGGGAAATCCTGCCCTGCCCAGTTTTTGGACTATCTTTCTATAATTTTATCAAAGCCATTTTTTAATATTTCATAAAATGTTTTTGTGTTTATACTGGCTCTTCTGCTTTATCAACATTTTTATGAATTAAAAAAATGTAACCTTGCTATAAGTGAATCATTCAGAGGCAGATTATTTTAAGAACTAATGTTTATACTTACTGGTTTGCATATTGATGACTTCTACACCTTGGATAACGTCTACTGTATCTTTATAAAAGTTTTTTTTTATGATTTATTTATTTTAGAGAGAGACCGCAAGTGCATGTGTGCGCAGGAGTCGGGGGAAGGGCAGAGGGAGAGAATCTGAAGCAGACCCCACACTGAGTGCAGAGCCCAACTCAGAACTTGATCTCATGACCCTGACCTGAAATCAAGAGTTAGATGCTCAACTGTCTGAGCCACCCCGGTGCCCCTATAAAAATGTTTATACACCATTACAGAAGGTCATAAATTAATATGGAGCACGCTAACATGATTAAGGGCATGAACTCTAGAGTCAGATGGCCTGGGTTCAAATCACACTTCGTTGTGTAGAATGTTAGGATACCTCTCTGTGCCTGTTTCCTTCTCCAAAAAGAGAGGTTGTAAGGATTAAATAGGGCCTATACAGGCCCTGTGTAGGGCTTATAATACCCGGAACATCAGAATAAGTCATCAGAAATATTATGTATTAGTAGTAGTAGTATTAGAAGTACAAGATTTTTCTTTTAACTAAAATCCTTAAATCGGCTTCAAAGTTTCTGTAAAATTCTCTGCAAAACTCTGCATTTTTATAAGTCTACAGTTGTGCCACTTAATATGGTAGCCACTAGCCACATGTAACTATTTAAATTTAATTAAAATGAAATAAACATTTTCTCCGTCACACCAACCACATCTCAAGTGCCTTATAGCCGTGTGTATTGTATCGAGTGGTGTGGATATAGAACATTTCCATCATTGCGTAAGTCCAATAGTGACTTATGGTCTTCAAATTCCAAAGAACATTGTGATACTACCGGTGGAGTTCAGAGTGAAAGGATAAACTTCAGTAATCACAGAATCAATTCTCTCTCTCATCTATCTGGAATATTGGAGGCCCTGCTTGGCAAAGGGGACCCGAAGAGTAGCGTGGAAACTTTAAACTCAAACTACCCTCTGATCAGCCCCAATAAGAATGAACTTTCAAGGGTGCATGTGACTCTTGATCTCGGGGTCATGAGTTCAAGCCCCTCATTGGGCATAGATAGAGCTTACTTTAAAAAAAAAAAAAAAAAAAAGGAATGAGCTATTAAGGACTGTCTTATTCACAGCTTATTTCCTGAATCTTCCACTTGTCTACGTACCCAGCCTACTTCTGGTCACCTCAGTTCCTATCTCTGACCTTCCTTCCACCCCTGATATCTGATGCCAGCCTATCCTCCTCAGCTACAGTAGAGACCATGTTGGTTTCCAGACTTGGGTAATAACTTAATCCTATCTAGCTGACATCTGGCATCCTATCCTGTTGTGAGCCTGGGTTGTTGGCATTCACACCATCCCTCTATGGAAAGGATTCAAATTCCTTATACGTATTTTCAGTCTTATTTTTAGCAGTTCTTTCTGACTAGCATAGTTACTAATGACTCTGGCTTGCAGTTAGTGAGTGAATCATTTGGGTAATTCTGTTTCGATGAATTGTTGAAAAGTATGCGTTAGACTGCCAACAAATTATAAAATGGAAATGAATCTTTTTTTTTTTTTTTTTTTTTTTTACCTCTCCCCTGATGGGGTCTGGGCTGCTGACAACTGCTGCCTCTACAACTGCAGGATGCTCAATCAGGGCACTTTCTACCTCAAATGGTCCAATTCTGTAACTGGGAAATAAAACATATGACAGGAATTTATAAAAGTGAGCAGCAGGTCCACTCCAGAACACGACGATCAATTAATGTAGACATATACGCAGATGAAAAATTACCCAGAAGATAATATGATATCATCTGATCTTGCAACAAACCAGAAATAGCCATCTTCATCCATATAGCCCCTGTCCCCAGTGATGTAGAAATTGCCTCGTAGGGTTGAAGCTGTTTTTGTAGGATTATCCTGTGAAACAAATAGCATTTTGTTTGTATTACTGTGAATGTGATTCTTCTGTTTGGTTGGATTTTTAGATGTTCAAGGGGGAAAAAAAGTGGTTTTTTTGAGAAACCTTGGAATGAAGAGGAGCCAGCAAATGAAATAAGGATGAAATTCCAGCATTGAGCTAGCCCAAGCAAAGAAAGGTAAACTACAGTTACAAAGACTAGGCATGCTGCCATCGTGAGAATTTTCTTTTCTTTTTTAAAGATTTTATTTATTCATTTTGAGAGAGAGCAAGGGGGAGAACACAAATGGTGGGGGGGGGGCAGACAGAGAGGGAGAAGGAGACTCCCCACTGAGCAGAGAGCCCGACATGGGGCTCCATCCCAGGACCCTGGGATCACGAGCTGAGCTGAAGGCAGATGCTTAACTGACTGAGCCACCCAGGTGCCCTTCTTTTCTTTTTTAAAGATGTTTAAAATTTATTTGAGGGAGAATGGGAGTGGGGAAGGGGCAGAGGGAGGGAGAGGGAAAGAATCTCAAGCAGACCCCATGTGGAGTGCAAAGCCCAATACGGGGCTCAATCTCAGGATCCTGAGATCACAACTTAAGAGGAAACCAAGAGTTGGATGCTTAACCAACTAAGCCACCAGGCACCCCCTGAGAATTTTCTTTGATGGATCACTAAACACTGCAGGAGTTCAGAGATCCAGAGTGTGGGCTAATTAAGTCTTTTAGGTGTTTAATACAGGTAGGGAAAGAGAGAGGTGAATACTCAAGAGTTAAATGAAAGCACCAGCACCTAATAAACCAAAGAATAAACTTTGTTTTTGTATTTTGTTGTTTTACACAAAAACAGAGAACTGGTTCTGTAACTTTGGCAGGAGGAAAAAGGAAGTATTGTTACATTATGTAAAATTCAGTGACAAGTTGGGACACCTGGGTGGCTCAGTCAGTTACGTGTCTGCCTTTGGCTTAGGTCCTGATCCTAGGGTCCTGGGATTGAGTCCTGCATGGGGTGCCTTGCTCAGGAGGGAGCATGTTTCTCCCTCTGCCTCTGCCTGCCACTCCCCCTGCTTGTACTCTTTCTATCTCTGCCAAATAAATAAAATCTTAAAAAAAATAAAATAAAAACTTAAAAAATTCACTGACGAGTAGAACCTGGACCTTTGATTATATCAATGTAAACTTTGTTACAATTTGTATACTTCCATTAGAGGTGAAAATGGGTTTGCAAACAGTAGGGAATTTGGAAGGCCTCTAGTGAAAAACATTTCTTAATCTCACTGCACATTTTCTATACCTTTCACTCAAGAAGGAAGACCACTAATCAGATTTCAGGAAAATGATTAGGTGCTGTTTTATCATGTAGAGGATCAGTGTATACAAAAAGGGCTGTCTTTCTAGGGCTCACTTCTCTTACCTTCATGAGCCTGGAGCAATGATCTAGCCCAGGGAGAACAAGCATTTAGGTGTTTCTGCAGTTTCCTCTCTGAGGCATTACTATTCAGGACAATGAATCTCTCAAGAAAAGTCCAAGCACCTATCCTAGGTGTGTTTTGTGGCAAATAGGGATAGTTACCAAGCACTTTTGAGAAATAAATAGGAAATAAGAGGTTATTTAATAAGTCTCTTACTATATAATGAGCAAAAAGGCCAAACGGTCGGTTAGGTAGAACTTGAATGCCAATATCTCCTTCTTGTCCAGGAGGTAGAACATTGCCATTTACATCTAAATCTAGGATAAAATAGAACAATTTATTTAAGGAGATTTTTATGTAAAGGTACATGTTAAAATTTTACTTTGTTTTGTTTTGAATTTTGCCATTTAAGAATGCAGACTTCAAAAAAAATTAAGTATACTTTAAATTCCCAAGAAAATGTGTTTATTTAAATTCTTAGTGTAAAATATATTATAAAATGCAAGTTAGCAAAATGTGAAGAATAAAAATTGTCTTTAAGTCTATCTAGCAATAATCGCATTTTTGGTGATATCTTTTGAGACAATATAGATAGACATAGGAAAAAATAGGATCACTTTATAATATACTGTTTTACAACCTTCTTTTACAATTTGCAATATGTCTTGGTTATCTTTTACTCTCAAGTAAATATTTCATTAGTGGTTTTCAAACTTTGTTTAACTGTAGAACAAATAAAACCTTACTTCAGGAGCCCAATATAAGTAAGCAGAGAAAGGGGAATGTTCTCTGGTTGAGACACTGGTGAGTATGCCAGAAGCCTTGCTTTCTTACCTTTTCCCCAGTCTTCCTGGTTCCCCGAAGTACCTAACAGTGAAGTACCTTCCAGCAGCTAGCATTTCATAGGCCCTGACTGCATTCCAAGTAATAAATGCTACAGCTCTAAGTACTTCACATGTATTGTTTTCTTTAGTCCTTACAACAGCCCTATCTGGTTAGCACTATTACTACACTCATTTTACATATGAGGAAACCGAGGTGCAGAGTTTAAGCAACACAGTATATGACTGAGCTGGAATTCAAATCTCAAGCAATCACACTCCAGATCCTGCCCTTTTTATCACTAAACTTCTCTATAGAATCTTTCCAGGGAGTTCAATCCAATTTTTAAAAACCCAGATTAACATTTTTCAGATTGGTTACTTAACTCATGTACCAGATTTTGCCTTAAATAACTTTTAGCTGTCTTTACATATGAACTCTCTACTTTGCCTTTATATACATCCACCAAGAGCCTTCAAACCTGAGATGTGGCTTGTGTGGAAAATAGGGTGTAATACTTATTTGGCACTTTCCAAATGGAAATGGGCTGTGTCCCCAAAGGGAAACTTGAAAGGCTGAGGAATTCTAAATGCAAAATCTTACTTTAAAGTTCTTGTAAATAAAAAAATATAAATTCCCGCCCAGTCATCTAAAGAACATTTGGCTCCAGAATCAAGAAATTACTGATGGAAAGGAGATGTTTTCAGAGTTCCAGATACTTAGACTACTCTTTAATAGATGGGAAGAGGCAAAATGTTCTATTTCTGGAGAGATTCTCATTCTTTATTGTTCAAGTGGCCTTAAAAATCTTTAAACATGAAAATTATGGGCTTTGGGCTTTGAAGTTGCAAGAATCTGATATCCAGCTGGTTGGAGCACATCCCCAGATGCCATGCTGTCATTGCAGATGCTCTTAGCTACATAAACAAGAGCAGTAATAAGAGCCCTTGGGGGAAAAGATAAAAATGAAAGTAGCTACCTTAGGGAAATGCACATCAAAACCAAAAGAAGATACCACTTCACCCCCATTAGGATAGCTGCTATCAGAAACACAGAAAATAAGTGTTGGTGAGGATGTGGAGAAATTGGGCACTGTGCACTGTTGTGGGATGTAAAATGGTACAGCCACTTTGTGGAAAACAGTATGGCAATTCCTCAAAAAATTAAAAATAGTATTACCATATGAGCCAGCATTTCTACTTCTTTTTTTTTAAAGATTTTATTTATTTATTTGACAGACAGCCAGCGAGAGAGGGAACACAAGCAGGGGGAGTGGGAGAGGAAGAAGCAGGCTCATAGCGGAGGAGCCTGATGTGGGGCTCGATCCCATAACGCCGGGATCACGCCCTGAGCCGAAGGCAGACGCTTAACCGCTGTGCCACCCAGGCGCCCCAGCATTTCTACTTCTGAGCATATACCCAAAAGAATTAGAAGCATGGTCTTGAGGAGATATTTGTGTACCCATGTTGATCACAGCACTATTCACAATAGCTAAAATGTGGAAAGAACCCAAGCACCCATCGACAAATGAATGGAAAAGCAAAATTTGTTATAGCCATACAATGGGATATTATTCGGCCTTAAAAAAGAAAGGAAATTCTGACACATGCTGCATGGATGAAACTTGAGGACATTATGCTAAGGTGTGATTAGCCAGTCACAAAAAGACAAACACACACTGATTCCACTTAATATGAGGTACTTATAAATAGTAGTTGCAGAGGTAGAAAGTAGAATGGTGGTTGCCAGGGTTAGGGGCATTGGGGAATGGGAAGTTATTATTTAATAAATACAGAGTCTCAGTTTTATAAGATGAAAAGAGTTATGGAGATAAATCATGGTAATAGTTGCACAATATTATGAATGTATTTAATACCACCGAACTATGCACGTAAACATGGTCAGGATGGTACATTTTATGTGTATTTTATTATAATTTAAGATTGGGGAAAAATGAAGGTAGTAATGCTAACTGGGAATGCATGACAGAGCAGTTCTCCTCTTGGCCACACCCTTTCTGCATTCAAATATAATTGCCCCAGAAAACCACTGGGCTTGAATTAGTGGGGTGGTGGTGAGATACTGCTGTTGGATCGCTCTGAGTACAGCTGCACCTGTGAGACCTTCACAGCAATGCATATTGGGAATTGTCATTAAGAGGGAAGAAAGGAACACAGCTTTGTGAAATGCCAGCTTGATTACTTATAATGCAGACATGATAATGCTTAATTACTAATTTTTCTTTCTCCAACCTAAGGCAGCCTATAAACCAATGAACTATTGTTAAGCCTCTTTACAGAATGTAACCAGGGCTCCCCTACCATCTCTTCTTAGAAAAGCTTTTCAAAGGAAGGGAATGCAAGGGAGAAATGAATGATAATAATGACACCTGTCTTTTAGACCTTTATTATGTGCTGAGCACTTTGTTATGCTCTTTAGAGATATTATCTTATTTAATCCTCACAAGAAACCTATGGTATCAGTTCCATTATTATTAGGGCAACCAACCATCAGTTTGCCCAGGACTGAGGCAGGAGAGTGTCCCTGGGATGTATGACTTTCCATGCTAAAACCAAGTAAGTCCCCGGCAAACTGAGACAAGTTGGTCACCCTATTCCCTATTTTACAAATCAGGAAACTGAGACTTTAATAACTTCCCCAAAGACACTCAGCCAAAGACACTCAGCTCATGAAGCTCAGAGCCAGACCTGAACCACCAGGCCAGCCCATCTTTAGACAAGGTTCTCAGCAAAGTTAAAGTGAGGGAAAGAACTCAGATCTGGCTTATTCTATACACTGATATCAGCAATCCATTTCAAACTTACTCTAACTTTCTCAAACTTACCTGATCATAAGAACTGGGATGCTTGTTTAAAACACAGATTTCAGGGTCCCACCTAGAAGGGTCCTGAAAATTAGTATTTTTTAACAAGTGTCCATGTAATCCTTATGATCAGAAAACCTTGGGAACATTGATTTCATCTATAATTACCCTTCATTTAGGTTTGATTTTGAGCGCTCCATTCTGTAAATTCATCCATTTTGTGTTTTTGTTGCTATGCTGTGGTTTTCTCTTATGTATTAGTGTAAGTTCCTTTGACTATACCTAGCTTTGGGTCTGCTGATCTGAGAACAATTCTAACCCTGTACTAAGTGTGCAGATGGGATAATAGGATGCTCCCTAGGGATCAGGTGGTAATAACAGCCATGGTTACAGAGAGCCAGGAAATGGCCAGGAAGGGCTGGGGAAGGAAAAAAATACTTCAGCTACTGTAAACTGTACCTTCCTTTGGCCTACTTGAACCCCTTAGAAGGTCTTGACCTCCCTTATCAGAGAGGGCAATGTGGTGTTGTGGTTAAGAGTACAGATATTGGGGGCGCCTGGGTAGCGCAGTCGTTAAAGCGACTGCCTTCGGCTCAGGGCGTGATCCTGGCGATCCGGGATCGAGTCCCACATCAGGCTCTTCCGCTATGAGCCTGCTTCTTCCTCTCCCACTCCCCCTGCTGTGTTCCCTCTCTCGCTGGCTGTCTCTCTGTCACATAAATAAATAAAATCTTAAAAAAAAAAAAAAAAAAAGTACAGATATTGGAACCAGATTGCTTGGGATTGAATCCCAGCACTAGTAGCTCCTAGCTGTGTGACCTCTGGTGAATTCTTTCCCTCTCTGTGCCTCATCTATAAAATGGTTCTTTAATTTTTTATTGAAGTACAGTTGACATACAATGTTATATTAGTTTCAGGTGTACGACATAGTGATTCAACAAGTTTATGTATTATGCTCACCACAAGTGTAGCTACCCTCTGTCACCATGCAATACTATTACAGTACCATTGACTATATCCCTATGCTGTATCTTTTATCTTTGCAACTTACTCATTCTATAACTGGAAGCCTGTGTCTCCTACTTCCCTTTAGCCATTGTAAAATGGTTCTTATATTGGTATGTCTCTCACAGGTTCTTTCTGGCAATCAAATAGATTGATATTTATAAAATGCCTAGACCTGCTTGGCACAAGAAACTACTTTGCAAAAAATAAAAAAATGGAGACCATTAAACTAATGTCCCTAATCCATTTCCATTACATGGAAATTAAAATATCATAGAAGTAGCATGAAGTCATCACCAAAAGTAGGAGTGTAGGGGAGGGCACAGTGGGGTAAATGGTAAACAGATTGGGTTGTTAAATATTCTCCTAGAAGGAGATGTGCAAACCTTAACATCAAAAGCAGGAGACGGCTTTCCCATTGAGCCAGGCTTAATCTTCATTCCCTTAAAATTTCCACAGATTAGCACCTAGTTCAGAAGGAGAAAGTAACATTACAGGTAGCTTAAAATTCTGTTCATCTACCATGCATTCATTAAACAAATATTTATTGATGATCATCATTATGATGATGACCGAGGCTCGAAATAAAACAAATTTTCTGCTCTCGTGAAATGTAGAGAGAGACACTAAATAAATACATATAGTAAAGTGATAACACTTAATAAATTGATAATTACTAAAATATCCATATTTATGAAAACATTTGTACCCATATTAGCATGATACTTGTTATGCTGTTCCTATTTAATACATCTGTCAATTTTAATTTTAACCAGGTACTACATTCTCGTGGTTTATAAATAGAAGCACTATAAAAAGGCAAACTATGAAAAATTTCTTTCAGCCTTTCCCTTATCTGCTTTATTGTATGCCTCCTTTTCCTTACATAATAACCAGTTTTGTTAGTAGTTTATTCACTTCCTCTAGAATTTCTTCTTATTCTTATTTCTACAAGCTCTTTAAATAACCCTTTTTAGAGTATTCTTGCCAAGGAGTTATCTAGTGAACTTATAATATTTCAAGTAACTCAGCATTTTCCATTTTTGAGGCAGCCCTGACTAAGAGAGTTCCCTCTTACGTAAGGAGAAATCTTTCACTATAGATTCTTTCACTTAAAATATATTTTAATGCTCTCACTCTGATCAGCTCTATAGTGGCTTTTCTCAATGAATGGTGAAATAACTGTCTGTTACAGAGCTTTTTTGCAACTAGCTTCTCTCCCAACTTTTTTTTTCCTGACTATTCTTCTAACCACTCATCTACTTCCCTATCCCTCACATAATCATAAGGATATAATAAATACTTATTTTAAAATTTATTTATCAGTTATTTACATTTATTTATCAGTTTTTATTTATCCAGCTAAGTCAAGTCCAGCCCTGTCTTTTCAATGAGGTCCTATACCGTTTCAGTCTGTCCATATCCTTCATAGATATCCAGACCCGTCCTTTTTCTCCATTGTTCAGTCACTTCAGGATTGATTGGTTCGCCAGCACTCACACAGTGCTTTAAGCTTTTGAACTTATAGCTTCTCAGAAAGCAGATAAGTTAAATTTAGGAGAAAAAATGGGGAGGAATGAAAATCAGAGTTATTTCTAATGAAATTCAACATAGAGTGTGTTTTAGTTCCCTCCTTTCTCCCCTCTCCAATACAAAATCAACAAACAATTCTAACATCATAAAATGACCCCCAAGACATCCATTTTTTTCCACTTTTATTTTTTGGGAGTGTGTGATCTGTTGCAAAAAAAAAAAAAAAAGCCATGTCATCCTCAGGGAAGGTGCTGCATGATAACATTTTAAATCAGTGATTAAAAATTTATCAATTATATGGTTAAATTGACTGTGGAATTTTATGCAATGGTATACTATAGAGCTGTAAAAAAAAAAAAAAAAAGAATAAGGGAGCTCCTAGACAGTGCTGTCCAATAGAAATTTTTGCCACAAAGTGTTCTATTATCTGCACTATCCACTGCAGTATCTTCTAGCCCTGTGTGGCTATTGAGTGCTTGAAACATGGCTAGTGCAACTTTGGAACTGAATTTTTAATTAATTAAAATTAAATTTAAGTAATTACATGTGGCAAGTGGTTACCCTATTGGATAGAATTGGATAGCACACAGTTCCAGGATGTATTGTTAGGCAAAAAAAGGAAGGTGCAGAACCGTGAACATGTTATGTTTCCATTAATGTTTTTAAAAGGGTGAGAATACTGGCATATTGGCTTGTGTTTGCACAGATTTCATGGAAAAGGAGAACAGAGACTGAGAATAAGGCTTGGAGGAAGACCTTTCACTCTATATTCTTATATGCCTATTGAATTTTATGTCATATGAAGTATTTCCTATTCAAAAAAATTTCAGTTTTAGCAATTTAAAAATATTTACCAATGCACTCTTTCAAATGGAATCAGTAATAGAGCAAAAGACTTATATCCTTTTTCCTATTTGCTGGGATAGGATTCCAAATAGGGGGTCATTTCTGTAGTTCCTCAGTTCAGGTAACATTCATCATCCAAAAGATTAAACACCTTTTTATCCATAACCACTGGGCTCAAGGGTATACCCATGGCTGAACTTTCTCTTTCCTCTCCTTGCTTGGGGAAGCCTGCCCTGGACGTAACAATTATGACTTAAAGAATGAAAGCAAGAAGGAGAAGGGGGACAAGAGATTGTTAAATTCCATACCTACTAATGTGGAACTATGTTTTTAGGCAGAAAGATCCTTTATTTTATGGCTTCCCCTTCCTTTCCCCTACCCCCACTAAGTGCCTCTTTACCAACCTTTCTTACCTGGTCATATCATTCTGTATAAGCATTCGGTATGCAGTTGGTGCTGAACAGAAGACTGTGATGGGAAACTTGGAAAGGGTCTGCAATTTAGAAGTAAACTCTTAGTCTTCCTACAACTGTAATAAGTCCCTAAATGCTTATGGTAGGCACAGCACAACTTAAACGTTGTTTATTCTAACATAAATGCATTCACACCTTTCTTCTGTATGTCTTTTCAGGATAATTGACTTTCCAGATGTGAAATATCTTAAATCACTTTGGCTACTCTGATTTCTGCAGGTTACTTTGTTCATCAGTCCTATCAGGGATGCTGCTAAAGCATTCCTAAATGGTGACCTCTTGTGATCTGCCTTACTTGCAGGATGGAAGTTGGCTCAAAACGTGGCAAATAATGTGCAAATACACATGCTCCCTGGATCCATGGAGAAAAGATGCTACTCCATGCAGACTTCGCCCAGCCTGTGTCTGAGGTATTCCACATCACATCTGAAGGAGTCAAATCCAGCCAGTACCTGGGAAAACAAAGAATAGTCATGATATGTACAAGGAAAACACATTTATAAGACCAATAAACGAATCATCCCCTTTGTAGTTTTGACATGTCAAGCTGGAGTTCTGCGAAGTTACCTTCCATTTACAGATAATCCTAAACCAAAACTGCTATGCGTGTGTCCCGTCATTTTAGGAGATCCGCTTGTTCCACTGGTAAAGTAAATGGCCATCATCTCATCATGTTTTGTCTTCACACAGGTGTGGTTGTCACTGGCGTGTCTACAAAGGAAGAACTACAATGATTCTGCCCATTGCATGTGGCGTCATAAACTGTTACCCCAGAAGAGAATTCAAGAAACCATCTACTCGGACATCTTCACCTCATGGCTCAGGCCCCAGGGACTTGGGTTGAATTCCAAGGTAAAAGTCATCTCTTTCTCCATCTTCATAGGTGCTTTCTGGAATTACACTAAATTTTATCATCAAAGCCCATTTATAATAGTTGGTTTCATAGCTTTTTATTGTATGATGAAGAAGAGCTGAAGCATTTTTAAAAACTCCAGTGGTTTATCATTCCGTCAGCAGAATGAGGAGTCTGTGATCTTAGAATCAAGGCTATGTGAGAACTCCTCCTTCCCTGTTACTGTGGATGTTTTCAAGTGATTTTTTTTTTTAAGAGAGTAAATATGTGAATAGAAGTCATGGATAATGGTATAAGGCAGGTTGGTAATTCCCACATTGTTTAAGAATCAGCTGTAGTTCCAAAGGATAACTGGGCTGCTAATAGGTCATACATTAGGGCACTTGAGAGGCAGTGAATTCCGCACACACAGTGCCTAAGAAGCATAGAGATTTTATCTGGGAGTATTGGGCTGAGAATGAAACATTAGAATTCAAAACATCCAGGCCACAAGAATTATAGAAAAGCTGTTTTAAAAGTCTAATAAAGCTAGACTAAGTGTTTAGTGTATGATTCCATAATTTTCTTCCTTAAAAATAGTACCTATAGCTGGGTACCTATCACTTCTATTGTAGATAGAAGCCTAAGGCGAGGTTATCATACCAATCTCTCACCATCAGAGGCAGTAAACATAGCAGTTAGGAGCGTGAGCTCAGGTGCCAGACTCCCTGGGTTTGAAACCCAGCTCTGCCAGATCCTAGCATTTGACCTTATTCATCTGTATTACTGTAGTACCCGCTTCTTAGGTTATTGTGACATGTAAATGAGTTAATATGTGTGAAATGCTTGGGACAGTTTTTGGCACATAACGAATGCCATATAAATGTTACCCAAGTTGCAATTATAACATTTTTAATTAGAACGTACTTGGCTTTCGGTAAGAGCTCAATAAATGTTAGCTCTTTTGGAGGAGGTAGGAATAAGTCTGTAGTTGCAGATATGCTCCCAAATCCTTGAGTAAAGGTGGGAAGCTCATTCTAGAGAGGAAACTGGCTGCCAACCTAAAGCTAAGGTAGAACCAATACCTGGCAAGAGTGCTAAGTGACCCCTGGAAGCATTCCATAGCAGGGGCTGAACATCAGTGTAACTTAGTTTTATAATTGCATCCATTAACATTAAGTGTTCTTCTTATTTATAACCTGAAGTGTTGCTATCTGCAAGGAAATGATGTAGCCTACACATAAGAATTGATTATGATCAGTTTCTCTGGGAGATGATAACAGTTCTGTGGTTGGTGCTGTGAATGCCCCTCTTAGATCCTGCTGCCGGAACAAAGGACTTACTCCCCACAGGTGCTGGGAGCCGTATTTGGAGATTGCTTTGGCTGAAGAGAGCTGCCTCGCTCAAGGTCACCCCTCCTTCTAGGGAAAGCCCACACTCAGTTATGGATCAGTAAGGATATATAAAGGCCAGGACCTTTTGCTTTATCTGAGAACAGCTTTGAAAGACTATCCAAGCCCCAGAGGTCCTAGTGGATTAGCTGAAGGTTTTTCTGGGAGTGCATGGCAGATGAATTTCTTCTTTTGCCCAATGCCACATCCTTCCCCTTTTTTCACGGGTGTTGACCCCAGGACAAATCCTTAATAAACTTCTTACACAACTAATATCTATCTCAGGGCCTACTTCCTTCAAGATCCTAACATACAGGGGCGCCTGGGTGGCACAGCGGTTAAGCTTCTGCCTTCGGCTCAGGGCGTGATCCCGGCGTTATGGGATCGAGCCCCACGTCAGGCTCCTCTGCTATGAGCCTGCTTCTTCCTCTCCCACTCCCCCTGCTTGTGTTCCCTCTCTCGCTGGCTGTCTCTGTCTCTGTCGAATAAATAAATAAAATCTTAAAAAAAAAAAAAATCCTAACATACAAAAACCACTCCAAACTCCTTCCTGCCTCAGAGCTTTGCAGGTGATTAGTGCAGTAATAATCACCAGTTGTTCCCTTTGCCTTGTTTTAATTTTCATTTTTCTGATCACTTCTGGGTTGAATATCTTTTCAATGTTGCCTTTCTTTTGGGAAAGCTGTTTACAACAGTTATGACTACTCACTTCATCATCTTGAGGTTCCCGCACCCATCTTTGGGGTTCTGAGACACAATTAGCTTGGAGCGCAGATTGTCACATTTAGGCGCAACAGCATCTACTGCTGGGGCTAAAACTTCGTTGGTGATAATGCACTTTGCTTTCGAAGATTGTAGTCTGTAGAGAATGTCTTTCTGGGTCAGCTGAGTGGTTCCTGGAATTAAAACTGTCCCTAAAGGAGCAGAAAAGAAACGATGTCTAGAAGGAAGGATTTTCTTTATCATATTAGTTACAGTAGAATAGAGAGCTCAGGTGTACTCTCAATGTCCCAGAATGAGTTTACTATTCTAGTTGTCTATTTGCCTTCCTTTCATTATTCTGCTTTTGCCTTTCAAGGCATCTCAATATCTGTGGCCCTTTTGACCAAATATGAAAGCATGTTAAATGCTGGATAATTTTCTTCTATCTGGAGACCATTCATAACATTCAGCTTGAAGACAGGTATTTTTTTCCTTTCATTTCTTTGGAAGAGAGTTTTTATTGAAGAGTAATATTAGCCAATATTTATTGGCTAAATGCTAGATGCTATCTTAAGTGTTTTGCATGTTTTAACTTATTTAATCCCTACCAAAAAAAAAAAAACCATAAAATCTATGAATAATTTGCCAAAGATCACTGGAGTGGAAAGTGGCAGTCCAGTGATTGAACCCTGTAGCCTGACCCCAGAGCTGCACACTTAACTACTTCAGTCCAGCACCTTTTAAAACATACATAAATGTTGTATGATTTCTTTCCAAAGGGAACAATTGAGTCATGCATCTTTTCTGTCCTTCTACTTCTCCCTGCCATAAATTATACTGTAAGTGTAGTATAATGGTTAAGAGTCTGTCCTGGAGCCAAACAGTCTTATAGCTTGGCCTTGGACAAGCCACTTTATCTCCATGAGTCTCAGGTTCTGCATCTGTATATTGGGGATTCTATAAGATTAATGAGGAGTAAATGAGTTAAAATGTGTAAAGAGGCTGAATAAATTTTAGCTATTATTTTCTCAAAGGATTAATGGACTTTCAAGAATATGTATCTCTATAGTTATATGTGTCCATATCTATATCTCGGGCTCTACCACTCTTTTTTTTTTTTTTTTTAATTTTATTATGTTACATTAGTCACCATACAGTACATCATTAGGGCTCTACCATTGTTAAGTCCAGACCCTAAAGAGAGGGTGGAAGGTATGCACTTCACAATTCAGGAAAAGAAGATTGAAGAACACATACCTGGTCATCCCTGGACACTGGCTTGTCTTTCCATCTGGGGAAGGATAACCCCCTCCAGTGGAGTTCTTCAAGAAACAGACAACCAGGACCAAAACACAAAGTTTTCAGAATATCTTTCTTTTCTAATCAGGCAATGCAGCAATGTTTATAGTCCTTAATTCCAATGGTTATTCCTTAGCGATGTTCCATCTGGGAATAAGTAATTAGCCTACCATGGCTTAACAGTTTTCTATAATTTAGAGGCACTCTCTAAGAACAAGCCCACTGCCAGCATTTCATGCCTAGTAGAAGCACTTTATTTAAACACATCACCCTTAGATAATTAATTTCTGCTAATATATTATTCATACCCTATCTTTAAAAGAACCTATTAATAGAGGCGCCTGGGTGGCTCAGTCATTAACCGTCTGCCTTCAGCTCAGGGCGTGATCCCAGAGTCCTGGGATCGAGCCCCACATCAGGCTTCTCTGCTGGGAGCCTGCTTCTTCCTCTCCCACTCCCCCTGCCTGTGTTCCCTCTCTCTCTGGCTGTCTCTTTCTCTGTCAAAAAAATAAATAAAATCTTTAAAAAAAAATAAAAATAAAAAATAAAAGAACCTATTAATAGTGATCAGTCTTACCTATTAAAATTACTTCCTGTCCAAATTAATCATTTAGGGAAGCATTACATAGTTTCTTGCCAAGTAGCAAAATGTTACTTTTTTTTATTATTATGATATGTTAGTCACCATACAGTACATCATTAGCTTTTGATGTAGTGTTCCATGATTCATTGTTTGCGTATAACTCCCAGTGCTCCATGCAATACGTGCCCTCCTTAATACCCATCACCAGTCTATCCCATTCCCCCACCCCCCTCCCCTCTGAAGGCCTCAGTTTGTTTCTCAGAGTCCATAGTCTCTCATGCTTCATTCCCCCTTCTGATTATCCCCCTTTCTTTATCCCTTTCTTCCCCTACCGATCTTCCTAGTTCTTATGTTCCATAGATGAGAGAAATCATAAGATAATTGTCTTTCTCTGCTTGACTTATTTCACTTAGCATTATCTCCTCCAGTGCCGTCCATGTTGCAGCAAATGTTTAGAACTCGTTCTTTCTGATAGCTGAGTAATATTCCATTGTATATATGGACCACAACTTCTTAATCCAGTCATCTGTTGAAGGGCATCTCGGTTCCTCCCATGATTTGGCTATTGTGGACAATGTTGCTATGAACATTGGGGTGCATATGGCCCTTCTCTTCACTACGTCTGTATCTTTGGGGTAAATACCCAGTAGTGCAATGGCTGGGTCATAGGATAGCTCAATTTTTAACTTCTTAAGGGACCTCCACACTGTTTTCCAGAGTGGCTGTACCAACTTGCATTCCCACCAACAATGTAGGAGGGATCCCCTTTCTCCACATCCTCTCCAACATTTGTTGTTTCTTGCCTTGTCAATTTTTTCCATTCTAAAATGTTACTTGAAATCTTGGGGGAGGCCTCTCATTACCATGTTGATAATACAGGGTGTACAAAATGATATTACCAACATATACATTTGCATGAAGGGTCAAAAGACTGGCACTAGTAGCCCCTTCTCTCCCTGTTAACAGATCTACATGAAAAGACAAAGTTTTTCCAGGAGTTTGTTTGGTGGACAAAAGAAGTAACTTTCATAATTCAATTTGGCAACAGGATTTGAAAGCCTAGCCCATCCACCCATCCCTCTAGGTGGTAGATAATGCTTATTTTCAGCATTGTTAGTATATTAGATTTACCATTTACTCTCTCCCTTTCTTTCTCCCATCTAAGAGAATCTGCCTTCCTTTCTGCAGCCCCAGTGACCATGTTTTTTATCAAATGAACCTGCCTCTGACCACTTCTGACTAGCCTAACCCAAGCCGTGCCAGTCAGATTCTGCCTCAAGTATTTAATTTAAGAGACTCAGTGGATTGGGACATACAAAATTAGGGCCCAAGGTATCTGTGTAGCAAACCAAGCCATGTGTCAGTCAAAATGAAGGGGAGCAAAGAAATCATGTGTCAGCAGAAAGTCAAAGGAACAGATGCTTAAGAGAGACAGAGACAAGAGGCCCTATGGCTTCAGAGCAAAAGAAATAGAGAAGGAAGCCAGTTGCTCTGTCTGCACTTTTTTTTTCCCCTGTAGATTCTTCAGTAGACGTTCAATAATTCTCCTTCCTTATTGAACTAATATGAATGGATTTCTGGTCCTGGCAGTCCAACATGTTGCCCCTTTACTAAGAAAGTGAGCTTAAGCAGCATTCATGAAAGCTATCGTTTTGTTAAAATAAAACTCTAAAAGTGGGCTCTGCTACTCCAGTATACAATTTATAGGTACATATGATATGAGAACATGTAACTCTCAAATGCAAGTAATTATGGTGAATTAAGAATGTTTATTCAACATAATGATTGATTATAACAGTAGGGATATTAATTCAACAAATATTTTACTGAGCATTTACGATATGCCAATAATTGGAGGTACAGACATGGCTATCTCATAGTCATTGGCTTTTAGAAACATACGAAGTCCTAGGGGAATGCCAAATTTTAAAAAAATAATATACTCAGATAATATAGTACAGGTTAACATAGAAATACATACATGTTTTCTAGAGGAGGTCAAAAAAGAAAGCACCTGAATTGGGATGTCAGGGTGGGGTTGCCTGAGAAGTGACATTAGAGTTGAGACCTAAAAATCTAATAGAGGTTGTCCAGGTGGTTACATGTGAGGGAAATGCTTTCCAAGCACAGGAAACAGTGTGCACAGAATCCAGGAAATGAGAAAGATCGTGAACCTTATAGGAAACCATTTGATATAGCTGGAGCAGAGAGTATGAAAACAAGGAAGGGAGGATAGCTCAGACCTTCCATGATACACCTAAAGAAGCTCAGATTTTACCTGGTAGGCAATGGAGAGTTATTAAATAATGTCAAGCAGCATATTGACAGGATAAAATGTGCATTCTAGAAATAAAACTAGATATTGAGGATGAATTGGATTGGAATAAGTTGTGGGCCCACACAAGATCAGAATTAGGGAGACTTTTGGGCAAATCCATTCAGGAGATGGTAAACGTGAAGTAAGGCAATGGCAATGGGATTGGAGAAGAAGAGGGACTCTGGGGACATGTAGGAAGTCAAATTTACAGGATGGAGGAACTGATTTGGAAGGAGGAGTAGCAGCTGCTTGCTTTGGGCATCAGATGAATGGCAATTGACCACGAGAGAAATAAAGGTGTGAAATAAGAACTTTGAGTTTGTGGCTGCACTGAGTTTCAGATGACCATGGGTCTATAGGAAGAGAAAAGTGGTAGGTATGAGGGTATTCAATTGTTGATTGGCATTTGGTTAATAAACCTATTTCATTATGAAAAACGCAACTCATAGTTTAGGTCAAAAGATATGGCATGTTTCCAACACATTTCTAAGGTTCCTGAGAATAATACTATATTGTGTGCAGTTCCTCAAATAATTTACCCAAATAAATGTCTCATGATTACTTAGATGTTTTGGAAGATCTCCCATCCAGCCTACTTTAAATGTAATCAGATTGCAAATACTACTAACCTGTTCTCAGACAGGCTACATTTGCAAGCCACCACTCTGGGATCTTGGGCAGAATCACAATTACTCGATCTCCTCTTTGCAGGGAACAGGCTTCTGTAAGTATATTGGCAAATTTCCTAGACAAAGATCCCAGTTCCTCAAAACTCCATCTCACTTCTTCTCCATTTCCATTTATCCACCAGAAGGCTGGATTGGAAAGTCTCTTTCCAGCCTGAGGAAAGACAGACCAGATGATTTAAAGGTCATTATGCAGCTTAATTCTATTTTAAGTGGAATTCAGTGGAATATTTTTTCAGAAGAAAATTCACAGGTCATTAGTTAGGACACGCATGGGATATTTGAAAATAACTCCGGGGTCTTTATTTTTTAGCTGTTGGGAGCCATGTCATTTCTCATTTAGCCTCATTGTTTTTCCAAAGAGTTAGAATTCTTGCATCCCTTTATATTCTCTCAATGCTATGTCTATGCCTCATTCCCTACCATTTTTGACCATTTCTGACTTTCATACTACTACTTTTTGGGTTTTTAAAGAAGTTAACCTATAATCATACATTTTTATAACCCAGGCTTTCTCAACTATGGAACCATTAACATGTTGAGCCAGATAATTCTTTGCTATGGGGGACTGTCCTGTGTATTAGAGGATACATAGCAGCATCCCCGGCCAAAATTGTTTGCAGACATTTGCCCTGGGGGCAAAAATCACTTCCATCTGAGAAACTGCAGTTGGACTGGCCCTTGCTCCATACCTTTTCCATATTGGTCCATTGGTCCAGGACATCTTTAGCAAAGTTAAAATACTCTGGAATCTCCAGTTTGAATTCCTGTTTCATGGATTCGTAGTTGGAAAAGTTCTGAGGGGGCACTGTTCTATAATCTTTATGTAGTACTGTCATAGAACCAGGGCTTGCTAGGCGCCAAAAACACCTGGCACGAAGTAATGTCTCCATGGTGACAAGAGCTAGCATCAGTCTTGCTGGATGTGTTAGCACTCAGGATTTCCACAGAAACCAATCCATCTAAAAGACAAGCAAAAGGACATACATTTGTCTCTGTCCTAAAGGTAGCCTGACCCCAAAGTAGCTAAGTTTTATTATTATTATTATTATTATTATTATTATTATTATTATTCTTTATAATCATCATACAAGTGCCATTCTCTGAGCACTCAATATGTTTTGAACACTGTATTCAGTGCTTTACTTACATACAAATTATCACTAAATCTTCAGAGTAACTCTGTGAAGTGGATATTATCATCTCTGTTTACAGAAGGAGAAAATGACTAATAAGAGACTGTCTTAGTGAACTCCAGCCACCATAACAAAATACTATAGACAGGATGGCTTCAACAACAGACATTTATTTCTCACTGTTCCGGAGGCTGGGAAGTCCAAGACCAAGTGCTAGCCAATTCAGTTCCCCGATATGGGCTCTGTTCCTGACTTGCAGATGACTACTCTATGTCCTCATGTGGGAGTCCTGGTTTCTCTTCCCCTTCTATTAGAATACTAATCTCATCATTGGGGCCTCACACTATGACCTCATCTAAACCTAATTACCTCCCAAAGACCCCACCTCCAAATACCATGACATTTTGGGGATTAGGGTTTCAACATATAAATTTGGAGGGAGACACAAACATTCAGTCCACAACAAAGGCATTGGTTGGATTTGAACCTAGAACTGTCTGGTCCCAGCCCATTTTCCTGACTATGTACTACATGCTGTTGTTTCCCCTATGCATTTCTAAAGAAGTAAAGATCTGGGTCACCCAGTTACTCTCAGTGAAAGCAAAGATATCTAATCTCTTTCACCTGCATTTCAAAAGTCATACAGACATGTTAAGGAGAAATTTCCACAGTGGGTAATCCACAGTGAATTAATAGAGTAACTGAGTACCAATTAGGCATGAAAGAACTGTCAAAAATCATTTAGTTTATAGGCTGTGGTTCCCATGCTCCCAATAGGAGCCCACACAACCTTCGAGTCCGGACTTGGAGCTGCATTTACCAGAGATGTCAAAATAGGGCTTTAACCTTTGGGACTTTTGTGGGGGAGGATCCTCCAGGCCACAAAGCCCTCCCTGCTTCTGTGGGAAATCATTTGATCATGATGTCATTTACTTGGCTGAGGTCTCATAAACAAGGTTGTTAAAAACATGGTTCTAAAGATTATAGAGTTCTCTTCTTCATACTTTCTGTAATTTTCCAAATTTCCTACAATGAAATACTACTCTCACAATCATTAAATCATTTTTTTTTATAGAGGGAGGGGAAGGGGCAGAGGGAAAGGGAGAGAGAGAATCTTAAGCAGTCTCCACACATGGAGCCTAATGCAGGGCTCGATCTCACAACCCTAAGATCATGACCTAAGTCGAAATCAAGAGTGGGACACTTAACCGACTGAGCCACCCAGGCACCCTATCATTAAATCATTTTTAACTGCAACTCTGTGTAGTATGTAAGGCAGCATGGCTGTGTGGAAGAGTTTCTATATTGATATTGATGCGTTGCCAAATAATGGATGTCACCCATGAGTTTTATCCTAAATGGGCCTGGTGTTTGGGCATCGTGTTGCTGCACCCAATACACTGGGAGACCCCGGTACTTCTGACCTGCCCACCTCTTTATGTGAGGACCTGACAAGTCACTGAGTGTGAGCCCTCTGAGATCATCTGGTTTGAGCTCCTTATTTTTCACCTGCAAAGAAAATAGGGCCCCAGAGAGGGAAGCAGCTCGCTTCAATAGGTCATGTCAGAGTTAGAACTAGAACTCATATCTTTGGATTCCCATTTCAATGTTCTCGATTCAGTAGAGCAGTGATTCTTAACCCTGGCTGTACCTTTGAATTACCAGGAAAGTTGTTTTTTGTTTTTGTTTTTGTTTTTTTTTTTTTTTTTTTTAAACCAATGCCCGGGGCTTAGACCAATTAAATCAGAATCTCTGAGGGTGGGAGGCCAGGGCATCATATTTTTAAAAATTTCCTCAGAGGATGCTAATGTCAATGAAAGTTGAGAATCACTGATCCAGAGATGGGGATCTGTGAGCCAGCAGATCACCATCATCTGGAAGCTGGTTAGAAATGCACATTCTCAGACCCTCGTTTCCCATTTTACCAATGTAATGACTAATAAAACCTCTATCAGAGAATTGTCCTGAAGATTAAATGAGATAATGCATGCAAAGTGCTTATGATGGTGTCGTTGGCAAAATTTTTCTGTAAAGGTCCAGATAGTAAATATGGCTTTGTGGGCCGTATAGTCTCTGTGGCAACTGCTTACCTCAACTCTGGTTGAGAGAGCAGCCACTGACAGATAATACATGACTAAATGGGCATGGCTGTGTTCCAAACAAAACCTATTTATGGATACTGAAACTTGAACTTCATGTAATTTTTTTTTTTTAAGATTTATTTGAGAGAGAGAGAGAGAGAGCACACAGGGGGAGGGCCAAAAGGAGAGGGAGAGGGAGAATCTCAAGCATACTCCCCACTGTGGGTGGAGCCTCACACATGCTCTATCTCTTGACCCTGAGATCATGACCTGAGCCGAAACCAAGAGTTGGACGTTCAACTGACTGTGCCACCCAGGTGCCCCATGTGTAATTTTCATATGTCATGAATTAGTATTCCTCTTTTGGCTTTTTGAAATATTTGAAAATGTAAAATAAAAACCATTCTTGGTTTGCAGCCTGTATAAAAACAGATAGAGGGCTGGATTTAACTCATGGGCTATACTTTGCTGATCTTTGGTGCTAGAGTGTAGGTTTTACTTGGGTGGGTGTTTTGTCTGTTATGTTCATGGTACTATCCCTGGGAAATAACATAGTGTTTGGCCCACAGTATGTGCTTATTTGTTGAATGAATAAATGATGTTTTCAGAAGGGAGAACTTTGTATATGGTTTATTTCAACAGCTCAGGGTTATAGTAGACCTGAGAAGTGCCTCTGTTGCTTAACCAGATTTATATGACTACCTGCACTGTTCCTAAACGGCTATTTAAATTTAAATTAATTTAAATACTATTTAAAAGTAAGTTCTTAGTCACACTAGCTGCATTTCAGGTGCTCAACAGCCATGCGTGACTAGTAGCTACCGCATATAGGCAACTGCAGACACAAAACATTTCTATCATTGCAAAACATTCTTGTGGACAGTGTTGATCTATACTGATAACAGCTCAGAACTGGACGATATGAAACATTAAAATACAGGAAAATTGAGCTGAAGGTTTTCCCAGATAAGATTTTTTTAAGGGTTCAGGATTAGTAAAGCACTGCCTTCACTGTTGTCTTGTTTGGCAGTGGGGTTGAGTAGAGAGGGAACCACCCTTCTCTGCTGTTTGCCAGCAAGTTATAGCCCACCCATTTGGCAGTTATCTCCCTTATTACGGAGTTAGCATCAGGTTTCCTTCAACTGAAGGAAGAAGTTAAGTAGTACTTAAAACATGTTTTTAGTGTTGTAACTTTTCTCTTTCTTTTTAATTTTTTAGAGAGTGTCTTCAAATGGTTCCAAAAACATAAAAATTACAGTGAAAAATTGCCCCCTGCCTGGGTGGCTCAGTCTGTTAAGCACCTGACTCTTGATTTTGGCTCAAGTCATGATCTCAGGGTTGTGAGGTCCAGCCCCACATCGGGCTCCACACTGGGCACGGAGCCTGCTTAAGGTTCTCTCTCTCCCTCTCCATCTGCCCCTCCACCCTCTCTAAAAAACATCTGCCCCCTCCCACCCCCATCTCACAGCAGCCCAGTTTTATCCCAACCTACTCCCTCCACGAACTATGATTACTTCTATGGATCTTTTCAGGATTTCTTTCCATGTATTTAAGCCAATGACTATAAATTCTTATTTCTCCACCACTTTGACACAACAGGTAGCCTAGAATACACACTATTCTTCCCATTAAAAAAAATTTTTTACAACATATTTTTGAAGGTCCTTCCATGTCAATACATGAGGATCTTTATCATTTTGTTTTGGTTTTGTTTTTATTTTATGTTTTTTTTTTTTTAAGAGCCGCACAGCATTCCAAAGAACAACTACACCATAATTTCTTAAGCCAGTCCCCTATTGATGTTATTTGAATTGTTTCCATTATTGTGCAGTTAAGATGAAATTTTGAAACTATTTCCTTTACCACATTTAGAATCCTTCAAATATACATTGAAAAGAAAATTGACCAGTCAGTTGGAGCTTAAAATGAGCCTAACCATTCTGTTCTACCGAAAAGAAGATATCAGCATCCTCCTGATTAGAGAAAATAAGATTGCCTTCTCCTCAACAAAACTTTTTTTTTAAGTAATCTTAGCACTTCACAACATCTATTTCCCAGGTTTCCAATATTCTTTGTAGGTGAAAGAGCTGAGATATGAGTCCAGATGTTTGTACCGAGCCACAGAAAACTCTTCTAAGAAAGAAAGTACCACTGCTGGTCAGTGGGGCTTGAAAGTATTTAAGGTCTCATCTGAAATGCAAACTCTACACGCATATAAACAGCAGTGCACAGGAAGTTTTAGCCTCCTTACATCTCCATAAACATCTCTCCCACCAAATAATCCAAGTAATAACATTGGCTCGGTATATATAGCCTCAAAGCAAGGTGAAGCCCCTACTATTCCCCCCAGCCCTAACAAGATCCTACCCTAAACTTCTATACAGGATTTTTGGAGCTTCTCTTGACCATTTCATGGAGAGAGGGGCTACCCCAGGATTATTTCCTTGGATTTTCATGTATATATTCCCCGAAATTTCCCTAGACATATATGCATACTTCCCAGATGATGCAGAAGATGGATTCCAATCTGCCACTGAGCAAGGTGGAGAGCGAAGTAGACAATACAGTGCAAAACTCAGCTGCTCCTTGGACCGAATTCAATTTTTTTCCCAGGACATTTTACCAAGTTACCACATGCACATAGTTTTTAAAAAATTACATGGTACCAAAAGACTTAAAATGAAAAAATTAGCTGCTATGTTTGTAGCTTTTTGTGTGTACATACTCCTGGCCACTAACTAGATAGGATTACACAACAGCTGAGAAGTTCTGATAGAAACACTTGGGCTGCCTAAAACTTCCATGAGAGCATTATTGATCTGTTGGTTTTGGTTGCTCGTTTGTTATCTTTGCTCAAAAGCCTGCGTGCCAAACCAGCAAACCTCTCAGAGAAGACAGATAAGGAAGTACTCACTGAAGTGACAGATTCCGACACAGCTGGAGGTGATGGTAGACCGGTGTCCTAGAAGAGCAGCCCTGAAACTTGAACTCTCACTTCTGCTTAGTCCTGGTAGTAGCCAAAAGAGGGAGAAGTAGTAGTCTGACAATTGGAAGAAGCAAGACATAGCCAGAGGGCCTTTCCTGGATTGGTGGAGACGTTCTGAGGGAGGAGCAGGAATGCTGGGCTAAGTTCACGCTGAAAGTTTACACAATCTCCTGCCACCCTCCAATCATAGTTAATGATTTAAATACATTGCAACCTTTTGCTGGGGGGTGGGGGTTGCTGGGAAAGTGATTTATTCACAGGAAGGAAAGTAGGAAAGTGCCCATGGAGCTGCAGGAGGGTTTGGTCCTGTGAAGGGATAGAGGAAGAAAGAAAAAAGGATGGAAGAGAACGTAGAAGGGTTTTGAAATGGAAAAGAAAGAAGTTAAATGGTAGGTTTGGGTTGCTCTAGGTCTCAGAGAACCAGTTGCTTTGTTTATCTGTTGAACTGGTCAGGACTAAACATGAATGCACTCAGGTTGCTCCTTTGCTCAAACCCTTCAATGCTTTCTAGTTCACTCCAGGTAAAATCTCAAGTCCTTACATGGACCACAAGGAACTGCGTGATCTGGCACAGGGTCCTCTCTGACCCACCACCTGCTCCTCCTTCCCTTACTCTGCTGCAGCCACATTAGTACCCTTGGTTTTTCTTGAACATACCATGCATGTTCCAGCCTTGGGATTTTTTCCAGTGCCTGGAATGCACTTACCTTAGATACCCCCTTGGCTAAATCCCCATTTTATGAGGCAGCCTATCAAAGAGGTCTTTCTTTCTACATTTTCTAAAATAGCACCCCTCAATTTTTCTCTTTAATCTGTTTTAACTTTTTATATCTCTTACCACCACCCTTAAGAGTAAGAACTTGGTTTTGTTTGCTGATGCATCACTACTTTCTAGAACAGTAACTGGCAAATTTTAGGCATTCAATAAATATTTGATGGGTTAATGAATAAATAAATGACGCTTCCAATTACATGTGACAGAAGCCCAATTTAGAGTCACTTAAACAGAATGAGGAATATATTGGTCTCTTTGGTTCTGTGAGTTTTTGGTTGTTGTTGATTACTTGGGATTTTCTATGTAGATAATCACATAATCTGCAAATAGGGACAGTTTTACTTCTTTCATTTTTTTTAACAATTTAATTTTTTAATTTAAATTCAATTAATTAACATCTAGCATATTATTAGTTTCAGAGGTAGAGCTCAGTGATTCATCAGTTGCATATAACACCCAGTGCTCATTACATCACATGCCCTCCTTAATGCCCATCACCCATTTACCCCATTCCCCTATCCATCTCCCTTCCAGCAACCCTCAGTTTGTTTCCCATAGTTAAAAGTCTCTTATGGTTTGTCTCTCTCTCTGATTTTGTCCTATTTTTCCCTCCCACTCTGTTTTGTTTTTTAATTCCACATATGGGTGAAATCATATGATAAATATCTTTCTCCAATTGACTTATTTCGCTTAACATAATACCCTCTAGTTCCATTCATGTCATTGCAAATGGTAAGATTTTTTTTTTTTTTTTTGATGGCTGAGAAATATTCCGTTGTGTATATATACCACATCTTCTTTATCCATTCATCTGTAAATGAACATCTGGGCTCTTCCCATAGTTTGGCTATTGTGGACATTGCTGCTATAAACATTGGGGTGCAGGTGCCCCTTCAGATCACTATGTTTGTATCCTTTGGGTAAATATCAAGTACTGCAATTGCTGGGTCATAGAGTAGCTCTATTTTTTACTTTCTGATGAACCTCCATACTATTTCCCAGAATTGCTGTACCAGTTTGCATTCCCACCATTAGTGTAAGATGGTTTCCCTTTCTTCATATCCTCGCTAACATCTGTTGTTTCCTGACTTGTTAATTTTAGCCATTCTGACAGGGGTGAGATGGTATCTCATTGTGGTTTTGATTTGTATTTCCCTGATGCTGAGTGATGTTGAGCATTTTTTCATGTGTTTATTGGCCATTTGTATGTCTTCTGTGGAGAAATTTCATTTCCTGACTGGATTTTCTGTTCTTTTGGGTGTTGAGTTTGGTAAGTTTTGGATTGAGTTTACAGATCTTGGATACTAGCCCTTTATCTGAAAAGATATTTGCAAATATGGCTTCCCATTCTGTTGGTTGTCTTTTGGATTTGTCGACTGTTCCCTTTGCTGTGCAAAAGATTTTATCTTGATGAAGTCCCAATAGTTAATTTTTGCTTTCCTTTCCCTTGCCTTTGGAGATGTGTCTAGCAAGGAGTTGCTGCAGCTGAGGTCAAAGAGATTGCTTCCTATGTTCTCCTCTAGGATTTCGATGGGTTCCTGTGTCACATCGTCTTTCATCCATTTTGAGTTCATTTTTGTGTATGATGTAAGAAAATGGTCCAGTTTAATTCTTCTGCATGTGGCTGACCAATTTTCCCAAAACCATTTGTTGAAGAGACTGTGTTTTTTTCCATTGGATATTCTTTCCTGCTTTGTCAAAGAATAGTTGACCATAGAGTTGAGGGTCCATTTCTGGATTCTGGATTCTGTTCCACTGATCTATGTGTCTGTTTTTATGCCAGTACCATACTGTCTTGATGATTACAGCTTTGCAATACAGCTTGAAGTCGAGAATTGTGGTGCCACCAGCTTTGGTTTTCTTCTTCAATATTCCTCTGGCTATTCAGGGTCTTTTCTGGTTCCATACAAATTTTAGGATTATTTGTTCCAGCCCTGTGAAATATGTTGATGATATTTTGATAGGGATTTCATTAGATGTGTAGATTGCTCTGGGTAGGATAGACATTTTAACAATATTTGTTCTCCTAATCCATGAGCATGGATTGTTTTTCCATTCCTTTGTGTCTTCCTCAATTTCTTTCATAAGTGTTCTGTAGTTTTTGGAGTACAGATCCTTACCATTTTGGTTAGTTTTTTTCCTGGGTATTTTATGGTTTTTGATGCATTTGTAGATGGGATTGATTCATTGATTTCTCTTTCTTCTGTCTCATTGTTAGTGCATAGAAATGCAGCTGATTTCTGTGCATTGATTTTATATCCTGTGACTTTGCTGAATTCCTGTAGGAGCTCTAGCAATTTTGGGGTAGAGTCTTTTGGGTTTTCCACATGGAGTATCATGTCATCTGTGAAGAGTGAAAGTTTGACTTCTTTGCTGATTTGGATGCCTTTTATTTCTTTTTCTTGTCTGATTGCTGAGGCTAAGACTTTTAGTACTATGGTGAACAACAGTGGTGAGAGTGGACATCCCTGCCGTGTTTTTGACCTTAGGGAAAAAGCTCTCAGTTTTTCTCCATTCAGAATGATATTCGCTGTGGGCTTTTAGTATATGGCTTTTAACATCTTGCAGTATGTTCTTTCTATCCCTACACTGTGAAGAGTTTTAATCAAGAACGGATGCTGTATTTTGGTAAATGCTTTTACTGCGTCTATTGAGAGGATTATATGGTTCTTGTCCTTTCTTTTGTTAATGTGGTGTATTACATTAATTGATTTGAGAATATTGAACCACCCTTGTAGTCCAGAGATAAATCCCACTTGGTCGTGGTGAATAATCCTTTTAATGGCTGTTGGATCCTATTGGCTAGTATCTTGGTGAGAATTTTGGCATCCATGTTCATCAGGGATATTGGTCTGTAATTCTCCTTTTTGTTGGGGTCTTTGTCTGGTTTTGGGATCAAGGTAATGCTGGCTTCATAGAATGAGTTTGGAAGTTTTTCTTCCATTTCTATTTTTTGAAACACCTTCAGAAGAATAGGTATTATTTCCTCTTTAAATGTTTGGTAGAATTGCACTGGGAGGCCATCTGGCCCTGGATTCTTATTTTTGGGGAGATTTTTTATTACTGCTTCAATTTCCTTGCTGGTTATGGGTCTGTTCAGGTTTTCTATTTCTTCCGGGTTCAGTTTTGGTCATTTAGACATCTCTAGGAATGCATCCATTTCTTCCAGATTGCCTAGTTTGTTGGCATATAGTTGCTCATAATATGTTCTTATAATTGTATTTCTTTGATGTTGATTGTGATTGCTCCTCTTTCTTATGATTTTATTTATTTGGGTCCTTTCTCTTTTCTTTCTGATAAGTCTGGCTATGGGTTTATTGATCTTATTAATTGTTTCAAAGAATCAGCTCCTAGTTTTATTGATCTATTCTACTGATCTTCTGGTTTCTATTTCATTGATTTCTGCTCAATCTTTATTATTTCTTTTCTCCTGCTGGATTCAGGCTTTATTTGCTATTTGCTGTTCTTTGTCCAGCTCCTTGAAGTGTAAGGTTAGGTTGTGTTTTGAGACTTTTCTTGTTTCTTGAGAAAGGCTTGTATTGCTATATACTTCTCTCTTAGGACTGCCTTTGCTGCATCCCAGAGGTCTTAAACTGTCGTGTTTCCATTTTCGTTTGTTTGCATGAATTTTTAAAATTCTTCTTTAATTTTCTGGTTGGCCCATTCATTTTTTATTAGGATGCTCTTTAACCTCCATGTATCTGTGTTCCTTTCAAATTTTCTCTTGTGATTGAGTTCAAGTTTCAAAGCACTGTGATCCAAAAATATGCAGGGAATGATCCCTGTCTTTTGGTACTGGTTGAAACCTGATTTATGACCCAGTATGAGATCTGTTTTGGAGAATGTTCCATGTGCATTTGAGAAGAATGTGTATTCTGTTGCTGTAGGATGAAATGTTCTGAATATATCTGTGAAGTCCATTTGGTCCAATGTGTCATTCAAAGCCCTTGTTTCCTTGTTGATCTTCTGCTTAGATGATCTGTCCATTGCTGTGAGTGGAATGTTAATGTCCCCTACTATTATTGTATTATTATCAATATGTTTCTTTAGTTTTGTTATTATTTGGTTTATATATTTGGCTGCTCCCATGTTAGGAGTATAAATTTTTACAAGTGTTAGATCTTCTTGTTGGATAGACACTTTTATTTTGATATAGTGTCCTTCTTCATCTCTTATTACAGTCTTTGGTTTGAAATCTAATTTATCTGATATAGGGATTGCTACCCCAGCTTTCTTTTGATATCCAATAGCATGATAAATAGTTCTCCATCCCCTCACTTTCAATCTGGAGGTGTCTTTGTGTCTAAAATCAGTCTCCTGTAAGCACCATATTGATGACTCTTGGTTTTTGTATCCAACCTGATACCCTGTGTCTTTTGAGTGGAGTTTTAGCCCATTTACATTCAGAGTAATTATTGAAAGATATGAATTTAGTGCCACTGTACTACCTGTAAAGTCACTGCTTCTGTTTATTGTTTCTGTTTCTTTCTGGTCTTTGTTACTTTTGGGCTGTCTCTTTGCTTAAAGTATCCCCTTTAATATTTCTTGCAGGGCTGGTTTAATGATCACAAATTCTTCTAGTTTGTTTGCTTCCTTCCTTCCTTCCTTCCTTCCTTCCTTTCTGTTCTTTTAGTTTCTGTTTGTCCTGCAAGTGCTTCATCTCTCCTATTCTGACTGACATCCTTGCTGGATAAAATATTCTTGGCTGCTCATTTTTCTCATTTAGGACTTTGAATATATCATGCCAGTCCTTTCTGGCCGGCTAGGTCTCTGTGGACAGGTCTGCTGCCAGCCTTATGTTTCTACCTTTGTAGATTAAGGACCTCTTGTCCTGAGCTGCTTTCGAGATTTTTCTTTATTTCTGAAATTTGCAAGCTTCACTATTATATGTTGAGGTGTGTTGCACTATTTTTATTGACTTTGAAGGGGGTTATCTATGCCTCCTGGGTTTGAATGCCTGTTTCCTTCCCCAGATTATGGAAGATCTCACCTATCATTTGTTCAAATAAACCTTCTCCTTCTCTCTCTTTCCTCTTCCTCTGGACCCCTATTATTCTAATATTGTTTTGATTTATGGAATCACTGATCTCTCAGATCCTCCCTTCATAATCCAGTGGTTGTTTATCTCTCTTTTTCTCAACTTCCTTATTCTCCATCATTTGTCTTCTGTATCACTGACTCTGTCTTCTGCCTTGTTTATCCTAGCAGTTAGAGCCTCTGTTTTTTGTTTTTTTTTTGTTTTGTTTTGTTTTGTTTTAAAGATTTTATTTATTTATTCATGAGAGACAGAGAGAGAGAGAGAGAGAGAAAGGGAGGCAGAGACAGAGGGAGAAACAGGCTTCCCATGTAGCAGGGAGCCTGATATGGGACTCAATCCCAGGACCCTGGGATCACAACTTGAGCTGAAGGCAGAAGCTTAACCAACTGAGCCACTCAGGCACCCAGAGCTTCTGTTTTTGATTGCATCTCAGTAATAACCTTTTTGATTTTGACCTGATTAGATTTGAGTTGTTTTATTTCTCCAGTAAGGGATTCTCTAGTGTCTTTTATGCTTTTTCCAAGCCCAGTTAGTATCTTTATAATCATTTGAATTCTAGTTCTGATATCTTACTTATAGCCATATTGATTAAATCCATGGCAGTGAGTACTGCCTCTTGTTTTCTCTTTTGGGGTGAGTTTTTCCATCTTGTCATTGTTTCCAGAAAAGAATAGAAGAGAGAGAAAATACAAAAATAGCAACAACACCAGAAAAATATACACTAAACAAATCAAAAGAGAACAGAACCCCCCCCCCAAATTTTTAAAAAATCAAACAGAAGTTGAACAGAATAGAACAATAAACTAGATCCTAGGTGTATTTTGGTGTGTTTGTTAGAAGAAACTAGATCCCAAAATAGGAAAGAAAGATAAACTTATATATATACAAAAATAAAATTGAATACAATGTTGGAAACCACAAATGAAAAATACATATATAAAACATAAATGTAAAAATGAGAATTAAAAAAAGAATTGATAAAATAAGAAAATAGCTGAGAAGGAAAAAAAATATAAAACTGAGAAACTAAAGAATAATAAGAAAAAAGCATGAATGCTAATACTGCTTTCTGCAAGAGCTAGAGTTTTGCAGTTCTATTTGATCGGTAAACTTGGTATTAGCTGGAAGTTCCTGCTGGTATTCTGGGGAAGGGGCCTGTTGCACTGATTCTTAGGTGTCTTTGCCTGTGCGGAATTGCAACAACCTTGCCAGGGGGGTGGGCTCAGTGCAAGTAGCTCCGGAGCCAATATCGGGGATGAAAATAGCGGTGCCTGGATCTCAAGCCCCAGAGCTGAAAGTTTGTGCACCCCCCTTTAGTGGGCCCTCACAGAAAACAGTGAATCACTCTAGTCTCCCTGATTTCTGTCTGAACTCTGGGTTCACTCAGCCTGTGACTGAGCGTTTTTAGCTCAGGCACACGACCCTGTTTAGAATCTCCAAACTTACAGACTCCTGTGGCACAAACCTGCGCCAGTCCTCCCAGGGGAGGGGGGGGGCTCTCCAGGGTTCTGCCTCTTGCTGCGCCCCAGCTGAGAATGCAGTCACCAGAGGTGCAGCGGTTTGAGGTTTATGGAACACTGAGCAGAAAGCCGGCACCTGGACTCACTGTTTGCAGCCAGCTTCCCTACTGCAGTGCTTGGGGAACTCTGCCACACTCAGGCACCCCCATTCTTTTTGTGACCCTGGGGATCCCGAGACCATGCTATCTCAACTGGGATTCCACCCCTACTTCACACCCTGAACACCTTTCAGGAAGACTTCTAAAATTTCTGATTTTGTGCTTTGCTGCTTATAATACTTTTCAGTACCCAGCTTATGGAGGCTCCCTCCCCCCGCATTTATCTTCTGATATATTGCCTCAGATTCATGTCTCCACACCTCCTACCTTCCAAAAAGTGGTTGCTTTTCTATTTGTAGAATTTTAACAGTCTTTTCTCAGATCTTTGGTTGATTTCACAGGTGTTCAGAATGATATGATAAGTGTCTCGCTGAATTTCAGGAACCAGACAAAATTAGAGTCCCCTACTTCTCTGCCATCTTAACACTTCCCCCTACTTCTTCCTGCAGATCTATGTGCCTTTCATTTCCTTTTCTTGCCTTATTGCATCAGCTAGAATTACAATATTATGTTGAATAAGAATGGTAAGAGCAGATATGTTTGCATTTTCCCTGATATTAGGGGGAAAGCATTCAGTCTTTAATGCTTGGGGGTTATGTGAGCTGTAGGTTTTTTGTAGATACTGTTCATCAAGTTGAGGAAGGTCTCCTCTTTTCCTGTTTTTCTGAAAGTCTTTATCATGAATAAGCCTTGAATTTTGGCAAATACCTTTCCTGCATCGATTAATATCATCATGTGATTTTTATTTATTAGCCTATCAGTAAGGTGGATTACACTGTTTTTTTTTTTTAATTTTGTTTATTTATTTGAGAGAGAGAGTGCATGAGTGGTGGGAAGGGGCAGAGGGAGAGGGAGAGGGAGAAGTAGACTCCTCACTGAGCAGGGAGCCTGATGCAACGTGGGGCTCAATCCTAGGACTCTAGAATCATGATCTAAGTTGAAGGCAGGTGCTTAACCAACTGAGCCACCCAGGCACCCCTACACTGATTGATTTTTAATCACTGAACCACCTGGCTTCCCTGAAATAAACCCCTGTTGGTTCTTGTGTATATATATTTTTATATATATTGATGACTTCTATAGTTTATATCTCTTGCCAAATTTGAGAAATTTTCAGTCATTATTTCTTTTTCAGCCCTGGCTTCCCTCCCTCTCTCTCTCCCCTTTTGGGATTCTGATGACACAATGTTAGATCTTTTGTGATAGCCCCACAGTTCTCTGAGGCTCCGTTCTTTTTATTCCTTTTTTTTTCTTTTCTTTTTTTTTGTTTTGTTTTGTTTTGTTTTTGTTTTTGTGGGGGTTTTCTGTCATTATTTGTTGTTTTGTTTTCCATTCAGCCTGGTTTCTCTCTGTTGTTAATATTGGGTAATTTCTATTGTTCTATCTTCCAGTTTCACTGATTATTTTCTTCTCTTCCTCCCATTCTGCTGTTGAGTCCATCCAATCAGCTTTTTATTTCTCTTATCATATTTTCTAATTGTATTTTTTAGTTTTAGAATTTCCATTTGGTTCTTTTTGATACTGTCTATTCCTTTGCTGAGGCTTTGATATTTCAAGCATATGTATTTGTAATTGCTTGTTGAAACATTTTTATCATGGCTGCTTTAAAAACTTTGTCAGATACTTCTAACATCTTTGTCATCTTGGTGTTGGCATCTATTGATTATTTTTTTAATTCAGTTTGAGATCTTCCTGGTTCTTGGTATGATGAGTGATTTTCATTTGAAACCTGGATATTTTTATATTATGTAATCAGATTCTCAATCTCATTTAAAGCTTCCTTTTTAGCTGGCTTTATTCGACACTGTTTTGGCAGGGGAAGTGAGAGGGTACCACCTCATTAATGCCAGATGAATATAGAAGTCCAGATTCTCTGCTAAGTCTCCAATGAAACTGGGATTGGGAGGAGTTCCTTTTTAGTGCTGGATAGGATAGGAGTTCCAACTCCTCATGGGGTCTCTACTGACACTGGCTTGTCCCCTACTTGGCATTCTCTGATACTATCCCAGTGGAGGGTATTGGGACACCTTGTTACAGATTCATGAGAGTAGAAGTCTAGGCTTCCCACTCTACCTTTGTTGGCATAGATAAAGATGAGTAGAGCCATGATTTTTTTTCTGTGGTATTTGGCTAGAGTAGAGCAGTTGATGTTTAAAAGTTTTTGTCTTGCTTGGCTGCTCCTTACTTGGTCCTTTGGTGAAAGACAGCAGGCTTTTTCTGTGGCTTTTATTGTTGGTACCATTGGTGTTTCCAGGTTTTTGGCTTTTTCAACTCCCAAGTCTAGGGTATGTGAGGCCAAAAGAAAACCCAGGGAACTGACCTCTGTGTCATTCCTTAGGTCCCAAAGTCTGTAACCAGTCTGCCTTCCTCTCTATACCTTCCAGAGTCTTCTTATGTTTGTTTTATATATAATGTCCAGCGCTTTTAGTTGTACTTAGCAGGAGAAAAGAGAAAGGTCTGTCAACTCAATCTTCCCAGAGTAGAAGTCATCCCATCCTCATTTTTAAAAAGATTTTATGTATTTATTTGAGAGAGAGAGCGAGAGAGAGTGCACGTGCACACAAGTGGGTGGAGGGCAGAGGTGGAGGAAGAGAGAGAATCTAGAGCAGACTTCCCACTGAACAGGGAGCCCAATGCAGGGCTTGATCCTAGGACCCTGAGATCATGACCTGAGCCAAAGGCAGATGCTTAACCAAGAGCCACCCAGGTGCTTCCATCTCACTTTTTGAGGTTAGAATACCATTGATAGCATTTTTTAGACAAGGACACTGCTAAAAAGAAAATCACAGGCAACTGAAAAACTGTGAACATAAGTAAAAAGTCAAAAGTAAATTATTAACAACTGGAATCAGCAATGTACAAAAACCAAACATCCATTACGACCAGTTTGAGTTTATCCTAAGAAAAGGTAAAAAGAGGGGCACCTGAGTGGCTCAGTCAGTTAAGTGGGGGGCTCATTGCCTCCAAAAGTAAATACATATAGAAGGGAATTTCTGTATGTGGTAAATAATGGACATCAACAACTTAATTTGATATTGAAACATTAGAAATATTTCATGGTGAAATGTTAGAGGCGTTTCATTCAATCAGGAATAAGGCTGTAATCGCTATACCTAATTAATATTATACCAAAGGTCTTTGTCAGCCCATTCCAGGCCAACTAGAATGCAAGTACTTAACTGTTTACTCATGACTGAATTTCAAATAGTAGAACAGGGCACAACACATAACAGGCATTCAGTAAATATTTGTTAAATGAGTGAGTGAAGAAGCCATATCTATGAAAATGATATACTTTAAAAAAAACCAGGAAAACAATGGAGAATAAGTGTTTTTACGTGTAAGTAATTCATGTTGATTTTAAAATTCTAACAACATAGAAAAATACAAAGAGGATGGTAAAAAACAATTTCAAATCTCACCACGAAGAAACAACTGTTCATAACTCTGGGCTCACATCATTTTACATATTACACCAGGCATATTTACAGATGGAAGGTAGGTAGATAAACTGATAAAAAATGGATCTGGGATACACATAATATTTAAAGTAAAATGATATTGAACTTTAACCCATGGAAAAACAATTGAAGTAAAACTAAAAAATAGTCAAATACCAGGGAGGTATTTATTTATTATTTTTTATTTTTGCTTAAGTAGGCTCTATGCCAAGTGTGGAGCCCAGTGCGGGGCTTGAAATCGCGACCCTGAGATCAAGACCTGAGCTGAGATCAAGAGTCGGATGCTTAACTGACTGAGCAACCCAGGCACCCCCCAGGTAGGTGTTTCTTAACTAGACATGTCATTAGTTCCTAAAAGATCCCACCAAAGTTAAGAAAACGTTAAGTGACTGGAGTAATTTTAAAAACTACGTTTTTCTAGTTAAACTGTATCAATATCGACTTTAAGAAATTAATCAATTGATATGTTCTGTTTCTCTTATCTCCCTTCCCCTAGCCCCTCGGTTTTTGTTATATTATTGTCAGGTTTGGAGACCTGTGCATTCTCTTCTGTAACCATAACTTCCTCAATTATGAAGCCTTAGTTTATGTCACTGATTCCCAGCTGGGGGCAGTTGTGCCCTAGGGGGATGTAGGGCAATGTCTGGAGACATTTCGGGTTGTAACACCTTGGGGGGACTGCTATTGGCATCTAGTGGGTGGAGAGTAGGAGTGCTGCTAAACAACTTAAAATGCACAAGACAGCCTCTACAACAAAGAATTAATTACCCAGCCCCAAACTTAAGTGCAACTATGGCTAAGAAACCCTGACCTAATGTGTAAGTGGGAGTCAATGCTCACCAAGAGCCTTTTTCACATAGCTTCTCTTTCCTTGTATTCTTTACTGTTTTTCTTCATTAGCTGAATTTGACATCTAGTAGTTTTTTTTTTTTTTCTTCACAAGAGCTTATGACTGTGTTCCCTTGCTTAGTTGATAATGCCTATCCTCTGACTTTATATAGGGAATAACTTGGCTGGGTTTGAGTTTCTTATGTTAAATTTTCTTTCCCTCAGAAAATTGTGGACCTTGTTATTTGGCATTAAATATTACTTTGGAGAAGCCCAAGGTCAACCAATTTCTTTTCTCCTGGTATGTGTCTGTTGCATAATAAAAAATTTGACTGGCCTTTGTCCTTGGTTCCTGTCACAGGAGACTAAATCCTTAGAATTCCTGAGTAATAGGAGTGCCTTTGTTATTCATGAAACCCCTTAAATGACACCTGAGAGTTTATGCTAGAAGGTGACTCAGGAGGAAGGGTCTGGTTACCAGAAAGGTCAACAATGTGATTACAGGGTTGGAGTTTTGAAGCTAGCCCAGTGTCTGGGGAGAGAAGGGGGACTGGAGATTGACTGCAGTCACTTGGCTAATGATTCCCTGATAAAAACTCGGTGAAGCTTCCTGTTTGGTGAACATGTCGGATGTGCTGGGAGGGTGACATGCCCTGATTCCACAGGGAAGGGGCATGGAAGCTCTACATTTGGGACCCTCTCAGACTTTATGTTTCTCTTCATTTGGTTGGTCCTGATCTATGTCATTTATAATAAAACTGTAATCCTAAGTATAACACTTCTTTGAGTTCTAGTGACTTAAGGAACATGTAGGAGTTCTGGGACTCGCTGATTTTGTAGCCAGTTGGCCAGAGGTTTGCGTGGCTGGGGACCCCTGAACTCGCAGTTAACATCTGAAGTAAGGGAAGTCTTGTGGGGACTGTGCCTTTAAAGCTGTGGGGTCTGACGCTAATGCCAGTTAGTGTCAGAACTGAATTCAAATGTAGTATTGTAGAGCCTCACTTACTCTGCCTGGGTAATTATGTAATTCTTTCTTTATTCATAAATTAATTAATTTCAGCCAGAGATGTTTTGATGTTGTTAGAACTATATCAGGTCTTACCTGGAACAAAATGTGTTCTATTGTTCTGCAGATTCTTTCTCTGTTGTGCTAGTTTATGGTCATTTTCTATTATAATTTCTCCATCATTCTTGTTGGTAATGTTACTGACTTGGGTCCTAGGGCTCTGCAAGCAATACAAATTGGGGCCAAATGGGAATTTCCAGGCAGGGCTCTTATTGTGGCTTATGCTTGAGCACAAGGGAGACCCACAAAGTGATGAGGTTGTGGGATATAGGTGAGGTTCAGTGGGATGGAGTCTGGAGCCGACGACCAAGAAAGAATTCTTGGGACGTCTTTGGTGCAAAATGGTGGTTTATTAAAGCACGGGGACAGGACCTGTGGGCAGAAAGAGCTGCTGCCTCTGGTTGTGAGGGGTGGCTGATTATATACTATGGGGTTGGGGGATGTAAGGAAAAAGGGGGGTTGAGAAAATACTTTCATATGTTAAAGAAGACTCACAGGGTACTGGAGGCCTTGCCATTGTCAAGTTAAGGTTGTTTAGGAGTCTAGTAAGGAATTAACGTGAAGATAGTTGGGAACTTCCTGAAGGCTGCAGATTATAAGGACATTTAATTGTATCTTCTTCCTGTCTTCCCAGTTTGTTGGCCTTTACTGTTTTTATCACAGTAATTCCTCGATACCACTAAAATCTTTAGTCCACTGACCTCAACACTGCCTTCTTTATACCCTCACTTACCTCTTGCCCATCTTGGATTCTAGGTACTACTCAGCGACTTTGCACTGCTCTCCCTCACCATACTCATCTGGCAGAGCCCAGTTCTCTGCAAAACTGATTGCTATCTCCCTACTCTGGGACTGCACATGAGCAGCTTAACATGGTTCTGGAGAAATGGTTCTGCGGAAACGTGGTTCTGCACTTAGGCTGTTGATCACACTTGCTAATGGTCTTAAAAAATCCAAGCAGGCCCTCCTCACTGCTTGATAACCCCATTACATATCTGTAGTTGGAGATAACCATTTGACACCTTCTGTTTCTGTAACCTTCACCTCTCCTCTCCCCCTTATTTCACTGAGATTTATAAGTAGCCAGAAGAGAATGTCCTCAACCCCATAGCACCTAATCAACCTGTACTCCTACAACTCTGCCCACATCCTCTGCATTCCTTCCTGTGACAATGAATATTGTCAAGCTCCTAGCTTGGGCCACCCTCTCAACTGCGTCCTTGACATCATCTGCTCTCCTCTACTCAAGAACATTACTCTCTATCTCTCTCCTGTACCATCCATTTCTTCCTTTTGTTTGGACTATGAATTGTGGTAAAGAGAGTCAGCCACAAACATGGTAATATCTCCTTTATTAAAATATCGTGTCCTCTTCCACCTCTTCATTCCTCTTCTTTTTATAGCAAAATTTCTCAAAATAGTTATCCAACTTGTTATCTTTACTTCTTTATTCTCTTTCTCTCTTCCTACATTACTATGGAAAAATTTCAACCATATATACTAGTAGCTAGAATAGTATAACGAATCCCTATGTATCCATCACTCTGCTCCAACAATTGTCAACACATGGCCAATTTTGTTTCATTTATACCCCCACCCACTCCTCCCTCTCCTTGCATTACTTGGAACTGTGGAGGATCTCATATGAATTTAGTCACTTCTGCCCACATTTCGGTGCTCCACCTTCACTTATAGGGAGGTGAGAAATTAGCCTAGCTGTGGACCCAGGATGAAGAGAAATACTTCGGTGAGCATCCACATCAAGAAAGCAACAGTTTATTTTAACATAAAAATAATACACGCATATGGATAAAAATAAAAGAGAATGATATAAAAGAGTAGTTACCAAATGTGTTGCAGAACAAGGGTTGGCTTGTGTGTATGCAGGGAAGGGGTAGAATCTATATGTAACTAATTTTTCAAACAGTTCTTAAATCAAAACTTTATTCTTCCTCCCAATTTCTGTTTTCCCCCTGCTGTATCCAATATCCCTTTTCTATCCCTTAGTGACTTCTTGTGATGATCCCACAATTCAATTCACAATCACTTTTAGTTACAAAAGTTTGCCCACTTAAAACTGTTAATCACAAACTCAATGTACATTGCACCTGTTCCCTTCTCCCCAACATAGGCTTGCTCTGTGCTTCTGGGGACCAGCAGTGGACAGGAGCACTGGCCACTCTTCTGCACTCCTCCCACTCTGTCACCTCGAATAAAGACAAATGGCTTGTCTGTCTCCCAGACACCTTTCCCCTTCCCACTTCTAAGCTCTAGATACTCTGTTGTTGGGGTAAGGAGAAAAGACTAGGGCAAGAGGATTTATCATGCTGGCTGTGACTTTAATCCTTTGTTGGGTCTACCTGTTCAAGCCCAGGTACCTCCTAGGAGTCTACTTGACACACAAAGTACTCACACATCTTTAGAACACCGTGTGTTGGGCTGCAGGCCTCTCCTCTGTTGTCTCTCCACCCCATCTTTCTCTCTGTGCTCTGCCATGTGTCTCTATTTCTCTTTCTGGCTCATTTCAACACTTGTCCAGGCAGAAGGGGACATTGTCCCAGGAATGTGATGCCAACGTCTTCTTCCAGGCACCTGTAACCCTTATGAGGGATTCCCTTAGTGTCCTTCTCAGCAAAGGGTGTGAAAGTACTCTCTGCTTTCCCATTACCACGCTTCTGATGTAGGTCCCAAAGCAGAGTGGTGTCAGGTTTGCAGGACCAGTTGAGCCACATTTTCACAAACCAGGTAGAGTTACCTAACTTAGTCTTTTTTGATAGTTCTCTCTTTAGAATGGAAAGGGCAGTGCCTTAATGCCTCTTAATCCTTAGCTTTGGGCTTTAGTTGAGAAATATGAAGAAACACCTGAAGTCTTACTAAGCATCATTTTTATATACATGTAGGATTAAAACATATATATGTTAGTGTATATGTTATGTGTATACTCACATATGGATGTGTGTATTCCCTTTTAAAACATGAATCGGCTTACAGTACGCATACCTTACTGTTTTCCCCTTCATTTTCCAGTGTATCTTATAGATTTTTCCATATTAGCACATTTAGATAAAATAAGGCTTCTCTTGGGTACTGGAAATTAATAAGGGATGGCTGGAGACCCTTTCAAGCGAACTGAGCAACACAAAAAGCCTGGGTCTTCACCTCAACTCTTGTTTGATTATAAATTAACCTCACCAAACCTCCCAATTACCAACAGTCACAACAAAACAGCAGTAGCTAACATTTATTGAATATTTCCATGTGTGATTAGTATGAATTATTTTATTCAATACTCACAATGGCCTATAAGATATATATTATAGCTATTTCCATTTTACAGATGAGGAATATGAGGTTAGAACAGTTAATTTGCCCAAGGTCATAGAGCTAGAAAGTGGTAGAGTCAGTATTTAAACACAAGACTGTCTTGAGACCTAGGAAAGTGGTAGAGTTCGTATTTAAACACAAGACTATCTGACTCTCTTGGGGCACTTGGGTGGCTCAGTCAGTTAAGTGTCTGCCTTCAGCTCAGTTCATGATCCCAGGATCCTGGGATCAGAGCCCCACGTCGGGCTCCCTGCTCAGTGGGGAGTCTGCTTCTTCTTCCCTGCTCTCTCTCTCTCAAATGAAAAAACCAACTCTCTGATTCTCAATGTATATTCTTAATCAATTTGTCTCTGTTCATCTGTACACTGAATGCTGTATTCTCATTGACTTCCCTCCAAGTTTTAATTTAAATATAAATGATTCAGCCTGACCACTCATGTAGATTCTTATGTAGGTCTCATCTGTGCTGAAAGATCCTCTAAACCTCAGTCACCCTGAACTCTTAAACGTGTACTGTACCTACTCTGAAATTTATATTTCTTGCATTTGTACTTTATCCAGTGCTAGGGTTAGGCTTTGGTGGAGTGTGCAGTTCATAGATGATTTCAGTTCCAAATGGATATATTTCTAACTTGTTGAACTGTCCGAAATTCCACCTTTAGGGATCCATTCTAGGAGCACTGACTAAAGTGGAAAGTAAGAGGAGCAGGAGGAGGATCTAGAAGTGGTCAAAGAAGTGGAACTAAATAGTAAAACAATTCAATTTTAACATAGACATAAATTATTTAACCAAATCTCAGAGAAGTAGGAAGGAAGTACCCATGAATCCTCAGGAAAAGTTTTAGGGAGAAAGACTCATGCAGTGTAGGGTATAAAACTGGAAAAGAAAATTGGAGGGAAAGAGATTTATTCACTCTTGCCCTCAAGAACCTATGTCTGTAAAATGCCAAGTTTGCCTTAGAGAAGCATACCTGTCAAAATGAGTCTCCAGCAGTGGTGGGATGAAGCACATTGAGGGACGCTGGGATCAGGAGCTCAGGACACGCAGCAGGGCTGAGCAAAGATGCAGGAGGGAACAAAGAACCAGACCAAATGTGGCTTCCCCACGGATAGACCCAAGTTCACGTGGCTTGAGAGTCAGGCTCCAATCTGGGGCTCAGGCTGTTGGGCATGTTTCCTGTGCAACTTGAGGTGTAATGAAAGTGCATGTGTGGCACAAGTGCTGTGGGCACAGAACCAGTGAAAGGTGTGGGGTGTCATTCAATCAAATGGAAGGCAGGAGCCAGGTGGCAGAGGTAAGGGCATGCAGGTGTTATGTATTTTATCCTATTTCACTTCACACTATATTATTTTTAAAATTTATTTCCCTTCTGGCCTCCTTCCTAGAAGGATTAAATTTTGCTTTCAATAAGTGACACACTGAGATAAGAGATTAGGGGACAAATAATGCATTCAGGGGGTTGGGTTGAGGAATGGATACTAATACCAAAAATACTAGACCTCAGTGAGTCACAACTGAGCCCCAAACCAGCTGTTTTTTAAGTCCACATTGACTGAACTGTGACTATGAACTAAGCACTTGTCATGCCTGATCTTAATGAATTCTCCCAGTAACCCAGAAAATGGGTATTTTATTATTACCTTAATTTAAAAAAATTGGGGGGGGCGCCTGGGTGGCTCTGTTGGTTGAGCATCTGACTCTTGGTTTCAGCTCAGGGCATGATCTCAGGCTTGTGAGACTGAGCCCCATGTTGGGCTCTGCAGTCAGCATGGAGTCTGCTGGAGATTCTCTCCCTCTATCCCTTCTCCCTCATAAATAAATACTTTTTTTTTAAGCTAATAAGGAAATTTGACTTAAAACTTGCTTGGAGTCCCACAGCCAGAACATGGCAGAACTGGGGTTTGAACCTGGTTTGGCTTTAGAATTTGGATTCTTGATTAAACACATAATACCAACTCTGAGGGTGGCAGGTGTAGAAAAATCAAGTCAGCAGGTGACCAGGGTTACTGTGTCAAGACATCTATCCCCTGAAAATGCTGGGTAACAAGAGAATAAGGCAGGAAATGCTGGGTGGATAGTGCAGTCAGAACACAAGCAAAATCTATGAGTGTCTGCTGTTTGTGTTCAGGACCAGGATGGATTCCGTCCTCAACATACAAGTAGAAACTACATGGCAGTAACTTTTAAGGTTAGGAAGAGAAAGGGAAAGAGAATTTAGAATGTCTTAAACCATTCCTCCATTCCTTCCTTAAACCATTACAAGCCATATCACAGAGCCCTTGGTGCCCAGTGATAGACACCAGACCACTGACCATGACTGGTAACCGAAGGAGGTGAAAGTTCACATGACTAGAAACTTTACACAAATGTGTTTCCAGCATTGTCAGGGAAATCTCTCTCTTAATTCCTAGCTTCTTTTTTAGCTCCTATGGTGGGGCTTTATGTGATCTGGATTTGGTATACTTCCCTTCTTAACAGCATGAGTCTTAACCTTTTTCCTTTACTGAACATTTTTTGGGGTTGAGTTCAAATGTTCAGTAGCATTTTTTGAGTACTTACTATAGACCAGGCACTACGCTAGGCACTGAACATGAAAAGAAAAATAAGAACGAGTTTCAGTCAGCTCTATGCCTGTAAATACCACCAGCAATGCCAGCATAATGAAACTGTTCTTCATAATCAGCTGAGGACCTCCAGAACTCTATGCTATGAAATTTCCATTCTGAAAAGTAAAGGCTGTACTGATTATATAGATGGAAGAAAAAATAAGATGATGACAAGATTTTTGGAAATAGTGGTAGATCCAGGGTTAGAACCAAAGATTAGTGACTATTATTTCAGTGCCCCTGTGCAATTTTAGATTCCCTCTTTTAGAATTTCTTTGAACTCAAATCTGGCAGCAACTCTGTGTCTGAGGAGTAGCTGCAGGTGAGTACGGGGAGCACTTTTGAAGCTGCTAAAGTTATGGATAAAAAGACCCCAGAGAAAGCAGTGTGAAACACTTACAGAAGCCAACATTCTTGGTTGTAAGTAATATTGAAACGTATTCCGGCACATTTAGGCTAGAAAGGTACTTATTGGAATCCTGTGGGAAGCTGACAGAATTATAGGGAAGGCTGAAGGAACAGGTGCCAAGGATGGCTGGGGGAGCTAGGAGGCTGCAACTAGATCATTGTTCTAGAAAGTCTGGCACTGCCACCACTTCTGGAGTGGCTGCAAAGCTGTTGATACTGGATTTGGGATGCCGCTGCCGTTGGCGGGATGAATTCTGAACAGGCACTGCCTCTTTACCCATTTGCTTCCAATTCTCAGTCCCAGACAGAAGCATCCAGTTGATGAAGCTGTGGTGATGTGCTCACTTTACAGGGTGGGAAGAAGGGATACCTGAGATTTCAAGCTTCCATGATGCAAGGTGGGCCTGCTTTCCACTCAGATTTATCCAAAGATGGATTCTACCTCCTTCTACAGAAGGGGGTTCATTTATTGAGCAAACAAAAACAATAAATGTCAACCATAATGTAGACAAAAACTCAAGAGGAAGTAGTCATAGGTGGTTATTGTATGTGTTCTACCCCAGTCTTCCCCTGTTGGTGACAGAATCTCATTATTTCTCTACCTTCGCCCCTAGAGTAACAGTATTAAATAAAGACATTGGAAAACACTTCCTCAGATTCCATTTCTTATGAAATCGCTTCCATATTTGGCCAGAAGGGGGCACCCTGAAAGGGAGATTAATGTTTTCCATTTGTCCTCTGCAGTGTGGAATAGGGCAGTTAACACCTAGCACTAATCAGGAACAGTAGTATTAATATTAGTAATTTAAGGGAAAGAACCTCAGGAAAGATACGGTTATACAAAGAATATGTATATACACACACATACATATATATGTATATATACAACTATACACATACATATACATACGTGCTTACATATACATATAATGAAGAAAAAAACCAGTTAACCATCAAGTTCAACATCAGGCTAATTACTTTTCCTCTTTCTAGTATTTTGTTGTTTCACACATAACAATTAAATCTCAGAATGTGAGATTGAAATATCTAGGTCAGCAAAATGCACAGTGTTCCTGCCTTTGCTCACCAAAGCAATACACTGTCAAAGGCAGAACACCAACACAAGGGATTTATAAAGTTCAAGTTGACTTTTAATTGCATGAAATATAAGGAGCTGGATTCCTGACTTTCGGGTATGGGGGATATTATGATGTTAACTATGAAGGGGTTGCTTACCTATCCGGACTAATAAGTGCATTCTTAAACATTTTGGGGGACAGATAAGAAGAAAAGAAAATAGCAAGATATATTTCATTGGAGAAAAGAATATGAATACTTCCCCTTACTAGTAGCAAAAATTCTTTTATATGTATATGGATTTCTAGACTATTACTTCATATCAGCATTACTTTGTCATGGGAGTCACAAGAATGTCAATTAGAGAGACGCAGGCTCTTTATTCTGACTTTTTTATTCTTTATTTCTGACTTTCTGCTACCATCCACTCCACAACCAAGTGCACTTGGAACCATAATTCACCAAAATGTCACTTGTTATAACATCGGCGTCAAACAAAAGTATGTGAAGAAATTGATACAGACAATATCTTGGGTATGAATGGAAATATATTTTACAAGTTAAAATGTTCCCGTAGTGACAATTTAATGCTAAGAAGTTTGTCCAGGTTTCCCTGTATTTTATATTTCTCATTCTGGTAATCAAGTCTCTGACTTAGGAGTTCCTTATACTTTCTGTCCTTTCTTTGTACCTCTGGGGGGGTCCTTCAACAGGAGTACTAAAGTCTATTGATTATGCACATTCCACCAGGAGCAAAAAGTAAGTAGAATAGGTTTGGAAGGCCCCCAGTGACTTCTAAGAAACATTGGCCTAGAAGGACAAGATGTATATGAAGTGTCTTGCTTTGCCAACCTTAGTATTTAATAGGTCCATAACTAGCACATAGGTACTTAATAAACATTAACTGAAGGAATCAGAGAATATGAATGGTAAATGAAACCGTTCTTTACAAGTACTATCTACATCCAGTTGGAGGCCAGCATGTACGTTTACAGAGCGGCTCCACCCAAAGGCCGCTTTCCTAGGAACTCCAGAGAGCACGGGCTGGTGAGCAGTAAGAAGTGCCCGTCAACCGTCGCGAGAGGCGGGCCTCGCACCACCTCCCCACAGCCTGCCACCTACCGGCTCTAGGACCCCGCGCAGCACCGGCTGGAACTTGGAGGCGGGACTAGGGGAGGCCGTCGCGCACGCATGACGTAAGCCAGCTCGCGCCGGCAGAGGCGAGGAAGCCGGGAATAGTGGAGAAACACGTTTCTCGCTAGCCTCCGTTCTCACGCGCCATGTTGACCCCCGTCCAGCAGCCTCCTCAGTCTAGCGGCGGAAAGCGCAAAGGCAAAACTCAATATGTGCAGGCCAAGCGGGCTCGGCGCTGCGACGGCGGCGGGCCCCGGCAGCTGGAACCCGGGCTACAGGGTATTCTCATTACCTGCAACATGAACGAGCGCAAGTGCGTGGAGGAGGCCTACAGCCTGCTCAACGAATACGGCGACGACATGTATGGGCCGGAAAAGGTACGCGCCCGGGAGAGTGCAAGCAGCCTTTGAGTAGTGAGGGAATGCTGCAAGGCCGGCTTTCTCGTACGCGTGCGCGCGTTTTGTGGCCGAGCTGGCTAAGGGGTGTGGCCTCGCCTGTGTTGCCGCCTCTTTGCCATATCTGGGTTGCAGACCCCTGCCGGGTCGTGTGCTTGAAAAACTAGGAGCTTTGGGGTTCCCCCCATTAGTAATCATAGTGGTTCCTATTTATAGGTTGATTCTGCGGTCCACGTGTTGTGTTTCTGAAGCTCTCAAACGTTTACTACTAGACTTGTGAAGTAATGTAGACCAGAACACTGAAGCGCAAGTTGGTTAAGTAAACGGTCCAAGTTCGTAAGGGAAACTTAATTTGTCCTCGTAGTTTTTGCCATATCTTACCACGACTTTTACACCATGGTTGTAATGATGTTTGTCCTAAGCAGTGTCTGAAATAGTGGATTTAGTACTAGTGCTAGTTATTTTTCAAATGCGCATGTAAATACACTTTAAAAAGTAAAAGCTTTTGTACTCATACCACCTAAAACCTAATTTTCCCATCACAGTTTGGAAATCGTTATAGTCTTGGCTTAGGATCTGGACTAATACATACACAAACACCTCAATGAATTAAAAGGGGGAGGATAATACAGTGAGGATTTGGGTTCAAGTTCCATTATTTACTAGTTTTAGGGCTTGGTCATGGGCGTATTATTTCATTTTGCTGAGCTAAATAAAAAAGAAAAATGATAATGTACTGAATGTTGGCCTAAAAGTTGCTTATGTATATAAAATACATACTGGCATAAAGGTTCCATAAATGTGTATAATTATTAATTAGTGCATGTCTTGCAGACTAATAATGGTGGGGCAGAGAACTGCACAGCAAGTGAGTTCCCTGTTAACACTGGTACTTTGATAAAATTCTTTACTGTTTCTGTTCCCTGTTCCTTAGTAGACTAGAGGTAAGGGGTTTTTTATGCCATAACTCTTTGGTCTAGTTGATGTAGTTTTTTAATGTAGGTAAGGTCCAGAGCTGACAGCCAAGAAAGAATTCTTGAGGCGTTATTGGTGCAAATAGTGGTTTTACTAAAGCAGGGGGACAGGACCTGTGGGCAGGAGTTGCTGCACGGGGGCTGTGAGGGGTGACTGATTATATACTTGGGAGTTGAGGGGAGGTAAGGGAAAAGGGAGGTTTTCAAAAGAGCTTTTGTATGCTAAAGAGGACCTACAAGATTAGAGACCTTGCCTTTATCGAGTTAGGGTTTTTCCCCTCTAGTAAAGCGTTAATAGTAAGACAGTTGGGAGTTTCCTTCTGGAAGTTAAGTTATTGATAAGAATGCTTTTTTTCTGGTAAATCACTCAGACATTTTGTAAACCAAGGGAGACTCATGTCTTGTTGTATTGCGATCTCTGTTAGTTAACCATTTGTTTTTCCTTCCCTTAGCTTTAGGGCAGCCAGGAGTGCCTGAGATTTGTCACACATATCCCACCTGGGTGGGGGCTGGGGTTTGTGGGGTGTCAGCTTGGGCTTTGTCCTCTGTCTGCCTTCTGCTCCCTCATCATAATCTCACCAAAAGGAGATGGTCTTATTAGGCACAAAGATACCTAGTGATAGGATTAAGGTCTGTCTTGAATTAATTCATCTGGTGAGCACATTACCCTGTGTCCCAGAATGTTAAGATGTTTTTGAAAACATTTTCAAATTCTGTGTGCCAGTCTGAGGGAACTCCCTTTTTCCTCCACATTTTGTAGGAAGCGATGTGTCAGTTTCTTAATAAAAAGCTTTATTGTCAGTATTGATCCATCTGCCACTGGAGAGTTCACATAGGTAGTTAATTATCCTTTTAACTTGAGCTATTTTTGCGTTTCTGCTCATCTGTTTCATGCAGTTTATGGACAAAGATCAGCATCCCTCTGGAAGTGAGGGAGAAGATGATGATATGGAGGCTGCCTTGAAGAAAGAAGTTGGTGACATTAAAGCATCAACAGAGATGAAGCTAAGAAGATTCCAGTCAGTGGAGAGTGGAGCAAATAATGTAGTCTTCATCAGGACACTTGGAATAGGTATGTCTGACTAATAAACCTTAAGATTATTAAGCCTATAATATCTGGACATCTCCTTGCCTCAGAACACTGCCTACAAAATGGCTTGATGGTTATGGTTCAGTTAATCATTTGATTGATCTTTTCCACACTGTTCTAGCACTAGACATACGGAAAGGTAGAATGGGTGGTGAACGTCACATTGGCTTAAGAGTGGAAACCTGGCTTTGCCATTTTCTTTGTAACTTTAGGTGAGACAAGAGTACATACTTTGTTTAAGAGGAGCAGCTGCTCTTCAGTGCCAGCCAATTTGGAATGGCTCCAGCCATCTGGAATGTAGTCCTGTAGGGCTAGATCTTCTGGTTTTTCAAAAGAAGTTGGAAATTTGAAGAAGTTCTAGATTTTTAATGCTGTTAACTAATTTAAAAGTATTGAAAACACTGAGTGGCCCCAAACAGACTTGTAGGTAGTGAGGATGGCTGAAGGACCATTTCATGATCTTGTGTAATTCATGGTTTTGGGGCTTCTCTGAGTTCTGAGATCTAGATTATTGTACAAACTTAACTAGTGGATGAATTAAATCTTTTAAAGTGACTTGCAGGTTTTTTTGTTTTGTAAAAAAGTGTACTGTTTAATGTTACATTTGTAGTTGCTATTGTTATAAGAAAGTAGTATGGTGGTGTTGGACAAATGAGACATCACAAAAATGTTAACTCCAGTGTCTTCATGAACGATTGTTTTTAGTGAAAGCAGTAACAATGCTGAAGAGTTAACATATTAGATATAGTAATAATCATCATAGGCAGTGGAGAAAGTTGGAAAAAATGTTTGATTAGACTTATTAATATTCATTATGGTAATTTCTTCTATACTGTTGATGTGGGTCACTGCCAATGACAATTCATTTTAGAGAGTTTGAAGAGGTTCTAAAATGCCCGAGAGTTTATATTCTTAACTTGTTTGCTTTGTGCTGACTCTTTTATTTTTTCCTTTAGAACCTGAGAAATTGGTACATCATATTCTCCAGGGTATGTACAAAACCAAAAAGAAGAAGACTCGGGTTATTCTACATATGTTACCCATTTCAGGCACATGCAAGGCTTTCTTAGAAGATATGAAAAAATATGCAGAAACATTTTTGGAACCCTGGTTTAAAGCTCCAAACAAAGGGACATTTCAGATTGTGTATAAATCTCGAAATAACAGTCACACGAATAGAGAAGAAGTTATCAAAGAATTGGCAGGTATGTTTTTTTTAGTAATTTTACATTAGTATGCAATACTAAATACTTATTCTTGATTTTATGGTTTTTTTGGTTTTTTTTTTTTTTTACAACTTAAGGCTTTTATTTTTGGGTGTAAAAGAAGTATATTAAAATGTCCTTAAAATAGGGGTGCCTCGCTGGCTTAGCAAGCAGAGCATGTGACTCTTGGTCCCAGGGTTGTGAGTTCAAGCCTCACGTTGGGGGCAGAGATTATTAAAAAAAAAAAAAAATCCTTAAAATAATATCAAACCTAACAGATTGTGATATGTTGGATATGAGACTTTCTGGTAGGTAGATATGAAATCTTCCACATCAAGATTGAATTTTCTTTGGGAAAAAAGTACTCTGATTAAATGTCTCAGGATTTCATTTTTATTTATTTATTGAAAGCGTTCACAGAATTTTTTTAAAAGATTTGTTTATTTATTAGTGTGACAGCACGAGCTGGGAGTGGGGGGAGAAGGAGAGGGATTCAAGCAGACTCCCACTGAGCAGAGAGCCCGATATGGGGCTCAGTTCCAGGACCCTGAGATCATGACCTGAGCCAAAGGCAGACACTTAACCAACTGAGCCACCCAGGGGCCCAGAGAATTTGATTGAGGTCCATGTAGAAGAGTAGACTAGTATATATATTGATTTAGAAAGTCCCAAACGGAAAGATGAAAGATTGTATTTGTATCTGTCAAGCTTCATGGCATCCTTCTCCCTCTAAGTGTTTCCCTCTTCTTGTTACAGGAATAGTAGGCAGCCTCAATTCGGAAAATAAAGTGGATCTTACCAATCCACAGTACACAGTGGTAGTAGAAATCATTAAAGCTGTCTGTTGCCTGAGTGTTGTGAAAGATTATATGTTGTTCAGAAAATATAATCTCCAGGAGGTGGTGAAGAGTGCTAAGGACCCATCACAACTTAACCCAAAGCAGCCAGTGCAAGCAGGAAATGGGAAAGAAGCTAAATTGGAATCTGGTGACAAATCAAGTCAACATGACCCAGTAGAAGGAAAAAATAACCAGCAGGTGGTACCAGAAAATAATGAGGAACTGGGGCAGATAAAACCAAGATCTGAGACACAGGTGGTGAATGACGGAGGAGCTAAACCTGAACTTGAAAGTCAAGTCACAGAAAGATCTGAGTCGAATGAAAATGACATCTCATAAGAAAAAAAAATTCATTTGGTGTTGCAGGTGGGTTTCTCAGATGGTGTTCGGTGAGATATTGCTAGGATTCCGTATAAAATTGTGACTAAAAATATATTGTTTTTGACCTTTCTGCACTGCATAATGCTGACCTCACAATAGTGAACAGTGATTGAGCAGCCCCATTAACAGTTCTGTTGGAGATCTTTTCAGCCCCCTGTGCCAGGTACAGTTAGGCCCACATGCATTTGGTTGAGCTAGGAGAAGCTGTGGATAATGATGGACACTTTCGTGGTGGGGAGGGTGGAAGGAAGATAATGTTGGCCTTTCCTTCCTGATTACCTTCCCCAGCCTCCCCTTCTGCGCTGCCATCTGACTTATGGGAGCAAACAAACTCTAAAAGAGAAACACATAGGGACATTTTCATTCTAAGGAAGGAATTTTTATGTGTTGCAACTCAGCTGTCCCTTCCCACTTTGTTGTAAACATTGCAAAAACATGGGTCTTACAGATTTAGAATTGAATTGTTTTTATGAACCTTTCTATTTTTTGCGATTATGTTAGTTATTATGCCAGTTATATTTTACTAACATTTGTTACAAATCTGATGGTCCAGTGCTGCAATTTTTGAAGGCATGGTGTGAGATAGAAGAGGACCATTCTAGACATAGAACTATAGACATTGCTGATAAGGTTAGTGATGAAGAATTAGTCTTCTGAGTTTCTTCAGTATGCCAGTGCAACAAGAAACACAAATTCTTTCTTTATAGTGAAAGCTACTTTTCAGTGGTCTTATATGGACTTAAATCCAAGCTATTTTATTGCATTATATATTGTCGGTGGAATGCAACTTACAAACCTAGCATTTGCTCCAGCAATTGTAACTATAAATCATAACCATTTGATGAGTAAAGATGTTCGTTATTTTAAATGGCATCTGGAATATCAAAACAGTGAAGTTTTGTTTTAAAAATCACATTCAGGGGCACCCTGGCTGGCTTAGTCTGTACAGCATGAGACTGTTGATCTCGGGGTGGTAGGTTCAAGCCCCGTGTTGGGTGTAGAGGTTACTTAAAAATAAAATCTTAAAAAAATAAAAAATCACATTCAGTGAAAGGTTTAGGAAGCAAATTATTTAGTAACAGCACTTATACTAGGAAAAGAAAATTTCACATAGTCGGTAAGAATCTAGTACCAACATAATGTTAAAATGCTAGGGCAAAGGGGCGCCTGGGTGGCACAGCGGTTAAGCGCCTGCCTTTGGCTCAGGGCGTGATCCCGGTGTTCTGGGATCGAGCCCCACATCAGGCTCCTCTGCTGGGAGCCTGCTCTTCCTCTCCCACTCCCCCTGCTTGTGTTCCCTCTCTCGCTGGCTGTCTCTATCTCTGTCAAATAAATAAATAAAATCTTTAAAAAAAAAAAATGCTAGGGCAAGAAACAGTACGAGAAATTGAAAAGCCTTCACTTTCAGTTTAATAACTTATGCCACCTGATGCTAACGAGGTTTGTGTAATTAACTGAAAAGCAGCAGCTTCTTTGTTTGGGTTGATGCGTTAGCAGTTCACGAATATTTGTCATACTGGAGCCTTAGTAAGATTGGTAAATGATGATGAAATTCAAGAAAGCTTTTTCTGCTGTGAGGAGCCTCTCAAAACAAAGGCAGTATAAATTTATATCTGAAGACTGAAGGTCTGCCATCCGTACTCCTGGTGCTCATCAGTTTTGCTGATTTTGGTAAAAGAAAATCTGATGTTGATGTTACAGCACACCGGTTTCTTCACAGAGAGGTGCTGATATAAAACACTTGGAGATGAAATGGAGAAAGTTCTGGATAATGCTGCAGAAATTGTTAACTTTATTAAAGACCCATTTATACAAGAATGTTTAAAAAAACAAACGAAACAAAACTAAAGTCTGAACAAAGGGCACATAAATCTACATACAGAAATCCAGTGGATTGTCAGAGGAAGAGTTCTCAACAGGATATTTGAGTTGAAAGGTGAATTGCTAGAGTACACACAAGGAGCTACTAGGCCAGATTTTGCTGAGTGCTTTGGAGATGAAGGATGGCTACAAAAACTAGGCTATTTAGTAGACATTTTTCTTCACATGAACAAATAAAACAAGTTTCTGCAAGGTCCTGGATAAAATATGTTTTCTTGAAAGTGATAAGATTCTCAGATTAAAAAGAAACAGTCTCTTTGGAACTATCACTTTGCCAAACTTTTGAAATGTTTCCACAGCCCTTGGGCTTGAGAATGAAGAAAAGATAGCAACAAGTCTGAAGCCTTTACTAAAACTCTCCATGAAGAACTGCAACGCCAAATTAAATGGCATTTTCCCTCCTTTTCCTAAAACTGGTGTATGACTGGGTGAGGAACCTCTTCTCTGAATCTCAGCCTGAGATTTTCCCCAGAAGAAAAAGAACTCTGTGAGTCATAGTCTGATAGTTCTGGGTTTCCGTGAAGTAAGAATATCCTTAACTTAGTGCTCACACTCCCATGCAATGAGGGTTCCCTTAATTTGGAAGTTTTTTCAAGGTTTCCTCCAGGGTAAAACAACAGAAAAAAGCTGAAGAGACAGACACCAAAGAGGGCTGCATATTAAGTCCATATTGAGAATAAATATTAAGAGGCTGTGAAAGTCACTTTTGGACATAGGTTTACTAAGTTTTGAAAAGTTCAGTAGTATTATAAATGTTGAGTCTTCCTGCACCAATGTCTGTGTTTATTTAATGGCTAGGGAATATGGGAATATATTTTTATCCTCCTAAAGTAGTGGTCCAGACTAGAAGGATTTGGGGGAGGGGTAAAGGCTATGGACTGGACCTTGGTAATGCAGATGAGGCTGGAACTTTCTTCTAGATCTTAGGTATTTGAGTGTTGAGGTCATCTTGAAAGGATGATAAGAGCATTTTAAGTGTCATTTGCATGAACAGGGAGGATAGGATTTTGGTGCCTTCATCAGACTTGCTCCAAGACAAAGATACTTTTATTTTGATAGTGCAAGACTCTGGGACTCTGGGAATAAAGTTGGCCATACATACGCTTTTCGAATATTTAACTCTGCAAAACTGGATTCCTTTTGCTTTGTGGAAGCTGCTACTCTACAGAAAGATTTTGATTTAGTAGTTTGTTTTTAATCTTGTGTTTATTCGTATTTGGTAAGACCTGAGTGCAACAAAAGCTATTCTTCCCCAGCTGTGAAGCACTGTGTTCTGTTGGAATCTGAATTCATTCATTGATGTATTTTCAGGTTTCCCAACTTTATTGTCGTTGACATTTGAGCATGTTGTTTTATAAGTGACAAGATTCCAGGGTGGGAATTGAGTGATTTTTTTCTTTTCTTTTCTTTTCTTTCCTTTTTTTTTTTTTTTTTTTTTAAAGTTATGTCAGTTAAAAAAAAACTCCAGTGTTGTGGTTTAGTAAACTTGTTTTGCTCTGTGGAGGAAAGTGTGTTAAACTTGGTATCTTGAAACATGTTTGTTTAAGGTTAAACATGATTTCTAAATGTTGTTTTTACTTGTATTTTGCTTTTGGTATGGCCAAATTTTTAGCTTGTTTTTCATAGTTACTGATATTTTCAGAAAAATCAAAATAAATTTGTTCCCTAAAGATTGGTGTTCTGTGCTTTTTCTTCCTGCCTTTTAGTAAATCTCTGGCTTTATAATAGATATCTCATAAAAGATACTTACATGCCAAATTATGTATCAAAAATCATGTACATTGTCCTAAAAAAGTACAGATATAAAACTTTTAATAATTGCTCTTGATTAATTACTCTTAAGTAATCCAAACTTTAGATATTTTACAGTGAACTTGCTTCAAAAGGAGGTATAGGGGTGCCTGGGTGGCTCAGTTGGTGAAGCGTCCAACTCTTGATTTCAGCTTGGGTCTTGGTATCAGGGTTGTGAGCTCAAGCCCCATGTTGGGCTCTGCTCAGTGGGGAGTCTGCTTGGGATTCTCTCTCTCTTCCTCTGCCCCCCCCCACTCTAAAATAAATAAATCTTTTTAAAAAAGATATAGTAATACAGTACTTAATTAAATTCACTTACTGGTTTTGAATTATTTATGTTCCTTATTTTAAAGTTAGTATTTTAATTCACTCTATTTTTTTTTAAAGCAGGCTTCACACCTATCATATAGAGCCCAGCGTGGGGCTTGAACTCATGATCCTGAGATCAAGACCTGAGTGGAGATGAGGAGTCAGATGCTTAACCGACTGAGCCACTCAGGCACCCCTTTAATTCACTTTAAAGAACTAGTAATATAAGATGTTAGGCAGAAGAAATTCTGTATTGAACACTCCTTAGAATAGTTTTAAACTTTATTTTGAGTTAATCAGACCCAAGATAAATTCATTGTCCACTGTGCTTTTCTAAGTAATCATGTGCTGTTTTGAACCCTGCAAGTCATTAAAATCATTGCCTTTGTCAGTTTGGTCATCATAACCGTTTTCTTTCCAAATATTTTTGGATTTTTATTTATTTAATTTTTGGCTAAGTACAGAACAAAAAATTGAGTTTTTCAGCCAGGAAAAGTCTTCAGCACTGTAAGAGAGTAGTCACTAAATTATCAGGAAGCAAGGACTAAAAGTAAGCCTGTAACTCCTTAATGCTATAATTTCTTATCAGGCTATGTTCGACCCCATTCATGGTCTCTCAGAACGTTGCGTTTGATTTTCCCAGTGATTGTCTTCGGGAGTTCTGGAACAAATTCCACCTAATTAATAGAGAAACATACTATGAGACACTTGATGCCACTGTGACAATCCCAGTTGTCAGTACAATAGGGAGAGCTTTCATGTAACTGGCGAGTTTGGGTCTGGGGATGTCTAGTCTAAACTCATTGAAATTCTTGTGTTTATCGTCCAGTTGACATTGGACCTACACCAGGAGTTTTTAGTGCAGAGGCTATATGCTTTGTCAGAAGAATATAATAAACCCCTTACTCCATTGCTTCTAGTTGAAACTAGACCTGGGCCTCTACTGCCCTAAAGAAATAGAAGCCACACCTAAATGCACAAAGAAACAAGTTAATTCTTGGGTTTTGGGCTTTAAAGAGCTGGGTCCTCCCCCTTTCGGAGGGAGAATTTTGATACTTAATTTTGAGTACAAGTTTCCCCTTACGTCCATGGTAAAAATCCTCCCTTTGTTTCCCTCCCTCAAGATGTTACTATTTTAAAATTTTCTCAAACAACGTTTTTCTGAAAATCAACTGGTGACTGATTTAGTAAATTTAATGGAGAAAATATAGCTAGTTCTTAGGTTGAAGTTAACTACCTTTTGGTTGCAATACCAATTGAAATGGAATTCTCATCTTAAGGATCAATATCAACCAACAGTATTCCAGGATGAGAAGGAAAGAAGTTGCAGTGTCTTCTCTTTTATACAGAATTATTCTTAAATCCTCCCTTGAAGTTTTCAGGGAAGATTCCGTTTTTTTGGATAACATCTTTTTTTCTGAGCCTTAAGTTTGGTCAGTTAATACATAAAGGCTTGCGCTTTGAAGAGTATTATGGCTTGAGAGTACCGATAGCTGAATCAGGGGCTGTCTTTAAATTTTTCCACAGTTGTTTTTTTTTTTTTTTTTTTTCCCCTCACGAAATGGGACTGATTAGTCTTATAAGGATCCTTAGTAGTTATTCAGTATTGCAGAGCTGGTCAAAACTAGTTTATCAAACATCTAAGTGTCTCAAAATAAATTTTTTAAAGCAAAATTGTTAGGGCTAAGCAAGTTGGAATAGGTGTCTTCTACTTATATAATGAGCTACCATAAAGTCGAAAGCTAATAAAATCTATGTACTCAATAGCTTAGACCCTTGTTTGGTAACACACTTAACTTTTGGGCAAAAAATACTTGCCTTCCTTGGATATTTGTAAGGTGCAGTTGACTTTTTCACATGATCCTGAAGTTCAAGAGTTAATTTCTCTGGGTTGGATGATTTAAAGGGTGCAGATAAGACAACAAAAGCTTTCACTACCTGCAGGAGAAAAGTCAATTTATTTCGATGTTTGTTTTTCAGACACATCAGGAGTTTGGAATCAATGCTGAACACAGGTACTTATAATTATTTGTTAACAGCAGCTTGAGTGATGAATGCAAATCCAGAGATCACCTCTGAACACAGCTTGGGTACAAGTGGGGTTTGAGTGGTTTGTGAGTGTGAGGAGTGCAGTGTTTCAATAAAGCTAAAAAGTTGAGTTTTATTTACATGTCACACATGTATTTAACATTTCAGTCAGACTAGTCCTATATATTATACGGGCAGTCCTTGATTTGCAGATGACCCCTCAAACCTACACTATTAGATGTGTGTAATAGGGAGACAAATGGAGGTTCCAGAGAATATGGTTTTAAAGGGACTTGAGGAGGCTTGGTGGAGGGATTTTGTATGCTGGGAGATGAACTCTTGGGAAGGATCGATCTACCCGTAAAAGGTCTTTTTTGCCTAATATTTCTTGCTTCTCTTTGGAATACTATTCAAAACCCACCAATTAGATAATTATTGAGATTAGTTAATTATAGTTTAAGTTATTAATTACTCATACATTGATTCCAATTGGTATTTACTTCTAATATTCAGATGAAACCAACTATATGGAGAGAATGAGAATATGGTAGCAGGAGAAAAGTACTTTGGAGAATGGAATCCATTGGGTGTGGAGGTGGTAATGGAGGTTTCAGTATGGGGTCCATAGAGTCACTGCAGAGGGTCACTGGTGTGTAAAAGGCATCAGAGAGGGCATCTGCGTGGCTCAGTCGGTTAAACATCTGCCTTCTGCTTGGGTCATGATCCCAGGGTCCCGGGATCGAGCGGCACAGTGGGCTCCCTGCTCAGTGGGGAGCCTGCTTCTCCCTCTTCATCTGCCACTCCCCCTGCTGTGCTCTCTCTGTCAAGTAACTAAAATCTTTTTTTAAAAAAAGGTGTCAGAGAAAGAGGTGTGGGAGGATGCTGATATACAAACTGTTTTTGAAGTTTTGCTATTACTGAGTCTGTAAGAAACTTCCATGAGGAAAGGAAACATCTCCCTTCCATACTACATGGCTTCCTCCTAAAACTGAGGCTGTTACTGTCATTCCCCAAGTTCCTTTTCATTAGGTCCTGGGTAGGCTTGTGGGACTTATTTGGGAACCTGGCCACAGTCTCCTATTTGCATTGTTTCTGTGAGAAAATGCATTCTGATTTCCATGACAATCATACGTACAGTAAAATCTGCTTTTTCTTATGCAGCATCTGTTCTCCCCTTTTAGTAATGGTACCCTGATTTTCCTACAGAGTATTACTCTAACCTCTCTCTGGTGGTGTTGACACTAACTTCTACCTTCAATGACCAGCATATGATCCTGGTCTGTCCAGTGAGCATATACGATTCCCTGGACCACATTGGTTAGATACGTGATCTAAGATAGGCAAATGTTATTCTGGGAGTCGCTTGAAACTGTTGGTAAAGGAACTGTCTCCTTTACTGGTTGTGAAGCTATGTACGTTTGGAATCAGTTGCTACCAAGTAGGAAGAACCTGCCCGAATGGAGCCAACCTAAAGAACAACAGCCAGGAAATGAAGAAAAAGTTTTGCTAACTTCGCATGAACCCTCGGATGTAGCTGTTGAAGACCTCACTTACGTGTGAGCCAGTAAATTCCTTTTTTTTTTTTTTTAACTTAAGTCACTTTGAGTTGAGTTTCTGTCACTTACCACTAAATGAATCCTAATACATCCCCATTGGAACACAACTCATTTGTAAAGTTGAGTAACCGGATGATGGGTATTGAGGAGGGCATGTGTTGTGAAGAGCACCGGGCGTTATACGCAACTGATGAATTGTTGAACGCTACATCAAAAACTAATGATGTACTGTATGTCGGCTAACTGAACATAATTTAAAAAAATGAAGAGAAGGGGCGCCTGGGTGGCTCAGTCATTAAGCATCTGCCTTTGGCTCAGGGCGTGATCCCGGCGTTCCGGGTTCGAGCCCCACATCAGACTTCTCTGCTAGGAGCCTGCTTCTTCCTCTCCCACTCCCCCTGCTTGTGTTCCCTCTCTCGCTGGCTGTCTCTATCTCTGTCAAATAAATAAATAAAATCTTTTAAAAAAATGAGAAAAAAATAAAGTTGCGTGCCTAGTATACATTTTTGGCACATGTGTGCTTCATCATGAGAATTACATGACTACTACTTGATTCTCCAGAGGAGTCAAATGGATAGAACTGGAAAATATGAAATTGCTAGTTTAAGGACATTCACTACCTCTCCTCTGATTGGATCCGGACTACTGACAACAGCTGATTCAACAACTGCTGGGTGTTCAATTAGCGCACTCTCCACTTCAAACGGCCCAATACGGTACCTAGAAGAGGAAAAGAAGCCCTTGATCACTACATCACCCAAGTAGGAGATCCCCCCTGGCAATCTGTTACTCTCTAAGAGTGGCAGATGTACAAACCCAGAAGATATGATGACATCATCAGCTCTGCCAACAAACCAGAAATACCCATCATTGTCCATCACTCCTCTGTCTCCAGTGACATAAAAATCCCCTCTTACTGTGGCAGCAGTTTTCTCTGGATTGTCCTAGGAATCAAAGATGACTTTGGACATTAATTTGGTCAGATAGAAAAAGGTGTATGACACCCATGAAGTGACTAGTACCTTGCACATTCTATTTCTAAAAAATTCATTTTTTAAAAAAAAGGTAGTTCCTACTGTAGAATACCAGAGGTTCAAGAATATAGTGAAAAGGAAACCCCTCTTGCACCTCTTCTGCCCTGTATCACCCCCTCCCTGCCCCCTGCAGCCTGCCTAGTTGTCTTTTCTGAGGACAAGCACAGCAACTTGTTTCTTACACATAGAATTTAATCTTTACAAAACTCTTAGGAGATAGGTGATATTCTCCCCATTTTACAGTTGATGAAATAGACTTGGATTTTGTGACTTGCCCAAGGTTACGCAGCAACATATGGTGGATATGAAATTTGGACCCAAGTCTGTATGACTCCCTATACCGCCTTTCTATTAACTTGTGATGAGCTCATTCTACGTTTTTGTACCACATATTCAGAGAAGAAACAGAAGGGCCGTGTGGACTTCAGTCTGAGGGCAATTTCCCCTTCTTTGCCAGGTGGTAGGATGTTGCCATTTTCATCTACAATCTAGAATGAAAGAAACAATTTAGGTTTCTAAAATTTTCTTTTTACAAAATGAAAACAGGTTATGAATAGTTGTACAATGACTAGCAGAAAACTGTAAAACATTCTTCTTTATTGAAATAGTCAGATATTACCCACCTGGACGTCATAGGGTAGTACTCCTTTCCCCATTGAACCCGGTTTAATTTCTTGTCCTTTTTGATTGGCACAAATTATTCCCTATTGAGAGAACATGTTTTATATAAGAATGTAAAAATTCATTTTCTGTAGCTATTTATATCATGACAATATAAGACTCAGTTTTGACTGGATTGATTTTCCCATGCTTGTCTTCTGGACACACACACACACACACACACACACACACACACACACTATTTTAGACCAGTACTTCTCAAACATGTGTGTCAGAATCACCTGGAACATTAATTTTCAAGCACAGGTTGCCAGGCCCCATGCCAGAGTTTCTGATTGAGTAGCTCTGGCTTGGGTGGGGTGGGGTGTCTGAGGATTTGTGTTGCTACCAAATTCCCACATGCTGCTGCTGCTGCTGCTGGTTTTGGGGCCACACTTTGAAAACTACTTCTTTAGACTAAAGATCCCATTTAATGCACCTTGGGATAAATTCCCCACTGGGGCTCTCTGGGGTCCTCAGTGCTGCTGAGAAGATGAGCCACTTGATTCTGACCCTATCCAACCCCTAACACCTCTGAGACTTCTGCATGGGTAGAAGACAGGAAGACTGCAGTGAATAATCCTAATTCCCCTCTGGCCAAGCCAAACTGGGCAGTTCAGAGGTTTTGGTAGTCACTGGCAAGGTAAGGTATTCTGGGAAACTACATAAAAATTTAGAGCACCAAGGGGGCTCTTTAGGGGCTCCTCCTGGGGTAGAAAGGCCCCAATATGCTAAGCTTAAACTTTGCCCATTAAACATACCACTTCTGTCTGTCCGTAGCCTTCATACAGTTCCAGCCCAGTTTGTGCCTTCCACTGTTCCAGCACCTCTGGGTTGAGTGGCTCCCCTCCTGTCAAGCAGTGTCGTAGCTTCTTGAATTTGTATCTGCAGACACAGAGTCTCATGGGGTCTTTGGGGAGAAGAAATCTGAGTGGCTTTCATTAAAAAATTATTAGGATGTTCTAGCAACAAGCAAACGAGCTAGGAAAGGCAAGTTTTAGGAAGGTTTGTTCAGCAAATATTTTTGAGCACCTACTATCTTACCAGATATGGTTGTAGGTTGTGTGGGGCATATTTGTGATTAAAGTAAATTTCCTGACAGAGCTTGCATTTTAGCAGGCTGTTAAAGGAGGGGTGAAGGTAAGAGAAAATGCTGATAATGATCTTAAGCACTTATTATGAACAAAGTGATAAAACAACTAACATTAATTGAGCATTTACAGGACTGTGAGGGCTTTAGGAGCATTCTCATAATCCTCACGCCCTATTTTACAGATAAGGAAATTGAGGCTGGGAGAACTTAAAGAAGTTGACCAAGGCCTCATGAAGGCCTGAGCTGACTACTCTTCCCCTACCATTTGTTGGGTGTCTAATCAAATAGGCCACTTACATTGAATTCTCAACACAAACACATGAGGCAGCTCTTAATCCTCTCTTGTGGATGGAATTAAGGGAGGCTTACTTAGCAAAGTCATCTCGAATGTCTGAGGTACAGAGCCCCACTTGTTTTCACCACTGGCCTTACTACTCTGCTTCCCGCTTTCTCAAGTGAGAAAGTCTGGAACAGCCTGGCTCTAATGTATTGAGGGTCCAATGGGCAGGACCAGAATTGTGCTTATTCAAAATAATGCTTGAAAGCCCTTGAACTACTCTTGAGATGTGAGCAAGATGCTCACATTTTGAGGAGCACCTGGGTGGCACAGTCAGTTGACTGTCCGACTCTTGTTTTTGGCTCAGGTCGTGATCTCAGGGTTGTTTTCTCAGGATCTCGGGTTCGTGAGATCGAGCCCTATGTCAGGCTCCATGCTCTGTGCGGAGTCTGAGTTTCTCTCTCCCTCTGCCCCTCCCCCCATGTGCTCCCTCTCTCCCTCTCTGTCAAATAAATAAATTAAAAAAAAAGATGCTCATATATTGAGGGCCACAAGGGCGTTGACCCTGACTAGGATAAGAGAAGGTTCAGATCTGCTTTATTTTGTTTCATAGCACTCTCCCTCCTGGACATCCACACGTGGGGGGATAGAGGATGTGCCAGTCTGCACTACTTAAATTGTTACTACTTACATTGTTTCTCTCTTCCTTTCTGTCCTCATGTATTCAATTCATATTGGTTAAGTAAATGTACGTTGCAAGTCCTCTAGGGGTTCAGTTGATTTCAATAAATTGATTATAATCTTCAAGTCATAAGACTTCATTAGCTTTTCTTCAAGGCTGTATAAGTGCAGTTGTATTTTGGGATGGAGGGGAGTTAGTTCTCGGACTGTAGGGTTCTGGTTGTCCCTGAGAAAACATGGAGTTGCCCCTAGAGGCTATCCTTAGGGACAACTGGGAGGTGATTTAGGCAGTATCTGGAGACATATTTGACGGTCACCAGGGAGGTTCCACTGGCATCTAGTAGGTGGAGGCCACATAGAATGCTACTCAACATCCTACAATGCACAGGACAGCTCCCGACAGCACAGAATTATTCAGTCCAAAATGTCAATAGTGGCAAGACTGAGGAAACCTGCCCTGAAATGGGGAGATGTGTGATGCTGGACTGCAGCTTTTGTTTGTGCTTCAAATGGAGATTTCCACTCAAGTACCTTTTCAGATCTTTCTGCACAAGCATCCGGTACACAGTGGGAGCGCTGCACAGGGTCGTGATGGGATAAGTGGTGAACGTCTGGATGATGGAGAAAGACAGTTGTCAGAAGCGGTTGATTAGAGGCCACAACTAGAGCTGACGTCTGCAACCCCTCATCCTCTTTCATTGACATGTTTCCATCATATGATCACTACTAGGAATAAGAAAGCAAGTATTTATTAGTTGTCACTAGTGACTGTATGTCTGTTGGGAATTTCCAATTATTGGAAAGAACATGTGTATCTTACAGTAACAGACATACACAATCAACTTCAACAGAAAGTAAATTGTTGAACTTGAGACCAGCCCCAAAGTATGAACTGGTTTATTCTACCTTAGGGCTGCAAATTACCTTTCATGGTGGAATTTTGAAACCCCCTGCCTGGGGCGTCTGGATGGCTGCCTTCAGCTCAGGTCATGATCCCAGGGTCCTAGGATTGAGCCCCGCATCAGGCTCCCTGCTGCTCCCTCTCTCCCCTGCTTGTGCGCTCTCTCTCTCTCTTAAATAAAGAAATAAAACCTTAAAAACAAACAAAAAAAGAAACCTTCTGCCCATATATTTCTACACAGTACTCACCCTGGATGTAAATTAACCTACCAAAACCTTCCAACACTTTATCTATAAAAGACACCAGTCCCGGGGCACCTGGGTGGTGCTGTTGGTTAAGCCTCCTACTCTTGGTTTACACTCAGGTCATGATCTCAGGGTCGCAAGATTGAACCCTGCATAGGCTCCGCAATTAGCGCGGAGTCTGATTGGGATTCTTTCCTCCTCCCTCTCCCCTTCCCTCTGCTCCTCCCCTTGCTTGTGTGCTCTCTCTCTCTAAAATTAAAAAAACAAAAACAAAAACAATCCCTTTGAGTGGATTGATTAAATGCATTAGTAAGGCCATTTTTCAGGACTTTCCTTAACTGTTTAAGATTTGATGGGCTCATTTTACCTCCAGCTCCTCACAGAAAAATAATGACCTAGGCATGTTAAATCTAGAGAGATACTCATGTTTTAGATGTGCTATATCTAGAGAGATTCTACTATGTCACATAATGAATTGACAGTTTGTATTAAATTTAAGCATTTGAGAGAGTATTTTCAAGATGTATTTCTAGGCTATCTGGATTGTCAAAGATCAAGAAAAACTTTTGATTCATAAGTGAGCCTTTCTACTATCTGTACTTGCTCCCTGGATTCCAGCTGTTCTTAATAAGTGTAAATGCATGTAACTAAGAATAGTGTAGTTCTTAGAGCATTTAAAATACACATACTATCTTTGTAAAATAAGAGTATTCTTATTTTAATAGACTTATTTAATATAAATGCCATATATCTTAATATATCTTATTTAGTATGATATTAAATAAGACTATTAAAAAAGAATATATTATATTTATTACTTAAATATTATATAGTATTTACTGTTTTATAAAAAATAATATTCTTATTTTTAAAAATGCAGGATTTAGAACTGCAAAGTTAGTTTATCTACTCAGGGCACTTTGTAAACCTGACATAAGGATCCTAGTTCTTATGTTACCCACCATTTCTGTTAAGACCCTCAAGCCATCTTGTCAGACCAGTTAGCAAAATAACAGGGTGAGTATAGCTTTTACTCACACACAGGTGTGGTGTTTAATATGTATTTCATTAAACATAATTGGTTTTTCATGGTTGAAAAATAATTGGCCTGAATCACATCTTTCTAAAGGCTAAAGAAATCGAGCAATCTGATACCTCAGTCTAGCTGTGTCTGGCTAAGAAGGAGGGACATAACTGGTCTCAAGACAAGTATTGGGTTCTGAGAATTAACAAAGTGAAAAGCACAGGGTGAGGGGAGAATGGAAGGAGCTACTCTGGGAGAAAGGTGACCCCACCTTCAGTCTTCTCTACATAGGGTTTTGGATTTATCATCTATTGTTTTTGTTTCACGGAATCAGAAATCAAAGATTTGTTTAGACTTGAGTCTTGTAATCTGTTATTCAGAACCTTTAGAGTCCTGAATAGTTTGAAGCATGAGAGTGTTGTGGGTGTTCCTTCTCTGTTAAATACATTCAAGAGCCAAATCCCCAGAGACTTCATTTTTTAGAAAGGAGTGATTTCCACAAGCCCAGGAAACTGTATTCTGAAGAATCATTTCTTTGTGGTTTTGGCAGGGGGTGGGGTGGGGTGGGGGGAAGACAAGGGAAGGATGTAGCTAGAAACCATGACTTACATCCAGGAAGGTATCAGTGTCAAACTGGGCCATCCGATGTACAAAGACACAGGCTCCCTGAAGCCAGGATGAAAACACACTGCCAATGGCAGCCTTGATCCAACCAGTGTCAGACATATTCCATATGATATCTGAGGACTTCAGGTCTAGCCAATACCTAAATGATATGGAGAAGCAACAAGACAGACCAAAAAACCCCAAAACAAAACAAAACAAAAAGCAGAAAAGCAAACAAACTGGAATCTTTGAGAACTGGCTAGAATCTCAATGGCTACAGAGAAGCATCAAAAGAGAGAGGCCCAAAGGCAGGATGAGTGATTCTATCTCCCACTTTTGTTAGAGGACTTTCTCAGAATCTAGGTAATCTGAAAGTAGAGAGGGAGGCTGGGTTTGACATGATATTTGTTCATTAATGCAACAAATATTTATTGTGCAAATATATGCTAGGCACTGTTCTCCCTAGCATAGTGAGTGAGATAGACCAGATATCTGCTCTTACTTTAGCAAGACAGATAGTGGATAAGCACACAATAAAATGAGTAAGAATATAAATCAGTATCATAATTTCAAATAGTGATAAGTGCTCTGAGGAAAATAAAACAAGGTAAGGTGATAGTTTTAGGATACCTAGGAAAGTCTTTCTAGGTGGGTGAATTTACCTGGCAATGAGAAGGAACCAGGCATGCTGTTGTGGAGATGGGGTCAAGGTTGGTTCCTGTATATCACCCTGTGTATCATCACACAAGTGCACTCCTTAATCCCGTGACCTATTTAACCCATAAATTCTTGCTTGATCTGCTGGTGAGATGGTGCCATTTACTGAGCTAAGGCTGGGCAGGGGCATCAAGGATTCTGTTTTATAGATGTTACACTGGAGAAATCGAATAGTCATCCAAGTGGGGGTGTGAGCTAGGCAGTTGAATATACATGTTGGCAGCTCAGGGGAGAGTTTAGCAAAAACGGTTTTCTTCCCTACCTTCCACAGAGGGTGTACCCAATTCTGAGGCTGCTCTGAGAGTGCTGGGCCATCTTGGGAGAGCCTGTGGTCCCACTGGTGAAATAAATGGCCATTGGTTCTTGACTTCCTGTCTCCACACAGCTATGCTCTGCAGAGGCAGATCTGTAAAATATGGGTCCCAACCCAACATGGTGGCTGAAGATGGCAGACAAGTTTAACTCTGAGACTATATATATATATTTTTTTCTCTTTTCCTTTGCTACTTGTGCCCTCTTAATATCAGAAAACAGTTAATAGAACAAAACCTAATCCAAAGCCTCCTTGAAAGGAATTTCTCAATAAATCTTAAAGGGATTTTGGAGATCAATGCAAAGCTTTAACAACTCATTTCTCTCTCTTTTTAAGCACCACCTCTGTATAGGCCACATTGATAACCAAGATGACTTTCAATATCAGTGACAAAAAGATGTGTATTTTATTTACTTAAATATTTTTTTTCTAAGTGCTTTTTTTTAAATCTGTGATTTTTAAAAATCAGTCATGAGTCTGTGAATTGTTTATTAACATTTCAGGAGGTTTTATGATTTAAAGGAAGATCCTTTGGCATTTGAATCAAACTTTTTAATACTTTTTATTCAGCATCTTCATCACTGGCAGACACAGTTAGGTGCTTACCATATAGCATACCATTCTTCTTCCTTGCTTGTTCTGGTATCAGCAGTTATATGCTTCAGGGGAGACTGTTCCTTATATAGCTCCAGGGGTTGAATCTTGATTATCCTAAACCAATTGTGGTAATTCTCATGCCAGAGACTGATTTAGGAATGGGCACACATACAGTTACAGTCAATGAAATTTAAAGGCTTTATGGAAAGGATTTATGTTTCCTTAATACAAATCAAAACCACAAAGAGATACCACCTCACACCTGTCAGAATGGCTAAAATTAACAAGTCAGGAAACAACAGATGTTGGCAAAGATGCCTAGAAAGGGAAACCCTCTCACACGGTTGGTGCGAATGCAAGCTGGTGCAGCCACTCTGACAACAGCATGGAGGTTCCTCAGAAAGTTGAAAAAAGAGCTACCCTATGACCCAGGAATTTCACTACTAGGTATTTAGCCCAAGATACAAATGTAGTGATCCGAAGGGGCACCTGCACCCCAATGTTTCTAGCAGCAATGTCCACAAGAGCCAAACTATGGAAAGAGCCCAGATGTCCATCCACAGATGAATGGATAAAGAAGATGTGGTATATATATACAATGGAATACTACTCAGCCATCAAAAATGATATCTTGCTATTTGTAGCCATGTGGATGGAATCAAAGGGTATTATGTTAAGCGAAATAAGTCAATCAGAGAAAGACAATTATATGATCTCACTGATATGTGGAATTTAAGAAACAAAACAGAGGATCATTGGGGAAAAAGGAAAAAAACAAGATGACACCAGAGAGGGAGACAAACCATAAGAGATTCTTAATCTTAGGAAACAAACTGAAGGTTGCTGGAGGGGAAGGGGGATGAGAGGTTGGGGTGGCTGCGTGATGGACAGTAAGGAGGGTACATGATATAATGAGCACTGGGAATTATATAAGACTAATGCATCACTGAAGTCTACCTCTGAAAGTAATAATATACTATATGTTAATTGAATTTAAATTTAAAAAAACAAAAAACAAAAAGGAAGAAAATGTTTTCTTGTTCTCAGAAGAGTCATGAGGAAGGAATGCTGCATTTCTCCTCCCCACCCATCTTGTTTTCTGGACTTTGGATATTGTTGTGAAAGTATATTATATCTGGAACTACCCTAGGTATGTTGGAATCGCTGGGAGGGCGTGGGGTGCAGGAAGGGTAGGGACGGATTAGTAGATACACTGAGGATGGCACGATGGAAAGATGACTGAATCTGGGTCCATGCTAACTTCATCGTAGTACTGAATAACCAACTCTCATTCCACTCTACCTCCGTACTTCTTATTTGTCATATAATAAAATTGTGTTGTTTAAGCCACTTATACTTGGGTTTCCTAGTACTAAAGACAAGAGCATTCTCTAAATAGATAACAATAACAGTATCTGTATAAGATTGTCTGTATAGACAGCTTCAACATTTCCTTCCATCCCTGTGTAAGCATGCCACTCCCTCATTGAGGAATGGAGCCTATGTCCTCTCTCCTTGACTCTGGGCTGGTCTTAAGGCTAGCTTTCATGGGTGGAGTGTGACAGAATTTCTTTGACTTCTCAGCTTAGGTCTTAGGCTTTATAGTTTTCACTTTTCACTGGGAGGAACGCAGCCACCATAGAAAAATGTTCAGACTGTTCTGCTGGAGAGATAGACCATGTGTAGGCAAAGTGAGGTGCTTCAGCTAACACAGAAGCTTCAGACTTGCGAGTGAACCCCTTCTTGTGTCCTCCAGCTTCAGACAAGCTGATGTGAAGAAGGACAAGCTGCCTCTGTTGAACCCTGCATGAACTTCTAACCCACGGAATCCTGAGCAAATGAAATGATTGTTGGTTTATTCCACTAAATTCTGGGATATTTTATAGCTCAGTATTGGATAACTGATAGAATACCTGAGAATTTTGGAGACTCGTGTATCATTTCCTGAGTTTAAGGAAATAGGGTCAAGGATGCTATTTTAATTCATCTTGATGATGAGTGAATAAGATTGTCATTAAAATGGTAAAGCAATGAGGATTAATATATAAACATACACTATATTGTCAAACATAGTTTCATGAAATACTAATATGATTTTCTTGGCAATTTGCCTTCTCCCCCCCAAAAAAGATCACTCAGTTATATTTTTCAGTATATATATATATTTTTTTAATATATATATATTTATATATATATGCATGCATGTGTATATATATATGTGTGTGTGTATGTATGTGTATATTGTGTACACACACACACACACACACACACACACACTGAATTTGAGAAGAACCAAATTGGAATCAGAGGAACCACCCGAGGGACTAATCTAGGTGGGAGAAGATGTGGGTCTCCAAAGTGAGTTCTGCAAGGTAATCCACTGAAGATGAGAAGAAAAATTAGAATTTAAAAATTAGAAGAAAATTTAGAATTTTTTCTAATTTAAAAATTAGAAGAAAAATTAGAATTTAAAAAGAATTTTATTGATTCACCAGAGCGAATGGGATGGAGGGAAGGAGGCAAAGTAAAGAACTAGCAGGACTTGGAGATTGATTGGACTTGAAGGGTGAAGGAAGGAGGCAAGGCTGATCTGCTTTTAACATGGGCGACCGGGAGACTCACATGCTTTATCAACTGAGCCAGCCAGGCGCCCCTCAATAATTATTTTTAAAGATATTCTATAATTCAGCAATCAATAAAGAGCATCAAACTATGTTCATGGGATATATATATAGATATATATAGATCTATAGATAGATAGATCTATATATAGTGAAGCTGGTGTGTGGGGGCTGGAGAAAGGGGGATTTCTTCACAGTATCTAATACTGTGGGGGGGAAAATACTATTATTTTTAATGTTTCTCAATCCAGTGTGGAACCCTTTAATGTAAGGCTTTAAATTTTCTTTTTTCTTTTACCAAAAGAGGACACATTACAATCTGTGGGTGACAAGGAGATTTTCAATTAGTGATTTCACTGTCTGACTGACTCTGTTTCTTTGGACGCCTGAGTTTTATCTTTCTGGATTTTTCAGAACTGATTATATGTTGATGACTTCCAGATTTGTATCTTTAGGTCCTTAAGTCTGACACTCATGTATTGACCACCTGCTGAACATTTGGATGTTCACAGACCCCTCAAATCTTAATATGTCCAACTTTAAACTCTTTCTTCAGCTGATACTGCCCACCCATTCAGTCACCCATCTTAAAAAGCAGATCAACTTTGACTCCTTCCTTCATTCTCTAAGTCCAATCAAAGCTTCCATTAGGTGATTCTTTTATGGGAAGGAGTCTGGATCAACTGACAGTATTGCTAAGTCCTTGGAGGCAAGGAGACTCCGAGATACAGTTGGAATTGATGTTATTGCTGGTACTGCAGATGAGGCAGGAGAAGATACTCACTGAAATAATTCCTGGAAGCTGAGCCACCCATTCTGGCTGCGTGGAGACACCAGGAGTTTGGTCTTCAAGTCAGGACATTCTGACATGATGGACTCCACTGCTGGGACCACCTCGTCACTGGCCACAATACACGGCCTTGGATGTTCGTAGCCGATAGAGAATGTCTTTTGCTCTCAGCTGGGTTGTTCCTGGCATGAAGACCAGCCCTGGGAAGGAGAGAGAGCCCTGAGCTGAAATAGAACTCTTGTCCCTTTGGTAAGATTATGTACCGTGGAAACAGGCTTCGTGCTTGGGTGAGGAATACAGCCTTTAGCTACTCCTGTCTTTGTCCCCAGGGACATCCCACAGGCCCCTGGTCACCAGGAGATCCTTAGATCAGTGGCTTCAGAGATTCTATATTCAAGAAAGTAAATTCTGGATCATCTAGAGAAATGTATCATAACCAACTCTACCAAGAGACGTTACTATCCACATTTGCTTTGATAGAGCTTTGTGTTTAAATCCCAATTGCGGGGCTCCTGGGTGGCTCAGTTGGTTAAGTGTCTGACTCTTGATTTCAGCTCAGATCATGATCTCACAGTTGTGGGATTGAGCCCCCCATCAGGCTCCATGCTGAGATTCCCCGCCCCTTTCCCCTCTCTCTCAAAAAACAAATAAATAAAATCTTTAAAAATAAATAAATAAATTCCAATTCCATAGCTTTCTAGTTGTGTGACTTTGGACAAGCTTCTTAACATCTCTGAACCTCAGTTTCCTCTCTCGCAAACCTCTTTTTTTTTTTTTTGGCAACACCCACCTCTTAATAATAATAATAATAGTTGCTATTATTATTCCATCATGGTTGTTCTTCATCTCAACTCTTATTTTTCTGTTCTTTGTAAGCATAGCTTCAGTCGGAACTAACAGTTCAGAAAAACCTCAAATTTCATTCTTTCTCTCTTTCTGCATGATTTAGAAATGTTAAATATTGGGGCACCTGGTGGCACAGTCGGTTGAGCATCTGACTCTTGGTTTCCGCTCAGGTCACGATCTCAGGGTGGTGAGGTGGAGCCCCAAGTCTGGCTCTGTGTTCAGTGCGGGGTCTACTTGAGATTCTCTCTCCCTCTCCCTCCCCCCACCACTTGCATGCGCGTGCTCTCTAAAATGAATAAATAAAATCTTTTTTTTTTTTTAAAAGAAATGTTAAATATTGGCACTGACCTGTTCGCATACAAGCCACGTTTACAAGCCACCACTCTGGGATACGAGGCAGAATCACAGCCACTCGGTCTCCTCTCTTTAGGCCACAGGGCTTGGTGAGCACATTGGCAGCCTTTCGGGACAAGGAGCCCAGTTCTTCAAAGCTCCATTTGACCTCGTCCCCTCTGCCGTTCACCCACCACAGGGCTGGGTTGGCTGGTCTCTCTCCTGTCTGGCCATGGGCACATGGGAAAGAAAAAAAGCTTACATGACTGGTCTACCAAATAGATGGGACATCTGCCATTACTTCCCCTCAGTACCCGTGGTGGTGGATTCCGGTAAGAGCACCCCAGTTTGTCTTTGGGGGAACAACTCTCCTGTTGAATACAACCTAGGTGAGCAACCCATCAGGGTAATTGCCCACCCACCAGTGGGTGGCATGTGACTCATGTTGGACGAGTCAGACCTTCTCTCCCGGATTTTGAGTTTTCTGAGAAGAACCAAAAGAGAATATGGTTGAAACAAAACCTGTGTATGGGCTTTTGGTGCTTACGTATCTCCAGGAAGCTGTCCTTATTTCCTGGTCTTGCTGAGACTGACTGTCCAGCTTGCAACCCAGTTTTGTGAGCACTCCCTTGTCCAATAAATTTTTTTTCTTGCTTAACTTAGATTCTGTTCCATCCAAATAACCACAATTTGTGTGCTAAAGTTGATTAGGAACTTAACATCCTTTTTTTTTTACCCAAAAGGCTGAAGTATGGGTTTCATAGGTAACAAAGAACAAAATAGTGGGCCTTTGGGGGGAGTTCATCAAGTGATTGATTTCTGGAGGAAACTTCTCATATGATTCTGCAAGTACACTGTCTATGCTGCAGAACCTCTTTGCTTTATGTGTTACCTGGGGAAAAAAATTACTTCTCCTTTCTTCCCCTACCTGGAATATCTGGAATGCTCCTTTTACCTTCCCTGGTTGGAAAATATTTCAAAACTTAATTTCCATTTTACTTCCTCTAGGAAGCTTTCCTTAGGCTCCCCTTCTTCTCCTCTCTGACTTCTCTGTGTTTCTCCAGCATTATGCTCAAATGCCAGATGACTCCATTGCACTGTATCATAGGCCCTGCTCTATGGGTATAAGCTCCCTAAGATCAGGGGCTGTTTCCTGTACCCTTGGGACTGGTGAGCTTGGATAAGGAGCTTAACTTCTGTGAGGTCAATTTCCTTATCTGCAACCCCCCCCCCAGGGTGGCGATGGGGATTTGATGAAATAATATAGGTCAATATTTCTCAATCTTTAGTCATTGGAGTATCACGATTTTTGCCAGATCTGTCTACACCTGTGCTATTGTTCTTTGTATTTTTCTTTACATTCACTCACTTTTCTTGTACACATTTACTTAAGAAGGAAAATGCATTTACTCGTCACCATAATTGGAGAACCAGTACTGCTTGTTAAAAGTAGGTTACTGAAAAATAAGTATATTAAAAACAAAATATGCCCAGAGATTTTCAACTTCTACCTGCTCTTTTGTTCAAAAGAGAGTTTAGCAAGTATAAGAGAGCTGTTAAAGATGTAAATGGATTTAAAGGAAGACTTTCCCCTCAATTTAATAGGAAAGATTGATTCAACATTATTTGAAACCTTGTATACCTTCTGAGGCACAGGTCCTTGCAGTGAATTTTGGTAAGCACTGATAGGTAAGTATCTAGCTCCGTGCCTGCCATGGGGTGGGGTCAGTAAGCAGGGACTTGACCTGAGGCTACAGTGCAAACATGCAAGGCTTTTTGCTTCATTCTTTTCAACATCTGATTCTTTCCTAATCACTCCAATGATGACTATCATTATGACACCAAAGTTCAAATTACTGTTTTTTGGATAAGCCTGTGACCAGCCCAGACAGATGAATAGAGAGCAAAGAGCTGCTGCGTGGGACTTGGAGAAAATGAAGGAAAAGAGGCAGGATTCTTTAAGTAACCACTGTAAGGGAGACCGAGGAGGCTCCAGAGAAAGACAGCATGTGTAGTTGTGGATCAAAGATCTTCCCTGGGGAGAGAGGAGGGCAAGGGGAAAACAAACAAAGGAAACCAAGAAGGATGAAAGAAATGAATTAAGAGTGGTAAATGGACCACGGAACAAGAAATGGAAGCCTGAGATGTATGTGGATACCAAGCATCTAATAGAAGCCTGTCATGCCATACCTTCTCCTTTTGGGACCACTGGTCCAGCACATCCCCAGCAAAGTTAAAGTTCTTAGGCAGTGACTTTTCACAGCGATTTATGGCTTCAAAGTCAGCAAGAGTCAAAGGTGCCCAAAGCTGGTGATCTTTGTGAAGGTACCGGCCAGTTGGCTTTGCAAGCCAGATGAATCTGAATGTCTGGTAGCGGAAAAAAATCATCATGATTCCCGAAGGGCTTTGTCAACTGATATGGATGTGGAAGTTCTGCAGCCTGTGGGGATAGATGAGTGGAGAGCGTTAGTTTCTCCGGATGCTGTGTGGGAGATTGGGAAGTGGATTGTGGCTGTGTGCTTCCCCCCACCCGCAGGGAAGTTGGGGAACACCTGGAAAAGACCCATTCTTCTTTAGAGCTGTGGCAGTCAGCTTTTCACCAGTTTCCCTGCCACTGGCCTCTCCCTCTTCATTCTATGATCAGATTATACTTAAAAACAAAATAAAACCAATGACTATAGAATTGTCAGGCTCCCATCTTGTGTCCCTACCCTCTCCCCCAACCAAACTATAGACAAACAGAATATTTGCTGCCACAATGGACATTCAAGCCCCACTTCTGTCTGCCTCATGCTCTATTCTAACTGTATTTTCGAACTCCTCTCCTTGAATTTCCTCTTCCAGTAAAAGCAGTCCACTCACTTTTCATGAATGTCCATTTCTAGCTCTAAGATTTAGTCTGTCATTCCCCTTCCTTCTGGCTTCTCTGCCTTCCTTTCCCCTCAGTTCTTAATTATAATTGGTTAGGAACCTTGATTAAAGTCCTGCCTCAGCAACTTTCTGATGGTAGGACCTTGGGGAAATCGCATACCCTTCCAGCACCTCATTTTTCTCATCTGTAAAATGGGGGAGGGGAGGAATATAATACCTATCTCCTAGGGTTATTATGAGGATTTAATAAGATAATGTGTGTAAAATGCCCAGCATGTAGACCGTACCCTCAAAGTGTTAACTAATGCTTTTGTTAAGATTATTTTCATTAGTACCATGGTGGCATAGGTTCATGAAATAGTTTTACTTTATTAATCAGGAGGCCTGGACTTGACTCTGAACTCTTCAAAACTAGCTTTGTGACATTGGTAAAGTCACCTTCCTACTGCCATCTGTAATTTAACATATTTTTTATAATACTGTTATTTCCTCCTCTGAATTTCCATAATATGCATCAATATTCCTCACGTGACAGTTTTCTACCTTATATTATTAATCGTTTTCAATATATGTGCCTTGTCTCCCTAACCTACCTAGATGGTGTGGGTAGAGGCTGTGCATTTCATCCTTAGCACTTAATATGACTTACAGAGCTGTCTTCAATAACAGAGGCCAGGGTTTATTAAGTGTTTGCTGTAGACCAGGCATTCTGCATTCCTGATATTATTTAGCATACATGACAAACCTGTGAGGTTGGTGCCATTATTATCTCTATTTTATAGACGGGGAAACTGAGACCTATGTAGACTTAAGTAACTTGCCCAAGGTCCTCAATCTCATAGTGGCAGAGGCCAGGTTTCGACCCATATGGTCTGACCTCAGAGCTTGTGTACTCAACCTCTCTGCTATTCAGCCTCCTTTGTGTTGCCTTCTTTGATAAAGGTTTCTTGCTGAAGATGAATACCCTTATCTTTTTGCCTTTCAGTCCGACTTAGTTGCCTTGTATGGAATGGAAAAATCTGCAGGTGCAAAGAGTGCCTGAGTCTGCCGCATGGTAATAACATAAACAGCGAAACAAAGGGTGCAGGGTGTACCATCCCCTCGTTGTTGTTGTCAAACCTTCTTTGCTGCTCAGAGTGACATCTGGAGAAGCAAGAGGCCCATTTGGTGCAAATGCAATTTACCATAGCTCAGGAAGAGCTATTTCTAGCAATACCATTGGTATTAAAATCTCCATTATGTCAAGGAAGAAAGAAGAAGGACCACCTGGGCAAGCGTGGTGGAAGTAGCAAGAATAGAGAAGGGTGGGGAGAGGGAAAGTAGTGGGGGCCATGCTTATAATTTAGCATTTTGCTGAAAGTGAGACCCCTTTCTCTCCTAAACACACACACACACACGCACGCACGCACACACACGCACACACATGCGTGCATGTGCACTTATACAACACACATACTTGCATTCATACTTGCCTCTCTGGATGCCCTTTGCCTAATTGCTTAATATCTCCAAGTTTCATTTCATCTGTGCAATAAGAGTAATGGTAGCACCTTCTTCATTGGCTAGTTGTGGCGTTTAAGTGAGCACCTTAGCACGGTGCCTGGTGGGTAGCTAGGACTCAGTAAACGTTGCATGTTAAAAATCAATCTTCACAATTGTTTATGGCAGAGGCTTTCACTGTTCGATATCCCAAAAAACTAGAAAAGCTATTGGATTGGAGCCACCAACATTTTGGTGACTTATTTTTGCCTCTTTTAATGCCCTGTCACTGTGCTCCAGGCTCCAGGCTCAGCCCCCATCAGTCTGAAGCATTCTAGTCTTCACTTCCATCATTTTGACCTTTTTTGGTCCTGGTTTAATAATGAATTGGAAAAATTATCAAGACATGGGATACCTGGAACATTCTTGCTTCCTAAGGAGAATAGTGCAGATAATAGAGCAGATAGTTTTTAATGCAAATCTCCTTCATCTTCTCCTCCAAATTGAAAAATTATTTTTCATGAATTGTTCTGATTTCCCATACCTCCATAGATAAATTTGCCATATCATCAGATTAACATACCAACAAATCTAAAACTAAATATCATAAAATAGACCTGATCTGAATATACACTTCAGCATTACCTGCATTATGTGCATAATCAGTGAAATAGGTCTTGCATATGCAAACACAATCATTACTAATAAAATACTAATCAAGATATCACAGAGTAGGATTTTTCAATTAAACTAAAATTTTTTTTGCCAGTAACATTTCTTCTTTCTATCTCTTTGGTCTGCTATTGATTTTCTGGGTAGATTTGTACAGATAGGCCTATAGGGAGACCATGAAACTCTGAAGAGCTGCCATTTTGCATTGAACACAGCCATTTCCTGACTTTGGATCCTGTGGGAAGTTCATATGATTCCAGGGTCAAATATGAGAATTACTGACTCTTAGGTCAAGACATTATCTATGTAGAAATTTGTATATACACATATGTAACAAAATATTTCCTGAAGATATCTAAAAGGTGAGAGAATTTCAGTAGGTGATTTCTAAAGTCTTAGTGATTTCCAGTGTGTTAAGGGAAACTTTACCAGTGGAAAGATGTTTGAGCAATTGGTATGCACTCAACACTGTATTTTTTATGCACCATCTTGTTTAATTCTCTCAACATCCTTCGGAGGCAGGCATTTTGTTTTATTTTTATTTTTTAATTTTTAGAGAGAGAGAGAGAGAAAGAGAGAGTGAGTGGAGTGGGGTGAGGGTAGAGGGAGGAGAGAAATAATCCTAAGTGGGCTCCAGGCTAGGCTGACAAGTCCGACATGGGGCTTGATCTCACAATCCTGAGATCATAACCCTGAGATCATGACCCGAACCGAAATCAAGAGTCCAGGCGCTTAACAGACTGAGCCACCCAGGCACCCTAGGCATTTTGTTTTACCTATAAAGTGACTGAGGTTCTGAGAGGTGAGAAGTTAACAAAAGCCATTCATGGAACACGCAGAACAAATTCTAGCCTGCATTTGTTGTCTCCAAAGCCAATGCAAGGAAATGCTATCACAGATTTTTGCTATATTTCTATCAACTTTAGTAAAATAGAACAGTCCATTTTCCTGTCAAAGAGACATTTATCCAGGGTTGAATCAGCAGTTATCCAAGTACGGCAAGACGATGGGACTCTTAGTGCTCTGTTCTATACATTTAAACACACTTTCACAACTTCTCATTCACTAGAATCACTTACATGTTACCACATTGCATTTTTTCCTTACCAGAAAATGGTATTATTGCTCCAGAAAGGGCTTCAGCTTCTTCACAAAGACTCAGCTCCGTATCTGCCAAAAAATTGGTTCCTTCCTTCTTTTCTTTTGGTGGCATCTATGCCATTATAGTCCCGAGTCTCTGGTGCACAGTTGGGAGGATCATAATCCTGTGGGAGGAGAGTTGATGTTTCTCTGGACAGCCTGTGGTTAAAGCAACAGCAATTTATAAGACACAGCCGGGAGGGGAGAGAGGAAATGCAGGAGCAACTTCCTCTTACGGTTCAGTGCTAAGCCCCAGCACATTAGCGGATTATTCTTGTCCATGGAGCTGATGATATCAAGATCCATACTGCTCAATGGCCTATTATCAGTCTCCCATGATTTTCAAGTAGCCTGGAATATTGGCATGCTTGACTCTGTGGCATAGCTGGATATAGCCTGGCATCCTGGCAAAGGACAGCTAATGGAATCATAACTGAAGTCTCAACTCATTGATTAGAGTAGATTATGAGAAATCCTTCAAACTCCTGGCTTTTATTGAGCATTGACTATGCGCTAGCCACTACAAGGTGTCCGTCCTGACATGATCTCATTTGGAAATAATTTTGAGACCGTGTTGCTGACTGGTTTGGACATAAACTTTGCCTGCTTGTACCTTTGTGCATGTCAGTTGCTGGGAACAGGAATTGAGTTTAGTGAAGTCTGTGCCTAAGTGTTGCTTGTCGATGACAGTGATCAGACAGTGACACTTTTCACCTTCAGTATTCATTGGTACACCACATGATATCCAGAAGAGTGTATCTCTCATGGGGTCAGACATCAACAGGGCTCCTTGGTCCTTTAACGAATGAAGTCCCGAGGCTAAGACCAGTTTGGTAGACTGAATAAAGGCTCTCCAAAGATATCCATGTCCTAACCTCCAGAAACTGTGAATATGTTAGCTTATCCGGGAAAAAGGACTTTGCAGAAGTGATTAAGTTAAGGACCTTGAGATGGGGAGATTATCCTAGTTTATCTTGGTGGGTCTGATGTAATCATAAGAGGGAAGAAAGCCCCTGGCCAATAGCACAGGCTCAACAAATAATAGTGCTCATTAGGAGGTGGCATCCTTCCCCACCCCCCCACCCCAGACATTCTATTCCCCTAGTCCTACAGGAAACAATAGAGCTCAACACAGGCTGAGCTGGTGTGCGGGGTGGGTGCAGAGATGTTCCTGGAGGACATGAAGTTTGAATTGGGCCTTGGAGGATGGCAAGACTATGAGTAGGTGGAAAGGAGAGCTAACAGGCATCTCAGAAAGGGACCACAACATGGAGAAGCCCAGCTGTACCTGGATTTTCCTGTGGTTTGGCTAATCAATATATTCTTTTTTTTTCCCCTCATTTTTTAAAATTTAAATTTTAGTTAGTTAATATAGAGTACAATATTGGTTTCTGGAGTAGAATTTAGTGTGTCATCCTTTACATAACAACACCAGTGTTCCTCACAAGTGCCCATCTTAATATCCATCACCCATCTAGCCCATCTCCCCCACCCTCCAGCATCTCCTTCCATCAACCCTCAGTTTGTTCTCTATTATTGAAAGTCTCTTATGACTTGTTTCCCTCTGTCCTTTTTTTCTTTTTCCTATTCCCATATGTTCATCTGTTTTCTTTCTTAAATTCCATTTATAAGTGAGATCTATGGTATTTGTCTTTCTCTAACAGACTTATTTCACCTAGCATAATACACTCTAGCTCCATCCACGTCATTGCAAATGGCAAGATTTCATTCTTTTTGATGGCTGAGTAATATTATATATACAATATCTTCTTTATCCATTCATCAGTTGATGGACATGTGGACTGTCTCCATAGTTTGGCTACTGTTGATAATGCTGCTATAAACATCTGGGTGCATGTACCCCTTCAAATCTGCATTTTTGTATCCTTTGGGTAAATACCTAGTAGAGCAATTGCTGGATCATAGGGTTTTCTATTTTTAACTTTTTGAGGAACCTCCAAACTGTTCTCCAGAGTGGCCATACCAGTTTGCATTCGTCAACAGTGCAAAAGATTCCCCTTAAACTTTGCCTGCTTGTACCTTTGTGAATGTCAGTTTCTGGCTTACATATCGCCTTCCTCACCACTGCCAGGGTATAAACAACTACTCCCTCTTTAAACCATTCACATGCCACATGCAACACTTTGGTGACTAACTTCTTTACATATCTCTTCCCTAGAATGTAATGTCCTTCAGGACAGGTGCATGTCTTATTCATCTGTGACACCTCTGCTCCTAGTGCATAGCCTGAAATATTGGAGTGTCCGGTGATTATTCGCCCCCCCTTGGCCTGTCTCTATGTAGAGGTGATATGATCCTTATCAGTTTCCTCAACTTTCTGAAGAGGATGTTAATCCAACTCCCACCTCAGCAGACTATCTGAACTTTGTCGATGTGGTCCAGTTATGTCTCTGCCCCTAAACCTTCATAGAATTTGCTTTTATCAAATTGTATACTGCTGAAATGCTGTATTGCCTTGGGCATAGAAACGAACCAAACAGAAATTCATTGCTGAATTTGGCATGGGAATGATAATTGAAGATGATGTTCACAGAAAGATACAGGAGAAAACTTTCTCTCTGGCCTAAATATCAGGAAAAAGTGGGATTTTTCTAGGCAACTGGTGCGTATTTGTTGCATGGACACTCATTGTGCCCAATCGTGCTTCCTTCCCTCTTTCAGCTCGTTGGCGGAAAGCTCTAGCCAAGTTTCCGACACACTTCTAGCAAATGGAGAGGTCTTTGTGGCATGTGTTTTATGGCCTTATCTTACTCTAGTTTTTTATCTTGCTTTTCTACTCTACTTTGTATGTATCTTCATTTCCTCAGTTCCCCTTTTTTTTTTAAGATTTTATTTGTTTGAGAGAGACACAGAAGAAAGCACTACCATGAGCAAGGAAGGAGGTGGTGCAGGGAGGAGGAGCAGAGCTAGAGGAGAAAAGGGAGAGGAAGAAGCAGACTCCCCACTGAGCAGGGAGCCTGACATGGGGCTTAATCCCAGGACTCCAGGATCATGACCTAAGGCGAAGGCAGATGCTTAACCGACTGAGCCCCCCCATGTGCCCCTCCTCAGCTCCCTTTTTTTTTTTAAGAAAAATATTTTATCCCATACCTCAGAAAGCACAATTATTTCCTGATAGGAGGTATCTACCTGTTAGACCCTGCACAACTTCCTCAAATCTTGGCATTATATTGGCAATACCTACCATTGTTTCCCATTCCACAATGATTTTCATACAGTACTTTTTAAAAAACAGATTTAATCCATTCTTTATTTCCCTAAATAAAATTGTAATAATAATTCTTACTTTAGAATAGTTTTAATTCACAGAAAAGTTGCAAAGACAGTACAGAGAGTTGCAGGGAATGTTTTTCCCATGGTTAGACTGGGGTCACTGGTGTTGGGGAAGAAGGTCAGAGCAGTGAAATGCCATTCTCATTGCATCATATCAAGGGTGCGTGCTATTAACGTGACTTGTCACTGATGATGTTAACCTTGATCACTTGGCTGAGGTAGTGTTTTTCAGGTTTCTCCATATGGACACTGTCATGATAGTCATATAGTTGAGGAGATAGGCTATTCTCAGAAGTTGGTTGCTAGGCAGACAATCCTAGCTATCTGTGTCACCTGTTAAATCCTTGTTATACACCAATATCAGGGCCAGGACCTGGGGATATGAGATAGTACTCAGTATTCTCTCCCAAGGATGTCATGAAAAACAATCACTAATTCCCGGACAACTCACTCCTGAATTCCACTTCTTAGTTATTCTCTCTCCTTAGTGCTTTCATCCAAAATTTGGAGTGCAGTCATCCAGCCATAGTCACTTGGGATCCATTTGGTTCTTTGAACATCTCTGAGGTCTTTGAATGCTTTGTTTGGATTGTAAGAGCTGAATTCTCCCTCCTACAAGGGGTACTATGTATTCTATGCTTTCTTACTTGGTTACACAGGTGTCCTATGGGAGCCTTTTACTTAAGCTACGAAGGAAAGATAACAAGCCACCACTGTTAAATTGCTACCAGCCCTCTAATGGTTCCTTTGGAAGGGCCAAGATTTCTTCCAGTGTTGACAATCACCAGGGACCTTGTTATGCAGAAGACCTCAGGGACTATATGAACAATGCAGCTTGGACCATTAGCTGGGCCTTTAGGGAGCATACTTCATCCCTGACAAGTGAGATGGTAATTATAATCCAGCATAGGTTTTATTTTTTTTAATGTTTTTTTTATTATATTATGTTAGTCACCATACAATACATCCCCGTTTTCTGATGTAAAGTTCGATGATTCATTAGTTGCGTATAACACCCAGTGCACCATGCAATACGTGCCCTCCTTACTACCCATCACCAGTCTATCCCATTCCCCCACCCCCCTCCCCTCTGAAGCCCTCAGTTTGTTTCTCAGAGTCCGTAGTCTCTCATGCTTCATTCCCCCTTCTGATCACCAGCATAGGTTTTAAGGGGGAGATTGTACATCCTATCAGAATAGAGAAGCTATAATTACCCACTTAGGTAAACTGCTTGGATCAGAGGCTGGGAATGTTGAATCACTCCTCAGGGTTGTATAAGCACAACAATCCAAATGTGAGGAGTCTAAAAATCCTCAGAGATCTGTTTTGCACAGAAACTGTTTACATGGTAATAACAGCTATCCTTTACATGTGTACAGCAGTTTATAATTTCCTGAGATCTCATATGCTGTTATTTCAGGTAATCCTCACAAAAATCCTATGAAGTAGGTACAACTAGTACTACTTTATAAATGAGGAAACTGGAGCTCAGAGAGTTTAAGTAGTTGCCTCAGGCCACGTATTTTAATACTTGATTCTTTCTCTATGTTATCATCATCAATTGTCAGCCTATTGAGTTGGTGCTCTTGCAACCTGTAATGGTGACTAATGAATTTTTTGGACTAACGAATTTTTAAAGTAAGATTATAAACTGAAATACACACACACACACACCTACGATTATTTAGGATACATTTATTCCTCAAATATTTACTCATTAACATACTTTGTACCAGACTCTGTGCAGGATCCTGGGCATATACGTGTTGCAGATTCACACAGCTCAGAGTAGAATAAAAGAAATGAGGTGGGTTTGTTACTGTCTTTCTCACCCTTGGATGAGATGGCACATACATTAAACGATACCTGACCTTGAGTTGCAGTATTTTCATGCAAACGTACCAGTTAGAGTAAAAAATGGTGTTAACATTGACTTTAAACTCTACCCCCTGAGCCTTCTGGCCTGAGTGGGTAATTGCCCTAGGGAGAGTCATTTCTTCAGGGATTCCCAAGGGGGTGAGGGAACCTTAGATGCCAGGTGTAATGATCAAAACATTGACTCCATTTCTTTCTCTAGTCCAGTGGGCAGGGCACCAGGTGCAGCCAGAAGAAGAAAGAGCTATTGTTTCCTATGAAGGGAAATGAAAACCAGTATTTAAGAGTTTAAGCCAAATTAGTGACCTGCATTTCAGGGCCCCAGACAGTGTAGGTTAGATTATCACACGTATTGCTTCACACTTTTCCCTAAATGTTGAGTCAAGAAGGAGGTTTTGGGCTGACCACATTTCTCATTTGTTTGGTTGGATGCTCAGATCATGAGAAATAAGAAGAGAACATACTGGCACAATTAAGTGTCTTTGGAGCCATGTCATTATCCTCCCTTACTCCATTGGAATATAAGCTTCATGAAAGGAGGGACAGCACTTTGGATAATGCCTAGCACATAGTAGCTTTCCCAGTATTTGTTGACTGAATTCATGTATTTCTCCCACAGAAACATTAATATGGGTAGGCTCTTTTTTGGGAGACCTTCTTTTTCCCCTTGCTTGGCTCACATACACATTTTCCTTCCAGGGAAGTGTTTGTGGTCTGAATGCGGCTGTTATTTGGTTTTTCATTTATCAACTGCCTTGTCAGGTTGAATAACTGATCATACTGAAAGAATATTTATAGGAGTGTTTTCCACTAATGGACTTGGAGTTTTTAATTTTGAATGTACTTATTAGCAACACACACACACACACACACACACGCACATACATATACACGCATACACATGGTCTTCGCAGGCCTGTATCTTACATAAATAGAACTAGTGAATTGTCCTCCCTAGTAGGACTAGTAATTTATCCTCCCTGATAAAACTGAGAGATAATCCCGTTTGTACCAGGATAAACTATGCTATGCCGTATATCAAATAACCACCCAGATCTCCCTGGTGTATAGAACAACAAAGGTTTGCTTATTTTTTGCGCATGCTACTTGCCTATCGTGGGTCTTCTGTGACCTGGCTGATGGAACAACCATTATTTGAAGGGTTGCCAGTAGGTGTGGAAGAGTGAGCAATTATGTGTTCTAGCTTAGAAATGATAGACATCATTCCCATTTATTGGCCAGAACTTGTCACTTGGCCAGAGTGCATATTCTCGCATTACTTGGGGGTTGGGTAGTTGGGTAATGACTACCATAGTTGTCCTTTTACCAGAATATGTTAGATTCTTTCTATTTCTGAAAGTCTTTCATAACATAACCCAAAAGAACTTTCCTAGAGGAGCAGTACTTAAAAAAGGTAAAGACAGACCATTTTGTAACCTTAGCAAACTAGAGTTCACATAGAGGAGAGTGGTGACAATCATAGACTTTTTGGAATCAGAGAGAACTGAGTTCAAATTTCAGCTCTGCCACTTAGTGGCTGTGTGGCGTTATGTAAAACACTTAGTCTCTCCAAGATTAGTATTATCATCTCTAAAATATTTACCAGATAGGATGAAATTATTGTGAAGATAAAGTGAAATTCTGTACAGAGGTGCCAAGCACACCACGTCTGGCACATTCAGATTCAATATACGTTAGCTAGCTTGAAAGTTGGAATGCCTTGATATTTTATGAGTTGGTGCCTCTTGGGCTAAGTTTTCTTGGCAGGCAATGCTTTTATGTTCTCAGGAGGTCAGGCAATTAAGATTGTTCACATTTCTCTGTGGAGGATGTTCTTGAAAGAGCAGTTCTTTTGAAATGATTCTTCAGCTTACTTTGTTTAAATTTCACTAATTTTCTGTGTCCACCCTCAATCTTACACATGTATTCTCTTTACTTCAGACTCTCTGGAAATCTTAGTATTTTAAAGCCTGAACCTTGGATATCTATCAGAATCTCCAGGGTGTTTTTCAAAGCACCTGTGTCTGAGTCCCACCTCAGACCAATTAAATCGGATTCTCTGAGAGGGGACCCAGTCATCTGTATTTTTAGAAAGCACCTCTAGTGAGTCTAATGAACAGAGAGGTTTTGAGAACCACTGCTCTTCATATTCTTGCTCTTGCTCACCTCTCGAGCCTCACCTACCATCACATTTTCTCCCTTGCTCACCATGCTCCAGGCATCTTTTTTGTTCATTGAACATGCCAAAAGTTGTTCCTACTTCAGGGCCTTTGCATGCACTGTTCCCTTAGCCTGGAGTGCATCTGGGTTGGAAAGCATTGAGGTTTCTTTCCCTTAAACTACTCTCTCTAATGAACATTAAGAAGAAAACGTATGGGACTTGAAGTCAGAAGTTTGAGTTTGAATTCTGACTCAGCAGCTTATCAGGGAAAACCGTTTAACTCCCCAAGCCTGTTAACAAAGTAAGGACACTAATAGCTCCTATCTCAAAAAAACTGTATAAAAATAAAGGGAGAGGGACGCCTGGGTGGTGGCTCAGTCAGTTAAGCGTCTGCCTTTGGCTTAGGTTGTGATCTCGGGGTCCTGGGATCTAGCTCCATGTTGGGCTCCCTGCTCAGTGGGGAGTCTGCTTCTTTCTCTCCCTCCGCCCCTCCCCCCTGCTTGTGCTCTCTCTTCCTCAAATAAATAGATGAAATCTTTTTAAAAAAATGATACGCCGTAGGTAAAATTACCTTGTATTTTGTGGGATTTCAGCAAATATGTTTAAAAACAATATACCACTCAAATGCCACTTAGATTTGCCATTTTCTTTCTGTCCCTCTTGCTGTTGTATAAGAATGGGGGAAGGGACCTCCTTCACAGTCTCCCTGCCTCCATCCTTCCCTCCTCTGGGCCATAAACATAAATTCTGATCTCTTCCACTATACCATCCTACTCTTCTAAAATATTGTATAAAAGTGTGTGTATTTTATTTTCATGTTTCAGGAAGTTGTTCATGCTCTCTCATTGTAGTACAGTTTTCTCTTGAATCAGTTGGTGTTGAGGGATGGACCTTTAGAAGTAGAGGGCACCACAGAGTTCCAGACCCTTTAGCTTACAGAAGAGAAGGAAATAATAATCTATTTACCTTGAGAGATTGTGAAGTCAAAGGAAAAAGTCACCTGCTCCCACACCTCAATTGCAGTCAAGAATTACTGATTTTCCTGAGACACGTCTCTGAGGCAGATCAGACTTTCTCTGTATTGATATACAAGATGAGGGAAGTCTTTTTTAATGTAAGATTAAAAACAAAGCAGGAGAAATAAAGCAGGAGCTAAGATTATAAAAGCTTTCACAACGTGCCAGACAAGAGAACCAGTGGGAACAAGTCCATTCATGAAACTGCATTAAGAAAGCTCACATATTACCATGATTGAGGCACTAGGAGAGACACAGATGGAGAGATGGATTATACTTTGGCTTCTAGGAGCTTCCACCAGCCACCATCTAATTACATCAAATACTAATTTGGGGAATCCAGTTTGAACATTGCCTAGCTTAATGGTTTTCAAAGTATGTTTTGGAGATCTTTAGAATCAGAATCATTTTGGCATACTTTAACTTGTTACCTTATTTACATTATTTCTCTCATTATTTACATATACACACAAACATACACATATGAATATATACATATGTTTATATATGTATACACACACATTTTTTTTCTAAACAATTTGAAAGTAAGTTGTAGACATTACTTCACATTTAAAGTCTTCTGCATTCATCCTTAAAACATAAGGACATTCTCCTGTATAACAATAATACTGTTTTCACACCTAAGGCAATTAACCATAGTTTCTGAATGTCTTTATATCCATTCCACACCGAAAATTCTTCAGTTATCTCAAAATATCTTTTATAGTCTTTTTTTAAGATCCAGGATCCAAACAAGATCCATGTAATGCATTTTGTTGTTATGCCTTGTCGGTCTTCTCGAACCTGGAGGAATTCTTCTGCTTTTATTCCCATGACATTGCCTTTGTCTTGTTGAATATCTCACATACTGCATGTGTGTGATTGTTTCCTTATTGTTGTGGTCTGAATATTTGCATCCCCTACCCCAAATTTATATGTTGAAATCCTAACCCCTGAGGTGATGGTATTAGGAGGTGGGAATTCGGGGAGGTTATTAGGGATGACCTAATAGTTTAATTGAGCCTACTAGTTTTGAGGCTAATAGTTTACTTTAATGAGGATTTCCCCTTATGGATAGGATTAGCACTCTTATGACAGAGGCCTGAGAGCCTTCTTGCCTTTTCCACTGTGTGAGGATATGAGAAGAGGGCCCACACTCAACAATGTGGCACCCTGATCTCGACCTTTGAGCTTCCAGAGCCATGAGAAATAAATTTCTATTGTTTATAAGCCCACCCAGTGTGTGGTATTTTATTATGGCTTCCCAAATGGACTAAGACCCTCATGGTATCATTTAACTTGTTAATGTGAATTGGAGATTAGGTTTATATTGGAATAGATCAGATTCCAGAATCAATATTTTTGACAAGAACATTTCATAGGCAATCCACATACAATACATTGCATCATGTCACTAGGCATATGCTGTCAGATTGTTCCTCTGTTAATGATATTAAATGGGTTTACTTGGTTTAGATGGTATAAGACACATTTCTCAATTAAAGGTATGTTTAGGTAAGCATGTAATTTGTGGGATAATACTTGGGTCTGTGTGAATATCCTATTTCCTAATAACTTTCATTTAGAAGATACAGTGTCCAAAAATGATCCTTATCTCAATCAATCGCTGCATTGGAGGTTACAAAATGTTGATTTCCAAATTCTGTCATTTTTCTACATTTACTAACTGCCATTTGCTCTAAAAAGAACTTTCCTTCCTCCTCCTACCCCCTGTATCACTATTGAGTCATGGAATTTTAAAACTTCAATGTTTTAACCAGTTGCAGTGATTATTCTTTTTGATGCCTACATTTTCTCAAATTTGATCAATGAGAGCCCTTTTAACAGACTTTTGTGTCCCTCTGACATGACCCCATCATTATTTCATTACTTCTTTACTTTCTGATCTAACAAGAGGTCCCAGGCTTACCTGGTATTTGCTCTGCTCTATACTTGGAAACATCAGTGTCTCATAGGATCTCCTTGAATAAGAAATGGTATTTAGAAGTCATGATCTAGGCTCTATGTTGATTCATTACTGTTAGATGCCATTGTTTTGAGGACCTTTTTAGTACACAGAACTGGGAAAAACAATTTCCAAATCAAATTTAGCATTACAATTTTTGTGTTTTTTTAAAAGATTTATTTATTTGAGAGAGAGCTAGCAGGGGGAGGGGCAAAGGGAGAGGGAGAGAGAATCCCAAGCAGACTCCTTGCTGAACATAGAGCCCGACGTGGGGCTCTTACGACCCTGAGATCATTCCTGAGCCAAAATCAAGAGCCGGATGTTTAACTGAGCCACCCAGGAGCCCAAGGGTGGTTTGTTTGTTTGTTTATTATGTTCAATTAGCCAACATATAGTACATCGTTAGTTTCTGATGTAGTGTTCAACAATTCATTAGTTGCGTATAACACCCAGTGCTCATCACCACATGTACCCTCCTCAATACCCATCACCCGATTACCCCTTCCCCCATCCCCTCTGTTCTGTAACCCTGAGTTCATTTTTTTTTTAATGTTTAAGGAACATTTGTTTATCTTTTCCTATAAACTTATTCATGTATTTTGCCTATTTTCCTACCAAGTTTGGTCTTTTTTCTTCTTTAAGAACTCTGTATATATTAGGGATATATCTATGTCTGTTATATAAGTTGCAGAATTTTCACTCAATACCTCATTTGTAATATCTGACCCCCATTAACCTGCCTGGAGCTCATTTCTGAAGAAGGGCTCCTTATTCACACAAGCAAAACACGGGCAGAAGAAAATGGAACTCCTTTTTTTCAGATGTCAGGCACTGTTCTGGGTGCTTTGTGAACATTTTCTCATTTGCAACTTATGAAATACCTTTGAATATTATTTCTTTTTCAACATTTTATTTATTTATTTATTTATTTATATGTAAAATCTTTTTTATTATTATTAACATATAATGAGTTATTTGTTTCAGGGGTACAGATCAGTGGTTCATCAGTCTTACACAGTATACAGCGCTCACCACAACACATACCTTCCCCAATGTCCATCACCCAGCCATTCTATTCCCCTACCCCCCCTCCACTCCAGCAACCCTCAGTTTTTTTCCTGAGATTAAGAGTCTCTTATGGTTTGTCTCCCTCTCTGGTTTCGTCTTATTTCATTTTTTTCCTCTCTTCCCCTGTGATCTTCTGCCTTGTTTCTCAAATTCCACAGATCAGTGAGATCATATGATAATTGTCTTTCTCTGATTGACTTATTTTATTTAGCGTAATACCCCCTAGTTCCATCCACGTGGCTGCAAATGGCAAGATTTTGGTTTTTTTGATGGCTGTGTAATATTACATTGTATATGTATACCACATCTTCTTTATCTATTCATCTGTCAATGAACATCTGGGCTCTTTCCATAGTTTGGCTCTTGTGGACATTGCTGCTATAAGCACTGGCATGCAGGTGCCCCTTCAGATCACTACATTTGTATCTTTGGGGTAAATACCCAGATGTGCCATTGCTGGGTCATAGGATAGCTCTATTTTCAGCTTTTTGAGGAACCTCCATGCTGTTTTCCAGAGTGGCTGCACCAGCTTGCATTCGCACCAACCGTGTTAAGAGAGTTCCCCTTTCTCTGCATCCTTGCCAACATCTCTCCTTTCCTGACTTGTTAATTTTAGCCATTCTGACAGGTGTGAGGTGGTATCTCATTGTGATTTTGATTTGTATTTCCCTGATGCCAGGAGATGTGGAGCACTTTTTTCATGTGTCTGTTGGCCATTTGGATGTCTTCTTTGGAGAAATGTCTGTTCATGTACTCTGCCCATTTCTTGAGTGGATTATTTGTTCTTTGGGTGTTGAGTTTGATAAGTTCTTTATAGATTTTGGATACTATCCCTTTATCTGATATGTCATTTGCAAAAATCTTCTCCCATTCTGTCGGTTGTCTTTTGGTTTCGTTGACTGTTTCCCTTGTTGTGCAAAAGCTTTTTATCTTGATGAAGTCCCTTACCCGAAATGTATATGGCTAATGTGTTTTAGAATTCATTATTTTTCGGGGCACCTGGGTAGCACAGTCGTTAAGCGTCAGCCTTCGGCTCAGGGCGTGATCCCGGCGTTGCGGAATCGAGTCCCACATCGGGCTCCTGGGCTGGGAGCCTGCTTCTTCCTCTCCCTCTCCCCTGCTGTGTTCCCTCTCTCACTGGCTGTCTCTCTGTCACATAAATATATAAAATCTTTAAAAGAAAAAGAATTCATTATTTTTCAGTTTTTATAAAGGTGATATGGTATATGGAACCATGCTACTCCACTAGCAGGATCTGGAGTTGCATCTTGAAATCATACTAATAAATATTTCTGCATTGAAATATATGAATATTCCTACTGATTAGGAAAAATAAAGACTATAGATAGTTGCACTTCCTTTTTTTTTTTTTTTAACTGTGCTGTTAGTCACCATACAGCACTTCATTAGTTTTTGATGTGGTGTTCCATGATTCATTATTTGTGTATAACGCACAGTGCTCCTTGCAATACTTGCCCTCAGGGCTAATCCATCCCCTTACCCCCCTCCCCTCTGAAACCCTCAGTTTGTTTCACTTCCTGATAGGTCAGGTTATGCAGCCAAATGAGATATGAAAAGCACTTTTATTTTTCAGAGCTTCTCAGATTTTGGAATGGTGAATAAGAGATGTTGGAACTCTATCACCCTTATTTTATAAGCAGGGGAAAGGCGTTTTGGTGTTTGTTTTTTAACCAAATACATCCTTTGCCTTTCATCCTTTTCTTCTTTTTCTCTCTGTTTTGTTAAGAAGGGAGGAGGGAGCAAGCTGGAGAGCTTGAGGATTCAAGTAAGTACAATAAAAACTGTGGTATCTCTCCACTTCTCGTCTCTCCACCTTCCTGCAGCCAGGGTGAGACTTAGATGTACAGCCCCTCTGGTAGCCCAAAATTCTTTATAACCAATATTTAACCAATATTCTTTATACACTTGTTCAACATGTGTTTGGAGGAAAGGCTGTTTGCTGTATGGCGGAAGGATGAAAAAGAAATATTTGGTGACAGTGTGCAGCCTCATCCCCAGAGTTCCAAGCAAAGCAGCTCTGCCCCCAAACTTGCATGCCCCTGTCAGTCAGAAGGAAAGCTTTGCAGTTGGTCTGATCTGCTTTCCTTAGGTGGGTGGTTAGCAACTACCTCCTTTCACTCATGTGTCTTTTATGGGATTCTTCCACAGTATCCCAAATTACTTCCAGCCACACACTCTCAGTCTCTCTGAGAGGAATTATGATACTGCATGCTTCTTTGTCTTATTACTTTTCTGGTTCCCTTAACAGATTATGCCCCAAACAAATATGCTGGAGGCCCTGGTCTGTAATGAAATATTTTGCCAAAAGGTCTTGTTTTGCTTCATTATCTCCACTTATCCGGCTACACAGGGCCTCCTCTATGTTGTGGAGTTTTATGGTTTTCATGTTTTATATGACCTATCACCTTTTTCCATCAAAACCAAACTATCCTGTTTCCTTGTGCCTCAGAGCACTGCTGAAAATCTAGTAAGCGATTTCCAGTATAGAAGAATGACTGGATTAGTGCCATTCCTCCCACAGTTCTGATCTTTGCAATGATAGCTTAACTCAAAAGTGCTCTAATGGTAAACAGGTATTTTAGGCCATACCATTTAGGTGGAAGGACTGCAAATTGAGGACTTTTAATTTCATAATCAGCACACCTATGCTCAGTTTCAGTCAGTTAGGTGTCTGACTCTTGATTTTGGCTCAGGTCATGATCTCATAGTTGTGGGATTGAGCCCTGTGTCAGGCTCCACACTCAGTGGGGAGTCTGCTTGAGATTCTCTCTTCCTCTACCCCTACTCCCGATCTTGTGTGCTCTCTTTCTTGCTTTCTCTCTCTCTCAAATAATAAATAAACTTTTAAAAAAATCAGTCAGAAAAAGATAAACATTCAGATTTTAAAATGGGAAAAGACAGTAAACATAAGAAAAACTTCAATCTTACTAGTAATCAAAGAACAAGTAAGATTAACATGAAATATTTTTCACTTCTCACATTGGCAAAGAGTTAAAACCTGATAATATCCAGTGTTACTTTTTCCTTTACTGTCTGAAAGGGTTTTTGTAATTTTGGTGTTATTTCTTCCATAAATGTTTGATAGGATTTGCCAGTAAAACTACTTGGGTCTAGGGCTTTCTTTCTGGTAAGGTTGTTAATAATTATTTCAGTTATTAAAATAAATGTTGGAGCATTCAGATTTTTGTTTTATTTTGTGTGGTAAGTTACATTTTTCAAGGCATCTTTCCATTTCATCTATGTTGTTGAATTTGTTGACATAAGACTGTTCATTGTATTTTCTTGTTATCTTTTTTAAATTTTTTTTTATTTATTTTTAAAGATTTTATTTATTTATTTTGACAGAGATAGAGACAGCCAGCGAGAGAGGGAACACAAGCAGGGGGAGTGGGAGAGGAAGAAGCAGGCTCAAAGCGGAGGAGCCTGATGTGGGGCTCGATCCCATAACGCCGGGATCACACCCTGAGCCGAAGGCAGCCGCTTAACCGCTGTGCCACCCAGGTGCCCCTGTTATCTTTTTTTTAAAAAAAGATTGATTTATGTATTTTATTTTTTTATTTTTATTTTTTTTAATAATGATTTTTTATTATATTATGTTAGTCACCATACAGTACATCCCCGGTTTTCGATGTAAGGCTCGATGATTCATTAGTTGTGTATAACACCCAGTGCACCATGCAATATGTGCCCTCCTTACTACCCATCACCGGTCTATCCCATTCCCCCACCCCCCTCCCCTCTGAAGTCCTCAGTTTGTTTCTCATAGTCCATAGTCTCTCATGTTTCATTCCCCCTTCTGATTACCCCCCCTTTCTTTATCCCTTTCTTCCCCTACCGATCATCCTAGTTCTTATGTTCCATAGATGAGAGAAATCATATGATAGTTGTCTTTCTCTGCTTGACCTATTTCACTTAGCATTATCTCCTCCAGTGCTGTCCATGTTGTAGCAAATGTTGAGAACTCGTTCTTTCTGATAGCTGAGTAATATTCCATTGTATATATGGACCACAATTTCTTAATCCGGTCATCTGTTGAAGGGTATCTCGGTTCCTTCCACGATTTAGCTATTGTGGACATTGCTGCTATGAACATTGGGGTGCATATGGCCCTTCTCTTCACTACGTCTGTATCTTTGGGGTAAATACCCAGTAGTGCAATGGCTGGATCATAGGGTAGCTCAATTTTGAACTGTTTAAGGGACCTCCACACTGTTTTCCAGAGTGGCTGTACCAACTTGCATTCCCACCAACAATGTAGGAGGGATCCCCTTTCTCCACATCCTCTCCAACAATTGTTGTTTCTTGCCTTGTCTATTTTTGCCATTCTAACTGGCGTAAGGTGGTATCTCAGTGTGGTTTTGATTTGAATTTCCTTGATGGCTAATGATTTTGAACATTTTTTCGTGTGTCTGTTAGCCATTTGTATGTCTTCATTGGAAAAGTGTCTGTTCATATCTTCTGCCCATATTTTGATTTGTTTATTTGTTTCTCGTGTATTGAGTTTGAGAAGTTCTTTGTAGATCTTGGATACCAGTCCTTTATCTGTAGTGTCATTTGCAAATATATTCTCCCATTCCGTGGGCTGCCTCTTAGTTTTTCTGACTGTTTCCTTGGATGTGCAGAAACTTTTAATCTTGATGAAGTCCCATAAATTCATTTTATCTTTTGTTTCTCTTGCCTTTGGGGATGTGTCATGAAAAAGGTTGCTTTGGCCGATGTCATAGAGGTTGCTGCCTATGTTGTCCTCTAGAATTTTGATGGATTCCTGTCTCACATCGAGGTCTTTCATCCATTTGGGGTTTATTTTTGTGTATGGTGTGAGATAGTGGTCAAGTTTCATTCTTTTGCATGTAGCTGTCCAATTTTCCCAGCACCATTTATTGAAGAGACTGTCTTTTTCCCACCGGATGTTTTTTCCTGCTTTATCAAATATTAGTTGCCCAAAGAGCCGAGGGTCCATTTCTGGGCTCTCTATTCTGTTCCATTGGTCTATGTGTCTGTTTTTGTGCCAGTACCATGCTGTCTTTGTGATCACAGCTTTGTAGTACAGCTCGAAATCCGGCATTGTGATGCCCCCAGCTTTGTTTTTCCTTTTCAACAGTTCCTTGGAGATTCGGGGCCTTTTCTGTTTCCATACAAATTTAAGGACTGTTTGTTCCAGTTCTTTGAAAAATGTCCTTGGTATTTTGATCGGGATAGCATTGAAAGTGTAGATTGCTCTGGGTAGCATGGACATTTTAACTATGTTAATTCTTCCAATCCATGAGCATGGAATATCTTTCCATCTTTTTATGTCTTCCTCAATGTCTTTTAAGAGTGATTTATAGTTTCTAGAATAAAGGTCCTTTACGTCTCTGGTTAAGTTAATTCCAAGGTAACGTATGGTTTTTGGTGCTATTGTAAATGGGATGGATTCCCTAATTTCTCTTTCTTCGGTCTCGTTATTCGTGTATAGAAATGCAACTGATTTCTGAGCATTGATTTTGTATCCTGCCACGTTACTGAATTGCTCTATAACTTCTAATAGTTTGGGAGTGGATTCTTTTGGGTTTTCCATATAGAGTATCATGTCATCTGCAAAGAGAGACATTTTGACTTCTTCTTTGCCAATTTGAATACCTTTGATCCCTTTTTGTTGTCTGATTGCTGTTGCAAGGACTTCTAGTACTATGTTGAATAATAGTGGCGAGAGTGGGCATCCTTGTCGAGTTCCTGATCTTAAGGGAAAGGCTTCCAGCTTTTCCCCATTGAGAATAATATTTGCAGTAGGCTTTTCATAGATGGCTTTTATGAGATTGAGAAATGTACCTTCTATTCCTACACTCTGAAGGGTTTTAATCAGGAAAGGATGCTGTATTTTGTCAAATGCTTTTTCGGCATCGATTGAGAGGATCATATGGTTCCTGAGTCTTTTCTTGTTGATATGATGTATCACGCTGATTGATTTGCGAATATTGAACCACGCTTGCATCCCAGGTATGAATCCCACCTGGTCATCATGGATAATCCTTTTAATGTACTGTTGGATTCTATTAGCAAGTATCTTGTTGAGGATTTTGGTGTCCATATTCATTAGGGAAATCGGTCTGTAATTCTCCTTTTTGAGGGGGTCTTTGCCTGGTTTGGGGATCAAGGTAATATTGGCCTCATAGAATGAGTTTGGTAGCTTTCCTTCTGTTTCTATTTTTTGAAATAGCTTTAGGAGAATAGGTATTATTTCTTCTTTGAATGTTTGGTAGAATTCCCCAGGAAAACCGTCCGGGCCTGGAGTTTTGTTATTTGGAAGGCTGTTTATCACTGACTCAATTTCTTCATAATTAATTGGCCTGTTTAAGGAATCAATTTCTTCCGGTTTCAATCTTGGTAGTTTATAGGTTTCCAGGAAGGATTCCATCTCTTCCAGATTGCTTAGTTTATTGGCATATAGCTGTTGATAAAAATTTCTAATAATCCTTCCAATTTCAATGGTGTTCGTCGTGACCTCTCCTTTTTCATTCATAATTTTAATAATCTGGGTCCTTTCTCTTTTCTTTTGGATAAGTCTTGCCAGTGGTCTGTCAATTTTATTGATTCTCTCCAAGAACCAGCTTCTAGTCCTGTTGATCTGCTCTACTGTACTTCTGGTTTCTGCTTGATTGATTTCAGCTCTAATTTTGGTCAACTGCTTCCTTGTGCGTGGATTAGGCCTGTCCCTCTGTTGCTGTTCCAGCTTCTTGAGGTGAGAATATAAAAACTGCATTTTAGATTTTTCTATTCTTTTGAGTGAGGCTTGGATGGCTATGTATTTCCCCCTTAGGACTGCCTTTGCAGTATCCCATAGGTTTTGGACTGTTGTATTTTCATCCTCATTGGTCTCCATAAATTGTTTAATTTGATTTTTGATTTCCTGGTTTATCGAGTCATTCCTGAGCAGGATGGTTCTTAGTCTCCAAGTGTTTGAGTTTCTTCCAAATTTTTCCTTGTGGTTGAGTTCCAATTTCAGAGCATTGTGGTCTGAGAATATGCAGGGGATAATTTCAGTCTTTTGGTATCGGTTGAGACCTGTTTTGTGTCCCAGAACATGGTCTATTCTTGAGAATGTTCCATGGGCATTAGAATAGAATGAGTATTCTTTGGTTCTGGGGTGTAGTGTTCTATATATATCTATGAGGTCCAACTCGTCGAGTATGGCATTCAAAGCCTTTGATTCTTTGCTTAGTTTTTGCCAGGGTGTTCTGTCTATTTCTGATAGTGGAGTGTTGAGGTCCCCTACTATTAATGTTTTTTTATTTATATTTCTCTTTATTTTGGTTAAGAGTTGGCTTGTGTATCTTGCTGCTCCCCTGTTGGGGGCATATATATTTATAATTGTCATATCCACTTGTTGAATACTTCCCTTAAGAATAATATAGTGCCCTTCTGCGTCTCTAACTATAGTCTGTAGTTTAAAATCCAATTTATCTGATATGAGAATTGCTACCCCAGCTTTCTTTTGAGGTCCATTTGCGTGAAAGATGGTACTCCATCCCCTTACTCTCAGTCTGAATGCATCTTTGAGTTTGAAATGAGTCTCTTGTAGACAGCAAATGGATGGGTCATGTCTTTTTATCCAATCTGCAACCCTGTGGCGTTTTATGGGATGGTTCAAACCATTTACATTAAGATTGATTACTGAGAGATATGATTTTAATGTTGCCATGTTGCCAGTAAAGTCTTTGTTTGTATTGGCTGTGACTTTCTGTTCTGTATCACTCTTAGGGCCTTTTTACTTTTATAGAACCCCCCGTAATATCTCCTCTAGGGCTGGTTTCGTGGTTACAAAATTGGTTAGTGACTGGCGATTCTGAAATGTCTTTATTTCTCCATCAATTCTGAATGACAGCCTTGCTGGATAAAGGATCCTTGGCTGCATGTTTTTCTCTGAAAGAGCTTTAAAAATGCTCCCCCAACCCTTTCTCTCATTCCAGGTCTGTGTAGACAGGTCTGACGTAATTCTGATGCCTTTGCCTTGGTACGTGAGAAATTTCTTTGCCCTGGCTGCTTTCAATACTGTATCCTTGCATCTAATATTTGCGAAATGCACTATGACGTGACGTGGCGTAGGTTTGTCGTGGTTGAGCTTGGGAGGGGTCCTCTCTGCCTCTTGGACACGAATGTTTGTTTCCCTCGCTAGATTAGGGAAGTTTTCAGCTACAATTTGTTCAAATATCTCTTCTAGGCCTCTGTTTTTCTCCACCCCCTCGGGGATGCCGATGATTCTAACATTGGATCGTTTCATTGAGTCAGTAATCTCCCGTAACCTACATTCGTGGGCGTGGATTTTTTTAAGACCATCTTCTATTTTCATTTTTTCCTCTATTAACCCATCCTCCAATTCACTAACCCTGCTTCACTTCCTCTGCTTCTGCGACCCTGGCCGTCAGAGCCTCTAGTTTTGCCTGCATTTGGCTCATAGAATTTTTAATTTCTGTCAGATTCGCTCTCATTTCTGTCCTTAGGGATTCTATATTCTCAGTAACCTTTTCGTTAATAGTTTTTTCAATTCTACTCATCATTTTGACCATCGTTACTCTGAATTCCATTTCTGATACTTTGGTTACATCCATATCCATTATTTCTGTGGCAGAGGCCATAGACTCACTGTCTTTTCTTTGCTGGGGGGGGCTTCTCCTTCTTGTCATTCTGATGAAGAGAGGTTGCGGGGTTTCTAGAGCCCAAATTATTGACTGGGTCCCCGGCCGTGCCCCTTGTTTTATAGGGATATTAGGGATGTGGGCTTCTTCTTTAAAGATTTTATTTATTTATTTATGTGGCAGCCAACCAGCGAGAGAGGGAACAGAAGCAGGGGAGTGGGAGAGGAAGAAGCAGGCTCCCAGCGGAGGAGCCCGATGAGGGACTCCTTTCCGGAACGCCGGGATCACGCCCTAAGCCGAATACAGGCGCTCAACGACTGCGCCACCCAGGCGCCCGGGTTGTGGGCTTCTTGATTTTTCAGCCTGCCTTCTGGGGGAGGGGTCTGCCGCGCCGATACTCAGGCAGCCCTGTTTGGGTAGAGTCTCGGCGTCCCGGCGAGGGGGGATGGGGATGGGCACTCCCTGAGCCGGTATTTCCAGGCTTTTGTTGTCTGGCGGCTTTCCCTGGCGGTTTGCTGTGCCTCTTCTGAGAGTCAGAGCAGCAGCGGCCAAATTTCAGCCTCTGTCACGGAACAGAGGGATTGCGGCCCGTTCTCTACTAATGTTCTGGCCACTTTAACTCTGTTTCTGTTGGTGCTGCTCAACCCTGCAGCGTCCCGGGATGTGCGCCCCACACCCGGCGTCCCAGCCCTCACTTCCAGGGCCGGCGCGTCTCTGTCCTTTGTGTTTCTAATGCCGCCAGCCGCCAGCCGCCCCGCGCCCGCTCCCGGATCTCCCGGTCTCAGTCTGGATCCAGTGAGCGCACCGGGATTCCGGTGTTCCGCGAGATGCCTGGTGGCACGCACCCGGCTCACGGTCTCAGTCTGCTGTTTTGCGGGTGCAGTCCGTGAGCCCCACCCACTCTCCCGTGCAAGTGGCTACCGCTTCCCAGCGCCCGAAGGCGGCGGCTCCCTCCCCCTTCCATTTATCTTCCGATATCTGTGCACGGTTTCATGTCTCCCCGCTTCGTACCTCAATACTCAGCGCCGGAGATGTTCATTTGTAGAGATCCAGATGCGTCTTCCTGCGTCTCAGGCTGGTTCCGTGGTTGTTTAGGCTGGTCTGGTACCTATCCAGCTCGACTCGGAGGACCGGCTGAAAACGGTGTCTCCTACTCCTCCGCCATCTTAACTCCCTGATTTATGTATTTTAGAGAGAGAGTGTGAGAGATCAGTAGAGGGGTAGAGGGAGAAGGAGAAAGAGAATCTCAAGCAGGTTCCCTCTTGAGTGCAGAGCCGGACGTGGGGCTCTATCCCATGACCCTGAGATCACAACTTAAGCCAAAACCGGCTGAGGCCAACACTTAAACAACTGAGCCACCCAGGCGCCCATATCTTTTTAATATGTGTAAAATCTATAGTGATAACTCTTTTTTTTATTTCTGATATCGGCACACAAAAAAATTTTATGTTGAAGGATGATTGTCCAAGTGTTTTGTAAAGTAAAAAACTGAAAAACAAAACAAAAACCAACCTCCAACAATAAGGGATTAGTAAATTAAAAAATTTTATCATCTTGACAGAATGAACTACTACATGGCCCTTAAAATTATATGAAAACTATGATGAAATAATACTGCATGCTTACCAGGACGACTAAAGTTTAAAAGATTCATAATAACAAGTGTTGTTGAGGGTATGGAGTAAATAGAACTTTTTATAAAAGTTTTTCTTTAAATTCCAGTTAGTTAACATATAGTATAATATTAGTTTCAGGTATAGGATTTAGTGATTCAACACACCAAACAACATCCAGTGCTCATCACAACAGTACGCTCCTTAATCCCCATCACCTATTTCACCCAACTGCCCACCCATCCCTGCACCTCAGGTAACCATCAGTGTGTTCTCTGTAGTATGTCTCTTTCTTGGTTTGCCTCTCTCTCTTTTTCCTTATGCTCATTTGTTTTGTTTCCTAAATTCCACACATGAGTGAAATCATATGATATTTGTCTTTCTCTGACTGACTTATTTCACTTAGCATAATTATGCAAATGGAACTTTTATTCAACTTTTATTCAAATTCCACTGTGGTAGGAGTATAAACACAGCATCTCTATTTTATTCCTGATTTTAGTAATTTGAGTCTTCTTTTTATTTTGATCATCCTTTCTAAAGATTAGTCAATTTTGTTAATCTTTTCAAGAAATACTTTTTGTTCAGTTGATTTTCTTTTGTTCTTTTTTTCCTTTGTACTGTAGTTGACTTTCCTTATTGTTTTTTTATTCTCTATTTCATTTATTTCCTACTGTGAACTTTATAATTTCCTTCCTTATGGCTGCTTTGGATTTAGTTTTCTCTTTTTTTTTCCAGTTTCTTAAAATGAAAGATTAGGCTATTGACTCATGATCTTTCATAGTTTTTGAATGTAGGCATTTACAACCATAAATTTCCCTCTTAGCACTGCTTTAGTAGCATACCATAAGTTCTGGTATGTTGTATTTTGTTTTCATTCATTTCAGGGTATTTTCAAATTTCTCTTGTAATTTCTTCTTGGACCCATTCATCATTTAGTAGTGTGTATTCACGTTGATTTTTCCATATTTGTAAATTTTTCAAATTTCTTTATGTTGTGGATTTCCAATTTTATTCCATTATGATTAGAGAAC